>NC_134950.1:165746518-167132352 GCF_965638725.1 Aptenodytes patagonicus | reverse complement strand
TAGGTTTTAATGTTGTTGTTTTTTTTCTCCAAAGTATTTGGAAAGGTTTGTGGTGGTTGTTGCCTTTTAAAACTTTAATGGCAACTTTCAGTACTGAAGCTTTCCATCCTGGTAATGGGGTTTTTACCAGAAAAAGAAGGGGAAAAGAAGCCTGAAGGAGCCGTGAAATTTTGTTTTCCAACTTTATTGCATAAAGAAACCCTGACAGCTTTTACCAACAATTTCACTTGCAGCAAGACAATTTGTCAGTGATTTGCAGGGTCTGTTTTTACTTTAGATGAAGAAGAATAAAAGCAAAGTCTTTGCTACAGTAGCGTGCTTATCACTTCCACCACAGGCTGTGCCAGCCCAGAGAACAAAGAGCTGCATGCAGGCCTGCTCCTTAGCAGCGGAGCAAGGTATTGCTTTAGCACTAACAGTACTCTGAATTCAGGTTCATACTCCACGTCTTCCCTTGCTAAGTCTAACGAAGACTGCAGGCTGCCAAGAAGGAAGCAGGCACACAACAGTAGAGGGTGAAAACAGAGTTCAGGGCTTCCAGCTCCGAACTCTGCAACCCAGGAACTCGCTCCTGCTTCCTGGGCTCATGTGAGGATGCTCTTCCCCATGCCTGATCCATCCCTGGGACCTGGGCAGGATTCAGGGCCCCATGCATAGGTATTGAGGTTTGTTGGAGGTGACATCAGGGATCCTGCCGTGACTCTAAACTGTACCTCTCTGGCCTCGGGGGACACTTATCTCAGCCAGACAGTCAGCACTTGGCTCTCAGGGGCTGTGGAGGAGTTTCCTGACCCGTGGCTCTTGGAGAGATAATCTGGACAAGATAACGCACACCAACAGCAACCCAGTTGCTCCTGTCCAGAGGGAGATGGGAAACAGGAGGTGGCATAGGAGGAGCCCAGGATGAAAGCCCACCCAAGAACCACAGGTGAGGGCACCCATAATAAACAGGGGGGTAGCTGGAGAAGCAGCACCCTTGGATATGTCAGTGCAGCTGCATGTAATCTCCAACAGTGTTGTACAAGCCACGCATGGCCTGACCCAAAATAAGGAAGAGCGTTGCTTCCAGGAACAACCTGGATGTGGTGCAATCAGGGAGAAGGGCAAGAAAAGTTGTGCAACCATCTGCCAAGCATTTTTCTGGGAGAAAATAAATGCCAAGCAGTGCTTGTTCCCTCCCCTGTTCCCATCCCCTCCTTCAGGGAGATCTGTCCCAAAGGGAAAATCTGATAGTTTGGGATTGGGCCTTCTGGATGGAGACTGGACCTAGCGGCAAGGCAGCCAGCCCTCTGCGTCATGCCCATGCTGGGGACGCAGCACGTGGCTAGGTTCAATTAAAATGTTTCACAGCAGTGAGACCAACGGGGATCAGAGGCACAAGAAGCAGGCTGACCTATTCACAGACAAATTAGCCTTATAAATAAAATGTATGTGTGCAGGACAAACAGTAAGCCTGTCAACCGAGCAAGCCATGCTGGAGCACTGGGAAATATTTTATTGGGAAATAAAGTCTTAAATGCCATTCTCCATGCATGGACAGGGGCTGTGTGGCTTTTCATCAGCGAGCCCTTGCCTGCCCACCCTCCCTGCTGCCCGCTCCTGCATATTGATTCATGGCTGAACGGGAACCTTCAATTCCCTTCGGTGGCTTTGGAGAGTGTGATTGACACCCCACAGGACAGGGTCTGACTTCAGCTCCTCTGGTGCCCAGAAACACAGAGAGCAGAGCTCGGGGCCGTAGGGACATCACCGACAGGAGTCATGTCCTTGCCAGGCCAGGCTGCAAGAGCCCTGGTGCTTCTCACACCTCCATCATGCCATATTCTCTCCACTCATGCCATTAACATGGGGTCAGAGGGGACAAACCCTTCCCAGACACGTTTTTCCCAGCTCCATCCTCATATCCTTTCCTCCTTGGCCAGAATCAGGGGGGAAAAAAAAAAAAAAAAGCTGAATTCCCATCTTTTTCCCATCGAGTTGACTCATCCTGCAAAGGGCTCGGCCCCTCTCACCCTTTCTGAGGACATGGGGACTGGGAGTGTTCAGCAGGGTCAGCCCCAACCTCCTGAAACCCCGACATAGACCAGGTGGGTGTAAAAGAAGCTCTGCTGATGCCTCCAACCCCAGTAGACATTTAATGGCACTTGTGCCAGTGCTAATTACATCTTAACATTTTCCCTCTGTATTTTGGTATTTATTTTGGAAAAGCTCCTCCCTGGAGTCATTTTCTTCCTCAGCTTTAAAACAACAACAATAACACCACCGCACTTGCTTTTCCCTTGGCTGTTTCCCTCATCATTATAACTCTGCCATTCTGCTCCTGTACAGTCAGCAGAGGAGTTCAATCAGGCTGATGAGTAAAAGTGCATAATTTTATGGCTGCATATCAACTGCCTGTTATTAAACTAATCAATCAGCTTCAGTGCAGCTACCAGTGCAGCACAGGAGAGGACAAGGCAGAGGAATTGCTATGCTGTTATTTTTCCAAAAGGACAAAAAAAACCCCAAACAAATCCAATCTGGCCAACCAAATTCTTCAGCTTGCCCTTCTTTGCAGGAACAAATTACTCCAGTGAGTTATGGAGTAGGTGACCTCCAGCAAGGTAGCAAGGAGTTTGCACTGCCCTTCTGCTCACCTACAGTGCTAAGCCATAACGCTCAGCAATTGCCATGCTCCAAAGCCCAGGAAAGTCATCAGGTGCTCTCTTACCGCATCTCGCAGTGTCCCACTAAAGGTGCCTCTGACCTCCTCCAGCAAAGCATTTAGGCATATATTAAGTTAATCCTGTTGAAACCAGTAAGATCATCACTTGTACTGATTTCTGCTGCACAGCACCCAATTTTGGCTTTACGGTCTGCAACCATGGAAGAAGTTAGGGAACTGATTTCCAGTGGCCTTATCCCCAGTAGTCATCTCCTGTGATGGCTCTTGTGAGACTTATGGGGTGGCAGAAGATGCATGAACCTCCCTTCCAGGAAGAAACCAGACTCCTTCATGTATTCACTACCTGGAAATGCAGAACTGACTTCATCATCCTGTTCAGGGCACAGCATATGGGCCAAGGACTGCTTCTGAAAGGCTGCTGAGGGACTAAGGGACAGTCTGTTCTCTGTGTCCCTGAAGGGCAGGACAAGTAAGGGGCTACATTGCACCAAGAGAAATCTAGGCTATGCATCAGGCAAAGCTTCCTGCTGAAAAGGGGTGAGCAGCCACCTGGACACATTGCCAGGAGGTTGTGGAGGTCTCTTAGAGCAAGCACTAGATGTTGCGCCTTTTATAGCAACATCTGTTAGGGTTGGTCCTGGTGAGGTTCTGCTGGAAGCCACAGATGGACATGATGGCCTTGGAGGTCTCTTGCAGCTCCGAGTCCATGGGAGAGAACAACCCATCTTTCCTTGCCTTCCAAGAGAAGGAGGAGAAGGTGTAACAGGGCTTTGAACCTCAGAGCAAGTCAGTGGGATCTTCTGTGCTAATAAACATGACCAGTGGGAAGGAAGGAAGGAAGGAAGGAAGGAAGGAAGGAAGGAAGGAAGGAAGGAAGGAAGGACGGACGGACGGACAAGGACAAGGACAAGGACAAGGACAAGGAGATCACTTGCCACTTTGTCCCTCTCCCGCTGCAGCTGGCACACCTTGTGCTTCCCTCTCTCAGCCATGCTCCCTCCATCTCTTACAGATAAATTGAAAAAGTCGAGTGGAGCAAAACGGAGCAGGCAAGGCTCTCTGTGCTGTATCCTCTAAATGCTGCAAGGCTTTAGTCTGGATGTGCATCCTCAGACCCACAGAGGAAAGGAAGGACGTCCTGAGCCAGCCTGAGCATCCTTCCCCAGTTAACCGTATTCACTTATACAGATTAAATTGCACTGGCTCCTTGTTGGCTTATTATTTATCACTTGTTTTACTGTCACATCCACAGGTGCAGACTGTTCTGTGCCGGGGGCACTGTGGAAGCATACAAATAAATATGGTCCCTGCGCTGGATCTTGCAGCACCAGCTGACTGAGAGTAACCCGGTGTGGATCCTACCCAAAGGCTCTTCCCGGGTAGGGAAGGCAGCCCTGCAAGCCCCCACGCCGTCCCGCCGGCCGGGGCTTGGCAGCGGGGGCCGTGGGCTGACAGCTGACGTCCTCCCGAGCCCATTTCCTCCGGCTGCTGCCAAGCCATTCGCAGAGCACTTCTCAAAATGAATTTTCTGGAAAACAAATTAAAGTAGGGGTTACATCACGCAGCAGACAGCCCAACCGGCACTCGGCTGCACTGACAAATCCTGCCTGTATTTCGGGCTGCGCCACACGCACCACATTGCTCGCAGCTGCTGCTGCTGCTGCGCTGGAATTTGCAGCTCGCCATCTAAACATACTGTAACAATAAACTGATCAAAGCAGCTAAATATTATTGTCTGCTCTCCGATGGGCGGCGCAGAGTATGGTCTCCCAGAAACCTCCAGTTACTTTGTTTTTTCCCTGTGCAAAACCACAGACAAACAAAATCGGGGGGGGGTGGGGGCGGGAAGGGAGGGAGAAGCAAAGGAGACTTCAGTGGGTGTTAAGGCAGCGCAGTTGAGGTCTTGGGAGTCAGGAAATTCCAGTCTTTGCAACCTGCTGGTCGGAGCACGCGGAGGGCAGCGATGGGCAGGAGGGGACAGGACAAGCTGCCTGCTGGGAAAGGGTCCTGTGTTAGGCTGGGACCTCAGTGATCTGGGCTCCCTCCCCAGCACTGCCACATCCTCCTCGTGCAGCCTCGGGCATGTTTCTTCAGGTTGTTTTGGTAGGAATCATCACCCCCCATCAGGTGTGCCCATCCATCAAGAGCTTCCTTAGGAAACCCAGTCTGCCCCCAAACCCTTCCCCTGTGTGGATGCTAGTAAATAAAACAAGCAGGGATGAGTGCACTGTGCCAGCCGGCACAGCACAGCCGTGTGAGGGCATGGCAGGGGCAGGACCAGCACTGGGACGGGGATGGGGTCTCCGGTCAAGCAGGGTGCACCCAGTGCCCAATGCAAAGGGACTGTGCCAGCCCACACCTTTGCTTGTGCAAAACCTTCAGCCCCCCATTCTCCCCTATAAATCTTTATTCAGGTGATCTCATCGGCGCTGCCATGGAAAACAAGCACTGCTGCAAATGAGTAGTCATGAATAATCATGCTGGCTATTTTGAAAAGCTTTTTATCCTTTGCATAAGAGATCCAGAGAAGTGTTGGTTTTAACCAGAAGACGACTACTTTTAAATGTTTGGTTCGGTCTCCAATCAAGAGACGACCTATACAGCATCTCACCCCAGTGACAGCCGAGTCCCTGCCATGCGCTGCTGCGGGGTCAGTCAGGGAGGAGGGAGGAGGATGGTGCAGCGGTTACAGCACCAACTTTTGATCATGCATCTCCCTGCCGTCGGCTGTCTGCGTGACGTTGGGCTTAACCTGCCCTGTCTCAGCTCTCCTACTGCAAATGGGAAAAAGAGCGATGTGCACAGACGTTACGATTCTACAACCATTAAAAGATGATGAACTTCTCTGGTACCGTGGGGAAGAAGCTCTGTAAATGGCTGAAATTGAGGAATACAAATAACTTTTTCATTAAGAAAACCCTAAACCCCAACCTCTACTTGTGCATTTAACGAGGCTCTGGTGAGAGGCTTCTTGTTGCCTGTTTGCATTCAAGCTGGGTACACCCTGCCTGTTATTTATATAGAGAACTTATTTTTTTTCCCCCTAGTTCCTCCTCCCACCCAGGAGATTCCCAACCAGGAATTAAGGATACAAACGCAAAACCTTCCCTTCTTCTTTAATTTCCTTCTTATGAGCACTCACTCCAGCTCTTCAGCCTGCCTTTGAGTCAAACCTGGAGAAACCCCCAAAAAAGGCCTGCTAGCTGAGAAAAGGAGAAAAACGAAAATGGAGAAAGTGCTCGCCTTGCTGTAGTTAAGCCAGTAGCAAAATATTTCCTTTGCTACCTGTTTATTAGTATTCTAGTACACCAGGGAAAGGGTTATCAAAACAGTTACTGGACCATGGGAAAACTTTTTTTTTGCTGAGAATAAGGGATTTTTGGAGAGCCGCCTCCTGTAGCTTTGTGCACTTCTGTTTTGAGGAATATTTTCATATTCTCATTTTCAATGCAGGACGACCGTTGTGTTGGGCCACACGGTGCGTGTCTGATCTACGCAGAGCAGAGACGTGCAGGGCATGTTCTCAGTGTGATCCTCTTTCATTATACCTCCCCTCAAACCCAAACGTCTGCCATCGTGTCCAATGATTTCAGCCAAATGAGCCACCTTTACAAAATAAAAACAGATCCAACTGATGTTAGCGAAAAGGAGTAAAAGCACAGGCGGTGAAATGTAAGCTGAGAGAAAGTGGGAGGAAGAAAAATGCAAAGAGCAAATAGCTGGAGAATGATCCAATAACCACAAAGCAGCAGCCCCTTATTTGCGAATGGCAAAAAAAAACCCAACCCAGAGAGCTGGTAAAATTTGCAGACGGTATGAAAACGAGATTGGTGGTAAGTCGCAATGGGCGCAGGCTGGTTGTGCAGGCAGGTGCTGATGGCTGAAGAGGGAACCACTGAACAACTTATTTAAGTGTGGCCACAGGGAAAGTCAGATGTTTTGGAGCAAGAGATGTGGGTCACACCTAGGAGATGGGGGGATACATCCCGGAAAGCGGTGACTCAGAACCAAATCGAACGGTCCTGGTAGACAATTGCTCGTGTATGAACTTCCAGCAACGCCTTAGCCAAGAATGTTGGAGTAATCCTTGGCTGCGCAGCCGGCAAATATGAAGTGGGAGTGCTGAAGTGATATTATCTCTGTAAACAGCATTAGTGAGACCATTTCTGAAAAGTTATGTCTAGTCCTGATGTTCACATGTCCAAAAAAAGATCTTAAGGAAACAGCAGAGATTTGGAGAAATCCTGCCAGAGTGATTTTAGGCATTGAAAACCTGCTTTAGAGTGAAAAAAACATATCCAAGAAAAAATGAAGAAGTGACTTTACTCCACGTTGCCAGCATCTGCACAGGTATAAATGCTGGAAATGACATCAAGAGAAGTTGTAAAGAGATGTAGCCTGAGAAACAGAGTAAATCCAGGTGAGAGATCTAAACCAGTCGTGCTGAGGTCAGGTTTCCCCCACCAAGTCCAGATGACCACCCCTCATCCAACATGGCTAAAGGTTGGCAGGTTTTTGGTGCCAACTGCTCATCAAGGTGGCTAAGATCATGTCTGATTGCCTTTGACTCGGTAGTTTGCTGGCCCCGTGTTTAGAGGAGTAAATAGGACTGGCTTTTAGTGCAAAAGCTTGAGGCTGCGCTATTGGTATGATCCAGAGATGTGGATGGACCTACTGCTAATGCTGTAGGTCATCGTTTCTGGGAGATGTGGTGGGACTGGGTGAATCTCAGCGCACAAAGTCACTTTGTGTGTTGGAACAGAAGGCTGACTGAGGGAGACTTTTCTTAGATTACTCAGCCAAAAAGGTAGCAACCAAGGTAATTGGGCACGAAAGCTCTTTTTTTGCTAACTGTTAAAAAACATGGAGTAAAACAGATGGATCAAAAGCTTGTTGACATTGATGGGGATCTTTCCAAGCAACTTCAGTGGGGTTTTGGCTTAGGTACATATGCTCTTCGATATCAATAGGCTGATCTCAACAGCAAATGAAATGGCCCCTGGATGTCACTGCTGTGCTACAGTAGAGCAGCAGAAGAGTCTTATTCTATGGGATGTAAAGAAGATGGAGTTAAGACCCAGAGAAAAGGCCTGGATAACTCGAAGCATTGGCTCAGGCCTTTGGTCTACCTCCAGCACAGATTGCAAATGACTGCAAGTTATCATCTGACAGATGCTCCGTCATGGCTCCAGTCCATTTCCTACTGCACAAGTCTATACATCACAACCCGTGCTGTCGTCAAGCCTGCGTGGTCAAACCGGCCTTGGCTGCTGATTTTTTTGCAGTTTCTCCTCTTTCCTTTTTCAAATCCCTCCTTTCTCTAGGGGAAAAAAAAAAACAATCCACTATCCACCATAAATTTAATTTATTTCAGTATAAACTCTAAGCCTTATGGTCACATAGAAGACATAGGAAACCAATTCATTGATGTCTCCTTCAGTTCGCAAATTTTAGTGTGAGTGATGCTGCTATTCTTAGCAGGTTGGTAACAGTGAAACCTAATGATGACATTTAAACATATTATTTCTATCAACAGTTTGCCTGGGGTTCAGTCTGATGACATTTAAACATATAATTTTGTCAACAATTTGCCTGGGGTTCAATTTGATGGAAAACCTTCAGAAGAGTTGCTTGCTCCTGGGAAGGCACAGGACTTGATTGTTCATGGTGGAGGAGAGATAAGAACCCAAATTCCTCCCATTACCCCCACAATAATTCTCATAAGGGAAATATGTGTAGTCAGCACAAGAACTTGTGGGAAGTGCAAGCTGTCAGGGTGGAATACAATAGTTTGAATTTAATCTCAGAATAAGCAAGACGAGGAAGAGTGGGCCGATTGCATCACGCATTTTCCTGTTGGCTGCACTAGAAACCTTTAATTTAGCTCTGAAATTTCTGCTGAATTCTTGTCCACTGCACTAAAGTAAAACAGCCTTGCTTCAAAATTGACTTTGACTTTCTAAACAAGTCCGCAGGAATTTCTACCCAGCTGACCGCTGTCATTTATTTAAGCAGCTCAGTACAGGATTAAGTAGCCCTGGAGCCTGGGACAGCCTTTTATCTTGAAAAGTGACTGTTCCAGGTAAGAAACGGAGACGAAGCAGTGGGATATATGGGATTTTTCTCACCTGACTTCATATATCCACAATGCAGACATTTCCAGCAGAGCCGGTCACCCCAGGCTCCCTTTGTACTCAGCAGAAACAGGCACTTTCAGGGCATGATTCATCTGCCCTATTTTCAACATCTGTGTGGGTTGTGATAAATTGCAACCAGGACTCCAGAGCCTGCACAATTAAAGGCCTCATCCAACTGTCCCCAAATATACTGTACTTGGAGATGTCCTGGGTCCCCCCATCCTCCAGCTTCTGCTCCATGTGGCTCCTCCCCAGACCCACCATTGTCCCCACTGGGGGGACATCTCTGGTTTCTTGAGTGGTCCGAGAGGGCACAAGATGCCTGCGAGCCTGCATGGCTTCTCATTTTTGCCTTATTAAAGTTGTGACCCCTAAAATCTCTGAGCTTTATCACCTAATACTGGTTATGAATTCTCCAAGGTTGTCAAGATTCAGCTCAGGATTGACAGAGAGGAGTATTCAGCTGCTTGACCCCACTGTGTCTTAACCCTCTGTAGGTCAAGGGGAGGCTGTTGCTTAAGTGCCTTGGTGCTTTATTCTGTATCGAGACCCCAGGAAAAGTTTAGGAATATGCAGGACACTTTCAGGTTGACACTCAAATCAGATTATTTGGCAGAAGGAAAGGAAGATGCATCACTTTGTGGGAGAATCTATAACATGATTATTTGGCTCTAAATGGGCCATGGAGCCAAACTCATCCATGGAAAGTTCTGTGGGAATTAATAATTACAAATCCACCCCAGTCTTTTCAATGGGTTTAGCTCAACCAGAAGGTACCATCTTTTTTCAGGCTCAAGTACCTACTCCCTAATGAATCTGAAGCATGCCCTGGCCCATCTCTGATGGGTTTTCAGTCACCTCCTCATATATATTCTCTGAGCAACCTGATCTAGTTGAAGATGTCCCTGCTCATTGCAGGAGGGTTGGACTAGATGACCTTTAAAGGTCCCTTCCAACCCAAACCATTCAATGATTCTATGATATTTCTGCCCTGGTTCTTTGGCTTTCCAGCCACACCAAAACTCAAACAAAAAAGAGAAACCACACACAACCACACACTGTTTCTGAGTTTTTCTGCCCTAAATGTGGACTGCCTGCCTGCCTCACGACACTCCCTGGACTTTCACCACTGGCAGGAACAGTTGGCGTGTGGTCTGCCCTACACCGGGGCACCTTCACCTACTACTTTTTCCAACCCTCTCCTGGGGGGAGACCTGACCATAACTCAGGTCTTCTCCTCCAGCAGTGGGTTCATGGGTGCTTCCAGCGTCCTGTTGCATTGGTGCAGGCTCCTTGTACAACTCAGGTGCTTCTGAAAACCCCATCATGCATCCCACACCCTGAGGTGGGTTTGTCCGTCCGTTTGCTGCTGCCACATTTCACCTTCCCCTGCTCCACCATCTGGGGATGGAGCATGTACGCCAGAGAAGACACAGAGGTAGGACAGGAGCTTTCTAAATGGCCAGCTTCATCTGTGACAGAACTATAATTAGAGTGTAGTTATATTGCAGTTGCTATGCAAACAGCCGCTCAATTTGCTTTTCAATATGTAATTATCACTAAATCATCAAGGTGGAGGTTTAACTACCTAATTCATTTACTTTCTTTGCCCCTTGGCGCTCTTGCTACATCAGCTGTTGGGACCCGACCATCCAGGGGAGGCTGTATGAATGGTGCAACTGTGTGAGGAGTGCCCCAGGTCTGCGAACAGCCAGGTGTCAAAGGAGATAACCACAGTCAAATGCCATTAATTGCACTAACTTAAAACTACCATGGCTCAAAATTAAAAATGCTGTTGCTCAAAAACCCAGCCTATTTTTTCCCCTTACAAAAGCGGGTGGTTTTGGTAACAGAGCTGGTGCACGCCCCAGCCCTCAGTCCTCCTGCTAACAAAGCACGAAGGCAGCATTTCATCTTAGGAAGAGGCTAAGCAGCGGTCAATGATCCGCAGCAGTCGTTGGACGGACAATGGAAGGTCGGATTCCCCCAGGGCTGCATTAGCTGTAAGAAAATGCTTCTCCAGAGGAGACAGGGTCATCCATCACCTGCACGTAGCTGCGCCCATCTGGGCTCTCTGTGGGGTTTGAACCTGCAACCCTCACACGCCTCTGCTGTGCACATTAATAGCAATGTCCCCTACCCTGGGGGTAAGACAGAGGAGCTAAATAATTAACTTTTGCAGTGAGCTGAACAGTGGACAATGACAAAGATGCCCTTAACCAAGGCCTTTTAGCCTGCATCTTCCCGCTCTGGGAAGGCTTCAGGTTTGTCTGCATATAAACCATTAACAAGGATGTCCAAGCATCTGCAGAAGCGTTCGTCAGCTACACAGGGCCGAGAAACCACCACCTCATGCCCCACGCATGTCCTCCAGCAGCGCTTCAGCGCGGCATCTACCACGGCAATTATTTTTGTGACACAGACGCATGTTAAGCTGGCACCAAACCACCGACTCGGAGCTGAACGAGCTCCAGAGCCATTAACAACCTCTGGAGTCATGCAGCCTCCCTGCTGGCTGCCTTTTACGATCCCTTAAATTGTCAGCTAACAAGATGGCGGGGACAATGTCGGTTTAATGATGCTCTCATCATCAGCAAGACCCAATTAGCAGGGAAGCCTAATGAAACCTCAAATGCAAGCTTGCTAATTTAAATACAGATAATTCATGGCACCAGTTGAGTGCTTAAACAAAGATTTCAAAGGCCTGCCTTTGTGTCAGTAATATGACACAAGCCTGATTGATCTTCACGAACGACAATGGATTGGACTCTTCAGCATGTTTGTGAGAAATTTAACACAAACTTGTCTGCAGCAGCAAATCCTTCAGTAAAGCTCCAGTTAAGAAACAGTCAAACTTTCACAACCATTTATCAGATTATCATGCAAGAGGAAGGGAAAAAAACCAGAGAGAAAGGGACCTAAGCAGAGTTGTAAAATTTATTCTCTTTTTTACCCTGAAACAGTATTTCTTCTTCCTATTATGCATGTGACTAGATTATTTTACCAACCAATTCCTGCATCTCAGAAGCACTCAGTATCACAAGGCAATGGGACTTGGAGTCCAGACTGTCAGCTGAACTCAGGAAGTTAATGGGCCAGGCAGCTTGCGTTGGCGGGAAACATTCCCGGAGAAAATATCTTGATAAAAGAAAAAACATCCAAAGAGTGACAAATGGCCATATGAGGCCAGGGAGGGAGCAAAAACAAGACAGTGGAAAGAAAATAGCACTGGGAGGAAAAGAAAGGCACATAAAATATATGTATTTATGTATACATATGTATGCCTAATAGAAAGCACGCAATAAAAACAGGCACCCAGGCATGAGGGATGCAGAAGCAGCTGTGGTTTTAGACAGATTTATCACAGAGTGGGGTTGGGCAGTTTGAAACTTGTAGGAGAAAAAAAAGAGAAGAAGTTGATTTGATGAAATAATTACGAGCAGGAGAATGTGGTGGAGAAGGGAAGAGAAGGCTTTACAGCTGGCAGGCAAATGAAAAGGCTGAGCAGATCCTCGTGAAAAGGATGGAGATTTTAGCTCCCTTTTTTCAGCTCTTCACATCTCTCTCATGGCCTGAGTGCTGCAAGGGGCTTTGCCCCCACGTCTCTCTTGCTCAGATTGGCAGGCATGTCCCATCAAAGTGCTCCAAACCTTACGAGGACAGCAGCTGTATCAGACATGCATGTTGCAGATCCACTGGCTATTTTGAGTAAATTTGAACTTTTTTGTCTCCGTGCTTAGTCCCATCTGCTTTCCAGCACTGCCCTGGATGCCACACGCTCCCTCACCTCTCAAGCTGCCCTGTTGTCACCCAGCTGAGGTTGCACATGTACTGAGGACTTCCCCAAACCCTTCCTGGAGAGCACAGGAGCATGAGGGTGCAGCTCGTGAACTACAGGATGAGAGCACTTGGGATGAAATGCCTGTTATCTACAGGAGATGGTCATCATTCAGCTCACAGAGCCCTGCCAGGGCCTCTGCTGAGCTCTTGATTTCCCTTCTGACTGTTGAGGAAAGCCAGTCATGTCCTTCATTGCTCACACCCAGTGAATTGTTGATCAAAGAGGCAAGATCTAGAGATTCCTTAGTTGTTCATACTCAATCTTGAGAGGCTGGATGGGCACAGCAAGACACAGGATAGAGGATTGCCCTTACTAGCTGCAGGCAGCACGTCAAGAACAGGTTGACCTTGGGAGTATGATTCAGTGCCTAAACACAAGCAGCCAATGCTTTAGACAAGCTCCAGAGCATTCAAGACAGGGGGCTGACAAGTCTGGCATAGGACCTGCAGAAGACCCATGCCATTCTGGCCCAGTTGGAGACCAGATGGGACACCCTGGGCCACCTCAAATGGCACCAGGCACCTAGGGGTGGGTTGTGACCCTATCTCACATACAAACATTTATATCATAGACTTACAGCTTGATGACAAGTGAACCAGCTGAATCCCAGCTCACATCTCCTGACTATTAGAGCACTCCACAGAGAGGTTAAAAATTAACTTTCCTCAGCAGTTTTGCTGACCTTGAACAGACAAAAATCAAGGGCCAGTCCTCAGTCCCACTCCACCTTTTTCTGTAAAAAAGGCTGAGATATTAAATTAGTAATTGCAACTTCTTATTAGCATCTATGCTTGCATATCTAGAAGTCACATTTAGAGCCTTTTAGCTGAAAATGGAAAGCTGTGATTCTCACATCCTCATAGGACTCCTATGGCTGGAGATTTGTAAAAACATTCAAGAAAAAAATATGACCTTCATGAAAGTCAAAGACAAAATCCCCATTGCCTTCCAGGGGACCACCATCGACTTCCCACCACCACAGTAGCATGAGACTCCAGACAAAATCAGGAGAAATGGAAGAGCCAAGCTGCAGCATCTTACCTAGCCTTGCCCCAGAACTGAGCCAAAAAAATCTCTCTCTGAAGAGCCTTGGGGATCAAGAAAATTCCGTATTTTCTCCTTCCAGAGAAAGTCACACTCACTTAGTTTTCACTGACTTTGTTGGTACTTTGTTGGTCCTGTTGGCAGATCAAGCTTAGGGGTCGGTCTCTGGGTTGGATTTATTCTCTGCAGTAGCACAGGTCTCTAAAAAGTGTTTTCAGACTTTCGGGGGATCAGCCGAGTTGTTTCCAGAAGTGAAGGTCTCTCGTTTTCTCTAGAGACGTGTGTATTCTTGCCCATTTGGAAAGCTTTTAGTTGGTTGGAGGAGTAGTAAATAAGGTTTTATCGACAACACCAGTCCTGTGAGCAATGATAAATTGTCACAAGAGTGTAACTTCTCCGTGAAATAAGCTACTATTTTGTAAAGAAATGCTTCTAAGAGTGACCATCCGCAGCTGACCCCAAGCCATTGCTAATCTCTTTGAAAAGGTTGGTTAAATGACAGAGCCGAACAGCATATTAATTGCCAATATTTTTATATGTACCTAATTTTAAAAACACTCGATAATCTAATTAAAATTAAACTCTCTGCTTTTGAGTAGTTGTACAGTCTTGTTGGTCTGAAAGCAGAAAGCTGATGCTGAAATTTAGTATCCTGGTATGTGATTTATTGATAGAGGTGCTCAAATATGGAAACTGAGACTTTGATCTTTTCATGAGAAATAGTTTTCCCATCTGTAATCCAGGGGCATTTCTATCAGCTACTTTATAACTATGTAATAGCTGTAAAATATGAAATGAGTCTGAATAACTATTAAGGAGGTGGGATTTTCCTCTAATCAATTAACTTTTGAAAGCCCTCATCCTCTGGCAGCTCTTTTAGCATTAGTCCACAAATGGGATTGCTCATGCAAAAAAAGAACACACAGGATTTTTTTCCACAAGCCTTGATATCGTGATGGATCTTCCTTTTCAATTAATTTGAAAAAAAAACCCATGTATTTATGTGTATGTGTTTGGCATCACCAGGACTAAGCACATTCCATCATTTTTTTCCTCTTGTGAGCTATGTTTAATAACATCAAGACAAATCTGCTCTTAGGGCAAATCGCTTGACGCAAGTGAAAGCAAAGCCTTTGATCCATGAACCTTCTGCCCCACAAGAGTAGCTCCCCAAGCTTGCTTAGTCTACCAAAATGGGAGCCGAGATGGGATACAGCTGCCGTCTGCACATTCATCTCAGGGGTAAACATGAAAGATCAAGCAGAGCAAAATTAAGGGCAAATGAACTGAAAGTGAGTCAATGAAACCTAGTAGTTACAAGAAGGTTTCTGACTACCAGGGCAGTGATGTTATGGGACGGTCTCTTGGGAAAGGAGAAGGCGCCAAGAAACCTTTGCTGATTTAACACAGAGACTGGATGTCTCTGCAGGTCCTTTCCAGCTCCCCAACCCTTTGTTCTTCCCTTGCTGGCTCGTCCGGAGGTTGGTGAATTAAGTGCAGCATCACTGTCCCTCTCAATCACCTTGGGCAGAGGGAGCCATCTCCCCCGGCTGGCACCTGGGAGCAGATTCATTTCTGCGGGTGTCTGAGTACCGAGCAGTTCGGCGCACGGGGGAGCAGGAGCGAGGAGGCTTTCTTGCCAGCAGTTTATCTTGCCAGTTGGCCCTGTCTTCTCCTTTCCCGTCCTTACTGCTTCCTGCACTGAGCAACGGCCTTGGCCACTGAATAATGGAAGAGGGAGGAAACCTCAGAGGAATCGAAGAGAGCAGACTGAAGAGATTAAAAAGGACAGCACAAGTCATTGAGAGCCTTAGCATCCCCTGGGGAGGGGGTTTCTGCACGGTGCTGGGGGTTGCAGGGCTGGATGGACGGATGGGGCAGAGATGGCTGTCACAGTGCGGCTGGACAGGGAAGAACCTACTCGGGTGCAACACCCCAAAATACCATGACAGTCCCCCAGCAGCAACAATACACTTTCCCATTGGCACCCCACAGCTATATGTTTCTCCCCTCCCAACAGCCTCAGCACTTCTTCCCCCAAGGCCGGCATTGCCCCTCCATTTGGAGGGTGGTCCTGCAGCTTTCGGAGCCGAAGCCCCTCATGTCAGCAGCATTGCTTTGAAAGCTGAACGTGCCTGTGAAAGCCATCAGAGGTGCTCTTTGAAGAGTCGGCAGAATTTTTCATTGCAGATTCCCAGCTGCATTTTCCTGCTAACCTTGCATTCCTGAGGATGCAAAGTGAGACGGGAACATATGTACGGAGAACATGTTACCCATTGCACCGGCTACTCCCACAGCCAGGAAAATATTTCCTGCGCGTTCCCTCCCTTAAGAAGGCCAAAAATCAAACCAGTTTTTCCCCCTGAATTTTCCAAACATTCTCTGGGCTGTTCCTGACTGTGTAGAAAGCTCACATTTCATCCCACAGCTCACAAAGGGTCCAGCATGGATATATATCAGGATAACATTGCCATCGTCATCTCTACTGCAGTTACCATTATTTAATTCTTATTTATAGGACTCAACTCAGACAGGAGCAGCTGGCATTTGCACACACACAGAGCAACTATAAATGACTGGTGATAACCAGCAAGTTAAAAGTTCCTGGCAAGACTCACCACTCCTGTATTTGGGGGAAGAAACCGGCATCTTTTTCTATGTTCTTGCAGTGCCCGACACAAGGTGCACAGCAATGGATAAGGGTGGTTTTCCAGCTTTTGTTGTCAAGTTTCTCTAACCTCTACTGGGGGGATCACAGAAGAAGATGTGTGTTTGGGCACGGCGAGGGATGGGGCAAAGGGAACCAGCCCCTTGCGGTGTAACAGGAGAAAGTGCAGGAGCCCTGGAAGATACCCCCTCCACCCCCCATTGCTCCTAAGCCGTGATAATACATCCATGCTCTGCCCAAACCAGAAGCCCTCACAAGTCCACAGTCCTTGAAGGATCTCAGTGATGCCAAGGCAAGGAAGGCAAAGAAAGGCTGGATGTGGTGTCGGGAAGGTTTCCCTGGGAGGGTGCCCCAACCCGCCTTGGGGACAGCCAGGACTGATCAGCTCCCGCCACCGTCCCCAGAGCGTATTCCTAATCCCAGTGGTGTCAGCACTATTACTGCCTCTCAAAATCATAGAATCATAGAATCATTGAGGTTGGAAAAGACCTCTAAGATCATCAAGTCCAACCATCAACCCAACACCACCATGTCCACTAAACCATGTCCCTAAGCGCCTCATCTACTCGTCTTTTAAATACCTCCAGGGATGGGGACTCCACCCCTTCCCTGGGCAGCCTGTTCCAATGTTTCACCACTCTTTCAGTAAAGACATTTTTCCTCACGTCCAATCTAAACCTCCCCTGCCGCAACTTGAGGCCATTTCCTCTCGTCCTATCGCTTGTTACTTGGGAGAAGAGACCGACCCCCACCTCGCTACAACCTCCTGTCAGGGAGTTGTAGAGAGCGATGAGGTCTCCCCTCAGCCTCCTTTTCTCCAGACTGAACAACCCCAGTTCCCTCAGCCGCTCCTCATCAGACTTGTTCTCCAGACCCCTCACCAGCCTCGTTGCCCTTCTCTGGACACGCTCCAGCACCTCAACGTCCTTCTTGTAGTGAGGGGCCCAAAACTGAACACAGTATTCGAGGTGCGGCCTCACCAGGGCCGATGCAATCCATTGTTCATTAGCAATAATATTATCATGACTATTATTGTATAAACATATATAACTAATTATTCACTTTCTTAATTAAATACTTAATAATATTAATGGTTTAAACCCGGCCATTGATTCACAAGCACTTATAGCTAGTGTAAAACTCTACCAGCACTGAAAGTGGTCCTCATCCCCACCAAGGCTTGTCCGTTTGCTTCTGGCCTGATCCTGCCTCTTGACTTGTGCCAGCCCAGGCATTTATGTAGCCACACCAGGAGCAGAATCAGAGAAATTATTTGGGTTAAAACCAGCGTGCTTAGACTCGCCACAACATTGTCTCATCACTGAGGCCTCTGTCTTGATGTGCAAAGTCATACAAACTGAAAAAAAAAGGTGAGATTGACAAATGTGTTGTGGGACACATGTTCAGGGTGCACAGCTGGAGCTACTGCAGCATCCCCCCAGCCCGTGTGCATCTGATGGGGAGTGGGCACGCTCCCGCACAGACAGTGATGCTTCCACAGGGTTACGGTTGATAGACGAATTCACTCCATCGTCAAACTGACCGAGTGGCCTGTAACATGTACATTTTTGCCTCACACCTGGGTAAGCCAGGACACGCCATGTTAATAAGTTAGGCAGCAGATCCAAAGCAACCAGCAGTCACCAAAGTGGCGAGAAGACCCAAATCCTGCTGACTTCATCTGCTGCTCCTGTGCTAATCCTCTCCCCAGATTTAGGGGCTTGATTCTGCTGCTTAAGCATAGAGGTGCAGTTGAGATGCCACCAGGGATCTGCAACATCCATGTCAGTACGATGCAAGAGCAACAAGACATCTCCAGCATCCTGGAGTTGCGGACAGAGGTCAGGAGAGGTACTCCAGGGCATCACAGCAATAAGAGATATGCGTGTGTTTGTGTGTACAGACAACTGTGTCCCATGCATGATGTCCAAATCTGGAGCTGAAACCTGACTTGAACATACAGAAATGAATATGCCAAAGAGACTAGAACCAGGTGGGGATGTATCCAGCGATTTTATCACTGTTTTCTCCCATCTCTCTGCACATTGCACAGGAACTTGGTTCACTCAGGACAGAAGTCAATCATCCAGCACCTGCTGAAGAGTGAGAGCTGACTCCATGACCCATCTTTGTACCTCTTCAGCACTGTATTTCCACACTGCCAGCACAAATTTGGGGATCATCTATACTCTTGAGTGTTTGTGCTGCCTCCTGGGTCCCTGCCTCCCTGAGCTGTTTGGTATTGATTTCTGTACTGATTGATTTCGGTAGCAATTTCTGTTCAGTGTTTTACAAAATGCCGTGCCAAGCCATGGTGGCTGATAGGGCAGATGTGGCTGAAAACTGCAGGCTTTTTAAAAACAGTGGCATGAAAGGGAATGACCTGCTTGCTACCCTGTGCCGATAGATTTAATTCAGGTCGCTGTTGACAACTGACCTCAGCGCAGGGCTCAGGCTCACGCATCTACACATGCAATAAAATGCCTGAATATCTTTGCACCTGCAACTTGTACTGCCTCTGTCAGATGGCAGCGCTTTTTTATCACAGAGTGAATGCGAAAGGTCTACATGGGTTGAAAAGAGTGCTCAGCTGATTCATGGGAGGGAAATTTCTGAAGGGCTATCAAATGCAGAAACAGCACTTTTGCAAGTCTAAGAGCCACAAAATGAGACTAGGAACTGGTATTCGAGGCAATACCACTGTATGTTTGCACTGCTCTTACACTCTTCTCCAGGCTCTTGATCCCTTCATCTTGATCGCTTGACTCTTGATTCCTTGGTGGAGACAGGACCTGAGCTAGATGGGCCATGAGACTGACGAGTGTGGATGTTCTTCACTCTCCATTGACTTCAGTAGGTGTCCTTTTGTGAAGCGTCTCAGCTTGCACCAAGCCATCTGATTCCTTTGAGGTCAATGTGACTTCAGGGTGCAACAAGCTGCCTCGAGGCACGACTGATCTCCTCTTTCTGTATCTGTGCTATCTGGACTGCACAAACCATGGTGTGGTGAAGACTGGGAAATGCACCAAGACAGAAAGCACCATTGTATATGGGTTGGTGTCAATTAACTCTAGGAACGGACTGAATAAATTAAATTATGCTACAATCTGAAGCTAAACTGATTCTTAATTAAAAGATAAGATTTTTTTAATCCTCAGATGATTTAAAGAAAAGAATAAAGTATGGGAATCACAGTCACCCTCCTCAATGGCTGAACAGTTTCACAGTTAAGGCCCTGAGCAATGCAACGTAACTTCACAGTTGTCCTCTGCTATAGCCCTATAGCAGGGCACCCCTATATAGGGGTTGGACAAGGTGACCTCCAGAGATTTCCTCCAACCCAAATCATTACATGAGTTTATGATACAGCTATATTACTCCCCGTATCGTGAACCCAGCTTTTGGATGCTGAAGGATCAGGATCTGGTTTGGAGACCTCAGTGATGAACAAGTGCAACAATCAAGTGTGAAGAAGCAGGGTGCAATGTGTCAATAAAAAACCTTGAATATTTCCTTTTTTATTGTTAAGGTTCATTCTGGCGAACAGCAAGTAGCATACTCTAGTACCAGGAGAGTGGCCTCCATGTACAGAGGAGCCCTGGTTCCCAGGACCAGGAATTTCTGCCCGTTTCCAGCTGAGCATGAGGACTTGGAAACCTGCATCTTATCAGCTCCCAATAAATTCTGGGAAATATGGAAAAAATCCTTATTCCAGTCACTACAGACAAAAAAAGATTTCTACATCTCTTGAGTTCCTGATTTGTCTCCTTGTTTACCAGGGGATGCATCCTGCCTGGAGATCATATAGCACAAAAGTATAACTTATGGCTAAATAACACCCTGCAAGTAAACATAAATCACTACAAAAAGCCAAGAAGGAAAGTCTTATACAGGCACAATCTAGCCCGTGGGAAGCAGTGGTTTTTGAGGCTGGGAGAAATGAAATCTCAGGCCTGATACTTTCTTACAATGTTTTAGTCCCACTGTCACCTCACTCAGTTCACCTGAGCAACTCCCCCTTTATGTCAGTTATGCGAGCGAAGAGTAAGGCTGAATGGAGTCATTTTCCCTTGACAGTCCCAATACAGCCTCTCTTTTTGTTGACTCAAACTCTGATCTTTTTCCCCATTATTAAAATGATTCTTTTCAGTCAAGGCCTTTTATAGGATGTTCTGCTGCAGTACAATAAAGCACATATTTTAAAACATTCCCACAAAGCCTAAAGCACCGCCGCGGTCTCTGGCTGGGTCTGATCCTTTGCTTCTATGCGCTGTGTGGAGGAAGCCTTAATATCCTGGACGTCAGCAGACCTGCTCCTGATTTACGCTGGTGCAAACAAGTAAAGAAGCATGCCTTCCCGCTTTATGGCCCATCATCTTGAGCGCCTGCAGGTTTTGTTGCTTCAACATGAGAATTAAGGCTTCTGCGGGACGTTGACTTGGACTCTTGCCTCGGCTAAGGTCCTAAAAAAGGTTGTCTCCATAAATGCGCTGTAACAAACCGCCCCATCGTGTTTCACATATTCCTCTTTGCTGGAAGTGGCTGCCTCTCCTCCTGCAATGAACTACATCGTATTTCACAGGACTGAGTTACCCATCTCTGCTTCAGCTGAAAACCTGGGGATAATAATTTTAAGACAACTTCCCTTGTAAACAGCAGACTTTTATGTATTTCATAATGGCTGCCCTATTATATCCTAAAACTATAATTATTTTTCAAATTTTTTTCCTCTCGAGTCCATAATCTGTTGCGATAAACAAAATTCAGTGATTAAAGAGGCTGTATTCTTTCCTTCACTATGAATTTTTTTCAGCATTTTTATTTAAAGGCCTATCTTTCCCCAGCTGTAAGGATTTTATGGGTGTACTCAGAGAGAGACTCAGGATAGATATTCAAAGTTAAAGCTTTATCAGTTCACATGGAAGTTTTTATTTTCAAACTTCTACTCTGGAAATTGAAAGTCATACCACCTTCTCGCAGATATAGTTAAAAATGTCCTTTTCCTTTCAGTGTGTCAGAAATTCCAAAAGGAAAATTACAAAGCTGGCCCAAAAAGTCATAAGGAACCTATTTTATATACAGCTCTCTTCCTGAGAATGCTGTAGATTTAGGGTAATTACTTGTTCTTGCAGTTTTGTGGGATAAAAAAACCAATCGCAATAGTTTGTTTGCCTTATGGCACAATGTTAAGGTCTTTGCATATTTGATTTTAACTGGAGTTTGGCCTGAGAAAATGCTGAAGGATTAAGAGTTTAACATAATTTAATCTCTTCAAATTATTTTAACAGGAGACTGTGTGGTTCGCAGACTTTTTTTTTTTAGGTTTCTTGGTTTAAGCCTGGGGCTGGAAGCTGGAGCTGGGAGCCCAAATCCTGATCTTGTGTTGCCACTTATTTCCTGGGTGGTCTTGGAGAAAACCGTCTTGAATTTCTTGTCCTGACAATTAGGTAGTGATGTTCCCCTCCCCTCGCGGACCTTCCCACCCCGTGGGGCACTGAGCAGAGCAGCTAGCGTTGGCACCGGGTGGGAGGTGCCTGGGGGGCTCGGGGGCCTCAGGCTCTCATAGCTTGGCCAGGGCTGGAGTCACTATGAAATGACTCAGATGCACGGCATGGGTTAATTGGGAGGGTAAAGCTGGCACCTCCAGCTCAGGAGGAGTTTATTGCCAACTAACAATGGGTTGGAGGATGCAAAGACACACTCCAAAGAGATGGCAGGGTGGCTTGTTTATCACAGTTGTCCTTGGTGAGCCAGACCGCTACACAGTGGGCTGGAGGCATGGTAGATAGGAGCCTTGCAACGCACCTGAGCTGGCAAAGACTTCAGGATGATCACCAATGGGTGCTAACGGCAGGATTCATGTCACCTAATTTTAGCTGCCTAAAAACATCCTAGCAGGTCATTTAGAGTCATTTTTTTGACTCTACGTCCAGAAATGACAGCATGGCTCTTGCCCTTACACCCAACCCAGTGGATACTCGCAATCACCCACATTGGGGATGTTCCCTGTCCCTGCTGACCCCTGAGCCATGCCCCAGGTCTGCCTGGGAGATGCTGGTGATGCAGACCAGAGCCACACGACTTAATACTATGGCTGATTGAATGTAGCTCCCAGGAACGTTTCCTGGCACCGCTTAATTATGAGCATGCCCATTGCCTCAGCATCTGCTTAGTGGAGGTTGACTGATCTTAGAAGAGGTATTTAAGAGGCCACTTGCATGATGAGGTCTTCCTCCTGCCTGGAAGGGTCAGCAAAGACCCCAAGGTAGGGACACGGTGAACTTTGTGTCACCCAGAGCCTCCCATCCGGGTGCTGCCTGGAGAAATGGCCTCACCCTAGTACAATTACAGCAAAAACTGTGTTTTTTCCTCTCCCAGGAAAACTCTAATGGACTGTGGAAAAGCTGAATGAAGAGATGGTCCCTGCCGCAGGGGAGAGGAAGACTTGTAAGAGAACAGGCAGGTAGGACAAAACTTGACCTTAAATGGAGAAATGGGGGTAGATTCCTCATTCCTGGACATCAGGGCAGTCTCATGAGAAGGCCAAGGGGCCAGTAGCACAACTGCCACGTGCATGGCCTGGCTGACTCAGGAGGAAAGCAGCTGCAAAACCCGTCCTCCCCATCACGAGGCATCTGAGTCCTCTCTCCTCTTCTCGCAGCCACAACCTGGGAGTCGTGCTTATTAGTACACCCTCATAATGAGCAATTTGCAAGCATATGTTGATGTGCAAAGCCCACCAAGCTATCAAAGCGCCAATTTATTATTATTCAGTCTGACAATGGGCAATGTCTGCCCTTTGCTAGTTGTGGTGCTACCGAAATGATGTCCATCACTGACCCACTCCAACTGCTTTTGAGGTGCACCTCCGAGCACAGTGCACCCCACTTGGGGACACCCCAAGGGTGACCTCGCAGGTTGTTTGTAGCCCTCCCATGTTATGGAGGATGGTGTCCCTGGCAATGACAACACTGTCCTTGGGGAACGCCAGGGGACCAGGGCAGCCTGGGAGAGCCTTGCAAGCTGATCATTTCCCTTCCCTTCCCCCTCGCCTCCCCAAGAATTTTATATCCCTCAAGCCCTTCCTCTTCTAAGATAATTAAGGGCACAGGAGAAATTAAGCTAATTCTGTTGGGGCTGTTGCATCTCTCTTATCATCAGTTCTTACTCCTCTGCTTACTACACGTGTAATTAAAGCAGATTTGTCTGCTATAAGATGAAGTGCCTTGTTCTTCAAGATCAGTTTTGGTTACAGTGGTGCTTGACCTGAGCTTTCGGTGCCTCTCACTTACCCGCAGGAAACTCCTCCGAACCTCAGCCAAAATGCTCGACTCCCCTGCAGATGCAGGCAGACATGAATCCCCCTCCCCGGTCACCCCCCACGACGTTCCTGCTGTAAAGGGCTGCCAAACCGTAACAGGTCATGCCGGGTCACTGACCGACCTTCCCCGCAATCCTTACCCAGCTGGCATTAAATGACGGCCTGTGCCGTTTTTAAATGCTGCCATCACAGTCACCGCGGCAACCTTGAAACAGACCCCGGTGCCAAGCCGTATAGCTGCTACAGCCACGCCAAGCCCTGGGGACAGATTTAGTAGAGGCATAAAGCAAAAGAGCACCAAAGGGCACAAGGACAACACAAGGCCTTTCCTTCCTCTGCAAGAGAGGGATGAGCCTCGTGAGATCCCCAGCGCCTTTGTGCAAGAGCCTACTATAGGAAAAGGGAAGGGAGGGGGAGAGAAAGCTCTCTGCCTCCTCTGCCTGCAGGTAGCCTGAAAACAGAAGAGGCAGATCTGGCAGGGAGCAGGGAAATGTGCTGGCCACCACCAAACAGTCGATACTGCCAGTGTTCTGGAGAGTCAAAACGCTGGGTCACCAGCTCAAAGACCAGGAGGGACCTCGTCTGGATGAAGGCTTGCTGCAGGTCTTGGAACTGCATTTGCAAACTCCTCAACCAGACCATCTGGAAGGGCATCGAGCATTGATGTACACCCTGCAAGTGACAGTAATCCATCCAAGACCTGTGATTACCTGCTCCACACCTTCTTGCCTTATAGGACTCTGCTTCTTTGCTGGGTTTATGAGACTCCAAACAGGCAGTGCTTTATCAAACTTGGGCTTAGATGAGTGCCACTCTCTCATTTTACCCTGATGTCTCAGGTTCAAATTATCGCGGTGTAAAGAGTTACAGAGTGCTAGCTGTGCCATGGTTACTATCTTTTTTAGTGCTAGGTGTTCCTCACAAATGCGAGGGAACATATTCACTGAAGTTTTTTTCATTACAGCTACAGTTGCCCATGTTTTTTGTCTTTAAGGCCCATATAAGCCTGAGGATAAAGACCAAAGTTAAGGGTCATGTGAAAGGGGATTTCCCAGCATAAGGTGCAGTCACTAGTGCCTGTAGAAACAAAAGTTGCAATGATGACATTGATATCAAATCCCAAACATGTACTAAAACCAGGATCACCCAAGTGCCCATAAGTCAGCAGTTTGGAAAAAAAAAGTGTTCTCCTAAGTGGGTTTTTATTACTTGAAAGTTCAGGTTCAGCAGGAGTGTGTGCCTCTCCCAAAGATACTGTGTCAGGTTAGGCCAGGTCTGAATTTGTTCCTGCAGCTGGCTTTTGTGACCACGCTCCCATAAATACAAGATGAGCAACAATTGTGGTTGCCTCTGCCAGAACCTTGGGGCTTTACTACAAGGTGGTTATTGATCCCAGTAGATAACAGCCTTACGAACATCCTTTAGAAATCAATAGTATCTCCCACAGTTGATTAGGCTGTAAATTAATGGTGATTATTTTCATAACTTTGGAGTTGGCTCTAGTTTATTGTCTTTTTTTTAAGAAGAGAAATAATCATGGCTTATTTTCATAAGAATGTTCTTAAGTCTTATTGATGAGAGTGGATTTCAGGGCTCATTTAAATGAAACACGTCCTAAAAGTCTTTGCTGAATCAAAGGCTAGAGCTCTCCCAGCACATCATGCACTTTTTTTTTCTTTTCCCATTCACCTTTTAGTTACAAGATCCTCAGGGCAGAGATTGCTGATACGAGTTTCGGCTGTGAGGCTGGGGGTGCTGTGATGCCAACAGGATACAGCCTTGCGATAAGGCATAGCTCTATGTGATGCAGTACGTGCTACCAGTGTTTGATGCATTTGATCCTGAACCATGCAAAACAAGAAGAACATTGCATTCCTTTACCTTCTATTCACGTATTTCACCACAAGGGCTGTTATGTGGCCATTCGGCAGTGGGCGTGAAAGATTAACATCTACGATAGCAGAGCCAAACCCTGACTGGAGATAATTATGTAGAAGGTATCTCATCCTCCCTGGGGTCACTCTTCTACCAAGTGCTTTTACTCAACCTGCCAGGTTTTTTTTGGGGGGGGAAGATAAACTCGTTTGCACATGCCTCCCGAGTTGCAGAGCTGTTAATATTGAATAGAGCTGGCTGCTCATTTCCTCTTCTACCTTCTATCTTTTGTGCTTTTGACAATGAGCAGAACTACATGCTTCACGCTTCTAAAACTGGAGTGAGGATGTTCCCATTGACTCATAACCTGAAGCACCGGGCCAAAGAGAAGCTCAGCCATTAAAACATGGTTTGGAAAGCGAAGAGATGCCAAATCCAGTCTCTGCTGTCTCCAGTATTTGTTGGTTGATTAGGAGATCAAAGGAGTAATGATAAAGCCTAATGGCCTCTTCTTTGGGCTTGCCCCCTTTACACGATTGTAAAAGTTCCCATAGAGGGAACTAAAGTACGTATTCAGATCCCTCCAATAAAGGGGTGAGATTCAGCTCACCTGATATTTTCACAGTAGCTATCTACAGCTATGCCCCAGGCTCCCTTTAGAGCCAGTGGTGAGAAAATGGCAGTCCCTGAGGGGGATTCATCTGACCTATCTTAAACGTCAGTTTTAGGATGAAATTAATCATGTTCCAGCAGTTCCTATTGCTCTCCACTGTTATAAGCAGAGTCTTGAACATCCCAGAGGCAGAAGCCCACCACCAGTGCCTGCTTTGGGTGTTGTGGTCCCCTCTCTCAGTGAGATGTAGGCTGTGTTCATGTGTAGGCTTCTGGCATGTGAGGTGCAACGGGTGATGGGATTAGGCTGGGCAAAAGTAAGGATATTTTCTTTTTCCCTCACTATTACTGAATAACAAGGAAGGCAGCTAAGATCATCTGTTCCTCTGAGGATTTTTTGCTTTGTCTTTTAACTGCTTTGTTTATTAATTGATCAAATAAAGCAGCAGAAGAGGTCTTGGGTTGGGTGGCTCTGCTATCCCAGCTGGTGAGCTGGGCAGACCCAAAGCTGAAAACAGGTCCTTCTCCTGCAAAGGACCTCCCTAAGACTGCCTAAAACTGCATGGGCCAACTGTTTTATGTTAAGATGATTGGGCACAGTTTGCTCTGTTGCCTCTTTTATGGAGAAGAACAGCCTTCCTCCACAGTCTAGGCTGAAAAACATCTGCATTTTCTAGAAGTGAGCAATGAAAAAGAACATGCAAGTAGAACACCAACCATTTTATTATTTTTTTTAAATAGCAGGTGAAAGACATATCGTGCAACTTTTGGGGAACTCACCCAAACCTTGACATGCTCCAGTCGCCAGAGTTGAAAATGGAAATGTAGAAACTGTGGTGTGAAATTGTAGGACCCTGTTTGTTCTGCAGCCCGCGCCTGAAAAATATCTTGGCGTATATCTGAAGTGCCGATTTGGCATAGCATCCTAGGAAAGCGCATTTCAGTTACTGCATTTCATTCATTTTTATGCCTTTCTAATGCAGATGCAGCTGAACTATACCATTGATTCATGTACCCACCTCTTTTCCATATAGATGATGACTGCATCAAAGAAGCCAGCGCTCTGAAATAGCACACAGTGAAATACCACAGCAATTCTCATTTGAAGTCTATAGTGGGAGAGCAATTTCCAAAAATGAAGGGCAAAGTTCCTAATCCATAGCAGCTTTTTGCCAGAGAGAGAAGAAACAGGATGCACCCTGCATGAATCATCACTGTAACCACCCTGGATTTATTAACTGAAATTATGAGGAACACCAAAAATGATTAAAACCTCAAAATGTCTGGTGAAAGGCATCGCCTCAAGGACTGGCTATTGTGAGATAGTGCCATAGTCTTCCTGTCAATTTTAACGAATCAAAAGCTAAAAGGGTCAAGTTTTCAAGACCAAATAATTCATTTTAAAAAATTATGGGACAGCCGTTGTCACCACCCATCACAGAAAGGGAAAAAGATATCCCCAGGGCCTGCGAACCTCCCTCCCTCCCAAAACAGGGAGACTACAGCAATGCCTCTTCCTTTACGCTCACCCAGCTCATCGGTATTTGCACAAGACTGCTGCCTCCCAGTCCTATGCTAGAGACCCCAAATTCACCCCTCATTACTGTTACCAATCTCTTTGGATTTGCCCTCACCAAGGAGTTGAACTATGTCCTTTTTATAACATGGAGAATGTCCAGGCTTCGTGCCCAGATTTCAACAGCAGCTGTGACAATCTCTCCTTGGGGTTCTTCCTCCACATTTTGCTTTATGACCCCATCCTAGCCTGCCTGGCCAGAGGGAGAGGGGCACAAGCCACCCCCATGCTGGAAGTGGCTCTGCTGTGCCCCACACCGAGCCCAGTCCCGCACGCAGTGATCTGCCTAGCTGGTGCCTTTGACCTTCCCCAGAAACAATCCCTGAGATCCCAGTAGCTGGGAACTTTGCAGGCTGGGAGGCTGTGAGGGACCCATGTTTTTGGGGGGTGATTCAGTAGGAAGGAGTGGGACTTTTCTTGTCCTTTAAGGCATATCACTTCCAGTGTCCTCGCTCCATATTTTACAAGCTTATTCTTACATTCAAATTCAGCTCAGTTGTGTCTTGGCTGTCATGGACCCCAAATCAAAATACCTGCTCTACTCGAAGGCCAGTTCTGTGGGGCTGTCCTTGGCAGCCGGCTCTTGCAAGCTCCTGGAGGGAAGCAATCTCCTAGGCTGCTGCTTTCCTTTGCTAATTATCTGTGAATATCTGCTCCAGATCCCTCTTTTCTCCAGTTCTCTGCTCAGGCTCCTCTTTTCCCCGCCCTTGGACATCTTCTTTGTCCACGGACCTGAGTGTTTCTCCTGCAGTGGTTCAGCCCTGTGAGCTCCCTTTGGGGTCACGGTGTGCAGTCATTGTGTTGCCCTCCATTTACCATGTGCTGGGCTGGGTTTCTGCCCACTCTCAGACCTGTTCAAATCTTCTAGGAGGGAGAGATGTGAGTTAAATGGTTCTCAATGGAGCAAGCATCACCATGGTGCCCCTGGGTGAGAAATCCTGGGGAGTGAGAGCCCAGAGCATCTTTCTAGTGCAGGAAACCACCCTGGAACAAGCTGGAGGAAAAGCTTCATTCAGTATCACATCAAGGATTCAACGTAAAAGGTGAGGCGTAAGTATAGTATAATGCCCTTGCCTCTGTCTGTGCTCACTTAACAGCTATGTCTTCTCCCACACCATCTTTTGCCAGCTCTCTTCACCAGTGGAGCCGAGCGAGGAGAGAAGCAGAGATGTAAATGTGCCTCCCAGAGGGGTCTGTTTCTTCTTGGGCAGCCATCGGTATCTGGAGATAACAATATGTTTCCTCCGCATTTTAGAGAGGCCGAGAGAGGCTCAGGCAGGGAAGCTCGAAACTGAATTACCAGCCAGGTCATTTCCACTTCAAGCTGTCAGAGCTCAAGCAGAGGGAGGAGAAGGACTGTTTGTTGGTTTTTCCTTCCCAGCTCAACAGGCACACTGACACTGCAGCAGCCTGGAAAACATGTCAGATGCGGGTCGCTCTATCCAGGAGCGAAACAGCCTAAACCATAGCACTCCTTTAAAGATAAAGACCTCCTCTCTACACGGTGGTTTCTGTGTAAACCAGCCAGGGGTTGCAAAGTCTGGAATTGATGGGCATGAATTTACCAGGGAGAAGAAAACAGGGTGAGGAGGTCCTAGAAACAAAGACTGGAAAGGATGTTGAGAGACCAGGTAGTCTCTCCACTGCCTGTGCGGTTCGGTTCTGGGCTCTGCTCCGTTGCAGGCTCTCCTCACGTTCAGGGGTGTTCATCTGGGGAGGCTGGATACCCACTCCTCGCTATTTTTAAAGATGAATGTTAATATGTTTAATTGCCAGTACTCTCGGAACAGAGCCAAGGCTAAAAAGTATCTACTAAGAAACTGCCAAGAAACACTGTTAAACAGGATCTAGGAAAAAAGCCAGACACAAAAATTTACGATATTTATCTCTGCAATAATAATTTCACAGTGGTCAACCAAGGAGCAGAACAAAGGTCATCGGTTTCGTATCAGCTGGCGTTTGTGAAATCCTTTGTTACCTTTAGTGTGAGCTTGCCCTGCAGGTCTCATGCAGAAGACCCTACAAATGAATGCAAAAACCTGGCAGTCCAGACTGACCCGCTTGCCTCCACTCTTTGCTCAAGACCAAAGTACTGTGCAATTCCGAATCAGAAACCTCCCCAGCACTAGTTGAAGCCCAACCCAGATCCTCACCCAGGGAAGAAGCATGTTTCACCTCGTTTATTAAACAAGTTATCCATAGGAATGGTCCAGTGAACTTCTGTGTTACTAAAACCACTTTGATTAACATCAACAGTCATGAGACACTATCTAAGAATTTTGCATTTGCACAAATGCAAGAGCCAACCTCATCTTAGGTTTCCTCCCTTCGAGCAGGATGGGGGACAAGCAAAGGACCCATGAAGACCTCTGAAAATAAATTAAAGGAGAAGAGGCTCTTTTTTATTGTTATTTCCTGGTTGTATAGTAGAAACAATTCTAGGCAAAATATACAGAGTTTGCTTCTTGGCACTGCTGCCAAGATTCCCAACTTTACAGCGAGGATCAGGTTTCAGAATATTTCCAAACCAGCCCCCACAAAATTAATTGACTATCCAAGGATCTTGGCTTTGGATGTTATTTATTTTTAAGGTAAAGTTCTGGTCCCAGTGACTGCAGAGAAAAACCTTGAAAACATGATCTCTGCAGCCTTAATGACTCAGAGGGTGGGATTCAGTTGCCTACACACAGGAGCCTGGTGCCATCTGAGATGCCCTTGTATATCTGAGACATCCCACGGTGTTGGCAAAGTGACACGGAGCTGAGGGGAGACGATCACTCCTCAGAAGCAAGAGCTGGAGTCTGCGGCTGGATACCCTATAGCATCTCACTTGGCTCTAGGAAACTATGTTTAGACAGCTGAATCAAGCCCTAACGCACACATATAAAATATATATAATCAAATCAATCAGTCGCTCAATCAATCACAGGAGATATTTCCAAATCTTCAGATTTCATGTCAGTTCTGGAGGCAATTTAAGCAGTATTTCAATGCCCAGGACTGTGTTAGAAACATGCTATTTGCTTCACTGACACTTCCAAGCATACTGAAGCATTCATCTGGCCCAGGCTCTCTGCTCCCCACTCATTCTGCTAACGTCCTCTTCTCCATCCTCTGTCCCTTCTGCAGCTCTACCACAGCCATGGGAGACGTAGTTCCCTGCCCGATCTCCAGGCTGCAAGAGAAACAGCAGAGGTTTTTTTTCCAAAGAAGCGGTATGCAAAATGCAGGAGGCAAAGACTTTCCACCGGGTGAAGGGGAAAGAGCTGCGACATGGTTTATGGAGCCCTGAGGGGTAGTAGAAGGGGCTGGCACATGAACCATCAGCATCTTTGGGGCAGCATTACCTCAGAAAGTCAGCGTCTTCACGGAAAAGCAGGATATTTTTAGTTTACCCAGTGTATTTAAATCATCTTGGAGTACATTAAAATTATAGTAATTATCCCACCTTCTCATGTGGGATTCTGGGAGATGATGGATTCGCGGATCGTGTGCTGGTGGAGTCATCTTCGGCGAGGTCCTTCTGCAAAACAGAATTATTTTGTTTCCACATTTTACAGCTGCAGCATTCCTGGCCCATTAATACTTGACAGTTGAATGCTGGGATCTGTTCACATCACACCCTTCTCTCTCCAGCGGCCGCCTCTCACAGCACCCCGGAGCTGAGACAACCGCTGTGACACAAACTCCTTCAAAACAAAAATGCATTTACACACTCCTGGAGTTGTGAGCTTATACAGGCGGGTGAGGCTGATGTTTTCTTCACGGCAATATTTAACCTCTGAATCATTTCTGCTTTCCCCGGTACAGCTGCGCTGTGGGGCAATGCAGGGAAACCCGACGTCTCCCCGGCCCTGCTCTCGTCTCGCTGCCCCACCAGCACACGCATGAGAAGGGGATTTATTTCTCTGCAACAGCACCGTTGAAAAAGAACTGTTAAAAAATTGCAACTTTTTACACAAAAAAAGGCACATTCTTTTTCAGTGGAGAAGCTTCATGTTTCTGATTGCAAAAAAAAATAAAAAGGGGGGGCTGAACAGAACAATCTTTTTTTCTTGATGAAGAAGCCATTTCCCTTATAAATGAAGTCATCATCAAATTCTGGGTTATCTCTGGTTTTAACCTCCTTTTTGAAAGGTGGTGCTTCTGATCTCAAGGTAAGGTCTTTTCCCCTCTCTTTGTTTTTTTTCATCAAAATAAGAATTTTATCAACGTCTGAAAAAATGGTTCCTGGCTCTAGTTGATGCATCAAAGCGAGGGAGAAGTCCCCAGAATCCCTCCTGGTGAAGTGACATGTTTCTGACAAGCCTTGAACTATCCCCCAGCCCAGCATGACCTTGGAGGTCCCCCCAGCCCAGCATGATCTTGGAGGTCCCCCTAGCCAATGCAACCTTGGAGGTCCCCCTAGCCCTGTGTCACCTTGGAGGTCCCCCCAGCCCAGCGTGACCTTGGAGGTCCCTGCAGCCCAGTGTCACCTTGGAGGTCCCAAACAGCCATGACATCAGGCTCTTTGAAGCCCTGTGGGGTGTGATTCCTCCACAGTGAGCCTGGGCAATCCAAACACTTGCAAGGAGAAATTAACAGGGATCCTTTGATGGAGGCAAGCAATTCCCATCCTGGCTGCCCACCCTTGGAGCATCATAGCAAACCACTGGGAGGGGATCCAGGCTATCGCCTTGTCCCAAGACAGGATCCACGCACAGATAGGCTGCAAACTTCTGCCCCCTCCTCTCCTCCAGCTCAGATGGAGAAGTCCCCATCACCCTCCTCCGCACGTGGGAAACCTTGCCAGCATCTGGCCATTCCCCTGCCTCACACCCATGTTCTCTGGCCCCTTCCCAGCTCTTCCAGCAGCATGTTCCTGATTATTTACTCTCTTTAAATGCTGCAGAAAAATGCTGCTTTTCCTGAATACTAAGTAAGGGGGTGCGGGGGGAAGCACATTCCCTTCCTGGACTGTGTTTGTTCTCTGGTTCAAAGTTCGCTGTTACTGCTGAAAGCTTTTGTTACCCTTGGAGATATTTGATCCAAGTGACCTCTGATGTTTGGGACACTGATACGGTCCCACACCGAGTTTGTTCTTGCACGGCTCTTATATAGCTATCCATCCATCTATCCATACATATAACTATCTTCCTCTTTCTCTCTCTCATTCCAGTGCTATCTGATCAGTTTTTGGCTTTCCTTACACTTCTTTCATCGAGTTAATGTCTTTCCCCTGAGGATGTTTTCTCCCCTTCCCAGATTTTCTCTTTTTACACCCTGTCATTTCCCTCTCCATCCTGCCTTCTCCAGACCCGCTCCCCTTCTCTCCATGCTGCCAATTTACAGTTGCGTTATGTATTCAGCATAACATATATATTTAAATGGGATGATTTCCACTAACGTAAACAGTCTGGCCCATTAATTTCAATAGTGGAGCTGACAGCTCGGGCCTGGAGTCTCATTGCCTGGTGACACATGAGTACAGCTGCTTGAACTTGACGGGTAACTGTTTCCAGCGCCTAGCTGCACATCTGCAGGAGGAAGGAAATACTTTCTGTAACGCTGGAAAAAATAAAGCCGCCTAGATTTCCCTCCCCCCCACCCCCAGATGATGATATTCATCATTCAAACGTTTCAGCTGAGTGGGTGTTTAATTCAGAGTTTGGAGGGGGACATTTATGGTCTGTTACTAGCTTTGCTGTTGAGCCTTTGTTCCAACCGCTGCAGCGTTGCCTTTACCAAGGGCTTCTCCTAAACCACTCGGAGCACTGCCATATATCCAGCAACACTGGGTACCCTGATATCTTCAGAACCAGTTGCTGAATTAAAACTGAGAATGATGTCTCTCCTCAGTGAGGTTGCTAAATTGATAAATTATAGCAGAGGGGAAGGAGCAGCGGGATTTCTTTGAGATGGGTCTAGCACGACCTTGAACAGACCATGCCGAGTATGGGCCAAGTCCTGACCTGAGACACCAGCTTTGCTGATGGGACCCAGAAGACAAAGTTAGCAAAGCTTCCGGAATTAACCCAAACTTTTCAGGGTTTCACTTCTAGTTGCTCCAGGAAAATGTGTGATTAACACCATAAACCCCTCCAGCTTTCTTTCCTCAAAGTAACTCAAGTATTCTCACCCACCACATCATTAGCTACCCGGAAAGACTGAGATACCTGTAGGAAACGTTTTATGCTGCAGTCTGTTGGCGAGCTGTGCTCCCACGTGTGACCCTGCGTATGAGCTTCGCTTGGTGGCTGGACGGAAGGAAGAAATGGGCCACGAGTGCTGCTCGTGAGACGCAGCCGTGGGGAATAATCGCTAGCTCAAATCTGAGTGAGTGTGGAAGAAAAGGAAGTGTCGTGGAAGCAGGGCTGTTACTTTCAGTGGGACAGCAAGAGAAGCCAAGTCTGCTGGACTACATGCTACTGTCCCCCTGAGTATAAACCACAATTTTCAATCTCTAATGTTGTTTTTTTCTCTTTCTGAGCAAAAATCAGGTGCTGGGGATATCGCCCTGTCGCTACGTATATAATTTTTGCTGCAGCATGCACTAGCTTTGCCTGGAAATGGAGAATGAATACAGGCCTAAACATGTCAAAAAGTGCCAGAAAGTGTCCTCCTGCCTCCATGACAATCTCCCAGCAGCCCTGTCCTTTGAGCGTTGGAATATGTTATTTGAAAACTTTTTCATTATCTTCTTGCAACACATTGGGCAGTGTGGTCTTTTGTGTATTAACTCCTAGCAACTTAAGGTGAGATACAGAGAGCTTTGGGCTGGTTTTGGAGGGTAATCAGCTACTTTAACATGGAGAAAAAGGAAATAGCTCCCACTGAAGTCTAAGTCATGGGGCTGGACTTCAGATGATGCCTAGAGCACTAGTAGGGAAATCTATAGGGAAAAGTCACCCAGTCTGCTGTACTGCCAAGATGTCCCTAGCAAAGGTCTTGGAAAGCACAATTTTTACACAGTTCCTGCTAAAGGAGAGCAGACTCACTCGCAGACCTTATTTCTGAATACAGGCTGAAGAAATGTAAAGATATGAGCAACTGTTGAAGTTGGCCCTGCTTTGAGCAGGGGGGTGGATTGGATTATCTTCAGAGGTCCCTTCCAACCAATTTTTTTCTATGATTCTGCGGTTCTCTGATATCATTTGCTGTATCTAGGTGGAAGCTGAATTCTGGAGCTGCTAAAATTGGAGTTTTGACCTTTAGGTCAGAGATCTTGTGAGGTACCTCATCAATCCACTATCCTGCCAGGCTCTGGTCCCCTCTCCTCGAAGGGCCTGATGAAGGCAGGAATCCGTACAAAGTAGGTTTGGCAGTGCCATGTACCTTAGACACTATAGGCTTTTTTTCCTAAAAAGAGACAAATCTGGTCTGGATTGAAAAAGCAAGACCTTCTTTCTGAGGTCTGTTGAAAAGGCAACAGCAAGCAACATCGTTCTGTAACTGATTAACCAAACTCAAAAAGCCATTCAGCTGATCCAGAGTACATATTTGCATTCAATAATATGGTCATTTATTGCACCTTGTGACCTACTGAAACATGAACAAGGCTTCCCTGTATTTCACTGAGTTTCCTTTCAACACAATAGCCGTCTCCAGGCCCAGAAGTTTGTCCTGATGGGCCTGGATTTTCCAGAGGAAACTCCTACCTATTTTGTGGCTTTCATTTTGTATCTTTTCTAGAGCAGCGAATTTCCTAGTCCAGGTGGTAAGTCAGAGGTGGGAGGGAAGGGGCTTTGTTTTCCTTAATATAGTTAAGAAAAGCTTAGGTTTTGTGAACATTGATGCTGAGATACCCTGGGGAGGTAATGGGCAATTTTACACAAATATCAAGGCTGAGCCAAACTCTGCATTAACAGCTTTAAGGGTGTATGTACAAGCATCCCTTCCTTCTTGATTTGGTTCAGAGCAGGAAATTAGATGTTTCTTGTATGTGATGATGTCTCACGATTGTTTCGCGGCTGAAATGATGCAACGCCAGCTTGTAGTGGTGATGAACTGAACCCACATTGGGAACTCTGTTGACTAATCTAGATGGAGATCACAGCACGTAGCTGACTGAATCCCAGGTCTAGTCCCAGGAGGAGGAGACCAAGTGATCTAACAAAAGTCTGCTCCGCCACGTTTTCAGGTTACTATCCATTCCCACAACCTTTAAAAGCATTTTTAAAGATCTTGCTTTTTCTGGTTGGCTTCTTGCACAAATCTAGCACCACCTGGGTGCGCGGAAATATAATGCCCTTAAATTTGCAGTGCACAGGGGTCCACTTCTGTGATTTTGGAGCCATCTGATAACAAGCAGAAGCCTGTCCTCTCCTCTGAGCCTCTTGGTCTCAGCCCACAAGCACTGCCAGTCCATCTCCCTGCTGCAGTGCTTCTCCCAGAAGACAGAGGATGATGCTTATCTGACTAACTGTCTAAAATAGTTCAGACAAGATCAGATGACTCATGCTGTAGAAATGACCCATCCTCTTCATAAAGGCAGCCTTCCATGATCAGTCCTTTAGGAGACATCCATGATGTGGACATCTAAAGGCTGGGGAGATGAACCCTAGCCCAAGAAATACAGAGAGACTATTTCTAGGACCTAGGAGATGAGAATGGCCACATTCTTTCCCACCCTCACTTTCAACTAATTTGAGCTTGTTTGCTTTTTGCAGAGCAATAAAATAAATGTATAGCTGCTCCCTTGCCTGTTGCTGACTTTGAATAGGGCTCTGAAAGACACAGCATGAAAGGATTTGGGCTGCCTTAAAGCATGGACCACATGGTAAATTATTTATTTGCCTGTTTATATCCTGTAATAAAAAATACACAAACAAAACCTTCCTTCTTCCCCTCTTAAAGCTCTCAATTTATGTGCATAGATAGTTTATACAATCCCCAGTTCAGTTTGTTTAGGTCATACGCGGTGTCTGAACAATTTGCAAGCACTTGGAGATCTTCAGTGGCACAGACAAGTACTGGTGCCCCTGTTACTGCAGAGAGGGAACTGAGGCACGTTCGGACCCAACCACTTGCCAAGGTCACAGCCAGAGCAGGATTTCAGGTTCAGAGGAGCAAACTTGGGAAGATCTTCAGAGGATTTGAACTTTGGAGGACCAAAGTCCAGGGGCCATGTCCTGCCTTGCATGTTGCTTGTTCCTCCGTCTCAAATACCCTCCTTTTGTCCAGACAGAGAGTTCCTTGGGTCAGGAGAAGTTTCTCCTTACAAATTTGCACCCAGCACAGGATAATGGGGTCTTTCTCTTGAGTAATAGTCCTCTTTACAACTCCCTTCCTAACCTGTATCTGAGGGGAAGAAAACGTAGCCATAGGTCTCCTGCATTTTGGTGCTGATTGTGAACTGAGGCGCCCTGGGATGCAACCAGTGAGTGATAGATTTTACAGTGTTGTGTAGGGTGAGCTAAACTCCACCAGGCCAGAGAGGGTACTGAAAATGGGAATTGCCCATGAGTATCCCAGGGCAGAATTTGCCCCAGAATGAATATAGCTTGCAGATACCACCTTGATCTAGAAAAGCAGGCTGGAAGTTTTACTGGTAATCCTTGTCCTGCTGGCCAGCTGGCAGATGGATCCGTGCACCAGATGTGTCTGTGCCATGAAGAAATATTGCAACATAACTTCTTTCTTAGTCACCTAATATGAATTATCAGGATATCCAGCTGAGACTGAGAGCTGAGCTTCACGTGAGGAAGGACCGTAATCGGCTTTCCAAGCTGAAAGGAGGATAAAACAGTGTTTTGGTGAGAGACCGTATTAAAAAGCAGGTCAAAGAGGACAGTCAGTCTGTTGATAGTCAACCTACTCCTCTTGCGCTGAGTGCTTTCCAGAGCACTTGAGAGTATGTGATGTGTTTGCCCTCACAACTCACTATGGGGGTGTCACAGGCAAGGAGCCAAGGCACAGTGACTGTCTTCCTCAGGTCTGCCCTCACCCATATTTCCCCAGCTCAAACCTGACCTTTTCTTCCCCTTAAGTCAGCTATCTCTATAGACCTGCTGAGTGATGGGGGGACAGAACACTGATTTGGGCAGTGCTGGTCCAGAATTACCAACTCTATCATTTAAAACGATGATTCAAATCCAATGCACCCTCATGAAAGCTAGGTGTTTACACTGATAAAAACTGATCCTTCTAAATCTCCAATGTTGATCCTTTTCTTCATCATCATAGGAGCTTGAAACATACTTTCCCCTAAAAAAATGAAAACTGAAAGGGCCTGGTAATTGCCTGACTCCAGGTAAATGGAAGAAGAGCAACAAACCTCATGGCTCTACCAAAGAGAGCTGGGAGGTGTGTTTTCTCTTGTCTCTGGTCAATGGTACCTAAAATGCTACATCCACTAGAGAGATGCAACTCGATGAAATCTGAAGGAGAATTGACCTGAAGGTTGAATGTGCTGACCTTTACTTATTCTGTATAACTGTACTTTCTTGCTGAGTAAAAAGAACTTTCTGATGATTTTCAGCAATGCATTTCTTCTGCTTCCCGTTTTCATCTCATATAAAGGCTATTGTATGTTGACTTTAGTCACTATAGATACAAGAAAATGAATGCTACCTTGATACCAGCATCCATACCGATGCTTTACAGCATTTCCAAGCAAGTCTCTGGAGAGATTGGGAAGGATTTCTAAAGCTTGTTTCAAAACCTTACTGAATATGGAAAGTACTCTTAGCTTCCAGTAACACCAGAAAGCAAATAGTGTAGCCTCAATTTACATATGACCCTCCAGTGATGTGTTTTTTATAAACCAGCTAGCTTGACAGAGCTAAGTGCTCAGAAAACCTCAAAAGGATGAGCTTTGGTTGACTGGGAACTAAGGATTTCAATCGTCCACCAAGACCATCCCTGGAGTAACTAACTTATTTCAATGAATGCCTGCGAATTTCAGTCTCAACTTTGGGAGTCACCTCAATGATGACTGGAAGAGATCCAGGCTTAAAGTTACCCAAAAAGCTTCAAACAGTACCTGGCTCCTTCACGCTGCAAAATCGTGCAGCTGATCTTTCCAATTATTTGAGCTGTTTGTGTCCTTGCTCTGCATTGTGTCCAGCACAATGGAGTTGAGCTCTTAGACACCGAGTCCTTTAAAATTATGTTAACTCTAAAAGTCATAGCAGTGTTAATGTCTGCTGTTAAAACTTTGCCTAGCTACAAAAACAAGCATGACGACAAATTCAGGTCTGATGTGATGGTCTGAAATTTTCTCTAAGGCCACCACATCCCTGCCAGACATTGCCACTTCTGTGTTTTGTTCCTTGACTGCCATTCGTTCAACATGTCATTCCAGGAGGGAGATGTTAGTGGACAGACTAACAGGAAAGCACAAGTAACCAGTGTGGCTACACCCAGGAGCAGAGTGCACACCTTTGCCATGGGACAATGCAGTTATTGCAAAACACCATCGTCGGGCTGAGAGGAGCAACCAAGAGCAGGGCGGTGCTTTCTTTCTGAGGAGTATGGTGGCTTTGCCTAAGTCTTCACTGCGGTGGTGACCTGGGCTGGAATTCGGCCTGTGGACTCACAGTGTCACAAGGGAGCAATTTGGTTGCCTAAATATAGATGGCTTCTGCCATTTGAGATGTCCCAGAGCATCCAAGTCATCCACATGCACCTGGCAGACACCAGACTCAGATGACCCTAGGTTTACAGGTGACCTGTGCCTATCTGGAGCTGTAACAGAGGCCAAGTGTGACATCTTATGACATCAACAATGCCATCGTCTTTTATGTTAGGCAACTGAATCACACTTTAATGGCTGGTCATCTGCATCACACCTAACTACTGCAAACTATCAACTTCATCTCCATTGACTGTCGTAGCTGCTGAGACACCTTGCTCACGTGGAGCAACCCACATGCAAAGACCTAAATTCAAATGTTTAATTGGTCACTGCATTGCAATCATGGGGCTCCACGTGTAGTTATTTCTCAGTCTGCAGAGGGGTTGACTGTACCCAGGGAAGTGTGGGGCTTGTCATTAGTGTTATTCATGGGAATCTCTGCTGAGAAGAATCAAATCCTCTGGTCTGAAGCAGATCTATCTAAACAATCTGGGCAGTGGACACTAGCACACAATTCATCCTGGAGTTGGCGTCTAAAACAAAGCAGATTATTCATGTCTTAAAAGTGCCTGTTTCAGTCCACTGACCGAAAGAGGAACCTGTGACAAGAGTTCAGAGACAGACATTTGCGCTGGAGCCATCTAAAGCGAGGTGAGCTGGATGCCATCTCTGATTTCTGAACCATCCCCACCCTCAAGCGTGCAAATGAATACGGCAGGGCTGCAAGCACAGCTGAAGAGGGATCTTCTCTACATTCACGCTGACAGGCACTGAAGCCCAGAAGACTACTGTGGGTGGGAGCGAGCCCATCTGAACAGCTTGCTGCCACCTGGAAGCCAGGCTGAGAACAAGAACCAGATGGTAAGATGTGAGACCTTGATTAATAATAATATGAATGCCTACTCTGTACAGCAGGCTTCTCATCAGCAGATCTCAGCGTGACTCATGTGGCCATCGGTGTCTGAGAAGTTACCTGTGATCACTTCGCAGCCGAACAAGTCTCCAGAGTCCCAAGCCCAAATTGGCACCACATGTGTCTCCTGAGTAGCCCAGACTCCAACCAGCCTTCAAATGCATAATTTTGGAGTCAGATCTGGAAGTTGTCTGGATGCAAATTGAAAATCAGGTTTGGGATCAGACTGGGACGTGACTGTTCACATAGGGATAGCCTGAAGCACAAGAGACACGCCAGGGACTGCTTCATGCAGGGTTTCTCTCCCATGCCAGACTCCTGGCCTTTGCCCTGCCTCCAGTGGCAGGACCTGTCCTGCCATTTCTCTGCCTGTTCTCCACCCTCCTTTCACTGCAATGCTGCCTGCAATGTTCATCGCATGACTGGGGACTCAGGTTGGAGAGATGACATTTCTTCTTGGAGAACAGGCTCCCCTTGGGTTGGTCTGCTGTTTCTCAACTTCTTCACCTTCTCATAGTGAGAGACATAAAATTTTAGCACATCATATGAAAAGACTCATTTAAAAACATTATGACCTGGGGGCCTCAACATATTCCAAAGCAGCTCTAGCCCAGCCTGCCCTGCCACACGTGCGTTTCCTCTGTAGCCCAGCATTTCAGATGCATTTCCAACAAGCAAGCAGCCGTGACTGCAACAGCAGATCTAAAGCGCATTGCACAATTGCTGCAGCTGCACAGGCTGCCACGGCCAAGCGCATGTGCAAAGGTCCTGTTGCACACCCAACGCGCAGCCGTGGAAGGCACCCAGCAGCTCAGCTACGCAGCCAAGCGAGCCATCCAAGCCTGCTGAAAACCTGGCACAGTGGATGCAATATGGCAAAATGCTTTTCTTCATCTGCTCCCTTGTGCTTATCGATTGGAATATTAATAAAAACTTGTTCAAAGCTCCCTCGGCTTCCGAGATTACTTGGGAATAGTCCAACACTCCAGCCCCAGCCATGCTTGTAATGAGGGTACTGGGGGATCAAAAGCATTTTAAAATGGCCTTGCTAATCAATCATCAACAATTGGGTAAATTAAGCCCTGCAGTCTTTCCTTTTGCGAGCAAGGGATCTGCCGGACGTGTCTTTAATGAGCAGATTCCTATCCCTTTAATATTCCTTAATACCTTTCTAGAGGAAATGAACCGCGGGGAGACTTTGTTGGTGGAATGAGAGGAATGCAGATAACTGCTGGCCTCTGCTTTCTCACACATAGGGCTGAGAAACCCTGGCTAGACAAGGGATGCTGGGTTTCACGGCAGGGCAATTTCCTTCCAAAGATCCTGATAACACTCCTGATAACTCCTTTGGCCATTGCCAAAAGCAGGCGTTTGTTTTCTTCCTCATTGCCAAGCTAAGCCCTGTCCTTACTCATCTCCTCCAAGGATCACGTCCACCTGTGCCTCTAAAGATCATGTCCATCTGTAGTGAAGGCTTGTTTTCTAAAGCCCGTCAGGAAGATGGGCACATTACTCCCAAGGTAATGGCCCCAGAAGCAGATTCCTGTTAATTATTAACATGCAAGAGGCAATGCAAACATCACAGGAAGGCAAAGAAGCTTGGCTCATCCTGGGACTTTACTGGGACTGTCGGCGTTTGTTACCTTTTTCCATAGTATGAGGCATGGCTCATTTTCTAGGTCCCTCTGGGAAGCCTTTAATGAATCCCCTTGGGACTTGGGACATGGGAGATGCCCTCTGTGTGACTTCCTCTCTTCCTGTGGCACATGGTACTTGTGGTCTTTTATTGTAGGTCTTAAGTGTGTTAGAAGGTCTTAGGAAGAGTTTTGTGGCCTGTAGTAAGTCTTGGCTATGGGATAACGGGTTCTGCAGACCTTCTGTGCCCGGAGACATCTGTCACACCATTGTGTCCCACCCTAGAAATCAAGACACCAGCACTTCTTGGCAGGTTTCAGAATACGAGGAACTTCTAAGCCTGGAAATTGTACCAGTCTACAAATGGTACCCATCTACAAAGGGACAGGGCTTACGAGGAGACGTACACGGCAGCTCTGCTAAATTGAGATGGCTGCAGAAGTGAATAATTTGGATGCTTTGGGCACTCACTAGAAGATCTGCAAATTATGTGACAGAAAACTATGTTGTTTCTACATATTAGGATTACACTGGTCTAAACACAGTGAGAAGAGAATCAGACCCGACGATACATTATGGAGATGCTGTCCAGCTGGATGGTGCACACAGTGTAGGCAGAGGATTTCAGGGAGATTTAATTTCTCCGAAGGGAGCCCAGCTTGACAGTGTTTTACCTCTTAAGTGTGATGGCACAGTAATTAGCACATCCAGCATTTAGCACCCTGCTTTCCCCCTGGGAGCCGGGGTGGGAAGGAGGAGCAAATCTGAGTTGAAATTAAGAGTCTGGGCACTGCCAGGATCACAACCGCACGGGGACCTGCTCCGCTCGCCTTTCTTGAAGCCTCCATGGCACAGGTTCTTCCTGCACAGACACCTAAAATAAAAGGGAATTTATGAGATTTTGTCCACAGGCAGCAAAAGCCACTATCGATTACTGCAAGGCTCTTAAATGAGAGTAATTCACAACCCTCTTCAGTTTTGAAGGCAAGCTCTAATTTAATATCATTATGTCTTCATGCCCCCACACATTCCACTGTCTCATTCACTGAGCTTTTATTGGGCTCCGGATAATTTATGGCTAGATATGCTGCCTTTTATCTGACCTATTTTTAGCTATTCTTGCTTTTTACATATTTTTTTCCTGCCATCACAACTGGCAATTAAAGTAAAAAGGTTTAAAAAAAAATACGATAAAGTTCCACCCAGCTTTAACCCTTATTGCTTCTTTTTTATGTGCTGGAGGATGCATTTGTTATTGCCACAGCATTTTGAGGAGAGGAGTTTATGATAAAAACACTTCCCCCAGATTTTATTTCTTTCCTTTTTTTTCATTTCTCCAAAGCCCAAAGCGTATGACTTTGCCCCAAAATCTCCACTGATGACCCTGCCTGGTTTGCACAGCTGCTAAGTACTCCCAGCTTGCTCCAGGTTCCCTCTGTAACTGAGGTCCAGAAACTTTTGGGGCCTTTTCCTACAGGGATTCAAGTGTCCTCAGTCCTCAACAGCTTCAAAGGATGTTGATTGGCACCCCTCAGTTCTAGACCCCAAAGTTTTCAAAGCTCTTTGGTGTAGAGGGAAAAACAGGGACAGCTTTTACCTGGAAGGTGTATTATTTTATTTTTTTTAATAAAACATTTTTGTTTTCTAATAATTTAAGTCTATAATAATAGAATATATACCATACATAATTTTATTTATACCTGAAGTGTTATTTAAGTTTCAGATATTTTAATGTTTCAAACATTTGCATTATTTAGCTGGGACAACTGGAAAAATTAAAGAAAGGTTTCAGACCTGGAAGCCTGAAGATGTCCTTGTGCGCCTGAAACTTTGCTGCCTTTTTCCAGTAATAACAGTTGATCTGCCTTAAAAAAAAAAAAGAAATCAAACCACTCTAGGTAGCTATCATCTTTCATGCTGTTTGAGTTAGAAGTAAGGCCACATAACGGTGTAAATCAGTCCCACTAACTTCAAAGCTGTTATTTCCCAAACCTTTTCCACCAAACAGTTTGGTCCATGAAATCTCTCCCAGGGGAAAGGTTTGTCCCTTTGCTCCTGGACTGTGGGGCTTGGGCGCTGCATCTCCATGAGTTCACTTCTGCTCTCCAGGGAACAAGCCAGGGTTTTCTTGGGCTGGGACGTCCAGCCGGCAGCTAGCAGGGCTGGTAAATGGAGAGGAGCACGGCGGCATTGCTGTGGCACTGTGGGGGGGGACGGGCTGCACTGCTGCCCTGGAGAGGCCAAGAGGATCACCCAAGGATGGACATGCAGAGAAGAGCAGTCTGGCATCAGCTAAGGCTACCATCTAACCATCGCACTGAGAGACTTGCACACTATGGCTGAAGATGGATGTTGTCTGGAAACAAAATTTACCATAGGACAGGGAGGTTTTGCTGGGATCCAAGTCATCTGCAAGGACTTGGCCATTTTAGCAGAGCTTATCCATGAGAAACTTTCCCGTGTCTTGCCTTGACATGCAGCTCTAGGCACTCAGAAACATTTTGTTTCGTTCAGGAATTTTAGATCGGTTCCTCACTGCTCCCTTCTCCAGCTTTTCTGTTCACTCTGTTCACCTCTGAAAACTGAGGCAAAATCCCAAATTCTGGAATGTTTCACTTCAGGCCTCCCACATTAACTTGCAAAAAGTTCTGCTATCCTGATGTTTTCCTGCTATTTTTATGGCAAATGTCATTCTGTTGATATTTCCCCCATGCAATTCCAGTTTCTCGACATATTTTTTTGTCCACAACTGTTAGATCACTCTCATTTTTTTTCCCCCTCTGCGTTTCTGGTAAATATAAAATTACCTTGTTCTATTTATAAATGCATACGTAGCATGGTGTAACACTATAAATATTACTAGTAATTAACTGTGATATTGATATAAATATCATAGACGATATATTAGATATACTGAACATATACAACTTCCAAAGTGTCAAAACCCATCGTTTGACTGTCCCCAAAGTTTCGGTGAGCCATGGCTTGAGCCTGCCAGAGGTGGCTGCCCTGTGCCATGGCTCGATCCCCCTGGATGTGCCAAGTGTCCCGCGGGGATTCCTCGTTCATCCCGCCCCTGCGGAGGAAGGCGATGGATGCTGCATTGGTGTTTTGTATTGGAGCTGCACAGATTCACCAGCCGCATTCCCACCCCGAACAATCATGACAGTGCCACTAACGAGAAGCAACGATCACGAGGCAGATTTCCCCTCTCCTCAGCCAACACGAAAAATCATAAGACTGAATTTGGAAAAAACCACAGGGTTTTAGAAACCATGCGTGTTAGTTGTTTTCACAGATGAGTTTTGTTCAAGCAGCTTTCTCCAGTCATAAGGGAGAGAAACTTTTTTTTTTTTTAAATTTAAGAAGGAAAAAAAGTTCTTTAACTGCTGAATAAACACGAAGCTCCGGGAGCTGAGGCTTTTGAGCAGATGCTACAAGACGGCATGGGTAGAAGGTAAGTTATGTAGGACATATCATGTGATTAAGCAACACTGCAGGTCTCTAACCACGCTACACATAGAAGATAATAACAAAAAAAAAATTCTAATTTAAACACTCTAATCCCACAACACTAAATATGAAGAGGAAAATATGTGGCAACAGTTTACTCTTGCGTCTGCCTGCTTATTGTGTTTGCCTGGTTGCGAGACACACTACGCAGGCTATTGTATCAGGCCTGTGCGCTCGACCCTCAGGCAAAATCTTGCCTAGCTGGAATACGCAGCAAAAACACCATAAATAAATTATGTGCTTTTTTTAAAAAAAATACAACCTTAAACCGTCTGATACCATCTGATTAGAACAGCCAAATGCTGCATTTAAAGAAAAAAAAAAAAAGAGAAGAAAAAAAAAAAAGGCGTTTTGTCGCTGGAGGTAAGGGGGAGTTGCTCTGGAGATCTTGTTAGGAGCGAGAAGCTCCCCGGCAGCGGTGGCGATCGCTGCAATCTGCGCTCTGCAGAGAACTCATAGATATATAAAAGGGAGTACAAAAGTGGTGTGTACCTCGGGCTGTGAAAAGGGCTCTTTTAGGCTATACGGTGCTTGCCTGCTAGGTTATATGGGCTTTTTTAGGACATATGGTGCTTGCCTGCTAGGTTATACAGGCTCTTTTAGTATATATCGTGCTTGCCCAGTAGGTTATACAGGCTTTTTTAGATATATGGTGCTTTCCTGCTAGGTTATATGGGCTTTTTAAGGATATATGGTGCTTGCCCGCTAGGTTATATGGAGGTGCAGGGGCGAGCGGAGCTGTTGCACTCCAGCATCACCCGGAGATGGCGATACCCAGAACAGTAAAATTACAGTCATGGGTGGTACACCAGGTCCATGCCTCCCACCTACCTCAAAAGCACATTTTTGGGTGCTCCAGTGGGCAGGGCAGGCCGGTGGCAGGTGCTGGGGTGGGGAAAACGGAGCGGTTTGGGTTCGTGCCGCATGCAAGAGGCAGGCTCGCCCCCCGCATGCAGCCGGGCTGGGAGACTTGTGAGCAGCGTTTTTCCTGGAAATCAGTCCAGGTCAGATAACATCAGGGGCAGGAGGAAGGTTAGACTGTGCTCACCACTGTGATAACTGCATGCATGCTCTGCGGGGAGAGGAGGTCTCCCCCCTTGCACCCTGTGCCAGCCTCTTTCAGTGGGGTTCACCACAGCCCATAAATTAACTGGGTATTTTATCACATTTTAATTAAAAATGCACTTGTATACTACGTACTTGGATACCTACGAAACAGTATAAATAATAAATGCAAACAGCAGCAATTTATCAGTGCAGCAGGGTTTAGCTGGATCAGTATTGATCCCTCTTTACAACTACATATTCTTACAGGGAAAAGATAATATATTTCTTACTCACAGAGTGGTTAATTACTGCTTAAAATAAATCGATACTAACTGGCCAAGCAACGTAACCCATTAGTTGTGTTTAAAATAAATTAGTCGATGTGATTTTCTCAGAACTGATTTTGGGGGGTTATTTACATTTCTAGGTGTTAGTAATTTGTGTCAAAGAAATCTTTGGTACTGTTAACAAGCACTTCATTAATTAAGCTTATAAAGCAGCTCAGTGACTGCTGTAGTTCATTGAAAGTTCAGATTTAAGCTGACCAGAAATGCAATTCTTTTGAAATTTGAAGTGGATCAATCAATTAATAAGGAAAAAAACTTGCTGAAGAAAGCATTTGTTTCAGCTGGGAACTAAGGGTTTTTTCCGACTTTGGAAGATTTTAAACACTTGTAAAAGATAAAACTGAGGCAATGGTAAAAACAAGAAACTATTTGTAAGTGAATTGTTTTTTCTTGATTTTATAATCCCGAAATGAAAACCTCAGACTTTATTGAACATAATTCCTACAGGCTGCATTTTTTATTATTTTTGGGCAATTCAACAAAAGCTGACGCAAATCTGCACGGCATTTCTGGATAGCTGAATTCCCTTTTTTCCCTAAAAAAAAGGTTTGGCTAAAAACGCTAGCACTGCAATTTAGATCTCTTTGGATAAGAGAGAGGAGAACCTCGTGTTCCTTCCTGCTAAAGTCTCCCCATGCTTTGTGCTGAGGATATTATGAAGGACGTTGCTGTCCTTAATGTCCCGAGCTCAGGGCCTTACTGAGCCCCTTTGCAAAAGACGACTTTCCTCAAAGCACCTGTAAAGCTCAGAAAAAGGATTGAATTGAGGGGGAGGAGAGGACGAGACCCGTCTCACTGCAGAGCAGCGGCAGAGCCACGTGCTCCTGGCACAGATGGGGTGCACCTCACCTAACGTCAGATACCCGCAAGCTGCTGTGTGTCTCTGACCCGTTCGCCCCAAGCTCCCTTTATGATCAGTGAAGAAAAATAGACACTTTTAGGATGAGGTTTTTCTGCCCTAAACTGGGTGATAGATTTAGGAGGAGAAGAAACTCGCTCTGAGCTCGTTGACCGTGGAGGCAGCCCAGGGTGACCAGTTTTGGTGGAGACACCAACACTTGGCTGGGTGACCTCCGCCCGTAACACTAATATCTTTGGCCCTGTCCAAGTTTTCTCCTGAATAGAAACACCTGTGCTCAGCTTTACCGGAGTGACTACTCGCACTGAGCTCAGTGGGGATCGCATCTGGGAATAGCTCATCCAACTGGAGCTCTCCATGGGAGTGAGTTATGGTGCTCACCACCTTCGGTGCCACCGCTTCTGCAGGTCAGGTGCTTCAGGTGGGCAGCGCTCTGCTTTATCTTGCCAAGTTTCCTGGAAATTTATGGTACTGCAGTGTAAGAGCCTGTTTCTGCTGTCCCTTGAGGCGCGAGGAATTACTCCATCGAGAAACCACAAACCGGGCCCCGCTCTTCCAGAAATATTTGGTTATTTCACCCCAGGTGACACACAGAGCCCTGGGTAGGAGGAAAGAGGTGGTTGTTCAGCATCTCATGTCAGCACCAGGGAAGAGTTTGGGGATGGAAGAGGAAACCCATAGCCAAACTGCAGGTGAGGTTATGGTGTCTGGTCTGCTCTTCTCTATGTTTGGGGCCAGGAGTGGCAGATGGAGCTGCTGTTTGCAGCCCATCTCTTCTGCCCGCTCAGGCCTTTTATCTGGGAATGCCTTCAACAAGCTCATAAGCTCTGGATGAGTTACAGTCTATCAGCTAGAAAAACATCCAGACGTGATTTAAAGGCTTCGCGCACAGGTTGTAAGGAAGCACTTTCACCGGTTAATCACTCATGCTGTTAAAAATTGTGCCTTATTTCTGCTTCCAATTGTCCTGGCGCTAGCTCTTACCCTCTGGTCACTGCCCCAGCAAGGTTACAGAGCTACCTGTTCTCAAAAATCTGTTCCTTACGCAGATACTGGCAGACATTAAATATTAAGATATTAAATGCCTTTTAATTTTCTGTTGGATAAGCCAAGTGGACCAAACAACTTAATTCTTCACTCCTATTATGGAGCAGATGGCTGCTCACAGACAGTCTCAGAGGCTTGGTTTTGGTCCTCTCCCATGGACTAGAGGCACGTTTAGCACTCTTATGGGCTACCAAATGGCTGGAGCCCTTGGGTCTTCTACATCAGTGAAAATCTTGAACCCCAAGTAGGATGAAGGACATATGCCTTTGTTTTCACAGCCAACCAGAAACTTGAGGTTTTTAATTTATAAGATTAGCAAAAGAAGCAGAAGATCCCAGGTTAGGAGCCATTTTCCAGCTTGTCCATCTTAACTGGAAGATCCCAAGTACAGCAACCTTTGAGACCCACTGTGATTTATGTTCTTCTTCAGGTTTCACCATGCAACCTCAGGACTAGACCATCCAGAAACATCTTCTGTGGCACCATGACAACCTGTTGATCCAGCACTGCCTTGGTGATGTGTCCTAGGAACCCCCAAAATGTGAGACAGCCCTTTCCATGGGGGTGTGAAAGGGAAATGCAAGATGGGTGGTTTGCAACCGCAAACAACGCTCATGATGTGATGTGAAAGCAAGAACTGACTTGTAAAAGCAGGCATGGAGTGAAACAGGTTGAAAACCCTGGCTTATCCTAACTCACCATGGAGGCAGCCACGTTTCTGTGCTGCACCGCATCGAACTCTGTAGCAGATGGTCGAGAAGGCGCTGTCTGGCTGCCCTTGGTTTGAGCAACCTCCCAAAGTGCTTTCCTCTGTAAATCCCTGAACAGCTACACAATCAGTGCTGCCCTAGCAGGTGGTGGGCTGGTAAACAGAGCACTTGGACATTGCCTAGTGATGCCCCAACGCACGCTCCAGAGTCCTGCTTTTTGTACAAATATCTTGTTTTGCTCAAGTTTCTAAAGAGAAAAGAAATACTTCAGCTTCTGTTTTGCAACTGTGGCCAAAGACCCTTCAGTCCACAGATGCATCTCTGGGTTTTGTGCCCCTGCACAGTCCCTGGCAGCGTCTAGACAAGAAATTGCAGTACTTTTGTAAATTAATTCTTGAAGTATGTGAGATAACGAGTGTCTTCGTGAACACAAATCCCAGACATGCCTCAAACATTTGTTCCAGGACACAAAGGTTGTGCTGCTTGGGCAAGGTTGAACCATCAGAGAAAATGCAAGTGCCCATGTCTCTGTGTGCACTGCACTAGTTGGAAACTACATCGTGTTGTCCTTCAAGAGCACCCGAGGTTGGTGTGGGAGCCTAGGTGGGAGGAAATCTCCCCTCTGCACTGGAGGAGGGAAATCGAGGGCCAAGGAAAGGGATAGGATCAAAGCAGTGGTGAGGGTCCACCTGAGCATCCTCTCCTGCAGAGATGCTCCTAAGGGGCTGACCCACATGCTGGAGCAAAACCGCCTGGCTGCATTTGAGAAGCAGCATCTCTGACCTGGCCAAAAAGGAACAAATGAATGAATAACAGACTAGCCCAATCGGCACAGTCCTGGGACAGGCTCACATCCAAAGCTCATCTCTTCTGAGACTGGGGTGCAGCCTGAGATACAGGGTTCTGGTTTGAGCTGCTCTCAAGCAGAGACGTCAGGCATGCTGGCTAAAGGCTTTCATTTTTTACTGCAATGCCGCTGCCTGCCAAATCGGCTGAGCTGGGAAAACAATCTATAATTGACTACAGAGGCATGAGGTTATAATGATTTACCCTTTTTCTGAAGCATGCACATAACCTCTGCCAATTAGCCAAAAGTTAGAAAGATTTTTAATGACAGTACATCCAAAGGGAGGAGGCACTTGGGCGGGGTGGGGGTAGTTGTGACTGCAAGTTACCGTAGTCCGAGTTGCTAGTCATAGGAGCTTGAGGTCCAATGATGCAAAGAGGAGAAGGTACAGTGAATAGATTTGCTCACAGATGAGCATGAAGCACACAGCTTCCCAGTTGGAAATGGGAGGCAGCCTGGCACAGACTGGAGCTGGCAAGTGGGGTTTTGCTGCTGGGTTGTAGGCATGGCGCTGCGCGCCTCCTTCCTTACCATCACACGGCACCTACACACGACACCGTAGTTCATGGCAAGCAGAAGCAGAGATAGTGATGGGCATCTGCCCTCTCCCATGGGAAAGCACGGGGCTGATGGCTGAGACCTGGGCCAGTGTTATGGCGAGCTCTCCATTGGGACGAGACCAGCTGGCCCCAGGGAGAAGCTCCATCACGGCAGCAGCCAAACAGAGCTTCTTCTGCAGGGGACAAGTGAGTAACTCTTCTCCACACAACCCGAAGAGGTGAAGTAGCCTGGAGTGAGTATTCTCACGTTGAACACAGATACAGGCCCAAGGAAATTACTTGCAAGTCCTAACCCACGTGCAGTTTTCTGGGACCCAGGGAGGAGACAAAGGTCCTGCTCCTCCTCCCATCCCTCCCGCTTCCCTCTCCCTCACTCCCAGCTCTGCTGTCCTACCTATTCCCTTGTGGCTGCTGAACCCCACTGTGAGCGGCTTCAGAGAGAAAACTAACTTTGCCAGGAAAAAACACAGGAATAGTTTTCTTCCAACGTCATGAGTTGAACTGGCTCAGCCAAACCTCGAAGAGTGGCCGTGCCATGAAGGACGGATCTGGGCTTCCCGGGGTGAACAGTGGCAGACAATCAGGTGCCCACAAAACCTCATGGAGTTTCGCTGTTGGCATGATTTCAGGGCAGGGAGGGAAGGAACCAGGTGTATGCCAGAGAGCACATGGGTTCAGCTTATTGGAGTCTGACTCATACTTCTTCCTCGGATGCTATTCCTTGAGAAGGCTGCAAAAAAGCAGTTGGGGACTTTTGTTATAAAGATCTGAACAGACCCCTGGGTCACTTTATGCAGTTAGTATGAGAGACAACCTGTCTACTCCAATGCCTCTCAGATCTCACTATGCTGAACAGCCATTTAAATCAATGGTCTTAGCTGGGTATTGATTTGCCCCAGTGGGTGTAAATCTGACCTTGACCCTCTTTAATCCTGATGCATTAGCCACAACTTCATCAGCACAGAGCAAAGACTCAGAGGGCGGACTTTGGGAGCCTGGGTTTGACAGCACGTGCCACATTCTCCACTTTTCGGATCCAGCTGTACTGAAAACATAGATCACAGTTTTGCATTTTAGATGTTCACAGGCTGCATCTACATATATGCAGTAAGTAAAATATATAACAAATATTGCAATATATTCAGACCGAGGTGCATAAAAAGGGAGTGATTCCAGCTTCTGGCCCTTCCTGACCACCACATTAAAAAAGCCGCAGAAGAAGGATAGATTAAACACAAGTGCAGGATCCTGACAGCGTGCAAAGTTGTGAGAGGAGTTTTGTGTGTTTGCTGAATGCACCACACTCCCCACTTGGCCATGGCAGTCATTGCTGCCTCTGGCAGAGCCGACGCAGTCTTACAGAGCGGATGACACACCGTGCGGACAAGGAAGGGGAAAACATCTGATGCCTTGTTCTGCTCATGAACTCAGTCCAAGCTTAAAAAAAAAAGAAACCAAGCCAGCTACTCAGCTCAAGATAGGGAGCCCCCTCTTTCAGCTCTCTTGGCTCTGCATGTTTTTTACTCCACCTCTCATGTTTACTATCATGTTGGGCACAAACATACTTGTTGCTAGGAGGAGTCCCAGGCAAGATTAGCTATCTAGAGAGCCAGAGCAGAGCAGGCTCGATGCAGAGATTGCTTCGACTCGAAATTTAGGGCTGATGGGGGTGAGGACTCAGCACCGGATCCATGTGGAGGTGTGAGGCTCTGAGCAGCAACACCAAAATCGCAGTGTCAGTGAACTCTGCAGCCCGTGTTCCTGCAGTTCCCATGCAGCCCATGGCGAGACTTGATCCCCTGATGCTAAGCCTTGCAGAAGTCAGGTAGGCAGCGAGGAGCCTTCCAAGTTAGCCACGAGGGAACGGCCACAAAACAGCCTTGGGGAACTTTCCAAAGGCCACATCTACAGAGCACAGCACAGAAATGTCTAGTCTGTGTTGAACGACCTTGCTCTGTGGATGGCATCAGCAGCAGAGGAGTAAACTGCCTTGCTGCAGCTGGTATCCCTTGGATCTTCACGCACTGAGCTAATTTCTCTCTGTTGGTACTGCCCTTTGGGCTTGCTCAGGGATCTTTGCATGGTGTGATGCCATCAGTCCCACCATGTGTCAGACACATCTGGCTGCTCAGGCAGCCTGCCAGGGAATTAGGACTGCACAGCACTAGCTTTCATATGAGCACACGGGGTTTTGAATGCCCTGTTTCACGCAAGCCTAGACGTGGCCTCTTTGACCACTGGGCAAATGCTCTAGGGGTGATGCTCTGTGTGATGACAGCCAGATCCTATCCATGATGATGTAGGAAGGATTTAGGACTCAGCTGGACAGAAATAATTCCCTTAACAGTAGGTTCAGGGATAAAGTACACTGAAGGGAAAGTAGGTAGCATGTTGCCTTTTCATTATCTCATGAAAGAAAATTTATATCATACCCCGGGGGGGGCTAAAGCCCTTCTGGAACACATTTGCACAAGTCTGGATGGGCTTCTGACTACATACGGAGCGATCTGGGCTCACAGGGAGTGTATCTCTGCTCTGCCACGGCAGCTTGGTCTTGGCTTTTACGGGTGCCTGACCGAACGGTGTAAGATGGTCCTCACCTGGTGTTGTGCTCCCCAGCTGCAAAAACCTCCTCTGGATTTCAAAGGCTACAGAAATTCCAGTCTCTGTTCCAACCGTGTTTGTTTTCTTTGGGTCCCTCTCCCTAACTAATTAGCTATTGTGTTTATTGGAAATAGGAGACACATTCCTGACGAACGTGGAAGCGCTGTGTTTAATGGAGCCCTTCGAGGAGGTTAGAGTGGGAGCGTTTCTTGAACAAATAAGTCTCACACTGCACCATAATCTTCAAACTGAAATGAACTGCTAGCTCCCGATAGCGGTGGGGATTGTGGCGTGTAATTTGCATAAGACCTTCACTAAATAATCATTAGGCGGCCCATGAATATAAAAGAGGCTTGGCTCTTATCAGGTTTGATCTCAGAAGCGCTCACAGGAAAAAATTGTTAAGCATCTACACGAGCAAAACTCTTTGTCTTCTTCAGTTCAATTGCTACTTTCATTTGTCTTTAATAATATGGTATTTGCTCACTCTTAGACAGCCGTTTGCAAGGCTGTTCAGATCCAAGGCTAATTTGCTCAGACACTTGGCTCTCCCAAAGTGATCACTAAAACTCCTGGTACACAGAGTACTTTTCTTGAATGTTAAAGCATTTAAAGCTTTATTTTTTTTCTTGTCCATGCCTTGAGTAAGTATTTACACCTAGTCAGAGACAGCGTAAAAACAAGCTAATGTTTCGACTGGGGAATGTTTTACACCTCGTTACGCAGGTGGAAATGGCGCATGGGTAGAGCAGGGCCGGGCTATTTCCAGTAGGTCATTTTCTTGTTCTGGTCAGCCCTTAATTTAGGCCAGCCCTGCCCCACGGAGGTATGTGCAACCACGCCACTGGCTCTTGCCTATTTCTGGGGGCTGCTTCTGAATTTGCATCATGCAAAGCCTGGAGCTATTTTTGATATAGTTTTGGCCACAGAGCAAAGGCAAGGGCTTTCCATGCACGGCCTCTTACGGGGGCACCAGCTTGGAAGTCCTACCAGAGAAAGATCTCACAGGTGGGTCAAGGGTCTGTCTATCCTGAGACCACCCACAGTATAACCAAGGCTCGCCTGATATTCGCTGTCTTTCAGCACGCGAAGGAGAAAACCAGCCAGTGTCACGTCCCACCACATTTGACTCCCTGGGCACTAGTGCTTCAGTCATCAGGGGATGGTCCATAGTCATCAGGGGATGGTCCATAGCTGCAGATTAGACCATGGGGTTTTTTTGCCAGAGGACATGAGGCTGCTTCTGAGTGGTAAATCTGTGTTTTGGGTTGTGGATACCTAACAGCAGGTCTCTTTCTTCCTGCCTTGCTGTGAATGATGAGAAAGCCTCAAGCCAGAAGGGATCATTGCATTTTCTCCTTCAAGATCCAGAATAGGGCAGACCACATCTGTTTGAGGCCCAGCACCCGGGAACTGATGGCAGCATCAGAAAATGATCTGCCCGAATCCGAGGAGATGGAGCGTGGTCCCCTCCCCGGAGCTGTTTATTACTTTCACAGTTAGGGGGAAAACACAAATCCTTTTTCCTGGCTGGAGTTCGTCTGGCTTTGCCCTCCAGCACCGGTTCTCGCTATGCCTTGCTCTGATAGATTAAAGACCCCTTTAGTACCTGGTATTTTTTTTTTTAAGAGAAGGTACTTATGTGCTATAATGTCCTCTCAATCTTGTTTCCGATAAGCTAAACAGCACAAGCTCTGTAAGTCTCTTGTAAGCCATTTCTTCCAGCCCTCGTATCATTTTTGTGGCTGTTTTTGGCACCTTCCTCAATTTTTCAACTTCCTTCTGAAAACGTGGGCATCGGAACAGTACTCAGTGTTCCAGCATCGCGCTCGTCAGCTCAGACGCTGTCTAATCAGCAGGACCATTTCCAGTGTCAGTGTCTCGGAGGAGGGAGAAGGGGAGGGAGGAGGAATCCCTGGCAGCAAGCTGCACTTTGTCGAGGGCCCTCTGCTTTGGGATTTGCACTCTTTTCCCAGCTACAGAAACCAGCCTCTGTCAGAGCACATCTGTTTCCACAAGCTGTCTCCCAGAAGTGCAGCAGATCTTGTCCTGTACCCTCCAGGACTCCTGCTTGGGCTGCCCCGGGCTTCAGCTGGTTTTATGTTTGCTTCTGCATCGTGCAAATATGCACACAGAAGGCTTGACGGCCACATTTCACAAGCCTTAAAATTCAACGGTCTGGCCTAATCCAGCTCTCCTCTCCCTCCTGGCTTTGTAAGAGGTAAGCCTGAACAATCATGAGTCTCAGGACGCTGGCCTGAGGCACATCTCTGCCCGTCTGCGTGGGGGCTGCACAGCTTACTACAGGAAGCTATTTATAGCAATTCCCATGTCCTCAGCAGCTCTTTCTTTCGAGGATGGTGTCACCGTTGCTTTACTGCCCCTGTAACCACGCCAAGGCTGAGCTCTTACACCAGTTTGCAAGCCATCCGGGTGCAATCCAGGCAGCACAGGAACAGATGAGTGTTTGGTTGTTGGCATCCCTGTATCCAGCGGGGAGGCAGGGAGTGCAGAGGTGCCTTTGCAAGTGATCTGCAGCGCCAGCCTCTCTATTTCTTACTGCTCAAGCAGGGCTTCTCATTGTAGATGGACAAAATCACAAGGTCCTGTGCTTTGCTTTTGGCCCCATTGCACTTCTCCAGCTTCTCCCAAACTCTTGCATTTGCACCCAGGAGCATATCCCTCCACCAGGAGCCCTGATAAAATAGACGCCATTGAAAAAGGCTCTTCCTCTTATTCCCTGGACCTAAGATTTCCAGGCTCCCATGCAGAAAAGCAGGCACTCCACAGTGCTGCATATTTAATCAGTGCATGAAAAGACAACCCATCCAGAAAGACAACCAGAGAAGTCCTCTCAATACCATGCTAGTGGTTGCACGCACAGGCAAGACTGTATGGCTTTGCAAAGCAATGGATTACACCAGCAAAGCAAGTGAAGTAATATCTTATTGCAAGAACCAGGTTTTTCCAGTGCTTTCCTAGAATGGAAAACACTTGCAGATTTAGTTTCATGAACACCACCCTATTCATTAATAAAGTCATGGATCACCTTCTACTGCCCACCATCAGACAGCCACTTTTCCGTAAAAGCTTTTTTTTTTTCCCCACAGTGGTCTTATTCTTTCAATGTGGAAATAAGGCCTAAAATAGCATGTTTCGGAATAAATTCTCTTCCCAGTTATGTGAGTGTAAACTTTAGGTTTCTCGCCCTTGACGCCTTTGCTATTCAGTCTGTGTTTCCAATGGAGCAACCAAACCAAGTGGGGACTCTCAGCCCCAAGCCTGCATGAAATGAAAGCTGTTGCTGAGACCTGTCAAGAGAGTCACACACTTCAGTCATTGCTAATCATGGAACAAATGAGTGAATACTTCAGATCCAGCCAGCTACTAGCATGGTCACCAAAGGAAAAATTGAAAAAATAGACCAAAAATGGAAAAATCTTTGGGAATTAATCCAGATTTTAGTGCAGGTTTGATATATATATAGTTGTGAGTGAAAGCTCTACCCATTGGAGGAATGAGATTTTCTTCTTTCCTCACGTTTTCTCCATCTTTATGGAGCTGAGGAAAGTGTCCCCGAGGATTAGTACCCACAGATGCTCTGGGAACAATAGCAGCCTTGGTTGAATTCAAGATATGCCCAGAAAAAACGTTACTTACTGCTGCTAGACATTTTTATGGACCTCCTCAACGTATCCCTCGAGTGTCTTACAAATATTAACATACGAATCCTCATGCTTCCTTCCTCTAAGAGGCTGTTATTGCCTAGACTTTAAAAGTAAGGAAGCTAAGGCTGAGAGGTGAATAGACTGGCCAAGATCACATAGGAAATGTGTGATCCTTGTGGTCTGGACACTCCTGACCAACAAAACCTTAACCTGGCTTCTTGCCTGGAGCGGGTAAGAAAGTGGAAAGGTTTGAGTCACGCTTTTAAGGGAGAGTTTCCACCATGTCATGGAGGAACAGCTTTACTGGCCCATGCATAGAGCAGCACGGGGCTGGTGTGTCACCTTCCCTGCAGAGGTCAGTGGGACATGGACCCCGTGGGCACATGGCAGGATGAGAGCTCTCCCCGTGCAGGCATCCCAAAGCAATTATCTTAACAGTCTGGTGAGGACTTCTGCACTTTTATTTTATTTTTATTAGGACTATTATAAAGGCAGGTGCTTTCGTCCCTTCCTATCCAGCTGGATAAAATTCAAGGGCAGCCTAATAAACCCCTCTGCATACTCTACGATGGCTTTGCTTCGTTTAAAACTGGTACCGGTTTAAAGTTCAATATCTCGGACTCTGCTCCAGCTTCTTCCCCAAGATGACAGTGAAAATGGCAGTGCTTGGAGGAATTACTGGCTGGAGCACAAACTCGGGCTGTATGATTTTCATTAGCACTAATGAGCATCAAGCAGCTGACGTCCTGCTTAGGAAAATGACTGTATCTCTAAGTATTCATCCCAAATCAATGTACTAGCGGAACAACGGGCTCTGCAGCCCTGGCTTTCTCAGCTCTGCAAGGGGACTTAACTCTCCCGGGGTTCTCCTTCTTTTGGTCTGTTTTGGTGATGGTGACATTTGATAACAAGCCTGTGTACGATTTGGAGTCTGCTTTCCCAGCTCCCCCAATCACGTCAGAAATATATTTGTTTTTTTTATTTAAATAAGCCCATGGCTCCTGGAGCTGTAAACTGTATGCAAAATCTCTCTTTGGTTTTTAAGATGATTTTATGACTCTCTCATCACTGCAAGGAACACTGAAAAAGTGAAAAGCACTACACAGTCCAACCCTACGTAGTGCAGCCAGCCAGGAAAAGTACCCCACGTATGTTTGTTTTTAAAAAAACCTTGATGGAGATGTTTTTCCCCCCAGTTAATCTCAAGGTGCTGTGGGGCCTGACTTACAATTTTTGGGTGGTTCAAAGCTTCTGGGAGAAGGAAGCCAGCAAGAGGACTGTGAATTGGCTTCTAGTGAAGTTGGGGAGATGACAGAAGGATGCTTAAATTAAACGCCCAGCAGCGCAGGCAGGTCCCCAGAGCAGCAGCAGGAGCTGTTGCTCTGCCCTCCAGCCATGCCCATGTCTGCTCCTTCTGCCTGCAGAAGAAGGGTCAGGTGCCTGCCCTCACCCCACAGCTGAGACAAGGATGCTTTGCTGACCCTGCAGCTCTCAGCCATCTGCCATCCTCCTCCTGCACCGAAAAGCCTATCCCTGCCCCACTGGGGTTCCCCATGGAGCAAAGTCCTCGGGGGAGTCACTGCCTGAAGCTTAGCTGACATTTCCCCCGTTGTAGGTGGAAGTACCGAGGAGATAACTGGAACAAGTGGGAGAGAAAGGGAAGTGGGTTCATCTTCCCCTGTGGCCCCACTCTGACCACCATGCTTGGTCCACCAAGCTTGCACGCTCTGCTACATGCATTCAGGGGTCCCAGAAGTTTGTTAATTGAGTGAATTTATTACTGCACATCAGTGAAAATCAAAGAACTGCTTAACAGATAGCTGCGTGAGCTCTCACCCCACTTCGCGGTCAGCAGCCGTGCCAGAAGTTCCCTCTGGTGCTGCTGCCCACCCCATCATCACCGTCAGCCCTTGCCTCACCCTCAGGGTGAGGGGTGATTCATGGGCTCCACCACGCTCCATCACCACTAGATCTCCAGAGAAAACCTGCTGAGCTCTGCAGGTCTGGCGTTGTTCGTGTTTGCAGCTCATCTCCGCCTGCAGCCGCTGATGTTAGTTTTCACTGGCAGCCATAGCTCGCACTGGAGTCTGGAGAAATGAGGCCATTGCACCTTTCAAAGCAGTGTGGTAACTGCGGGGATGGTTTTATTCTCTCTGTAGCCAAGCGAGCAAGAGGCAATAAAAAACATCTCCATCCAGGGAAAAGGGAGACATATGTAACGGGGGAATCCAGCCATGGTGGTGAGTAGAAGGACTGGCTTCTGAGGAGACACTGGAGAGATGAATAATAACATATATATCTTAGCTAAATGGCAGCCAAGAGAGGCAGAACTTGAATCTATATGTTTTTCAAGAGCATATCCTAAGTTGAAGAATATTTAGTGACAGGCCAAGGGGACAGCAGTCAAGAAACTGATGGTTTTTCAATCTGTCTTAGTAAGAAAAATAAAGTCCATGTAGATATACTGGAAGTGATAAACGCCAAGTAAGGAAATGCCTGAAGAGTCTGAACACAGACAAAGCAGCCAGGATGGAAACAGTAAGTTTGCCTTTGTGGTGAGTGGCAGGGGATGGCTTATCACAGGGCTTTAATCATTCATGTGAAAGTAGTACCAAAGAAACAATCAAAAACCAGAGTACCAGGCTCTATACATCCTGCAAGATCTTCCCTGCACTAAAAATTGGTAGTTTCAGGTATTGAATGAAAGGCGAGGGATGGAGACAGGCAGAGACCAGGGTCTTACGAGGGAGGACCAGGCAGCTCTTGCACTGCAGCAGGCAGTGGGCTTTGCTGTCAAGCCCTGGGCAAGGAACTTACAGAGGGCAAAAATTATTTGCTTGGGCAGATCTCCTTCCTCCTGACAGTGAGATGGAGCAGGGAAGATATTTGTGCAATGATCTGAGAAGGAAGGACTGGCATGTCCATCGTGATGGCATGCCTGCACCATATCCTCTCCTTCCAGCGCTCCGCTCCTCCTCTTGCAGAGCTCAGTGAATGACACGGGGTGAGCTGGCACCCATCTAGGCCGGGGCAGGGAGACCTACAGCCCTAGTCCAGAGGGCATCCAGGCATGGCCCACTTCTCTGGACCCCTTCTTCCATATTCAGGACAATCTTGGGAGCTTAGGATAGGTTGAGAGGCCACATTTGCAAGCAGGGAGTTGTTTTAGGCAACAGTGAGGGACCCAACCACATTGAATGAAAATGCTGGTAGGGAAGACGGAGGGGAGAAACCACTCAAGGGCTTGCAACTCTCTTAAAGAGAGAGGAGGAGAAAAGTAAAGGGAATTTGGCACCAGCCATGAACCCCCAAGAGGCAGAGGCCTGAAGAAAGAGATGGCATCTCCTGTGATCACAGTGAGCAGCACACTGTGCAGGCGTCCTGGACGGATGCAGAGCTAACCTTTTTCCACAGCTCCTTCACTCCCTCCTTGGTTTTTTCATCCACCCACGATCTGCTTCATCACAGGGGCTGTGAAAGAGCTTAGCACAGATATGTGCTCTCTCCCCGTCTGCTGGCAGGACTCACGGTGCTGAATGACACAACCAGCACATCCTGCTGTACCCCAAACTTCCTCCTCAGGGAGCTCCTCTTGAGCTGCTGTTCCCTTGGAGATGTCCGTGAGCCGCCTCAGCACCAGTAAATTGATCCTGCATGGATCTGCAGGTGACACAGACCAGGCAAAACATCCTTGGGGTGTTAAAGCCTCAGGCGGTGTGCGGATGCTGACCTGCCCCAGGAGCAGATTGTGTCGCCCCTTTGTGTTATCCACCCTGTCCAGGAGAAGAAGAGGACATCGTCCTGCTGGGATGTTTCCATCCTCTGACTCTGCCACCAGCTGTTCTCCGTGTCCCACAGGCTCTCCCAGGCTCCTGTGTCTGTGAATTTCTGAACCACACACTCATTTGACAAAAATCAAGTCAGACGCTGCCATTTTGGTTGATGCACTAAGAGGATAATTTCATCCTTAGAGAGAAATACCTGCATCCCGAGTTCAGTTTGTATTAGAGGGCACAGTCCAAGGAGCCAGGGTGAAAGTATCCCAATTTCCAGCTGTGCTGCCAACTTCTTACATGCCCTTGGTCTATTCACTCAAATTCTTCACCTCGTTTTCCCCATGTATAATGGGAGGTAAGGATGCCAACTCTCCTGAAGCTCTGCAGAAACAGGGTCTATGTTGTGTAAAACATTCACTATATGGGGCAGTGCAAGCAGAAATGCTTCTCTGTCCTCCATAAACACTGAGGGTTCACTTGGAGAAGGCAAAATCATGAAGCAGCAAGTATGGAAGAGAGAGAAATCTAATATAACACATTTTTTTAAGACAAGTATTTGACTTCTAGAAGCTGTCAGAGGATGTTTAATGACAGACTGAATATGTCCTCTGTCCCATGCTGATCAAAACCTGAAAAAGGTCTAATCAAATGCTCGTGAGCACTTTTTTCCTACTGTAAAAATGGAATTTAATTAAAAATGGAGAAACAGAGACTCAGCTGACTCAGTGGGACTTTGGCCCCTGCCTCGCAGAGCACTTGAGGACATGTTTTAAGTCCCAGCCGATGGCTCTGGAGTATCAGCTACTGGCTGGCTCCAGGGTGGATTCCCCACCGTGTTTAAGGGCTGTGCTGTTGGGGGATGGATTTAAGCACATGCTTAATATTAAGCGTGTCCCAAGCATCTTGCTAATTCAGGGCTTTTCTGAGAAGGTGCTGGTGTCATTGTTTCTCCTTGGAGCCTGTCCCTGTGAACATGTGAGCAGACACATCACAACAGTCTGGAAGAGCAAAGCATTTTGCAATGCTTTTCCAGACAGTAAATTCAGGACAAATTTATTTGGTTTGAATATTTTGGCACTTGCAAATGTAAAATTCTCCCGTTTGCATTTTCCTCTGCTTTCCAATTAGAACAATATCAATATCAAACTGCTCGTGGACTGAGCTCTCCAGTCTTTGGGTAAAGTAAGTCTTTAAGTGGGCAAAGGTATTTGCAATAGCCCAGGGCAGAGCTGGGCCCAGCACATCTTAACACATCTGTAGCTGCACTGCTTCTGGAGCCAGGATGGGTCCAAATTGTTCCCAAGTATCCCAACTCACCAGCCCTGGAATAACAGGGGCTGATGGTAGAGGGTCCTGTGTTCATTCTGCTGCTGAAATACCTCTTCCCGGACCTTTAGTGGCTCGTGCCTGTCAGAGAGGACCTCCAACTGCCAAGGAGGAGAAAAATTGAATTAATAACTTGGACTCAACCTCATGAGCAAAGGACCAGCTGCATGGTCATGCCAGAGAAGACCACTGGGAGCCTACAGCGGGACAGACAACCCGTGGGACAGATGGCAAAAGCTGCAAACAGCCTGTAGAGATTGCTCCCCAGGATGATGGTACTGATGCCCGGAAGGATGGTTTAGTCCACTCTCTTGTCGTGGGGTGATTTCAAGCCAGCCCTTGCCTGTGTGCAGAAGACGTGTTTAAATCCCAGTTGAGGGCGCTGGAATAGCAGATAGCAGGTGGCTCTGGGACCCAGGGTGGGATAACTAGGGATAAGGGGTCTAACTAGCAAATCAGACTGCCTCTCCCATGCTTTCTGCCTGCCCAGCCTGATACTGTTCCCCTCATGACCTGTGCTGCTGCTGAGCCCAACACTCAGACCCAAAACCTGTCACCACTGCCTGTTCCTTGAGGGACACTGGAACAACCTGCCTGACGGGGAATGTCATAATTAACGCTGCCTGTATGCTGCTGAAATGTTAACGCTTCTATTAACACACTTTATTGACTTGCTTTTAACACCACAGGTGGCTTTTCAAGAGCTCAGGCTTGATTTAAATCACATCCACTACTTATTGCTTTAATTATGGAAATGGCCAGAGCAAGGGAGCACATTTCTGGAGCCAGACTCTTGTGAAAAGCAGGAGGGAGGCAAAGCTGCACGGTTTTATTTTCTGAGCGGGTATACAGAGATCGGGGACAGGAATGGGTGTGGATGCCTCTCCACAACCTGGCTCGGACCTTCCCCAAAGATTTACCATGGGCATAAAGGGAATCCACAACTCAGCATTTTCTAGCGGTGTTAAATTGTGTCTGTGGTGGAGCTGGGGTGAGAAATACAGGAACTCTAACCTCATCCTTTAGCTCAGAGCCGAGGGCTATGACCCAGCCCTGGCCCCACTATTGCTGACAAAACCTGGATCCCATCAGGTTGGAGAGCCGCCGAGGCGTAGGACCACAGCTCCAGCCTCTGGACACGAACAGGAGCCTCCTCCGGGTCCGTCTGCAGGGAGATAACCGGTCCCAAGGCTTCACTGCTCTGGTCCCGACTGGAAACCCGACCAGGAGGAAACAAGTCCTCTGCTGTGTCAATCCTCCCTCATGTTACCTCTCATCTAAATATAGTGCTGGATCCTGCAGGGAAGGCAGCTCAGTGCGGAGGAGCAGAGCAGGCAGAAGTTCCTCCTCCCCGCTCCCCCCACCCTCCCTCCACCAAAGGGCAACGTCTTCACTCCACGCCTCAAAAACTGCTGTGATGAAGGAAGCTGTAGGGGTGCCTCCTTGCCTTTTCATGCACAGCATTCAGCTTTCCTGCAGGGTCCCTTCACTTTCCGGGGTCTGAGGCTGGAGCATGTAAGGCCAGCCCAAGCCCAGAGCAAAGCCCTCACCACGCAGGAAGGGAGCAGGACCCATGTGCACACTTACAGATGTGCCTGGGTTCAGTCTCAGCAGCCAGGGTCTGCACAGAGAGGGTGGAAGATGGGATACCCCTGCATGACCATCATCACCTCTGACCCCATCATCCCAGTGCAAGGGGATGTGATTTCCCTGCCCCTCAGTGCCTGCAGGGTTGCATCCAGCCCTTGGTTTCCATCACACAGCCTCCGACATCTCTCTTTCTGTGTATCTCCCACCCAGAAATGCTCCAGAGGCATTTCACAGCTTCTCCCGAGCCTCCCCCAAGTACGTTCCCCTCCATCCCCCCTCCCCTTCGCTCTTCCACCAAAGTCTGAGGACTTTGAGGGAAAGCCTTTCTCCCCTGTTATTATCTGCATACCATTCATCGCACTCAGCCCTTGCGCTGTCATGCAAAACTGTGAGGAATGAACCGAGTGATAAAACAGCCGGAGCCAAAGCATGGAGGCTGCAAACCCGGGTTACATTTCGGAGCCATAAATTACACCCTTCAGCAATGGGCTAAGTAGGTCATTAAAAAGTGAAAACAGAGGAAAAATGTTCAAAAAGCAGCATCTCTTCCTCTCCCTCCTCCCTCACTGCAAGGGACCTAAATCACAATCACATTACCTGTGTGCTAGGATGCGGTTATTTATGCCAGGTATTTTTGGCATTGCCTCTGCTATGGATGTAGGTTTTTATTACTCTGGCTGAACTGACACGCTGCCAGAAAAGTTTGTTACGGGATAAACTGAGTTACCCTGGTGTGGGGATGTGGGGCGGATGGCTGGTGCATGGCGGGGGGGGTGGCAGGGCCTGCGTGTATCATATTGGCTCGAGCCAGAAAATATCTGTGTAGTCTCGGGTCCATTTCCATAGTCACTGTCAAGCTAAGGGGTTGCTTGACTCAAAAAAGTACCACCCCTGAGCACAAATGTGGGAGGAAAAGGGGAGGATCAAGTCCTCGGAGCTAACACAGGTAAGGACCAGAAAAGACTGGTCCACAGGTACAGCCTGGTACTTTCTAGTGAGTTAGAGCTTATAAATCATTTTGACAAAATAATTAAAGCATGTATGTGCTATGATTTATAATACCGCCTCTCGCCTCTAATACCCCAGACCATAGTGCCTCTGGATACAGTGATGTATAAAACCAAGGGAAAACCAGCCCTTGCAACATGAAACGCCGAACCCAGAATGATTCCAGATCAAAGGTACTGCTCTGAATCAACGTTGCTGTAGGTTGGGTGGCTCCGTTACAGCTGAGGTCTGCTATCAGAGTCTCCATCATGTGAGTCAAAGCATGGGGATGGGTTGCCCTGACCGCATCCTCCGTGCTACTTGAGTGGAGCAGACAGAATAAAAATTGAAGGCACAAAGAAAGGCACCTTCTTAAAAACATACGGTATTAAACTAGCAGGAAATCCTGTTGCGGAGGCAATTACACAATGCAGGTATGGATTGAGAGCTTAGCCTAACCTACAGCTTTCAGTGATGGGCAGACATCATTATTAAAGTTCATCAGACCAGACCCCATGCTGTGGAGGCCAGCTGAAAACATCAGAAAGATGTTTACTACTCAGCTTTTCTCGATACAGTCATAAAAGGGAGAAATAAAGTATCTTAGCATCAGACTAGTCCTTTGGGTGGAAGAAGAGCATTGGCCCTGCAGGTTTAACGAGGAGGTGACCCGGAGAGTTTGGACAGAAGGGAATGACCCCTTGTTAATGTCCAGTGATCAACCACATGGGTCTTCATGAGGTTTTATTCTTATTGCGGTCCTTCTGAGGGCTAGTCCAAAAATTAATAATCCAAAACAATTGTAGGAGACTCTTTTACTGGGGAAGAAAGAGGTATATGGGATTCAGAAATACTGTCAGATCTCCTCTAAGAGAAAAAGATGCGATTTCTCAACGGCTTCATCTAGACCACCCTTTGAGGACACACCATGTGTACCTTGAGATCCTGGTCCTCTGAACAGCCAAGCCAAGGACGGGAGGGATGCATGAGTGGTCCCACCTGGGCTGTGCCCCCTGCTTTCCTTTCCAAGGAAGGCAGAAGGGAGCAGGAGCAGAGGGGAAGGAGGGCTCAGCCTGCTGTGAACTCAGGACATGTCCTGGAGATGACCACCACATGCCACATCAGCAATGAAGACAGAACAGCTAAATAAATGAGGAACTATTTAAGGAGGAAAGTAAGACAATTTGGCTCTAAATTATTTGACTGACCCGAATAATGGCAGAAAGACTAGGTTGGGAGCTTGCTTTTAAAAGTTTCCCCTTTTTTTGGTCTAGATTTGATCAGTTCTGTAATATATACATTCATTTCCCTCTCCCCTTCCAAATCATCTACCAGTGAGTGACATTTCAGTGGAGTGGCATCCTACTGGTATATAAATGAAGCTTTTATACATTCTTGGAAGAGGTAGTCGTCTTCTTAGATTCTTGGAATTCAAGTCAAAGATGAAAAAAAAATTATTTTTTTAAACCTGCAAAACTTTTTTTTTTTTCCCCTAACAGATGCTCTATGCAAATGTTGAAATAAGTATATTAATATCAAGCTCAGCCATCTGTTTAAATAATTTCGCAGGGAAAAAAAAATTGCAGCAAGAGTAACATGAAAAAATAAAGCTGGGTAGCAGGTTTCAACAGGGTATATCCCATTAGATTCCATGGACTAATGAATGAGGCTGTTACTGCATGGAGCAGCCCCACGTTCAGCAGAACCGGTGGGTTTCCAGCGACAGCCCTAAGCGCTGCACCTTGCACTGCTATCGCTGCAAGATCACCCTCTATCAATCACATTAGTTTTAATTCCTGCAAGGCCAGGATGCTACTCAGTTTTCCAGAGTATAAAGGGCCAGATCCAGCATCCAAAGACAGTCAGCTCAGCTGTCTATCCCGGGCCCCTTTGGAGCTGATATAGGCACTTTTAGGATGCGAATCATCTGCCGTGCTTTGGGATGAGCTGAATCGCGCCCTGGGCTCTTGGGGCAGGCATGCAGGAAGGCTACAGGGCAAGGGAGGAATCTCCCAAACATCCTAACCTTGCTGCTAGGTGGGATGGGAGGGAGGAGGTCCAAGCTGGGTGGGCATCGTGCCATGCCCTGGATGCTGTGCAAACATTGTGGAGGTCAAACCTTCTCCAAGAGCGAGGCTGGAGGGTATGCTGCCTTCCTCCATTTTGGGACCCTGCATTCCTGGAGGGGTCCTGTACACCTCCATCGTCAAGTGGGGTACAGCAGTGATCACTCCATAACCTGCATATTTGCTCCCCAAACCTCTTGGTTTCCCCCCACCAGCTCCCCATAGGTGCCGAGCAATGCCGGGGAGTGCAGGGCGAGCAAACCTGCCTGGTGGGATGAGACTACAGCACTGCCCACGCAATCAGTGCAAAACAAACCTCCAGCAAGGCGAAGGCTCATTAAAAATAATCAGCAGCCCTTTCAAGCTCCAGGAAGCAGTGCTGCTGAATGGAGCCGCTCTGAATGCGCGCAGATGAGGGGAGCAGCTGTGCGGAGTCCGTGAGCGTTGCAAGCGCGCCGGGGCTGCGCATCCCCGAGGCTGACGCCTGCACCCCGCAGGGGACATGCTTCCCATCCCTGCCTCTCCCACCGGCTGTGCCTGGACCTCCACCTCCTTGTCTGTAAGGCGGAGGTGGACTTAAGCGTGCTGATGTCTCCCAATGGGAAGAGCTGCAGGAGAGGCGGCCGTTAACATGGCGTTGCATGCTCCGAGCATCGCTTTCCTGTTCCCAGTGTGCCTCCCTCCACATCCCAGGGTTTCGCATAAGGCCCAAGCACTTGTCTGAACTCTTCCTTGATGGCACTGAAGTGAGAACGGGGAGAAATATATCAGCCAAGGCAAGACAGGGAGTCAAACTGACATCCATAAATCCTCTCTCTCCAAACACAGATGGAAGGAACAAACAAACAAGGGGACTTTCCCCCCCCATCCTCTTCAAAAATTCTCTCTTACAGAAGATTTTGGGGGCCGGGTGGTGACCATCAGCAGCATGTGAGGTGGAGGGTCTCACCCAGCCTGAGACCAGTCCGCAGCCATGGGAAGGGACGGTGGGATGCACCCCTCACCCGCAGTGCCCCAGCAGAGAGATAGCCACGCTCTGCCCATCGCTCCCACCTCATTGCATCAACCCAACCTGGACCTAATCAGCTTATTCCAGTTCTTGACTGGGTTTTTACGACTCCAAAAACAAAAGCTCACTCATGAGGCGTGCGAGTGGACCTCAGCACCAGTGACTTAGGACATGGGTGGTGGAGACAGGTCCCAACGCAAAGCCAGCCTCGGTGGCCAGGTCCCTGCCGGGAGTTTCATGGGAGGCTCTTAGTCCAGAGGAGACATTTTCAGCATGTTTTTGGGCAGATTGGACAAGGCATTTGGGAGGCTAATGAGGCATTGAGGAACTCCGCGGGGCTTGGCTCCCAGGCTGTTTTTCTAGCTTATTTTTGTCTTGGCTCATAGTTCCCAAAACATCCATCTACCCTTAAAGCCCAGGCAGGTCTGCAGGGGAACGATGCCCTTGGCTCACTTTGGGAAGGGCGTTATTTTCCCATGTAGAGGTGAGCCTGCATCCTACATCTGTACTCGAAAATGAAATGGGTCAGGGACAGCTTTCTGCGCCGCACAGCTCACATCCTCACCTTCCTGCTATCCCGAACAGGGCTGCAGTGTCCTGCCTGCGTGTTGGGGATGACGTTGGGTACCGTCTGCGGGAGAATTAATTGGTCTGGGACGACGCACATGCCATGGATCATGCTGTGGATGATCACAGGAGCCCGTGCTCTGGCCCTGGTCTTGTTTAGGTTAACAGTCCAGACATAGCTGATGTGCTTTTAAGACAGAGACAAAAGCCCTTAAAAGCCAATATAAAAAGGCCCTTTCAGGACTCTCCTACATATTATCATTTAAACTTAAGCCCTTGCGTTAGGCCAGCGCAGTGTGCTACAGCATCATCCTCAGCAAAATTAGGCAGTAGCTGTTGACTAGTCCCTGCTCCACATTTCCCAGTGCCGAGGGGCAGAGCAGAGAGACCCATGGACCTTGTTGAGGCTAGAAGTGGATTTGCATTCGCTCAGTCTAACTTCCAAGTGGCCACCATGCAGGAACTTCCATCTGGTGCTCATGGCTTGTTTGAGGTACGACAACCTCTTTTAGAAGGATAACTTACCTTGATCAAAAGACCAGAAAAGCTGTCTAATTTTTACCTTCTTTCCTCATAAACGTGCAGTGAGGTTAAATCTGTAAGGTGCTGATGACCCACGTTGAGGAAGACACATTTGAAGCTGCATGATAAACACAGTATTTTAGTTTGCAAGGGTGGGAAACTGGCTCTTTCAGTTAACTGTCTTTAATCTACATGATAGGTTCTCCCTTTGGAAAGCTGAAACATCTGCTTCATTTTTTGAACCCCTCACCCCGTGGCACCAACCTCAGAAAAGCGATTCCAGTGGTGTCAGATACAAGTAAATGACCTTTAGTTCTGGGGAAACAGCATTAGTGGGACCTCACATCGTGTCCAGAGCAGTATGTCAGGAGAAATGAGGCTTCCAGATGAGGAATTCAGCTGACAGCGCAGCCGCAGTGCCATTTCGCCCCATGCTGTTGGGAGAAACTGGCCAGTGCCGTTATTTATGCGTCATCCCATTGCTGTAGATGCCTTGCAGGTGGAAAGGAGCTAGGGTACCTGCCACAACCAACCCAGAGTTTCTCCTTGTGAATGGGCACCCAGTGCTGGATCCAGCATGATGGTCCACATGTCCCGTCAGCCTGGGGGGCTGATATGCCGCTGCATTGCTCCGATCTCCCTCCTTTGGGACCTCTGCGTGATGCCATGGGGGTGGGATTTTCAGAAGAGTCGGAGCACCTTCCCAGCTAACATTCAGGAGGGCCGATTTGCCAAGAGAGAGCTTGGCCAAAGCTTTGGGGCCCAGAGGAGCCATGTTATCCACACACACACCCCCCACCCCCGACTTCTGCTTTCTCTCTCTCTCTCTCTCAGGAAATAGCTGTTAATTACCAAAATATCAAGGCACGGTCCTACCCACATCTGGGTGACAGTCACCTCAGGGAGCACAGGTAAGATCTCACCCTCCAGAGGGAGGTGCCAGTTCCTCTCTCCCAAAGAGAGAAAAAGCAGAGAGGGATGAGAGCCCTCACAGGGGCCCCAGTGACGTGCTTCCAGCCAGGGGGAGCGTGTCCAGCCCTTCCGATCCCACCCCAGCCACATGTACTGTCTTCCTGCATTGCATCTGCCCTGCAGAAAGCCCCATCCCGTCTTCTTTGCTTTTAGCTGCAGAACTTAGCTCAAACCTCTAGTGTGAGACCGGGGCTGAGAAACACCAGAGATCAGAGAAGTGAGAGAAGTAGCAGGGAGCAGGGAGCAGCTTTTATTTACTGCAAGCACAGGGAATGGGGAAAGATGAAGCTTTCCTGCCCAAGGAACTTTTTTTTTTTTCTTTTTTTTGAGATGTAAGATGGACGATTAAAGAATTTCCCACCCTGTTTGCAAAGGAGATGAGCATTTATGTCCCACCCTCTGGGCAAAACTCAATGCAGGCAATCGCAGTTGCCATTCAAAACCATTCCTGGGGTTTCCCTTGCACCCAGAGCCCCTTCCCTCATCCCAAAATTTTTCTCATTTACCCCAGCATGGACAAGAGTGATTGCTCATGAGATAACAGCATAACCCAAGAGGCTCAGCCTCTGTCTGCAAATGCATGTAAGAAATTTCCCCTGCACACTGTGGCTAAACCGAATCACTCTGGGCTGAGACAGAACCAGCTTTCATCAAACATTAAGCGAGCAAAGATTATTCTTTTTTTTTCTCATTTGGGGCTTTCTTGATCTCTGGCCATACAGGTCTGTTCCTCTTCCATCAAGGTGGGGCAGAAGATGCCTAAAATCAGCGCAAAAAGGGCTCCTTCCAGGTGAGAAGTCCTGGGAAGGAGGATTATTTCGGTGCCAAAGCTGCCACGCGGGCTGTCACACTCATCCCTGCTCCTCCCCGAGCTGCCTGCTGCTGATCACAGCCCCAGATCCTGACCGTGAAGCCACTGGTGTTGCTTGATGGGTCACCAGAGCCTTTACCTCATCACTCCCATCAGTCATCTTGACTCCTGTTTTATAGAGCAAAGGCACGGACTGCCAGGCTGGAAGCAGGAGAGCACACAGCAGTAACAGGACCAAACAACTCTAACATTAACAGCAGGTGATAGATTTTTGGTTGCTGCCTTGTTTTCCCTTTCCCCATCACCCCTTTGCCAGTGTGCCTCCGGTGCCCTTTCCCTTGTGTTTCATTGTGTGTGGGGTTTTTTAAAAGCAAAATAAAAAAGCACATTTTACACCATCCGCACATGCAAAAACAGCAAAGGGAGCCTTGAACAGAAGCCGCATTATGTTTGGAGCGGGTTCCTCCTGCCAGGCGTGACATGACACTCCTTTCCAAGTCTTGGCATGTTTCAGAAAGGGTCCATCCTTCCTGCAGGCACTCATGACAGCCGGGGCCAGAAACCCGACAGCTCCACTGGCCGCTGCGCACGGTCCTGTGCAAACCTTGTGGGCAGCCGGCCATGGCATGAATCACAAGCCCCATTTGCTTTTGCAGGTTCAGGCTTCTGGTGGGATTGAGGCTATTTTTGTCCCCTTTTGGCTTGTCCGAGAGAGGTGGGTTGTCCTACAGCCTCTCTTTTAGCCTCTTGAGGATAAATCCCTTTGTCCCAGGCTTCCAAAGCCGTTAGAGATGAAAATGGGTGGTTTTGTTATCCCAGTAAAGGCTAGATAAAACCAGGCACATTTAATTTCAGCCCCTCACAAGGAGGTGCCCATGGAGACCAGAAGCAGTGTAAGATATTTACTACCTCGGGCTCACAGTTCCTAAAGCCCGTGGGTCCTGTGGGGTGTGACAAGCTGTCTGGGTCTGACTATGGACACCTACTATTGAGCCACTGGATGCTCAGTGGACAAAACCAGGTGCTTCTGGAGGTGTGATTTATCGGGCATATTTTGGACGCACCTACCTCTTGGCATTCACTAGGCCTGCAAAGGGAGATGACATGATGAAATCCAGTGCCGGTGCTCACCCAGGGCATCCCTCCCTCTGTGCCTGGGAGAAGCAAATGGAGGTGACAAGGAGACACCCAGACACCAGCTGGGGAGCTTGTTCCCACCCCCGTGCAGGAGACCAGACCAACCCAGCGACAGCACCTACGCAGAGCCCGGTGCAAGGGGAAAGGAGATCCAGGCAGCAAAATATCATGGCAGAGATCTGGACCTTTGAGCACATGAAGTATTAGGATATTCCCCAGCATTTGGGTGCATAAATATTAAATAAGCTGCAGCAAGGAGGAGAGAGATGTCTGCACTGTTGGCACGCTGGGGCAGGGAGCAGGAACTGGGCCATTGCGTACATCCCGATACAGCCTTGTGTCAGGCACAAAATGATCCGCGGGCTTGGAAAGCAGCACCGAGCATCCCTCGGCGGGTTTCTGCTTTCATACGGCAGCTCTTCGACAGAGGTTGGCCCTGAGGTTTCCTGCTTGTTGTCGGACCGAGACACTTAGCAAATCCCATGTAGCTAATTACACTCAGTTCAATGCCTCGTAGCCTCTGGTACCATTTCTTATGTTAATTAGCAGTACCCAGCAGGGGAGCACACATCCCCACCGTGTCTTGCTTTCCCCTCACCACAAGCGAGAGATGAAGACCGCTGATGGGAGCTCTCCTCCATGTCCCACGGAGATGGGAGAGGGGGACACACTCCACCACACAGCCAGATTTGCTGCAGTCATTTTTTTGTGGTACCAGAAGCAACCAGGTTGGCAGAGTAGAAAATGTCCCTTGTCAGCACCTTGCACACAGCAGGAAAACCCGTGAGATGGGTTATGGTGTGGGTGGCTCAGGTGGCAGCATCTGAAGCCCCTTGACAGCACGTGAAATCTAAGCAGCACTGATGCAGGCGCAGGTGGGGGACAAGCAGCCACTGAGTTTGCTGCAAAACCATTATGTCTTGGCTTGGGAGAAGGAGTCTGGAGGCAGACGATCTCCAGCTGGCACGATCCAGCGGTTCCTTGGCACTGGGCACACAGCCGGTAGCATGGGGCACGGGGAGGGCTTGCATACAACTGCAGCTGTGAAACAGAGGTGCCTGAAGCCCTGATGGGCTGAAGAGCCAGCGGAGTGAGTGTGGGTCTCAGCTGCTGCAAGCTCACCTGCAGAGATGTCTCCAGGATGGTCAAAAGGAGTTGGCTACACCTCGTGGGGCACCTGCAGCCAACACACCTTTTCTTTCAGCCAGGAGATGGTCAGACACTAGGGCTCAGACCCAGATCACTTGGCTGGTGGCCCCTCAGGCGGGTCTTTGGTTCCAGAGGACAGGATGCTGGGGGAAGCATGTGGCAGTGGTACCCAACCCCATGAAGGCACTAGAGGCCTGGGGGAGGCAGAGGGGACCTACAGAGTGGCAGACTTGGGTGCGGTGTTGCAATGAAAGCTGGAGAACAGCAGAGCAGGGAGCATTGATCTAGACCCGTCCTCTTCTCGGCAGCAGGAGGAGACCATCCCCAACTCGTGACCCCAACGCGTCCTCCAGAAACATGTCCCCTCGGTGAGCACCTGCAGCAAAGGGGAGGCAGGGTCTTTCCCTCCAGACCTCTCCTCCCGTGGGGGTCTGCAAGGACCTGACCATTTATACCAGCTAAAATCCAGCCAAACAGCTGTCGGGGTCCTGCACAGTGAAAAATCCCTAAACTCCAGCCTGCAGCTAGTTAAAACCCACTAATATCCACAGGCACCCGGAGAATGGGGAGGCCCTGGGACACCCACTCACCAGCAAAGGTGCCAGGGTCCTGTCATAGCTCCATCACCATCTGGTTCAGAAAGCTGCAGTTGTTGCCTCTCTCCACCCCACCTCAACAAATTTTTAATTTTCTCCTCGGATTAAACAAACCCTGCGGTGTTTCCAGCGTGACTAATTCCATAATGACAGCAATATCCCCTGCCTCCCGTGCAGCCCAGGAAGGTGCCAAGCACCATTAATGTGCTGGTACACGTTGCTATTGCATAATCAGCTGGATCTTCCTGGGGGAAAATGAGCTGAATTAGACAGTCTCCTTCGCTGGAATAGCAGGGACCAATGGGGATTTCCATGAGAGAGATTGTTATAAAAGGAAAATCCATATGACGCTGTCAGAAACAGCCTTGAAAAACTGCTGTTGTCTGACAAATGCCAAAAAGGAGTCTGCATCTCTATCTAACACACATTTATGTGGCTGTGAAAGTGAAGGGGCTCTTTTCTTCAGTCCTCCCATGCTTCACATACCGTTACTCTCACACACTGCGTGGTTCTGTTCATTTCTTCACTCCGGGACTGAACCTACGGCAAAGGGTGCAGTAGGGTTTATCCAACACCACTTGAACTGAATTGAGTTGAAATGTGCCCCATGTATCTGTTCCTCAACTGGGCTGCTAAAGGAAAGTCTGGACAGCCCTGGGACCAAACCTGGAGAGGCTGAGCACAACCCCCAGACTCCTGGTGAGATTTTGACACGATGCTTTGCCCCTTGGATAACCCATATCTGCAAGGAAGGGTGGCGATGTGATGTGGTGTGCGACATGTGGCTGTCACATACCGAAGAAAATGACAGGCTTAGTCTCTGTCCCATTATCCCAGAGCAATTTTGGATAAGTAACTAGGTAAAGAACTGAATTAATTATTCTGTTTTGGCAAGGAAGATGCTACGCATAAAGTCTCATTACTGATGCATTGCCACGGAAATGTGTGGCAGGAGGGAGGAAATCTCACCTGCAATACCTCTGAAGTAATTCCCTTCCTTGTGCTTGAAATTGAAAGCCAATGACTGGAAATGCAGCCGAGAAAAGGTTTAACTTCCAGCTGCTAAGTGTTGAAAATTGACACACCTGATGATGGATAGTGAAGCATCTCTTTAATTTCATTACGGTTGCCAGCGATAACAGCCTTTGTTGGCTCTGATTTCTGGGCTGGCTCTCCCGAATCCGGGGCAGGCAATTCCCCATCCCCTTCTCCTGGGATTCACGGCTCTGGGTACAGCCCTACGCTGATGTTCCCGGGGACCCCTGCAGTCCCTCTTTGCTCATCTGCTAAATTTCCCTGACTTGGAAGCACTAACCCCTACGCAGGATGTATGAATGCTCCAGGCGACTCTGTTTATTATTAATAAGTTTCTATACGTGTGTGAAAGTCCCTGCAGCTCCCTGCAAAATGAACCTCCAGATGCAGATTTTGTATTGCTTCCCTTGGCCAGCTTTCCCCTCTCTGCAGAGCATGACGCAAACGGGTTTCTAGCAGCACGGAGAGGCTAGAGGGACCAGATCAGCCTTTGGGACCCTTCTTTGCTTGTGACCAAAGGTTTTTTCTGAGTGACGGCTGATCAGTTAATTGGAAATATTACATGGATTATTTCCTGTCCACCACAGCTATCATTTTATAGCCTGAAGCATGGTGTGCTCACATCAGGTTGGTTTGGGAGATGGATGTTGGTTAGGACGTCATCCAAGTAAATTCAACACCTTTAATAAGAGCATTTAGTGTTTGTCAAATGCTTGTTGAAGAACTTTGCAACGTTTTGTAAGTATGATTATCCCCATCTTACAGAGAGGAGACAGTGAAAGGCAGACCACAAGTGGAACAAGCGCAGAGCTGGGACTAGCACTGAAATCACGACTCCCAGCACAGTGCCTTTCCCGGTGATTCATGTAGGAAACAGGAGGACAAGAACGTTTTTAGGTGAATCTTTTTTCTGGGGAAACAACAGCCTTCCCAGGTTACCACCAAGGCTTTTATTTTTTATTATTTTTCAGCTCAGCCAGGCTGGATGAATTGTCCTCCAGTGTAAGCACCAGAGCTGCCTCTGATGCTGTGCTTTCAGATAGCTTTGATCTACAGCACAGCAGTTGCCCAGGGCTTTTTGTTGGAGTAACTGAGCGGGGAGCTCTTAGTTTTCTCTCCCATAAAGAAGTTTTCTCCAGGCTTTGGTGTACACACATCCAGAGAGCCATCACCATGTGGGACACACACACACACACACACACACACACAAGCTCTGCCCCGTGTTCCTGACATCCACTTCCACAGCTCCTGCGCTCTGCTTGACTTACATTGGGGATGTAAAATCCCTGTTGGGTGTGGAAGGACCCTGGGCATGTTTTACACTCTTACCTCTTGAAAGAAGAGGGGACGGTTAATACGATGATTGCCTGGACAATGTCAGGTAGTTCACACACACACATACCCCTTCCTTCTCACAAAGGGCCCATTAAAGGAAATCAGATTGACCTCCACTTTATTTATCGTCATCATCACTTACTCTGCCTTGTCAGAGATTGATGACAGTTCCCAGTATTTGCCCCCCCAGACCTCAGTCAAGAAATACTATAAGGGCCCTGCTGCCTTTTTGGAGAGATGTAATCACAGACCTATAGGCAATCGGCCAGATTAATTCCTGATTACAGAGCAGAATATATGGCCAGTGATTTCTCAAATCCCACAATCAGCTGTTTTAGGCAGCCATGAAATATAATACTGCTCATATAATGACCGAAATCCATCTAAAACTCCAGGAGGATTTAGTCCCTTCTCCTAGGGATGACTGTCCATTCCTCTGACCGTCCTCACAGATCTCTTCTGCATGCTCCTTCGGGTTGAAATCCCCCTCCTTGTACAATGCATGCAGCATTCAGGACGAAATCTTCCAAGCTCTCCATAAGCATGATAGAAACACTCCCCTGATTTTGAAATCCAGGGTAACTCTGGGTTTTCCTGGCACATTTTGCTGCTGTCTCTTGCTGACTTTGTCACGCTTCGTGGGCATGCTTAGGTGAGGAATTAAGTGGTCGATACAGGATTGCCTGGGAAAAGTCAAGTGAGAAATGCCTTTCATAGAACATCAAGCTGGATTCAGTATTCGAAATCACAGGAGAAGTGCTGTCACTGGGCATATTTGCTTGGCAAGCCAAAGAAAAAAAAGAGATGAGGGTGAACACTTAAGTGGGCTGATTTATACTGTCCGGCTTTGATGATGGGAGATCCCTGCCAAAGCCCGAAATGTCAATGCTAAGGCTACCTCTGCAACCTGCTCCGTGCTGCTGCACCCCTCGGGGTCCTGAAGGACTTAAATGAAGCCCTAAAATCTCCCTCGGTGCCTTCTTCTAGGGGCTGCCTCTAGCAGGTAGACCTGCTCCCAAAGGATTACCTCCCACATCTTCACCCCCTGCCCCAAGCAGTGCTCCTGACCCAGCAGCTCCATGGCGCGGGAGCTGTTATCACTCCGAGCAGCCCATGGTCCTCTCGCAGGAGGCACAGTCTCCCCCAAACCATGGCCACCCGAAGCCCCTCTCCGTGCGCCGGTGCTCTGCCTGCTGCATATCCACACCGCAGCCGTCTGGCAGGGTGGCACGCTGCCCGCTCGCAAGCACCATGCCAGCATCCCCGGGCCCCTGCTGCCTGCCCGCTCACTGGGGGCTTACAGCAGGGGTCCCCTCGCCCAGCCACCGGCCCTTCCAGGGGGTCTGCGTTCCCACGTGAGACCCATGCAGGTGGCCAAGAGAGGCTCTCCGAGGTCCCTCCTTCCCTCTCAGCATGAGGGATGCTCGCACGGAGGAGGAAACGTGGTTTTGCTAGAGAAGCAGCGTGCCGCGTGGCACCTCTTTTGGACATCTCCCTCGCTGGAGACCTTTCCCATCCTTTTATTCCTGTACATGGTGGAGAGCTAAACCGCTCTGCAAGCATGGGTTATTTTTAGAAGACTGCACAGCCAGAGACACCCTTTCACTAGCCAAAGTAAGAGGACACCAAATGGTCCTGACCTTTCTCTCCAAGGCCCCATGTCGGGCTTGTGCATTGAGCAGAGCAGAGGGTGGAAGGAGGGAAGGAAGGAATTTGTGTATATTTGCTTGGCTGACTGCCCTTGCCTGGGGCTTGAGTTTATATAAAGAAGGTGAGGACACCACACGGGAATGAACGTTTGTTGGTCATCACAGGGTTCGGAAGCTCAACTAACAAGGTCACGGGCTTGAAAACACTTTCAGAAACCTCCCCAACAGGTCTCTTGGAAACGCTTCTCCTCATCTCACCCAGGTGCCGACCTGAACATGTGCAGTGACTCTACCTAGAGACTCTGTGGGGTTTTTTCCTGTGTCCTTATGACACCCCAGTGCTGTGGCAGGAGCACCGATGCGGTTCTGCATGTATCCGAGCCATCATTTAAAAAAAAAAAAAAAAAAATAGCAAGGGGTTGATTCCTGCTTGCAGATAGGAGTCCTGAGAGGCAGATAAAAGGAGTCCCACATTTGCTCTGCTTTGTGCAGAGCCTCAGCTGTCCTTCTCTTTCTTTATTCAAATCAAATCTCATCGCGTCAAGGTGCAGTGTTTATTTCCTCACTATTTGGTGTCGCCGCTCCTGCAATTGTATGTTGCTGTGACCGGCTTCAGCTGGAGAACATCTTGGCTGCTCTTTGCAGGGTTGTGTTTAGCAGACAGCCCAGCTCTGCCACACCAGCCCACCTCTCTTCCCTTCCTACCCCTCGACGGGTCATTGCACAAGGCTGGGCGCCGCAGCCAGGGTGGTAGATCCAGACTTGAGCTATCCAGGTCTGGTCCCTGCTTTTCCAACGGTCTTTGGAAACAAATCGCTGCCATCCTCTCTCCCTCGGATTCACAGCTGTAAAATGGCACTGTTTCAGTTAAAATGATGTTCCCTGGGCATGGAGCAGGGTCCTGCGGTGCTCGCTGCTACACAAACATAAGAAAGGGAAACTCTGGCGCCAACAAACTTGCAAGATAATTTTAAGACAGGAGAGAGCACACCAATGCAGATGAACAGGGTAACAAGATACCTGCTGTGCCTTTCCCCCGGGCTTTATAACCTCCTCGCCCATCAATGCACAGCAGCAAACACAGCGGACCGCAGGCGCAGCAAAGGATTCAAGTGCGCAATTCAGATAATTAATATCAACAGCCTCTCTATCAGCCCCAGCCCTTGCTTGGATGTGAAAGCCACACCAAGGAAGCCTTTAACATGCCTGGAGCGGCTGCAGACAATGGGGAGGCCAGATCCCCGGGAGGGCAGCAGGAGGAGAGGAGGAGTTGCCGCTCCGTGACCCGTCAGCTCTCCCGAGCATAAGGACGCCTTTGTTTGCTTCTCCTTCAGCCTCCCGTTACCCAGAGGGGGAGAGGCAGGAGACAGCAGAAACCTGGGATTTTCAAACATTTTCTGAGTCAGATGCAGTGGGAGAGGAGGAGGAAAGATTTCCCGCACCCAGCCAGGCTGAAATAAACAGGCTGGAGAGTGTGCAGTACTTGCCTTGTCCGAGAGCAGAAATCTCGCCTGATAAACACAAGTGCCCGTGCAAACCCTTAGAGACTTGGGGGTCTGCTTGGGTATCTGCCCCCAAATCCATCAAAGGCAGCACCTTGCCCGGAGGCAGCATCACCCACGGCCTCGCGTTAGCGGGGGTATCACGAGGGGGGCTGGATGCTTTCCTCCTCACAGCCAGGGATGTGCAGACTGGTTGGCTTCCCACTGGCCCAGGCACAGCCTGCCCCCGAGCCGCCCCGACCCAGGGGTCCCCCCTTGTCCTGCCATCCCTTCCCCAGCTCCTGCCTGTGTCGGGGCTGGAGCAGACAGAATAGTTTGCTGGCCTCAGGGTCTGCTCTGAAACAGAGCCTCCCCGATAAGTTTAGTCAGAGGTTTGTCAATTTTGGGATCGGGGGTTTTTTTCCCCAGTTATTTTGGACAGAAGTTTTAAATTACACCGTCTCCCCCCCCCGGCTCCTTTTCCTCCTGTGCAATTTTTCCATGGGACTGGAATTACCTGAATGTTGAGATTCTATCCGAATGTTGGCAGGAAGAAGGCAAAAATGCTGTTAATTATCTCCAGGTTTTAATTGCTTCTACGTATCAGGTATAAACGAGCAACTGGAAGCTAAACAGACATGTGGGCAAGTACGTTCAAAGGGTCTGCTATCATTTAATGGATGAAATGATAGGGAGTTTTAGCATGAGGTTGAATTTAGGGTGATGCTGGCACAGAGCTCCAGGGCTCTTTGTCCAGGTCAGGATGAAAAGCTGAGGACAACTGCACTGACTTTGACTAAACTCAGTCAAATAGTGCAATGGCTGTTCTTAACTTGTAGTCAGCTCGAAGACAGCAAAAGCAGCTCCAAACCTGCAGGAAAGGATCGCGTGCCTGAAATCTTGCCTGATTTTTTCCAACTGTATCATCTAGTCTAATAAAAGACAATAAGTCCTCCTCCCAACCTTGCCTTGCTCATAGCCTGAAAACACCAGAGCTTCAACAATGCTACTCTAACAAAGGGAATGAGTCATTCATCAAAGCAAGCATTTGTGCTCGAGACCTTCAGAAAAAAAAATTCTGCATGTTCATTTATTCTTACATTTAGCTAAAAAGATCTGTTTTACCTGTACCAAACGATATTAAAAAAACAACCAAACAAACAATAAAACAAAACCCTATGGCTTCTTGAAATTCAAAATCTGGGTGCAAATGGCTGAATAACATAATTTTTGAGCCATAAGTAGAACAGTGGGAACAAAGGACTTGCTGAAGGATTACAGCTAGAGCAAGCTCTGGGGAAATCATTTCAACAGATAGATGACACCCAAACGTCAGGAAATGGCACCCGAAAACTGACAGTATCCAGATTTCCTGAGCACGACGGGAAATGAGGAAGCTGCTGCAATTTCATACCACAAATACTGATTGCCTGCATACAAAAAAAGAAAGCCACGTGGCTTGAGATGTTTTCTTGAATGACAGAGACGTGGTGACCACAAGGTGGGCATGTTGTCAGCTGTAGAAATTTAACAACACTCCAAAACCCCTTTTTAAAATGGGTTAATACATACGGCCTCTAGTCTACAGGGCAAGCAGATGCTCTGGCTTCAAAGACATTTCCCTGGACCTTCATAAAGCTTTTTTTTAAGTGGGATCCATGTTAGTTGGTATCTCTAAACACTGGGGCATGCTCCCAGGACCAGCATAGCCTGGAACCACATTGGTGCAGAACATCACTCCTCTGAGCTGAGGCTGCTGCTGTCTGAACAAGGTGTCTTTGCCCCAGCACCTGAAGAAGTAGTGGGTTTTGGTAGCTTCAGTGAATCTTAATTTCACCCGTCCAAAAGTAGTGACCTCAGCTCCGCTAACCATAAAACACTGCTCACTTCTTGGGCTTAATGGTGTGTGGCCTGCCAAGGAATCTTTTTTCTCCTTTTCAGAGACAATCTGTGGGAATTTATTGGCTTTTTAAAGCTGTCTGATCTTTCAGTGAAGGAAACTAATGGAATATCAATGACACCAGGTATTTGTCACAAGTATCATTTATGCAGGAAATATGGGTCTGGCTCAGGAAAGCTCTCCTGCACATGGTTAACCGATTCCACGCGCAGGTCCAGGCGGCAGCTTGAATCAAACCCATGCTTCTCTGCGGCTGCAGGCTTATCAGTCACTACCAAACACAGAAAAGCAAAAAGCATTCCTAATTCAGTTAACTTATTCAATTTAAAACCCCGATGAGGACAAGGCAGCTTGAATTTTCATGAGAGGCTGAATTTAGGATGACACCTTCGCAGCTGGAAAGAAGAATCTTTGGCTGATTTTAAGTGCCTTTTCAAAACAACAGGTTATAAAAAATAATTTTAAAAAGATGAAAACATTCATTTTCCTATTTTTTATTGGCGTCTCCATTTTTTTCAGCTCTAACTTTTCACTGAACTACACCCTATTTGGTGAAAGGTCTGCTCTTTCTTCATCTGTTTTTCTGTCAAGTTAAGAGTTATCTAAAAGAAAATGCTATCTAAGAAGTGCCGTGATAGATGTGAGTCTTCAGTTTTTAACAGAATAAAGCTTTACACACACGCTACATGCTTATGGGGTCAACTACCCCACGTGGAGGACTCGAGCCTGCTTTGACGAGGTCCCACTCCACAGGGCATCATCAGAGCCGTGATCAGGTCCCCAGTGCTGAGATGTGCAAACATCCGACACTCAAACTCTGGGCTTTGGGACACGGATCTGCTTTCAGGTTTTCTCACCAGAGTTAAATCCAGCTTAGGTTTTCAAGAGCCTGCTAAGGACCATGCCCAGCAGCGAGCCTTCCTGCAACATGGTGGAAAAAACTGCTTTTAAAAACATGAAATGTGCCAGAAAGAAATAAGCAACATGGCTCATTCCTCAAATTTTTTGGAACAGTGTTTGAATAACAGAGGGGATGGAGGCAAAGGAAAAAAAGGCCACTTTTGTGCTCAAGGACTGCAGAAATGTTTAAGTACCTGAAGCTTCGTGTTAAATTAGTGCAAAACATGGTGATGGGCTGCAGGGTTTGGATTTCGGCTACTGCAAACCTCAGGGGAGATGTGAAAGGGAAAGCACACGTCCTTATTTGGACCCGAGTCTGAAAACGGTGAATAAATTAAGCCCAGGATCCTCTAACCCCAGGAGTGTGTCAGGAGAAGCCTCCATACGCAGGCAGTGGGAATTTCCTGCAGGGCTCTGACAGCGCAATTAGCGGCGGGGCTTGATCAGACAGGGAATGAGAGCAGGAGCGAAAGTAGCCGGGGGGGATTATTTGTTGGCTTACATGCCGCTGAGCTGCAAAAGCCTCTAGTGCTTATATTCGCTTTGACCTCACTTAAACCATGACGCCCTGTCCCCCAAATTCGACCCCCGGTTTGGTGCATCGCTGCCACCGCTTGCATCCATCCACCAGCCGACGGGGGAACCACTCCTGTCTTCCTCGGCAAGCCCCTAGCACTCGCCCGCTTTCATGGGGAAAAGGGGCTGTGATGGGAGCAGGGATGGCCCAACATCACCGACCCCTTTAATTCCTCTGTTCCTTCAAAGGTAATGAGCTGGAGACCCAAATTATGGTGGAAAGAGGGTTCCAAACGTAATTTTTTTCTGGGGGTCAAATGCTGTGACTCTGTGTTCTGTGGGTTTTAAGGACTGTTCCTTAAATAAGAGCACGGCAGTGCTGCAGGTTCACATCTGAGCTGTCTCTAGGTATACCTACATTAAATGCTGGCAGTTCCCGAAACAGAGAGAGAGAGAGAGCAGGAGGGAGACATGCTACAGATACTTGCACACTAGAACATCACATGAACATGTTCAGTATTTTTCCAGTATTATCAGGGGAAAATATCATCCAAGAGGCATAATTATATCTTAGGTTCCCCTTTTTTTACGGGGCTTTTTAAGAAGTTGTTTTGTTTCATTCTTCTCCTTTTTCTATTTTTGAATTACAGCGTTTGCAGAAACAGGAGGAGGATGACAGTTAACACAAGAGAAAAGCCATGGGTGCTTGAAAGGGAGAGACAGGGAGAGAGATGCTGCCGTTCCTCACCATTTTGGCAGAAACCAGCACGGTTCCAGCCATGCTGCTCAGGTTTGCCTTGCACCAAGTGTCTTTCACCGCTCTCCAGACCCTCTAGTCCAAGCTAAAGGTCCAAGACCCATGATGCAGTTATAGGCACCAGGTTCAGGCAGCTGAGTTCCTGCTGTAGATAGAGGCTTAGGCACCTGGCTCACATGAAGAGCACAAAAGCAGCTAAATTTAGGCCTTATTCTGCAAGCTGACTCCCACCCATGGTAACTTGCAAAGGGATTCTTGCTTGATGATCTGTCAAAGGACAAGACCTTGGGAGGAGAGAACCCCTCTGGGTTCCCACCATCCCAACGTGTCTGGACCTCCAATTTCCCTGGGAACATCCACAAGAAGTTGGTTAAAGCAACTCAGACAAGTCAAATATTTTGCAAACCTCCATCCTGACAGGTGAGACGTTCACCCATGGTCACCATCGGTCAGCCAGGCCCAGGGGACTGCTCTCTCCTTTTCCCTATTGTCGTTCGTAATCATTTTGTGCTGCTCCACTGGCTCAGTGCCACAGCTGGAAGGCAGCAGCTGATGCCGGGGGAGCCGGGAACATGGCATGTTTCCACAAATTAAAGTGCCCAAAGGCATCTAACATTGTACACTCTCTCCCAGGCTGCCACCACGGTAACAGGGGGCTTCCCCAAAATAATCAACAATACGATTATGAGCCGCTCTCTTGTCATCTTGTAATTAGCAGCTACTCAACATTTTGGCTGAAAAATGGTACCAGCAAACATTGATAGTGGATGTTTCAGAGGGGAGTTTTCGCAATGCACCTTGTCATTAGTCACCTGTGGGCATCTGTGGTGCGTGGAGGACAGATTCCTTCCTGAAGCCAGGATGCTTTCTGTCCTGAAGCATGAGATCTGATTAGAGCAGAGAATCATGAAAGCTATTATGGGTCATAAAGTCACTGAGGTATAAAAACCTCTATTTACTGTTTGAGATCCCAGCTCTAATCATTCCTCCTGTGGCACAGACAGACACCCTCCAAGGAGGAATTTCTCACTGTTTGTTCTCAAGGCATGGAGGGGGTGATGTTTTCAGCGACGTTTTTATTCCTCGTTCCATTGACAGGCTCTGACAGTGTTAACCTCTTCAGTGAGGATGTGCACTCATCTACCATCTAGAGGGATGTCATTGACCGAAATTAGCTTTGCACTTTAGGATTTGTCAAACTGCAATTTTACTAAATGTTTTACTGGTTGCAAAGTGACAGTCCCAACGGAGCTAATGCCATGACCCATTGGCTTCGAAGCAGTGTGAGCAGACCCCTTGGTCCCTTCATCTCCTCCGGATTTGCATCTACTGAGATATATGTCACAATAATTTTTGATTTTGTTTTTTTTAACAGGATACTTCTTTTATGATTTCTGAGCATCTCAGAGCTGCACCTGGATCATGTTTTCAAAATTTCTTCCATATTTACAAGGCTCAGAAGCCCTTTTTTATGTCTGCACTCATTTACTTCACTGAGCATGAGAAGCAGCACTGAGTTTGGGGGTGGAGAACACAAGGACCAAGTACTTCAGGTCTCACAATAAAATCAGGTGAGACAGCAGCACAAATAAGCTGCAGGGCTGCAGCAAGGACAGGGAGAAAGGACTTCTCATGCCGCTCTGTAGAGGGGAAAGGGCCCAACAAGTGCCCTGGGGCCCAGACCTAGCTGGACTGAGAGCTGAAAGGGTAAGATGCCAGTTGGTCCAGAAAAAATTTAGTAGTATAGGATCTCCTGGTCCTTCACGTACAGACACCTTGTGCCATCACACAAGATGGTGCTCAGGGCTCGGAGGAGCCAACAGAAAAAAATCTCACTGATCTTAGCTCATAAGGTGTTTAGTCCTATTCATAAATCCACGTGTCAGTGTTAGGCACTGTAAAGTGCTAGAAAATACCAGCCCAGATGCCCAGCAAAGAGATGCTGTTTTCTTGTATGAGGACAGCCATTCTCAACGTGGCACCACTGGGATGTGACACCACTGAAGCACACCTGGCTGATGAGCATTTGTGGTGAATTAAACTCCCACTGCCCTCCTGTTTTCTGTACAAATGTCCCATTAGGATCTAAGCAACAGTCAGAGTCAAGAATGCAAAGACAATTATGCACCGGAATTTAAACAAACCATTAATTACCAAGACAGTCTGGCAGATGATGGCTCCAACAATGCTTATTACAAGAACCTTCATCAAGTTATCTGATTTTTCATGTAAGCAGAGGTAGTGATCTTAACCGAGATGAGAAAAAGAATTAAAAACCATATAACAAGATGTTTTATTAATGACACACACGTCTCCATCGCTCTAAGAAAATTGGGCAATCTGTTCCTACGCCACAGCTCTCCATCAAGGGTTTATATTTACCATCACTTTAATAATGACTTGTTAAAGTGCTATCTCATCCCCTTGGGTTGGCCTGGAGGAGGAGGGGACAAAGGAAATATTTATTTATTAATGACACCCATTGAGGAGCAGTTCTGTGGCACAAAGTGGGGTAAAAGAGGAATAGAAAAAAGCATTGCAGAGAGGATCCCTTCTTAGCTCATAAGTCTGTTTTTAAAGAAGGGCGTCAGCAGTGCAATAACAAAATGCAAATTACTTGGAAAAAAAATCTCTAGGAAAAATGCCTCCTCCAAAAAAAAACCCCACCTTGGTTTCTCTTTACAAATCTAGGTCTGTTCTCAGTTGAGCTGGTGTCAAAGGTCTTCAGTGGGAGCAGGAGCAGACCCATCAGGGAATTTGCAAGGTTTAGTGAACCTGAGTTCAATGAGTATAGCCCTGGGACATGAAACTTACTTTCATTGCCCTGCATAGAAAGCATGAGGTTGACGTGTCTGAAAATTGAGGTCCTCTCTTGATCTCTGACCAAACCCTCAACAAGACAAGCTTTTCTAGACTGCTCTGTCAGCTCGCCTCAGTGCTGCCTCTGAGGACTGCACACAGGAGCATCCGCTCCTCCCATCCTCAGGCTGGCACTGACAGTGGAGCCACCAAGAAGATGACTCACCAAGGTGCTGCGCACCTTCGCTGTTCCCACTGAACTCTAATTTACTTAATCGCCACAGATTAAAGCGTGTCTAATTAAGGACAGGCGTTAGATCTGATGGGGACCCACTTCTTGTTCTGTTCACACACTATCCGGCTGGGCAAGTCCAATGTCCCTCACCTAGTTTCAGGTTCTCAAACTGAAATGTTTTCCTCCTTTTCCAACAGAAGTTCAAAGCGTACATTTCACCTGAAAGACGAGGGTATAGAAGAACCCAGTTTTCAGACCCCCAAAAATATTTTAGGGGAAACTTTCTCTCTGTCCCAGGTATTTACTGGGTGTGTGCTGGGTCCCAGCAGGGATTCAATAGCTGTGCTTATGAGTGGGCTGAAGAAGTAACAAAATATTGTTATGAGTGATACAGAAGGAAGCTCACTTGCCACAGGCTCATTGCCCAGCATGACCATAGCTCTGCATGGAGACCAGGAGGGACCAAGACCCTTCTCTGTAAGGACTGCTTTGCTCTGCTAACCTGATCTTTACTGAAGGCACAGCCTCAAGCGATTCGGCACTGAAACCAGTCCCACCCCTTCCACATATTGCTGTGTAGCCTTGAGCGAGTCACTTAACCTCCCTCAGATGCACGTTGTACGGCTAGGGAGGCAGGGATACTCCCTTTCTGCCATCATTTGGCTGATGGGATTGTAAGGTCTCTTCGGTGGCATCCATCTACTACTAGGTGTGGACACATTTCTGACATTGGAATAAATAATAATAGCAATATTTGGCTTCTCTAAGGCACTTATCACAAGCAGATCTTGAAGTGCTTTCTAAAAGGTGTAAAAAGTCATTATTCTTTATTGGTAAATGGGGCCTTAACCCTGGCAGGAGTGTCTAGAGACTACCACAGCGCCTTTCATCCACTGTTGTCTTTGAAATACAGTAATCAACTGAATTGCCTCATAGGATCATCCAGGGCTGAGGGCCACCAGTGGTTCATGACTCTCATTCATCAGAGCACTTTCACAGACATGTCTCCCTGACCTCCAGGAGAGCCATGCGTCTGCTTAGTTTACAAACAAGCTTCAGAAGGCGTCTGCTGGGCTGGCACGCCGGAGAAGCTCAAGTTTTGCTTCCCAAAATGATGACGCACTTGTTTAGCACTCATTTGGTTGGATGGTGCTGTGAAGTAATTTAACCCTGCCAAGGTTTCACTATGAGAAAAGACAAAATAGTTGAGGTCTGGTATGATCGGGACTTTTTTGGTATTTAAACGTAAATAATTCCAACAGAAGAAGCACTTGCCTAACGCTGAGATGAATCAGGGCATGCACAGGACTGTGCAGCACAGTGAGCATCCCAGTCACCCACCCTCACACCGTCATCGCGTGACAAACTCAGCCTTGAAGACCTGCAAAGGGTCCCCCATAATAGGTCACAACACGGATGTGCCAAGGTCTTCCCAAGGGTCCTCAGCTCCCTTCCAGCATGGATAGGGCTTGTAGGATGCAGAGCGACCAGCAGTGTCAGCTTTCTAGCTAGAGGAAAAGAGACTGCTGCAAGGTCAGGCTGGGAAAGCAGGGTGCTGCGAGCACCATCTGTGTTGCAAACGCAGCGATGTCGAGGGAACAAGAAGCAATCTATCAGCCAGGAAGAATACGAGCCCAAGGCCAAAAGCAGGGATATCTGCCCAAGAAGAAGAAAGAAATCTCTCCCCCAGCAGACCCTGCGGGCTCACAGCTGTAACAGCTGGCGATTTGGATGATGCAGACACCCGGTGCCAGCAGTGCCCTGAGCTGTATACAGGGAGCCATGCACAGAGGTGGCCACCGCGGCAGCGGGGACATTTGTACCTCCCCAAGGCCCACCAGCCCACGTGTGCTACGGCGAGGCCCCAGCTCTGCGGGCACCTCATTGGGATGCCAAGCGACGCCGAAACCGCATCCTTTCAAAGCAAAGAAGGAAACAGCAGGGAGTACACGTCTGCATGTGACCTGGGTGACACAAGCCTGCAGGCACAAATTACATACTTTACAAGTGACATTTGCTGTCATGGGGGGAGGTTTGAGTGAGGCTGTTTAAAATTCAACTAAACTCTGCCTGTAAAGAGGATGGCATGCGGTCTTCTTTTCTTTTTCACTCCCCAGGGTAACACTGTGATGTTTCTAGCAAGGAAATCCCTCTCCTGCTCCCAGACCTGGCAGTGGGTTTTGCCCCGGGGATGGGATTCACATGTTGCATGTGAATCTCTGGCTGCTTTGCAAGCTCCAGAATCCCTGTCAGTAAGCACCATGGGAACTGATTTATGCCATCAGAGAGTCAGAGTTAGACCAGCTAGAGTTACACAGCTCAGGAGATACTCAGTAGATTTGTCCTACCAGCTCCACTGTGCAGATGGAGAAACCGAGGCACAGTGACTCCATGTGCCTTTCCAGTGCATGCAGTCGTAACAAGAGGTCATAACACGGATCTGCTCACCTTGTTCACATCATCTGGCACGGCATCCACCTCTTCTTTTACACTATCTGCAGTGAGAGTGATGAAAGAAATAGTAGCCATGCACAGAGGCTTTACCTGGGATCAGAGGCACCAGGTGATAGTGAGTAGGGGGTGCCTTAGCACTCTTTTCTACGTTGTCGTTCAAGTTTTTTCTCTTGCTTGATGTGCAATACCCAGCATCAAGGGACTTCTCTCTCACTCAGCCTCGAATCCTACTGACTTCAGGTATCCTACATGCCTATCTTCTTAGCATCTCTCCCATGGGATGTGAGGCCAATGACCAGTGAAGTTAGTCATGGTGTCAGGACCCATTCTGAAGGAGATAAGACTACCTGCTAGCCGCGCAATTACATTCAGCTTTCCTTTCTCTGAACTTTTCCCATTGCCTTTTCTAAGCTGTTATGCAGTTTCAAAGCAGGAGACAGAGAAGACCCAACATCCTGTTCCAAAATCTGGGGTAAAAGAAGGTATTCTGAAGAAAGTAGTCAGAACGCTTTAAGAAAGGCATCTGTTCTGGGTTATGCTGAAGCAGTTGTCAAAACTCAGAGTTGCTTCCACCAGGAGAAATTATTGTAGGATCAAGATCTCCACTGTGCAATCCTGTTCATTGAGAAAGTTCTTTTTTTCTCTAGAAATGGTGGAAAAGAACTGAAAACTGTTTTTGAGTTCGCAGCTTCAATCCATTTTCCAGATAACTCAAGACATGAAAGTCAAATGTATTTTCGCTCTCCTCTCCATTTTCTCAGCAAATGCTAACAGCGTTCCTGTGACTACGTCCACTGGATAGCCTCCCTTCAGTTTCCTGTCTTTCTGACTCTTTTTGGACATACACACTTTGATATACAGTTAAACTCTCCCATTCATATGTGGCTTGCACATAGCTTTGCTTTGATTTGTTGTAGGTGGCTGTATTGCAATGATGTTAAGACAGTTATCTTGTAACACAGAATTACTTAATAATTTGCTCCATTTGTCCTCATTGACAGAAACAATGTGTTCAACCATGTGTTATCTCAGTTCTTAAGAATTTTAAGCAATCTTGCAAGGCCTTGAGCAGCTCCAGCTCTTTATTTTATCAATGGGATGATCAGAATATATGACTCACTGCAGTGCTAAAGGATCCTTCAATCTACTGAAGAGAAGCAGGACAGAAATTGAAGCCAGAAGTTCAAACCAGGCAAATTCAGATGAGACAATTACCAGTCATAGGGAAAATCTATCAAAGGAATTGGTGGACTGCCTATCTCCTGAAGATGCAATTCTTCCGATTAAATGACTGTATCTACAGGGAAAAGCCAACGCTGACTCCTATCTTGCTATGCACCTTTTAGATCCTGTAGAGATCTAGTCCACGTGGTCAGGAGAACCAAAGGGTTATTCTTGTCTTCCTAGAGAAGACATCTAAAATTGTGCAGATGAATCATGCCCTTGGAGTGCACATTTCCTACCACCTATGGTAAAGGGAGCCGGGAGTGGCCACATGAAATATAACTATCTATCTATGTTATGAATATCTATTTAGGAGACAAGAACTCCAATTTTGATGCTCAGCTCAGTTTCCAAACAAGCACTCTTTGGATATGTTAGGTATCTGCATACATAGCTGCTGGCAGATATGATAAAAGACCTATGGAGACCTGCACCTCTCTGGAATTTGATGTCATCCAGACCTGGGTCTCCTTTAAGTCCTTTGTCATGTCTGCCACTGCAGATGCCATAGGTATCCTGGGTATCAGTTGTCTGGGATAATCTGGAGCATCTCACATAGCAAAAGGTGCCAACGCTTAGAAAACTGAGTCCCTCCTAATGCAGTCAACAGAGTTGTTCATCTGACCAAATGAATCACTCTCTGGGGTCCATTGGCTGGATGGACAAGACATCCACTGACTGTAACTCAGACACTCATGTGGACACCATTCTGCAGACACTTGAATTTAGCTGTCTCCGTCTGTGAGCTGAACCCTACCCTTCATTATTATGCAGGGAGCTCAACTCTGTTGACAACACATAGATATCTCACACCTCTTGAGGGTCTTGGGGGCATCTTGTCCAACTTCCAGCAGCTGCTCCAAGAGGGAGGGAGCCTGTAGGCCTGCATCATTTCCTACGAGACCTGTGTGGATGCCTTAGATACCCACAGCATCTCAAAAAAACCCATACACCTCCATTTAGGCAACTGAACAGTGCCCTGTATGTTTTCCAGGAACAGACACATTACTCAAGAATGCATTGCTGGACACAATGCAGAAATACGTGGGTGAATTTTTATGGTATGTGTATACAAATGCTCAAAGATCAAATGGTGTTTCTGGCCATAAAGTTTCTAAATGCTCCTTACCTATCTTACAGGATGTTTGCTTTGCTCAGTTCATTGGTGTAGGCAAGACACTTTTACCGTGCTTTATCACAGGATCTCAAAGTGTAAATGATTTATATGAATACTGATGTTTATTCTATCAATGGGAACACTCAGTGAAGTTAAAATATAGTCAAACAAGATGCACTAGGACAGAAAACCACAAGCTGCATTTCATGCATGTCTATAAACAAGCTAAGCTTATCAGAAAAACGGGTCCAAATGTGTAAGGGGGCCAAAGCAAGCTCTTAATTACACAGCTTTGAGTCCATAGCCAATGTGACTATTAGACTCTTTTCTGATGAGCAAGTTATAAACCATGTTGGCATGTGTGAAATAAGGAATTGGTGGCACTCGTTAAGAAAGAAAAGAAACGGAAAAACATGAAAAAGAAAGTAGCTTTACTAGTGATTTTAGTGCTGAATCATTGGCACTCAGGGCTGTGGCCAGGCTAGGGTGAGAAGGCATCTAATTTGGGCGCCCAACACTGACAAATCCTACTAGGGAAAAATGCTAACCCTCTTCCCCAGGAAGCGGGAGGGGAAGGAGGATTAGAGCTCAGCTGCTGCAAAAGATTCCCTTTCTCCATCCCCCTCAGGAAAGCCATCCCCCTTTCAAGCTCCCCACTCCACCCTGGCCAGATCCCAGCACTCTGCTCCCAGCCCCACGGGCTGTCTTCAGCCTTATCCATAAAGGCTGCTCTTAAGATGTTCAACCCCTCCTTTCCCAGCAGAGAGGGAAAATCCTGACTGTTTGGAAACCAATGGCAATATTCTCAGAGACTGCAGGGAAAGCAGAAGAGGGCTCCAGCATTTTCCCCATCTTTCTGTGTCCAAGCCCTTACTGGTGCAGACTGGGAGCAAACTCTGGCCCCTCTCCCCAGTAGTGCTTTCCCTATAAAAATAGGAGTTTCCAACAGAACAAGTGTCGTGGTTTAACCTCAGCCGGCAACTGAGCCCCACACAGCCGCTCGCTCACTCTCCCCGCCCCCCCGTGGGATGGGGGAGAGAATCGGAAGAGTAGAAGTGAGAAAACTTGTGGGTTGAGATAAAAACAGTTTAATAATTGAAATAAAATAACATAATAATAATAATTATAGTAATAATAATTAAAAAAAACCCAAACACAAAGCAAGTGATGCACAGTACAATTGCTCACCACCCGCCGACCGATGCCCAGCCAGGCCCCGAGCAGCGGCCCCCCCCCCGGCCAGCTTTCCCCAGTTTATGTACTGAGCATGACGTCCCATGGTATGGAATGTCCCTTTGGCCAGTTGGGGTCAGCTGTCCTGGCCGTGCCCCCTCCCAGCTCCTTGTGCACCTCCAGCCTTCTCAGTCGGTAGAGCATGGGAAGCTGAAAAGTCCTTGACTAGTGTAAGCACTGCTCAGCAACAACTAAACCATCGGTGCGTTATCAACATTGTTCTCATCCTAAATCCAAAACACAGCACTGTACCAGCTGCTAGGAAGAAAATTAACTCTATCCCAGCCAAAACCAGGAAAACGAGTTTTCCCTAATCGTTCCTGGTAGGCGTTTCACCGTCAGCCTCTCCGTGGACAAACTGGCTTACAGGTCCCTCCACTAAAACCACAGCAAACAAGGTCTGAAGAAGAAAACTTGAGATGACAGGGAGAGCCTTAAATAAAAAGGAAAGAAGGAAGAAAAAAAACCACAGCAGGCACATAATCAAGTGAACCAAAATCCTTGTCCACGCTACCAACAGCTGGGTGACAAATCTGCCCAGCCGTGGTGCGAGGGGCAGAGCAAGTGGCTCAGCAAGCCATCCAGGGGCTGAAATTCAGCACCCTACGATGAGTTGCTGGGGCCAGGACTTGAATTTGGGGTGGCTGGGAGAGGAGAGGACAACCTAGTGCTGCCTGCAGCGCCTGCTTTCTCCAGGGAGATGCCTGTCGCCCGCCTGGTCCAGCACTAGAGGGTAACAGTGAGTCAGGCTGCTGGAGCCACATGACTAGGACAGGTCTTGCTGATGGAGATGGAGGGGTTGGAAGTGGTGATCCCAGAGAGGTAAGAGCAGGCAAGAGCAAATGAAGGGGCAGGTTGTGCTCCCCTCGCCACCCTTGCTATGGAGCACTTGTGGGGCTGGGCTGCACTGAGGAGAGAGCAGCGGGTGTGCTGGGAGGGTGTCTCTGTGTGCTGGTGGGAGAAGAAATGAGGTGGCATCAGAAATGGGTCGCTGAGCTTTGCGGGAGCGCAGGGCCGTGGGGTGGGAGCCCAGGGAAGGGGATGAGGAGCCGGGTGGAAGGCGCTTTCTGCCCCACACAGGATGATTTTGGGCAAAGAGCCAACTTACTGCTCTGCTTCTGCATGCAGAGCAGGAGGTGTATCCACTAAACTCCACGTTATTCACAAAGCCCGGGTTGCTTGTATTTAGCAGCTAAATTACATGCTTTTGAACACATAACGCAACAGAGGCCCAGTGTAAGGTGTAAACCCACAGCTTGCTGCTTCTTCAGTTCAGGACCTCATCTTCTGGACATGGACATGCAAAGCCCTGCCAGCCACCTGAGCTGCCCGCGATGGCAGGAGCCAGACCTGCTGCCCGTGTCAGTTGGCGTTGAGCTTAGGACCTCATGCGTATGCAGAGCATACAGCAGATCAGCTCTTCTTAAATAGTGCTTGTATTCCCAGAGGGGCTGTGCCCGGTCGTGCATCACTTGGTAAAGTTGTAGTGAATTATTTTTTCCTTTAAAGCTCCAATATTTTTTGAATCTTTAATCAAAACTGTAAAGCCTAAGAGCAGGTTCTCTAGCAATTGATGTTAGGTATCTAGTGGTTAGAAAGGACCAGCAGTCAGGACTCCTGGGTCCCATTTTCAAATCTCCCACTGACTCTTTGAGTGACCTTGAAGAAGGCAATTAATTTCTGTGTCATTTTCCAGACAGGTAAAAATGAGGAGATAATTCTTCCCCAGCTCGCTGGGGGATTGTGAGACTTAATTGTTTGCAGGGCACTTTGCTATCCTCAGATGAGAGGTAAAGGACTGTTACTATATACCATAGCTGAAAGAAGGCTGAAGCTCAGCATGGAAAGCCATGAACACTTCAGGACCGAGACTGCAGTGCTCAGAGGGCACATCTGTCTTTGCTGCAGGGAGGCAGAACCGCTCGACCCTGCATCCCATGCCCTATACATATGGATAGCAACTTTCCAGCAGAGAAGACCAGCAGTGCTCTGCACCTGGGGGTCCAGCTCTCCCCATCAGCTGCCCCAAGGCTGCCCTGCCCCAGGCTTTCATCAGCTCTGGGGGCTGATGTCTCCTTGCAGTTGTGTTATGGAGACAGAGGCAATGAGAAGGAATTACGGCTGCCTCCATCCAGAACCGCTTGCATGCGTCCGTCTCGCATCCCCCCAGGCCCCCAGCTTTGGCACGTTTGCCGATCCTCACCGGTAACATGCTGATACCTCACCAACGGGGATGCATCACCAGCTGGCAGCCTCTCAGCATCCAGCCACAGCTATGAAGTCCCATCTGGGCTATCAGCTGCTTTGTGGAGCCTACCAAAAAATCATTTAGGGCCTTAGCTTTGCTGGAAAATTGAATATTTTCACTTGTAGAACGAGGTGATCCTTTTGCTGGGGTGCTCTGTTGAGGTCAGTGGAGCTGCGTCAGGCCACGCCAGCCTGCGCTGGGGTGTAAATGACTCCTGTAGGAAAGGATCTCTGAGTTTATACACGTGTTAGCCTATTTTTGCCTTGAAGGGAAACTTGTCACTGCCCTGTATGCAGAACTGATCACTGCACAAGTTTCCCCAGGCAGAAGAGAGGAAGAGGAGCTGCCATCAGGGAACCCCATCCAAATTAACCTGCTTACCAGGCGGCTCTCCTATCTGCACTAGGAGAGTGGCTGTTTGTTTGCTTTAGGCCATTTCTGTGCGAGGAGTAACTAGAGATGAGCAAAATTCAGAAAATTTCTGCTCCCACGGGAAATTTCAGCCTTTCAGAGGTCAGTTTGCATCCCAAATCAGGCCAGTTCAGCAAAATGAAATTCTGGTTGAACTCATTGGAAACAGTCAGATTCTCCCTGGTGAAAAACTGGAATCTGGGGAAAAAAGAGAGGGGAGAAATGGGGGAAATTTTCTTTTACTTACAGGAAACTTCCCTTTTAGAGAAATTGTATTTTTCATTTGTTCCAGTCCCAGACTGCTCCAGAACTAATGCCAGGAATTCCCTCATCTATTTATACTCAGTTTTGCTGTCTGGGTCTTATTGTACCTGGCATTTGCTGTGACATATGACCGTGTTGCAAATAATACTGGGAACATTTACCTTGTGGAAGTATTGTGGAGGGAAGGTTTCCAAGAGCCCTTTGTTAACCTGCTGTCACCAACTTGCAGGGACCGTCCCAGGTCCCTCCCACCCTGCCAGCAAGGGTCCAAAGCCCCGTGGCTTTTTGAACGCTGCAGCTGCAACAGCGTGGGCGTATTTTGGGGGGGCTAAATACTCTTTCTGGTGAAAAAAAGCAGCAACACTGTGAATTTCTGTCAGTTTTGCCAAATGAATTCATTTAGAATTAAAAAACATAAGTTGCTTGAGACGGATTTCACTATGAAATGTCTCTTTGTTCAGAGATTTCCTTTCACTCTGTTTTTCTTCTTAATGTGAAAAATGCTTAAAAGCGAACTGAAATGTTTTCTCTGGGATTGAGTGAAACTTTTTTATTAGATCAGGAACAATATAGATGTGTGCAATTATCTTTCAGCATTGCCAGCAAACCGAAACGTCTCTTACTCACCTCGTTGTAGCTGAAAGCGTCGTGGGACACCCCGTTAAAATTGAAGCCATTTGCAATTGGCTTGAATCCAAACAAATAACTCTTAACTGAAACTCTTGTTTTTACACAAGGAGCCATGAAAACACTACCATAATGAATATCTGTCAGAGCTTACTTTGGGGGACAACTGCCAAATGGTGGTTCTGAATCTAATCTCATCAACACTGCTGTAATTACAAGTAAAATTAGGTCCGTGGATTGCTGTTTTCTTGGTATTATGTTAATGTCAATGCGAGACAGACCAGATCCAGGATGAGGTTCATCTGATTGCATGTAAATGTCTATATTTGAGTTCCCTTTGCAGTCACAGAAATCTAGTTATGACAGTCCATGGTGCCTGGGGAAAAACCCACCTCCTCCTGAAATAGGTGTCTAAAACAGTTTGGCTAAACCACACCTTGAAAATACTTATGTCTCTACACCGACTGCAAAAACAGCCCAGGGTGACCAGCTCTGATGGAGACACTGAGGGTGTAGATGTGCAGGAAGGAATGCAGGTGCCTAAACACAGGCATCTCATGCCCTTTGAGATGCCCTGGTGTACCTCACCTGGCTTCTAGTTGCCACTCAAGAAGGGCACAGGTCTCAAACAGGTCCCATCTCCTATCTGCCAGCCTCATGCAGATGTCTGATAACATGGGGCATCTAAAGTGGCACTTGATGCCTAATTCATTCCCCTGAAGTTGCATGAGACAAAAATCATTCCCAGAGTCCTCAGGATGGCAGGACTTGGAAATGTATGATTTGGAAGCGCTCCTGATGGGACCTTATTTCCAAAGATGGATCACCTAACGGCAGCCTGCAGCGTGAGAGTCCTGCCCAGATTTTTGGGAGGTTACCCATCCGAGTAAGTCAGTCTCTTGTTACCTTACATAAGACAAATGGTGAGAGGAGGAATTGCCGTGGAGACTCTATGGTGCTTTCTTGGAAGGTCCCTACATTAACTTCCAACCTTTTGTCACCTTCCGTATAATCGCTCCCATGATTTTCCTGCTGACAAGTCACACCTCTTGCTTTGGGGGGGCAGCGCCATGCCAAACTGCCCTCCCTCTTTGTGACGGCAGAGCTTGCTTGCATCACACTAGGAAGCAGGAGATTTACACCAGTGGGATTGCACCATCGCTCCAGATAAGAGGAATGTAACATGTCAGCAGCGTCCGTGTCTTTATCTCTGTAGGAAAGACATATAGGAACACGTAGACCTTTGTGGGGTCGATAGAAAAATATATCCTTCCCCTGCAGTTTGTCTGAACATGAGTGGTGTAGAGTGGATAGCACCATTTGACCAATAGCCCCAGTGCTGTTTATCTGCTATTAGACCAGAGCTGGCACTGCTTTAAATCACACATTTCCCTTTCACTGTCATTTATAATCAATAGAGATATTTTATGTTTATATAGCTTCTTTCATCCTAAGGATCCCACAGTGTGTTATAAGGCATGATCCAGATGCAGCTCTCCCGTTCTGCAAGTAGATGGGCTCACGAGGACATCACAACGGGCTTTGTGCCGGGGGAGCCCGTCTGGGATTTCTGCCCTGGTGGCTTTTTTGCTCATGGGTGTTCTGGTCAGTGGTGGTTACCCAAGTAGTAATGGAAAGAAGCACAACCATCCCATTCAGATTCCCCTGTTACAAAATGCTTCCTAGAGGATGGTTTGAAAGAGAGGTATGCCCCAGGGCAAGAAACTCATGAAAGCATGATTTCTGCGAAGGGCCATATGTGCAGATGTTTTAGGGACCAAATTCACATCATATCTTGGAAAGAGGGCAAATCCGTCTCCAGAGATGACTGACTGAAGTGAAAATAGACTGAACAGAGGTTTGATTTTAAAACCCTGATATCCAGTGAAAACTAGACTGTAAATCTGAGGCTTTCTAACCAAATCTGGATACCTCAGCTGTAGATGTCTATCTCTGAGCTTATTTGCTAGATCCCATTAGAGTCCATGAAGACAACCAGGGTCTTTTAGGGCATAACCCAATAGGGCATGTCTTGCAAATGTCTGCTTTAGGATGAGGTAAATTGCTGGACTGTCAAGGGGGTCCAGGATGACTACTCAGAAGTAAATGTCCACATTGCAGATGTCTAAAGTTAAGAGAGGTGAATCTTACCAGTCTGTACCTTGTAGCAGCACCTGTGAGCCCAAAGCAGAGCAAGGGATCTAAACAGAAAACTAGAGTCCTGCTTTCATCTTGACCAACACCTTTGTGTTCTCTGTCCTATACCTTTCAGAGCAATGGAGGAGATCTGGCAAACAGCACTGGGCTCTTTGTTGCTTTGGATCCATATGACAAGCCAGTGAAACAGGCCTTGCCAGACAACCCCTCTAAAAGTAGTCAAAAGGTTGCTTAGTTTAATTACCCAGGCCAGAAGGTGGTATAGAAATCAGCCAAGTGCAGAACCGCTGATTCACACATACCCAGAAATAACAATCTTGATATTTAGACCACTGAAATAAAAAGAGTGGGCTGGAGATGGGATGAGAAATAGTAATCTTTAAAACACGACCCATTTTAATGTTTCTTTGGAGATTATAATGAGAATTGTGAAATTACAAGATGAGATGCAAGTTTCCTATTTAGCAAACTAGAGAGAGGTTTCTAGGCTTTCCAGGAGCTTCAGCCAGCTTCAGAACAGAGTGGACCAAAACTAGACATCACCCAGACTAATCACAATCCTGGTCAGAAGAATAGATCTGAGAATACTCCCAGAGCACCTGATTCACAATTGATGAGAGTCTTTCCACTGACTTTGCTGGTTTTGGACATGTGTGGAGCTTTTTCCCCTTAGATGCAGATGATCTTAGACCCGTGCCTACAGCTGCTAGTAGAGGCAGTGTTTGCCTGTCTGCATTCCAGAGCTAATGCACATTCCAGCCCGTGCAGAGGACTTTGCCTCACCTCCGATGCACAAGGTCACCTCACCTTTGATCCTCTGCGTTGGTGTAAGGCTACCCGAGGAGGGCTGTGTAATGACTCAGCAGCTCGCTGCCTGCTATGTTTCTCTCTTTAACTGGATTTTTTGCTCCAGTGAAGCTGTTCTCAGAATGGCCGAAGCTCACATGCCCGATCTTGAAGCTAGCGAGAGCGCAATTATTCAGCAGGTGTAAAGCCGGCTAATGCCAGTACAGCGCAGCTCAGGCATGCGTCAGGCAGGATGATGTGTCAAATGATTGTTGTCGTTGCCACGGGAATAACAACACAGGAGAACAGCATCACGTAACATCACGGCAAACCGTCACATGTCAGCAGGGCATCCGCCTTCGCCCGCTTCACCTCCGCTGGACAAGGGGACTATGATTTGGAGACACTGTGTACGTTTGGCAGAAGTTTTCATATGAACTCGATGAGTCCTATTTGCGCTGCTAAACCCCAGCAGTGACTGATACTCCTGAACTCATGAGACACGTACCAGAATCTTAAGATGGCCAAAAGCCACAAGACAAGTGACCAATGGAAAGACAAATTGAGGTGAGGGCTTAAGAAGCAGTACATAGACCAGGTATGTCAACTGCTTCCTAGCCTCCCACTGTCCCTTGTGGGAAGGGGTCTGGCCATCTGTTTTAGTCCCAGGATGGACTCATGATGTCAGCCTGAGCAACCTTGCCACCTCCACTCTTTCCTCAACTGAAGGTCTAAATCACACAGCTGCCTCAACACCAGCAAAGCCTGAGAGGTCTCCACATAACCTAGACCAGAAGGGGAGATGTCCCTGAGTCAACATGCAACTCAACAGCCCTAGGTGGGCCACGCTAGAGACTTTAGCAGGAAACTTGCCTAGAGTCTTGTCTAGTTTTCCTTCACTCCATATCACTGGCACTCCTACAATCACTACTGCTAGCAAAGTCCCACCAATCACTGGCCAACATACCACCACATCACACAGCTCTCTTCAAACACCTTTAGAAGGACATAGCTCTGAAGACACCACAAACACCCCCAACACACTCGCTGCATTAGTTCTCCCTGAATTTCAACCATCATTAATGTACACTAATTAGTACTGTTGGGAACTCTTGAGAAAAGCATGGACAAATACTGAGAAACAGCTTAATGCCAAAAAGCCTAAAATATCTTGGCTTTACCTAGTTTATACTGTGTCGTAGTATCCAACTTACAGCACAGGGCACAAAAATAGCTTCCAACAATATTATCACTTTGTTATAATGGGCTAAATTCAGCCCTGAGGGGCTGCAGAAATTAATGGAGTTTGGCCCAACATGTGGCTAATGAGGATGGTCTATTTCAAGCCCATAAGGTACCACACTACAGATTGGCTGGGAATAATTCACCTCTTCAGAGACACTGTATTCACTTTCAGCCCTGGCTGTGTTTGCTCTAAATAGAGGCAGCAAAAATAAACATCAAAAACAAAAACATTTCTTTCAAACTCCAAATGCCTCTGGCTCTGATTTTGATCTCGCATGCAGTAGAAGCTCAAGTGAGTGGAGAGGTTTATTTCTCATTTGTGCCAGTAAAAATGAAATGGGCCCACTATGTTTAACATTGCTTTAGAATGCAGAACATTTAAGGCAGTATCTAAACACTTAGAAAATGTTAACCCTGATTAAACAAGGCTAACCTTTACTTCTTCAGATCTCTTCCTATGGATAATCTCTTTGCATCTTTTGATTTCTGTAGCCACCTAGTTTCTAACTTCCCTGCCATACAGCTAAATCCACCTCCCCAGAAGTCCCTTCCCAGGAACTTCAGAATCAAACTCATCCGGCATCAGATTTCTAGTTCTGCACGACCCTGTCCTCATCTCTAGAAAGCATGTAAGCCCATGTTCACCTATTCAGACCAATATGTAAGAGTTTACCTGTAAGAAGAGGTGCATAAGGATGCTTTCTTGGAGTCTGCACTGTTGCTCCCTCCTTTTGCATCTTAGTCTTAGCCCCCAGTTTGAACTTGGCCTTTATGTCTTTGCTGCTGTTTTTTTGTTTTGAAACAGGGCACAGCCACAAAGGCTCAAAATATACCCTCAATTCTTGTTTCCAAATTCTCCATCATGCCCTCTATTTTCCACAAACACTGAAAACCTCAAAAAAAAGCAGAATGCTCCAGAAAGTGCTAAACTGCAATTCAAGTGCTGTCAGATCTTCCAAACAGTCTTGTCATCTTTAACGTGGATGATTTGTGTAAAAGATCTCATATATTCCCCCTTCTTCTTACAACTTATCTCAGCTATTCTTAGCTGAAGAGGTAACTGAGGAAGGATCTCCCACGAATACAGCCTAACAAGTTTCAGCTACACCTCTTCTAGTGGACTAAATTGTGCCAGGGAGCATTTTATGGTCCAGAGGCCAACTACCACAGTCTGGCTGTGTCCATACTATCAAAGTCCTTCAGCCTCCAGAAAAGGGTGACATCATCCAAACTACCTATGGTGAGTTCATCCATGTGAACTTCCAAACAGTGACTGGAGACTGGGACAGCGCTAGGTGGCCTGGGCTAAAAATTGTGCCAGGGATCACTCTAATAATGAGAAAAAACCAGAAGGCAAATTCTAGGGGGTCAACACTGTTTCTTTCACTATCGTATCCTTTAAAACCTTCCCATCGTCACCAAAATAAAGGCTGGATCAATTTTTTCTGGACTACTTGCTTTTAGTTTACGGGTTGTTCACCTTTTCCCAGAAACAGAGAAAAATGTTCACTGCTGACAAAAGCTGTGCTGAAGTGGAGTGCATCCATGTCTTTCCTTTGGGATAAGCTTAGGATTTCATTCCTATGGCTCATAACCTTAGCTCCCCAAACTTGTTGACTTTCAGCAAGATAGCCAAAGGTGGGACTTGGGACTGTAAGTATGGACTCACGTAGACTACAGCTATGTAGATTAGGACTTTCCAAGGAGGCTAAAGAACTAAGTGCCCAGCTCCCTTCACACCCAAAGGCTCTACCTGGTCTTCACTGATGCAGACAGTACTTCCTAACAGCACCACTCTATGTTCCAGCAGAGATGAAGGGGAGGATAACTAAGGTATTATATTTGGTCTTTTACCACCTCCAAGCATACTCTATTAATTACTTGGATCACAATGAAATAAAGAGCTGATTTGAGATTCTCATCTACTTAGTCATTTGTTAACTTCTGATAAAACTGAGCTTTGTCTTCTTATCTCTCTTTGCCAAACAAAGAGGCCAAGGCCAGGCAAGTGAACCTCATCTTTCACACTACTCACCTGATTCAATCAGTCACGTATTGTAGTTGATCATTACATTTTCTAGATAACTACTTGCCCTCTATTCTATGAAGTAAAACATGTTTGGTGCACTAACCAGCATTTAATGGGAAGGAGGAGAAAAGACAAAGCTCCACTGATATCATATCTTTGTTATCAGTTTCACTGGTGTAAAACTGGCAATAATTTAGCAATGTGTTTGGTCCATAATCAGCAGGAATAAGTCATCTCTCTAGAATGAAAACATAATCTTTATCCTCAATATACAGCCGTTATACCTCATTCTCCATGGACCATTGTAATACAAAAGTTGCCCAATGAACAAACTTCACCATCTTATTTTTTATCATTATGATTTCCAAATCGTCAAAATATGAACCTAGTCTTTCTTCAGGGAGCTGTGACGCCACTTACTCCATTATACAATTCAGATAAAAGGCCTAGCCCTTACTCATGGATGCTCTATGTTTCTTGGGAACTACCTCTCAAATACAACTGCTATCAGCTTTGCTTTTCTGGCTAACGTATCTGCTCATATCTATCAGGCCTCTCATTTGGAAGATATTGGGACTTTCTTGGGAACCGGGTGACATCTTTAGCCTACAGTCTTTGAAGTCACAATTCCTAATTAGTCACCAAATCTAAAGGAAAATGGAAACTTTGAAAACTTTGAAAATTGACTTCAGAAACTTCACCATCAACTCTGAAAATCTCAACTTTGGACTGATGACCTCACGGTGGAAAGAGATCTCTATTCATTTGGTAGTACTGATAAAATTTTGCTCTCATTTATAACAGCGTAATTCTGGAAGCAGATTTAGTTAGTCCCTACAACTATTTCCTTTGGCTACTCCAAAGCTTTGGCACTACGTGCATTTATAGCATTATGCATACAGCAAGCAATCGCCCTGTAAAATAGGAAGGCAACTCCAGAGAGTGAGTCGTTGCCAATAGCAAAGAACTGGTTAGTTAAAAGGGTGGTTAATGTTCTGAAATACTGAGTGGTTAACAACACATCAAGTGGCTGTTGAGAGAATGCTTGTATTTACTCAGAGGTCAATTATTCACTCATAAATTTCTTGATTTAATTTCCTTGTAGTCTATTTCCTCTATTACATATTCATAATCATCTTCTCATAGGTTCTCCTCCTACAGCTACTAATTATTCTCTACGTTCACCACATACCCTTTTGTGCCATATAGATGGTGAATATTAATTTCCGTAGAGCAGAGATTTTTTTTTAATTAAAGCAATGTTCTTTAGAAATAAATGCAATAACCATCAATTAAATTTAACAAATAAGGAAAAGTCATTAAACAAGAATGCCAATCAAGATGCTGAGCTGAAATCCAAATTACATCAATCACACTTCTGTTGTTCCAAAAGGTTGATTTAATCAATACAAAGTCCACAGGGTTTCAGTAAGGGAACCGTTCACACACATTATTTTTTATTTCGCTGGAAGATGCAGTTACCAGCTCTGTAGCTGGGGCAATCAAACAGCATCTCAGCTACTCCGGAAAAAGCTGTGCAAAAGGTGTGCTCCACGCAATGTGCCTCTGAGAAATCAACAGAGAAGACATCTCAGACTTTGCATGGTGTCTTCACTCCCCCACATGAAGAAGATCAGGCACAACAAACTGAAGCATTTGAAATACAACACTGCAAATAGGGGCTCACATTCTCTGGGGACCCAAAACTATTTACTTCTACAGGAGACAATCAGGTGTCATTCCTTTTTCAATGAGGATCTTCCACAAAAAAAAGATGCACGAGCCTCTTAAGGTCTGCAAGGGAGTTTTTCTGGGTCAACACTTCCCTATTCTGTTTAATCAAAGTAGCTGAGAGGCAAGGACATGGCTACCAAGAAACTACAACTAGATTAAGAAAAGTAGTCTGGTGGGTCTTACAAAATTCAGTACTTTGGATCTTGGCTTCAAGGGAACAGGGTAAGAAACTTGCAGCTCTGGAACTGGTTATCATCAAGTATTTATTTCATACAGCTACATGTTACATAGGACTGAGCAGTTACACATGGTCATTCATACTGTAGTTACACACGACAACAAAAAAAAGCATACAATAATGTGCATCTTGCCAATTGTGTTTTAAATACCTATTTGGCCTAAGCAAGAAAGAAACAGTAAATTCTGCGGTAGAGCAGTCTCTTGGTCCAGAAGTTGGATTGTGTCCTAGAGCTATCTCATAGATCTGCTTTCCAGAATTGCAGCCAGACACACACAACTCCCATTAAGGTAATTGATTGCTCTGTGAGCTTAATACTTCAATATCCCAGGATCTATAGATTACAATACAATATGCTATATCATAATATATAGCAAATAGCATTGAAGTCAGTTGGCACCGGCTAAGTAAAGACCAAACAGAAGATGGCTATTAGAGTCCAGAAAGAGGCACCAGGGATATGTTAGAAGCCAGTAGCCAGCTGTGCAGAGTTCAACCTGTCTGTGATACTCCTGTGAGGGCTGCAAGCAGAAAATCCCATCCCATTATCTCCAGAGGAGGAAGAAGGATCATGAAGAGAGAAGGGTGAATTATTAAAGGATAGGCCAAGTATGACTGAGAGCTTATTAAAAAGGGAGGAGGATGGGTAAGTGGAGAAACAGCTTGCTAGGCTGGTTCTATTAAAATCTAAGGCCAGATCCTCCGTGTAAATTAGCATAGCTCCATTGACTCGGGTTGACTGGTTGACTTCTCTGGCTTTATGGCAGTTTACCAGCTGACATTTTAGCCCATTAACTTGAAGCATTGCATGTTTTCCTGTGAGCTTGGTCTTTGTTTGTTCTGCCCCCCACTCTTTTTTTCTGCCAGAACTGACAAAATTCTTCATCTGAAACATCTGAGGAACGACAACTCATCAAAGATGGACGTTTCCATGGAAATATCTGTTTCAGATGAATTTTTTTGAGTCTTTCACAGATAAAATATAAATAACTGGTTGGACAAGTTTTCAATAAATCAAAATAGAAACTTTGCTGGAGAAGCTGAAATGTTGTTTGGGTTGCATTTTTCCTCTCTTTTCTCTAATAAAGAACATACAATGCCTGAAGAAAAGAAATGACAAAACGAAAATTTGCTGAAAACTTCCAAGAGGAGACAAACCCATATATTAGGTTATTCCCCCACAGATGCCCACATTTATAGCCCCGAGGGCAGAAAGAGATGATGAAGAGCTGGTGGCAGTGAATGCAAGGCAGCATTGAGAGAGAAGCACTCCTGGCTTCTCTCTAGATGAGGGCCTTTTCTTTTTTCTCCCTCTTCTCCCTGCTCCTCCCTTCCCACTCATTGCAGCTAGTGCCTCAGACTGTAATCTGCTGGAAAAAAAAAACCAGAGCAAGCTGCGCCTCCCCTGCACCAGCCGTTGCTGAGAGAGAGATCCTCTGACATGAATCTAGAGGGTTTTTTCTTCCTCATTTTGAGCACTGATTTACCCATACAAATGGACTGGCATTTAATCATATGGGGAAATACATTCCAGGGGTGAAACTCCTGTGACTCTTTCCCAAAATATGAACCCAAGGAAGAAGAACTGGTTACGGAAGATTATGCACTGAAAATGATTTTATACATGAATATGTAAAATAAAATGCAGCGTTCTGTTCAAACACAGAGGAGTCTGACCACAATGGAAGTCGGTAACTACAACCCTGAGAGTCTCCATTGGGAGTCTCAGCCCAAGAATACCAGAGGGAGTAGGAATGCATCCAGGAGCCTGGACATATCCTACCACCTCCACATCTCCTAGTAGTCCCATGCCCCAAAATAGTGCTGGGGAACCACTCTTGGAGGTCTTACCCAATACGCGTAATGACAGCCAAGGCTGTGCTTTACAATGCAAAGATAGTATTGAAGAGAAAAGATTCAGCTGAGTATTTCCAGGGCTTTACTTTACCACCACTACCCAGAAAGCTCTCCATAAATGAAATGTTCCAACTTAATCAATCCCTGCTTCTGGAAATGCAGTACCAGCTTCCTTGGCACAGTTCAGAATAGCAAAAAATGTAAGAAGCCTCCTACGACTGGGGAAGAGAGCTAGAGCTACCAGCTGCTTTGAACATTTGTAGAGGAATACTTGGGGACTGGGTTGCAAATACACCAATATATTCCACTTTCCAGGAGCCTGAAGTATGTTTGGCAATATACAGGAGAGAACTGCTGTTGGTGTGAAACCTCAACTGGGAGGTTGACTAGAGCAGCGCATAATCCTACACATGGATGAATATGGTCATGCTATTTTATTGCTGTGCATAAGGTCGCATAAAGAATGTGTCACTTGACTTACTTTTCCCACATGAAGAATAAAAGATATGTTTAAACCATTGCTTAGCTTTAGGCAGCACTTAGCTGCTGACGAGCGTGGATATCCCATCCGGGGGAGCTAAGGAAAGACATGCAGATTTGTCATCACTGCCAAAGTGGTTTTGTACAGCAAGTGCTAATGCAGAAAGAGACAAGAACTACTTATTTTGGTGGAGGCAAACTCCAGCTTTTCCTGTGAGCTAGTTAGGTGAGGTCAGCCAGATTTAAAAAAAAAAAAAAGTTTGTTAAACCATAAATGCAATTAAAACCAAAGAGACTGCACTGGGGATAGGTGTTATGCAGTGTGTGTGAGGGGGTGCCAGAATCTGGCTCTGAATAGTTTTGATTAACAAACCTGAGTCTGAATTGTTAGAGAACTGTTCATTTCGTTAAGCCATTATTCATGGCCTGTGACTGGTCATAAGTAATGTTCTGCATCCTGATGAGAGGATTGAAGCTTACGCTGGAATGATGAATGCCTGACAGCAGATAATGAATAGTGTACTTCCCTCACAATTCACAAATGCTCTAGGGTTTCTGAATTGTAAACTACCAGGCCAACTCACTGAACAAGTACATTGAAATAACATTCCCAAAAGCAGCAGGATTTCAGCTCTTTCTCTATGGGGTAGAGTTTAATTTCCCTAAATCAAAGCAGTACAGGTCAAGCAGGTGTCCTAGAGCTGCTTGTTGGTTTTGTCTCAGGCCCAGGCAGTCTGCAAATACAACCCAACCCCTCAGCGACAAATTCCTCCTTAGGGAGAGAGCTGGGGGGTTCCCGTGAGGTCAAAACACAACTCTCCCAAGAAGTACTATCACTCCGTGACCCGGGCACTTCCACTTGTAGTTGGAGCTGCATGAATACTTGCAAATAATAACCCACACGGTCACATAAATAGCAGCCAATGGAAGCCAAGTAATTCATTTATCAATATATTGGCCAACAGACTGTCTTAATTATTTAACTATTCCGGTAAAAGCTAATGCATAAAGAACTTAAATGGTGCATGGATCTTGCACAGGGCCTTCAGCCAAGGGAAAATTTCACACAAAACGCCAGGCAGTTCAAAGTCTTCTCTGCATGCAAATGGAACAGGGTACGCTTCTGCTACACGGAGCTGCAGGATGACTAGCCAGGGGCAAAGCATTGCAAATGATGCTTGGACCAACACATTGTGATACTGTTTCCCAGTTTTATCATAGTCTCTAAACACCAGTTTGGCTCGTACCCAGTCGTATATATCTCCCCAGCTGAACATAACGCAAGTATGCAAGGAAAGCATTTCATTTACTGACCCGAGGGAAAGTGAAACGTAGAATAGCTGTCAAGTGAAGCTTCGAGAAAATCACCTGAGAACATCAAGATGCACGTGCTGCAGCTGAACATTTGATAGACAATCACGTGCAGAACACTTTACCCACGACAGACAAGAAAAAAAATGTTTGGCTTGAGATATTTGTACTTCACGGGTTGATCTTTCAACCAAGCTGAAGGACCAATTAATTGAATTAACATGGCATATCAGTCTCCAGAGCACTCAACGCTTTGCAACTGTGTGAAGTCTGCTGCTGTGGCAGGCCTGCCTACACGTCTTCAGCTAATAGCGCTACAATCTATTTGCTTCCGTTTACAGCCATGTCTTCGCTAGCTGTAAATGACAGCAATGGCACTCATTAAGTTGGTGGCTTGGGACAGGCTTCAAGTTGGGAATGGCTTATGTGAGAATCTCAGTTCAGCGGTATCCTGCTGGGATGGCGGCTCCAAAAATAAACAAGCCGAGGCTTCCCACTGACCCACTGACACAGCATCAGTTACATTTTCACACTTGGCACCTTTTTAACAAATGATTGCACTGCGGTTGCATGAGGCAATAGTACACGCTCTGTGAGCCCTTTGTGTCTGCTCACAGGGCTTGAGCTCCTGCATCCCAGTGGGCCACTCGCTGCTTCTGTTTCTGATGGGTGGGTGATAGGACCAGGAATTACGGACTTTGCCTATCTTCCAGGAGCAGTACACAACTTACCACACTATATTCCTTCCTGTGTCCTTACCGGGTTGATTTTCAAGATCTTAAAGGATAGCTTCAATCTCAGACTGGAGGGGTAGCAGATTGGGTAGTCCCAACCCTGTCAGAAATTGCCTATGTAATCTCAGTTGAATTACTCTTTCTATGCTTCAGTTTTCCACATGAAAATTTATTTTCTTTTACCCTTAAGCTGTAAATCTTTAGGTTGTGGGTCACTTCCTACTACTTTTTGTACAGAATCCAGCACAATGAGACTTATCTTGACAGGAATATTGGGTTATCTTGATCTCACCATCAAATATTTTTATTAACCTCAATTTCATCCTGGTTGTCCTACTTAAGTGCATCTTCCTGATGCTTAGACCCTTCTGTTACTTGTAGATATTTATCAGAGAACCTGTTTCATGACCCTTTTACTGGAATACAAATTCTACAGTGAAAAGTGTAGGGTATTACTCCAAACTATTTGGGAATGGCCAGTGTCTCCTGCTTTGGGAGTCGCCAGGAACCAGTCAAGCAGCAGCACCTCCGTAGCTTTGCATATTCAGGAAAGCAAAGTTATGCGGAGCTCCTGGTGTCCACTGGACTCCTTTTCATTACACAGGCAGCAGAAGGAACAACTGGCGAAGAGAACAGTACTATTCCCAAGCACAGCCACAGAACTCCTTTAAATAATCTCTGCTTTTCCAATATCTAAAGCTCCTTTCCCCAACAAATGCCGCCAAGTTTCTTTGCAGCTCTCCAGCAACCAGGTGCTGAAGATCACCCCACGTTTGAAATGCCCTGCTAGGAAATTCTCCAGGGGAAAGCCACTAGAATTGAAATGCTGAGAGTTGTTAGGAGCTTTTCTTTAAGGATTTCCTATTTCTTACCCTTTCTGCGGTTCATTTTCCTTTCCTCTGCCTTACTGCTTCCTCCATCTACTCTTCCCCCTCATAGCTTGTGTACAGAATTCATACGTGCCTAAGGCTCCCTTTCGTTACATCTGCAGATACTCTCTTTTCCTCACTCAAGCCTACCCTCTTTGACTCCAATTTCTCTACTTCCAGCCACACGGACCACCCCACCACATGAGAAAAGCTCTTTCACATTCTTGACACTCTCATGTTCCACTTGCAGCCGTGTGAACAAAACTTCAATCAAACAAATGGTCAGAGTGGCAAGTAAGCATAGCGCCGAAGACTTCAAAGAGAGTTTGTGGTTTTCATGCTAGCATTTTTTGTGGTAGCCATTCACTGCTAGTTAGGTCTAGTATCAGCCTTAACCAACCAAGCCACTTCACTTTCCAAAGCCAGCCCGTAATTAAAAAAGGCGGCCAATAGACTCTCAATGATGATGCAATGATGTGTTCTCAGTTGCTCTTCTAGGCATTAGGCCAAAAGCTAAGTTACCATTTATGCAGTTTGAAATGAATGGCATAAAATTAGGCACGGACTAGAATTTCTCATTGCAATTCTTTACCGTTTTGACTTTATTTTTCCAACAGTCAGCAGGTTTTTCGTCCGAGAAGTCCTTTTAAAAAAAATATTAGATGGCTACTTACCATGACTATCAGTTGACTCAGATGACAGGACATTGCACCTACAAGACCTTTCGTGTTCCTCACTCCTCCTTTTCTGTTTCTCAATTAGGCCAAATTCTACTGCCTTTATTCATACTATTGCTTTATTTCATAGCTCTCACTGATGATTTCAGTAGTGACTCCTAGAATAAATTACCACCTCAGTGTGCCAAGATGACCTGAAGTCCTTGCTGAGGGCTGTTTCAGGCCTTTGTCATGCCTTTCTTATCCCTTTTCATCATCCACAAAGCCAGGACTTTCTCACAGCTCATCAGCTGGTTCCCCCAGAACTGGTAGACAAATACCTTCCCATGTTTACTGTGCCTAATGGGAAAGCATAACCACGTCACTAACGTGGCACGCACCTACCATCGTTCTTATTAATGTAGCAAACCCATCATGTATCTATCAGTAAGAATGGTATTTGTTGTCCTGGTTCAAGGAGGCAAGTTTTATATTTGACAATGCTTGTGTTGGTCAATGCCTCACTGAATCAGGTATTACGCTAATATTTCCCTCATTTGGCGGATAAAATACACACTTTTAAGAATGGGTACCAGCAATTGAAATGAGAATTCAGAATATTTAGAAGCTTTTGAAAGTATGAACCTCTAAGAGTTACTGAAACATTGTGTACCTATCATATCTCCCTCCAGTGACACTCCAGCCAGCTCAGCAGGTCACTTTTAAGTGCTGTGAAGATACCCACCTGAGCTGGCGCACAAGGTAGAGCTTAGTTATGGAGCCTCTTCTCGGAAATCAGTTGGCACATTCGCAGGTATAAATCACGGAGCAAAATCAATTGCTTACCAATCGTGTCTCAGAACGAATACCAAGAGCACAAAATCAAATCCCCAAAATATAGGGGGATGCCAGAGTTAAGGTGATCATGACCTAGTCTGGAAAGGACAAGCTGCTACACTTGATGCTACGTAGCCTCAGGGGAATGTGCAGTTACTGGTTACCCCAGCGCCCTACAAAATCTACTCCCAGGCTTTCCACAGTTGCTATTAATAGGAGTTATAAACAGCCGCTGAACCATAACACAAGATTAGCTGTTATTATATCTGTTTCACAGATAAACTATCTGACAACCAGTAAAACTGAAATGGAAACCAAGCCTCTACAGCTGTATCGGTAGGAATGCTACAGCAGGATACTGGAGAACAGAGTGCTCACCAGATAAAGGCAAAGCCAAGTTTTCTCCTATTCCACTGCTGTGCTCAAGTGAAACAGAAGTACAATGAAAAGTGAAGTCCTGCTACTGTTGTCATGTCTCCACTGCGGTCCCTTGATGACACAGAATTCCCACCTCTCATCTCTGACCAACAGCAAAAAATTATAGCATTGATATGGTCTAAGGCTGCAAAGAGACAAGCAATTAACGCTACCTGGAGCTGCTGTTGCCTCCTAAATAGCTGTTTCTGGCCCCGTGTTATTGCTTCTGTAGTTTGAAAGATTCAGAGTAAGCCCTAACCTGGTTTACGCCAAATTATTCAGGCTAAAGAATTTAAATAGTTGCCTTCAGTCAGCTGGTTTTGACTAAGTGGGAGCCCTCTTACAAATGTCTCTGCTAGCTGAATTCTGGTGGCAGCTCACCTCCAGCTCTAAGATGTTGATGAGCACCTTAGGGCAGTAGGAGACTGTTTAAACTTGACCATGTGAAGCAGAAGATGCAACTAGCACACCCGGTGAATGGGAGACTTTGCCAGTCTTTGAAAAGGCTGGAACATGATTTGGTTGCTTGCTAAAAAAAAAAAAAAAAAAAAAACAAACAAACAGGCTCTTTTGCAAAGGTGTGTCATTGGCAATTAGGAAGGACTGGATATGTCACTTGTAGGTCACCAGGTGATGAGTTCTACGGAGCCTTCCACCTGTTGGTAACCAGTTGAATTCAACCCAGCACCAAAATTATGGCCAGGCATTTTAATTATATGCTCGCTCCACACTGGGTTGAGAGCTTTTCAGGCATCGTTTCTCATGTGGGTGTCTAGCATCTGGCACAGTCAGGCCTCATCTGAGTTGGGTTCCTTAATCAAAGTTTCTGGATGAGGAGTCTATAGGAATTTGGGATTGAACATAAATTGTTAATGTTAGTAAAAAAGCCATTCACCTTATCGTCAGCACTAATTTAACCCAAGCTAAGGACCCACATTTTCTGCCATCATATGCACAGTGAAAAGTCAAGGAGAATAAAAAAAAAGAGAACTCAAAATTTGCAGTGTCATTTTCTCCTAAAAAAACTTTTATTGCGGAGCAAGAAGGGAGACAATTTATGTTACAGTTTTTGAAAGCGGGTTTCACGAATCTTTCTTGGCTTGACAGTAATACCAATTCCTCCCAAAAAACTCCGCCTGAAACAGACAACTCATAATGTTAAAGTTAGGTATAGTTACAGTTGACTGAAAAAGGGACTTAGAAGGGAAATTGTTATGCAACTGCTACATTATGAATTACTGCCAGATCTGAAGTTAATACTAAAAGCAGCCATTTTCTTCTGATTGATTTGGTACTCTTATCCTTCCGTGGAATGACAATAGTAACCTCTAAATGATAGCATTGCTTGAAGTTTTCTCATTTCTTTTTGCACAGACAAAAAGAAATAAATGCATTGTATTCAAAGGCACAAAATCTTTGGAATTCATAGCATTTGGTGAAACTGAAAGCGATCAGATAAGTACTGGTTTAACAAATTGTGATACGCACATATATTCCAACAGGGAATATACGATGTTTTACTTCGGTGAGAGCAGAGTCCCAGCACACTTAATGCTCTACTGTTTCCTCAGCAAAATCTCTTCTGCTATATCAAATAGGTCACTGCACTGAAATCACAGCTACGTTTTAAGTAGATTGTGTTAACTTTATGAATGCATCATAAAATGGGAACTCCGTAACTTTGTATTGACACTGTTTTACTGTTGCAATTTACCACTGTAATGGCACTATTTAGGAAACAATGAATGAACTGCAATGAGATAATTAAGGGATAATCTACATTACTTCCAAGTATACAAAGCAATAAACAGTTGCCAAAACTGATTAATAGCTGAAGTTAAGACATTTAATCAATCTAATAAACCATTTATTGCAAGAATATAGCTGCTTACACTAACTATGAAACATTTATCTTATTGATATAAACTGCAGTTTTTTCCTTTCTTTAGGATGTAATATCATAAGACCTTGATTATTCTTCCATTAAAGTCAAGGATAAAACTCCCATTGTGGGGCCAGGGTCGAGCCTTCACCGTGCTGATATCAATGAAAATAAATGCTTCCTTTTAATGTAGAACAGTTCTGCTAAAAAACATTTTTTCCCCCTATTATAAAACATCCTATGGCATTGAAAGGGGGACACGTTTTAGTGGCAAGGACAAATGTCAGGAGTCATGATGAAAATCTGGATCTCCTACTAGCTTGTACTGCAATTTCCTGCAAAGCATTGTTCTGTCTGTGCCTCCACCACCTATCTGTAACATGGAGATGAAACCATTCACTTGTTCCACAGGATTATTTAGGATTTAGTTCATGTAGCATATGAAGAAACATAGATAGAAGATACTGTACACACTTCAGAGTGTCTCTAAAGTAAAAGCAGAAAGGAAACAACATGGATTGCTCTTGATCCTGTTACACCTATCTCATAACCGGTAAAGGAATGGGAGTGAGCGGGGTGGGAGAGGCTGAACCACATGCTCAGAGAAAGGGACCTGTTTCCGATGTTACAGCAGTGCTGCCAGTACAAATACAGCTGAGCTTCCTAAACTTCCATTCTGCTTCCCTCTGCCCTGCAAGAGCATGGACTTTCTACAGCTCCTAATGTGCTCTCAGTATCCTGCTTTTCTGCTCTCCACTTTAGACTGGAGGGGTGAGGGAGCCTGCATGACAGTAGCAGAGGGACAAGCACAGGAAGAGATATCCCCTCCTGGCATTTTCTCTCACCCTATTTCCACTTTATGTATCACTATAAATAGCAGTTCCCTCTCTAACTGAAGTAAGTACCAAATTCCTTAATAAGATCAATAAACAGCTAGATGTTTGACTGGAGCTTTACAACAAGTTGCAAAAACAATCTTACCAACATTTAAAACACACATAACACATTGGCTCAAGGTGAACATCATATTTGTCAAGCCTTGCAAAACATGCTTTTCATCAGACAAGACATTTATATCTCCTCATCCCTGCATAGAAAAGAGGCATTAGAGCACATGTTCTCCTACCACACATAATTTCCCTTTCCCTGCAAAGCAGAAGATGTTTTTAGTGCTGGATGACTCTCAAACTTGCTCTGAAGCAACCCCTTTGTCTTAATGCTAGTAGGAAGCTACTTTGGTTTTATCCAAATATAAATATTGATACAGAAACTCATACCAAATAATAACAGAGGTATGAATTTATTGTTTCAGCAAAAGCTTCTATGCAAATTAACTCTCAGATGATTAAAAATGCCTCCAGTGCCTGGGCAGGTAAAAGATCAAGCACTTGCTGGATTACAACATAACTAGTGCTGTGATAAAGCTTCATAATACCTTAGGAGCAGGAGCTCTCAACCTTTACAGGTAGCAGAACTAATTCCATCAGCCAACATGTACTAACTCCTATTCATCTGTGCCCGATCTAACCTGTAAGGGACTGTTTGCAACTGCAAGACTCTTGTTTTGAGAAGCCAAAGCTGAACAGCAGGTTGAAACTTGCACAATTGGATGCAGTGCAAGCAGTGGCATTGCACTTGTTCCCTGTGCAAGTGTTTGTCATAAGAGCAGGATGGGCAAACCTAAAATACAAGTCCCAGAAACCTGCAATACTGGTATCTCTGCATGTACTGCTGTTTAGGGAGTGTTAGTTTTGTGAGAGAAAACACAGCTACATTTTGAATGACTTTTTCTACACTAAACAAATGCAGCAATTTGAAGACTCGCAGCAAAATGTTTAAATGTGTTGACTGTAGGAATACACTCATCAAGAGTGAAACAAGGCTCCAGAACTTTAAGTAATTTTCGCCAGAAACTAGATGTGGCACTACTGCAGATTAGAAATTCCTCAAGGCTGGGCCCATAGTCTCCCTTTACAGTAAAGCACTGCAATGAGAACAGCTGCTTGCTGTTGCTGGAATTAAACGCAATGGTCATTTCTGCAACCTAGCTTGGCAGCTGAAATGCCATGTTTTTGCTACTGTTAACTAAAACTGTTCAGAGCTACAGACATATTTCTATAGATATTTTTTTAAAATGCACACAGTCAGTGGTTTTCTCTTTCAGGGCAAAAAAAAAAGATAGTTGTAACCAGTATTACTAAAATTCATGTTGCCTGAGTCTACGCCAGCTACAGAAGGATTTTCCCCAATTAGTCAATGGAATTTAAAATTATATCTGTCCTTTTTGTAGCAAGGCTGCAATAGAAGCTCATATATATATTAGAAATATTTTTTTTCTAGGAGAGAAAGGAGGTTGCAATTCCTTATTTACATTAAATACACCACCATGCTTTCTTAAAGGTTTTCTCTGGATTTTACTCTCTGACAGCCCCACAAAAGGGCCATTATTCTGGGTGGGCTCCCCCACCTACCTTCCCCACCATCGTGCCCAAGACCCTGGCTAACAGCAGGTACTTGAGGAGGGCAGGAGGAGCAGGGCATGCTACACTACAGCCAGTCTCCTGATGCTCCAGCAAACAGCAGTATTGGGAATTCCTGGAGAGTCAGACGTGCCTTTTAAGATGCTCTAGGAAAAAAAAAAAAAAAAAAAAAGAGTATTTTTCCTGAGAGAAGCTGCCAAGACTGCCCTCAGTACCTTCTAGTTACACACTTGCCCCTGAAAAACACTTCACAGCCACCTGTAAAAATAGTTCACTCCCCGCTGGCCACATCTCCTCCTCAGATAATTTATACCCGTTCCCAAAGGAAACCAGCCCCGCTCAGCGCAGCGCCGACGTCGGACAGCCCTGAGGAGGGAAACGGCGCACAAGCGCCTTTCCCGCCTCTCCGAGGCCTCACGGCCCCGAGGGCCCCCTCAAATGAGGGCTGGCCCCGCCCCGTGGCCCGGCCCCGGCTCCGCCCCGCCGTCGGCCCCGCCCCCTCCCCGCGGCGAAGAGAAAAGCCTTTTGTACGCAATGACAATGGCCGTCCCCTCCCCCCCCCGCCGCCAGCGCGCCGTCTCCGCGGGCGCCTCGCCCCGCCCCCCGTGCCGCCGTAGCCCCGCCCCCCGCCGTAGCCCCGCCCCCTTGTTTACCGCGCAGCGGGGCCCGGGCGCTGCCCGCTCCCCGCCTCCATGTTGGAGCGTCCCGCGGCGCGGGGGCGGAGCGGGGCGGGGCGCGGGCCGCTCCGGGCGGGCTGACAGGCTGCGAGCGCGGCAGCGGCGACGACGGCGGCGGCGGGCTGTGGCGCAGCGCGGGGAGCGCGGCCGGGGCGCGCAGCGCGGCTCGGCTCGGCTCGGCCCCTTTCCCCTCCCTTCCTCCCCTCGCACCGCGCTTCCCTCCTCGCCCGCGCACGGCGGCGGCCCGTGACCCGGGAAAGGGGGGAGGAGGAAGAGGAGGAGGAGGAGGAGGAGGAGGAGGAGGAGGAGGGGGCGGCCCGGCGTCGCTCCGCCGAGCCCGCAGCGCTGCCCGCGGGAAGGGGGGGTGGGGGGGAGGGAGGGCCGGGGCGGAGGTGTGAGGGGGGCCGGGGAGGGGGGGCGCGGGGATGAGATAAGCGCGGAGGAGGGCGGCGGCGGCGGCGGCGGCGGCGGGGGGGCGGTATGTAGGGAGCGGGGGCCTGTGCCGGGGGACGCGCTCGGGGGAGGCCCCGCGGGGCGGCTCAGGTGGATGCGGGGGGCGGCGTGAGGCGGGGGCTCGCCGCGGGGCGAGTCGCGGCGCGGAGGGCCGGGGGCACTTCCCCCGCCTCGGGAGGCGGCGGCGGCTTCGGCGGGGTCTCGGGGGGAGCGCTGCGGAGGGCTTCCCGGAAGGGTGAATTGGATTAATTACTTTTTTTTTTTTTAAGGGGGGGGGTTGATTCGCCTCCCCCCCTCCTCCGTGGAGGATTGGCGCCTGGAGGAGGCGGCGGTGGCAGCGCTACCGGAGGGGCCCCTGTGCGCGGTGCTCCCCCCTTCCCCCCTTCCCCCCCCCCCCCCCCCCCCCCCCCGGCTTCGCTCCTGGAGGAGTTTGGTTTTTTGTTGGTCTTTTTTTTTTCTTTTTTAAATACAAATCTGCATATTGATTTTTAAACAAACAAACAAATCCCCCCCGCACACAAGCCTGCCTCTGGGAGGGAAATAGCCAGGTGAAATCTCACTCTGTTTCCATGGACAACCCGTCCATTATCACCCAGGTGACTAACCCCAAAGAGGAGGAGATCCTGTCCTGCACTCAGGATAAAGGTGAGCTGCCATCTCTCTTTCTCCATCATTTTTTTTTTTTTCCTGGAAATCGCTGCTTAAAAATGCACGTAGTAACAACTTGCATTCTTCAGTGACCGTATAATCCTCTCTCTAGGCTGCTGGGAATAGAGGAGGGCTTGTTGGGTTTGGGTTTTTTTTTTGTGGGATGAAGATATTTGCATGAAGGTTTCTGAAACTGCTTGCTGGATACAGCTGAGAACTTCTTACAGTGTTTAAATATTGAGTTTAATCAGCAGTTATTTAAAGAAAATATTCTTGTTCGGTGAGGGTTGGCGAGGTAACTTTGTAAGGTTGTCACTTTGCAGTTAGTGCCCTGCTGCAGGGAAAGGATACCTGGATGGGCTGGATGTGTTGGAAGGTTTTGAAATCTCAGCTGTAAAGATTTTCTTCCCTGCCCCCCCTTTTTTGGAAAAAAGGGATTCCTGATTTCTCTCTGCTTTCCTGTATTTCTCCCTGCCTCGTGTTTAAGAACCTGTGTAGCTTTGAGGTTTGTTGTTGGAGGATACTTGTGTGCCTCAGAAAGAAACATGGGCTACTTTTAAAAGCGGGCTGTATTTACTCTGTAGATAAATAGTTGTTGCTTGTGTCAGGCTTCACACTTAGGTTGCATTTTACTCCAAAATAAGATGAATCCAGCCTGGCCGAAGGAGCTGTTTCTCCTCAAAAGTCTAGACGTTGAGGATTGCCCTTAACCTTGTTTCCTTTTGGAAGCTCGGAGGGTCCTTGGGCTGTAAGTGGTTGTGTCCTTACAGCTGGCAATGAGAAAGGTACGGGTAAGCAGCAGGGTTCAAGTTCTGGGGAGTTGTGTGTGATTGCTTGACAGATTTGGAAGTTATTTGGATGTCAAGTTTATGGTTTGTTACAGGCAGTGCTGGTAAAAAGGGGAGAAAGGACAGAAATCAGAAGTAGAGTGTGTGGCGACGTTCCCTAGTAGGTATGGTAATAGACCTCTGAGTGGTCTTCTAAAAATGGTAGATTGATATATCTCCCCCTAAAATCAATGCTTTTAGTATCCAGAAAGCTTCCATTTTTGTGTGGCTCATCTTGTAAATAGTGAGGGGTCCTGTATCGTTGGAGAAGTTGCTTCCTGTTACTTTCGAATGAAAGGCTGTACGTGAAATATCTGTCTTCTCATCTCACCAATGCTGACTGCAGAAGAAGTATGGAGGTAGATTTAAAAAAAAAAAGCCATCAGGTTGGGGGGTGTTTGAAGGAAAAATTATTTTTTTGTTCAGTATAGGAGTGCTCATGTAACTCTCTTTAATTCATATCGCTTGTGAAGTGATGCCTCCACCACGAGGCCTTGTTTGTCTCAAGAGATTTCTGATGTTTTCCTCCGTTTTGGCAACGTTGAGCGTGGGGTATCTACAGTAAGTAAGGTGCTGGTGCTCTGCCTATGATGTCTGCTAAGACCTGGTTTGGAGTAGACGTACGTGATACTGTGCTCAGATGTTGTTGTGGTCTTTACGGCCTATATTATTGTACGTATGGAAGACCTTCATTAACATTGTTAGCGGCTGGTTGAAATTTTACTGTAAAAAAAGCCAATTGAGACAAGTAGAGGAAAATTTGACAGCTCAAAATAAGAGTTAACATCCACATCAAACAAGTGTCTTCAGAGTCCTCGGTCCAGTGAGCTGTGCTGCGTAGCGAAAATATGCATATAACTTGCATAACTATGCAGTAACTTGCATAATATGCATTGTGTTCTTGCTATTGGTTTGTCTTCGGCAGAAAATCACAATGGTCTTAATTGCATAGCAGGGGCTTTTCAGGCTGTGTGTTAGCAAGGGTGGGCTGGGAGAGAGCGGAAGGAGGGTAGTTGGAGTTTGAGACCAGAGGAAACTTCAGCATGATCTTAATACAGGAGGTGGATTAATGTTTTTTCTAGGTGTTGTTTTTTTTTTTAATGTGGTTAAAGTACATGCTTTGGATTGACTGTGTGCTCTGTGGTGAGACTCTCAAGTCACACCAGAGCAACTTTTGCAGAAAGAGAATTGCAGGTCTGTCCGTCCTGGGCTCTGGAAGGAGAGTGTTGCTTGCTCTTACCTTGTCCGCTACAGGTTTTCCCACTGCTCGAGGTACGGAGCTTGTGAAAACCCATTGCACTGCCTACCTTCCTTGCGTGGTTGCATATCGTGTCACCCAATTTTCTGCTAGATTTCTTAAGTTTTAGCAAAGCCTTTAGGTCCGGTGAGCTACGAGAGAGCCCGAAGCTGAGATGGTGAATACAGATAGGTTCTTAGCGGGAGACTGATGTTTAAAGTGAGTCTTCATTGCTAATTCAGATTGAACTGAATGCATTGGTACAAAATGGCTAACACATTTGTTAAGGCATAATGAATTAACTCTTTATTTAACGAATACAAGAATCATCTGAGCCGATCTTCTGAAATTTTGTAATACAGGGAATTGCAACAGCACTGTACTAATGTGAGCAGAGGCTGTCCAGTTTAATGAAAACCTGCTTTTTCCTCCGAGTTTAGCATTTGGCTGCAGAAATATGTTCCAGGATACTAACTGGCATGTCGTGGCTTCAGGAGTCAGGGTTTTCTTAGGGTTTTTGGGACCTTCTGTTCATGTTTCTCATGGAAAAAATTGATTTTTTCTTGTTGTTAAGCTGGAGAGAAGCAGTTTTACAGTAGCTGAGCAACTGCTAAATAATGCATGTGTATACCTTTAAGTGATTTTTTTTTTCCCCCAAGATTTTTTTGAAGCTTTTAATCAGCCGTGAGTCCAGCATTTAGCTTGATTTATTTCTTTTAATGTATTTATGTTTTAGAAGGAGCTTGATGTACAGTATATGCTTATGCCCGATTTCTCTTGTGCAAGGGAGCGCGATTGGCAAGAAACAGAGCTGTTCTCTGGTCATGGGGCAATTATGTCTTTGAGTAAATACTGTGCTTTACAAATAAAAATGCCCAAATATTTTCTTGCTAATCTAGATGTATTAAAAATTAGCTTTTGAGATAAGTGCAGCTGTGACAACTTGTTAAAGAAGAGCTTACTAATACTAAGATGGAATTGTTAACATTTATTTTTAACAAATAGTAAAAAATTTCAAAGGTGGAAAAAAACAGATCTTGGTACAAGAACCATTCCCTAATACGTTGCCACATGGTGGTGCCCTGTATTTAGTTGTCTGTCAAAATGAAAGCTGAATGTGGAAAGTTGCTACAATCATATTTTATTATTATTGTAATGTTTGTTCTGAAATGCCTGCGGTGTTCGTGCTGCTAGAGGATTTTGGTCCCTATCTGTGTTGTTAAATTAGTTCTGGGAAATAGAAACTTACGTTCTCCCAATTGGAAGTGATACATAGCTGATTAAAAATATTTTGAGCACTAAATTCATGGACAATTTAATTCCCTGTTAGTTTTTTAAGTAACAAAAAGAGTAGTTCTTCGCAGAAATATTTTTATGTTGTGGTCATTTGGCACTTCTGGAAACTGGAAGCATTAACAAGACTTGTAACTTGAAATTAAAATGGAGACATAAGTATGTGAAAAGGGGTTTGTTATATCAGCGGTAAATGTGAGCAACTAAGAAAAAATATAAATAAAAACTACAAAGGAAAACTGAAAATCTGAATCTCCGTATAATCAGTTCTACAGATAAAATCAACTGTTTATTTTATAAGGAAAGTATTAATTCTTATTAATTAGTTGAACAGTGGCCTCATGTAAAATCTGTACAGTTAAATCTATAGAAAACAGTGCAATGCTGGCAAGTCTTTGTACTGAGTGTCACTTAGAGGGTGTGATCACGGATGGGTAATAGGCATTCCGTCCAAAGAAGTGAATTGCCCTTTTTTACCTACATGCTTTAATTTGATCCTCATAAATGATGTAAATTCTTGGTTGTTTCCATGTGCCAAGTTAAGTAGTAGCATAATGATACTCCAGTCCTCCTTCAGGTACCAAATCCTTCAGGCTGTGGTGTTGTGTTTTCTCTTTTCTGATACATCTTTCCTGATTTCTACAAAATTTGTCTGTCAGCTGAGCATCTATTTTCAGTTATTTAGAGTAACTGAATGTTTTAGTGTCCCTACAGAAGTGTATTTTCTTCTGCAATAAATTATTTGAAAAAGGTTCACAGTGGAACGTAAACCATTATAATTTTTTTTTAATGAACAGTGTAATTCCCCGAGGATGTTTTCACAAACAGGCAAACTTTTTTGCCTTCCTTTCTTTCAAATAAAATTGGGAAAAACCAGCAATGAGACCAGTATTCATTATCATTTCAAATAGCAAGTTCTTAAGATCTCAACTTAAAAGCCAAAATAAGTGTTTTTAATTGTGTCTTCAGTAAAAAGCATTCTGAAAATATATGAAAATATTTTGTATATTTTTTTGCCATTACATCACCGGTTTTCAGAGTACTCAAACATTTGAACATAGGTTAACGTTCCTGAGACATTGTCTCAACAAATTTTTATAATATTAACTTCAGAATTTTAACTTTAAAGTAGCATTAGAAAAAAAAAAGGTGGAAACCACTCCAGCACTAGATTGGAATGTGAGTTGCTCACAGAGGGTAAAATTTTAAATCATTAACTAATGACATAGTTGTTATATGAAACCAGCGTAACCATACAGTAGGTTTTATGTTCCAGGGAGACTGTAGTAACCTGTAGTAACCCAAGATTTGATTTAGGGTAGCAGTTAACAAGCTGAAGTGTACTGGCAGTAATGTGAATGATAATTTGCATGAATATCTAATATTCAGCCCATGTCTGTAAGCTGCAGCATTATCATTTCTTCATAGTGCATGTCGTCTCAAATTCATATTTGTTTCAATGCAGAGATTTAACTAAAGCGTTCAGAAGTTTAACATGCCTTTAAAAAAACAAAGTTGACCTACATTTTGCCAATTCAGTATTCAGAAATGCAAATAGCATTTTCTGAGCTAATCAGTAAAATGCAGTGTGATCGATGCTACACTTCATCTTTCAGAATTTAATCTGAACATTACAAATAAGCCTCTGGATAACGGGTCCATGTTTGTTTCTTTAAAGTGATACGAAAGTAAAATGCTGAGAAAGCGAAAGCTGAGAGAAATGAAACTCGCTTATTTGGTCAGTGTTGGTGAAAGATGTTCCTGTTTGCCTGGTAGATAGGTTTAACTATGGGAAGCTTATTTTTCTGTCACGGAACATTTAATTTATGAGTTTTACTATCTTGTAAAAGTCATCATTCAGACATATGAAAATGGTTGCAAATTAGTTCTAGCCCGCAATTTTTGTATATGTTGAATCTTAAATACTCACTCTGTAAGGAAGCGCGCCTTTGTTTTCTGCTAAATTTTGAGTTGGAAGAGTTGTTGGCAATGACCACCATGGTTGGTGCTCAGTATTACATTTTCCATTAAAAATCCCGCTTTAAGCAGTCCTGGATATGGCAATGTTAATTTGGGGAGTGAATTTGTCCATTACTCAACCCTACCCAATGGAGAATTTCGGATGGATTACTTTGAATTATATTTGTAGTGTTTCTGTCCACAAGATTTAACATTTTCCTTTTTTTTTTTAAAATAGGAAAAGCAAAGACAGGTCTACATTCTTCCTTAGGTTTTTACCCACTGTGTGGATCAGTAGGGGAAGATGCGGCTCATCCCTCCTCCTCCTCCCTGCCTGGGGGATATATATTGCTGTGAGAGAAGCTAGGCATGTGGATGTATGTAGGACCTGGAAGGAGAAGAGAGCTGCTCCAGTGCTCCAGCCTGTTTGAGGGACAGAGCAGAGGGTATGAGCTCCTAGCTCTTGAGGGCTGCTGAGCCCGTATGGGGACTGATAGTGGGACAGGGAATAGGTTTAGTGTCTGCTATGGGCTCCCGACCTGCTCTGACCCCATCCATCCTCATACAACTCCAGGGCAGTGGGTACTCTCACGATGAAGTTGGGTCTCTGTCTACCCAGTTGGGTGGTTGTCTGTGTTCCCATATCCCAGTTCATAAGTATATCCAGAAAGGGGCAGGAATCTTCCAAGCTGAAATAAGAGCACGGCCGATAGAGCTAATGAGCAAGCCAATTTAGATGTTTAAAGACCCCACCTGGATTGCTAGTAAGGATTGTATACTGTTTGATTCCTCTCAGCAGTGGAGGCCTGGCTGGAAAATCTCGCAAAAACGCTCAGCAGCATCTCTGAAGTCTTCATGTGTCTATTCTATTGAATGATATCGATACAAGCTGTATTTTCAGTGCTCATCTTCCTGGCCAGGAGGCTCAAATACGATGTCATGGTACCAGTGGGTTTCAATGCTTTGCTGAACTTCCAGAGCTTTTTGTAAGGGACTGCAGGCTGGCACAGAGGAAAGATGCCTTTTGTGCTGTAATGTAGCCAGAGACATTTTTAAGAGTTTCACGTTGGAAATGTTAATCTCCTATAAATACTACTTTTGCCCGAGTTTGATGGGAGCTTGCTTTATTTTTACTTGGAGAGGTTAAGGCGTAAAATGGACATAGATGTGACAACTACAAAGGGTGTAAGTAACATCTAAATAGATCAGAGTAAAAATACGTTCCACATGGTCTACTGTGGTATAATTTTGGCCTTTTTTCTATTTCTAGAATGTTTGCTATAAGACAAAAAAATCAAAGTGAGTCTTATACAGTCCAGTCCTTTCGGTACCAGCTGCTAGTGTGTAACATGGATATTAGCAGTAAAAATGCCAGCTTTAGACAAATGAGCAGAGAAAGTTCTGTGCGTGGTGTTGGGCCTACATAAAGTTTGTAGGCTTTATTCGGTGTGTTATCAAAAGGATCACTTACATAGAAGTGCCACTGCTTGTTTTCTTTGTACAAGAGAATAAAGTATGATTTATAAAAAAAAGAAAACCTCATTATTAGAAGTGATTGGCTGTATGAGAAACTGGAATTCTATTACCTGGAAAATTTATTGTGAGTCAAATCTGAAGAAATATATGGTAGACTTGGATTCTACGAATGCTAGGTTTTTTTAAATGAGATTTTTTCCTTATTTGTTTTTACAAGGAAGAACTATTACTTCTGAACCTTTATTAGTATATTTAAAGCCTGACAGACAGGGGCAAATAAGATCTTGCAGGCTGTATTTTGTACAGAAGAGCAACCCCAAATGAAGGATGTGTGGTCTGTCAAAATCTACTGTGTATGTAACTTTTTAAAATGTTTATAAAAATTCAGGACAGTTTTGTAGGAAACAAATATTTCTTGAATGTCAACCTGGAGTTACAGTTCATGTACTGATGGTTTTGTTTAAAGTCAAGTCATCTCTTGTGAGTAACTGGTCAGCCAGTTCTGTCAGTTGTTTTCTGCTGCTGTTGCAGGGCCTCCTTATTTTCTTGGTAGAAAGTGATGTATTGATTTTTATTCACCACCGTGTTCTCTCCCACCCCGGCAGCTCTCTTGCTTCCTGAGTTGTCCTCCAGGATTCCCAGCAGAATTAGCAGTAAATCTAATCTTGCTGTTTCCTTGTCTGCTGTAATCAGCAGTAAAATTTTAAACTTTCTTGTTCATTTGATGATTTGCAAAGCTTGGTCATCTCCTTGGTGTATAGCACTCCTCTCCTGGCCTCCTGGAGTCAGTGGGAGGAAGAGGGAGAGATATGTCTCCAGCGCTTGGGGATGAACTCCTAGCCTCAGAGAACATTTTGGGGTAGATGGATCAGTTTCCATCTTCATAGCTTCAGAAAGAAATTCTGCCACAATGGATGCTATTACAGTGGACACACGTGGAAGAATCCAGGCATGTTTCTTTGAAGTAATGTTAGTAAAAGAATTTTTTTAAAGGTATGAATTTCGTACAAAGTTGTTCCGAGCATGCATTTAACAATTCGCATGCAGTGCTGCTTTATTTTTGTCCACAAAAGCTGTTTTGTATATACATGCTTGAATAATTAGATACTTGCATTGGTTATCCATGAATGCACATACATGTGGTTACTGGGGATCTAATTATCAGAAAGCTTTGGTAAAGTTCAAAATGGTGGGCATAGGTTTTGAAGTTGTTTTCAGTCTAAGGTTTGCTTGAACTGTGAAGTTGGCAATTTTTCCTGGTGATAGTTTAGATAGAAGTATTCTGCAAAGGAGTGGTCAATAGTGACACATTCCTAGAAGATACTTAATATTTTATACTTGTTTCAGCCAAGCACGTTGAAAGATCTAATATTTACCACCTGGAGAGAAAGGAACTTTAAAGATTGTAAAGGATCTCAATAAACCTTCACAAAAACCTTACAAATTTAAAAAAATAGGCTTATGGGACTTTCTGTAAACTAAAAGTAAAATTGGTTAAAGATATACATTAACAATTTGATGAATGCAGTGTAAAGCAAAGCATTTCAGGAAAAACAGTTCAAGCATGTATTTTACAGGGATTTTTGGAGTGAAGCTTTGACCTTTGGGGTTTTTTTTTAATTCTCTCCCTTGCTATATTTTGCTTTCTTGTCTTTTTCTGTTCTCATCATAAGTTTCTGGATTGCAGGAGCTGCCTCTTTGTGCTCTGATGATGCTGAAGTTTAAGGGGCTCAGAGCTGTTTGGCACTGGTGGCTGTGTCCAGGGGTAATTCTGGTATGAGAAGCTATAGTAGATGTTTGGAGAGTGAGATGGTGCAGTGATGAGGAACCCTGCACCATACTGCATGGACAGATTGGCCCCTGGCAAGTTGGCCAAAATGGCATAGGAGCTATCTGATAAGGAGAGACGTTCTCTATGTTTCTTAACTCCATATTAAAATCTAGTAAGATAAAGGTCTTGATGTTGTGTCTGAAGCAGGATCACTGTTGCTGTATAGCAGCTTTGGTTCTTAAAGCCGAGACATTTATTTCTTCTTCGTAACAATTGGTTAAAAACCTTGATTGAGTGTTGTGCTGTATTTAAAGGGAGAAGGTGCATGAAAAATAACCAATAAAATAGAGGTAAGTATGCCAGGGCTCTTTCTACAGTGCAGCATGGCTTCAGAATTAAAGGCAGAATATCCCATTTGGGCAAAAGTAAGCATTTGCTCATGCATCATATGGGTGACCTGCATAATCCTTGAGAAGATATGGTTGCCAAAGTAGTTTATCTGGGAATTCCTGAACAGGATTAAATGACAGCAATTTGCATTTATTATAATAAAAGTAATCTTACGAAGGTACTGAAAAATAATATTATAAAGGTACTGGTCATATTTCAGCATATGAATTGTGTGTCATCAGTCAGTAGGGGAAGGAAGGGAAAAACATCTTTACATAGTGACCAACTGAACATGTCAAGTATTTGAAATGATATTCATCATGAACTCTCACCAACAGTTTTCCTGGAATGGGTTATGTGTGCTGGGAGATGATTCCCTCTGCCAAGTCATTTGTCGGCCAGCTGCCAATTTTCATGACTTTTTATGATAGGAAGCTGGTTTTGTTGAGAATCAGTAAGTTGAAAATGACTTGAGAGTTTTGGTAGTGGAGGGGGGGAGGTTATGTTAGTTGGGGAATTAAAAAAAGTAAAGGAAAAGAGTACTGAATGCAATCTACAGTGCAATTCATTTGCTAATTACACATTGACATAAATTGAAAAGTCCCAGAAGGAGGGGGTTTACAACATAACTGTAAAACAATTTGCATCTGTGTAGGGGTCTGTGCTTATCCACAAAGGAATGAGATTTTAAGTGGATTTGTTTAATCGGGTTTATCGTGAGTACATAGTTGTGGGACTCCTTTTTCCTCACATCTCAAAATCTCATCTTTCTGGAAGATTCCCTCTTGTGTTGAGATTAAAGATGTCAAGGAAGCAAGTATGGTAAAGTTTAAGGGACAATGAAAGTGAAACCTAAAAAAACCCAAGAAATGCCCTTAATTTTAGAGTGGATTGAATACTTGTATGTTTCTGGCTCCAGATTATCATGATAAAACTGACAGTTTAATGCAAACTGTGCCCTGAAATTCAAATTCTTTTTTTCCCTGCCCCATAAGAAATTTTTAAACGCTCCAGCAAATTCTTGCTGTCTGTATTGGAAAGGATGCTAATAACTTAGACACACTAACTAGTATTACTACAAAGAGCATTCACTGTTAGTATTATGATAGTTTGGGTTGTGGGTTGTTTGTTTTTTTTTTCTATAAGCCTTTCAGACTTGTTGGTGCCCAACATGTTACCCAGCAGTTGCTGCCACTTTTTCTTTTGTAAACATGTCATGAGAGGAACAAGGATAAAAATTTGAACAAAACTGGAAATCAAAGTTGGCAATTTTGAAATAGGAATCTCTTCAGCTCTCATTCCTGTATTTACTTGTACTATTACTGCTGCATTTTATTATAAATTACCTGTTTAGCATCGTTCTGGCAGGCAAGTGAGCTCTGAGAGCAGGGTGTTTTTAAAAATGTCACTACCTCAGTTGTTTTGGTAGTGATGGATTCTTTTCAATACCTTTAAATCAAACAGTTGTTTATCTTAAACATAATAATTAAATACTGTTACTGTCTCAGGTTATAAAACTGTAATATTATTAAAAGGAGAAAAATGAGCTTTCAGACAAAACCTGCCCCAGATGCAAGAAACAATTTCGATAGATTCCTAAGGACCAGGTGCCCCTAGATCCATCAGTAAGGTACCGTTTCCATTAGATGCAGAGTAGCGAGGTTTCACTTCATAATTTCGGTTCAAATGTCCTTTCAGGAAATAAAATGTCCTAAATAGAATGAAACTATGCCATTTCATTTTGCAATGTGTAATATGCTAGACTAAGCCCTGAAGTGCAAAACTTAATGTTGACCTTGTGCTATTGTGTTTCTGTTCAAATACAATTTCCACAGTGGTTGTGAATTCCTGTTGCACCAGACAGTTCTGATTCTTCCCCCCATGACCCAAAAGCGTGTATTTCACCAAACTGTTCAAATAACACTTGCAATCTTCCTAAGTTGTATATCTAAAAATGTTTATTGGAGCTTTGCAACATAAAAAATAATTCCCCTGTGCTCCTAAAACCAAGAAAACAAAAAAACAACCCACCCCCCCAAGAAAAAAAAAAAAACCAAACAAAAAAACCAAACCAAATGAAGCAAACAGACAAAAAATCCCAGTAATATTAGCAGGGATATAAGCTGTGAAAAGGAGACTAATCATGAAAATCTCAGAAGGCAACCTTGCGGTGATGACCAGAAGGGCATAGCAGTATGATTTTTAGCGAGGTAACCTGGCACTCAGTCTGTACAACACGCACTCCAACCCCTTGAGAAAGTGGGATGTTAGTGTACAAGGATATGCATTTGTTTGAGTAGTGTTTGTACTAAAACGTAGAAGTAACACCGGTTTTGTTTTGGAAGTGTCTTCAATGGGTACTAAAGAAAGGTAAGAGTAAAATATGGCTGGGCTGACTCATCACAGAATATGCTGAGATAGTCCTAAATTCAACATGGTAAGGTTAATATCTGTTTAGTTTAGGCTTTATCTTCAATGCTGTGGATGGGGGGGGTGTTGGAATTCACTTTGTTGGATAATTTTATAAGTCTGTAGCTAAAAAAAATAATTATTTTTTCAGCAAACAGTAATGCACCTATTGCTTACCAGAATGCTTGGGGTTTTTTCCTTTATTAATGGTGCAAGGTTGAAGTAAAATATTTCTAACGGCCGCTTTAAATTACCAGTTGGAGTCAAGGTGGGAAAACAAAAACAAAAATTCATGGTTTTGTTTTTAAACTATTTCCAAGTAACTGTCAGCCCAATACATGCTGCGCTTTTTTTTTTTTTTAAAAAAAAGCATTTTTTTATTGTGATTTCTTGAGTCCCACTGTAGGTGGTCTTTCTATGATAGCCTTCAAGTAACAAATGGCTTTATCTTCTCTTGTACTAATAAGGTCAATAAAGATTTCTGTTTTGGATAATAATGATACAGTTTTGAATGGATAATAATTTTGGCTGGAAAACAGGTTCACAGTTTTCACCTTTTTAATAGCTGATTAGGTAATAGTCAGCTAGCTGGCTGTTAGGAAGTATTTTACAGGAGTAAGCAGGCTTTCTTGCTTTAATTAAGACCATATGTGTACAGCAACTGTGATTGTCTGGGAATCCATATCCTGTATTTTCAGTTAAATAGCTGATAAAATGTTGCAGTTGTGGAAATGACTACCAAGTCCAGTAGGCAGATGTCTTTGAAAGCAGTTTTGGTTTTGCTTTCTATTTCATCATACAAAGCAACCAAATGTTTCTTGAGGTTTGATGGTCTTGTGCTGTAACAAAATAAACACTGAATATTTTTCTGTATCTGATAAGGTTACTGTTTGGACCCAGTATTCAGAAACACTTTTTTTAATAAATCTTAAGTCTACCAACTGGCAAAACACCTATAAATTCTTGTGTTTTCTTTGCAAAAGCGTGGGTTAACTTCTCTCTAAACAGTTGTCTTGCTTGTTAAATAATAGTAAAAATGTATTGGGCAAAAAAGTTGAATATTAACATGTTAGATTCTTGATTTGTGTTCTAGTGAAAGAGTATTTACTAGAGAAGTCACTTTTTAATTCTTCTAGAAAAAATTAAAACTGAATGGAGGACTAGGATGCTTAACCTGAAGATACTTCTTTGGCAATGTTCGGATAAAACTGACCACTAGCACCCTTCCCTCTGGAAAACATCACGTCTATTCATATCACTTCCCAGCGTTTAAATGCAGCCCTTGGAACAGTCACAGGAAATAATACCAATGTGCTTCTAAACCATGACCCACCTTTTGGCCAAATATGCCACTTTTCTTGATTGCTGGGAGGACCACATATAATTATTCTTGCCCTGCGTGGAGCCGGGAGGTGCCAGGAGATGTCCCAGCACCCCTGCAGTCACCGCCCGTTGCTAACTCCCCTCCCCGCTGGCTGATTTTTTTTTTTTTCTGTGTTTATTCACAAACACCACCTGTGGATTGATTTCAGCATTTCGGTCCTTTTTGAGGAAAAGCTCAGCCAGCTGTTCTGTTCCTCATCTGAGGATGTGTGACTGAAAGAGATGCTTGTTTGGAGGAGTCCTAAATAATGCGATGCTTAAATATCTGGTAGAACTTTTTTCAGTCAAGTACTCGAGCTGTTGCTAGCAATGCTGGAAGTGCTTTCATGTCTGAAAAATGGAAATGTTGCTGTGCCTTACCAGGTGGTCAGGAATGGGACAATTTTCCTTGCTTTGGTTGATAAAGTGAGAGGTCAGGGTGTCTTCCATTTTGTTCAATGTGTTTGAATATTTTTCCATTTTGGGTGGGGTTTTTTTTGATAAAATAATCTGTGATATTCAATAAAAATTAACATGTGGCTTTGTCGTGTGTGCATGTAAATAAGGTGGGTTTGTTTTAATAACTGGTGGAGGAAACGCAGGCGCTTGTATGATGCATTTGATTCCACTGTTGTAGTTGTCTGCTTTAGAATGACATGAATCGCGTCCTGGAGACTCCATTAACAGTAAAGGAAGCGTGCACGATTTTTCTCTGACCTCCGTGCTTGGCTGTGTGCAAGAATAGGTGGAATGGAGTTCAAAATCCTAATTTGACAATTTTGTCATCAGTTCCACACACTGTACATACAGCACTGGTGCTTGGCTGCACTGAAATGTAACCAGGGATACGGAGTTGCAGAGTCCCACCGTTTATCTTTAGCCTTCTCTTCAGAGGAAGAGGAGGAGAAGAAGAGGGAAAATTTGGCAAAAAAATTTCAGCGGTTGTTGGTGGTGTTCTGCTTCTCCAAGTTTAGCAGCATTGGGGGTGGTTGTTAAAACGGGCTTTCAGATTTTGAAACCCTCTGTTCTGAGCAGCGTTAGGTAACGTGGTGCTTCAGCACGCTGGAAGTCTGTCTACGCTGCAGCTTCCAAAGCCAAAATACCTGGCTGAATTTAACCAGTAATTTAGTAAAAATGGAAGAGATTTAAAAACTTGCCCTGTTGCAGACAAGAATTGCATAGTTTGCTCACTGATAAACTTTGGGCAGCGTGTTTAAATTGCCTTTTGTGGAAGTTTCATGTCACACTGAAGTCATAGTGCTTTACTCCATAGCGGCAAACCTGATCTCAGCATCAGCAGGGCTTGTTGTTTTGCCACTGTAGAGAAACTTCTCCTTGTGTCTGTTACGCAGGCAGGAGAACAATATAGAGAGTAATGGAAAGGCTGCATTATTCCAGGGGCCTTTCTGACAGTTTTCACAGTTTCTATAGAATGCTAACAAATCTCCCATTGCAAAAAGCTGTGACTGAATTTGATAAAATATCACCTCTTCTAATTCCTTCTCTGATGGATTTTGTCATCTGGCTTCCTGAGTGAGTACCACCAACATTTTTATAAGCTTACCTTCAGCATTTCCAGAAAAGCTTAAAAATCAGTTCTAACTGTCTGTTTCTGAATTAAATAAGTATACTTGCAGGACCATGATCCTTTGCATAGTTATTTATGAAAAGTCTTTGTAAGAAACTTAGTTCCCTGCTCTTCTGAAGTCTGCGGCATCGAAGGGAAATCAATACTCAGTTATGGAAGGGGAAGGGGATTCATCTGGGATGATCGCTAAGGCTGGCTACATGGAAGGAAACGGGATCCCGTTGTGGATCCACATACATGAGTATTTTAAGTGGGATTCTGACTGGATTCATCTCATACTTGTTGATAGTCCAGTGTACTGCTAAGGAAAAAAAAAAAGAAGTCCAAAGTGTGCATCCCATTAAAAGAATTTATATACTTCTCTTTTAACATTTATATTCAGGAAGCATAAATTTACTGTACTCATAGCAAAATTAAATTGTCATAGATCTTTAGAACTAAGTTTATATTTTTTTTTATAAATTTCATTTGACTTACACTTTTAGTGATTTGGGTCTTGGCTTCAGGTTGCTCTCATCAGTGGAGGGAAAGACGATCGCGGTAGAGAAGCCTTCGCAGAGCTGTGTGGCCATGATTGGGATGAGGGGGGTCTGACAAATACTCTGCTCGCAGGGCTTCTGTCTTCCTAGTACCTGTCTTCCTCCTTTTGTGAACTTAAAGCTGTAATATTTTGGAATCTTGTCTCATCCCACAGGTATGCATGGCTTGGCACCTGTACAGGACTTTCTGTGAGCTTAAGCTCTAGTTCAGGGCGAGTCACTTTAACGTAGGTACTTGCTGTGCCTTTTGGGTGGTGGGGGATGAATTTACAGCCAACTTCAAACTTCTGTTCTGAAATTCTACTTTAGGACCGGATTAAATCATTCCATAAGCTCAGCTGTATGCTCAGTGATACGATTTTAATGGTGCTGGTCTGTGATACTAAGGATAAAATTTAGCTCGCTGCTGGTGCTCTTCACAGTAAGATTCATGATGAAAGTTTGCACTTTAGTAAATATTTACAAGGCAGTTAGCAATTAGTGAGATACTAACACTTTTTATCCTTTTTCTGCGATCAATGATTAGTAAGGTGGTATTTTATTTCTACTGGCAGGCTATGGTATTGCTTGCTCTACCTCTACTGTTACTGTCCCAGGAAGTAATTTAAGGGAATGAGGATGCCAAAATGGTAAGGATCTGGAAAAAGATAGGCTGATATTTTGGGGGTAAACAGAAAACTAAGAAAAAGGAGAATAAGGTAGCTAACATAAAACTGGAGGAAAGATGGATGAAAGCTTTTAAAGAATTCAGTATGATGTAAATGTCAGTTTGAAAAAAGAATCACCTTTCAGATGTCACACAAGCCCTTTTTAGGTTTTCTTATTTGGCAATATCATTTTTCAAGATAAAAATACTAAGCCTTAATTTTCTGCTATGTAAAAGAATTTAAAAGAAAAGGCTTATTGTTCATACAAGGCTGGCAAACTAACGTTAGAAAAGTTTCGGATTTTTTTCCAAAGCAGTATTTTTTTTTTTTTTTTAACCCATTAGTGGTATTTCAGCCATTGTAAACACTCATGTGTAATTCTTTAGATAACTGAGAGTGAGTTGTTACATATGTATACAGGAGCACACACTATACGTAAATACCTGTTACTCACCTTTAGGTGACAGGGTGTGTTACTGTGATAGGTGGTGTCCAGGCTCATAGCACCATGCAGTTATTCAGGTCGGAAGGGACATCTGCTGAGGATGCTCCGAGCGTTGTCAAGTCAAGTTTTGAGTATCTCCAAGGACGGAGATTTCACAGCCTGTCTGGGGCCCTTTTCTAGTGTTTGGCCCCTGCAGTTCCTAATATTTAGGAGGGATTTATCCTGTTGCAACTTGGATCTGTTGCCTCTTGTACTATTCCTGTGTACCTCCAAGAGTGTCACTCTGTCTTCTCTGCAACCTCCCCTTTGGTAGCTGTATCTGCTTAAAACATTAATCTAAATGTACAAAGGAATAAAAAAATGCTTGTTTGTCTGATGCTTCCCTCTTCTTCAAGCAGTTCTCTGTTCACTTGAATATAACTAATCTGCAAAGAGCTTTTTCTTCCATTATGTTTGTAGTGATTTTCAGTTTAAAACCAGTGCTTTGTTCTATTCTCCCACTCGCCATGGTCATATTTTTTCCTGAGGGTAGGCAGATACTGTAGCTATAGGTTTCTCACTTGTAGAATCATAGAATCATTTAGGTTGCAAAAAACCTTTAAGATCATCAAGTCCAACCGTTAACCTAGCATGGAATAATACAATTTTGTCATGCTGTAATGTTCTCATCTAAGCCATTTTTTGGTTTAGCGTAATCACCTGTTGAAAGTACTTATCCTACTGTGCATGTGCAGCTTTTAAAATTTTCTGCAATAAACAAAATCCCACTTTCAACAAAGTCATACTACGTGTCAAAGAAACCTCAAAATCGTTAAGTCACTTATGAAAATGGAAGCTGAGTACATTTGAAAGAGGTACTCCTCTTTTCCAGCACTCTCTTGTTAAGGATGTGACATGCTGGTTCTTGAGACACTGTACCCAAGTTACTAAGTGTTTCAGTAAATACATACTATTAATCCATGAACTATTTTTAATTGCCCAGTGGCATATCCAGAAAAATTATTTGGGTAAGGGTGAAGACAAAGGCAGAATCAGGCTGACAAACGCTAGTGCTTTTATGCCCATGTGTTGTATACAGTGTTGTATGTCTGAGCTATAGTTCATACCCCCACCACCACCTTTTAATTGGGTTAATTTTCTCACAGGAGAAAGATAGAAACATATGGTCAGTGGCGAAGAGTTCTACCAGTTTTAGCAGATTGTGTAATTGTGGTTTTACATCTTGAACACATTAGAGTAGGGACTGTTGTGTGTTAGAGTGATAGCTACAGCATAAAATTAAGTAAATAGGAAGCACGCTTTTACGGTGCTTATATCTCTTGATTACAGTAAAAGCCAAAACAGTCAGAAAGCATAGTCTCTCTGGAAAACGAGAAACAGGTAAGCTCAAGAGATGCTGTTAATAAAAATGTTGCATTGGTTCCTATTTCAAATAGAGCAACAGCATGTGCTTTCTTCAAAACCAAACAAAACTGCCCAAAAACTAAGAAGGGGAAAGAAAAAAACCCTTCATGGCTTTTTTTTATCCACTTTGTTTGAGGCCATCCTGCAGAGATGCTTAGCTGTGGTTGTAGACGAACTATTTTTTCTGGGTGTGTATTTATGCAAAGGTAATAGTGCTGTCAGCTCAGCTTTTCTAAGATGGAAAGGGTAATAATGAGATGTTGTGGTTGTTACTATTATTATTAAATTGTATGTTTTTCACTCCTTGACAGACATGGTCCTAACTACGTAGTGGTCTCGCTTCTGAGTGGTTTGCTGTTGTTACGCAGTGTATATTCATACTCAATCTTGAAATCAACTGAAGTTTGTCTGGATTTAAAATTTAGATGAGATCCTTCGCCTTTAAAATTCAACTTTCTCTGCATTAGAACTTGGCAGTTCATAATATCCTGCAGCAATTTTGCATGGCAGTTTGGTAGCTTTTCTGTAAAACACACAGAATCTGAGCCTATATAATCTCAGTGAGTAGTAGTTATGATAGTGGCTCTCGTATAGTACAGCATGAATGTGAGGAAACTTTGGGCACTGATGTCAGTGCTCTACCAAAAATGAGGCTGAGGACTTTAATGGTACCAGGTAGTTACAGTCTCCCTCCAGAAATGGCATGATGATCCATAAACAGCTCCATGTTCCTGAACAAGAAGGTTAAATAATGGGTCACTTTTAAATAAATTGCCATCTGACAACTTTTTACATTTTTTCTGTTAGTTACTTTTTTCCCCAAATGTATAATGATTTAAAATAGGATTTGAGATTATTGTGTGTGGTGATATATGTGTACTCTTCATGTAGAGAAGAAGGTTGGGTTTTGAGAGAACAGCAGCATAGGAGACCTTGGTGGTTTGGGGTGCTTTTTCAACCGTCTTTCATTCTGCCTGTTCTTATTTTCTGTGCCAGTTACATCTTATGTCGCCAGAAAGTTGTGAAATGTGAACGTCAGGCTGGAGTTTGTATCCTTCAAAATATTCATCTTTACTCCCGTAAAATGTTGCTAGTATTTGCAGCTGACATAAGTCCTCTCTTTTCAGTACTGTGCTTCCCTGATTTTCCTCACCTGTAAAAATGAACTTCTGACAGTTCTATCTGCACAAAGGTGTGGGAAGAGCAGGGGTTAAAGATTGCAACAAGGGACAACGTATCCCTTGCAAAATGCTCTTCTGAGGTTACAGAAAACAACTGTGAAGACTAGGGATTTTTTTGGTGGTATTAGTGCTGGGGGTTCTTTGTATTTTTTTTTTTTTTTTTTAAACTGTTGTGGATAGCATAATCTTTCTCTGCTGCTTGAGTTTAACTTTCCCAGGACATGTAGGACGTCAGTGTTTTAGGTACTACTTTTTGCCCTAACTTCTTATTTTAGCACAGAACCTGCAGAGGTGAAATAGTTTAATGCTGCATGCAGCCTGCTGTTCACACAGCCTCAGGAAGAATGTATGTACTTTATTATTACTAATAATATCATCATCATCATCTTAGCATTTCATCAGAATACCATGAACATTAATGGTTCATGGTGTTTTCAGTACAGAAGATTAAAAAAAAAATTACGGGGTAGATATTCCTGTGGAAAATCTGTACGTCATTTAAAAAATCCCTCTGAATCCTGTCTTCCGAGGGGAAAAAAAAGTATATAAAATTCCTTTTGTATCTCCCAATAAAATTCTGACATAGCCTTTCTTTAGCTTCAGCTTTACCTTTTGCAGTGTCCTTTGTTTTATTGCCATAATACCAACTAGTCCATAAGAAGGCAACTCTTTCCCTTCTTTAAACTGCATCATGATACCAGTCACATCATGATTACAGTCGCTTATATTCTGTTAATTCTGTCAGATAAAACAATTTGTGTTAATCACTGCTTCAGTTTCTCACATTATTTGGGCATACAGCTCTGTTACACTCAATAGCACATTTTCTGATTGTTTGTTTGTTTTGATGACAGTATTAGTGTTTAACTTCAGTGTTTTGCTTTAAGATTAACATATCATTAAGCTGTGTAATAAGATACAGTCTTTATTCTCATGCAGTGAAATGGCAGGGGAAGGCAGGGCATAGTTTTGTAGTTTATTCAAGAGAAGTAAAAAAAAATAAGTATAAAAAAATCTCTGAAAGCGGATTAGCCAATTACTTGGCGCGCTCTGTTATGGGATAGCAAGGCCAAAACTGAAGCATTTACAGTAAAATTCATGTTCACGGAGGTGGATTATTTTTCCATCTTTGCCAAATGTTGCAAAACACTGAGTGTTAGTACCAAAATAATCCATGTAGCTAGTTTTTGCATAATTTGGGGATAATTCTTCTCTGATTTACCAGCAGTATTTGGTATACTTTTATAATATATTGCGCTGTATGTCTCTGGGTATGGGTAACTAGAGGTCTTTTTCATAACTGCAGTCTGGTAGATTAACAGTTAAGAGTGTCTTTGCTTTTTGAGGCAAGAAGTTAATCTTTGACAGCATATTTTTGATGTGTTACTGAAAATCATTTTGTATGCTAGCTCTGCTACTATTTTCAGCATTTGTTGTGGGGCTCTTTTCAGCAAAAGTGCTGTCAATGGTAGCCCCGTGGAAGCAAAAATAGCAACTAATCAATGTGTGTTTTATCCATGGAGTTAAGTGCTTAACTTAAAAGGAAAATAGATTTATTAAAAAAAAAAAATAATCTTTCCAATGCAACGTGACAAGCTGCTGCAGCCTCATCTCCGTTTCCTCGTGTGCGTTTGGCCCTAATTGTGGACATAAGTTTAAAGAGGGGTTGTGTTAGGTGGAAGAAAGGTTGTGGGGGTTTTTTGGGTTTGAGTCGTCTTTTTTTTTTTTTTTTCTTCCTTAGGCCTTTGCCTTTAAAATGTGATTCCATGTGGAATAGATCGTGGTTGTTTCTCTTCTGGCCTTTCATCAATGGTGTATTCTCTTCAGTTACTATCTTGACTAGTACCTGAAAAACGTAGGACACTAGGTTACCTACTAGCAGTGTTCCACATAAAGTTTAGTGTAAAAGCATTTGGAAATCCTGTACTCTGAAGTATTTCAGAAAAGCTGCTTCAAAAGTTCTTGAAGCACGGAGACTTGGGATGCGGTCCCGATAGTTGTGCATCCTGGTCTGCCACTGATAATTGGCTTCTCATTTGCTAAAACAAATGGTATGTTTGGAATGTGGTTAATATTTATTCCTTACATTGCTGTCCATAAAAAACCTGTGTTCTTAATGTGCACCTACTTTTTATTAAAACACGGTTAGAGCCCTATTCCTTAAAAAAAAGGATCATCAGGTCACTACCTGGAAGTATATGGAGTCTGACCTCTTACTGTCATCTTCATAAATAACATTGGTTTTCCTTACGATTCATCCTTTTCTTCCCACTCTCTTTTTGACTTCCTGAGCTACCTGTAGAGACAAATGTGCCAAACGGATTGTTAATTGTTGCGGTTGCTTTTACTGGAGTCTATAGTAAGACATCTCATGATGGAAAGGTGGTTGTACATGTTGAAAACCTGATAGATGAACATGTCACCATTGACATGAAACATTACAAGTGTGCCTGTAGTCATTTCTTTCATCACTACAAATGCGATTCTCTTCATCTGCTTGGCATGCATGTATATGCAGAATGGCTGAACAGATTTAAGCATGCCTGTGTGTCAAACGCTAGTCTAGATTGAGCGTGGTGGTAGAAACATTTGCTCTTACAAGAGCTTGTTGTAAGTTTGGGGACCCCCTCTGTCAGCTCTGCCGCATGGTGACGATGGTTGTTGCTTGAAATGTGATGGGAACCTGTTGGTGTCCGTCTGAGCTGTAAGCATCATTGGTCTTGAACATTGTTTCCTCTTTTGTTTGGACTCCTTGAATTCTGCAGTTGTTCTTTTTTTCTTTTAATGTTTAACCTTCCTATTATTATGAACATCTGGACATCTACAATGCTGTTCAGAAGTAGTGTGTTTAAAAGAAAAATTAACCTGGGACAACCACAATATAACTTTTATCTGTTCTTGTAAGGATGCTTAATACTGCACCAATCACTTAATAAGTGTTGGTGGTCAGTTTATATTCCACCTATAAGGAAGACTTTAAGAAAATGCATAGGTGTTTCACTGGCTGCTGAGCCTGTGGACCTGTGGTTTTTACCAACATTTCACACTGTCTTCAAAGATAAATTAAGAAACAGTACAAAATTGCATGAAGTTTTTTGGTTTGTTTTTTTTATCCTCTCTCCCAGGCATTTGAGTTCAGAATTAATTTAGAAAAAAGCTTAAAACAACAAACAAACAAAAAAAGCACTAAAAAAACCACCACCAAACAAAAATACCTTTATTTCAGTGCGGTTAGTCACAGAGTGGAAACATTGGTCTCGGTGACAGCTTTCTTAAAGGGAGCTGGGCAGCTTTGCAACTCGGGCAGAAAAGGCTGTAGTCAGGTCCTCATTTGATCAAAAGGGGAAACGTGCCCTGTTGAGGTGCTTATATGGGGACTTGAGCAGAATTACAGATCACTTTTGTGTGTCACTGCCTCTCTGGCACTTCTTAAACGCTGAAAATACAGCCTAAAATTGTCTTGGTAAGAAAGTAAGATTCATCCCTTAAGGATTAATATGCATCTCTCTCAAAATGACTTTCATATTTCATCTAGACATGAAGATTTGTTGCAGAAATTGTTTTTTAAAAAGATCCGAGTTGTGCGTTTGTGAAGAAGGATCAGTGCAATGCACATGTTGCGGCAGACGTGGTAAAAGCTGCGGTTGTGAAAGGAGGGGATCTGCAAAGGGCAGGAAAATGCAGGGTCTGTCGCAGGAGGGAATTTCAGTTTGGGCAGAGTCCTTCACCTGTGACAGATGACACCTCTTTAAGCCAAACATGAACTCTGGAGATGCTGGAGTTGTCTTTTGTGCAGGAGGAGCCAGCTTACAGTCTGTGTTCACACTGCACATTTTGTAGGATGTCCTAAGATGCGCTTCGTATGAACAGGAACAGTGACAGTGATATAGAGCACATAAATAGTGTTTGCACTTGCCATTTGAAGACCGCTGCACTCTACTATGGTACACCATAACAACGTACCTTCAGCACTGGCCTTGCTCAATAGCTGTGTGGCAGTAGTGTCAGCTTCAGGAGTGCTCTCTGTTAAGTGGTGAAGCACCCAACAGCCTTGTGATGGGTCTTTAGGACATAGTAATGAAATACTTGAACTTCATTTATGGAGTTGTCAAGAAAGAAAGACTGAGACGAAATGTTAGAAATAATAAAACTTACCATAAAATGGCAGCACCAGAAAGCTTCTGTAGTGGCCACATGAAGTGGCCGTAACATGTAGTTCATGAAAACACATCTCTTCTTAGCATAGTAGGTTGTAAAAGTGAGCACTACTGATTATGTCAGTACAGTCACATTGTGGTAGATAGTTTTTCTTGGACATCTTTGTATCCTTACTGTGCTTTCACTCAGGTACCTGATAGCATCTTGCAATTAGCACATGCCTTACATGCTGTATAAGACTCACAGAGTGATTCAAACCACAGATGATGGTGGTGAAGTGATTTTTGCAACTAGACACTTGGGGAAGGAGCACAGCAGGACACGTTGTCCAGCACATCCTCCTAATGTTCAAACAGGCTTTGATGTAGGAAGGGCAGCTGAGAGAGGTCCTTGAAGGCGTGACTCTGAAATCATAGGTGAGGAGGCACCAAGAGCACAGAAGTGGAAGGTGGCTTGGAAAGGGTGACTGTGAAATGGTGGCATTCGTTCAGGGGATTCAAGGAGGGAAGAGAGAGAAGGAGAGCAAAAACATTAAAATCAGTGAGCTACAAGATGGCAAACCTTGGTAAACTCTGAGAAGTGGGAGACATGACTCAGAGAGTTCTTACAGATGCAAACCTGAAAGAAAAAGAGGACTTAAGATGAGGTGGCAGTTTAACAGAATTTTTTATTACGGAGACAAGCACAGACTGTCCCAGTTCAAATGGTGGATAGAAAATAGAGTAACTCACTAACTTGATAAGTTTCTCCAGCACAAGAAGGAAGGAAGGAAGCCTGCAGAAAGTCTGACCTAGTTTCCAATAGAGGTGATTTGAGCAGGGATAAGTATGAAAGAATATTTTTGCTTCTCTGATATTTTTAGGTTGTTTTTAATTTTTTTTTTTTTTTTTTTTTTTTTAATGTTCTGTGACTTCTGCTTGCCAGAACATGCACCTAGCAGTGGCTGTGGGGAATACAAAGAATCAGCGAGTATTGTGGTAATGAAAGGAAGACAAAGGATTTGGTCTGCTGCTCAGCAGGAGGAGGAAGTTACCAACTTCTGACACTAAAATACTTTATTAAAATGGGGGAAGGGAAGCTTGTATCAGTCTTTGGCTAGGACTTTAATTGAGAGCAGATGGCAAATTAAATCACTAGATGCTTAGTGGCTGGTGTGAAACTATACAACTTCAGAGCTGTGAGCTGTTTCCTTTGAGTAAATAAGCTTCTAAAAAAAAAACCCAGAAGAATGAACATAACACTTAGGCTGCCTTATTCATAATTTCTAATTTCAGTTTTCAGAAAGGAACACAGAAACGTAAGAAATATTGCAAGAAACTAAGGAAACCGATAATATCCAGCAGATTTTTCTTTTCAAAAATAAACTATGCCAAAGAAACTGAGCTTATTTCTGGAACTTGGTAACAAGGAAAGGAAAAGAAAAACTAGTAGATAACCACGAGCTGAAGTGAAACTTTTAAGACTCTAAACTAGAAAAATGTGGTCTGCATATAAACTGCTGTAAAATGGGTGCAGAAGTCTTTGTATAATGTATCAATAGCTCAGGGCCTTCAAAGGGCTATGGCAGGTGGGACTGTGCAGCAGTCTGTTCTAGGTCTGGCGCCAGTCAGTCGTTAATGACCTGGATGATGCAATGGAGAATATACTGAATCTGCAGGTACTGAAATAAGACATACTGGGTGTTCCCACTAAAAGTAGAAAGGGACTGGATGAGCTGAATGTATATCCTGTGTTTTTCATATTACTTCATCAGACTATTTCAAGATTTTGTGGAATAATCCACTGCAAAAACTGAGAAGAAAGGACAACTAGTTGTGGTGCTAGTCCATAGAAAATCCCGAGATACTTGTAGTAGTCTGATTTGACATGCAGCAGTAAAAAAAAGATATATGCCTGTTTACGCATTCCAATGCGACAGCTGATTTGCAAGAACAGTGAAGTCGTCCTGCTGTACCCTGATTTGGAAAGACTTCTGAACTGCTCTGTAAAGTTTTGAGCACTGGATTTGGATTTGAGAGCTTTCCGAGGAGCAGGGAGAAAGAAATGAGGCTAGAAAAGCCAACCTGCAGTGAAAGGCTGCACAAATTGAGAACTTTTTTTATCAGGGGGGAGGGGGGATCCTGCTACTTATTTATTTATATATCTGTCCATAGTTTGTGACTGACATGACTGCAACATTTCAATAGTTAGTTTGTCAACAGAAATCACAATAGTCCTGGTATTGGCATACATTTTTTAATACAGAAAAGGTGTGTTGGTGTGGTTAATTCTGCATGTAGTTAATCCATGTATAGTCACTTCTCTTCCTTTCTTCCCACCTCTTCTTGCTATTGCATTACTAAACATTACATATAAATGGCTATGGGATCTCTGTAGTTGAATGTGACATAAAGGATGAGTGTTTAAAAGCATCAGGTTCATTCATACCACTGGAAGCGCCTTAAATCAGCAGGTCAAACAACCTAAAAGAAACCAACTCAGCTGTCACTTAAAGCAGTAGCCCTTCTTCCCTCCCTTTTGAGAAAGTACCTTTTCTCTTAGCCATATGAAAAGCTTTTTGCAGAACACCTCAAGGGACTGATGGTAGGGAGGGTGATCTAATACGTCCTTGTTTTGTGGTGCCCTTCGCACAAGCTGCAGTACTTCTGATGAGTAGTTGGAGTTATTCAGCAGACCACAGGCATTAGGAGATGTATCAGCTCCTTTTGATGAGGCTCTCAATACAACAGTTGGTGCTTAAGACAACAGTAATTTGCTGCTGTGCTGTCTACATATTAAATGATACAAAATTATTTAGAGTAAATCCAGTAAAACTGTAGTGGAGTTGGCTGCTGATCCCCCCCAGTAGAGGGGATAGGTGCCTTAGTGCAGAGAAACTCAACTGCTTTCAGACTAAAAGAAGAGAAATAAAGTTGTAGACTCCTCCTTCCTCCCTTTACCCCCTCGATCTGCTGCACTGGGTTCCCAGGCTGCTGTAGCCAAGCTCTTCTGCTTGCAACCACATCTTCCCCCCATCTTTCTACCCATCTCCCGCAAGTCTGCTATTGCTGCCACTTCCCCAACCCCGCAGAAAAGCCAGTGAAAGTGCTCGAGTGCAGCTGCGTCTGGCCCACGTAAAGCGACTGAAGCGTAATGCCAAAACATGTGAATAAAGATATTAGGACGTTCGTGGTTGTCTGGTTGTAGTGGAATTGCAAGGTTTGTTTGTACCTTTAGATTTGGATTATCTGCTCTCTGTCTTGATGAATAACATTTAGTCTGTTCAGCTGCAGGAATTTGTTAAACTTTCTTTCCTTCAGTTTTCTCCCAGAAATAGGGAGAAATAATCTCACCGTGGAGAAGTTTAGCACAGATTTGGTGGCGAGAGCTTTTCGGTGCTTTTTTTTTTTTTCTTTTTGCTGGGAGAATACATTTGTAGTGGTAGCTGGAAGAGAAGAGAACTGAATGTGCAGGATTAAGCTTGAGGCCCCAGCTTCCTGTATAAGGGGAGAGGAGCTCACGAACCCGAGACGCCAGCCAAAAGGAAAAAGGGTAATGGACAAACATAGACTGTGCGGTTTGCTGCGCTGCGTGCCAGCTGCTGCTGGGTGGACTTCCTGCTGTGGGACACGAGTGACATTTGGGGCAGCCCCTCTCTGTCCAGAGCTGCCCTTTCGCTGTGCTGAACGCAGGAGCTGGATGGGGGCAGCTCGGCCGATTGGCGGTTTCTCGTGGTTTTAACAGTTCAGAAAGCAATAGGGTTTTATTTCTGGGAGGGTTTAGGTAAAAGAGTTCCTCATATGAATTTTGTTATTTAAGACTAAAGCAAATGTTGAGAAGTAGGAAAATAGACGTTCTTGGAAAAAATAACACGAGGAATTAACCACTCTGTAGTTGAAGAGCCTCAGGTTTGTAGGAGGAGGCTCCCAGCCTGTCTCTTGAACACCGCAAAGCCAAGCGACTCCCGAGTGCTGTTTCCAAAACCTTGCTGGGACCTCACTTCCCTTTGAAAGCTCAGTTAGAAATGTGTTTTTGATAGGGTTTACAGCTCACTTCCACAATCTCTGATCTGGGAACTGATGATCAAACACTGTTTACAAGCTAGTTCATTGCAAACCAGGCACTAGAGAGCCTCTGTTTCCCGTGTCTTGCACCTTAGATTTCTCTTTTTGTAGGGAATGTGAAGAGCCACCTGAAAATCCAATCCAAAGTGAAATGGTTGAATGCCAATAACTTAATGATAATTTTAAAAGGATTTGTAGTCAGTTAGGTAAAGGATAAAACTTACCGTTTCCTACTCTCTTGCTGTGATAACGAACAGAGTATTCCAGCTCGTGTGGAATGCGATACCTTAAAAGAAGACAAATTAAAAGATAGATTTAAAGAGTAATTGGGCTGAAAGTTGGCTTAAACCTGTAGCTGCAGCCATACAGTTGAGTCCATAGCAAATTTCTTCCAGTTGCCTTAATAAAAATGACTCTTTTGCCCTTGATATCCCTCCCCCATTCTACTAATCCTTCCAGCAGAGGCAACGCATAGAAACGAAGACAAGGAAGTTTGTTTGTTACATTTGTCCTTTATTCTGCAGATGGTGTGTGTGCTCCTTTCTCAAAGGACACCTTGTCCAGTTCCTTAAGTGTTGTTAACTTGCTGGTGGCTTCCTGGAAAAGATACTTGAAGGCTCCAGGGAATTGAACTCGGCGATACTGCCTTCTAACGCAGTCTTGCCAGACGCAAACACTTAAAAATACTTCTATGGTAGCAGTATAATTGGATTCTTGCTTTCTGATTTCTGAAACATCTGGGTTCATATTCCGCAGTTTGTTTATTTTTATACAAGCCTAAGAAGCAATAAGAAGCCTGAGGCCGTAGCAGAGCCATCAGACTGCAGAGTCAAGGCTTAAACAAGTAGCACGGGATCGATGCGGCTGCCATTCTTAGAAGGACTTTTCCTAAAACTTTTCATCCTTTTAACAGGCAGTTATTTTGCTCCCTCTGCTCTCCTACGTAATTTTTGCTGCTGTAAATGGTTTTGCTTGTGGGATTTGGTTTTATTCACGTAGTTTATTAGTAATGTGGACTATAGATGCCTACTCAAAATCAGGATTCTCTTGTCTCCTTCATGTAAGCAAACGGGTTTTCATGAATGGCTTAAAATCTGTTCCACTTCAGATCATAACACTGAGTTATGGACCAAAATGTATTATACTTCTTATTGTGGATACGGTAAGTGATTATCTTTTTTGATGGCAGTTACAAAGCTATACAGTATTGTTTCAGAATTGGTCTGATAAATGGGGAAATATTTTTTTACAGCTTAATTATGGAAAACAGGAGCTTATGGTTTACCCTTATTCAAATGTGTACATGAATCTTTACAAAGTAATAGGGCAAATATAGTACTGTTTCTGGAGGCTGAAAAAGAAGATCTGTTCTCTAATATTAAATTTTTAATGTATTATTCATGAGGAAAGCAAAGCTGAAAACTTTTTTTTCCCCTCAGTAGAAAGGAACTTGAAGAATACTTTATCTGCATAGGAAAAAAAAAAAAGTAAAGGACTCTTAACTCTTGCTAATACTGGAGTGGTGCATGCAAGTACTATCGGAATTTCCTCAGGGAAAGGGAACCAGGATTTGGTTGAAAATAAGCTGATAGGATCATTTAATAATTCATACAATATTACTGAAATGCAATTCCTAAAAAAAGAAAAAAATCAGGGTAATGCTGGTTAGAATATGCTTTTTAGAGTGACTGTTTATTGAAGTTGCTTTAAAGTCCATGTCTAAGAATTATTACTTTTCTGGTTTGGATACAGGGCCAGGCTAGAAATTTTTGTTACTTGTACCACTTTCAAGCTAGCTTTTCCAGATGTGTGCATATGCACGTAAGGTATTCATGCATATATGTATATACTGTTGGTTTATTAAGGCAGGCAAAATGTGTGTGAGCTTTTCTATCTATGGCATGTAAATAGAATTTGTTTGGAAAAACAATTAAAGCTATTTAGCATTATGTAATACAATAAATTCTTTCAATATGGAATATTTTAAACCTGGTGCAAACTTATGTTTGTGATTATATTTTCTGCTGTCCTATCACTATAAACAAGAAGTATAAGCCAAGTGACATCATCTTTAGTGATCTTTTTCATTTGTACTTTTCAATGTACTTTCTCATTCCTAGATCACGCTTGGTTTAGTTGCCTGAAATGACTCAAGGAAAAGAAATACCAAGTTGCATGTTTGGACAAGAGCTCTCAAGATAGGTTTTTCCATTGCCTTGCTCAAATCTTATGCAACAATTAGTTTTTTAATAGGAAAAATATCTGTAATTAGTAATAACTAAACACCAAACACCACAATTATATTTTGTGGAAGGCATATCTTAAATTGTTACTTAAATGTTGAGGACCTCATCTAGCAGTATTTCCTACATACGGTTAATGTTGCTTCTAGAATACGTTGGATAAAACAGTGCGTGATACCACTGCAGGAATTTATGCTACCTGTGATAAGGGAATAAAGTTAGGATGTTACAAGGTAAGTACTCCTCTAGACCTTTCTATTAAATTATACGAGCACTTCTCAATTTTTAATATATATTCAGCCCCAAGCTCCTAGTGAAAGGCTGTGTGTGTGCCTTACCTAAGAATTAAAATGAAGCAGGAAATGTTCTGAAGGATTTTTTTACCCTGGGTTTAAAAAGTTGTTCTATAGACAAGGAACCATGGCATAAAACATATGAAGCCACTTGTCAAAAAAAATGGCAATTTGGAGTGGAGTGGAAAAGTGAACGTAGTTCTCTTTAGACTTTAACTGGTTGTCTTAATTGGTGGGGTTGACCTTTTTCTCTATGCAGCACGTATTAAGAAGTACAATACAGTATTGTCTTTTGTCACTTGATCCGAAGTTTCAAGGAAACCTCAATTCGATGTCCCCAGTTGTTATTTGGAGCAGTTAGTACCTTCTGGCATTACTTGGATTTTTGTATTCTTTGCCTTTTAATGGAAGTATCCAAAACTTGCGGTTGCAAGAGAAACTACGTATTTCTAGCTCTTTTTTTACATATTCACTTCCAGCCACGTTCCTTAATATTTGCTATGATTTTTCCAATGACATAAAACATAAATAGGGACAGATGTTTGTACCATAAGCAGAAGAGCAGGAGGAATGTCACAGGTTTGTAGAACTTGCATTTTTTTTAATGTTATTCATGAAGATACACCTGTCTTTGGGATTGAACAGAAGCCTTAAGATAGTGGTGGGAAACTTAAAACCTGTGGCCAGAAAGCAGGCACAAACATTACACAACTGTTGTAATTACCTTGCATTGTTATCGGATGGTGGTGAAGCATGTTTTAACGTGTGGCTTGATGAAGGTATTTGGAAATTATGCTCATTCTTCATTAAAGGAAGGGATGAAACAGCCTCTTCAACGGTTGAGCTCACCTATAAATGTGCGCTAACTGATTAAATAAGATCTTTGAACAATTGAGTTTTCTCAAATGAGAAAAAAAAAAAACCAAGTTTTTTGGATAGTGTGCTTGCTAAAGTACTGCGTAACTCAGTGTCCAAGGCATCCTCTGTATGAAAAAATTTTCCACTTTCACCCTTGGCAAATGGAGGGAGGAAGACTGGAGAAAAAACTGCTGTGAAAGTCCATCCAGAAGCTTTGCCCTGTTTGTGTAAGCTCTTTCCCTTGCGAATTGTGCTGTGGTCTTTGAGCTGGTACATATAATATTTTGGACGAATAATCTTCCGTGAAATGTTCTGTCATCAGACTTTCTGTATCATGGCATTTTTCTTGCAGCGTACCATGGGGAACTCGTTGGAGTCCCTGGGAATCCTGAAAGCTGGGGTACACTCAGCAGCTCATTGTGGGTGCAGGAGGTTGCATTTGATGTCCAGTGTTCCTGATTCAGCCTTGTTGAGGAACCTCGTGTTAAGCCCTAGTCCTGTGTTTTGTTTTGCTTTTCATATGAACAACATCTTCCATTTGTATTTTGGATATGCAGATTAACAGTTTGGAGTGGTTAGGAAATAGTTGCATTAATATGGGTAGAGGAGCAGAAGGATTCAATGAAGGGGGTATTTTGCAGCCTTTTTAGGATAAGCAAGCTTGATGGATTGTTTCTGGTCTTGGCCAACTCCACTGACTTACAGGAAAGACTAAAGAAGTGACGTGGGGGATGGTGATCTTTTCCCTAACTGTAAATGTTTGCAATATAAACAGCTGAGCCATTCATCAGCAGCTCTCAGTGGAGGGAAACAAAAAAAATAATTGGAATTTTTAGGGTGGGTTCTAGTGTAGACAAATCAGATGAATTGTGCCCTACAAGTGCTTATCAGCTTGGCTTTGTGAACGCTGCCTGTGGTCAGCTGGGCTGGTGACTGAGCTACCAGGAGGCTAAGGAGAATATCCATAGAAGTCACTTTGGAGTTACAATGATAGAATTAAAAAAAATAATAGTAGTTCTGTTCAACGTGGAGACGCATTACCACCCAGAAACTTCCCACCACTCGCTTTCTGGGTCTTGGCAGGAGATTTTTGGCAGTGTGTGTCTTAAACATACTGGACCTTACTTTGTTTATTTTGTAGGTCTGGAGTTCCTTGCTTGTGTTGGGACCATGGGAGGGGACTCGTGCCTTCGTTCGTGCACACGTGTTACTGGAGTAGAGTTCTTCAGCAGAAAGGAGAATGTCTCCACAGTAGAATGTCTCCAACTCTTACAAGAGTTAGCTCAGATTTGTACTGTTGATCTTTGTTAAATTTTGGTCTGGGAAAATCGTGTTTGGTCATGCATTTCTCTTGTCATGTTTTCCTATGTCCCCGAGAAAAATACGATCACGTACGAAAGGCAGTAATGAAGCAAGCCAATATGCAGCCATTTGTCCTCCTTGTTTTGGCTATGTAGGAGCGAGAGAGATGCCAGATACTTATCTTGTTTTGCAGCAGGCATGCAATCCCATACAATGCTTTTCTGCTTTAGCTCTGTATAGCTTCGGGAGATTAATTCAAATGCAGAAGTCTGTTTAGATTTTAGTAATTCATTGAATATGCTGGGGCTGGGCAGAGGGAGCTAAATGGGCAGGGAGAGGCTCTGCCCAAACTGATAGCGCTCAGCCAGTAGCCAGAAGAAAGCTTTTAAAATTGGTTATGCCGTATTACAGTACAGGACATAATACTTATTATTAGGGCCAAAAGGGATTTTTAAAGCTATTAGGATAAACAGCACACACAGTTGTGGCAGGTGTGACCGTCTTAGGCAGCGCTTTTCTCAATGCAAGTTTTGCTGTACACAGCCGGGTATCCCGGAGGCACCCGTACGGTTTTCGGTTAGAAATTGTTGTTGCTGTCCCCCTGTTCCGTCTCAGTTTGAGTTACGACCTACATCGCAAGGGGGTTTGTTGTGTGAACACCTGCTTGCAGAGCCAGTGCAGGCATCTTAACTGCAAACTGGCAAAGTCCGAGTCAGTTAGAGCTGCACAGAGAGCGTGAAATAACTGAAGAGGAGCAATGCTGAGTGTCGGTGCTGGCTGGCGTTCTGTAAGGTTAGAGCTTATTATTTTTGGGAGAGGAGAAGGGGCAAATCCTAAAGGCGGCCTTCTAAGTGCTTGAATATATACGTAGGTATAGACTTAATATGATTTAACATTTATGGTCCGTATGCCTGGGATTTTCCATCTAAGCTAAGGGCAATAAATGTACTGGATCGGTCATCTGGTTTGGGCTCCTGCAGGAGATCATCAGCTGCTTCCCTCCCCTGAGCCTAATTGGGACCTCTGCTATTAGAAGTGCTGGTAATAAGACAAGGATCCTACCTCCCAAAGAGATGAAGAGTAAGTGCTCTGCAAGACCTGGCTTTCTTTAGCGCCAAGAACAACGTGACAGTAAGATCTGTTTAATGTAAATGGTAAAAGTCTGGCTCTTTTTATCCCAAGAAAAAAAAGGATGCAAAGTGGTGAGGATAGTATTGTGTCATTATGTACTAAATAAACTGCTCACCCTTGCCACTGCATCAGTGATGAAGGAAAACAGCTTTTTTTTCCCTTTTTTTTTTTTTTTTTTCCTTTCTTTCCAGATTGGGCAGAGACCAGCTGATCTGGAAGTGTTCTGCATAAACAGCTTGGGCAAGAATGTAGGTTAAGAGAGGCTGGGACCTGGGCGAGCTGTAAAATTAGAGTAATTTCTGTTGCATCACGCCTTGTTTATCTCTTACAATTAGCACAAAGGCACATCCTGGAGAAGTAAGCTAGGAAAGAGTTTTAATTTTGTTAATGGGCGCAGGTGCTACTTTTACATTCTTTTATTCTACCTTTGATAAGGTCAATATATGGCCTTTGTTTGGGGATAACAGGAGTGGGTTTTTTAGAATGTATCCACATAATTACAAATGTCATTGGCTTTGCTCTGGTAAACAACAAAAAGTTACTGTACTGTTTTGGTTTTTGGTTGGGTTTGGTTGGTTTTTTTTTCCCCCTGGTAGAATTAAGGAAACAGTTTATTTTTGACTTTTCCAAACTTGTAGTCCTGAAGACACTGGTTATTTAACATCTTCAGTTATTGTACAGCGCTCAGTTCTAAATGCTTTGTCATGACTTACATGTGAAATAGCAAGTGGCTAGCTTTCTGCTTTATGTGATTGTTAGAAGTTAAAGGATGGGTATTAAATTGTGTGCATTCCTTTTAGTGCAAAGTTTAGGATATTTCAAATAGGTCAAAAGTACTTGATGTTCTGGGTATTTGGAGAAACAATTAAACGTGTCTGCAGCTGTTGCAACCTGCAGCTGAACTGTCAGCTTGGTAGAGGCATCCAAGTACTTGTTTAAGGCACCAAAGTGCTTTTTAAGAAAATCCCCCTCTGTTAAGCTTAATGGAATAAGAAAAATTAATTTATTTTCATTTTTTTTATTATCTGAATTTCTGAACGGGCAATAAAATGTGGCTTTGTTCTAGAAAGGAATTGCTGGAAGTTGGACAAGTTTCGCTGCTTTTTCTGTCAAAACTGTAGTAACTTTATCATACAAAGCTTGCAGTTTCCTGTATCTTTTGTTTCAGTCTTAATCTAGTTTTAGCTTTCTGAGTATCACATTTCCAGGTGGGAATGTGCTGCTTTTAATGGTTGTGAATGTTGAATGGGTAAAATAATCTCCAGTCCAAAGTACAAGGTCAGAAGAGCTAGGAATGAGTATTTTCCAACTTACTCCTTGGGATCAGTTGAAAATACACTTGATACTAAGCAGTACCTTCAGTCCATGCTGTTACAGTGGTTGCTGGCATTGGTTGAATTACCTTATAGACTGTTGATAGTTATCATTTCAGGCTTTTTAATTCTTAATGTCAAATATTACATTTATCTTTTTTTAATATATAAATTATGGACTTGCTAAATGAGGTAAGTTGAATGTTTTCTTAAAGGTGATTTTGATATTTAGTTCAGCTTTGTGTTTTGGTACAATATACATACCCAGCCAGTAAGGAAATATAAAAACCTCTGTATCAGACTCCTAAACATTTTTAAATAATGTCAGATGTATATTGGTTTTGCCTGTTCCTTCCTCTGCAGTCAGTTGGTTTTGGGGTTTTTTTGTAGTTGATCAGGATTCAGATAGACATTTAGATGTTTTAAACTTAACATGAGTACATTACGCTTGTCTTTCAAAAATGACAGCATGTTTGCTACTGGCCTTTTTAAACACACCCCAGGGAAGAGGAGTTTGAAAGCCAAGGAGAGAGGGCTCATGCTTCACTAGGAGAGAGGACTCATGCTTCACTAGGGCAATGCTAGGTATTTTAGCAAATTATTAATGAGATTTTGCAATATGCTTTTGTGGGTTTTTTTTTTTTACTTACCTCTTTATTTAGGAATATAACAATAGGTGCTTTGTTACAGAGAGACGAACTACAGCTTAAAATTTTCATCAGAGATACCTGGCAGTGCTGCTGTTCTGCAGATGACACTTCCATGGAGTTGAAAAACTGGAGTGGTTGATGTTGTAATTACTTTAGATTTAATATAGTTACTGAATATGTGTAGATCTTACTGAAAACTTAAATTCATCAAAATTCTTTCTAGCTTAACTAGTGAGGGCGGATGCAATAGTTTGAAGGAAAAAAAAGCAGCAAATAAGATTGCAAACATTTTTCTCTCTGTGATATGCACTTGTACTGCATGTTCGTAAATATTGCAAGTATTTAAAAAAAATGACTTTATGAAGGATAATCTAAGGTTGGGTAAAACCTGCTCCATGGAAGCTAATGTTGGAGGAGAAATTACTTTGGCAACAGTTCCTCTGAGTCAGGTTCTGTCTGAGCAGATATGTTCAAGTGTCTTACGGACTGCTCCTTGAGAAATCCCTGCAACTAAACATGCAACAATTTTCTAATCAAAATCTGATGTTTTAATTTTGCTCCTAGAAGCACTGGATTCAAATAACCTGCTAAAGTGATACTAGCTGTATGCTGGCTGTAACTTGATTTCAAGACTGTTTTTAGTTTCTGGATCATACTAATAACCGAAGCACAGGTCATACAGCGATTTAGAGAAAGTTCCTTCTTCCAAATGAGTGGGGTTCCTCTTGCTTCATTTGTATCTAGGTTTCATAATACAGAGAAATTTGGGGGGTGTGGGAGGGGGAAACGGGGAAAAACAGTAATTGGTCCAAATAATTACATCTCTGTTAAAGTCGATGTCTTTTTGAAGTTACACAACTTCTATTTTTCTTCCAAAGAAAGAAGGTAGATCTTTCATAAATAGTCATGCGTGTTCCTTACTCCATTGAGAGAGAGTCTTTTCCAGAAATTACGTGATTAAAATGGCTTTGGTTCTATAAAACATGTTACCAGAAACACCATCGTTTGAAACGCGTACTTTCTCGCCAAGTGGATGTTTTATGGCACTCAATATCCACAAAATAGCAATGGGTTAGCAGAAATAAGTGGTAATTGGAAATAGGCATCAAAGGAGCTACAAAAAAAGGAAGCATCCTAGTTTGATTTTTACTATTAGGGATGTATCTTTTGGGGAGCAAACTTTGGATGAGCGATTTCCCTGGCAGGAATGAGAATTGTAGCCTGTCCTAAAATATCCCCAGGGAGTGAACAAAAAATTCATAAGGTGAAATGGAGAAACAAAGCTTTTCCTTGCAAGGGAATCCATTGGAAAAGAGCTGTTCCTAGGAAAGAGATGAGAAATCTTGCAAAAATAGACTAATACTTTAGATTCGATGTCTTACTGAAGTACTTGCTGCAAAAAGTACAGTGGGGAATGTCGCTGTCTCTATGGGAACATCTTACAGCTATATTCAGGAAAACTAAATTAAGCTCATTCTCCTCAGATGGGCAAAGTTTTGGTAAGGCTTTGGTTGGAGGTGTAATAGTAGTTTTGAGGGAAAGGGAGTAGAATAATTTCTTCTACATTTGGGTTTGGTGAATCACTTGCCTGATACTTTTCAAGTCAAAAAAAGAGTGCCAGAACCTGTCACCTGTGTTTGAGTGAACCTGTTTGCGGCAGGAGGCAGAACGAAACTCAGCTTAATTTTTGGAGCCAGACCTCAGGTTGTGAATTTGGTCATTGGGGGGCAAAAAAACCCCAAACATCTATTTATTAAACTGAACAAACTTGATAAGGAAATGAGCCGATCATAGGTATGGTGTCCGGCAATATTCTTTAGGTTTGGATCATGCATCGACTTGAAAAATTAATTGATTGGATAAAATATGTGCGGCAGGTGGACAGCTTGGTGTTTACACACTTCACGGTGCCCGCGGAGCACAGAAAAAGGGGCTTTTACAGCTCTTCAGTAACTTCTTAAGGAAGATGCGGCCTGAGGTTGCAGAGGTCGTGTGTGTGTCTGTGATGTGTGAGTATCCATCTGCCTGTACATTCATACCGTGTGTAATAACACACTCTGCAAAAGTGCTTTTCTTTAGCTTGTTTTTCACTCTTTTTTGTTTAATCACCATTGGTTCAAAGACTTTTTTTTTTTTAATTTTATTGTATTGGCTTTGAATTAAATTAATGTTTGGGGAAAACTGGTAACTGCTTTGGTTGTGTGATGGTTTCAGGTGCCTGCCTGTTGCTCGCTTGTATCTGCTTTTCCTGTGTTTTAGCTACTCGGCATTCGGCAAGTTGTTCTTTTCTGCCTTTCCCACCATGTTACATGTAAGCACAATCCAAGGCAGAGCAGATCGGATACTGTACATATTTTTGCTTTATAAACACATGCTTGTTTACATTTGCTTCATTGCCGTTTTGACTCTAATCCTCTTCCGATGCCAGAGGGTATCAGCCGTGACTAACAAACTCTGAGATACTGCCATTTTGACCCTGTGTGCTGCTCATGTTTCCATTTGTTTGTTTCTCTTTTGCCTTCCCTCCCAAGTATTTAACAAATTATTTAATAAAGATCTTCCAAGATTTAAGAGGCCAACCTGGGAGCAATTCAAAAGAGTCGAGATACACGAACATATGGTCTGGTTACTAATTCTGTTCATTACTTTACTGTTGAAGACAAACTTCAGTGCTGAGTCCTTGTTCTTCAGCGCTGCACATAAAATGGAAATAAAACAATTCCCTTTTTTGTGAATAGGTCTTTTTTGCTGTACAAATTTCAGTTCTGATCGACTGTTGCAGCTTGATTGTAAGCTGCTACTAATATTTGGCAAAACCTTCTTAAAATAAACCCTCTGACATATGTGCAACTGCTGTTCACTTACAGCACCCTGCAGAAGCCCAGCATTGCAGATTTTGCATATTTAAACTTCCAGGTCTTTGCTGATCCAGCTTCACAAAACCGTGACGTTACACCAACATTGCAAATGCATCAAATTCTTTTTATCAGCAGAAAAGGCCGGTTTGGATTCATAGGCCACATCTGCTGGTGAACTTTGTGCAGTCTGCCTTTTTTTTTTTTCCCCCTCTCTCTTTTACTAGAAGAAAGGTTTGTTTGTTGGCCGCCCGCTCGGGGCGGGACAGGAATGTAATGCATGCACAGACTGCGCAGTATTTCCTGTTCAACTGCCGCTCCAAACCTCGGCGCTGGGAAAACCTCCAGATCGAGCAGCTCGGTCCTTGCTCAAACAACGAAGAAATGCTGCAGCTTCTGAAATGCTTAGATTTTTTTTACAGAAAAAATATTTTTTTTTTTTTTAAAGTGAATCTTCATGGTGTGCTACTGCTTTAAATGTATCAGATTCTATGGATATTTATTCTACACTATAGATTACTGTGGCCAAGACAAAACATTAAACTCGGTGAAGCACTATAGGTACAGAGAGATGGTTCCATAATGTCACTGCAAAAAGTTATGTTTATTTTATAGCGTAAGATGTTTCCATAATGTTGCCTGCGTAGTTCAGCTAGCTTCGTTTTCCATCCAGTTAAAAATGGTAGTAATCTTTTGGCACTGGAGCTATTTTTGCATTATTTGCTGTATTTTATTTTGCCCTTCAACTGTTTCGAAGCATCACTTTTGCATTGCACTTCAGAAGTGAAATATTTTGTTTTAGCAAAAGGAAAAAAACTTTGAGTTTGATCACTGCTGCCAACAAACACTAAACTCCAGTGCTTCAACCTTGCCTTATGTGTAGTGTGAAAGTGAGATGAGGGGTTTTTCTTTTTTTTTTTTTTTTTTTTTTTTTTTTTAGTGGGTTTGGACCTTTGTACATGTGGCAGCTCTGGTACCGTTTCAGACTACCAGCTGATGGAAGAGTGACTTTGTGGGGTGTGGCTAGTTATTTATTTTATTTACTGATTTTATTTATTTATTTAAGCAGATGTATGTTCTGAGTATTTATATCCCAAGGCTCCTCTGGAATGTATGAAGCACCGTGGCTCTTCTCAAATAAAGCGACTACTAGGAAAAGGTTCGACTGTGAACTGCGTGTGTATGCATATATGCGTGCATATATGCATATAATCATTAAAAAAAAGTTGTGTATTCTTGTAGTGCCTTTTTTAGTGTGTTCAGCAGCTACTTAGTCCTATGTGAAAAGAAAGTGAGTGTGCACAGGTCAGCCTTGAAGACCAGGGCACCCCGTTACGGTTCCTTGGTCCTTGATGCTCTCTCGCAGGATGCTACGTGCTGATCAGGAGGATGGACGCCAGCGCAGGACAGGTACTGAGCACAGCTCGGGCTCTTCTCTAGCTCGGAGGGGAATCCAGAGAAGGCTGGATGGGCACATTCTGCTCCTGTTTAAATGCTGTCCAGCTGTTTACATAGAAGGCAAAGGAACAGCAGCTCCCTGGCTCATCTTGCTGGAGGAGTTACTGGACTGTTGCTGGAGGTGGTCATCTCCTAACTTCTCTTTCATATTCTCATCCATCTTCTGTCCCTGGCTGTTCCAGTGGCAAGCGATACAGGCTCAAAAAAGAAAGTGCTAACTGTTAATTAGTTCCTTCCTGAATCACAAGGAGACCTACTTTTCAGTCCTTTGGAGATAGAGATCTACATGTGCTACTTCTCAAAATTGGAAGTGGTCTCAGTGTAGCCCCATTAGCTTGTCAAGCACTGGAGCAGGAAAGGAGCCAGCCAAAATCTGCGCTGTTTAATTTGAACTTGAAGGTATTTCACTCAGAACGTAGTTCAGCGGGTTAATTAGGTTGTTAAAACAGTTTTTAACTTTTCAGCTTCATTATTAAATGTGGATGCCCCTGAAGCAGTGGATCTGCCTTCAGTCTGCAAGCTAAATAAATGCGGGGAGTTGGGCTTTGAAAGATACATGGCTTTTAACATAGCATTTCCTAGTAGCAACCCTCCTGATTTTTTGAATGCTGCAACACTGCAAGACAGCATGGGTGTTTAAATCATGGTTTATATGAGAAGCTGACGCATATGATATGAAGGTTATACCATCATACGTATGTATGTCCAACCAAACTAGTGTGCAGACTGAAGGGTACCAACTGCTTTATGGTTTTGGAATTTGCCTTGGGATCCGTCGGGTTTATGTGCTGTTTTGAGCCTTTTCATGGTTTCTTATCCCTCCTTGTCAGTTAAGAGGCTTCTGTGTACGTTGCTGGTTTTAACATTTACTAGCTATATATATATCTCTCATGATGCATCACAGCCTTGTACAGAGACAGCAGTGCTGAGTTCTCAGTCGTGTATTAAAAAAGTGACTTTAGAATTTCACTACTTTTGATCCTTAAAACGAGCATCCAACAACAACAGCAAGTATTTAATCCACCCAGATTCGAGGACTGTAAAAAAAAAAAAAATAATAATTTGTGTAGGGCAAAAGAAGTTTTTTTGCATTTTAGCAAAAATGCTTCCAGAGCTTTATTTGGTTAGGTAGAGGTCTTTTTCCTTCGTACACCTTTAGCTGTCTTGAATTAACATTCGTCCCAATGATTTTTCTCCTTTTGTCCTAGGTACTACGTGAAAGTGTATTTTTACTTTCGCAGGTATGGAAAGCAAACTGTAGTGTTCCGATACCTACTAGATAACTTCTCTTTGAATGAGATAAGCTGTTCTTGTGTAACCATTTGATCTTAGCGTACAGGTGCAACTTCTGAGCTTGTTTTCCAAAATGTCATGGAATGGGTTAATAAGAGTAACGTTCAATTTTTCTTAAAATTCCTAAAAGTTCATAAATCATACTGACATTTTTTCAGATCCAAGTGCAGTGACCTACTTTAATCTATTTAAAGTGAGATAAAGAAGAGATTATCTCAAAAGTAAAATAAGTTACTTGGTTATTTTTCCCCCATGTCCCCACCTGTCTTACGTGTTTAAGCTTTTATTTCTTGGCCCCTGGCCATGCGATCAGCTCCATCCAGAGCAGACTACTAATATAGTGTATGGGAAAGGGTTTGGCGAGGGGTTAGTTAAATGTTTCGGAAAGATTTTTCTTCCACTAAACTATTCTGTGATCCCTCCCTTCAAAGAAATAATTCCAATGGAAAAACCAAAACCTTAAGTTTATTTAATTATGTTTGGGGGGGGGAGAAAGGTTGCCAGCTTCAGTTGAAATGAAGATAATTCTGGGGTGTATCATGCCGAATATAAACAGAGCAATTTGCTTGGATTATACATGTTTGAAGGTTAAACCAGTTGTGGGCGGTTGTTTCAGGTATGTGACAGTGCTCTTACTGCTGTATTTTCTGCAAAGCTCACGTGGAAGTTTAAACCTTTCAATGATAAACTGCAAATGGCATTTAAAACCAAAGTTATGTGGGCATTACGTGCAGATTTGGCATCAAGTATTGTAAAATAATTTCTATTCTGGTCAATACATCACAAAAATAGGAGCTGTATAAGCAAAGTTGCCGATTTTCTGCTACTTAACTGTTTCTAGCTTGAGTCATGTAGGATATAAAATTTTATTTTTCTAATAAGATCAAATGCAGCCTTTTAGGAAGATTGAGAAATTATGCATCTCTAATCATGTATAAATTTCAAAACTGCTTCCTTTTGAAGAAAGACTTTGATTAATACCACTTTATTGACTTGCGTCTTTCCTTTTTGTATTTTAAACAAACTTGTTAGCGGAGCGCTAACGATACACAGATGTTCATTTTATTGCATTTAGCAAGTTCATCTGTAAGCGCATGGAAAGTCTCTTCATTACCCAGTTTATATTATTTGAGAGGACTGGCTATTGCATTCATTTAATTAGGAAAAATTCAGCAGTAATTAGCTCACTCATGCCCTGCAGAGGGATGGGCTGGATTAGGAGCCCTCCAGTCGTCCCATGGTGGCTTCCTGGAGCAATAAGGGGTTTCTTGTGCAACGGCTGTGCAACAATCTGCTTTTGTAATTTAACGCAAATGCAGCAAAATTTGGTGGGAGAAGCCCTGAACTAAACTTTTTTTAGAATACAGTGCATGAGGGAGAAGCTTTTTCTTTACTGTGTAACTTGTGCTGCTGTTGGAACTGTCTTGGTGGGAGAACAGCAGCGTAACGCTTCTGCCTCCAAAGGATGGTTTGAGTGAAAGGAGGTTTGAGAAGATGCTGTAGATTACTTCTATTAGCATGTTCTTGTATCAATTTCTATTATAACATTTGTCTGTAATGTTTGGGGTTTGGTTGTTGGGGTTTTTTTTCCCCCTGTTCTCTTTGTATAACCACCCAGTATGGTATCTTTTATTTAAGCTTACGTGATTGCCGTAATTTATTTTAAAACTTGCCTTTATCTCCTTGAACCCCTTCTCAGGCTTAGTAATGCTGTGGGTTCGTTAGGACTTGTCAGAAGACCTCGATAAGCACAGTTCTGTGGACCATCTTCGACTTCCAGAAACTTGCAGGCAATTCAAGAATTAACTTACCCGCAAGCAGCGGGTAGCACACAGGTTACGAGCAGTGAGGCTTGTCATTAGAAATAGTGCAGGAGAGCATCTGGAAATTATAGGTGAGACTTTGCACTTTCAAATCGCGGGAAATCTGGACCAGAGGGACTTCCCTTCTGGCAGGGAGAGCTGTGTTCCTGTTTCTGAACCTGTCTGCAAATAATCTTTTAGAAATTCAGATAATTTGACAAAGTGCTTTGCTGAAGGCTCTTGCAGACCTCCGTGAGATCCCTGGGGAAGAAGTTACACAGGGATCTGTGCAGTCTGCTCTTCAGTGTAGTCTTAAGCTGCATGGAAAAGGGAATAAGGAAATAAGGAGACAAAAATTGTAAGGGAAAGGGGTGTTTGTGCGTTTATGTGAATGTGTGTGCATATATGTGCACCTGTATATAGATTTAAAACTTAACTGTGAAGAGTTGTAGGAAGGCAACATGATTTTGAATGGCTGGCCTGCAATGAAATTAAGTGTAGATACGCGTGAAATTTTCTGCATGGGAAGAGATAAGAATTCTTGACTTGTATTTGCAGTGATCCCTGAAATATCTACTAATGAAGAGATCTTGGTGTTATGATAAGTTCTTCTGAAAAATCACATTAGCCCGACGCTCACTTGTTGTAAAACGCAAATAAGATACTAGGAATTATTAGAAAAGTAAAAGAACAGAGCATTGTGTGGGTGAATAAATTCATGGTGCTCTCTCCTCTCATCCTGGATATTGTGTGTGGTTCTGGTCCCCCTCCTCCTGCTCAAAAATGTGAATTAGAGAAGGTACGAAGATAAGAAACAAGGAGAGTCAGAGTTATGAAACAGCTAAACTGTTGATTGAGCTGTGGACCTTCTTGCCCCAGGATGCTTTTGGCACTAAAAATTGGGGTAGGTTCAAAACGTGATGGGACAAAGTCACGAAAGAGGAATTAGTTGAGGGCTGTTACATACGCAGTTGATGTCTTCAGGTAAGGAAGTCCTTAAACTGCAGTTACAGCACACCTGGGATGGTGTTAAGTCTTGAGTTGTTCCTTTCTTCAACTTTCCTGCAGATATCTGCTGGTTACCATCTTCTCTGCTTTCACGGATAACACGCTTTCGTATTGTGAAGTTATTTTGCCTGGACTTCTTTGGTATGCAGTATTTCAGTGTTTGGTATGCAGTGTTTAAGATCGTAAAAGGTCACTTAAAGTTACCTTCATCATTCAGTGGTGATGGGGGTAAATGAGTACAGTACTTCTGTGGATGCCGTAGGAAATTAGTTCCAGAAATCAAGGTTGTAACTCCCAAAAGGTGGAGGGGTTAAAAAAAAAAAAAAAAAGTCCTCTAAATTCCATATGCTGGATGCTGCTCAGACATGGAGTTTAGATAATTCAGGTTACCACTCCAGTATCATTACTGCCTGATCTTGCTTATAGGCTTTTAAGGAATGCCAGGTTTGGTCCTCTGCAGTTTTTTTCTCTTTAAAATTTGCTGGCATCCAGAATACCTAAATTTTTGGTAGTGATTCAATATTAATGCTTCTTTACATCTTCGGAGTTATAGTTGTTACCTGTATGTACTGTCAGCGCTTCAAGAAAAGCAAATCTGGCAAACAGCACACCTGTTGCATTTGGTCCAGTGTAACTAAGGAAGGAGAAACTATTTTCTGTGATGCACAACACTGTCATAGTTGCTCAAAATGAGGTATGGTGCAAATCTTTTCTACGTATGCAAAACCTGTGTGTGTTAATACTGCATAGCACCTAAAGCCACTTGAGAACTTCTGTTCCTTACTGCATTCAAAATTATAATTTATTAAGTCACAGTAGAGCCTCTATAACATATTACTAAAAAAAAAAAAAATAGGTATCTTTAAAATAATACCTAAATTAGTGGAAAGACCTATTTGAAACACCACTGTATTATGAATGGCAAAATTAACAAGATTAAAAACAACATGAAGGAATATTTTTCCTAGAACAAATATTCCACTAAGCGAACGTGAGTGGCCATTTGAAATGTATGATTTGATCAAGGAAAATGAGATTTCTTAAATGATTTGGACAAATCAGTAGCTTTTGTCTGAGATTTTTGAATGTTTATTCAGACTATTTACTCTGTTTACTGCCTCTTTCAGTCCTCTATGTAGAAAAGATAGAAATGTTAGTTCTTAAGTGGTTATACTGGTCCTGTTGATCTGCTGTGCAGCTGAGGCAGTTACGAATTCATGAATTTAAAAACGCTGCTGTAGTTCATACCTGATTGTAAGGCTTGCTACAAACAGCAGCTCAGAGCAGTAGGGTACAAACAGACCGGAGGAATCACTAGAGATGAGGAGTTCAAGCATCTCTTGGCCACACCGGTCTTTATAAAGCCGTAGCCATCGGAGCCCATGCAGCAGCCCTGCTTCCGCTCCTCTCCGTTAAATGCTGTAGTTGTTACTGGGTGGAATTTCTCTTGAAAATTTGGGACTTCATCCTGTAATCTGTTAATACGGCTCTTTGCGTGTCAGGACCATCCATGGTCTGATGTTTAGCGTTACGAGGTTTGGGGACGAACATGATGTGGTTTAGGTAAATTTTTGCCTTGCATGCTGTTTGTATTCAATAACCTCCCAAAGACTAAGCTCAGAAGTACTCTGCAACATTTCTTATGCAAACATTTGGTAGTTAGTTTTTCTTTCTTAACACTCTCACTTTTTATTAACTTTATAGAAATGGATCCTGTGTTCAAGACTAACCTCAATCCCAGCCTAGAATATAAACTGGACTTTATTATAAAAGGCAGTCTAGGCTTTGGGAGGATTACTTTATGCATAAAAATTGTTTGCAGAATGAAGTTTAATGTTACGTTCCTGTACCTTACAAAGTCCAGGAAAAAAACAAAAGCTTATGATAAATGCCATGTAAGAGCATTCCTATTTTAAGCATTCAAATTTGATTATTTGCTGTCATATTTTTCAGTAGAGGCTGAAAACAAAATACAAATTATTAGGAAGGTTTCTGTGGCACTAGCTGTAGGGAACAGGACACACAGCATTGTGTTTCCCATTCAAATTTCAGCGTGTTTCAGTGTTTAAGGTCAGAAAGGAGTTCTCCTTTGCCTGGATGATACTGCAACAAACTCGCTTGTGCCTGCGATACAAATTTTCTTGAGTGCTGTTTCAAAAAAGTCCTTCATAGCTGCATAGGCATCCTTTGGGGATTTCTGAATGCATGTTTCTGCAAATTTGTTGCAAACAGAATGTGAGGGTTTGAGAATGAGCCTTTTACTGTAACATATACCACCAATGGCTAGAGTTTTGCATATGTTTTCTGTTTAACTGGAGTATTGAAAAGCAGTGATTAGATTGGTTTCAGTTTACGAGTCTCTTTAAAGTAATGAAACACTTCCTTAAACACACGGGCGCACACAAATCTGTGCGCAATTCTGACTTTATTCTGTTATCTGAGCACTTTTTAAATGGTGAAAGTTTACAAAACCCATTTAGTTTTTGATACCGGTACACTTTCCTCTTAGTAGCAATTAATAACTGAACCTGAGCATTGCTTACTCCCTTAAGACAGAAGAATATTTTAGCAAATATGGAAATGCGTGCTACATGAGAACAGAATATTACTGTTGGACCTGTTAGGCACCTTGCAAGTGCTTTGAGAGGAGAAAATATTGATGTCTAGCTTACGCTGACTCTTCAAAATCAGAAGATTTTGTTTCAGAGAGTACTTGAAAGTTCATTCAAAATCTGCACCATGATGCTTTCTTATCAAAGCACACACGTGTACCTGCACACCTTCTGACTTCAGAGCGCGGTGGTACCCCTTAATTCTTCCACAGGAGATTTGTTCCATTTCATATGAAACTCTTCTCCCACTGAAATTTTCTTTTTGTGTTAGTAATTGTATTATTTGTATTTATGTTGCCAGTTGCCTTGATTGCACTTGATATGTTTGTAATATCAGGAGGAAGGTAGATGTATGTGGCAGTTCCCTAATGATTTGAGAGAGGAGGAAAGATGGGGAATTACATATTGATGTGTGTAATGGGACTTACTAAGAATTTCATCTACCCTCTAACTTCGGGTTGGGGGACTGATTTGTTTCTTCTAATGCAGAATGTAAATAAACTATGTAGCACATGGATGGCTATCAGTCTGCTTGGTGCTACAGCTTTCATAGCATCCTTCTTTCTCAGTGTAATCCACCTTTTAGAGGTTGCTACTTTAAGATGCGCTGTTGCATAGCTGTGAAAAAAGAATAAAAAATAACTTGTTCGGGCTTGTTTGCATGTATTTTAAATGAAATCATCTGTTGACTCTGAAAAGGAAGCCATTAATCTCTATAGTCTAAGATATTCCTCTGCTTAATGGAGGGGTAGGTTGGTCCTGGCTAAGGTAAGGCAGTACAGCAGAGGGGAGTGTCTGTCTCTGGCACGGGGTGCGTGGTGTTCGGTTTTGCACAGTGTTCACGGTAATAGTTGTGGTAAAGCAGTTATTTACAAGATGCACACGATGTGGTTGTCTCTCACTGTGTTACCATGTGATGTTAACAAGTTGAGTATCGATAGCATTCGGTACCGTATGTTGCAGTGGTATAGGTAAACATCGAAGAAGGGCTGTGTGAAAGGCACAAGATGGATGAAAAGGGGGCACCTGCCTGTCCCCGCCCTGGAAGAGCGGTAAATCTGTCGGGTACCGCACTCCGATGTAGGAAACAAATACTTCTAGCTAACAGTAGATCATTAAAATATTTGGTGATCAAATCGAGTCTTTCTTAAAATATTCAAAAACTTTTTTCCAACTCTCATTTTATTTTATTTATTTTATTTTAATGTGTGTTCAAGATCTAATCTTCAGGAGTTTGGATCTTAGGGAAATCACTGGATGTTTTATGTGCTTTTCTTTTCTCCAAACTGTTGCTTTCATCTACAGTTTTTAGTCTTTAAAAATGCTACACTTGCTTTCATTGAGCTGTATGTAATTTTTACCAGTTTGGTGGTAAAAATTACATTGTGTTTTTTTTTTTATCCTGGTAGACCAATAAGCAGGTTGAAAAGAAAGGCCAGGACTCCTGTTTATTTGGTATCACCCTCTCCAGGCTTGTTCCTGCAGCCGGTGTTGCAGCTCACAGTGCTGCCTCTGTGTTGTGCCTTTTGTCCTCCAGCAACACTGTCAAACAGTAACAGAGGAAACTCAGAAACATCTCAGATTTTTTTTTTTTTCTGACCCTTGCAGGAGCTTAAATGTTCCACGCATGGTAGAGTATTTGGCTAGAAAATATGCCCGGGCATCAGTAGGCATTTATTGTGTCTCTTCTGTTTTAAATAAGTCCTGTTTGCTTCCTCTGTCCAGAGACATATTTTAGCAGCAAGTTATTTCATGTAATTTACAGTATCTACTTTGGATATTTCTAGGAAAACTCTCAATGTAGTGTCTTAGTCTGGCAAGACCTTTGATTGTGCAGAGGTCCAGGTTGGTTAGTAATGGGCTAACGTCACCGTGTGAGTTTGACAAGGAAAAAATGTGTTGAAACAGAAGGAAGGGGGTCTCAATATGATAGAAAATCTCTGTGAGGTTATCTTAAGACTTGAGGAGGACTTCTGAGGTAATAACCGTGCATCTTAAATTCAGTCATTGCGATCTGGAAAACTAGGTCTGTGCTACATGAATTTATTCTTCTGCTGTTTTTTTTTCCTAGTGTCCCAATGTAATATCAGCTTGAAGAAGCAGAGGAGTCGAAGTATCTTTAGCACCTTATTCTGCTGCTTTCGTGACTACAATGTCGAACCACCATCTACCAATAGCACCAGTGCTCTTCCTCCTTTGGTGGAGGAGAATGGAGGACTTCAGAAGGTCAGGCTTTTATCTTACTTTGCTGCATATGGGTCTTTTGTAACCAAGGTTTAACTCTGCGCTTCTGAAGGTTTGTCTTAAGAGGTTTCCCTCATGGGGAACATGTTACGAGTGACACAAAAAATTACTGTTTTGATGGTGAATTGCTAATACTATCTATTCAGCTGCAATTTAAAACTAACTTTTCCGTGAAGGGTATTGGCACTATACATTTTATAAGCAAACAACATTTAAAACCTGAGTAAGACACTAAAAAAATGTGGACTTCTCATAAAACTTCAGATGCTGAGCTGTCTCTAGCTTTGGTTCTCTTTCCCAGCTACAGGAAGGTTAAAATGTGTCCACTGGAGCGTAGTGGAACCGCTTTGAATGTCAGTTGAAAGGGTTTTCAATGACATAAAAACAGTTCAAAAAGGGGGAGAACCATAATTGTTTGGACTTTTTTTCTAACCAGTTCACCTGTATTTAATGCACACTGAGTCCAGAGGTATCGGCTTTTGGCCATTTTTCCAGGTTATTAAGTTTTGTTTACTTAATAAGTCAAATTAATTGATGCATACTTTTAGCACTTCAAAGCATTGTATGTAAGAGCAGCATGTTACTTTCATTGAGTTCTAGTAATTATATTGCTTTGCCATATTCATAAAATCACAACACAAATGATTTTGTATGTTCTTTTTAAATCTGTTAACAGTGAGAGCATTTGCTTTATGAACTGAAGAATTTTGGTTCAATATAGCAAACATAGGAATACCATCTTTTCCATACCATGTTGTTTTTCAACACTCTCAAAACTCCATTAGTGCTATGCTTTTAGTTGAAACACCGTTCCCCTTGCACTTTTCCAGTTCTTTAAGAGATGGCAAATATAGGTGTATCTATGATGGGGAATAATAGCAGAAATGGAGATGTCTCTATCTTTTCACCCTTCTGCTCTTCACACTAACTTTTCATATTTGATGCAGCTTACTTCTTACCTACCTTGTCCAGTCTATTTTGTTTTGTTTTGAATTTTGTTGGTTATGTTTGAATTCTGAAAAGCTCAGGAGAAGAAAGAGCAGAGGAACTGTTTGGTGGGAGAGAGGAAAGGAAAGCAAATTAAAGTGATGGAGGCTGAGAATATGTATGGAGGTAAAGTCTGAACTGCAGCAGTTCATGCTGAAACTGCTTACGCAGAGGTAAAGTGCACTGAAAATTCCTCTGCCAAGAGGAGGAATTGTAAGTGTATTTTTAGACTTCTTTTGCTAGCCAAGGTACATTTTGACTGAAATGAGGGAAATCTAGCCTGGATGTGCTGAAGGGAAAGCTGAGTAGTGTGTAGCATGTATGCACATGTTCACCTGGAAAGCAAAAGGAATGGGAAATTAGTAAAACTTCCCTTTCCAGTATGCTAGGGAATGGAATGGAGGCAGAGGTGAGGCTACCAGCAAAGTTACAAATGAGAGAAAATGAGAGTTTATTAGAAAGAAAAATGTAAAGAAGAAAAGGGTTTGTTTTTTCTATAGAAAACATGAGTTAAAATGGTCTGGAGTCAGCAGTTTTCAGATTGCATTTTGTAAAATTATTATTAATTACTTTCTAAATATATCTTATGCCTTGAGCGAGTGATTACATGTATGTTCACACAGGTTTCCATCCGCACTCTGTGCTACCTTAGTGAGCAGTTTTGAAGTTGTGCAATACTTGTACACGAGCCCAAGACACAAATCACAGAATTCATAGCGTTACCAGACTACAGCTTAATTGAGTAAAAGAGTTCAAAGAATATGTTAAAAAGAAGTATTATAGGGTGCATTTTCTTCCAACAGAATGAAATGCCCTCAGATGCTTATAGATCTTTGTAGAAGAAATAAAGTATGGCTAAACTTTTGGGTAGTTCTTAAGTGAGTGCAAATAAGTCTGTAACATTTCTATTTTAAATGCAGTATTGAAGACTAATAAGCTTTGTATGTGGTTTTTATATGCTGGTTTTATTTTCAGTGCTAACATGGTTAGTGCAAGTAGGAAATTCTTTTAAAGAAAGAAAAACAGTGTTGAAGGCTTGGATATATTTGAATATCGTTACACTGTGAGGCTAGTGCCTTTTACCAGGAGAGCTGTGTTTTAGAACTGTGCAGGTTGGTTGGATTTGACCGAGTTACACTGAGCATCTTGTCTAGATTCAGAAATGATGAGTAAGTTGGGGAAAAGTACATGCAACAGTGGGCCTCAGTTTCTAAATTGGTGAAATTAAATGTCCAAGAATGACAAAATTACCTGTTTTAGGAAAGAAAAGAAAGCCTGACAACACACTGCTTAAACCCTTCTGCTGTTTGTTTAAAGCTCTTGTTGCATTAATCTGCCTGCCAGGTTAAGAATAGTTTAAATTCTGTTGAGCTGCTGTTCAAACGGTCACTTACTTACATCTGCTATCTCTTTTTGTATGTTGTATTAATTATTTATCACATCACAGGTCACCACTGACTCAGCCCAGTCAGTTCATGTGTTGTGACCCTTTCCTTCAAAAATGGAAAAATAAAATTGCACAATGTTGTTAAATAATTACTATTGGAAACTAGTATAAAATGGCTCGGATGTACTTTCCTTCTGTCTTTATTGTTCAGTAGAGTTGTTACATGAAAACTGGTGATAAAGGCTTCAGAGGAAGGAAAGGAACAGAGAAAGCTTCTGCTGGTTTCACAGGAATTCAGTGTGTGTTCTGTCTTGCTTCTGGCATACTGAAGTTGAAGTTGATGTGACAAGCTAACTTCCTTCTAATTAGGAGTCTCGATTCTTTCAGTGCTAACCTGTTGTAAAGGAGGGAGTGCAGGGAAGAGTAAACACAGTTCTGAAATTTTGTTCAGAGTAATTGTGAGATTTTAATTTTTTTTAATTACTATTATTTTGCTGTATTAGAAAAAATGAAATCAGTGCTTCAAATGAAATCAGTGCTTCATTTAGTATTTTACCAAATGATGTGACTTGATTACACTTGGCAAGTCAAGTGTCACGTCACTTCTTCATAGGATTGGAAGAAACACCAAACTGAGCATGGTTTTGAATAAACAGGGTTTTTCAGCACTGACTTATATTCCAGTAGGGGAAAAAGCCCAAAAACTTCTTTAAAGTATTGAGTTCACTTTTAAACCACCTACTCACAGAGCAGCTGCTTGTCCAACTGCGACTCTTAATACTGGTAATGAATGAACCATTCTGTCTCTAAAGTTTCAATACAACATTTTTCAATAACTTGTATTTACTGAAACTATTGTGTATTTGTTTTTCTTAAAATGTGACAGCTTTTTAGTGCAGCACAAAGATGTGTTCTAAGACATAATTTACAGGGGGTATATCAGCCTGTCTACAGCTGGGATGCCGAGCCAGATATGTCATTGGGAGCACACAATGTTCAGCCTCATGAAATCCTTCCTAATTTTTTCCTGCCTCCTCAGCAGCAGGCAGCTCACCAAGACCTTCCAGCCATTTTTTTTAGAGTCCAGAGTGTTGGGAGAGGGAAGTGTTTTTTGTTTTCTGCTGGTCTCAATTTCTGTTCTTCCATTAGCAACTTGACTCAATTTGTGTATTTTCTGGGCACGCTTCTCGGTGCAAGTTGTTTGGGTTTTTTTGCTGGGTAAGTTTGTTACCTGAGTTTTGAAGTGTTTGCAGATACAGATTTCATCTGTAGGCTTCAAGGGGGGATCTAGATAAAGAAAGGTGAGAAAAGCTTAGATGCAAACTGTCTCTCTCTTCCCTTTGCCTTCAGTCATGGTGGGTGAGGGAGCTCTGACAAGTCGATAGGCACTTTGCCGTTTCACTTACAATCCACTTCCACTAGAGTCATCTCTGCTTTTGTTTCACAGATAGATCCAAATCGGGCAGATGGCTTCTGTTCAAAAAGATGAAACGTGAATGAGGAAAGGTGTTTTTTGTTGTTTTTTTTTTTTATACTTGTTGGGTTAGAGGAGAAGGTCTTGATCCACGCTCAACAGGGAAGAAGACAGAATTAGAAGGAGGTTTATTCTGGGGGCAGCAGCTGCCCCCACTGCTTTCCCTGTAACAGGAATGAAGCCAGAAAGGTCAAGTGCTTGAATTTCCACCTCACCCATCCTAACCACTACAAAAGTTAGGTCTCCTTCTCCTCACTGCTTTTTGCTGCACGGTGCTGTCATTTCCAAGGTGATGCTGGAAAGCTGTTTTGATGACCTACTGTCATGTCTCCAACACTTGTCTGCTTCAGGGATCTCTATATATAACTCACTTGAAAGTTCAGGGAAAGGGATCTTCTCTATCCAACATGAATTTGGTTCACCAGAGTGAGTAAAAGGGCTTTTAAGGGAGCACGTTCTTGAGGTCAAAAGTATTATCTCCTTCGTGCAAGAGACCTAGAAGGAGTCACATGAACATGGACTCTGATGGGGAGTCTCTTAATAGCACGCTTTCTGAACAAACGTGGAAACCAGTCTCACTCCCCACTGTGGAGGAAGTTAAGTGAGATTAATGTAAGTAATAGTACTCTTCCTCCTGCTTAACCTTCACTGATCAGAGCAAGAAAATTCCTTGTCTTTGGTTCTGTTGGTCACCATCAGCATGTGGTATGGTAGGTCTATTAAGAAAAAACACCCCTCTGCATAGCTATGTTTGGTTCTTCTGTCTCTGCGTACTCATTCTGACCTTCTTTGCCTCCCCAAAAAGTCTTCTATATTAAGAGACAAAGTTCGATAGTCTAAGTCGATGAAAGAGTCAAATAGTTACTGTATTATTGTTTTTAAAGAACCTATCATGGTCTAGTATAAGCTTTGTGTTAAAGAAATAAATATGATAAATCTGTTCTTTTGATCAGCTCTTCTTTTAAGGGGTTGTTCTTTAAAATGAAACAGCTCCTTATCTTTGAATACAGACTGTTCTCAAAAAAGCAAAATAGTGTGGTCAGTCACTTGATGCTCATTGATCCCTTACGCGACCGTAGACGGACAGCATTAATGAACGGATGCAGTACTGAAAATGTTGTCTCTCAGACTAAAATTATGTAGCGAAGGGAAAAGGTAGGATTTATCGTTTCATCTGTATATATCATGCCGTGAAAAAAAAAAACAAAACTGATTTCAGTGGCTGAACAAATCAGTTCCTGGGTTATCTTAGTGATACAATGGGGAAATTTTGGCATTCTAGGAACAGCTTTGTCCTGTTACCAGCATCAGGAGCTCATGGAAAGACTTCAACAGATGCAGTCATCTGTCATCTATTTCAAACGATAGCGTTATGACCTACTTCCCTTCCTGTTCCAAGGCATCAGGAAGTGAGGCAGGACACTTTTTTTAAAAGTTTCCCATAGCAGGCTTGTTTTGAAAAAGCATTTGCCTGTTCATGAGCACTTATGTTTTACCAGCACACTCTTGCATTTATCTTTCTGCTTGTTTTTCCAGTTGTCATCATTGCCATTTTGATTTTTGCATAGGTACATTTAGGGTTCCTCTTAGGAAATTCGCTTGTTTTCCTTGTTTTTGATTTAAGAAATTCTGCAAGAAAAATAAAGCGAACAGTAATGCAAGTCCTTTAGCAACTTAGGTTCTGGATCCCCATGAAAGTCAGGCTTAGCAGTAATACCATGGGGTGCAGCTCTTGCTTCAAGAGATTGCCAAAATAGAAAGCAAGTTATGCCACGGTGAGTGCCTCTTGAAGTCTGTGGGAAAACCTGATGTGATACACAGCTGTGTTTGTGTCCAAGAGTGAGATAATCTTGTACCATAACTGTGGATATGCCTCTAGCTCTCATATACTGTTTTCGTCTGTTGACAGAAGAGGAGCTCCAGTTGTATTTTATTCTCTTTACCAGTGAATGCAAAAAATGCCTTTAAAAACAAAACAAAACACAGGTTCGCAATCTGTGCTCTGCCTGTGTAACCATATCCTTGATAGCAATTTGATCACAGGCCAGCTAATCTGACCGGCACCTACTCAAATTCACTCCTTTCTCAAATGGCCCATGAACTTCAGATGATGTTCCACTAACAGGATATTAACATGCTGAATTATATTTTTTTTCTTTTCTTTTTGCCATTATCTTGAGGAAAATTTGGATTCTTACCAGGTTTTTTTGTGTGTTTGTTTTTATAGAAATCAGATACTTTTTACTAAAGCAAACTTCTTGATAGTTCATGGTAGTTGCTGCTCTCTAGCTGCTTCATCAGCTTCTCTGGATTTTGGTCAAACTTCAGTAAAAATTTCTGCTGTTGTAGCAATAAAAAGAGGACTTGAAAAATAATACTGAATTACTTTTGTTTGTCAGTGATGTGTCAACACTATGTTAGACTCCAAAACAAGTGAGCACAAGACTTTTTCAGGTGGAAGAGGATGTTCTAATGTTGAAAACAGGTCTTTCAATAGATAGTCAATCTGCTGGTAGTCAGAGCCTGTGTTGTCCAAGTAATTAAAGAATAAAATAATCTATCTAAGCAACATCTGTGCTAGAAGAGTCAGCTTCCTTTTTTTTTTTTTTTTACGTGCGTGCCCACCAGAAGACAAATACTTGTTTTTGACAGATTAGAAAGACTAGAAAATACAGTTCCTACTTCCCAAAATGTCTTGCATATTAGTTGGCAACCCTGTGACCAGCCTACCTCCATTTAGAAGCTGTAAATGGAAGTGTCTTTGTCTCAGTATGTTGGGTCGCAGCATGAGAAGAAAAGGTCAAGTTGGCCAAAGACTGTCTTGCCTTCTCCCAAGTACAATACAAAACGGAGGCCATGGGAAGAGCACTGATACTGTTGCCTCTATCTGGGTGAAGAAAGTGGGATTCCTTGGATTGGTTTATCACCGTCATGTCCATCGTGGGCATTTTGCTGTTGCCTAAGTGAAAAAGCTGTTTTTTCTGAGGAAGTTGTCTCAAGTGAAGTTAACTTCAAGGAGTGGGCTTCTGCCCTGCTACCAAGGTCTGGCTGAGCCTCTTGTTGCTGCAGTGAAAATACACAAATATACCCATTAGTAGATCTTAAAGCTGAAAAAGTTACAGTAAATACAGGTACTTTCTTATTATCATCTCTTATTAATCATAGCATGGGTTTTACCAGTCCAGTCTCCTAAAAATCATAAATACCAATATACTAACCGATCATTTCAGCGACTAAAATGCAAGATCCTGTTTTTATTTTTTTTACCCTGGTTTCTTGAATACTTTGAACTTTTGGTTTAAAATGTTTGAGTGCTACATTTACTGCTTCAGACCTTTGTTCTACCCTTTAAAAGCCATTACCCTTACAGTGATTTTTTTTCTTTTTCCCCAGGGTGACCAGATGCAGGTCATGCCTATACCAAGTGTATGTATTTTTATCCCTTTTTCTTTTAATAATTTTCATAACTTTTGCTTTGATTCATCTTATGTTGCAGTCTAACAGGTCTGTTTTGTGTTGCATGTTAACAAAAGGATTTTATGTTCTGTCTGCAATGTTGTATACTCAGAGATGAATTGAACTGCACATGTTGTACAGGGACTAAAAGAAGAGTTTGGGTTTTATATGGTTTTCATCTTGCATCTCAGTTAAATTTGTTTCTGAATTTTTATAATTTTGACAATGCGTGAAGTAGTCTGAAAGTTGAAGTTACTTATTTTAATAGAGACAAAAGGTGACTCATCATCACTGTGTGGGACACAGTTACAAAAACCTTTTCCTCTAATTTTTCCCTATATTCCAGTTCGAAAACAAGAGTTAGGAACTACATAATCTGTTTGAAACAAGCCACTTAAGGAAAACAAAGCATACACTGACTAGCTGCATTACTGCACTCATTCGAGATGATGCTCTCAGTATCGGCTGCTGTTTTATGGGCCTTAATATTTCTGCTTATCTTCCCTGGATTAAACTTGGAATGCCATTTGGCATCTGAATTATTTTTGCAAAGCAAAATAAAAGGAAGGAAAAAAAAAAAACTTCAAGCTTTGAATTTAATTAGGTTTAACCTTTTTTGGTCAAAAAGCTGCTCTTTTTCCACTTGTTTTTTATGTGGATGAAGACTTAGATTTTTTTTAAATCTGGAAATACGGGGTTTTTTGAGCTCCTTTGCTGTTTATAATACTTCATTATTGCAGAGTTTTCCAGGAAATAGCAGTGCAGATGTGTGGAGTTACTGACACAGCCCTCTTTCTTGATATATTCAGTAGCCCCTAAAGATGTGAATATTCCCCAGAATACCATTTTTTTTCCTCTTTCCCTTCCTTCTCATGTAGCCCAACACTACAAGACCTCCTATAAGAACCCTGTCCGTGCTGCAGTGCAATAGTGTCAGGAGATCACTATAACTGTGCAGATCACTTCCCTCCTTCACTACGTTTTCTTGGATTTAAGAACTGTTAGAAATTACTCTTTATTGCTTACCTATTATTTCTAATAGGAAATTACTTCTAATATGGCTCATGCATATATTTGCGTGTGTGTGTATGTATACACACACATGTACATGCATGTAACTTGTATATATGCAGGTCTGGGAATAGAAAAGTTTGGATGTATGAAAATACTGATTTCTAAATTACTTTTCCTTTTACATACCTACCAGATTCAGTTTGGTGACTGTAGTTGCTCTGCTAGTAGTTATTTGAATGTAAAGCACGTTCTGGCTGTGCTCTGACCTGGAATAAAATTTTGCCTAAGAGCGAGTGTAGGTATTAATGAAGTAAGAATTCAAACAGAACAAAATTTTGAAACGATAAATGAGTACAGCTTTGTCAGGTACAAACATGAAATAAGATATTTTGCTAGAACACCATCTTTCTGATGTTAAAGCAGTGCTCTGTTAGATTTGGGTAGTGGTAGGAAAATGAATGATTCACGAAGGGGTTTCTTTTTTTTTCTTTTTTTTTTTTTGGTAGCTCAACTGTAATTTTGCTGACCTATATTCCCAGCACTTTAATAAGGCAGTAAAATTAACTTTGCAGTCATGACGTAGAGTTCTCCGTGAGCAGGTGACTTTAAACACGCTCGTTCCTCTTCTCCGGTGCCATCTGATGCCTTCTTCCAGCAGGACGTGCAAGTGTTGTCAAGCAACCATCGCCCGCAGGCAGTTGTGTGACATTTACTACCCGAGTATCAGAGTGCTTCTCGCTGTCAAACAGAAGCCAGCGAGCATTAGTACGTAATAGTCTAAATAAAGACAGAAGTGAACTGTGTATGGAGAATGTGTTAGGAACGAAGATGCAAAGCCAACATTTTATTTGAAAAATGCCTAAAATTAAAGCTGTCCTTTTTGCCAGTCTTACAAGGGCTGTTTGTCCTGAGCACTGAAGCCCAGAGGTTCACGCCGAGACAACTCTTAACCGTGTGATTAAGACCCATTAAGGCAGAAATTCTTGAAGCTCTGCTACATAGGGTCATGGATGAGAAATAGACTGTTTGAACCGTATGTATTGTACATACCAGCAGAAAAATCTTCTGAACAGACACAGAGTGAGCTTGGTCACAATTAAGTTGGACATTTACTTTTTATAGGGCTCATTGCAAATGTAAACACTTCAAGTGTTTAGAGAATTCCTTAGTGACTAGGAAAAGAGCACCGCCCGCTCCCTGCTCATTAAACTTTCAAGTTGAAGCCTCCAGTCGAAATATGAGGTTTTCTGGAGTTTTATCATGCGTGTATAAAATCTGGCAGTCTGCTGAGGTCACCTGTTTGAAAGCTTCCATTGCTTTATGTACATATGTGCAATATCAGTGAAGTCTATCTTCTGCTGAATCAGAATTTTCCTGTTTTAATTGCACTTAATTTAAAAACCTGGATTAATATGAAATTTCACTTGGTTATTGATAGAGATAACTGCTAAGCAAGAAACATCCCAGCTTCAGGTTAGGTTCTTCAGAACATAGAAACAGCGTGACTTTGCTTTTTTTAAAGATGAGCTTTATCCTGTTTGTATCTCGTATTCTGAAACTGTTTCCAGATAAGGCATAGATTAAACAGCAGCGTAATTGATTTTTCTCCTAATACTGCACAGTGATTTATTTTTAGGGCTGAAATAAACACACAAAACTAGAAAAAACAACACCAGCTGACAGTTGAGCAGAACAGTAATCTGAGGAGTTTTGTGATAGACCGGACTTAAAAATATATTAAGTGTAGCTCAGAACGCCCGTGCTTTCCTGGATTTTTCTCAGCTTTGTTTGGAAAGGAATATGGTAGAGAAATCAAAGTAGACCCATAGCAACTTCAGTACTTGTTTTCATTCTTTTGAATAAAAAGGTAGATGGAAATACAAAGCCGTAGTCATGCACCTGCTTAAATGAGTTGGAGTGTCCATTTATTTTGTTCAATTTAAAATCCCAGTATTGCGGCATGATACCAAAAGTAGTCCTCAGAATCCCTGCAGAAGTTAAATCTTAGCACTGGGATATTGTTTTTTCGCTTGTCCTCACCTACATTTAGAAAATTTCTTGTTACAACTTTTTCTAGAAGAAATTTTGTGAACTGGCTGTTTCATAACAGGAGCTAGCGTCTTTTGGCAGCTGTGTTTTAAGTGGGAATAATTTATCTTCTATTAGAGTATTTTGATGCATAACTGCTGGGAGAAGCTGTTAGCTGTGCAGAGCGCAACGAAAATTGAAGGGAACATGAACAGCAAATTAATGTGCTGCACTTGCACTAGACAACATTTTCAGTATACAAAGAAAGGGCTTATTAATTCTGATACTTGTCTCTGTGAGAAATGTAGGCCTACAGGGAAGAAAGGTTATGATTGTTTTATACAGTAAATTTCTGAAAGATTTGCGTTGACCAGCTGTTTATGCTTCAACCAAAAGTCCTGTTTTCTTGCCACCACCACCCCCTCTTTTTTTTTTTTTTTCTTAGGGAATATACTATTTCCACGGGACTGAAGCAGTGCAGCAGTCGTTTCACTACAAGGTCTGTTAAGCTGATCAGCCATGAGACCTGGCTGGAATGCGTAAATCCCAAACAGTGACTAGTTTAAAAGCTTTAACTTGTATACAATTTATTTCTTGTTGGAATTGAAGACTAAGCTAGGACTTACGGTACTGAGATACCACGTGTTATTTTTCTGCTGAGTTCTGTGGAAGTCTGCAGTCTTTCGGAGAGTATTACATAGTAAATATGAGTTGCTGTTAGCCACAATTAAATACTCTTAATCATCTTAGATATCTTTAAAGCTTTAAAAAAAGAAATTATCAAAGATCCATAACTATTCACTATTAGCTATGATGGAAATCTGGTAATTACAACTATTCTTGGATATGTCTCCATTAGTGAGGAAATTAAAATACAATATTGAGTAATGCTTGTTTCTGCCTAAAAGCTTTGCTGCTCTTGGCATGTGGAAATTGCTTTAGATCAGAAAGCTTGAACGGCAAAACAAATGGACTGAATACCCTACGTACAAATCCTTTAAGTTCCTAAAGCCTCAAAAATGTCGTCCTTGCTCCAAAGTCCTACACCAGACAGTTAGCAGTCTCGTAACTTGTAGTGCCTTCAGCTTCAGAATAGTTTCCCTGTCCCTGTTAGATTATCAGGTGGCAAATGTGTTTTCAAAGTTGAGGGTAACAGAGATACAGGTTTTGAAATGGAAAATTTATTTTTTCTAGTCTTCAGATGTGCAGACTGTTGACCAGCTGTCTTTGAAAACAAGATCAGATTGAATTCAAGAAGCCAAAGCTTGTAGGAAGGTTGGTGTGCCCTCGTGGGAGACCTTCCCCAGGAAAAACCTTGAGGTGTAGTCTTGTTAGATAAAGTTAGGTCAATAATGACACATTATCTCCTAAGACAATACTAAAAAGGGAGAGAAACTCTAGCAGTAACCAGCATCTCTGTGTAGATACCGCAGGTAAGCTTGTTCCTCTCCCGGCCGCTGCTTTTGAGAAAGCAGAGCTGCAGGTGGTGAGGAGGATGGGAACAGGCTGTCTCTCACCGTCCAGTCAAAGAATTCAGGTTCTCAGAGTTGAAGGTTCTTGGATTTTGTAGTCCTTGGTGTATGTCCATCCTTTTCTTAATGACAGGCATACTAGTTTCCAGATAAAAAACAAAGATACCTGTGATATGACAGTGCTCATATTTTCATATGCATATTTTTATATATGAAAGAAGATCTATTTCCATATATTTTCCATATATAGAGATATTTTCAGTTTGAAAAAGTATTCACATTGCAGAAGAAATTGCTGGCTTTGAACTGCTTGTGCAGATTAACTTAGTCAAAAATTTGAACTAAATACTGACAGTCTTAAGAGTACAACAATGAACTGAGCTCTTGTGTTAAAAAAAAAAAAAGTATGCTTAAGGTTTCTTGGGATGTTCCTACCTTTTTCTATTCTTCAAAGACAAGAAATCAGTATCAGAACATGGGTTCTGAAGATTATTGCCTTTAAATGGGTTTGATTTTTCTTTTAATAAGCTTTTAGTCTGTTTAGGTTGCAAGTCTGGATCTTTCTAACTATGAAAAATTGAGGTGGGGTGCCTAAATACCTTTCAGATTTTGAAATAGGAGGGGAAAACCTAATTTCCTTAGATCTGGTCGTAGTTGCAAACAAGCAAAGGTAGAGCTTAAGCAGTTGTGGAAGTCATGTATACATGGGACTGTCTATAACCTTCAAAGAGTGTCCTATGAATTTTGGTCTGGTTAGGGTACTGTGACAGACATGTACTTTACAGGCATTAAGCAGCGGTTGTTTTTTCTTGAAGGTCATCGTTAGATGCGTGCCGAGAGAAAATGCATTGAGACAAGTGGCTTTTAAGCAAGGCAGCTTCCATTTTGGTAGCTGAAGAAACTGTTGTTGATAATTGTAAGGAACTAAATCAATTTCAGTGAGCACTCCTAAAAGTCCCCCAATAACTTTAGCTAAAGTATAAGACACTTTTATTTAAGTCTGGAATCTCATTTGTCAGTTAATTCATTTAAACAAGAACTTACTAGGCACGAGTGGCCGGTATCTATCAACTTGAGACAACATCTGAAGTCACTCAGTGGTTAATAATCTGTACTTGCTGCTGTAGGGTGTTCAGAGGGTGTCTGACTGATGTGTTTGTCACCCGCTGTCTGCAAAGGGGTGGCCTCAGATCTCTGCAAGCACCTCTACAAAAGGCTATTGAAAAGAAGAGGAAAAAAAAAAAACAAAACCATGATAGATGCATCCTTACCAGAGCAACGTTGTCTGAACAGATAAAAAGATAGCAAAAGAATGAAGTCAGAGTTCTGTATCCAATTCTTAATTAATTTGATTTCCTCTCTGTCTTGAGCTTCTCCCTATTGATACTTCTCTGCAAAGCTAGTCCTTTTCCTTCATCAAAAAAAAAAACTTTAAGCGAGTGGCAGCAGTGTTTCAGCTCCAAATGGAAGCATTCTCTCCCATTTCTGTTACTTCAGGAAGTATCCAGTACCAAAATCTAAAGAAACATAGCTGTATTGCAAATTGGGACATTAAAGTGGGGAATGAGCGATCGGAAGACTATGTGACTGTCTGCATTGCTTTCAGAAAAATTGTCAATTCACGTAATTGGTACCATTTTTTAGTAAGGGCAACGTACTGTAGAAGAGCCTGGTTTAGGTTCTGTACTGCAGTTTTAATACCTTGATTGGGAACGTAATCCACATGAAAGCTCTTGGCCAGCACCCTCACAAGTGGTAAAAATGACAGTGGAGACATGTCCTGGAAGATAAAATCAGTAATGCTTCTTCCTTCAGGACTGATTTCTCCACTTTAGCATCTTTGATGGCAAACAGAAATAACGATTGGTGTAAATGTCCATCAGTGTGATATGGCTGGAAATGGCGTTGACTGTGAATAGGATAACAGCAGCATCCAAAAGTGAGGTATTAGGAAGAGGGTCACTGGAAAAGATACTGTATCCAACATCCCATTTTTTACTGTTGTTTTTTAGCTAGTGGTGGTGTTTTACCATTTTCATTTCCAATGCTTTGGAGATCATTCTAAACAAGTCTCTCATTTAAAAAAAAAAAAAAAAGTAGTCTGTAAGGGTATTGCATGAGCCATTAATTTCCATACATGTACTTGCAGTGAGCCCAGAAAAACATTCAATTTCGAGTCATGTATTTCAGTTCCCAGTAACTACTAGAATAGTAATGTTGGCGAAGAGAGCCCCTTCAATAGAGGTTTTACTTTTTTTTGTGTTGTTTTCCTCTTTTCTTTTTGTTTTTAGCCACCAGCTAAATACCTCCTGCCAGAACTGACAGCATCAGACTATGGAAAGAAGTGCGTGGTCATTGATTTAGATGAAACTTTAGTGCACAGTTCATTTAAGGTAAGTAAATTCAAAAGTGATTTCTTGCAACTTGAATCTGTCAGTGAATGTTGTAGGAACTGTTAAGCCTTTTAACACATTAACTAGTCTTACAGGCTCTCCCAGGATGCCTCGTAGTTCTCATTGTTACTCCTATGATTATTCATCCTAATTTAGCTGTAAGGGGAGTAACAGATGTTGCTTGCCTTTTTTTTTTTTTTATTCTGAGAAAGTCACACGGACTGCAACAAGGCTTTGAATGGTTATTGACTTCATGGCTTTAAATGGTAACTATTCCAACAAGGACCTGTATTTTAACAGGTACAAGACTTGTTGCTCTGAAACTATGGTTTCATTTTTGATGTTTAAATGATGCCATAGTTAGTCTAGGAGAATGGAAATTCAGCACAGCTCATGCTAGGTGGATGTACCTTAAACCAGTAGGTTTTGGGCACCAGTGGTTGCTGTGCTCTGTTGCCGGACAAGATTGCTTTCCGTGTGAGGCTGCTGTCCCGATCACAGTAAGTGTCTTTAAGTATTTAACTTTCACAACAGGAAAGCGAATAGTATTTAGCTGTTGCTGATGAGTCAGTCATCTTCTAGAAGCAACTTTTATAACCCTTCAGATTTCAGCATGTGGTGGAAGTAGTGGTATTTTTCTATTGTTTAAATAGGGCTAAATTTAGAATAGGAGAATTCAGAAATACAAATAACCTAAATTGGCTCATAGTAGTGGTAGTATTTCTGATTAGCAAATGTCAGACATGATAAAGCATGTGCTAGTTTTAAACTTTGATACTGGAGAATTTTTAGAATCAATAGTATGTTTCCTTATTAGTAGCAAGCTAGAGTTACCATCAACTTTATGGTCTTCTAGTTCTGGTTTGCACTCCATTTTTCACTGCTAGAATAAACTCAGCATTTTAATCCTGCAATATTGAGTTGCCAAGCATTTAAATATGCAAACCATAATTCACATTGTGGTTAGAATTTGGCAATCGCCTGTCTTTGTTGACTTAAAGAAGAACTTATATGGAGATACTAGAACAAATATTCCTGTGCCTCAAACTGAAACTAAGATTCTTCTCTGTCTTTATTGTGCCTAATGGTATATAACGATTTGTGGTGGCGTACAGGAACCCCTTAACCTCAGTGCCAGATCCTTGTCTTCTATACCCAGACTGAACTTGCACTTGAGAATTTTTCAGGGAGATTAGAAGCAGACTGGGAAGGGAGGCACCATGTCTTCCTAATTAAATGAGAGTCAAAAATAGGAGGGGAAAGCTGAATTTAAAAGTCTAAGTTTACATTAAAATAATGAAATATTAGGCTTAGTGTTATCTGAAATGTAAAAATAAAAGTTTGTTTTCTGAATGCTGTGGGTAACTTCGTACTGTGATTTTTCTGTTTTTTGAAACAAAATGAGATTCAATTTAGGTGGTTATTCTTTTTTTAAAACCATTTTAAAGAAATACATGTTTAATGGTTGACATAATGTAAATCCTTTCTTGTAGGATTGAGGTTTGTCTTTATTGCAGAGTGCTTTCTTGGCACATTTTAATCATCCCATTTATTCAAATGATATTTAATGGGTATTTTAGATGATGTTAAATAGATATTTAAGAAAAATCAAAAGATGATTCTACTTAATCTTGAACACTGAATAATGTTTGTGTTAGGAAAAGAAAACTAATCCTTTTTTGTGTGAAGTAAATAGTGTTAGGCAAATGTTGGAGTTCCTGCAGTATTAGCGTCTTACAGCTACAATGGCATTATCTTAACATGAAGCCCTGTGATGGGAATATGTAAGAGAAAACCAAGTGTTGGAGGAAATGGCTTTAGTTGTTTAGTGGCAGGCACTGTCCAGAGGTGCTGTTTGGATTTTGTTTCATTTCAGCTGAAGCAAGGCCGTTGCCGTCATCAAAAATAACGATGGATTTCCAGAAGAGCAGGGGTTTTAACACCTATATGCACACTGCTCTGCCTGAATAATTGTTACTTTTGCAGCTTCTCTTAGTTGTATTTTTTTTGTTTTTTCGCTAAAACATGTCTGCTCTACCCAGGCAGGTCCCCACTTAAAAGCTGTAAAAGTGTACGTAAATTTGTGATTTTTTAGTACAAAAGGCTTTATTCAAAACACATGATATTTTAGAATTCATAGTTCTGTTGTGAAATAGGCTTCATATTTCAAATGCAGATAATTTTTTTTTTTTTTTAACACAACCAGAGAGGCAGAGTATTTAAAGTGCTCTTTTATGAAAGCAGCAACATCTGAAGGAGGGTAATTCTTGTCTTTTTATGCCCCTGCATATTTGTGAAGCTGTAAGGAGGTACTAGTCTTTCATGTTAAGTGCATATTAAAGGAAGAAAGTTTGGGGTGCTTTGGCAAGAGTAAAAAAGGAATAGATAGACATTATAGTTATCGTTCCCATCATAAAACAATAATAGAAGCAAAAATCATAAATTATAAATCAAGGAGATGTAAACATGGTTTTGTATAAAATGAATTAAACCACATGCAAGTCTGGAATGTAGTCATATTCAAAACTGGCTGTGAAACACTTTTAGAACATTTAAAACTCTGAAGCTTTTTATTAAACAGAAACAGTTGTAACTAAAATAAAGATTTTCAATGGAAAGACATTGTCTTCTTTCACGATCTGTCTCTGTGGTTCCCACTCGAGGCACGTACGTGCTTCGTGTGTGCAACCCCAGAAACCTTTATCCAGCAAACTGTTGCAGACTTTTCGCCTGTCTTCCCATCATGATGAAGCACAGAACCCCAGTCCGTGCTCTCTTCCTTATCGCTTGTGCCAACAAGAAAGCTGCATAGTACCTAAAGTATAAGTGGGGGAAGCAAATATGTAGTTAAGAGTAGTTTGGTCAGTGTTACAAAGTCTAAGGGTGAGTTTTATTTGTTAGTAAAAATCAGGTTGTCTAAACAGAATGTGGTTTTCTCTGACGTCTGGTTGCTGTTGCTCCTGTTAAGAAAGTTTAGTAATAGCTGTATTACTATCAGTGGACTTCAAAACCTTTGCAACTTGCAGTGACCTATTCTCTTTCTGCTGGTACAGAATATTTATCTTGCTTAAGGGCACCATGCATGTATAAATTCTTCAGGTGCGTGCAAGTCTTCTCTAAGTATGCACAGAGCTGGCACCCACTTGAAAACTTTGGTGGCTGAGTTATTGAGAGTTCATTTGGGTTTCTCTTAAGGTGAAGCTTCAGAATATTTTTGTGTGCCTGTTCTCTGGCTATTAGAGATGCTGCAGAGTATCTTTTCTGTCTGAGGGGCTTTGTGTAGGTAGCAGATGGGAACCTCGCCTCTGCCTTTTTCAGAGGCAGAAAGGGGGTATATCTTGGGAATTGCTTGATGTCAGCTAAAGAAAAATTCAGATTATATCTGCGGGTATTTGAGGAGTTCTTTAGATCATACTAACGCAGCAGTCATCAACAGAATGGAGTTTTCCAGCATCAGCTGCTCTGGAGGTTTGGTTGCCAATACTGGTTGGTCAGGACAAGTAGATTCAGCGTAGCTTCTCATTTGCCCTCTGATGCAGCACTTGCAGATGTCAGATCAAAACATCTTCCTTATTACTTCGCTACTGAGAGAAGGTGTTGCCCTCCGTATAAATTCTTGCGGTCGTTTTGCTCTCCTTGCAGGAAGGTCATTTAACAGTGGAATTAGAATCTTGTTTTTCCAGGGAATGAGATCAAAGTGGTGCTATCAGGTTAATACTGCAGGATTCCTTTTTCCTACCATTTTTCACAGAGCACCTGTTTAGGCTCACCAGTTTGTGATCTGTTTCTCAGTCTCTTTACCTGGGCTGCTTCTCTGCTTTCTTGGCACCCCCTTGCCCCCCGAGTGGGTTTGAAGGCTGTTTCTAGTCTCGCAGATTCTTCAGGGACGTGCTCCTTGGTGGTACTTAAGATCAGTCTGTTGGCTGATCCAGAAAACCAGGTGGGAAAGTCTGTGAAAGTCTGATAGAGCTGAGTGAAGAGGTTTTCCAGCTTTAGTAATGCCAGTTACCAGCCAGACTACTCCCAGCCTTCGTTTTAGGCTGTTACCCATGAAGCATATTGTCTGTTAATCATTCCTGTTAAAACTATATTTGGCAGCTCTGTATCTCAGCCATTTCCAAGCTGCGGATCATAGAGTGAGTTACAAACTTCAGCCAGGCATGTTTACATGATTTTTTTTTTTTTTTTTTTTTTTTTTTAATCACAGACGTAATGCATGACGTACCAAAGGATCCTGCCAAGTTTGATGTCCATTTGAACTAGTAAACATTCTTAGCTGTGCGTCCCCCAATTACCACTACTGTCTAGCCAAGATTAGACTATGTACTCTTAAACTGTCTACAAGGACATTTTCCTGCTTTCCAAAGTAATTTTACTTCACCAACAGTTTTTCACAGTAACTCGTAAGAAATAAGTTGTATTTAACAGGCTAGACAAATGGATTCAAGGACTTGGACAGAGTGTGCCTGCTCTTCCCTTTTGAATTAAAATGCAGTTTTACATGAGTAATTTGATTGGTATAGCATGTTCTTGAGGTATCACGTCTTGAGAATCATTTAACTACACAACTTAAGTCTTGTTGCAGCTCCTGATTCAAATATAAACATTAGATATTACTTTTACCGCTGTCTTTATTTTTAACTAATTACTAAGTGATGACCCAGAGTAGAATATGTGAAGCACATAGCTGAATTTCTTTGTCATCAGCCACACAGACTTGATGAAAGAGTTATCCAAATAGATACTTACCCTGGTAAACACACTCAGCGGTAGTGGGGGTTATTCAAGCAGTAAAGCATATTACGTTGTGTGAAGCTTAAAAATACGAGAGAAGAGGGAAGTGCAGTATCTGGTGAATACAGCTGTGTAAGGCTTCCGACTTGTGTGTGTAAAGGGTGCACACACAGAGTGGATCTGTATAGTCAATAATGTTTATTAACTTGTTCCTCAAAAGTGAGTAATCTTCTCTTTTACGCCTCTGAAATTTTCCCTCTAATGATCTTATTTTTAATGTTGATTTCTTTCCTTGTCATTCTTTCTAGCCAATTAGCAATGCTGATTTCATTGTTCCTGTTGAAATTGATGGAACCATACATCAGGTAAGTGCTCTTCTTCCTTTAGCGTTGTCCCAGTAGTGGAACTGTCCTCAGTGTCCCAGAGCATTATCTTTCTCCATTTGCTGCTTTACATTCAATAATTTGTCCTTTTGCAAAATACAAAAGCTGTGTACTCTGGAATGTATCATCCAGAAAGGCAACCATGTTTGATCAGCGATGTAGTTTCTAACTCCTAAGCCTCGATTTTAACTTTTTCAGTTCTCCAGAATATCTCTCAGGACTTCAATACTTGACTCTCTGTCAGTTTTAAAATGGTTTCAAACAGGAAATGATCTAAGGATGGATTTTCAAACATTGCTAGGCCCAGAAAAAACTACTTGAATACTGCATTTCTCATTCCCTCCACGGACAAACAGGACATAAGTTGGCTTTAATGTCTGTTGGTAGCTCATATGGACAAAGCTTTATAAAAGTATTAAGGAAGGACAGACATTTCTTCAGTTTTTGTGGCAATCTGTGTTTAAGTTCTGTCCCCTTTTCTTCCTGTAAGTAATTTAAGTTGCTCTGATAGGACTTTTTATACACTTAAGCATCTTTAAAAGGTCTGGACAAAATTGCAAGGAGACTAATTTTTAATTCTTTAAGAACTTCACTTAAGACTCTCTGAAATGGTTTTCAGTAAATGCGAAACACCCATAATTTGAAAGTCAGTCCCCTTCATGTATCTTAGCTTGGTGTCTTTAATCAGTAGTCATTTCTGAAAACGTTGAATGAAATAAATTACAGTGCTGTAAATTGTCCTTTTCAGACAGACATTAAAGTTATTGCTGGAGATGGGTTTTACTGGTTAATGTGAAGTTGAGCCTTTCTGATACATGAATCTTGAAAATTGTTTGAAACGTCCTCTGTTGGTTGTTGTAGGCTAAAGATAATGCAGTTACTGAGTTGCAAATCTTCCCTGGATGTGATTCAATGGAGATTTTAAATACTTTAATTTTTGAAATGTTGTCTTTTATATGGATTATTTTAATATGTTCATATTTTGATCTTGGAACAATTGATAGATCATAAAGTTAGTTCATAGTTTTGTTTCGTTTCCTGTTATGAAAACCATCCATGTAACTGTCACTTAAAATAATTACTAAATATCAGTCAGTGGACTGAAACGTGTTTGAAAGTGATAGTTGCTTTGACAGTTTTTACACTGTGCCTGTTTTATGTAGAAAAATCCAATATCTAGAGTACTTAAACCTGTAACGTTCACCAGAGCTGAATGCTTAAAATACATAAGTGATGTTTTGGGAGATTTATATTGTGATATTGTCTGTCCTCATTTGATGTGGGCTTTAATTGTGTTTGGTGCTGTAACGCAGACATTTTCTCTCCTAAAACTTTCTAGAATGCTTTTGAAAGGGAATAAAATAGGTTGCCTAATGATTTTGAATGGCTTAGGATTGTGATCACTTAGCTTGTCAAGATTATATATTTACGTTTTGAAACAAAATCCAGTAAAAGACTATTTGGGCTTTACAGTCAAGCACTTCAAAAGCCTGTTGCTTTTCCGTTCCCCGCTGCAAGCTTTCAGATTCTTCACCAAATGTAATGCAGTTAGGCACTCAAGATGACTGCATGTGGGGGAAAAAACCCACAAAAACAACTGGTCAAAGGGAGTGGATTTGTCCTTACCCTAACCGTGAACAGGAGGAAGGCTGCTCTTGACAGAGAAGGTCAAGTGAAATTAGTCTCTGACTGTGCTTTGCTGGAGACTTCCTGCGTAATTTTCAAGGAAATTGCTTAATCCCTTTCTATTTCAAGTTCTTAATCTCTAAAATAGGTGAAAATCTCAGTCGCAGTTGAAGTGAAGTTAATTGTAAGGAATTTGTGATCCTTGAAGTAGAGGTAATTTATACGGTATACAGAACAGGCAAAGTCTTGGGTTCGTGTGTTTGTAACACCTCTGCAGGCAAAGTAATGTACTGTCATCCACCAATCTTTTTTTTTTTTATTCAACTGTGATAATCTGAAGGGTGAAAGCGGACGTTCTGGCTTAGTCTGATGAGCGTTAACACAGGCTGTAGAGCTTTGACAACCGGTTCCCACTTCAAACCTGTAATTTTTTATTCCCTTAGAGCATAAACTGAACAGGTACCAGAAATTTTTTGTTATCCATCAGAATTTGTCATCTGTATAATGCTTGTCCATTTTCTTAAGCAGTTTATATACTCAAAGATTAATCATTGGCATTGGGAAATAATTCTACCTGTTTAAAATATCATAGGATATGTGAAATGTTGTGGAACCATACTGTCCGTAGTGTGTATCCCTACCTGCTTTACCAATAAGCCTGGTATGTTACTGAGCTGGAGATTGTCTGGCAGAGTATTGTTGTACTTGAACTCTGCCTTAGACAGAACCCCATGGAAAACAAATGGAGAACACCATTTCAGAAGTGCCCATTCAGAAAAAAATTTGAAATTATACGAGATTCTTCAGATCTCATATACTAAAAATACAAGCTGTGGCAAATTCAATTGCTGTACGCTCGAAAGAGTTTTGAGACTGACTTATCTAACAAGCTTTGTTCATGGTAAATGTTGTAATTTTTTGTTGTGCAACAGAGGCATTCAAAAAAGGCTGTCTTTAGTTTGGGGAGTTTATTTTCCCTTATGCCATTTATAATCCAAAGGTCAGAGAGACTCTTGTTCTTCTATAGGGAGGACAATTCAAATCATCATCTTAAAGGGTGCTTGGGTAAACCAGCTTCCCTAGATTAAAAAATAGCTTTTCTGAACACCCCTTGTCCCTCTGCCATCTTTCTTTCTCTAGCCTAATTTACCTTGTCTTTAGGAAGGATTTGTCATTTTATTTTACAAGGAAATAACTCGTGTGGAGGTACCTTCTGTTACGGGTCTTCAGATGCCTGCAGAGACTGTGCCCGTCTACGGGGCAGCTAAAGTTACAGGAGATGAATTCCACGCTTTGTGTTGGAAATGATGGCACAGATACAAAAGGGCAGTTCTAATGCAAGCTGACACTCTTCTGGCCAGTTCTCTCATTTCTCTCCGGTTCTCTGAATAAAAGGAAATTAGAGCTGGTCCCCTGCTCTACCAAATTATAAGTGAGAAACTGTGGGAAGTCCAGTGACATGTGTTGCAACTGAGAGTGCTCTTTAGAGGAAGTTTACTGAGGATGAAAGTAGTGGCTGGAGAAAGATGTTCAACCTGTTTGGTACCCTTGACGTAACTTCTGCAAGAACACATCCTCTCTTTTGGAGCGTGCTTCCCATTTAACAAGGGCAGAGTGATCACAACCCCCGGATTGGAAACAGTGTGTTAAATATACCTTTAATCCCCAACGGGTAAAGATTTTTAGGGTACGATGGTTCTGTGTCTTTTATCCAAATTGACTTGCAATGCCTTTGTGCCTTGCTATCTGTGTCAAAGAGTAAAGAGGGCAGCCAGGAAGAGTTTGATTTGGTGTTACTTGAAATTTCATTCTTAAGTGTAATTTGTTTATTAAATGAGCAAAACTAGTTTTTAAGGGTTGGTTTTTTTTTATATTCAGTTAGCAATTGCTTATTTTTAGTTGCTGAAAGCTGAAGAAATATTTGGCATTATACTTTGAATGTAATGTACAAAATGTGTTTTATTGGGGGGGGGGGAATGCTGTTCGAATAATAAACTTTTTTTCTATAAAGGACAAAATTCCTTAATTCTCTTACAGAAGGCTGTGGCCTGGTTCAAGTAATCCAGGATAGGCTGTATCCGTTCTAGCTGGCCTATTCTTGGTTACTTGCACTGGGAGGCAACCACCACTGTGTGAACCAGAAAGACGAGGCTCAAGGACGCGTGTTATTTTCTGCTCGCTCTAAAGATGCACCCAGCCCATGAAACAGGAGATTACAGGAGCTTGAGTTGTCATGGGCAGATTTCTTTGTCACTACTTGAAGATTTCGTTATTGTCAAGCTGGTTTTGAAAGGCAATTCTTTGTGTCCTATTTGATTGATTGAAATTGAGCTGGGTTTCTCTTTTGGTTTACAAATACTGAGTCTTTTTAGCTTAAGACTGCTTTGAGGTATAGAAAAGGTATGTGGAAATACCAAATGCTTGAAAACAATTAAAGATAATTACTTGTGTTCTGCCATTAGCAGCTGTAAGTACAGAATCCTGTGAAAACATGCCTAGTGCCTGGTTTGGGCCTTAACATTTTAAGAGTGAGGTTCATTTTATATTAAAAAAAAGACTGTATTCTTCTAAATTCTTACTGTGATAAGGAAGAAATTAGTGAGCGTACAACACAGAAAAACTGGAGGGTTGGTTTTGTTTTTTTAATGCCCTGAAGACAGCGTATAAATCTCAGAAAAATGCCAGGAGCCAGTTAGTCTAGAGACTTAAACTGAAGACATCAGGCAACAGAGGAAAAAGCCAAGCCACAAATAACCGTGCGGCATTGAGATGCAAGTCCAGCCACTAACAAAGTAAAGGGGAAAAAATTCCAAATGAGGAGGAAGAGGAGAAAAGAGCTGCACTGTCAGCTGAAGAAAGCTTTTTATGTGCAGTAAACCAAAGAGATTTTGTAGCCCAGGATACCAGTACACTTGCAGTTGCTTCCAGGATCTAAGTAGGACTTCTCAAAAAAACTTCAAGGGGAATAACCATCCAGAGTATTAATACATGTTGTTCTGAAAAAAAAAACAGTGATGTTAAAAAAAAAAAAAAAAAAAAAAAAAAAAAAAGAAAAGAAAAATAAAGGGGAGGGGGGGAAGGAGTTGGGGCTTTTTAGAGAAGGAGAGAATTAAGGGAAAAACTTGGTGAGACCTCATCCTAAGAGATTGCATTTATTATTAATAAGGCATTTAAAATGAGGAGTGACTCTGTTGGCCAGAGCCCAATAGGTAAGATTTAAGGCAAAACAAGAAGTGAAACTCAAGCAGAGGAGGTTGAGGGTGCTCTGTGGTGGATCAGGAGATCTAAACTGCAGGATGGAGACAATACAACTTAAAAATGCTGTGTGCTTGCAGCTAATACCGGCTAGCTGCAGTATTAGGAGACCTACAAATTGCCAAAAAAGCGCATATTGCAAATACTTGCTTTTATAAGCCCACTCCTGTCCACAAGCCTGTGGTTAAGGAGCTCTCAGCCTGTAGCTACTGGGTTGATTTACTGTATGCTCTCTTTATGGAGGAGGTGGGTTATGTTGCAAGCAGTAAAGTTCATATCCTTGGCTTGGAGTTTGTAGTTACATTCCAAGTGGAAATACTTCACCGACAGAGCCATAGATAGGGATGGAGAGCTAAGAGGAGACTTCTTTTGCTGTGGCTGAAAACACTAGGTTTTAAAAGGGAAACTAGTACTAGATTCCAGCACTAATTATCCAAGAATGACTTTAAGACTTTGGGGTGTCCCTTTTGTGCCCTCAAAAACAAGTGTAGGAATATAATTTAAGGCTAAAGAATTAAGAACTTCTTAAGAACTGTAGAGTTAAGGAGTAACTTGCATCCTATGCACAAACTTGCTATGTTTCCTCTTGTAACTGGCAAGTTGGATAGTCCCTTTCTGGGTACCCAAACGCAGAGGGACTGCAACTGTCTTTATACCTGTGTCTTTAAAAATTTGAAGATGTAATTTGGAAAGGAAATATTACAGAACAACTTTGTGTAGTAAGATTTAAGTGAAAAAATAATTGCATTGTTACAGGAGAGGAAATTACTTGGTTTATGCCTAGTGAAATACAGGAAACTTTGCTGTAGTTATCTGGAAAGAGAGCGGTGTTGAAGTACATCTGTTAACTGTCTTTAACTCATAAAATGTCACATTAATTTATTGGTTAAGTGCTGCTGTGGTTGTTTTAAAAAAAAAAAAAAAAAAATCTGGGTTATAAATTGTTATCTGTATCAAAGTTTGAATGTATTGCTTGAATCTGAGGGGCCAGAAATAGTTTAGTTAAGCTTCATAGAAATAACTTAAAGCAGATCAAGTCTTTATGCTATGAGCTAAAGTAAAGTGGAAGAGTAATTAACATTTCTGCTTTGGTCATTAAGGTACAGCTCCATCATATATGTTTTATTAAAAACTTTGCTTTCAGATTTAGGTTTTCAATTTCAAGTCCCTATTGCGCAACTTATTTTCTTCTTTTGCTAAAGGCTTTAATTGTTACATTTCAGTTCAAGCTGGTATTTCTGTATTTTTCTCTTTCAGGCTTTCTCTCTGGGTGCCTTACGTTTTTTTACCTCTTTATTAATATTAATCTAGTAAAAGACATATAATTAATCTAGTTCTACATATCAAAGAAAGAAATTCCTGAAATTGCATCAGTCTTGCAATTCTTCCTGAATTCAGCTATATGCCAGACTTCTCCACTTAATTTTCAGTATTTAGAATTACTTGCCAAACAAAGAAGATAAAATGCTGCAAATGTTTTCTCTCAAACTTTTAATCTAAGTGCAAACAAGATAGATAAATATTTTTTCAAGCAGACTCCCCTCTTCAGCTTCCCAGTATATTGTGAGCTAGTTGTAAGCTTTCTGAGCAGCAGTTATCTTATCTTGGTATTTTCTGTGAACACAAATCATCTTGCTTGCTCTGAAAGGAAAGGCAAGGAGGCTCTAATATTTGTTAATCACGTTGTTGACAGTAGGCAGCCAAGCTGCCTGTATGGTTGTCAGTGCAAAAAGGCAATATAGCGTTGCTGAAACCAAGCTGCTCAAGAGGAGGGGGATCCTGAGTATTTACCATCTTTATGGCAAGGTCACAGTAGAAGATGCTGTAGACTTTGCCACTAAAATTTGAAAGCAGCATTTGCTAGAGATTCTGCATGGTGCTATGAAGATTTTTGGTGAAAGCTCTCTGCAGAGCCAGATGACTGATAAAACTGTCCATAGTGAGATACGGTACTTAGCGCCTGGAATTTAAAAAATGAAAGAATTAGCCACAGGAAGAAAACAGTTCCCTATTGTGCAATTCCTGTCATCGTAGAGGTTTCATCGGATTTATTCCTTCTGTAAAGCTCTTCGGGACTGAAGACACCAGCACCAAAATCGTTTTGGTTGAGAGATCTGAATCCTCACTTCTTGAGAAGCCCTACTGTCTCTCTTTGCCTTTAATGAGATTTTTCAAGAAGCATCACTCCAGATGATGCACAGTATTTGCAATTGCATAATCAGCATGGGTCTTGGCAGCCCCTGCATTCAAATTTCTCATTATTGGATGTCTACCTTTATCTTGTATACTTTTTTTTCCTTTCAGCATTTCATTTGAACTGCTTCCGTGTTAACTTTTGTTTCTTCAGGTGTTAGGATTACAGGAGCGTGTTGGGGTTTTTTCCCTTTCCTTTTACCTTAAACACCATTTGACCTAAATAGTCGTTATCATTCCAGGTTTATGTATTGAAACGACCACATGTGGATGAGTTTCTTCAGAGGATGGGAGAGCTCTTTGAATGTGTACTCTTCACAGCCAGTCTAGCCAAGGTTTGTTCCTCTCTTCATCTCATTAGCCCTTACTGTGCTGGTCAGTGGACTTTTGGTTGGGTTTTCTATGGATAATTATTTCCACAGTTGGTACTGTCTTAATTTTTCCCCTTCTTTTCTGCTTCTTTGTCTGACAGTGTGTACTTTGTCTGCTAGTGTGTGGGTAAGTGTTTCCATGGTAACACCATCACATATGGGCTTGTCTCATAATGTAGCCTCCATGCATTGCTCATAATGCCAATATGAAAGGCTTACGAGTTACCATGGTTATAGTGAGAAATTAGAACAAATAGCGTGTGAGTAAAGCAGTATATTAAAGCTGGGCATGAAATAAAATACACTGTATTTAACGCTATCTACGTGATCAACCAGTGATTCAGAAATTTACTGCATCTGAAAATTGGAAACACATTTTTGCAATTGCATCTTGACAGAACAATCTGGAGTTAGAAATTTAGACATTTTGTAAAGCTTGAAACATCAACAGGAATATTTTGTGCCCTCTGGTCTCCAGTAGCAGTAGTAGCTCGTAGGTAGTTTTGTGGTAGACATTACAGTAGTAGACATCTTAAATTCTTCACTTCTTTGTGTATTGTATTTGTGCTCTCTTTTTTGTAAAATTATATTGATTATTTCTAAATAATACTCTAGCATAGTAAGCTTTTACTCCAACCTAGTGCAGAGATGGTGGTAGGGGACAGGACCTTGTCTGATCTGCTGTAGTGCCTTCTTACCAGAGCATTCTTCCCTGCGCTCTGTTTACCATGTTCTGTTCAGTCACATCATGAAAATCCTAAATAATGGAACAATTTCATACTGCAGTTAGATGTCTAGCAGTTTTCTTAGTCAAAAGATGATTGATTTCAACATCAGTTTTGTTTCTCAGTTTAAAATATAGGAAAATGGTAACTCCTATCCTGCAAAAATACGTTATAACTACCATTTTCAAGTACATGGTTATTTCATGTTCTGGTTTATTTGGATACTTTTCCTTGGACAGTTTATATCAATTGTTGGATTCTAAGCTGTGCCTCACTTAAAAGTATCATCTTATATATAAAATGAGAATTTCCCAGTATTGTACATGGGTATTTTTCCCAATAACGTCTTTGTCTGATCTTTTATGGCCCAATTATGCAATTTGGTAATCTTAAGATTCTTACTGACCCAGCTGCTCCAAGGGCATCATTTGAAAAAGCTCCATCAAGCTGAGATGCGTTCAGTGCAGTTTATCTTCCGAGGCACATGGAAATGAATCGGCTGTGGAAATGGCTTCATATAGATTTTCTGTTAGCATTGGCTGGTTTTATGATAATGGTAGGTGAGATCACTGGGTCCATCAACTTCTAGGTAACTCCTAGGGTAACTATAAGCTGGCCCTAAGAATAAAACCTAATCAATAAATCACAGAAAACGTTAGAGTGCAAGTTAGCCTTCCGTAGAACGATAACCGTCCTACTTTTGTGTTATCTTTTTATTAATCACTTCAGGTTTGCAGGCATGTAAGTTAATTAACAAGGAGCAGGGAAGAAAATGAAGAAAGGGCATTTCATCTGAAATTATTTTGTGTCCCTTCTTTGTATAGTTCTGTGAATTAGCCTTATCTGCACGTTGCTAACTTCATGTTTCTAACTTCTGTTTTTAAGTATGCAGACCCAGTAGCTGACTTGCTGGATCGCTGGGGTGTGTTCAGGGCAAGGCTCTTTAGAGAATCCTGTGTTTTCCACCGAGGAAATTACGTGAAGGATCTGAGTCGACTGGGACGTGAGCTGAGTAAAGTTATTATAGTAGATAATTCTCCTGCATCTTACATCTTCCATCCTGAAAATGCAGTAAGTTTTCTTAGCATTTGAAGTACTCAAGCGTAACTTTATCTTTCTGGTCCTTGCCCAGACTTTCCGATTCAGAAAATAGCCTTTCAGAACGCTAAGTTGTATTAGTTTCTGTATTTTCTTAGACTGCAGGTAGGTTCTAGTACTCACTGCCAAATAGTGAAGGACTAGGGCAAACTGATCCTGACAGTGTGTCATAGTCATGACTGTTCATCTGCTTTCAGTTTTAGCTTTTGGCATGAAGTCCATCAGTTTTGAGAAATACCAGGCGGTGTAGAACCTGAGTAACTAACCTAGCTCTAAAAAGAGAAGCTGCCCTCCAGCATAGTTTTTGTTCATTGGAGTGGTGATTACAGAAAGGATGGTTTACTTGAACAGCTTTTGGTACTGCCATCTTTTTTCATTGTGCGAATGAAAATATTTTACTAGACAAGATAATTAATGCTTTACTCGTTACTATCAGAGTTCTGTATTCGTGGCTAAGGGGAAGAAAAAAGTCAAGATCCTGTTGTGTTGTTACGCTTCTCCTTTTAAGTATTTTTGTGAAAACTCACTTCATAATTAGAAATGTTAGTCAACAAGTTCATCAAGTTTTAGGAATAAGGATAAAAAGCAGGCAACAGTACTTGAAGGGAGAATAATTAGAAGCAATGCGTGTTTTCACTGTATGTTTCGTATCGGCTCCAGAAAATACGATGGAATGGTCTGGCACTTGCTCCATCCATTGCTGCAATCGGTACAGATGCTCACATCTGTTTTGTAGCTGCCAGGATAGCAAGCTGCAACTTGCCTTAGATCTACTGACTTTTAAACAACCAGGCTGTGCAATGTTTTCTTTGATGTTTTTAGGCTGCCTTTTTTTGTGAACTGTTAAAATTAACGTAGGAAATTTTTATCAGGAACACTGTTTTGCATGGTCCTGCCTCTCCAGAATAGCTTTTTTTTTTTTATGTGAGCTATTTATCTTGCAGCAATCAGCTTTTAAATTCAGATCCTAACACTGTGATGCCCTAAATGATTGGGTGAAAACATTTTTCTGGTTGGTGCCATACATGGTTTAAAGTTGCTATTTATAATAACCAGGAGCTGTAGCTCTAATTTATGTTCATGGTTAAAATTAAAAACCTGATCCAGATCGTCATTTGGTATCTCGGAATTCAGTGCCAAGAAAATAATGAGCTGTAGAAATTTGGGAGATGAAATTAAGGGCCTTGTCAGAGTGGTTTAATCATGTATAGAAAAGTGCTGTTAGCTAACTGATATTCGAGTCTCTGCAGAAACCAGAGCTTGTAACAAGATCCAAGATAGTCTTTAAAAGACCTCTGTATACTTCCATAGTGAAGATACACAGACCTCCTTCCCCAAATCCAGCCCACATACTTAAGAAGTGTTATTATATGCATTATTTTCTGAACCCGCTCTCAAGGTCTTATATTTTAATCAGAGAACTGTTCTATACTCGCTGTTTAAATATTTCCTCCACAGCCTCATGCCAGAAGGGGTTGTTGCTGCATGCCTATGTTTAGTGACTCACACTGATAATACTTAGAGGGGAAAAAAAGACTTGCTTGTAAATGAAGTGTCAGTACAGCTTCGTAACCTGTATCTTCCTTCCAGTCTATTGTGAATATCAAGGAGGCGGAGCAAATTGAGCTGCCCAGTGTTGGGTCATGTAGGTTACCTGGACATGTAGGAGAAGGTCAGCTGCATGTCAGCTGTTTTACGGTTGGATTTGGGGTTGATGTTGCATACTAGAAAATGTGGACTTGAACGTGGTACTCCGCTTGAATGCTAATGACTAGCAATTTGCCTTACTGTGGTGGCAGTGAGTATTACAGGACATCTACACAGGCAAAACTCGCATGTTGTTCACATCATAAAGTCATCTTAATATTTATTGGTTGCTTTGTTTCAGGTGCCTGTGCAGTCCTGGTTTGATGACATGACAGACACAGAGCTGCTAGATCTTATTCCTTTCTTTGAAGGACTAAGCAAAGAGGAAGAAGTTTACAGTATGCTTCATAAACTCTGCAACAGGTAGCCCTTAACTTTGACTGACTTCTGCTGCTAGATTGCAGTTGCTAGAGGCTGTCTCCATCTTTTTCAGCTCTTTGAAATGTAAGCTTTGGGGAGGTCACCCCTGTCAGAAGTGCTACTCTTGATCTTCCTGTTACATTGGACACGGACAATCATGAGTGATGCTATTAAGCCTTCAGAAGCCTGACTCCTAAGGTCATGTGTTCAGACTACTTTTTTAAAGGAAAAAAAAAAAAAAAAAGAAGCTATTTTAAATGGAACTCTTTTAATGAATTTCATAAATGGACATCTTTTACTGGATCAGCTTTTCTTAAAACATGCCAAAAAAGAAGCTTGTATTTCAGCAGTTGAATTTCTCTCCCTTTCTTCCCCTCCCACTATGCAGACAATTCTACCCCCCTGCTTAGAGCAGTTGACCTGACTCTGAATTTTTTCTTACAGAATGAAGTGCCTTTTTGAATGTTATTTTAAGATAAAAATTCATTTTTGTATAAGACGTATTTCCAGACATCTTTTAGTCTTGTATTGTCTAAATGCTTTAAAAGGAAAAAGGAAAAATTTTATAGAGCACTGTAATATATAACAAAGGAAAAAGTTGAAACAAAGATGCTGGGTTCCTGTCTCCACAATGACATAAAGTTGTATTACATTTTGTCATGCTCAGAAGGTTTAAGCGTTTGTGGGAGGGGTGATTTGGGTTAATTACATGGTTGTTTCACCGATATGATTTTGGGCACAGTTTTGAACATATCTGCAGTTGTTTGAGTATTAGGGAATGATGGAATTGAGAAAATAAGGTGGCTAATAGATCTAAAGCACCTTTTCTTCTAGACAGATGAAGTTCTATTGTCTCTGCTTACGCACAACTGCCATGCCTCTCATTTTTTGGAAAACCATTATCTTGGGAGAATGGGGAGGAGGTCTATTTATTAGTTTAAGATTCTTTTCTTAAAAAAACCCATCTGGGTAAGCTGGATCTGCGTTGAGCTGTTTGGAGTACTTTTTTCTTTTAATTGCTGCTACTGTATACTCACCAAATGGAGTTGACCATCGGCTGTTACACTGTTTTTGCCACTGTGCCTGTGCTATGAAACATTTTCTGTAAGCTGCAAACTTGGGCAATAAGTAAAATGCAGGCTTCATAACCCACCCCTATGTATTAATCCTACGGTATCTGATATACCAGAGAACTCAGTTAAAGGTGACCTGCAAAGGGTTTTTTTTAAATACTTTTTTTTTTTTCCAATTGGGATGAAGCCCTCTCCTTTCTTTGGTATGTAAAAATGCAAAAAGTATTTTTCCCACATCTCTGATTTGTATTTCTTCTTCCTCAAGGTGTAAGGTACAGATGGGGAGCTTTACTGAGTCTTGCTAGAAGGGCAGAAGTTACTAGCCCAGACTAAAAGTGGTCCTTTAGCTTTGGAGTTGAGTAAGTCTCATCTCTGAATCTGAGAACCTGCTTAGCATCTTCTGTAGTGTCATGGGTACCCTTTCAAAAGAAGAACTTTTAAATAGTTTAAGCCTTGGAAGAACAAGGCACACCAATTTTTTTTTTTTTTTTTTTTTCCTTTCCAGTGTCACCTTTCAATTATTTTTCCGGACCAGAAATCTACAAGCATAAAAATTACAGCTATGTTTGGCTGTCATCAGAGAAAACTAAATGAAGTAGTTGGTGCTTCTAAGTAGCCTTGTGTTAAATTCTGAATAGTAGACCCCCTTTGCCTTTTCTGTTTTTCTTGAAAAGTCTTGACAACTTGGAAAAAAATTTTTGCGACGGACTGGGATTGTCATCCTTGTCTAAAACATTGGTGAAGCAGCTTAACAAGTTCATTCATAGAAGGACAGGCCAGCCTACACAGGCAGTGAGTAGATTGTCGTAGGTGCAGTATAAAACTGAAAGATGACTTGCCCCCTTGCAGGGCAGCTGTGCACCAGCTGCTCGCTGTGTCTCGTAGCGAGGGATGTTGGAGGCGGTCCCGTGACACTCGTGAGTCTGTACGGCATCACCGTTTTGTTTTCTTACCAGTTGGCATTACCTTAGTACTGTATAATTCTGTGCCACAACAAAAGACAAAACTGTCAAATTTTAAAACCTACGTTGTTTAAAAAATGGGGAAAAAAAAAAAGGACGTATGGATTCTGGTTAGTCCATTAACGTTTACTTTCAGTTTAAGATTGTTTAATTTTGTATTTGACTTCAGAATAATGAAACTAAGCTGCCAAAAAGTTGTTCTCTGAGCAGTATTTTCAACTGTGTTTGTAGCTTCTAGGCTTCAAATACATATTGCAGGGAAGTATTCAGGTTGTAGTTAGTTGTGCAGGTATGATAGGAATGGCTGAAAAAATTCAAAGACTTTCTCGCTAGCATTAGACCAAACAATCTTCCAATGAGACAATAAATACCCCCCCCCCCCCCGAGACATTACCATTTAACGGTTGTGGACTGTTGCACGTGAGACGAACCGTGTCATTAGTTTGCATTTATGAAAGCAGCGATTTCATGAACCAGTTGCCTTAAGTCTGTGAATGAATGTTGATTATTAAAGTGTCTTGTATTGTTTTAAAATCCACATATAATGGACAACTGAACTTCTGCACCAGCTTCTGGAAGAAAGGTTCTGATGATGTTCTGTACAGCCGTACTTGTTCTGTATTTTTTATTTTGGCTCCTGAAATCCACAAATTTTTTAAAAAAAAAAACTTATTTTAACTTAGTACAGCATTAAAATGACACTTGGTGACAATACAAAGGCGAAAAACTTGGCAACAGTTTTGATCTCTGCTAGTATCTTAAGAGTATTTTCTATAACTTCTGACTTTTTTTTTTCTTTAACTCATTCCCATTGAAATAAAACTTGGAGTGCTCTGCAGTCAGGTTTGGACTTCCCTGGGTATTCAAATTTGGCCAAAGGGATCAAACTGTCATAGTTGTTTATTTTGACACTATCATTGTACTTGAAATTTCAAGTGTTAAGTTTGCGTGAATATACATACGCTATATATTTAGAGTTTCTAGATTTTAACAAAGCAATATAGTTCTGTCCATAAAGTCAGATAATGAGCGGAATGTTTGTAAAATTTGCAATACGGGTATCTGATTATATTTTAAATACAAGATTTTAAAAATTAAAATAGGAAAAAAATACTTGTTTCCTAAATCTTTTGCATATTTTGAAGTGCAGTTAATGCATGCAGGTCACCAGGGCTGTTATAAACCCTGGTTTTCAATTCTATTTCTGGATATTATAGAAGTATTAAGTCTTTTCCAGTTGGTCATTCTGTTCAGCTAAAGAAATGCTGCCTGGCCTGAAGTTCTGTTGTCCTTTTATGTTGGGTTAAAAAAGGTTTTTTGCCTGTATAGGTATTTTAAATTAAGCTGTAAGGCAGGATGCCTTAGATTCTTGAAATTCAATTGAAGTGTTACGATTAAATTGCCATTTGTAAACTAGGGCTGTGCGCAGAATACTTGTTAACCACCAGGAAGCGTGGCAGGTTTTGAATGGAAGATCGTAGCAAATGTACAATATTGCTGTGTTCATTTAGGTAGCTTTGGAAGAATAATTTGTCTTATTTGTTTTGCCCTTTAATCTTTTTTTAAACAGCAAAGTTATACATGGAAGAAACTCGACACCTGAAGAGATTTGGTTATCAGTGTATGCAATCACTTTTTCACAGCATGATTTTGATTAGACTGGTTGGGGACAATAAAGTATCTAAATGACACTGGTGTGTACTGATGTTGCAGCTTTTGAAATTTCAGTGTAAAAAAAAAAAAAATCTGTAGCTATATAATTTACAAACACATAATCCTATGTTTTACAGATTCTTTTTAAACTAATAAAACACAGTACCGCACAGCCCTATTTGTAAAACAAAAACAAGTTTGTGCCTCTGATTTCCAAGGTGCTGTGATGTTACGCCTTTGTGGGGCGAGGAGGGCAGGTGAGACTTTGCGTGGGGCAGTTGCTTAAAAATCTCTGGGCTAACTATGCAAAACCAGCTGTCAGTTTTCTGTTTCACATTATATTGTAAAAATCCAGCTGACTTTTTTTCTTTCTTGTTAAAGATCTGTTGGGAACTTCTTAACAGGAGTAAGCAATGGAAATGTTTCTTTCTTTTTTCTTCTTTTTTTTTTTTTTCCTAATAATGGAGCTGTTTACACTTTAATGCAATGAACAATCCAGCGATACTTGAGAAACACTACAGATACCATATGAGTGTTTTCAGGAGAGAGAAGTGTTGTCAATCAGGTATTGAATGGTTTCTTTACTGTCACAAATAAAAAATTTTAACAATATAGTTACTTGTGCATGTAATACTTCTCTGGGAAAAAGAATTTCCGCACTTCTCCTTCAGTAATAGTCACTGCCCTAATTTGACAGGGACTTTATTCCTGCTAATGCACATCCGTGTTAGATAGTAAAATCACTCATCTCTGCACTCTCCTCCCCCTCTCCTCTTTTTAGGTCATGTATAGGACTCCTTATTGACCGCCCTGGCACCTGCTTGTGCAAACAGAGCTGATGAACTACTGATGAACTCTGCTAAATAAATTGGTGGTGACTCTGGCAGATGTTCCAGCTATTTAGATCTCTTGGATGAGATCATACAATAATTTGTTCAAGTCTCAAAGCTGTGTGACTTCTTTTGAAGGGCTTACTTCAGCTACTTGAATAGCTGTTCTTAAAATCACTGCCATATCCAAATAAATATCTGAATAAAACACTTTATTTGCTTGGAAAGTCTATTTTGGGACTTTTTATCTGACACAGTAAGACTTAGGCAGAGCCTTCCTTTCTAGGAAAAGGCACATATTGTTAATGCTTTACGAGCAGAAAACCTCAGGCCTGTTAGAATAAGCAGCTGGCTCAAGATAGCACATTAGTTGCAATTAAAAATATTTTTTAGTTATTCCTATGATCAGTTGGAATGACCTAGACTGCTTTTACTTTGTACTGGTGGGTTGAGTTTTTTTATCCATCCCCCCCCCCCCCCTTAGTCTTTTTGTGGGGTGTGGTTTGTTTTGTTTCTTTTTTTTTTAGTTTTACCAATCTCCTTAGCTGCTACTTAGGATAAAGATGCCTTTCATTCAGTAAAACAAGTATTTCAGAATTCATAAAACAGATCATTTACAGCGGTGAGAAAGATACTGTTGTTCTATCCTAGCTGATTGAAAGTAAGTGTTTGAAAACTGAATACACCATAGTTTATATACGTATATGCTTTCCAATATTTTTTTTTTCCCTTTTTATTGTGTTCTGACTCAGAAGGAAAGCCAAACGCTCTGAAATTCCATGCAAGATGGGATAGGGCTCTTCCAGGTGGGCTGCAGCTCCAGGGGATCCTGCAATCTCCAGCAGTTTTCCTGGCAAGCAACCTTCGCCATCCAGACTTCCTACCAACCCAGCTATGCTGGCAGGAGACCAGGCAAAGTTCTCCTGGACTCCTCTGTTGGTTCTGCTGGAGCTACTGGAAAAATAAATGATCTTTGGGTAATACATTCGTTTTGACAGGTTGGCAAACTCAAACTTGAAAAGCTTCCAGGCGTGTTTTGTTTAAAGCCTTCTCAAGTGCTGTTTCGAAGGGAGCTGTGCTGAGGAGCAGCTTGTCCTGTAATTGCGTAATGCCACATTAATCAGCACTTCTGAAGCACAGGACGTGCACTAACATCTTGGACTTAATAGAGAGTAGGTCTGCATCTGCAATTACACACCTTCCCAAACAGCGATTTAGAAAGGTTAGATTTGGTCATCGCTTAAATCGGCAACAAACTGCATTTTTGAGGTGATGGCTGTGTCAGCTTAGCTGTATCCCCTGGACCTTGGCGCACCCTGTGCTGCAATCGTACCTCCCACCGCTCTTCTCTGTGCGACTGGCATCGTTTAATTTTGCAACCGCCTTTTAATTTAGTGATGTAGGCACATTTAATCAGGAAGTAAATTGCAGGAAAATGCTGGACAAAGAAACGAAACGCAGCTGGCCCCCGTCAGCCTTAGCCGTCGTCTCGGGCTGGACTCCAGCTAGGACAAGGCTGTTGCTACTCGAAGGCGAACAGAGGAGTCACCGTTGAGCCAGAAACATGTCACCCCCTCTAAGAACCACTGGTCTTGCTGATAATGGGGGTTGATCGTTTTGTTCATACAAATCAACGTACACCACCTACGAATTCCCAGCATTTCAATAAATGTGGCACTCGAAGAGTCTGAGGGTTGTTGGAGGAGTTACTGGCTTGACAGTGGGTTGTTTTCTTTGTCAGATTTTAATGAGCTTTTGTGATAAATTTTACAGTGTAACTTTGTGGGGTTTTTTTCCATGCTTTGATTCGGTTTGACAATAAACTGTGCTATTTTTTTTCATCCTCTTCATGTCTGATAATGCATATAGTTGAGGTCTGCCCCCAGAAAAATCCCCCTCTCCCCTCCGTATGCCATTCTCCTTGGGGGAAATACCGGGGGGGGAAGCAAAAACTTACAGAATCGGGCCAGAAAATTCTCCTCTTTCCATTCCTGTCCCAACTCTTTGGACTTGCTGGGCTTTAATAAAGATTAAAGCCTTGACTGCTAAGCATTAAGGGCTTCTTCCTCTAGCAGACTATTTGGCAGGTAGGTTCAGTTCCCGTTCTTTTTTTAACCTGCTGAGATTTGAATCAAACAATCTTGCTGCTTCCAAAGCCACCGAAGCCTGTACAAAGCTCGAGATGAGAAAGAAGCAAGATCCTGGATTCCTGGGGGGGGATAAGGTGCTGGGAGAAGAGAGGTGACACGGACTACCGGGGTTTCCCCATACAACCCGGTTTGAGTTCCCGCGTGCAGCATCCCTCCTATTGCGTTCAAGGGCACCCCGTAAAGCAGAAGGTTGATTCCTCACCTGGCTGCCCCCGGTTTGCACAGGTAAGGGGTGGCCTGAGTGCAGATCAGGAGGGCACGTCACTGCCTTTTCTTCCAGGTTACAGTGGCAACTGTCTTCTCTAGCACTTGGAAATGCCTGTTGTGAGTACACCCATCAGTGGTGATTTTGAGCAGGTGACCTGATACTGGTCTTGAGTTAACCAGTGATGACCAGTCTACAGTCAGACAACATTTATACTCTAAGCCAACTGGAGGGAACCGGGGGGATCTGCCTTTTACTTGTGTTCAATTGGTTCAAGGTGACAATGCGACGCTGCTTTTTTATCTGGCACATGTCTCCGAGTTAGGTCTTCGGACAGTAGCATGTAAGTACCATGCTGAAAAAGTTTGGTGTAAATTAAGCACGTGCTAGCAGATTAACCCACCGAAAGGGTTGTCAAGCACTGGAACAGGCTGCCCAGGGAAGTGGTTGAGTCATTGTCCCCTGAGGTATTTAAAAGACGTGTAGATGTGGTGCTCAGGGACATGGTTCAGTGGTGGACTTGGCAGTGCTAGGTTAACAGTTGGACTTGATGATCTTAAAGGTCTTTTCCAACCTAAACAATTCTATGATTCTTTGAAATACGAAAGTCTGCCTTATTTTCATGTGTGTTTTTAATAGGAAAATAATTTTATAAACGTTCTTAGAATTTTTTTTCTAATCTCTACCTAAGGACCTGGTTACTACGTGCCATACCGTGAGAGGTTGAGAACCGTAGATACATATAAAATTTATGCATGTTTTTAAGCACCTGAAATTTTCAGGCATAATTTCTGGTGTCGGGCCTTTTTGTTCCTTTGTGAGCAAATGCATTTATGAGAAGAAAAGAGGAGGATTTTTCTCAAGACCTGAGCCCATTTCTAGCTTAGTGGGGCCACATGCTGTGTAAGAGTAGGGGCTAAGACTGAGCACGTACGGGTCCTGCCCTTGGCTCTGCATCGTGGGCGTATGTAGCTCTGTGACCCTTAACCTTCCTTTTAATATTTTCTCTAAATAGTGAGTGGAGCCTTGATCTCATCCGAATCCTCTGTAACACACCTTAGTAATTCAGTTACGGCAGGTTCAGATGAATAATAGTTCACCGGCCTGATGTCTAATCTGCTGAATAGATCTCAAAAAAGTAACTGGAGGGATGCGAACAAATACTTGGGATGATGATGGTTGCGGTTGGAAAATGGTTGGACTACTGCATCTGGGGAGGAGGATGAGCAGGCAGATGGGACGGGAGCTGGGGGAGGTCCGGGGTGACTTTGCGGTGCTGGACTGCGGTGGGCCAAGCTGTGGCATGGCCTGGCGGTGGGAACGCTTGGCTTTTATACATCCGCGGTCAAAGTCTTACGAAAACGAAGAGGGTTGGCCGTGCAGGGCTCGGTCGCACCACGAGATGGTGCAGCTGTGCAGTGTTGGCTTTTAAAGGCACCGCAAAGCAAATTTAAAAGACATTATCTCAAGTAAAAGCATCACCACGACTTTGGTATCTGAATCTTCCGCCAGGGTTGCACTCCACAGGTCCACAGATAATGTCTTCCTTCAGTTAAAAATCTCTTAGTATTTCAGAGGCAATTTCTTCATTTGCCCAACGAATACTGAGTTTCCTTTGGAAAAGGAACGGGTGTCTCCACAACTGAATACAGGGCAGGTAAGTATTCATGATAATTTTAGTTACTGATTATTTTTTTTCTTCCATGAAAATGCAGAATCATATGATCAGCGCGTGAAAAATGGAGACATCAATATTTCTCAAATAGCTGAGGAGTTACACCTTCCCTAGTGTGGTAAACCTTTTTTCCTCCAAAAGCTTTGCTGCTAACCTCTTTTTTTTTTTTTTTCTTTTTTTTTTCTTTCCTTTTTTTTCCTTTTTTTTCCTTTTTTTTCCTTTTTTTTCCTTTTTTTTCCTTTTTTTTCCTTTTTTTTCTTTTTTTTCTTTTTTTTCTTTTTTTCCTTTTTTTCCTTTTTTTCCTTTTTTTCCTTTTTTTCCTTTTTTCCCTTTTAAGCAACAACATTTTAAATTGTTTGGGATTTGGCTGAAGTACATCATGAGAACTGTAGACAAATGTTAAGTCTCTAGGAGGCGGGGAAAAAAAGAGGAAAGAAACCCGGTGCCAAGCTGGCAGGTGTGTAACGAGGCATCGCTCCCTGCTCCTCTTCCGCTTCCCCGCCGGCACGTGTGCACTGAGCCGTGCGTGACGCCCGCCGCGCGGCCGAGACCTGAGCCAGCGCATGGGGGTGAGGGGGGACGGCAGCCGGGCGAGGGGAGGGTGTGAGGCTGGGCCAGAAAGGCTGCATCTGCCGGGGAATGGACCACACTTGCAGGGCTGCGTCTCCCCATTAGTTAGTGCGTTGTCTGGTTTCACATGCCCAACACGCTCTTGTTTGCTGTGAGAAGGCGGCTTTGCAACCCGTAAGCCTCCCTTGCAGCCTTGGCTTTCTGCTCTCGTTGCGTGCTCCTTCCCACCTGGAAGAACCTTCCCTATGAGGAAAGACCGAAGGAGTTAGTTCTCTTCTGCCTGGAGAAGAGAAGGTTCAGGGTGGACCTCATCACAGCATTCCAGTACTTAAAAGGTGGCTACAAAGAGTACGGAGGCTTTCTCTTCACCGGGAGTCATGGAGAAGACAAGGGGCAACAGGTACAAGTTGCACCGGGAGAGGCTTTATCTTGACAGAAGAAAGAAATTTTTTACAATGAAGAGCGGTCAATCATGGGAACAACCTCCCCAGGGACGTGGTGGAGTCCCCATCGCTGGAGGTTTTCAAGATGTGACTGGACAGGGTGCTAGATAACCTCATCTAGGCTCCCCTTCCCACGAAAGGTTGGACCAGATGATCTTTTGAGGTCCCTTCCAACCTGGGCTGTTATTTGATTTTACAATTCCCACGTGTCGTCTTCCACCTCCTGGCTGGCTGTCCCCGGGAATGGGGTGGCTGCTTGTCCTGGTGAAGGAGGAGGGCTCTGCAGCTCCAGCAGCCGATCAGGATTCATCCAACCAGGGTATCACCCCCAGCTCTGCTGTGAACCCTCCAGCTCACCTTGGACACGCTATTTGCTTCTGGCTTGGTTGTTCCCCCCTCTTTTGCCCCTTCTTTCAGAGGAATGAACAGATTTCCCCGAGCCTTGGTTGTTTTACTTCTCCAAGTGCAAAACGTCTGGATTAGAGGTCGCGCTAAACCCCTTGCAATCCCGCTCCTCATTAATTCTGGGGAGCGAAACCGCTCTTCTCATTCAGTCAGAATATTTTTAATTTGCGCATATTGCCATTTGATTAGAGAAACCGCATTACTAGAAGGGAAGATGAGCATTCACCAATGAGACAACATGGGGCCAAGAGATGCTGATGGGTGTTTCCAGACGCGTATGAGAGAAGCAAACCCTGTCTGGCTTCACCGAGGACCATGACGCACCGTGGGGTGAATCACTTGTGTTTAACCTGAAGGTTAATTCAACCTCTTACAGCCGTCCGAATATTTCCACAAGGCGCAGCTCTAGCCTCGAATCAGTATGTTTATTAATATAAACTGCCCTTGCAAAGAGTGAAAAAGGTCATTCTTGTGTATTTAAATAAGCACCGCAGGTTTTCCTGCCTTCCCGTGGTGAAGGGGAGGCTGCCTTGAAAGTTAAGTCCCAGGCTGGGATCCCTGCCTGGGCCAAATTCCTGGCTTTTCTAGGTGACAGCTTTGCCCATCACAGGCAGCCTCCGGCCGCGCGGGGCCCTGGGGGTACTGGGGCTAAGGGGACGCTACTGCAAGTAACGCCTGCATCTCTCTTAGCAAAACAAAGACGTACTCTGTGCTCCAAAAATCAGATTATCTGCGAATACGTATTCCCCATGAGGTGCAGAATGATAGTGCAACTCGATTAACGTAATATGGAGAATTTAAACTAGAAGGAGAAAAATTCCTTGAGAGGTGTCTCCCAACCTTTACAGTGATATACCGTGTGCCAGGGAAAAGGTCAGGCTCCAGTTAATGACTTGGTGCTAAATGTGGCTCTGATCATTCCAAGATCTTGTTTCACCTTGAATCGTTTCAGTTGCTTGGATGCTGCTGGGGCACAGGCGCTTCTCACCTTCACTCCAGCGGAAAGGAAGGAAATTATGAGTTCCCATTGTCCGAGGCGTTAAAAAAATCCACAAATAACATGTTTTCTTAGATCTTCTCTAAAGGCTGCAGCCTTGTCTCATTTGATTCCATATCACCCTGGCTCTCCTGAAAATCTATGCTTTGGGAGCTGGGGGATGAATGCTTTTCATCTGCCTGTGGTGAGTCAGCTACAGGCAGCAAAGGGAACCAGCTTTTCTGGCTGCTTTAGATTTTCTAAATTTCAACTTTACAGAAAATCAGGTTCTTCTCTTAACTACTTCTTTGTAACCGGGTTGTCAGCTCTGATGCTTTCTTGCTATGTTTTTCAAATAAGGAATTTGATGTGCTCTCTGACAGGCCAGATTGCACAGGCACCAGTTTTGTATGCTCTCACCCATTTTTAGGGATCTCACCACCAAGATGGGTCTCAGCTCCAGCCTGGAGACGGAAGTGTTGACGCAGAGCAACTAATTAGCCATAATAGCAGGTTCCCTTCCCTAATATCTTTTTCAGCTTTGGAGCACATATCCCCCGAGAACTATTGCATGATAATAGTGAAGCAGGAATTGGATCGTTATGAACCTCTGTAATTAAAGAGAATGGCAGCTCATCCTCCAGCGAGACGAGCGGTTTGATAAATGTGTAGAAGTGCTCCAGCAAATGAAGTGGTTCAGGATCTGATGAAACTTAACCGAGAGGGAAATTAAACACAGGTTAGCTGCCGAGCCGGTCAATGGGATGAGAAATCAAAGTGGTTTATAGGTGTCTCTGCTTTCAGAGCAGAAGAAAGTAGTCACCTTTTCATGTTCCTCAGCTCCACTGAGGGGCAACGTACCCATTTTACAGATGGGAAGTGGAGGTGTAGGAGAGAAGAGAAAAGACCATCCCAGATCACGTAAATGACCTGTGGCAGAGCTTGGACACGGGCTCTGGGTCCTCTATGTCCCACTCCATGGTCCACAACCTTGTCCCTTCCAGTACCTTCTGAGCCCACGTGGCCTCCACCCAGGTACTCACAGCTGCAGGGGCTGTTGGTGATAAAATGCTGTCAGTCTAGTGGACTGAGGCACATCTGATTTACAGGCCCATACAGGCTTGCAGCCCAAACCACCTAACCTTGGCTGGGGGAGGAAGGACACCTCCAACCGTAGGCAACCCTTCTCCATCTCCACAGGAGAGCATCACCCTCTCGGCTCTGCAGCACACCCTCTCCAGCCCCCGTGATGTTTGCTGTGGTGTGGGGCCAGACTGGCTACAAGAAACCACATCCAATGCAGTGGCCTATGCCTTGGTAAAGCTGAAGGACTTAAGTCAAGAGGGAAGAGTATTCTTAAAAGCCTAATCTTGCTTGTGTCTCTATATCCTGCCATTGCATCAGCTTTGGTTTGGATCCGAGTTACCCAGGCTGTGCTCATGTAACAGCCAAGTGCTAGAACAACTTGGGTTCACTGATCAAAATAAATTCTTTGCATCCTGGTATAAAACCACAAACCATCTCCTGTCTCTGCTTCCCCACAGGTACTGACGCCAGACGCGGCACATCACCTTGAGGTGGCCCGTCCACCAGGCTTTACAAACCTCCCATCTCTTGCCTCATGGTAGGGGCTTGCTCTTGATGAATTATTCTCAGCAGAAGCTGGAAATCTGGAACAGCAGCGCAATGTAAATGACCCACAGTAAACCCGGGTCATGATCGGGCCTCAGCTGTAGCTTATAAAACAATCTTGACGCAATAGAATAGTTAAGTTGCTGTAGGGAAGCATCTCTCCTGCAAGAGGAGAAGACGAACAAGTGCGAGGTGAGCTCTAGTGGGTCATTTTGGTGGAGGGGGGATTCGTGTTTGCTCCCGGAGACTTCTAGCTTCGGTCTGGGACGTCAGAGGTTTCACTGTAGGAGAAGAGATCCTGCCTGCTATGGCACTGCTGAGAAAACCCTGCCGGGAAAGGGGCAGGAGCAGTCACCTGCTGTGACCTCCAACTGCTGTACTCCATGCTCTGGAGAGCTGGTTCTTCTGTAATGACGGCAATTAGAGCCGGGTGAAAGTGCTCTGAGTTGCTTTTTTAAATGCCAATCTTTTATCAAAACAAACCGCAAAGTTGTCAATTCCTACAAACTTTCTGCTCACCTCTCCTGTTTTATGGCCAGCTGTAGAGCAATGAAAAAATGTCAAATTTTTTAATAGCATTTTCAAATTTCAAAGCAGTTCTGTGATTATTAATTCCCACTTTTTCCTTAAATGAGCAGAAACTGCAGCCTAATTACTTTCATCTGCTAACAGCCTCAAGAGCTGGTCTAAGGGCTGTTATAAATAAGCTGCACTACTATAATGGAACAAACACAGACATGGGAAAACAAAGGCTGCTACAGTACCAGTGAGCTCTGTTTGGCCTCTGAACGCTCAACGTTAAGTTGCAGCTGGCCTAAACCACTATTCAAGGAAAAGAAGTAGAGACAGATGCTGATTTCTAAATGGTCCCAATCCAAGCCTATAAATTGTGTGAAGGCACAGTCCTGTTCTCCTGTCTGTCTCTTCAGAGCTTATCCTGATGCTCTATTTAAAAATGCACAGTGGCAAGGTAGGAGGGGAGACTGACTTTATCGGGTTAACGTAGGTGGCAGGATGGGAAGCGTAAGCTCTCAGGTACCGGAGCTGCCTTCAGATCTACAACGGAGGCAGCAACTTCAAAGCACTTCAACAAAACGCTCGCTGTCTGAGTTGGAAATCATGCAAGATCAGGAAAAATAACGTCAGATGCTTTTTGCTGGGAAAAACAGTCGTGGGAGAAGTCTCCCTCATCGCAGGTCAGCCCAAGTCATTGGGTGGCAATGGCCAAAAAGTCGTATCCTCTTGAGGTCAGTGTCTTCTCTGCTGTTATCTGCTCCAGGCAATGTTTGTCTCCGTTCGTTGCCTGTCCAGTGGCATGTAACATGGCTTTGCTCATCCTCCAGCTCCCCCCGCCTGATCCAAAGCTCATTGCTTGCAGGAAATTTGAGCAGAAATTGCTTTAGTCATGCCCAAAGCCCTGTGGAAAGAAATAAACCCTCCTGTCTCAAACTCATCTACTTAAGCTCGGTGGGCTTGGTGGGGCTTTCCAAAGATCATTTCTTAATGCAGTTTCCCCCAGGGAGAACCCTTTCCTGCATGGTTTTGGTTACTGCCTTTAGTGAATCAAATTATTGTGCTAGAGGAAGACAAAAGAGAGTCGCTATTTTAAACACCGCTGTTATTTTAGGGAAGCTCCATGCAAAATTACGTTGTTGTCAGTGGGGCTGTGGATACAGTCGCACCTGACTGATGGTCTCCCGGGCGAACCAGGGAAGCGGTGTAGGTGATGGGTCTCTGAAGCCATGGAGAAGCGATCTGCAGTTGAAACACCATGAGGAATAGAGGTGAGTTTTCCCGGTGATGATTAAAATTAGAGACGTGAGCAGGGAGATGTCCCTGCATGATAAATCCAAGCGGATCAAATATATGAATAGAGAACAGAAGACTGTATTGTAGGGAGCCACGCTGGAGAAGGAGAGCGGGGAGATGTGGTGGATGACAAATTCTGGATCGCTTACGCCATGATTCTGAAGAAAAAACAACCACAAGTTTAAAAAAACAAACCATTGCCAAAAAAAAAAAAAAAGTCTCATTCGAGGAATATATTCAAAAGGAGAGTTATGTAAAATCTGGGAAATAATTGCTGCTGGTCTACTGTTTGCCAGAGAGACTTTGATCAGAGCTGCGGTCAGTGCCAGTGCGCTCTAAGGCAGAAATTATAGATAAAGTGGGCTGGCAGAGCCACAGAAGGGAGAGTACAGAAAGCACGGCCCGTAGGAGAGCAGCACGCAGAGAGGTTCTTCAAGAGGAGGGAGAAGGTCACTTGTCAGGATAAATGCCTGGTTTTCAGCAGGATGTCAAACTTGTGTCATGTCTTTTGTTTTTGCAACAAAAAAAAAAGATTTCAGCAATGTATTAGGACTATCACGCAGCTATGTCCTAGCTATAAGGGCGCATGATGCAGTTGATGATCATGGACTAGATGATCATTGAAGGTCCCTTCCAACCGAAATAGTCTATTCTATTCTATTCTATTCTATTCTATTCTATTCTATTCTATTCTATTCTAATAAGAATGCTGAGGCAGGATACCTGGAGGAGCTGTGAACTCCCTTTAGTGGAGGAACTGAAGAACAAATCCAGCCACCAGGCTCTGGCAGCATACGAGTCTGCAGACTCCAAATGTGGCCGGGCTGTGTGAGCTGTGTGGCCCCTTCAGGATCTTTCACACTTCGTATTTCCCTGGGGTAAGCGGGGACACCCCTCATCCGGGCAAACATAGCATGCACCCTGCCACCATCACCGTGCTGCAGGTGATGCTTCTTTCCCTTGACCACCCCAGAGCCTCTGGGACCACAAAGCACCGTGCATTTCTGTAGGTACACATCTGCAGCTGGGATTTTCTGGCATGGATGCATCTGGACTCACTTCAAAAGCAAGTGTTGTGAAAGCTCCCAGTGGCAGGGCAGGATGCTTATGTGCTGCTTTGCTTTCAGGAAGCGTGAGGTGCAAAGCACCACGGTGAAGCAGCGTTAGAGGAGCCTTTGGGAAGTGTAATCCAGCCGGGAAGGCTGGTTTAGGAGAGGGGAAAGGGGATGTAAGGACATAGCTTCATAGCCTGCGTCATCAGAGATTTGAAGCATTTTGGAGTTTGGCTGAAATGGCTGAGAGCTGGGGTGTGGGTTTTTATTGAATAATCGCCGCTTTCTGTGTAAAGTGGAAAATGTTCCTGAGAAATCTCTAATTTGTCAGTCATTCATGCAAAAAAGCAACTCTAGACCATGCACTTCCTACGCGTAAAGTGCAGTCCTTTTAAAATGGCAGGTCCTTTGCTCTCCGGGCAGGTTATCTGAGCAGCAATCCCCGTGCTGCACTCAGCCTCCCGCCGAGGAAGCAAAGACTGCAGCTGCCACGGCCGGCAGAGATGTGCAAACTCGCCCATTGCTCAGTGCTAACTGCTCTCCTTCAGCTTCACTCGCACGGCCTGAAACTTGGAAACCAGTCCATCCTGTTCAAATCCCCTCCCTCGACGGGTTCCTGGCCTTCGATTTGTTAGAGATGGGCTTTTCCCTTGTGGGACTGGAAAATGATTCATCCACCAGCCCAGGAATGCAACCCTGGAGGCATCGTTTGCGGTCCTCTCCCAAAACGATCTTCTGGAGCTGGATTTCTGTGCGGAAGGAATGTGGTCTGGAAAAGTCGTCCCCAGTAAATCTTTGAGCAAAGAGGAGTCGAGTCCTGGTCTCGCCCAGATCCTCGCCAGGGAGAGAAAACATCCTAAAACCGAAGGCGGGTGCAGCAGATCTGCCCCAAGGGCCAGGACTCGCTTCCTGCTTGGGGTGCGAGTGCCCTGCCCTTTCCTCCTCCCAGGCTGGTATCACCCTCCTCCTCCTCCTCCCTGTTTGCCAAGGGAGTGATGCTTCTGACTCCAGGCGAGGCAAAACCCATGCAAACACAGCCAGAGAGCCCATGTGTGAGCACACGTTGATGGCATCATGTGCGCGGCGATGTCCCTGGCATCTCGTTATCGCCTGTCCCCAGGCGGTTTCGGTAAGAAGTGAAATTGCTTGTTGCGTTGTGCGGATGCCTACAGATAGAGCTCGTGTCCATTCGCTCTGTTGGATAATATGCTTAATTCAAATAAGCCGAGCCCTGGGCGTAAGGGAGGCCGTTCTGTGACTTCTGATGCTTTCCCTTCGTGCCAAAAATTGCTACGACAATACTGCCCTTTGCAGGATGGGCTCTTTACGTGGGCTGCTGTTCAGAAAAGCCAGGAAACACAGGAAGGAGAAACACTAAACTGGCCAAATTCTGTTGGGGAGCGGCACAAGGATGCCCCAAACACGACCTCTCACTTGTATTAGCAGGAGTCCTGTCCCACACAGAAGTAACGCAGGTTTCTTGTTTAGTGTTCAAACACGGTATCCAGAACTGCCCAGGAAAAGGCTCTCGGCTCACGTGAGCTCCTCGCCGGTGTCATTGCTCCAACCCGTTAACGGCAGGCAGTGTCGGTGTTTGCATGGATAAACCACCAAAAGCCTCTCGGGAGGAATTGGGTGTATCAGCCTCAGGGTGAGGTTTTTCTTGAAAATGAGAGGGTTTCGGGGAGCACCACTGTTCCTCACCGGCCCTTCATGCAGAGCTTGATGGTGGCTGGGGGACACCATTGCTTGTTGGCACCCAAGCTTGTAGCCGGCTTTTTAGGTTTAAATGCAACACGGTAGTGACATACGGCCCAGTGGGTACAGGGGATACAAGAGACCTGGGTTTCAGCTCTGGCTTTGACTTTCTGAAAATCATTTCTGATGAGGCAACTTAACTCTCTAGACTGTGATGTTGCCTAAAAAATGGGTGCACTAATTCTTCAGCCATTGAAACTTCTGTGATAACAAAAACCAAGTTGTTTCCCTCAAATAGCCCTTTATCTTCCATTCTCAGAGAAGCTCTATGGGTCCTAGTTAACCCAGCCCGCTCCAGCCCACCCTACATGTGATCTCCTACGTCTGATCCTTGGGCAGGTCTACAAGAAGTAGGCGGAGATGACATGCAGGCCGTAGGCCACACGGGGAAGTGCGTAAGGACCTAGCAAAGTGCCTGATCTTCATTCATCAGCTGAACGGAGGCTGTGATGAGTATCGGTGCCCTTCTCGTGCTTGCAGCAGCGGTATTGGAGCTGCTTCCAGCAGCGCGACGTGACCGATGTCTGATATGTGGGGGTAATGGACCAAGCGTGCTCGTCAGGCGTAGAGGGTGTTCTTGCGCCCTTTGGGGACGATGAAAAACAGGGAGGGGCAACATTTGGCGGGATGACAATTTCTCAGCCTTTAGAGTGATTGATTTTTCTCGCTCCTTCCTGGTTGGCACAGGCAGGGCTGCATTCCTGCAAACAATACCTCACCGCAGGACCGGCCCCAGCCCCGGCTACCTGCTGTCCCCTGAGCACTGTAGGCACGATCTTGGCTCTGCCTGCAGGTCCCGGGGCTCAGCAGCTTGCATGGTTTGTCCTTGCATCCCTTTGCCTGTTAAGATTTGAAATCCATTAGCCTTCTTCAGCAGATGTGAACAACAGGAGTTGGTAAACTCAGCTCAGCTACCAGACTACCTGTCCTGGGGAAATTTTTGCTCTATTTTTGGGAAAGACCTGGGGAACAAACCCAAAAGTCCCCGAGAAAAATCCAGATCATCTCCCAGGGCACAGTTCCCATTTGACATGGCTACGTGGACATCCCCCCCACTCCCCACGTCTGGGCACCACAATTTCAGATAAGACTGGCAGCTGCTGTGACCCTAATTTCATGGGGGAGGCTGGTGTGCGTTGTCAGCAGGGCAGGGCTTCAGGATTTCATCCCCTCACCCCAGTCCTTAGCAGAGAGTGACTTTGTGTAGTCACATGTGCAGCCAGGTCACTGAAATGAGACGGGTTAAAAATTAAGTTTGCAAGGGAGGACGGAGTTATTTTGTGGGCACTCGGGTATGGTCACCAATGTGAGCAACCAGGTTTCCCACAGTTGTGAAAACTGCTGGTCTGCCTGAAAAAAATAAACAGCGAGGGTGAGAGCGAGAGCTCCAGCAGCCTTCGCCACTAAAGCCGGCGTGTCCTGCAACTACACCTCTCAGCATCCAGTGATCCTAACTCACATTAAAACTATTGGGGCCAGTTGGCTTCACTGGGTGCTAAAGGACAAGCCTTGCACCCCACAGGAGAGAAACCCAGGTCACATCTCCTGCAGGGTGGGGGTGAGCTGTTGGGAACCCGAGTCGACTTTCCAGTTCTTGTGCGGACTTCCCATGTAATCTTGCCCAAAAGACATAAATAACCTCTGTTCGCTTCAGCTCCCGTGTGAGAACAAGGCATTAATCCCTCGTCTCGCTTGCTTGTGGTGTGATTCCCATGACAGGACAGTCCCAAGGAGCTTGGACCTCAGGGGGTATCACCACCATGGCACAAACAAGGTACTCCTCTGCCGCCCGAGGGCTGCCGTGGGATAACCTTCGCCAGGCTCGCACACCCATTAACCAGTGCCGGCGTGGCTGAGCCTCCCCTGCCTGTGCAGCCTTTGCTGCGAAATGTCTCCTTTCTGCCGGATTCAGCTGACGCTGGAAATCGCAGAGGCTCTGCTTGATGACCCTGACCAAAGCGTGCTGGAATTTGCTGGGTTTCATAAGGTTTTCATTAGGGCTGCGAGAGAGCCCCTGAGGTTTTGTGAAACTTCTTAACTATCTGTACAGCAATTTGCAAAACCGCCCCGTTTGTAGGGATACTTGTTTTTACTGATCATCTCTGCTTTTTGTCTTCCTCTCCTCATTGTCTTCCTCTTAGAATCGTTAAGGTTGGAAAAGACCTGTAAGATCATAGAGTCCAACCATCGACCCAACACCACCACCCACTAAACCATGTCCCTAAGCGCCTCATCTACTCGTCTTTTAAATACCTCCAGGGATGGGGACTCAACCACTTCCCTGGGCAGCCTGGTCCAATGTTTAACCACTCTTTCAGTAAAGAGATTTTTCCTCATGTCCAAGTCTACCTCTTCAAGGTAGACATGCTGCTCTACCTAGGGGAAACATCTGCTCCATACCATGGCTGAGGGCTGAGGACAGGGTGGCGACAGGATGCTCAGGAGGAGGTTGGTCTTCGTTACCAAGTTGCCAGGCTGGTGCTTGGGTGATCTGGGTTTGTTCTTGTCTTTCCTAGCCAGTTCCTGCAGTGATACTGGTTGGGAAACCTTATCCATCTGTATCCTATGCTCCCTCCCTGGTATCATCCCTATAACAACAAGCGATAATCCCTGCTACCGTCTTAAGACAGAGAGGTAAACATCTCAGTGCAAGGCTCCCACGATACCTTACCCTGGGATTAAGTCTGTAAGTCATCTGCATTTGCTTTGCGAATGGTTGAATCAGGATTTAAGATCTCTAGAAGAAGATTGTAATTTAATAACAGTAATCAGCAGCTGGTAGTCCGGATCCTCAGCTCAGCTGGTTGTGGCTTATGTAAAAATGAGAAAAACACTCAGGAACACAATCGTTTTGTTTTCCTGCATGTCGTTCCCCCATGGTTAGACTCTGTGAAGCCCACCACGTTGCCTTGGAGCTCACCCCACTAGATCCTCCATCTCTTTACCTAAAGGGCCAGCTCCTGCTGAGTCTTCATTGCCACCAAGTACTTCCCTAAAGCTTTTTGGTATTTTGGAAAAGCAGGCTAATTTTCTGAAGTAGTAGCGAATCTAAACTTTTCCAGCACAAACATTCATCCTAGCAGATAGTCAACCAACAACCCGAAGAACATCAGGTGCCCAAACTCTGGCGTCAGTGTTAGGAGTAGGGTTTGACGGTGACCTTGGGGTGGTGGGTCTGGGGGACCCAGGTCCTTTTGGAAGTCTCCCCAGATAAAACAACGGTCTGAATATATCCAGATCCGAACTGGGGCCCCTGTGCTGCATTCCTCCTCTGTCTGGAAGGCAGCCAGGGCTGCTGTTTGCCCGTGCCACGTCACGGTCCCACTTCGGCTATCCTGTTTTCTCAGTCCACCTGCTAATTCTTGGTGGCGGGGCATGAGAGCAAACGGAGGGAGGTGCAGAGGAAACCACACACGCAGTGCACGCTGGCACGGCCAGCCACCCCTGGAGATTGCCGCCTCCCCGGCTGACCCTGTGCCTGGGAGAGTTGCAGATTAACCTCCTGAAAGGTGACGGTAGCTCTTTTGCTCCAAGGCAGGATTCGTTCACCAGCGGGAGTCTGGAAGAAACACACTCCCCGAGGATTTTCCTCCACATTCCCCCAAATGTAATTTTAGAAAAGAAAACACGCTGCAGTATATCACTCTGCAAAGCCTTCAGTAGCAGCCAGAGCTCACGCAGAAGGACCAAGGGAGGTCTGGCACAGTATGGTCATTTCCATCAGTTTTGTTAAATCCCATGTTTATAGTCAGTGCAGTTATACTCACTGAGGTATTTCTCCTTCCTAGCAGAGACTTAGAGTTGTGCCTCCCACCTTCAAGGAAGGGTTATAGACATTTTAGGATGTAGAAAAGGGGTTCAAGACTGACCAGAAGCCCTGGCAGACCTTGCTGTCATGCTACAAGATGTCATCATCTCTGGCCCTCTCCTTTTCTTTTGCAGGGAGGTACTTTTCCCCATAAGCCTGAGGAAACATGAGCCCCATATCCCCAATTCACAGCCCAGCATGGCTGGCTTAAAATGCGTTTTGCACTAAGATTGCCAAGCAATAAATTGGAGCAACAGGTTTCTTCTGCCTCAATGTTGTAACCACTGTGCCAGAGAGACCGCTCCTGTCTGAACCTGCTGCAGGCTGTTGGCTCCGGGAAGGCGAAGTGCATCTCTACAGATCTCGCCAAAGCTATTCCTGCCCGAAATCAGCATTTACCCTTGTGTCCTTGGCTTAAGGCCACTCTTTCCTTCTGAATAGGGAGAAGAGGATTTGGCCCATCCTACTCCTGCCTCCATGGGATCCGCCATTCACACGGCTCAGTGCACAGCGTTGCCCAAGAGCTGTGCTGAAAGGGCTCGTTTGCAGGATCAAGGCTTCTCTGTGTGCTGAGAGCCATCGACTGACACGATCTGACCAGAGGAGGCTGCAATGACTCCCTAACACTCAAGACGATTGTGTCTCTGTCGGTGCAGCACAGCCTTGCACCGTGCCACTGCAGCGCAGGAGCACTCCTCACCCCGGTGCCCGGGCACCTTCCCCTGTTCCAAGACATTTCCATTTGCTGCCGTTAACCATTAACCAGCACACTGTTACCTGTCAGAAGCAGCTCTGTGCTGCCCAGTCAGCTGGTGCTCGCAGAGCACTGCCCTACGAAACCGTATCCACGCGAAGCCCCGACCTCCACCGGTCCAAGCCTGCCAGGCCAAAGAGCAAAACTGTGTTCACTTTCCTGCATCAAAACTCCCCTTGCACGCAGCTGGGCCAAATCCTGAGGCTGGTGCTCAGTCCTTCACGGCTGCCAGTCGTCCCTGCCTTGCTCACGGTTTAGATGCCACGGCTGGCTGAGATGTACTTCTCAGGGGGGTCTTTTGCTTCAGCAAGTTATAAGCCCCAACAAGTGAGGTCCTTGCATGTATTATGGTCGATATACATGCATATGTATTGATGTCTCATCTTTTTCCCCATACCCAGGAGCACAGCGGATGGCGGAGCAGTAAATTATAGCCCAATCCTCCTCTATCAGATCTGTGGGGATCTGCCTGTAAGAGGCACTATGTAGATTTTCATTCGGACATGATGATTTTGTAGGGCAGAGAAGTGTCTGAGCAAGGCTGCGTGAGGAACATGTAGTAAAATGTCACATGCTTTGGTTGTGGGTCAAGGAAATCTCTCCTGAAACGTTCTCAGAAATTCATGCAATGCTTTGTCTGCTACAAGTCAGGACGTTTAACCTCACATAAGTAGCGATGGGTCTTTGCACTGGTGTCTTGAGCAGCTTGTGGGGGGGTTTTTTGCCTCCTTCCCTTGCTTTTCCAAACCATGAGGCCCCTGCCGTGTTATCTCATCTGCAGGGTTTGGCCCTTCCCTCTTTCCTCCCGGAGCTCCATACTCAAAAGCAGGGTGGAAATACCTTTGCAACGTGTCATTTTGCAAATACATCCTTGGCAGAGCCTGTTTCCCCATGGACAATGTTAACCTTGTCCACAGGCATGTGGGATGGCCGAGGCTGAGGCAGATGTGGGCCATTACGCTGCCAAACCTCGCTTTTGCACTTCAGCAGAGTCTTCCTCCCAGCATCAGCCTGTGACAATGTCTTCAGTGTCTTAGGCTTGCACTGGGACACTGAGAACAGCCCCATCTGCCATCTGTACGCATGAAAAAAAAGTTAAACCACAAGGTCTTTGAGCTCTGGGAATACCAAGTCAAGGCTTAGGACCAGAATATGAGTGCATCAGGTCATGCACATGAGAAAAATAGCTGGAACAGGAACATCCCAGATCATGTTTCAGTTATGAAAGTCAGGCTATTCTGTTTTCCACCAGTACTGAGTTAAACTGCTCGGAAATAATGTTTTCTGCTCTATAATCCCATGGCATGACCAGAATTAGCAGAAAGCAAAAGTGCCTACAGCTCAGCACTAAATGAGCCCATGTTTTATGACAAACATTTTCTTTTCCCTCGGCATTGACTGTTCTAAACTGCTTTACATATATTTCTACAGATTTGGGCTCCTTAAAAGCTCACCAGGATTATTTACTACTTTTTCACTGTGGCGATGGAAAGGAGTGGGGACAGGCAGCTCAAACATCACCTGTGCATGACCCTGATGTGTATTACGAAAGCTGCGGGTATAAGAATGACATGCTTCATCCCAGAGCTCAAATTCATGGAGCCGCAGCCATGGAGACGGGTTGGTTTACATCAGCATATATCAGCACTGAAAAGGACCCGGACGCACAGCAGCTATTAATTAAACCCTTGGTGCTGGGGATAATGACTTCATGTGGCAAAAGGGGAAGCGGAGCACGATGGAGTTTGGTGCCGATCCTCTGAGGTCTCCAGGTGTCCTCATCCCAGCTTCTAATGCCTCCCACCACAGCTGCTGGTGTATGACCCTCACCGCTGGGCCAGCAGTGGGCTTGGGGTTGATAAAGATAAAAGCAGGTCCTGCCACTGGTCCCCATCTCCTGTGGGCTGGAGGAAGACACGAAACATGGTTCCTCTGTCCCCTGCAACAGAGGAAGAGACTCAGTATGATTTTTCAGAAATTAAAAGAATGAAAAATGAAAGGTGATGTTTGTTACGGGTTTTATGAGCTGTAGCCTACTGACATTAAGGAATAAAATGCTTGCTATGAGTCAGTTTTGTATCTTCAACCATGAAACTAAGATCTCTGAGGTGTTCCTCTCAGATAGGGGCATAGCCAGGCTGAATGAGCAGGTTCAACCCGTGCCCTGATTTGCAGCTAACTGTGATTAGTGGTAGACTGGTCTGTAGCTAATGTCATGGATATTTTGGGCGCTCTTCTCATTACAGGTCCCTTGGGGCCAGTGGACTAGATCTGTGGAAACTGTGTTGGTTTAAACCTATTCTGATACCTGGTTTCGCTGATGAGCTGATCCGTATCTATATTCAAGTTTTGGGGGTTAATCTAAGAAATTAAGGAAATGGCAAGAGAAGCTTAATATATAGGAAGGGAAGGACTTGGATGGTTCCCAGTCCAGAGTGGTCATGGAGTGTCCGTCCCCAAAACCCAGCTGGACACTGTCCTGGGTCCCCCGAAGGCAGAGCTGCCTGGTGACGACAGGGTGAGAAGTGGTGCCTCCACCCCTCTCCAGCGAGGGATGTTCCCTCCACCGGCAGCGAGCAGCACCATGCAGAGGCCACGCGGAAGCAGTTGGGACTGAGCGGTGATGGTTTGTCTTCAGGTCACCCACTGCCGGTGGCATCAGGGCAGCTTTCAAAGGGGGTAGCTGCATACGACAGCCGACCTTTGCATATACTTTTTTCTTAACGATAAGCTACGATATCGCAATGAGTATCCACATACACAGCTTTCTGCTGCAGAAGGCGGCTACAGCAAACGCTGCCAGCTTCGCTGGGGTTTTCTGGTTTAGCATTATTTTTCTCCTGGGCGGGCAGCCCGGTTGCACGCTCCAGTGCTCCATTACGTCCCCGTTTCAGCCGGTAATCCTGACGGCAATCCTCATCCCTGCTCCCCATCGCCCTGGGCTGCACGCACCCCCAGGGCTCCAGCCTGCGAGCACAGGGAGACCCAGCTCGGCCTCGCAGGGAGCGCAGGAACAGGCTGTCTGCCCCGAGCACCTCTCCCCTCAGACCAACTGTGCCAAAATTCGGGACAGAGTCAGGGACTAGAGCTGGGACTCTTGGGCCCAAGCGTTAACGTGGCACAGAGCAGCACCGCGCCTCACTTTGTCCAGCAGAGATAGAGAAAAGAGGGGGGGAAAAAACCTCCCCTGCAATTTTAAATCCGGACAAAACAGGTTTCTAATTAAAGCAGCACTTAATCATTATTGCTCCCTGAATGCAGGGTTGGTGGATATTTGATGCAAACAGTGAGTTGGTTGAAACTCTCTCACACCGGCTCCTTCTTTGTCCCTCCGTGCGCCCGGGAATGGGTGTGATCTCCGAGTAGGAGTGTCTCTGTGGTTAAGTAGAGGATTGAATTACCGAACACTGCTGTTCCCGAGCTGACAAGGTAGCAGAACAGCAAACAAAAGTGCCTTGAACCTAGCTCACCAAAGAGGAGAGAAAGTGCTGGGTTCAGCAGAGAAGGGAGACCTGCAAGGACACAGCACGCTTTCCAGCAAGGTAAGCAGCTTCCCTGCACCCCTCTTAGTTTTTTTTTCTAAAGGCCAGAACAGTTTGATGACTTTTGTTCCGTGGAATAGTAAGAAACAAACAAAGAAAAATTAATAGATTTCATACTTTTTAAAAATGGCTCAGCTGGTGTAAGCCAGGATGTCTTTACTGAAAGCAATGAGCCCATCGTGATTAGCACCGTTTGGGGTTGGAACAAGCAGCGCTATCAGCTCCCCGAGCACCCAGCCGGGCTACGTATCAGCTCCGAGGACACATGCTTTGCGTTTAGCTCTCTGCACAGGCTGGCTTTGATTTCAGGCAACGAACAATTAACGGCGTTTTGTTTTGGCCTGGTTTGTTTAATGCTTTGCTGCTGTGGGGATTTGCGTAAAGCTCGCCTGCCTTTGCAATGCGGTTAGGGGTCCAGGCAGTGACAAAAAGTCGTTGTAAGTTCTCATCGATAGGTCTTCTTGTCGTCTAATCGATAGATCTGCTAATGGCTGAGCTGCTGGGCTGTTTTGCTCTGTAAGTACAGAGTGTTTTCTCATCCTGTTCGTTTGAGATGCAAATTGCACTGAGATAAAATTGAGTTGTAATGGAGTTGACTGCAGGCTTACTTGCCGGTATTTTTCTTAGGCGTGCCTATTAAGAACATAAATATTTAACACAGCGGAGAACTGATATGAATTAGCATCTGTGGGAGGTTCGCACTTATTCAAGGCTACCCTCGCACAGATGTAAACAAATGTTACAACAGCTGAAGCAAACTGGCCCCACAAGAGCAGCACTTACGTGGTGAATCATCCAGGTGCTCTTTACACACCACCACTAAATGGGCAGATTAGAGCCTGCAAAATAGAGATTAGACAGTCAGAGAGCATCGGCCTCCCTTTTCGGCGGGGTTTTACCATTCCCTGCCGCGTGGGCTGAGGTGCCGGGTGGAAGCAAATGCAAGGACGGGCACTAGCCGTCGTGGTGCAGATCAGGAAAGCCCTGACCATCTTCCCTCGCCTTCCTCCTAGCAGAGCCAGGTGAGCCTCCCCTCCTCCTCCTCCCTGCATGAACAGGCTGTCCTTTTCCTCCTCCGGCTCCCTTCCCACCGGGGGACACGTAGGTCTCATGACGTTACTGCCTAGGCAGGACTTTGTGGCAACAGTTGCTAAGGTCTCCCAGATGGGAGCAAAGGTTTCGTGCCATGGCCGCAAACAGTGTCATCCTGGTCTCCTGCCTTCTCGTATCTTGGAGCTGTGGTTAGGCTGAGGCAATAAATCACTGCTCTTGCATGGCCCAGGATGCTGAAGATCCTTATGGTGCCTCCTGATCTTTTCCGTGGAGCTGCGCAAGTTTTTCTGGATTTTAAGCATGGAGGTTGTTACCTTTTCTGCTCTGGACCCCCTGGGGAGGTGTGGGACACGTGATGTGGAGAAGATGCACCACGGACTCTGACTTCAGGCTGGATCTGTCCTGCAGCCTGGTCCTCCAGCACCGCCCATGCTGTGGTCATTCATCCCAAGGAGGACACCGGCTCAGACACCTGCCCTGTGCTTGGAGGATGCTGGGGCTCTGCTCTGTGCCGGGCACGTCCTGCTGGACCAAAAGCCTTCCCTCAGTTTTAAATAATGCTAAATACATGGTAGCCCACTTGGAAGCAGAGCCCTGAAATGCCCTGTGCAATGAAGGGGAGCTCGGGGCACAGTGAAAGCCTTTGTGCTGCCTTTGTTCTACCTTTGTGCTACCTGGCCCAGCTCCATTTTAGCCACCCTGGGGAACGCACGTGCCACCACCACCCCTCCTCAAGGTCCCTCCTTCATCACAGGGAACGGGCTCTTTCGCAATCTCCTGAAATTTGCTCTGGGACTGACACAAATCCACAGGTTGGGCTTTCTATGTATGGAATGTCCAACTGCGCGGGGAAGGACTCCAATGTGGACACCCCACACCCAAAATATCTCTGCTCCAGCTCTTTGTTTATTCACATATATTCTTCAGCTTCTGTTGACCCCTCAGAGAAACAGATTGTACAGTCACAAGGGGATACGTGCTCCTACTACTCCTTAAAACCTCTCTTCTCATGCTCTCCCTTTCCACATAATACAACCCTGGAAGTGGGCCTAATTATGATTTATCCTGGATGATTATACATTTCTACTGTATTTCCACCCATTCTGGGTGTAAAAGGAATGCAGAAAGAGGTGAATATTGTCGCTAAGTCTTTGGCATCCTTCAGTCCAAAAAGTCCTCTGAATGTTAATTTCCAACATCGGATGATGTGCATTTGCTTCAGTTGCCTTGATTTTCAAGGACCTCTGCCTGAAAAAGAAATCCTACCATTTGTTATTCATCTTTATCTGAGCCTATTCATGCTTATCTGAGGCAGTGCTGGTTACAGTAACAGTGAAACTTGTTATTACCTTATATCCACATCAAAGACATGAGACATAGGGGATGCTAAATTGCATGGTTGAGCTCCATCCCGGGCAGTTCCTGTGGAATGAGCTATTCAGAGCAGCCAACCTCTCCCACCTAAAAATGCCCTGTTGCCATGCCCTGGGATGAAAAAATAGGTTTCTGGATGGCCCTTTATTTAAAACTGCTCTTACAAAAACAGCTGAACAGGGTAAGAAACAAGCAGTGCTAGAAATCATATTCTTTTTTGGGTGATAGAAACTATCTAGATACCCACCTTCCCTTTGGGGGGGTGCTAGAGCCTGAATTACTGTACTTTGTTGCTTTCTATGAAATAGCTGTCTGGGTCTGAGCAAACCCAACCCATCCCAGTCTTTCAGATGCCTGGTTCCCTTCCCTGTGCTCAGACAAAACTCCCATTGGCAGCTCTGGGTGCAAAAGACGGTCCCGGATGAATGACTATCTAAAGCTGTTTGCCGTATTTGCAGGGACGTTTTATTCATTTGGCTTTGTGCGGTTGACATGCTACTCTCTCAAAGCTGGCCTTCATTTCTGCCAAGAGAGGATTGCACGCTCTTCCCGCACTCGCGTGCTGTGGTCCTGCATGGACTGGGTTTCACTTTTTATGCCAAGCGAGTGCCAGACGCACGGCCCCATGGGCTGGGGCTTTGCTCCTTGCTGTGCCATGTCGGCAGAGAGCTGTGCTCAGGCGTGTAGGAGCCCCAGAGCTGGGCAGCACAGGGTTTAGCTCACAATATCGTGATGCACCACCACCATCCATCATACAGCACATGGTACCACAGGGGCAAAGTTACTGCCCTTATTGCCCCATGTCCCTCTGCCCTTCATTCCCAGTAATCCACCCCATCTCCATTTGCCCCGTTGTCTCCCTGGACCCCTTTCCTGCCACAACAGAGAATAGCCACCAAAAGTCATCTCAGGAAGGAAACACAACCACAGGGTCTCTTGAGGGTGGGATGGTGCTCCTCAAGGAGCAATCACTTGAAGTGGGGAGACACGGGTGGAGACTGAGTGGCACCCACAAAGTCACAGGAGGACCAAGAGTGACCTCACAGCCCACGCTGGGTTGGAAGGGCTGGGTGAAACGGTGGTAAACACACTACGTATGCGGTGCTGAACGCAAGCCTAGAGGATAACACTAGTGTGGGTGACTGCTACCAAAAAGGCGTGTGTTGCTGGTGTTCCCTTGAGAGAAGATCCTGTGAAGGTCTGGCTCTGTTTCAAAGACCTTAAAGCTCATATAAGGCAACTCACACCTTTGCTCAGCACCCAGTCCCAGTGGAAGCCTGGGTTGGGTTGTTTGGTACCTACTTACTTTGACGTACTTTAGGTGTCTGTCAGCAGAGGTGTGTCAGCTAACATACACAAAGGGTGAGCTTTCTTTTGCAGCTCGAGAAAGAAACCTTCCCCCTGAATAAATGTGTCGCATCTCGTCAGGTGAGCGATGGAAATGCACAGTCCCCTATGGAGCACCATGCTTAGGTCCAGTTCATTTCATTTGCAATCCGAAATGTAAACCTGTTTTTTTCCAGAAGTCCTCTGTTTCTCTTCCCAAGTTTGAAGTGATGCTTGCAGGTATGAACCGGAGCAAAACTGGAACGGTCCCTTCCTTTTGATAGTTAATATTAATCTCGCCGCTTTCTACTGGGAAGACAATGCTCTGGGAACTGGTTCTCCGGCTGGTCTGAGCGGACCCAGACCAGCACCCCTGCTCCATCACCATCAAACAAAGGTCCTGATAGCAAGGGCTTGTTCAACTGCACTAGTGAAACAGTGGCTGAGGGAAAAACATCCTCTTTATCTTGTACACATACATATATGCACTTATATGCATGCGTGCATTCTTACAATAGATATAAAACTGTTATATGCAGTAGCAAAAATCGTAACTCTTAGACTTGTTTTTTGAGAAGGATGGGCCAGGTGGGCACTGGTGCTTGGGTTTAACTGCGGTTTGTTTGTGGTATTTGGCTCGGTTCATGCTGACAGATCCGGCAAGCCGGTTCTCGGGGCACGGTGGATGGGGCTGAGCTCCCACGCTCTGAGACAGGTGAAGGGCAGTGTGGCAAGCTGGGATCTCCACCCAGGGGTTTGCCCCATAGGCCAAGGGGACAGTAAGTTCCTCCTGACCGAGAGTCACCAGATCTGCCCTAGACCCAATGTCAGGATGAGGGGAACCACCCAGGGAGCGTCCTCCTCAGACTTAAGCACCTAAAACTAAGACATCCGAGTGAGGGTGGATGAATCCCAGCCTCTAACCCCCTGTCCTAGCTTCCTCCACGCTCTTTTAACCCTGCATAGGAAGCAGTGGGCTTTCCTCAGTTTCAGCTGGGAAAATGCCTTCTTTTGAGGGTCTCTCCTCAACTTCCAGCTGTCACACCCTTCCCGTAAGCTTCTGAAGTGCAGGTGCTCCCCAGGGCTCAGGAAGCTCTTGTAACCGTGACCAAACACACACACTCTCCTCCCTGATGTCTCAGCTCTGGTTTTACTTACCTGCAGTCATTAGGTTAAATAATGCTCCCTTAAAATGCTGGTGTGGGAGAGGATCATAACTTTTTTCCTGGAGGTGGTGAGTTGTTAGAAGTTAATTTCTGAGAACGTTTTTAACCTGAACCACTTCTCTGGAAACCAGGAAGAGGAATTAAAATGGCTTCAGCTTTGTTTTCCTTCTGCGTGCATCTCCTGCCCTCCCTGTGGCACGAAGCCCTGCCTTCGGACACAGTGCCGGTCCTGAGCCAGTGATCTCTCCCTTTCACCAGGGGAGAAAGAGATGAAAGAAAGGAGAGATTTGTTCGTAACGAATTGGCAAGCCTCATGCTTGCCTTTCCCTTGGGACGGCTCTGTACCGTTACTGACTCAGTAACCTCACGAGGAGGAGCCGGAGGTGGAATGGATACCTCTGACGCCGGCATGCGCCAAGCTGCATTTTATTATTTGAAAATAATGCACTTGGCACCACTCCAGGGGCCATGCTGCTGCAAGGCGCTTGCACGCAGAAGGCTTTTAACAGCTTCTTGTGCCGCTGTTTTTTCTCACGGATCCTGAGAGAGAGGTGGGTTTGTGCCGAAAGAGTTTGTTATCGGTCGCTGGGACTGATCTCAGGGGAAAGTTACCGCAGCTCAGACTCCGCTGCTGCTTCTGAAAGCTTTGAGTCTAACAGGGCTGCCCTCACCCTGCAGAGATGCTATCTGCCTGGGAGAGCCTGCTGCTTTCAAAGACATCCTGGGGAAGAAGGATTCCACAGGAGAACAGTCAGTCAAGAACTGCCAGCCTCCATGTTCAGCCAATTTGCTCTCCCTTTTCCAGCGCCAGTCACTGCTGAGCACTGGGCTCTGCATCCAGCGTGATGAATGTGGAAACTCAGGCTGCATGACTTGGGAGTTGTGGCTGGTGTTAAGGCTTTCTGATTTAATTGTCCGTACATTGTTCTTACATTGTTGAGAAGTTTGCTGGAACAATACAGCTCTACTGTTCCCAGGAAAAATAGTCAGTTGTTAAAATTTTAGAGGGAGGATTCAGAAATGGCAGCAGTTTGGGAAAAATTTGCTCCTACAAATCAGTTTCCCAAGACCATCTGCTTGAAGATCAGACTGCTGGAAAGCCACCAGCAGTGAGATAAATAGAGAGGACAAAGGAGGTCATAAAGAGAGGTGTGGAGAGATGAGCAAGATTTTCTGGATGGAGCGAGGTGTTGAGCTAGAATTTATGACAGGTGGAAATAAGACAACTGCAGGGACTAGTCAAAGTCAGAGGAGATAAATTGTGAGTTGCCTGCCCTTCTAAATCAGATGTCCTCTGAGGAATTTGAAGACACAGATGAGATACAGATTGAGGGCTGTTGCAACTGGGAAGGTGGTTATTTCCCAGTAACCTAGTATTTCCTTGTGCTCCTTCCTTTTAAGCAAGGAGCAATGGTAGGTTTGGAGAATTAATGCAAAGCCCATCTGCATGTGGCTCACAAGGGGCTGAAAGGTAAAGGCTCACAGCACCAGCGGGTTTCTCAGAAAGACTGTGTGTAAGCTACTAAGTCAGAGATGCCAGAAATGGACAGGGGGTGAAGGCACAGGTTATAGAAAGACACACGAAGCTGAAGGTCTGCTTCTTGGTAATGCCTGGGACAGTGGTTGGAGATGGAGTAAATTTGCAGGGTTCAAGAGATACAGCAACTGGGTCCTGGGGAGACTGGTCAGCTTTCATCAGACACGGCAAACCGGTAGATCCAGGTTTGTGCATCCTTTGAATTTACTAAACAGGGAATTCAAACCTCTCCTGGGGTATAGAGCACTTCCAGTTTGAGAGGCCATCAAGAACATAAAATCATCACAGTGAGTCTCCTCTTAGTCCCAGGCCGTTAAGTCTTCACTCACATTAACGCTGAACAGACTTCAGCATCTCAGTCCTCAGCACCCCAGGCCTTGCCCCATGAACAAAGAACAGAAAAGACCAGCTGCCTGTGATGGCAGGTAGCTGTTTGGACGAGACATGATCTGCTGATCCCTGGCAGCCATTCATGGAGAAAGGGAAAACCTGCCCATCTGAACCCAGTGAAGTCCTTTCTTATCTCCAGAGCCATTGACCCTGAGAAGGTGAGCAAGAAGCTTCTTCACAATCTTAGTTCACCCTGTCCGATGCCCCATCTCAAGTTTTCATCCATCTCTACTTCAGAGAAGACTGAAAAAGCCCTTCAACCCCTTTCATGATCCACCCAGATGATTGGTATCATGGATAGGGGGTCTTTTCTGCCCTGTGGAGGTGGCTGGGTGAAGCCCTGAAGCATGAGGATCAATCCATGTTATTGCCTTAATCCCAAACCGATGGGAAAGTGCAGCTTGCTGAAAGTGCAGCACCTGAACAGGGCTCACAGTCACAGATCCCCGAGGAGCTGAGCCAAGAGAGCACACCCCAGCCATTTAGCTGTCTCATTTCAAAGACATTAAGTAAGGGCGAGCCTGCCAGCTTCCCTAATGAGCTGTTCCAATATTTAATTGCCCACCGTGATCAGAAATAGCATCTTATTTCAAGGCCTGGTTTACGTAATTTTAGCTGCCAGGCAACAGCTCTTTCCAAGAAGGTTGAAGTGCTCTCTGTGGTCATCTGGGAGCGTCTGTGCAGAGCCCTCTCCTTGGCATGCTGGCCACAGCGAGCTCCTGAACCTGGACCTCACGGGACCCAGAGGAGGAGGGTGAGCCAAGCTGTACTTTTCCCTCTTTTGTCACCCCCCAAAACACATATCCCATTCCCTGCCTCATCCCCATGTCCCAGCACATCCAACATGGGTAATGCAATTCAGCTTCTCTGATTGCAACCCTTCCTGTGATTGTGCAAGAGGATAGGAGCTGTCACCAACACACACGTACACATATGGATATGTATGTCGCAGGTGCTCTCACCTATGCAAACTTTGCCTTCCTTTCAAAAAATTGGAGGAGGATATTACGTGACTGAGTGTGTGACAACATGAGAGAGAAGACAAGCCCCATTGCTGGACCCCCCTATCTCTCATCCTACATGAGATAAAAGCCACTTTTTCTCCTCTTGCAACAGGAAAATAAAAGACAGCTTGTGTTGGTTGAGTGCTGTACTTCTGGACAGTCACTCGCTAGGGACAGTCACCGTTCAAAGCAACGGTCCCAAGCAGTAGCTGATGAGCCACACAAGGTAACTCAACGTTGAATTTCATTCCTCTGGGCAAAATAAGAGTTAACTGCTATCCTTTATGCAAACAAAAAAATGGCACCTACTTGGGCCCAGATGCCCAACTATAATGGAGACAATGAAAGCAATTCAACAGCCCTGGTTTACCTCATCTAATGCCAGTCCAAGTATTCCCAATAATTAGGCCTTTCAGCCTGGAAAGGCTGGAGCCACAGCTGCTTCCTATTTTCCCAAAGCTGTACAGAGCATTAGTCATTTCACTGGGGTTTTTTTATTACCGTGACTACAGCCCAGTAAGTGTGCCGCCAAAACCCAGACAAGCCAAATCAGGCTTAATTCAGACCGTACTGCGGGAGTTTGAAATGATCTCCTATCCCCCTTCTGAGTCCTTATTTTCCGTCCCCACCCAAACAGCCCGAGACTGCCTGAAGAAATGTCCTGCTAGGTCTGCGTTCTCGACACTCACCAGGTTGATCAAAATGAAGGAGTGATTGCTGGCACTTCCACCCCAACTGTTATTCATTAACCGACCTTGGGAGTGACCTTGACACTTAATTAGTCATCTAGTCCTTCCTGAAGGCAAAGCTTTTCCCCACGCTGTGCTGGTTGGAGAAGGGATGGGGATCGTATTTAGCAAGCAGGAGCACTGCTGCGATTTTGGCAGTGCCGTGAAGGGGAGAGGATGTAACAGAGACCCATCTGCCCTCACCCACCAGCTTTGTTACCTATGATTGCATTAGGGAAGGCTTTGCTTTTAGCTCTGGAGGCTCCAGCTTGTCCCCACTGTGACATCCAGCCAAGATGCCAGCCACGGACATTTGGTTTCCAGATCCTCTTCTCCCACCCAACAGCAGCATTTGCTCTTTGCAGTTTAATTTATAGCATCTCAACCAAGTGGTGATGACACAGCAGAGCAGCTCCAAGCCAGCGCTGGTCTTTGCTACACAGTGGCCACCTCTCAGCCCCTGCTCATGGTGGGAACTTATCTCCTCTTTCTATGGTCGTGAGAGTCCCTGGAAATGGTGGAAATAGGGTAGCTGGCCCTGGAGGTGGAAATGGGGTAGTTGCATGTTACTAATGTGGAGGCAAAGAGGTGAGCTACAGCTGCTTTAGTGACTCTCTTCCCCCTTCACAGGTAAAGCTGTGTCTGTGTACAAGGAAGCAAACGTCCATCCCCATAACAAGTTTTTTCCCAATGAATTCCTGCCCCAGAGGCAGTTGACTCATGCTCCTTTGCAATTTGCGTTTCACCTAGCGCTGAGCAAAACTGGTTTGATTGAGATAGGAACTGACCCAGACACTGCTGTTGAAACCCCACAGTGACCCCAAGCCTCTTAACGTCCTTTTTTTTTTCTTTTTAAATTAGAAAAGTTTCTGCCCTTCCTGGTTTCAGCACAGATGGGAAGTTTTCACTCCATAAATACTGGATTTTGTGTCTGGGCAGGAGTTGAATTATGGGATCATCTGATTAAAAACCCACATTAAATCATTAATGAAATGAGCTGTCTGATTATATAAGTCATATTCCTATTATTTCTAACTTGGCCACCAGCCGAAAGAAGCTGGGAACTCCAAAGAAACAGCCAACCTTGTCTGTGCTTCATACTACCCCCCCCAGCTTAATGACTAAGGACGAAGGGAGGGACAGCATTTCCTGGAAAAGTGGGGACCAGCACTAATGGGCAGGTTTCAGGTGGAGAAAAAAGCCCCAGGAGCGGAGGAGATCCAAGATCCCTGTTTTGAGTCAAAGAGGTTTGGGTGGGAATCGGTAGAGCATTGCTGGCTTTCGGAGGGTTTTGTCCAACACGGCTGTCTGCACTCAAAGAAATCTCAGCATCCTTTGGGTTAACTTTTCTGACGGGAGCGGTTGGGATGCTGGGAGAAGCAGGGAGCCAGCTGTGTCTCACAGCTGGCCAGCTGCCGGTTTCCTGTGCTGTTCGGAGGCGAGCAAGACGCCTGCTGCCTTCCACAGAGAGCAGTGTCAGTTTTTCTAAAAAACTTCCCCCCCCCGAATTCTCCCTCACATATAAACGTGTTTACTGGCTTTGTTTTCAGGTTGTTCCTGTTTTGATGCTGGAAGGAAAAACCCTAAATAAATTAAAAAGATAGCTGAGGGAAGGAGGTTTCACTCGGGTTTTTCTTTAATAGGGACCTTTCAAATGCCTTATTAAAAGAAAGGAAAGGTCTTTTGGTTAAAGATCCGAACTGGGATCATGTTTTTGGCTTCAGTTCCTGATAGCCCTGGACTTCACAGTAGGTGAATCAGGACCCCATTCAGAAAAGTGTCTAACTCCTCTGTAGACACTGAAATATCTTCCTGGATCTGGCTTTTAATCTGTGTGGGTCTCAATTACCTTTCTGGGAATTGAGATGAAAAATGCCTTTTTTAATCCATGCTGTTTGTCTTCTTGCCTGGAAGCTATCTGGAGGACCTGAGAGGGAGATGAAAGTTGCTGAATGCACTCCTGGTAGGTACATGAGGCCACATGGACTCAGTCTGCCACAGTCCTTCAGATATGTCTGTGTTCAGGAAGGAGTGAGCATGTCTGACTCCTGCTACCGAGTGCTGCCAGACTGTGAGTGCCTGCTCAGTTAGCAGAGAGGTGTTGGGGCTGTGCTCAAAACATCCCTGGAGGTACCTGCATCTCTCTACTGCCTGTGCAAGGATCCAAGGTCTGGCAGCTCTGGGCTGTGGGAGATCTGGATGCACCAATGTTCCTGCCTAGAACAGCAATTTTTGTGCTCTTACTTAGTGTGCAAACTCTTCAGGAGAAGGACCGTCGCTTCTTATGACTTTATGGTACCAAGTGCAGCACGTCTCTCCATGCTCTCATAACACGAGCAATAAACATGCCTTCTGGCAGGGGATCATCTGTCTTTGTTCTTTTCCTCCTTCAGAAGAAGCTTTTTCCATGGCTTTGTGCCATGCTTCTTTTATTTTTCATCTTATTGTGGCTCAGTTGTTGTGCCGAGTTGAGGCAGCCATAGCACCGTTCCTTCTCGTAGGCGGTTTCCTACAGCTGAGCAGAGGAGTGCAGGAGAGGCCGTGGCCTACAATCAGTGCAGCCTTTTCATCCAGAGACGGAGAAGAGAAAATGCAGTCAGTCAAGCTGCTGTTGTTTTTAACGTAGTACAATCGTTCAGTCTGTCATGAGCAAATGCAAATCAGGGGAGGGCACTGGCAAAGCAAATGAATGCAAAACACAGAAATCAGTGAGCCGTGTTTTCTCTTGAAGCTGGGCTTTGATTTGTGAGCAGGATTGACTCATACAGGAACAGCGGATACGGGTCTTGCCCCTACACAAACACAATCTGTCCTGTGGCCGCTCCATTGGAGCCGAGCTGCTCAGCAGGCACCTGCCGTGCCCCATGGGCCAGCCAGCTCTGCTAGGATGTAACCCAGTGTTTTCATATACATTGGCTTTGGGTTTGATTTGCTTCAGGATGTTGCCCTGTAAACAAACCGGGTTCAGAAGTTGCTTCTTGAGCAAAAAAAACCTCAGCTATCCAAGCAGTAGGAACGGGGAACATAGCTCAGAGTAGTCCTTTTTTCTTTTCACAGCTGGTAGATATGATAGAGGATGGATGGGAGACCTTTACCCATCAGAGGGGCAGCTGGAGATGCCAAAACCATCTCAGATGTCCCCAGACACCTTTGTGTGGGCAACTGAAACCTACTTCTTCCCCGTACAGGCAGCAGAGCCTGGGGACTTGCTCAGCTATGTGTAAAGTAGACATCTGGGTCATCAGTTGGATCCCTCCATATGCTCTGTTGGCTGCGCTGGCTATGTCTCCATTGACCTTTACGGAGCTGAGAGCCTGGTGCCCTGCCCTGACATACCTTGCAGGTGTCTTAATTTAGACCTGAACCTCCTCCTGAAGTGGAAGAGCTTAATTCCTTAGGATCTCAGTGCCCCAGGGTACCTGACCTGTCCTCTAGTGGCTGCTCCAGGGGGGCATGGGTCTCTTGGAGGTCCACCATTGTCTCTGCCACCCCTTGTGCCATGGCAGGAACAAAGCAGTACTGATGTCAGGTCCAACACCCCGGCGAATCCTTTCCACCTATTCAAATAGGGGAGCAATAATCCCGCACCAGAACAACGGTATCCTATCCAGTCTTTGCTGGGCTGTGATCCCACACTTTGCTTGGACCCCATGAGCATGGATACCCTGGGAATGGGAGTTCATCCCACCTAACTGTTGATAACTACAGATGGGCTCTCTTCAAAGTCAGCAGAGAGAGAGAGACACTTCGAGGTGCAGATTATCTGTATTAAACCTCCACTGACGGTAAGAGGAACCATCTGACTAGCACACTTACTGTTGTATCCAATTATAGAGTTATTTTGTTTTGTCTTCTTCCTTTTCCTTCTAGCTCAGACGGCAGGATGGCAGATGGTGACACAAATCTCCCAACTATCGAGAGAAAGCTGGGACTGCAAATATGGGGCATAGAGGTACGCCAAGAGGCAACGATGGCATATGTCCTCTGCATGTGTGCGTGTATATGTTTCAAGAAAGAGATATTCTTGAAGTAATCTGGGTAGGAAAAGAGGGTGTTACACATAAGATACACTGGGAAACAGGAGACCCAACTTGTCCCTGTGCAACTTTTAACATGTTATTGCTTTGGTTTCCTGGTCTGTAAAACAGGGATAATATTGACTAAGGAAATACAAATGTGGTGGGACTGAAGCTGTTCCTCCAGCACTGGAGGCTTTCTCACCCCCTTCAGGAACCAATGCAAGGCTGCATTAGCACATCAGAAATGAACTACCTGTTTCACCAAGAAGAGGGGTTATGCATAGGTCACCTTAGTCTATACCAGCAGCTGCCATGGGGAAGGCACCCATTTTTGCAGCAAAGGCATGGAGTCTATTTGCACTTCATCCTTACCTTTCCCACTCTGATCAATGGGTCACTGCAGGGAGAGATACTGCAGCTTGCGAGGTCACCTTCTGCTTGCAGCGGTCTTTGCTTTTGGTTTGGAGCCAGGCTGTGCTCAATTCTGCATTTTTCTGGCCCAATTCACCAGGAACATTCCCCTGCAACGAGAGGGGGCTTAAAATGAGGTCCAGAGTCCACTCAGGGGAGCTGTGGGAAGGGGCTCCAACACGTGTCTCCAAGTGCTGGTGGCCCTCTACAGGTCCCAGCTATGATACAAACATCACAGGGACTTTGCCTTTCTATTTCTCTCCAAAGCACTGTACTAAGCTTCTTTCCAGAGGATCTGTAATTAGAGACATGTGTGTGGTTCACAAGGGTCAGGCTGGTATGCTGGGAAACAAGTCAGGCCACCAGAAGAATGTATGTCTCTAATTCCAGGGAACCACAGAGCCAGCTCAAGCCCAGGAGCTGCTTGTGTACTGGTGGGTGGCACATCCAGGCACGTATGCTGGGCTGGCATGGCTGGTTAATTGTGCACTTGTACCAGATGAAGTATGCAATTAAGGTCTGGAGGGGTGAGGGACACATCAGTGTCCTCAACTCTGTCTTTTCTCAGCACTGCTAGTTGCTATGAATCCCTGGCAAAGTGGTTATTCTAACAAAGCTCTGAAAGTTAACCTTGAACTTACGGGTACTGAGCAAAAACCACGCCCCAAAACTAAAACTGGGATGAGGTGTGCTCACTCCCCTGGGAAATTCCCTACAAATGCAAGCTCTGGAGCACTTCAACCTGACCACTAAGTCTTCTTGCTCTAGACCTACAGGATTGCAGAGGGGCAAGGAGAGTAAAATATATTTGTCAGTCTGGCCAAGCAGCATTATCATTTGCCCCTTCTCGTCTCTTACTACTTTTGGGATTTCCCCCAGAAGTGGCTTTTCCCAGCCTATGAGCACAGCCTTGGTTCTTCCTTCTCCAAACCCTAATTGTCACCTCAGTGTTTCGTGCACCCCAGCTGTCCTGTTTCTCACCCACCAACTTTTGGCTCTGAAGTTCTAGCAATGACCCTAACACTCATTTTCTTACAGAATATGAAGATGGTTCCTGTACCTGAAAAGGCTTATGGGACTTTTTTTGAAGGGGACTGTTACATAATTCTGCACGTAAGTAAGGCTGACAAACATTGGTCTTTTTGGTAGGCAACTGGTTCAACCCTTTTTGTTTAGCTCTGACTTGGATGCTGGGTATCCTCACTGGTGAGAGCAGCACTGTGGGTAAAAGTGGTTGTGCATGTGCGTTCACCATCTAATCACGCACCTGAATTTAATGTGGCTGTTGCAACAACACTGTATGTTTAGTAAATCAGAAGTCCAGAGGAACCATTAACTTAGTAATTCATTAAAATTGTTTATCTTCTAATCAGCTGAGTCATGTCCAGACATGGCAAAAGGGCCAGTACGCTCCTCGCAAACTAAATCAAGGCCCACATTTGCATGACTTATGGGAGTCTTTTGGGGATGTGAGAGGTGGTCAACTGGAGGGTCTCATTTTCAGCAGATGATGTGGGTTATGGAGGTGTGCCACCTACCCTGCATCACGCAAGCAGCAGAGAGGCTCTGCAGCCCTTCTCATGTCCCCATTAGGACACTTCATCTGTCCCACCCAAATTTGGTCCAGACCTACTTGCAACCAGCTGAACCCAGGCTAGCCAGAAGATGTGCAGATGTGTTGCACTCATCTCCTAGAATTCCTTCCAGATCTCTTCATCTGCATAGAGCAATCCAGGCCCCATTGTATCAAAGGACATCCATACGGTGGAAACCAGAAGCATTTCCCACTTCCTGGGTCTGAGTGACCCTCCCGCAAACATCTCCGTCAGTCAAGAGACGGCAAAGCCTCCACTATCACACAATAAACAAATGCACATCCCATATACATCAGGCTGGAAAAGCAGGCTGGGATAGCGACGCAGAATGTATCTCCTGCTCTAATTCACCATGCGCATGCCTTTATGCCACCTTTTGAGTGCTGAACGGATTTGGTAGCAGCCACCCAAAGGCATGCTTAGAGTGGAATATGAGTGTCCTTGCAAGGAGCTGACTGTAGATATCAGTATAGATTTTGTTGCTCACAGGCTCAGCTTATGTTACAATAGCTTCCCCAGGTAGAAGAACCCTTAATCAGCCCAGTACTCTCCTAAGCCTCTACAGACAAGAGGGTAAAAATACTCGACTTTGCATTCTGCATCTTCACTGGAGGCTCTCCAAAGATTGTCTGCAGGACAACAGGACTTTGATCGTCTTCAATAGCAACGTATTAAATTGAGTGATTTTGCCACAAATTAATTATCTGTGCCTAAAGGAACTGAGCTGTATTTTATTATTCTACCGTGTTTCACTGTGGTATCACTGCACAAAGCAAATAAACAGAACTTAGTGTCAAATCCAGTTTATAAAATGAGCTTTTATTACATTTCCCAGGTGTCCATGATAGGGTTTAACACAGCAGGTGCTGAAAAATAACTGGCACAACTCACATAACGATAAGCACACCTGTTCTCAGATCGCTTGCCTCCTCTTTCTAGGCTATTGGGTTTTTCTGTAATAAGGTGAATCACAGCATGCACACACAGGCTCAGCTTCATTTGGAGTTACGTCTCTTTTGCAAGTCAGCAGGACTTCAGAGGCAGTTTGTGTTACTATGTAGTGTGATATGAGAAAGAGAACAGGAAAGAAAGGATGGTGTCTCCAGGCAAATAAATAGCAGTGTACATTACCTTCAAAAAGGTGATCTATGAGAAGAGTATCCTTTAAGTTTTAATATCAAGCTACAAAAGTAGGACAGGTTGAATGCATTAATTTTTGTAATTGCACGGGTGCTCAGTTTTCCTTGATAACAAGAGTTATAAAAGAATATCAGACAGAAACATCCTTCAGTTCAATATGTACATAAAACCTATAAATGCTCTCCTGAATAAGGTCCCTGGCTCCAGGCTGGGCTCCCAGGGAGCATCCTAAGGCTCTGGCCTGTCTCCCCTTGTCCGGGAGAAAGGCAGAACTGGGAAAGGCCCTGGGAAAGGGCTCCACGGTCACTTGGTTTTGCCAGGTCTCCCTGGCCAGTGATATTATTTGAAACACACGTATGGGCTGTGTCTTCATCCTGACTCATCTTTCTCACCTCTTCCAGACCAAAAGAACCTCTCGCGGCTCCGCTGTGGATTTGCATTACTGGATTGGCAAGGATTCATCTCAGGATGAGCAAGGTGCCGTGGCCCTGTATGTCACCCAGCTGGACAATGCGCTCAGGGGGAACCCCGTGCAGCACCGGGAAGTAGAGGGACATGAGTCTGAGACCTTCCAAAGCTATTTCCGCAATGGCATTATGTGAGTAGCGTAAAATACCCTGCAACAAGGTGGGTCATGGTCCCTGGGGTTCCCTCTGCTTCTCTACATCTCAGGGCCATCAACATTTCAAAAATCTGAAAAATATGGATCAGCACTGAAGTTGGTCAAAATTCAGAAGAAAACTTTCCCATTTTGAAAGAATTATTTATAAGTATGGAGTCTGGAACCATGTCATTCTGTTCTACTGGTCATTTTCCCAGATATTTGCAGTAATTGCACCTTAACCTCCCTTTTGTTCACCCTAGGGTCTTCCTTCCTCTCCTCCACACACTTTAGATTAATATGCCCATTCAGGGCACTTCAGACTAATATCCCTCTTGAAGAGAAGTGCTTATTCGGCTCATGCTGGGAATAATATTCCTGTAGTGGAACGAAAGTTTGACTCTGAACTTCTGCCATCTAAAAGATACTGTTGAATCCAATCCTGTGGTCTTTGCTCACTTTGGGGTCTTTGGAAGGTGTCTCCAATAGCTGTTCTCCAGGAGGACCTTCATTGGCAATAAACACGCTAAGTGCCTTGCTTTTAAACAGCTGAAGAAAACTCAGATGAAGACCCATCCTCAGTCAATACCCTATATCCCAGTCTGGCTTTTGATACCTCTGTATTGTGCATCTCTACAACCTCTCATGAGTTTCCTCAGGCCTTTTGTGAGACAGAAAAATGCTTTTACCCTCATCTTAAAGATGAGTAAGGGACAACAAAGGACTAAAAGTCAGACCTTCAAAAACATGTAGGTTTAGAAGTCTATTTGGAAACCTATCTGCCTCTGAAATCAGTATGAGTTAGACTTCATCTTGGTCTAAACAACATCCCTAAGGTCAATCAGGAAGTCTGAGACAGAATGAGAAATTAAAGCAGGCTCTTTCGACACCTTGACAGGTGGACTAATTACCAGAGCATCCTTCCGTGGATATGTTAAACTGGGCCAAATAAGTCTAAAGTACTGTGAACCACTCGCATGCCTGACCACGTTTGCCAATTTCTTCCAAGCTATGATAAAATATATATATTAGCCACATGGCAAAAACTATAAGACTCTCAGCAATTGTCTCTTTTTCCCTTAAATGGCAACTACATTGTGTCAATTATTACTTTAGTATGAACATTGGATCTGTTCTCTAAAATAGTCTAGGATATGTAGAAGTGGGTTAGACTTGCCCAAAAAACGTAAAAAAGGCTCTGGGACTTCCTTGGCAATGTCTCCATTGCCATCCCTGACCTGCCTGTTCATCTACACACCTTCTCCCAAGATGCACAACAGCAACACAACACCCATACCAGGTGGATGGACACCGTGGGGAGTCATGGCCTGACCAGAGACCATGAACAGTAGAGTGAGGCAACACAGCATTTGACATTCCATTTTTAGGACTTGGAGATTATATTGGCTCTAGATTTCTTAGTTGATACCAAAAGCATGAGATGTTCTCAGAGGATAGAGGGGAAGGTATTTTCTAACCAGGTCTAACTCTTTATTCCCTGCTACAAAACAGCTACAAGAAGGGAGGAGTGGCTTCAGGATTTAAGCATGTGGAGACCAATATGTACAACATCAAGCGTCTTCTTCATGTCAAGGGGAAGAAGCACGTGTCAGCCACAGAGGTAAGAAGAAGAGCCCACTCTCCTTGTGGATCATTTCTCCTTGCCTCTCCTCCTACGCTCACTTTCGACCAGGTTTGCCTGCTGGATAGCTCATCTCTGCTCAAGGACCCCTACTACAGTGTAGTTTCCAAGACCTCACTCGGGGGTTTGGTATTATTGTGAGAGAAGCCATTGGGCTCAGTGAATAGCTGAGTGCTAGAAAAATGAGCATGTCATTGCAGACCAGTTGTTACATCCCCAAGGGCAAGTTCGCAATGGCTGTGACTTGTCTCCTGCTTGTCTCCTGCAGCTCTTGTTGTCCTCCCCAGTTTGCTGAACGCTTTCATTTCCCCGTGACAGGTAGCGCTTTCCTGGGACAGTTTCAATAAGGGTGATGTTTTCTTGCTGGACCTTGGGAAAGTGCTGATTCAGTGGAATGGACCCAACTGCAGCATTGCTGAGAAATCCAGGGTGAGTAAAGGCAAAAGCCACTTAGTTTACTAGCGGTACTTTTTGATGCCTGGAAAAAAAGGTAGAGAAACACCGCTCAATGTTTGCACAGTGAAGATCTCAGTAAAACCAGCAACACAGAGACGAACAGAGAAAATCATGGTAAATATTCTACTTGCCCATCTGCTGGTATCAGAGGCCCAGGGAAGTGCTTTGCTCCAGTTCAGACCTGGTCTCAGCTTGGGTTTCACGGGTGGCTGTGGGCACATCACTAGCTCTGGCTCCAGAAAGGCATCCAGCTCCCTCTGGGGAGGTCCATCTCCATCCCTCTGTGCCCTGTAGTTTGCATGACATAGGACTAAAAAGTCAACAACACCAGTAGGTTTAGCTGCAGTAACTACACCAGGGGTACATGAATTTTAATGGTTTTTTTACATCATTCCAGCTTGCTCAGTATGAGACAAGTAGGAATACATAACCCAGGTGTTGACAGGTCAGACCCATAGTTCTCAAGGCACTTTGCAAAGGGGTCATTATCCTTATTTTACTGCTAGAAGAACCAAGATACAGAGATGTAATAAAGCAAGATATATCAATGGGTCATCAGCAAAGTTGGTGGCCAAACTCATAGCCAGTCATTGTACACATTAAAAAGCAGGCGGGTCTGCTCTTCACATGGTGTCACCTGATGAGCTAGGAGAGGGGGAAGCTTCACAGGTAAGGCGATTTTCCAGGACACAACAGCTAGAGGAGAAGATCCCATGGAGAGTGGAGAAGAGACAAAGAAAGCCTCGTTGTCCTCAGCATGCGTGTGTCTCTCTTCCAGACCATCTCACAAGATCATTGGACCTGCTTATGTACAGTCACACATAGGCCAGACCTGCTGTGGCTACCACGTGCCTGTGCCCTGTGGGAGCAAGCACCAATAGTGACTATAATAAGCAATATTTTCCTGAAAGTTAGTTAATAAGCAGGCGTTATAGACACATCCCCTTTTTTAATAGCTAAATTTGAAGGACACTAGAAGCTTCAGAAAGCTGTGGTAATCTGGCTTGGACTATCGGTGCTCAGTCATTGCTCTAGGTCTGAGGCTTGCTGAATTTGTTGTCTGCATCAGCACTTACCCCCTGCTGATCCTTGTGCAGGGTCTTGCGCTGGCTCGCAGCATCAGGGACAGCGAAAGAGGCGGCCGCGCTCAAATCGGCATCATTGACAACGAGAAAGACTCCCCAGACCTCATGCAGATCATGAAGATGGTGCTGGGTGAGAGGCGCGGGGAGCTCCGAGACGCCATCCCGGATGCGAAAGCAGATGAGCTGCAGAAAGCAAATGTCCGGCTCTACCAGTAAGTCTGGGGATGGGCTCCAAACCCTATCCTTTCTCCCGGTGAGTGCTGTGAAGCCTAACTCAGCTCGGTGACTCTGTCTTTCAGTGTCTACGAGAAGGACAATGACCTGGTGGTACAGGAGATAGCCACCCGGCCCCTGACACAGGATCTGCTCCAGCACGAGGTGAGATAAAGCCATCAGCCCTTACAGAGAGAAAAGGATGCTGTGGCTTGCTTTATTTTCAGCTGAGCACCTGTTTCGATGGGATACCCCGTTTCCTGAAAATTATCAGCCCTTTCATCACTCAGGTTTATCAGGTGTCCTCTGAAAACAGGACAGCTTAGCCCTACTACAACCTCAGTGGCCAAAGGTAGGCGATGCGTTGAAGCTGCTTTAACGAGAGATGGCAAATTGACCCTCTCAGCCAAGGATGATATTAGCTTGGCAATCAGAGTCAAGGAGAGCTGCTGGCCAGGAATAAATTCCAGATGGAAATTAGGCTTCTTAATACCTGATGTTCGGGGATAGCCCACCATCTGCAGAATTCAGAGCAAATAAATACTCTGCTCACAAAATCATGAAGATATGTTTTCCTGCTGTAGCAAGTGGCTGGTCTCAGTGACCCACCCTGGAAGGAGATTCCTTACAGACCCTCTGTCCAAAGGCTTTCAGAAAACAGAGGCTTTCCTGATATCCTTCTGGCTAAAATTTGGCAGAGAATTGCTCATCCTTAATTCTTTGCAATGCAAACCAGCCTATTCCGAAACAGTGTTGTGCTGCAAGGCTCCAGCTCCCTTACTCACCCTGGTGTCAGCCAGTGTTAAATCTCAGTCTCCTTGTACAGACGTATGAAGCTGTTGCTTTTCTTGTCAAAGTTCAGTTTGACAAACGAGAAGCCTTTGGTCACACAGTGGGTTGTCAGTTTAGAGCACCAGCTCTCTGCGGTGGAGACAGGCTACCTGGCGGCCATCTCATCTCCTTCTGGTTCGGGATCCTGCTGCGTTCACAACGATGCAACACTTAGCTCTGGATCGGGGACAGAAAACAGTCATGCAGAAGAGGTCTAACTTGGCCTTTTCCTGCTCCTTTAGTAGCAGATTTGGCATAAATGAGCACCACCATCAGCAGTGCTGAAGCACAGCAGGCCGAGGATGATATTTCAGCATACGCTTCTCCTGGAGCCTTTTGGAGCTGGTGTTTTTGTTGGTTTGGGAACATATCTCATGAGACGGTAATGGCCAGTTTTGAGCAATGCCTAAGAAAAATACATATTTTAACTCATTACAGTTAAAGGGTCGCTGCCTGGGTCAGGTGTGCTTGCAAAGTCAGCGTACCCATGAACCGCTGCACTGTAGGGTTGATGGTAGTTGTAGCCCATTTATGAACCACAGTAAATTAATCCTCTGTTGCCTCTGCTAATGGTTGCACCAGGGTTAGAGCTCTGCAAGGCAAGGAAATGAGCTAGATCTGCATCTAATCTAAATCTTCAAGAAGGATCCAACCTGAGTGGGTCACAAATGAGGACCTTTGCATGCGCAGAGCTTTTTACGTCTCTTTTTTCTGTTTCACCTCAGGACTGCTACATTTTAGACCAAGGTGGTTTTAAGATTTATGTCTGGAGAGGAAAAGCCTCCAGCCTGGAAGAGAAAAAAGCAGCCTTCACTCGAGCTGTGGTGAGTTGTAATATAGTGCAAACAATGATATGGGAGGTTAACTAAGTGCTACTCTAGATCTGTCCACTAATTACAATTAAGTGTAGGTCTTGAGGAGCTGGCCTGTGTAATAACAGAGAGAGAAGTTATACATCTAAGGAAGGGAGGCGTGATGACATAAACACAAAATTGTTAGTCACCAAATTGCACTAGAACTGAGACCTGCCACTAAAACTAGGGAGAAATTCATTAAAGAAAAGAAAGTATAAAAGAAAATACTTTGTTACACAGTAAATGGTGGACTTCTGGAATTTGTTGATTCAAGAGATGGTGGAGGCAGAGAGTATCAGCAGGGTCGAGATGGGATTAGACAAATTCCTGGTCAACAGGTCCATAAACAGACATTAAAGGGGCTCTTATATCCTCTCTAACATCCATGACCCAATATTGTGGATGCTGGGGAGAGTGAAGGGATCACACTGAAGACAGCCACCAAGCTCAGTGTGCTCACTAAACAGCATCTCTTAATGCCACTGTCCCAGGCAGCACGGACCGCTGCTCTGACCCTGAGAGGCATCTCTTGTGTTCCCAACCAAGAGTAACACCTTGGGCGAGTCAGCGGGGAACTCGATTACTTGGGCTCTCTGGAAAAGCCAGACCTTTTATGTAGGTGCTACAGTCCTCAACCGCAAGTCCATTACAGGCAACAAGTCTTTTTCGCAACACCAATGGGTCTGGGCCCAGGTTTTGCGTGTGAATTTGAAGATGATACAGGGCTCTTCCACTGGGTAGAAAGAGATCTGTTATTAATTGCTATTAATTCAGATTGGCCAACCTGAGGTAAGACCAGGGCTCATGTTAAGGTAGAACACACCAGCATAGTGCCCTGGCACTTATGCCGCTCCTCCAGATGAGCTGCCATGCAGTTATTTTCTGGCAGAGCATGCCTCAGCACTTCCTTTCAGTAAAAAATTAGCCTCAAGGGAGCCTGAGTGAGTAAGGCATTTTGTAGTTTATTTACAAGTTGGCACGTTGAAGTGAAGGCTACAAGGGAATTTAGCTTTTAATTCATCTGTTCACTTACGTGAAGACCATAAACAGCCTCATCTTCAACGAGATCTTACTAGGAGATACTGAACTTCAGTGGCCCCATCTTCAATAAGGTCTTACCTGGAGACACCCAGCTTCAATACCGATTGCACCTATTGTTTCGGAGAAGAAAAGCTTAGAAAAAGTTTTCCTTAAAACTTACCTCACAGTCCTCTATGTTCCTTTCAGAAGCTTAACTCCTATGCTTTTTAGTAGGCAATCAGCTGTGCAAATTCTGGCCCTGAACTACACATGTAGAACAAAAGATATCTCTTTCTTTCAGTGTGGCAGGTGGGAGGGATGGGAAGACCATCTGCTCTGCTTTTCCCTGGGGGTAGTGTGTGGCTGCAGTATTTACAGCAGGAGATGAATGCTCAGAAGCCCACAATCAGGCTCCTTCCCCAAACCACGGCTGTCAGCACTGTACCTCCAGGTCATCCTGGAGCCTGCTGAGATAAACACAAGAGCAGTTCCCAAAACTGAACAATGACTTTGGCATTGTGGCAGAGCACAGATCATTTTCTTCCCTCTCATATTGTATCGAGTTGAAGTAGTCTTTTAACTCAATAGTACTCTATTGCAAAGAAATTATTTGTTTTTAGGGGAAAAAAAAGATAAAACCCCAGATATTTCTGAGACTTTAGTCCCTTCAGAACACACATCATGCTCTGGGGTACTTAGCTGCCTCCATCCCTTCACTATCTTGGCATGCATGCTCTCTATCATGCTACAGGGAGGACAGTCTTCCTGTTTTAGAGAGGGACAAAAAGTTCAGAGAAAAGCAAAGAACGGAACTAGGCTCTTGGGTCATGGGTGGACCCCATCACTGCTCCCTCCCCTCCACTCCTAGATCCATCCACCAGAAGCCATCTATGGAGGTGTCTGAGATAGAGGAGGAGGCTTTTCATTAGACCCATTGAGTGAGATTTTCTTCAAGACTAAGGTTTAAGCATGTAGAGATTAAGTTTAGGATGTGATCCAGGTGACCAGCCTCTAGGGGTAGGGTTCAGTCCCCTAAATACAGACATAAACATGGATACTACAGTGAGAGCTTGTAGACACCTCTGTTTATGAGTCTGAATGCAAGTCTTGGGATGAATACTGCCCTTGGTCATGCCACTGTCTTCAGTGGGAGGCGTTCACTTTTTGGGCTGGTTCAGGTCCACATCCCTTTTCTCATGTCTGTAAAAAGCTCGGTGTCCCCCCACTAATGTCCTTTTTCAACCCCACTAGGGTTTTATCCAAGCCAAAGGCTATCCTTCATCCACCAACATTGAAGTGATCAATGATGGAGCAGAGTCAGCCATGTTTAAACAGCTCTTCCAGAGGTGGACAGAAAAGGACGAAACACAAGGACTGGGCAAAGTCTACACTACTGGCAAAATTGGTGAGCATGTTTGTCCTGAATTTGGCTTTCCTTCCTGTACTAAGCAACTGCTGAGGGAACATCATTCACATTAACTGTCTCCTGCCTTCAGTATCTTGAAAATCTAGTGCACACTCTTCTCATGCCTTGTATTTTCCACCTTCTTCAGTAGATGCAAAGGATTCAGGAACTGAACAACGTTCAGAACTCCTGAGGCTTCTTACATGAACCAAACTGCCACTTATTCCAAATGTAAATTTTGGCAGAAGATCACTCTCATCTGAAAAATTGTATGCAAAATTTCACACTCGCAGAACTTCCTAATTTTCTTTATGAAGGGCTAATGCCAAACCTGATAAAGAAGCGTTGAACAACAGTCAGTTTTCATTTACACTGGCATCCACCCAAGATGTCAATGGAATTATTCTGTATTTACACCAGGTGTAAACGGTGCCTCAATTTATCACGCTGCTGAAGGGAATATTACAATGCATTAACCCCAAAGAGTAAACAATACTGAAGAGAGAGAACTTGTTGATGAATGATGGGATGGTGACAGAGATGCTGAGTGGCTCCATCAATAGTAGCTTAGGAGACGCAAATTTCCTTCCCTTGCAAGTTCTCTCTTTTCTCTCCACCTCTGTCTCTCTCTGTGCTGTCCATAAATTCTCTCTTTATCATGAGCTGGCAAAATGCGGCCATTTTATTTCTGAAAGCGACATTTTGAAAGGAGGGAAATATGTATAGATTTGGAAAACAATTATGAATTTTCAGTCAGGAGACAACTAATAGTTTTACCAGCCAATCATCACTGGAACGCGCTATATGGCCAGTTGCCAGCCTGTAACAGACCAACACTGGAGTGTGTAAGCTCTTGCATATTCCAAAATCAACATTGGCTTACTGGTGACAAGACTGGCTTTTTGCAACTGCGGACCAGGTTTTTCTTGCATGTATAATGATTGTGTGTGTGCGTGAGGGTGATGCAGAGGGTTTGTATTGGGCATTCACTGGGCTCTTGTTTTTATTCTGCTGGTGCATGCAGCCAAGGTGGAGCAGGTGAAGTTTGACACCACTCAGCTCCACGCCAGACCGGAGCTAGCTGCTGAGCAGAGAATGGTAGATGATGCCTCCGGGGAGATAGAGGTGAGCGAGCTCCTTTTGCTGACAGAGGATGCAATAATCAGTGTGTTTCCAAACACCTCTGCCTTTTCACACACAGCAGCTGTATGGAGCTGTGAAGGTGTGCCCACCTACCCTCCCCAAGGAAGCATGGCTGCAGCCAAAGCAAAGTGCTTGCAAACTCTAACTGATGCAGCAGTTGCAGTAGCTCAGGGGCATTTCTCCTCCAACCCATGACCAGTGGAGCAAAGCAGTCACTAGGATGACTCCTCTCCTGCCGTGTGTGGGGGTCATGAGACTGATAGAGTTAACCCCCTTCTCACACTGTCTCCCAGTTAGGTCCATATCAACCAAACTTGTGCAGAGCAGAGGCCCCTCTCCCATTCTTGTGGTCTCCCATGGAAGATGGAGCTGGTTGAGAGAGGGGCTGTGGGGCTGAGAGGGACCTGGAGGCTGCTCCTCCTTGAGGGCCACCGACTGCTCAAAGTCCATTAATGGCACATGTATTGTGACAGTCACCGGAGAGACCTGACTTTGCCAGCAAGCACTTAATCAAGCTGAGGGAACATAGTCTGGCATCAAGGAGGGGGAGGAAGGGTTATCTTTCCAACTAAAAACCTGAACTTCAGAGGTCTGCTAGTAAAGGGGCTGTGCTTTGTCTTCACGTTGACTTCACTGCTGCTCACCAAGATGTTTCTTTCACTAGGTGTGGAGGATTGAGGACTTGCAAATGCAGCCAGTGAATCCCAAGACATACGGGCAGTTCTACGGGGGTGATTGCTACCTGGTCCTGTACACCTACCTGAGATCAGGCAGGCCTCACTATGTGCTCTACATGTGGCAGGTAGGTCAAACCAAAGCAGAAGGGTCTGTTCTGTGTCTGCTGGAAGCCTGAAACTGAAGGAAGCAATTACATGCAAAAATCGCAAGCATCCAGAAGAACTCACATGCTCTTTGCTCATCAGTTGTCCATTGCAAATATCCCAAGTTGTGCTTTGTAGGCAGCATGGGCGCTCTGAGCCCAATCTGGCATCAGAGAGCCAGCAATGTCAGACAGAAATAGTGAAGGATTATGGGGCTTACAGTGCTGAGGTCAAACTTTGTAGTCTTTCAGATCGTCCCTTAAAGCCTCAGCTCCTGGAGTCATGTGAGTATTTGAATACCTCTGCTTTCCTTTTTAAAGTATATTTTTCTCCCCTGGAATGCAGAGAAAAGCTTTGAAAAGGGGATGCTAGAGGCTCCAAAACCAGAATGCAAATGAAATTCAAACATCTTGTAGTTTTAACTCTGATCTCATGATATTGTATGTAGGGTTTGGGATTGGCAAGATGTTACATTGTGCAGAGCTTTATACCCTTCACCTCATCACGTTGCCCGTGCCATCTCTCTCTTCCCCAGGGTCGCCATGCCTCTGTGGATGAAATCACCGCCTGTGCCCTCAATGCCATCGAGCTGGACAAGAAGCATGGGGATGAGGCTGTGCAGGTGCGCGTGACAATGGGCAAGGAGCCCACACACTTCCTGGCGATCTTCAAGGGCAAGCTGGTCATTTACGAGGTAACGTGGGTTGCGCGCGTGGGCAATGGAAGGTGCAAGGACCAGTGGTGGCTTGGCAGTTGCAATGGAAATAGTCCAGAAAAATGGGCTGATATTCAGGAAAGGAGCCTGCCAGGTCTGCATGGGCTGGCAGATGGAAGTGGTGGAACATTTCTACTGCTTCCCAAATCGTCTGAACACCATATGTGTAAACACAGTCCTGGACTGACCCGGACTCAGCTGCCCACCCCTGAGCTCCAGCGTTAATGTGTGATGTTCTTTCCAACTCTATTCCAAAATATTCTGCAGAATTACAATAAGACAATTTTGCTGTAAATTACAGATAGCACAATCCAGAGAGGGTCCTCCAAAATATCCTACAAACAGTTACATGATTTGAATCATCCCTGCCTGAATTATATCAAGTTAACTACTAACCCGCTTCACTTGCTGCTTTGGCTGCTGACATCTGTGGTGGAGACGTTGCATATGGCTGGGGAAGAGGAGGATTGCCCTCAGCTCTCAATGTTGGTCCCACCATACAGCTTCTATGGCAGATGTTCAGCTAAGCCAAGCGCAGCTGGAAATCCGAGTCCAGCTGCCTTGCCCAGTTTACATGACAAATGCTTTGCAGACACTAAGATCTGCTCATATTGAACTTGAGCATCTTGATGGGAATTGGTCAAGACTCAGAGTCATCAGGGAGAAATGTGGAAGTTATAACATGTGGGGTTTATTGTGACCTGGAACCAGAAGGTATTTGGATTTCCTCACCTGCTCTGTGCAGGACTATGGTCTGTCATTGCAGTAGCACGGAGGTCTGTGAGCCCAAAAGCCTTCTTCCTCAAACCAGTCGCACCCTGGATTTGTGTGTCTTCCTCACCTCCCAACACCATCCTTCCCTCTGTTTTCTTGCAGGGCGGCACAAGCCGGGCTCAGAAAAGCACACCCGAGCCGGCGATCCGCCTCTTCCAGGTGAGGGGCACGGACGAGATGAACACAAAGGCCACGGAGGTGCCGGCCCGGGCCTCCTCGCTCAACTCCAATGATGTCTTCCTGCTGACGACCAGTCAAGTCTGCTACCTGTGGTGCGGGAAGGTGAGACCGCAGTGAGTCCAGGGGAGGCAGCTGAAGGAAGCTGAAATTGCTGATGTGGGGCTTGAGTCTCCTACCTCCACTGAGCTGTGGACGTGTATCCTTGGGCAAGTAGCCCTTTAATTTCAATGGAGGAAGGTGCACCCAGGAGAAGACTCTGTCTGTGGAGGATCAGCAGTAACACAGCCCTCTCTCTACAGAAGTAACCCATCTTGGGGTTCACCTCACCTCATTTTAGATGTTCATACAGCTTTCAGCTGAATAAAGCACCCCAGGTTCTCCAGCTGTAAGAAATTAGCCAGGATTAGAGCATATTCATTTATCCTGTTTTAGTCATGTGTTTCAGGATGAGATGGTAGATCAAACCGAAGCAGAAGGGTTGCCCAGAGAAGTTGCAGATGCCCCATCATTTCAAGTCTTCAAGGTCAGGTTGGATGGGGCTTTGAGCAACCTGATCTAGTGAAAGAGGTCCCTGCACATGGCAGAGAGGTTGGACTACATGATCTTTAAAGGTCCCTTCCAACCCAAACCATTCTATGATTATATGAGTTTTGCTCTAGATGCCATTGGCTGCACTGAATGTCCCTTCAAGGACTAGAAATGGATTCTGAGTGACCAGCTCAGCTAAGACCCTCAAAAGCATTCAAGCAGGTCTAAAACTCTCCAGAGGAGCGTAGGACCAAGCCAGCTTTTCCCCACAGATAAGTTTTGCCAGTCTGTCCCTAACTCCACCTCAATCTTATGTCCTGAACACAGGGATGCAGCGGAGATGAGAGGGAGATGGCAAAAATGGTTGCTGACATCGTTTCCAAACGGGACAAGCACACCATTTTGGAAGGACAAGAGCCAGCAGAGTTCTGGGAAGCCTTGGGAGGCAAAGCACCTTACGCCAGTGAAAAGAGGTAATAGCGACCTGCTTGTTCCTCTGGGCTTGACCAGGCAACATTAATCAAGGGATCAAAACTTTGCTGGAAAGAGAGTAAGCACTTTGATACCATGTCCTCACCAGAGGGAGCACCAGGTCAGGATATCGCCAAAAGCTTGGTCAGAAACCACACCAAGATGTCTCTTTAGTAGTTTTTGGGTCAGGACTTCTGCGAAGTAGGAGCTCCAGATCCAAACCCCGCAGACAAGAGTATGCTACACCCTCCTTTCCCCACAGTAAATCCATCCCGTATCTTGTCGTAAGGGCTACGTGAACCACATGCTCCATTTCCAGCCATTATTAGCTTTATGGGCAGCCCCAGAAGATTCGTGAAACTAAACCTGCTTTTGAACAACCTGGATTTCTCTAGCCCTTTGGGCAGGTGACGTGTTCCTTTGCAACCAAGTGGTCTGATGTGGCTTTCACCTGACAGCAGGCTCATCTCCACAAAGAGAGAAGGGTTCTGCTTTTACTCTCTTTGGGTGGACAAAAAGTTATCTTTAAAAATTGTTAAAATGGTCCGAGAATCCCCTGAGACCTGACATTGCCCGACTTTCAGGCCCTCAGATGAGCGTTGCCATGTTCCCATCTCTTCCATCAAGGTCATGACAAGTAGCGGCAGGGCCCTGCAGTAAACCACGAGGGAAAGGTTTCCATCTCTCTTGCTTTTTCTTTCCCTGCCATGTGTGAGGAAGGTTTCAAGAGCAAATCACACACTACCAGCCTCGCCTCTTCGAGTGCTCAAACCAGACGGGTCGATTCATCATGACAGAGGTGGTGGGCTTCTGCCAGGAAGACTTGGACGAAGATGATGTCATGCTGCTAGACACATGGGAAGAGGTCAGCACTGACTCCTCCTCCTCCTTTTCCCCCAGACGTATTTTCAAACAGGTTATGGCTTGATTTGTTTGAATCCATCATTCAATGTGAAACCGAGGGCAATATGCTTTCTGTCCCATCTCCAAACCCTTCACGATGCTTGGTCAGACAAGCAGACATATGTCCCAGTCGTTCTCGCCCAGGTACAAAACACACGACTGAGGTAGTATTGCTAGCCCTGTTTCAGAAAGGAGGAAACAGAGACACCTGGTCCATGCCTTGTGGAGCAAGGAGGCAAGATGAGCTAGACCTGCTCCAGTCTTTGCTAGCTCATACAAGGGGTTGGCACCCAGAAACCCTCCCCCTCATTTCCCAGCACCGATGGCGAGGACTTGCTTTAGACTATTGGAAACTGACTCCGAGGGGTTTACTTTCTGAGGCCATTTGATTTTTTGGCCATGCAAGAACTGAGTTTAGCTACCTTGAAGCATGTGAGAGCTTTTTTTTTTTTTGAAATATTTATGCTTTGGACCTGTCTCAAATGCAAAATCCTTCTTGGCTGGGAGGAAATCTGGGATCAAAGTCCCAGGGGACTATTGGGAAAAAGCAATTCCTGTCTTATCGCTGCTTCAGTTTGCAGGGGTGAACAAACAGCCGTGTCTGCACAGATCCTAACTACTTGCTGATCTTCAACACCTTCTCTCCTTGCAGATTTTCCTTTGGGTTGGCAAAGCCTCCAACACATACGAGAGGAACGAGGCAATTGCCTCGGCTAAGGAGTATCTCAAGACCCATCCGGCAGGGAGAGACTTGGCAACTCCAATAATACTGGTGAAGCAGGGCTATGAACCCCTCAACTTCACAGGATGGTTCAACGCTTGGGACCCCTACAAATGGAGCGTAAGTTGCTGGTAAAGCCCTGTGGTGTGCACACGTGCTCAGCGGTGCTTAAAGGGTGTTATTGTCAGTGAACATATCCTCTACGGTGCATGGAGCGAAACCTCGCTATGGCATGTCCTGAGCTTCATGGCTTCCTGGTGCTACCTGAGCAGCTTCTACTCCTTTGCCAGCAAAAAGTTCACCACCTGTTTGGTGTAACTGAGACTTTTGCAAATATAAGTAAATGTGCCTGAATTTACAATATTCACATTTTTATTTTAAAAAAATATTAGGTTCCAAATCGGGTTTGTGATTTCAGCCAAAAGTGACTTGGTGCAGCTAGTAGTAAAATCAAGTTCAGACTGAAAACAGAAACACCCCACATCATAAAGAAAATTGAAAAAAAAAAATGTTCATTTTTCAAAATGCAGCCACAGAGAAGAATTTATGACCCAGCTTTAAGGGCAAACTCTGGCAAAATGAAAGATGCGAGCAGACAGGTCTTGTGTTCAGGTTTGCAGACTGCCCATCAGAGCCCAGGAGCTCCTGAGCAAGGTCACCCTTGGTCCCTACAGAAAAAACTTCTTCTCATAAGGTGATTTACAAATACCAGCTCTCTGCTATACAGAAATAGAAATCTGCCCCAGGAGTTGCCTGGTAAAGAGAGAGGTCCTTTCTCTCCTCTTTCAAACACACAGGCTTCAAATCAACTCAGGAGTCTAACGCGGAGCAGAGATTTGCTCACGTGGCCAGCGCATGGGGCCCCACCACGTGTTGTCAGGACCCAGTCTCCAACCCTGGTTGTGCACAGCATGGTTGGATGGAAGAAGGAGCAATGCACTAACCCCGTGCAGACCATGGACCGGCCGGTCCAGCCAGCCTGGGGGCTGGGTGCTGCAGCACAGAGTGTATTGGGAATAAAGGACAATCCTGGAGGGGCTTTGGTGGTTAGTGGAGCCAGAGTATCGGTTCATAGCAAACAGCCAAGTGGAAGCAATGCTGCCAGGCTGTGCACCTATATTCCTGCCACCCGATGGCACTGGTGTGCACGGCTTAATAAAAAAAAAACAAAACAAAAAAAAAGAAAGATAGATGATGGGCAGCTGGAAAAAGCTCAGCTCCCAGGTGGTGTTTTACCAGACCCTTCCCCACCGAGAAGATCGTCCCTTCTCGCTCCTGCTTTATTCTATGAACATCAGCGTTCAGCCGGTTCACAAGCAATCATCCCATCTTCTGGTTGCCCAAAGGGCTGTGAGTGAAGTCCCATGCTGGAGCCTCCAGGGGGGGACAGCCGGCGCAATGGGTTGAAGGTCCCCGGGGGACTTCACACTGCAGGAAATCTCATACAGAGAGACTATTTTTTTTCCTGTGGCTGGATTTGCATCGTCTTTCTTTGCAACCGGTGTGGTGGTAGAAAGCCTGTCTTGACAGCTGGATTTGGACAGATAAGACAGCAACTCCCAGAGCACTGACCCTTAAAACACTGTTGATGCTTAGAACAAAGGTCAGAACTTGTTTTTTTCTGAGGAACTGCTGAAAAACAAGGATACAGCTCATAAAATATGTGCCTCTAAAAATATCCCCTGTAGGCAGCTTCAGCAACTACAGACAAGCAATCCAAACTGTTGACATCCCAGAAACATCTGGTGTGTGTGTTCATTGCTCAGTTTTGGGTCTAAATCTGTTTGCTCTGCAGTCCGTGTGTTTATGTTGTTTGTTCTTGTTGGGGAACTTTGTTGGATGGTTCTGTTAAGAACTGACATCTCCTGGCTGCTTAGGAAAACACAGTCATCAGCTTTGCCAATATATCTAGTATATTCCTTTTTCAGGAAATAAGAGGTAGCTGGTAATACATAGCACCAAATTACAAGAAGTCAGGGACTGAGGCTTTGAAAAATCTGCTGCTTTAGCTAAATGAATCAGGGAAGCAAAAAAAAAGGAATATTATTTTACCCCAAATTTTCATGCATTGCAAGATTCATTTAAAATTTAAAAGATTTAAATCCAGCAGTAAATATGATTTCTCTTTATTTGCCTTCTGCTCTCTAAAGTCTTTAATTTTCCTGTTTTCACCTGTTACTGTACAACTGCAAAGGCTAAAGTCCATTTGTTTCTTTGTTTTCAAGTGAAAGCTCAGATTCTGGCACAGTCTCCCAATTCCAGGAGCTGGGGTTTGCAGGAGGCGCCAGCTGCCACCTCAATGGGCACCACTGGGCTTTAAAATTCATGTGATCTCCTGACCCCGTTAGAGAACAGGAGCATGTGCTAATTAAAGGCAGCCCGTGCTTCTCAAAACTCTCTTTACCTTTAGGATGGCAAGTCCTATGAGGAGATGAAGAACAGCTTAGGAGACGTGTCGGCTATAGCCGAGATCAAAGTGGTGAGTTGCTTCTCGACCATATGGGTGGGTAACACCTGGGTTTAAACGCCACCGCGTCCCCCAGCCTGTTCACACAAAGGAGAGGACGTAATGATCAGAGCAGGCATGGGGACCTCAGGCTGTCAGGATCAGAGCTGCGCTCCTCTGTGGAAGGCAGAGGGAGACATGATTAATAACCCGTAAATATACCCAGATCTCCTGGGCCTTTTCCAGTCCTGCGCAGAGGCATCTGTGGGCAGGAGACTGGCCAGCTGCTTTCTAAACTACACATGCAAATAAAAGCGTGTGCAGCTAGAGTGTGCAGTTAAGCATTGTATTGTTTGCAGTGCTGTGGCCCCTGAGACCCCGGACAAGGGGCCCCTGGTCAAGAAGGGCACAGCCCAATGGGAGATCCTACAAAACACAGAGGAAACAAGGTCCCAACAGTCCCAAACACGATTGTCAAATGGGATCGGCTCTGCCCTGGACAGGGGCAGGAGGAAGGCCAGAAGAAAGTGTCAGGGGCTTTGAACCAGGAGAGAGGACAAGTCAGGGAGGGCTACACAGGTAATTTAGATGTTTTAGACGTGGCAGATACCTAATCTCACCTTCTGTCCTCCCACACACACCTTCTCCTGCTGTTATCTTGAGAAAAATGAGACTACAGTAAGTATCTTCAGTTATTTCTAAGGGCTCTCATCAGTGCTGTGCTTTTAGCAGTCCTAATGTCAAGATGTAACATTGATGGAGGTGCTGGACTAATGTTTTAGTTCGGAGTTTCTCCTTGCCGCTTTGGAGCAAGAGACCAACAGATAGTCTGTGCCAGAGGCAGTCCCCCCAACCCCAGCAGAGAGAAAGGTCCTGGGATAACCCCCAAGTTGCTTTGCCAGACCTTCTTGCCTTGACATGTTTTCCTCCATTTGGCAGGACCTTAACAACATCAGCCTGAACAAGAGAACCCTCAGCATGACCAACTTGGCTGGTTCAAGTATGGCAAGTGCTTCGCCAGAGTATAAATCACACTTCAACCACAGTGACAGCAACAGCTACAGCAATAGCGGTAACTACAACAGCAACAGCAGCCCTTCCCTGGTGCCTAACGGTGAAGAAATTTACTCCCGAGAGGTGCTGATGAACAAGACGGTGGATGAACTTCCAGAAGGCGTGGATCCCACTAAAAAAGAGGTGACAGCATTACTGGTTTGATGCCTTGGTAGCTTAACCTGGAACTTAGTCATTGGCTAAAAGTGTGCTGGTACTTTGGGCTATTAAGTCCTGCTTCAGGCTCAAGGAGATGCTAGCTGGACACATAGGTCTCATCAAAAAGCAGGAGCTTCATGTGAGAGGAAATTGTGGTAGTTTTACCCTAGTTGAAGTGTCTTTTTTTTTTTTAAGAAAAATGAATTTTAAATAGTTAATTTTCAAACTATTGTCTTCTGGTAGAGTTGTTTAATTCTGCCACCCATCCTCTGTCCTTGGAGGGACAGAGACTCAAAAGTATAACTCCTGCGAGACAAGGTGATACAGCTGAGAATGAAGCCAGGAGTTGCATTTTGCTTTGTTTGTTTTAATTTGAAACTCCTTCCAGAAGGGATCTCTTTTTTTTGTTAGAACGCTTGCATTTCAGCAAAGCCCATCCAGGGACAGGGAGGGACGTCACATCTCCAATTTCTGATCAGCCTAAGGATTTTGGCGACGTAGCTGAGTCCAAGCAAGCCAGTGGGGAGGACAAAGGGACCGATTCCCTCTAGTCCCTACAACCCATGTTTGACCAATATCTTGCCCCAACACATCTCCTGGCAAAGGCCAACGCCCGCAGCCAGAGAGCTGATCCATGGCCGGGCCAGCAGCTCTGCCCCGTGGCAATGCCCATGTGCTAATGGTTGTATTTCAGCTGGGCTGTACGTGAGTCCTTTCTTCTACCCAAAATGCCGGGGAAAACTCAACCTCCATTTGCCACAGGATCTTTCTCAGTATCACTGATGAGCCTGCTACCTACAAAATTTTCTGTCTTTCCAGCAATGGGACTGAACATTTTCAGTGGAATATTTGGGGCGGGGGGAGGAACTGAGCGAGGGGGAGATGCTTTCACTGTGAATCACTACGTAAGAAACTACCCAAAACTTTGGCCAGCAGAAGTTCTCCAATGCACCATTAATTGTTCTGGCCTCAGTATGATTAGCAGGGACCAAATTCCAGCCAGAGCATGCTAACCCCTCAAAACCAGGGCACCCCTTTGTGCTGACGGGCTTTTATTCCCCTGGTGCTTTGAGAAGCAGGATGAGGAACAGTTGCTGGGACGTTCCACTTCCCACCACGAGGACAGGCAGCAGGACAGGAGCTGTTGGCCTGGAGTCAGGGGTCAGCACTGGCACAGTGAGGAAGGGATGCAGCCGATGGATGTGTCCCAGCCTCTGCAAAAGCCAAAGGTGACCTCTCCTTGCTCTCTCCTCCCACTGCAGTACTATCTCTCTGATACCGATTTCCACGACATCTTTGGGAAGTCCAAGGACGAGTTCTACCAGATGCCCAAATGGAAGCAGCAGAATGAGAAGAAGCAATATGGACTCTTCTGAGACCGCAGGGGCCATCCGGCATCCAGTGACTCTGGGACCAACCGTCGCTCTCTTAGGAGCTGCAGGGAAGGAGTACAGACGTTTGTTCAATGAACCCAACCCAACACCTCAATCAGGCCAAGCTCCAATGCAGTTATTCCAACAGCCACTGTTAGGGGGATGGCTCCTTTCTCCCTGCAAACCCTGAACCTAAGGAGGCAAAACCTTTTGCAGGAATGAATTTGCAGGATGTTTTTGCCTCTTTTTGACACTTTATTGTTGATAGCCATGAAGACAAGAGTGTGTCACGCAACCGTATTGTAGCCTCTTCTTTCCTCTCCCTTTTGCAAACTGCCACGCGCACAAGGTCATGATCTTCCTTCATTTGTAGAAGTTTAAAATTAGGCAAAACAAGGGCCACTTGCAGCTGCTATGCAAATTCTGGGTGGGGAGAGGAAGGGGAAGCCCTAGGAGGACAGAGGGGGAGCCCTGAGGTCAGGAAAAAGGTAATGGAGTAGCCAGACGTGTGATGGGGTAGCCCATGGAGTGACACGAGACAGTTCTGTCCCTTCTCACCTTGCAGAGAAACTACTTGCCAAAGCACAGCAAGAATTAGTTGTAGACTGACATGCATAGCCATGTGCAGGTAAAACAAATGAGAACCTGGCTTGGAAAAACCCCACTTATTAAGAACATATTTATTAGCTGATCTATTTCAAGAGGATGATGAGACTAAGGGCTAGACACAGCTGTTGATTTGGACTGTCAGACAAGACTCAGACTATTTTTTTCTCATTCAGACAGCATCTCCAATCTCACCTGGCCTCCCTGAGCACGACCAGGTGCAGGTGATCGTAAGAGTCCACCTGCCTGCAGACCAGAGGCTTGAGGAAGCCAGGAGGGTTTTGGGTATGACCTGAGGCAGAGTGTGTCCCACTGAAGGTTTTATCAGGGCTCCATCCCTGTGCTGTCCGTGGGGCTGAGAGTGCCCATTCCGTACTGCGAGCTCAGTCTGATTGGGGAAGGCAGGGGGAAATGAGAGTGATCAGTGATTAAGGGATACAGCTGTAAACAAAAGGAAGAAACACATACGTTTCTAAACCCAGAAGATGTGGTTTTGCAGCTCTACCCCATTTCCAACCTGATTGGTGATTCCAAATAAACAGACAGCAACATCACTCTAAGCATCCTTGATCAGTGTGTGGGGTAGACCAGCAGTAGAGAAAAGCTCTGCAGGGCCACAGATCATTCAAACACCTGGTCCTTGAAGGGATTGGGGATTTTTTTGAAAAGAAAAGAACAAACTGAGGAGGTGAGGCCCCCTCTGTTCCCAAACACCACATAGCCAGGACCGTTTGTCTCCCCATGCCCATGTACCCTGCTCCTGAAGCCCCCTTGTTGCCCAAGAACAGGGGAACTTGGCCATTCAGCAGTTGGCCTGACAGCCCACCCTGATGCAGGGATGTGGGGATGGAGCCGAGGAGCTGCAGGCAGCTGTTAGTTGAGGAGCGAAGACCTCTCATGCAACACCCTGGACCATGCAATAGTGGTGAAGTGTCACCATCTGGCTGGGCTGGAGGCAGGGACCTCCAGGCGATGGGGTCTTCTGGACAGATCTTTGTGTTTAAGAATTGGTAGTTGCTTCAAATAAGCCACAACCCCATCATTACCTCCATGCTCCTGCCACCACTTCATCCCATTTCTGCTTGAGGGTCCAGCCCAAAACCCATTGAACCACCCCCCTGTGCAGAATAAGGTAAGAGTCAAGCAGAGACACAAATCAGCCGAACTACCTTCATGATTGCTCCTGTTGTGTTCATGCTGGATGCAATCAGTGCACATTATCCCTGTTTTAGCCTTTATTGCCACTGCTGGAAGCAACAATATTTGCATCGCCCCGCTGCGGTGTGCTCCTGCCAGCTGCCAAATTAACGAATTGCATGTGCTACTCAATAAAACTCAGTGATTCCACCTATCAGCCATGACTGTAGGTCTAACGAGCATCATGCAATCAAACGGAGAGCAGTGGAAATACAGTTGGATTAGGGAGATTAGGATGGTTCCCTACAAGTTGCTTTCACTCCTGCTGCCATGACGCTTACCAGCACACGTGAATGGAACGCTCCTGTCAGGACTCGGAAACCAGCATGGGATTTTACAGATAGTAGATCCTTCTGATATTTGGGCCTGTTGGAAACTGCTGCTGCTCTCTTCTTCTCATGGGGAGAGTTGGTTTTACTCTCTGCCTCTGATTTCTAAAGGAAAGCTTCTCACCCATGTCCTGCCTTTCATGCCGCTTGTCGCTTTTGCTGTGGTGTTTGGCGGGCCATGTCCTGTTTCTGCTGCTCTTTTCATGAGAGCTCTTCCCTAGAGTGGGGCTCCAGAACTTCCTGATCTGCTCAGAGATGAGGTCCCTTGAAAATGGCATGGACTATGTCCCTTCCTTTGGGGAGAGAGGAGACCTTGCAGCATTGTCCATCATGCTCTGGTCCATCCCACCTCCATTTCAGCAACTTTCCCACCTGGCTCCAGTAGTTTTCCCCCAACTCTCCTACCTGATGTTCTTGCTTCCCATGGATCTTGCCTACTTTTATTTAAGTGCACAACAGGTAGAGGAAACCCTAGCTTCTCTGTGTAGTGCATTTAAGCCCACCCTGACCCTGGACAGTGTGGTCCTGCTCCTGCCCCCACATCTCTCCCTGCTCCCTGTCCCCCACTTCTCTAGTGCTGGCCACAGAAGGCAGGCGAGGGCCAGTTGAGCTCCGTAATCCAGCTGAAATCTAATCCTGCAGCACCAAAAATGCAAATAATTTGTTCTCAGCCAACTCAGCGGGCTGATCCAACTCGCCCCACAAGAGCTGGTGCCGACACGAGTGAGGGGGCAGGAATGCCTCTGGTCATGCCTGCCCTCAGGCCACGTGGTGCAAGCTCCCTGCATAGTACAGGGCAGTCCTGGGTATCCTTTGTTCATGCTTTTTATCCCATGGCTCCTTAAAACAAAATGCTCAGAGCATCCTGGGAGCAGGGACCGAACTCAGACTGTCCCTGAGTTGGAGTCAAGGATGCTCCAGCCTTGGCCTTCAAATGAGTCTCCTGATACAACATGCCCCATCCCAGAGGTGAGCTGAGAGAGAGCCCGTGTCACTGCAGGACAGCCCGTTCTGCCTCGGCGGCCTCTGCCACTCTTGAACTCTTTCAACCGCTGGTTATTAATTCAATATAAGCCTTTGAGTTGTGGATATAATTCACATTTAATCTGGCAATGGTTTACAACATCGCACAATATTGTAGTGAAGAGGAAAAAATCAATGTGTCCAGCAACGACTACTGCATCATAACAAACTCCAGGTAGGACTAAATGGAACCCAGTTTTGCAGTGGGCCCAAGGATCACTAAATCCAGGCTATCTTGGACTCAAAAATAGGTGGGGGAGTGAGTGGACTGGAATTTGTTTAAAAGGACATCAACCTCTTTGGTAGCAGCCCGTCCTCTCCATCACTAGGCATGAAAAACCTCAGAAAGACTGATAGCTTTAAGAAATTAAGAACATCTATCTCCAACTTCATGCGTGTTGCATTCAAGTAAGACAAAGAGGCAAATAGTGACAAGTAATTGGACTTTTCCAGATTTTTTTACTTTTAATAGTCTAACATATTGTTAGTAACATAGTTGGCACTTCAAAATATATATTATTTCATTTCAACAATATTCCCTTAACTCTGTAGTTGTACTTGAAGAAAAAACACCTTTTGCCATAAATACTGTGTTGCTGTTCAAAACACTCGTCTGTTTGTGCGAGGTTACCGCTACAGTGCAACTGTTGGGACCAGGCTAACATTTACAACGGTTTCTAACTTCCTCGGTGTTAAAAAATGACATTTTTCTATAAAAACAGAAACAAAGTAAGTTCTACTGCATTAAATAAAAGCCCTACTGTCAGTTGAGCGTATTTCCACTGTCATCGGCAAATGACATTCTCTGAGGTCCCTTTGAGTGGGTTTCACTTTGGGTTAGAGGGAAACCTGCCGCTCGGCAGCTTCTTTCTCCTTCACAGGACAAGAGCCAGTCTTTGAATGCAAAGCGACCTGGCTGAGAGCCAGGCACACAGGCAGAGTAGTGTTCATGTATAATGTTTATTATAAAACAAAAGGAAAGTCGAGTGATATAACATGGGCCTTTGTAGTGCAGCTTTCTTTTTTAATCTGTAACAGGTAAGAGGAGAATTGTGTCCCCATTTCAGACTTCATATGGTGAAAGATGGCTGACATCTGCAGTTGCAAGAAGTCACCTGGCATCTGGCCACTGATTTCAGTGGTGGAGTGGATTATTTTCTTGCACAGATGTTGGGTGTTTTGTCCAGATGTCTGACCAAACCCAACTCAAAAGCTGTACTTTGCTAAAAAGGAGTCCCTATCCTCTCACTAAAAGCAGAATTAAAAAATCACACTAAATAAAGTGAACTAAAAACACAGCTGGATTGGTCAAACAGGTACAAAAGGATTGATCTCAACAGCAGCATTAGGATGTTTCCAGCATGCAGAAGGGAGAAGGTCGATGGCTATTCCACATCAGGGGTCCTATGGGGCACCGTGTGCTGCTCCAGAGAAGGCACTGGCGATTTAACGGGACCCTGACATTGGCAGACTTTGCACGCTGAATTCCTTCTAGGTCTGCAACGAGGTTCACTGTGCCCTGAAAGAGCTGAGCTGCTAATCACAGTCCTGGATATCGATGTACACAAAGAGGGTGGAGGAGGAGTACGGGTCTCCGTTCTTGGTCAGAAGATGGATGTGGCGGTAACCTGGAAGCAGAGACACAGATGGAAAGTGGCCTTTAGTCCAGTCGGAAAAACATTCGCTAACGTTTGCCAAGACCCTGCAAAAACATCTCCCTGTCTCCGAGAGCGTTTTTCTCCCAGTACCCCACAGAACAGGTAGGTCTGAGAGGCATGGCTTTGAGCATTGGTAATGTAACGTGCCCGAGGCCACCGGTGACAAGGGGATCCCTTCCCCGGAGACAGTGTTAACAGCTGCCCAATAAACCATTTATCATCTTGCCCATACCCCAGAGAGATGACCTGTTCTGACCAGAGGTGTGATGGGTCTGGACCTCTCATCTAGGACACTGGAGCTTCCCAGAGGGCTCAGTGGTTGTGAGGAACAGGGAGCAGGCCCTTACCTTGCTTCAGACTAGTGAAGGGAAGGGTGTACTGCCCGATGAAGTCGTTCTTGGTCGACATGTCAAAGTCTTCTACCACAAACCGGACCAGGGCAAGTGCAGGGATCTCTATGTCAAATGTAAACTCTTCGTCCCATTTTGGGTTAAAGCCTGGGCAACATAGACAAGGATGGAGGTCAGAGCTGCTCACAAACAAGGAAGAAGGTGAGAGATGCTCACAAGCAAGGATGGAGGTCAGAGATGTTGGCAGATAAGGATGGAGGTCAGAGATGCTTGCAAATGGGTGGAGACTTTGCCTGACTGCCAACCTAATCCGACACAGGCCAAAGGTCTCAGGAGGTGCCGAGACCATTGTTCCCAGCTCTGACACTGATTTGCTACCTGGTATTAATAAATCCTTCAGCTTAGGCTGCTCATTGCAGACCTCAGCACCACGCTCCCAGAAGGCAGCGAGGAGCAGGAGGGAGGTGAACTCAGCTCTGCTCCACAGGCTCTCACTGGCTGATACATGGATGTCTTTGGTTGCCATTGGACCAGCTGCAAATTTTTACAGCCCTAAACCAGGGGGGAGCAGAGAGGAGAGCTGCGCCTTTGTGTTGTGACAGCCTTCTGGGGCCTTAAGCCTCACTGAGTGCTTGAGGTATGCCCATCTGTCACCACCCTGTGCCTCAGTTTCCCTGTCTGCAAGAAAGGCTAATGAGGAGTTTCTGATTACAAAAAGCATCATCAGGTCTGTGGACAAAATGTTTTATGTCTCCCTGTATAAGGCCAGTGTCTGAGACAGCCAGACTAGCCCCACTTCTGTTACGGACAAGGATCTTGTGATCCGGACTCACAAAGCAAACAAAACTGAGACTGTCACATCAGATGACAGATGAAAAGCAAGCTCACTGCTCTCTCTCCAGGTCACAGCGGGTGCTCTCTGCAGTTGCAGTAAACCACTCCCCAGAAACAAACAGGAGGAGAGGACATCCTGTTTGAAACCCTGCTGCCATCGGCCCAGCCTCTGCAGAGTGGAAGACCGAGGAAAGCAAAACGTCAGCTCAAGCCTGCTGGTCACGGAGGGTCTGTGGACAATTCGGCAGGAGGCAGGGATCTTTCAGCTGGCCCTGAAGGTGCCGAGATGGGCCTGTGGACAGTGCCATAGCAAAATACCTGTGCTGGGTTGGTGCACTTTATTTGGACTTTCATGGGATTAAATCAGCTAGACTGTTCAGATAACACACATCTGCTCCTGACCCCCTTCATCCTTGGGAAAACTGTGTTGCTGATCCCATGGGAGCAGAAATCATGAAAGTCGAGGGAAAGTCGTTGGCCCTAGGACAGTAGGTTTCACTGTATTGACATCCATGGGAGCCATAGTGAGATGCTTAGAGCTGCTGAGCCAACAGCTTCCCACAGCCTCTTGAGCTCCACGGCTGCACCGCTGGGGCCTGATCTGTGCCCACAGCCCATGCTTCAGTCCCACCAGCATCAAACCAGGTGTGCTGCTGAAGCATGGTCATATCTGAAACCTCAACCCATGAAATGCAACCTCCTCTCTGCAGTTGCCCCTTTCCAACATTGATGTTTTCATGGTTTGATTCACTTTCCATTGGGCAACACTCCCTCCAGCATCCCTCCAGCATCCCTCCAGCATCCCTCCAGCATCACTCCAGCATCACTCCAGCATCACTCCAGCCAGCCAAGGGCTGGCCGTGTGGCTGGGTGTGCTGAGCAGCCCTGAGGAACAGGCCTGGCAGGTCTGAAACGTTCCCTACACAGCTTTCACTCGAGACATAAAAATCATAGTAGGTGATGGAAATGGCCGTGAGCTTTAGGAGCTGGGCCAGATTTACTCAAACAGGAAAGAGGAAAAGGGAAACATTGTTAGCAGGGAGGAAAATATGCACCAGCTTTCTAGCACGTGGCTCTTACTCCACGCAGAAAAGCTCTGTGTGTGTGTGTGTGTGTGTATATACACATGTACGTGTGTGTTTGTCAGCAGGAGGGCGAGGGCTGATTTTTCAGACTCCTACTGCCTCATTACTCCACAGGAGAGAGGGCTGAACTTGCCCTCTACAATCTCTGAAGGCCACAGTATTCAGACCCTCACTGCACGGAGGGAAATCACAGGCATGTCTGACCGATGAGAAATGGTCCACAGGGAGGTGAAGTGTCCGTGAAATCTCTGAGGTCAGTGCTGGGTAAGGCTTGGGCCCAGCTCTTTGGAGACGGGGGCTTATGGCTTTCACCCCTAACCTGTAACATTGCTGCAATGTGCGTTAATTTAGCACCAGTGCCACTTTGGCAGAGAAGATGAGCAGATGCAGTGTCCCTGCCTTGTGAGGAGGCTCTGAGCTACAGGAAATGTTCTCCTTTTGCACAGACTATGTTCCATATGAGAAGAGGCGGAGAGAGGTCGAGTTATTCAACCTGGAGAAGGCTAAGGGGGTTATTATTGCCATCTTCCACTACCTCCTAACAGAGAAGATAGAGCCAGGCTCTTCTTACAGGTGCACAGCAAAAGCTTGATGCATAATGGGCACAAACTGCAACAGGGGAACTTCTGGTTAAGAATAGGGTTACCTTATTTTATCATGAGGTCAACCAAAGACTGGATCACTTGAGAGAGCCCAGAGAGTCTGGGTAATCTCCATCTTTTGAGATATTCAAAATTTATCTGGGCAATACCCTGAGCAACTTGAGTTAACTTTGAGGATGGTCCTTCTTTGGGCAGGGGCTGGAACAGACACCTCTGAAGTCCCTTGCAACCTCAGTCTTTTGTGAGTTTGTGCCACTTTCAGGATAAAATCAGCCACACAAGAAGCCTTCTCTGGGAAGATCTTGGTGGGGACCCGTGCATCCCAGGTCAAGTCCAACTGCATGGAGGTAAAGAGCACTTCCAAAGCTGTAGCTCTGCAAATTTGGCAGCCAGCCTCAAAACAACTCATATCGCTGATGTTGTTTTGTAGGGAATTTCTGTCTCCAAACATCTTAGAGAGAGAAGAGAGGAAAGAACTCCTGCAAGTAATTCTCCATGGGGACATCAGTCTGTGGGGCTAGTTCATGCCACCGGCAGTCTATAACCAGGGTCCCTGCACTGAAGTAGGCCAACAGCATCTCATGTATCTGCTTAGCATGGCAGGCTTGGGTGCACCTGGGCAGGTCTGGCCACAGGGCAGCAGTCTTGGCAAGGAATACTCTGCTACATGAAACCATAGTGTTAGTGCCCCAGGGGAGCACAGCGTGGAAGAAAATCCCTTACCATTGTTTTCAATGACTTTGGTCTGCTTCTTGTTGTTATCCTGTTGGACACCGTGGATCTCTACTGTTACTTTAGGGTCAACGATGGAGTTTTTGCTTTTGTTCACCTTGGGCAGCTGCTGACCAGAGATGATCTATGGAGGAACCAGAGGAAGAGGTCAGGACATCATTAGGAGGGGGGGCTCCCTGGCAAACTTCCCTCTCCTTCTCCAGGCGTGGAGGACCTGTTGTGACAAGCTGGTGCTGGTCTTTCAGAGCCAGCGTTGTGACATCCTTCAGAGGAAGGTGTCATGAGCCAAAGCACCTAATGAACATTGCTCCAGCCCAGCCAGCTGGCTAGGGGGCAGGCAACTTTTCTAACTGTCCCCACAGCGATCAGATGATACTTTGGAACAACAGCGGTGACTGTTGACTGCATGTCTGCTTGTGTGTTTCTGTAATGACAGTGGATATTGTCATTAACATCTCCTATTGCCAAACATTAAACATGTGGTAAGTCCCTGGAGGATGAAAGCCCATGCAGGACTGAAGTAGAGACCCCAGCAGTGGGACATGAGTAGGGTTAGGATAACATTGCCCAGGTAGCACCAGGAGAAGGAGAAGGTACAACCTACACACACCCCCTGAAGGTGGATGCTACTGAGACATTTTCCGACTTCTATTCTTACTTTAAGCAGAAGCTTCTTCTTTGTCCCCCATGTTCCTTCTGTGATGGATTTTGGATTGAATTTGGTTTGCTCATCCCGGAGGAATTCCGGCTTTAAGACATACCCAGAAAACCCATTGTCCTGGAACCGACCCTGGTAGACATCCATTTCTGTGCCTGCTGTCTGGAAATTTAGGGCAACTGCAACATAAATAAATAAATTCAGTCACTTTCAGATAAATCAATGGGAGTCTTTTTATACTAATTCTGTTCACATGAAATTGCACTTCATGGACATAAACATTGGCTTTTCCATGCTTCAAAGAGCAGTGATAAACTCTGACCTCACAGTCTGCTGCCCCTGAGGATTTCTTGCATTCAGAGATGTTAGAGACAGGAGGGGCCACTACAGCCATCTCAGTTGTCCTCCTGCCTGCCACAGGGTCAAAAAGTGTCCTGCATTGAATTTTTGTCACCTGGTTGGGCAACTGCATCTTTTAGATAAACCCATTCATTTCTATGCTGAAGGAGTTATCTCCTGCAGTGAAGCCAGCAAATCCTTCTCAGGTTGTTTCTCTGGCTACTTAGCCTCATTATAAAACCTCCTTTCCAGCCCAGATATGCCTATTTCCATTTGCCATCCTGAGGGGCACTGATGCCTCTCTTGGTTAGACTAGAGAGCTCCTCACTGTTTGAACTCCTCATGCAAGAGTACAGAAGCTGTGATCAAATCATCTCTTTATTGTCCCCTGCCCAAAATAGATCAAGCCTCTCTGGTGTCCTAACACCAGGCAGATTTCTTGTATTCTTTCCAATTTGCAACTGTCTTTTTAAAAGCACTGATGTCAAATCTGGATGCAGTCTCAGTGAACAGGCTCACTAATACCACATAGGGAGCGTATATGGACCTCAGCACTCCACTGATTTCTCAAGGGTGATGCTAACCTCTTTAGGAACTTCCAGGAGAGCTCTAGGACAGATGGTAATTTAGCCTGGTCCTGGGTCCTACATACCCTGTAATACTTGAAAGCGGAAAACATTTTAAGGCACTCCCCTGTTTTTCCACCTGCAAGCAAGACTTTAGTAACTGCAGTATACTGGTTTTACTGGGAGCTGCAAGTACTCAGGGCTTCTGAAAAATCTGTATTTGCCCAAATACTAAATTCAGGTCAGATAAGGCATGCAGGTCTGTCAGTGTACCCTGAGGGACCTGATGTTGCCTCCCCAGGGACTCAATGCTGGGGAGACAGGCCAATGGGTGCTACCTGTGCCCCCCATGGGGGCTGCAGGACGCAGCGAGTTCGTATGCTGCCAGACACATCCAGCCCATGCAGGTCTACACGGCTGATGGCCAGGGAGCCCTGCATCTGCAGCTTCTCTTGTCTGACTGGACCACATAGGCACAACTGGGACATCTCCAACATCCTGCATCACCAAGAGAGCCAAGCATGTCGTCACCAGCCTGCCCACTTACCACTGCACCAGGTTTCCTGGATGAGAGCTACAACATAATTCACTTAACAGGCTCTGGGACCCTCGTTTTCATCAAATCTCTGAGACATCAATATACCATCAGGGGCCTCAATGCCCTGGGAGTAGGTATGATGCACTGCTTTGACTACAGGGAACAGCTCAGGCCATGGCTTGGCCCTTATGGTTATGGCCTTGCTCTAGGGCTCAAGAGCGCTGAGTTTGACTTCCATCTCTGCCAGACATTTCAGCATGCTTTTCAGTAAGTGACTGTAGCTCCTGGCTCCCTCCTCCTTTGTTAAATGGCAATAACTCTGTTTCCAGTGAAATTGCAGGGATGTGCACATTAATGTTCAGGAAAGGCTCTCCTAACAGTTTTGAGGTGGGCCAGAAAATGGTCTATGAAAAGTCATTGAGCATTGCCTGAAGAGCTGATCTCTCCCAGCGACCACTGAGCATCTCTGCCTGCAAATGGCTTGAGATCACACATCTACCTCAGCTGAAGCCCTGACACAGCCAGGTCATAAGCGAGCCAACCAGGTTGACCCTCTCCAACTTCCCAGTTGCACTCACCGATCTGGCAGCCGACATTCCACAAGTCAATGGGGTTGTAGTTGGAAGAATCTGTCCTCCAGCCTGCAGGGTAGATCCGGCTCAGGTGCCTGATGTTGTGATGAATAAAACTGGTTCCTACAAAAAAAAGAAGAAAATGGCCCTTTCAGTGATGGGGGCTACTTTTATCTCTTCTTGATGCTGCTGTATATACTGCTCCTCTGCCTAGCGAGTCTGGCTGAGTGTTAACTACCTGTATAAAATGCCCTTCTTGATAACAGCATCTATGACATTAAGTTATTCCCACTGTTTCTGTGACATGCATGGCCAAAGAGATCATAACCCATGTCTTTCGGCATGCCTTTTCCTCATGCTTAACCACCACTAGCTGTCCCTTTATGGGGGACTGGGACAGAGGACGGCCTTTTGCCAGGGCAGAACATACATACCAGACTCCTGGGCTAGTTTCAGAGCTTTGCTCTCTGTGAACGATGACATCTCATAGAAAGCCCGAGGATGGTTGGGGTCCTCAAAGCCATTGAAATGGACACTCTTGCAGTAGACAACCGTGTCTGACAGCTCCTTGGCCAGCTTCAGGGTGTCACTCTAAAAGCAGGAGAGCAAGAGGTTTATGGGGAGTTTCTGCAGTCATACTCAAAAGTGAAAATCATGTTTTCATGATTTTCATGAAGCCCCAGGACCCCTGGGGCTTCTCTTCTCCACTGTCTTCACGTGAAAAGGATGCACACTATCAACAGTCAGTGGCACCCCCATGCAGAGAGAGGGTGGAAAAGGCGCAGGCTGCCCTTGCCATGTCCCTTGCTCTGCATGGAGAGTGCTAATCTCTCCTCTCAGAGCATCACTGCCTGCTCAGGCCCATCCTGGCCTGTTCAATGACACCACTGACTTCCCAAGTGTTACTACCAAGAATATTTCATTTCATCTGCGCCATCCCTCCTTCTGCATTTATTTGCATGTTATTAGTGAATGAATATTTCAGCTTGGCTATCACAACTCACAAGTGATTAGGGCTGCAAACACAGGTACAACCCAATCAGCCTATATTGGTGAGCTAAGAGAGGATTTCACACAACATATGCTTTGCTGTCCCAGCACCCTTGTTGCATGATGTTCTCCAGATGGATTCTCTCTTTGTTGGTGGGATACCCTTTCTGCTGCTCTCTGCATGATCACTTGTATTTCAGCATCAATGGCTGTCTCCGGTTGCTAAACTTTACAACAGAGCCTTAGTAATGAGTTTTCCATACTGTTCTGGTCCCAAGCATGCAAACCTGGAAATAAGGGGAAGGGAAGGATGTTTTGCCCTCCACAGAGCTTGGGCTTTTTTCACTTGAACTAGGAAGTTCTCAGAATGCTTTGATACCTCCTACTCCACAGCCACATTCATTGGTGCAAGGGTGAAGTGAGAGCCACCAGCTCCCATCAGAGACAAGAAAAGAAAATGACAGTCTTCAAAATTATACACATTGACTACAGTTCAGAGAAAGAAATAAGACCCTCAAAGAGTGAGCGAATCAGCAAGGGGAAGCATAGATCAGACCAGATCCAGAGGCAACATCAATCAGCTTTGCCATCAGTGGGAATTAATGTATTTAAATCACCTGTGAACCTGGTCCATAAGAGATATGGCCTTCACAATGACCTGCAGTCTGGAAAAATTAATGTCCTCACATGAGGGAGCAAAACACTGGTGTGAAGGCCAGCCTTTTCCTCCCAGAAATAGTCATCACAATTGCTTTGGTAACCGGCCACCCCTTCCTCATAGATCCGTAGCTCTTCCCTCCCTCCCCGGGTCAGAAAAAAATGGCCAGTGAGTGTGCAGGTATGTCCCAAAACATGACTAGAAAAGCACCAGTCTCCAGTAATAAACAAAGTCACGATGGTCCCATGACAAATAGATTTCTGGAAATCAGACAGAGATAGATTGAACACATGCCCTTCTACTGCTTCATGGTCTGAAGCATAAATGCTACATGGTCTGCCCCAGCTGCAGTGTCCTCCAGCCTCATTTTAAGGAAAGAAGCCAACCTTCACGCTTGGCTGACTCTGCAAGATCTCTGTTTGTGCTTGGGACAGAGATCATTAAGCTGAGCAAGGACCAGGATCCTTAGCTCCAGCGATTTCAACAATTCACCCTTACATATCCCCGGCTGAGTAGCTGAAACCACACTGAAGACTGTCTTAGCTGGGAACATATTAAAAGTATATTTCAATTGCTTTTCTTTATTTTTAGGCATGGTACAAAATCCACCTAGAAAGTGGTTTCCCAGCATGAGTCATGGGATAGGCTAACAAGACGGGATTTCCTGATGCAGGACTTCAGAGCCTTCTGCAATAGGCAAAGATCTTGTTTATATCTTTTCTGCCTCTCCAGGTCTGCCCCTTTTCAGGACTCAGTTACTTCTTTTACTTACCTTCCCCTTCTGCTGTATCTCAGTCTTTACAGATTCATCTTCCATTTCAGCTGCTTCATCTTCATCAGAGACATCTTCAGCCTCTAGGTTGTTGTTCCCATTTGTTCCGGTGGGGTCCTCCTGCCTGCTCAGCTTCTTGCCTTTCACAAGGATCTTCCCTTTCAATTGCTGCACAAGGAAAAGTGGACAAAACAGCTGGTGATTAGAAAAGGTTCTGGCCCGCCCTGAAGGAGCAAGGATATAACAGCTCCTCAGCTGCAACCAGGGCCAGGGCCTTTTAGAGTTGCATCAGATAGATATCCACAGATATCTGTCCATAGATACAGGTAAAAATAAGTCTGTTTTTCCACTGAGGCCTTGCCCTGCCTCTGGCCAGCCTCTGAGACCACAAGCCATGAGTTTGAAAACCCCAGATAGCCCACTGATTCCCCTCTGATACCGAGCTGTCCACCCCCTCAACTAGACAACTTAAACTGTTGTGCTGTTAGAGGCAATAAAAATATACTATTTTTTCAAAACTGAATGTGGCTCAGCAAACAAGGCCAAGCCTGGAGGTCAGGGATCATGGGAGCTATTGGCGGCACTGTTTCTGCCCCTCCGAGTGGCCCTGTTACTTAATCTACCCCAGTCTCTGCAATGTATGGTTATAAACACACACACAACTTGGGAAACCAGTATCCATGCAGGGACTGAAACAGTGCAGCCCTCTGCTCCACTAGACGTTTTGATGGGGAGAGAGGTCCATTAAGTTCTGGACAGGTACCTCGTGCATAGCAGACATGGGATTTTAATATGTAAGGGATCTTGCAGGTGAAACCTTAGGGTGTTTACAGCCTAAGGAAGAGTTCCCAGACCCTTCCCAAAGATAACTCCTCTTCTGAAAAGATTTTCTCATAACCAGCAGCATGTGCCAACGTAACACAGCTGGCTGCTGAGCTAATCCAAGGAGCACATTTCTTGCGGTGAATCAACTCTCTCCAGCCTCTTTCAAAGTCCACATAAAACCGTCAGGTGAAGGAACACACCAACACCGCATGGTTGCTGGCAGACCACCACACCTGGTGGTGGAGATACACAAGATGTATCTCTTGTGCAAGATCTGACTGTGGGAGGAAGGCTGAAGCCTGGAGAGAGCTGACTCTGAAACCAAACAAGGCAGCAACGACGTTGGCAGCAGGGAGCAGTACTGAGAAGGGTGACTGCCTGGGTGCAATCTTCAAGTGAACGGATTATGCTACAAAATCAGCTGATTCAGCCCAGGAGCACCCCTAGATCCTGCAGCTTCCAGTGAAGCCAGTGGGAGATTTGCTGCCACAGGGATGTGTTCAGTAGTCCTGGCTTTGGAGGGTGCTAGTTATTCCAGAAAAATGCAATCTCAGAATTATCCAATACAACCCCTCACTCTGCGTAGCATGTCTCCCCCCATCTCAGTGACACCCTGTATTTGCCCTTTCCACAACAGCAAAAGCAACATTCTCAAATGACAGGACTGTGGAAAACCAAGGATATTTTATAAAGCAACACAGGCTTTTTCAAAGAACATTACTCCCCCTTTGTGGGTGCAAGCAAATTGCATCACGTCTTTTCAGAGACCAGTCCAGCTCCTCACCACCCAGCTAAGCTGTGGATGAAGCTTGGTTTGAGCTGAAATTTGACACTGGCACCCAAGGCAGCAGCCAGGAGCATTTTTCTTCAGCTACCACAAATGACCTGTTTACGCTGGGGTACTTTCCCTGTCACTCAAAAGCTACACAAAGGCAGCTGGAAGGAATGTACCAGTTAGTGGAAGAAAAGGCCCAAAGGAGCAGTCAGAGCATAGCAGTATCCTCCTCCCCGTCCCCAGACCATCCTCCATCCTCCCAGCCCCTCAGCCCTCTTCCAGGCAGAGCTGTGACCTGCTTCTTCACATCCATGGCTGGGAGATGAGCCGGCTCATCTTCAGAGTGTCACTTCAGTCTGCTGCTCGCATGTCTCTAACCACCCTCCTGCCCTCAACATCCATCTCTTCCCTGTCCTTCCACAACACCCACTGGTAGAAGGTGAAATCCAGCTCTGTGTGAGTTTCTATGCTCCTGTCAATACTTTGAATGGACAAGCCTGGAGGGATTGCACTGGGGACAGCGGGGAGGGGAGCAGAGAAGTCTCTCTTGTCCTTCGCAGGCTGCAGATAGCATCCTGCTATATAATATATTATCTGCTTCTACTTTCTAATGTCCCATAAGAAACCTTACCACCTCATCTCACAACTCAACAGTAAAGAACTAGGGATAAGGTATTTGGGGCAGGTTCCTTGATTCTTAATTACCAGTAGGGCTACTAGCCCTTTTTAAGCTTGTCCAGTTCAGGACAGCCTGTCCAGCAAGTAAGAGGTGTAATTTCTGGCACAAACCCATCTTAGATGGCTGAATAACATCAGCAGTGAAGGCACAGCAACACGGCCTCCACCTTGTCTCCCCACCACACCCCATACCAGGGCTGCCAGCAGTGGGTCCTCAGCGTTGCTGTTATGCTGTCTAGACTGTGGTTACTCTGGGAAGCTTTGGATACGCTGCAGATGCTTCCCATCGGCACAGGGACACTGCTCAGCCCAGACTGTGTTATACAAGACTCTCCGTAGGGCAATTATGGAGGTCCCCTTTGGCCTTGAAATCTAAGAGGCTGGCTCCCTTCTGGAGTCCTTTTGCATTGCAGAGGTTTAGTATCCCCCTGTGCATGACTTCCACTGTGCCTACAAGGGAGAGCAGTCCATGTGCCACCTAACTCCAGAGGAGGTGCATTAGCTTATTCGTCCACAATGAGGGGTGAGACTCACCCCAAAACAGAGCATTTTCATCTCCATTTCCTGCAGAAGGTGCTATTTTATAGTAGCATTGCACTGAATCCACCCTGCAGAAGCTGCCAGTCCCAAACATCATCTTCCTTCATTTAATATGGGTGCTAGGAAGCAAAGTCCTAAATTTGAGTGCTTATCTTCTTTAACAAGGTTTTAAATAAGCTGATACACACAGACATAAACACACACATGCACTTATTCTATCTCTCTTGGTTCCCCTTCGTGTGATATTAAGTATTTCTAGCCTGAGGCAAAAGACACTCAGCTCATCAGTTCAGCTCTGTTGAGCAGATCCCTTGTCTTAGGAAGAAGCATTAGCTGAAATACTCAATAAATATTCTCCAAGTAGACCATAAAGCTATTCCAACTGCCTGTGGCAAGCCCAAGGTTGAATACAACCTAAGAAAATTGGAAAGGCTACAAGGACACTGGACTCTACTGAGAACATACAGTTCAGTGCCTCCTGGAGTAGATGCAACTCTTTCCCTTCCTCACGTGCCCTGTAAATCACATTGCCTTAGTTCTCCACAAGTGGAGCTCCTCTGCTCTCCCACCTTTTCTACTGCATGCTGAACAAGCTCAGCTCTGCAAGTGAGTCTGTGAATTGGGACATGGCAACCATCTTAAACGAAAGCACTGCTGATTTTATCAGAAGGAGCAAAGCTGTAAAGAGCAGAGGATTTTAAAAGATCTGCATACATGTTTATCCTACCTGAAAGTTTCTTGCCCCTATTAGCAACCTGAAAGCCATGGCAATGTCTGATATCCAGTTTTCATCTCAGTGGGAGCGGAACATCTGTAAAGTGATCCACTTCATCAAACTTTCTGTGCCTTCAACACCTTCTTTAGAGTCAACAGAGAGAACTAAACACTCCCAGGGTGAGATTCTTTTTGTCTATTTAGACAAACACTTAAGGTGGACAACACCTCCAATTCCCCTGGTTGTATTAACTAGTTCTCAAAAGGAGCCCAAAGTGAAGTGCTCACGTACAAGGATATACAGGGTCTGAGCACTTCCACCTTACATCCCACTCTCAGGATGAAGATTATCCATCTCCCCAGATTTCTGAGAAGCCATGAGGATTAACACGTTCACATTCATAATGAGATGTGCAGACCAGATGCACTAATTGATATCACATCTCCACCTGTGTATGTCTTTCAGCCTAGTTGCAAACTGAAGTGTTGCAGGGTTTAACAATGAGTGGCACCAGAGGATGAAAAGAGTCTCTAGAAAAGGGGAAGAAACACATTATCAAAGGAGGTTTTGAAGGATTTGAGGGAAACACAGCTCAAGAACTTCAGTCAAGAAGATGCACTGCAGACAAGGCTGACAAGCTGGGCTAACCTTGGAGAAAGGCATAGATGTGGAGTTAGGCATAAGGCAGAGGGATTTGAAGCCACATTCACGCTGAGTGTATGATGCAAAAGTAACCCTCCCGGGCAGACGGCTCCCAGGGTCCACTGCTGACTTGGAGATCTGTGACTGAACCTAGTCTGGACTTAGCTGAGACAAATCTAGAGGCATTTGCTGCCTTGCCGTGAGCACAGGGCAGAGCATGTCAGCCACCCTGCTACTCAGATCAGTTGTGCTGAGCCCTGCATTGCCACTGCCATACTGGAAGTGGTTCCTGAGCTGCATGGCTCAAAGTGATGTCAAATAGGGGGACTGGACACTGCAATGGACGTGAGTGATGGGACAGCTGGTGGAACAGTGGAGGTGTGGGATGGCAGAGGCCCCTGCCACTGCACTAGGGCTCCCAACTGGGGGGCTCATGGTCCTAAGGGTCACCCACCAAGACAAGTCTGTTAAACCCAAAGCCACTGTCGTTGTAAACAAGGAATTCCAGCAACAAAGAGTTGGAGAGGTTTCATATATGCCTGATACGCTGAACAGTTGCATGCAATGTTGGCAGCTGTTTTAGTCTTGTTCCAGGGCTGGGTTTTTGCAGCATTTCTAGCCGGGATGCAGCGACAGGGGGAAGGGGCCCTGGCCTGTGCATATCAGGGGTGGGGCAGAAGGGCCTGCAACAAGCAATCAGCAGCAGAGACTGGATCAGCTCTTCCCTACAACCCTGGCATACCTGGAGCTGTTATTTGGCTTTTGGCCTTTCGTCCTACAGGCCTTTAATTTACTATTGGGACTTAAAGACAGAAGCTTGAGGGAGATATTTAGATGCTCTGTGTAGCTCAACACTGTTCCTGAATGGAGCCTAATAAATCAGATGCCTGCCCTGGGCTGCAGTATGAATCGTTAGCATGAATCCAAACTGTGTTGATCTTCCTTTAATTACTGACACTGCCCCGCTAACACAATCTGCAGCAATGCTTCACCTGTTTTTATTTACAGCCTTTCAGCCCTCTTCCCAGTGACAGATCCCACCCTTTTTCTAATATAAAAAAACAGTACATTGTCCCAGGCTTCCCCATGCCAGCTTCACAAGGAAGTGGAAAATTCAAGATGATTATGGTTTGTTTGGTTTTTTCCTTAATGTTTCAGCTTCAATGTATTTTCCACCAAAAAAATCAGCAGTTCAGCCCTTTGCATTCTCCTAGTTCACATAGCAGGAAGGCAGAGGAAAAGTACCAGAGTGAAAAGGATAGGTTTTGCTACACTGGCAATTTTTCTTCCTTGAAACTAAATGCATCAGTCCCTCCAATGGAGCGTATCAGCCCAAATCCATTCACTAAGGTAGATCTGGGCCTTTTTGTTCTAGCTGGGGCCACGTGTCCATCTGGGCAATCAGAGCAGGAGGTTAGACAAGCACAGGAATGGGAAAAAGATCTTTGGGAAGCTGCGGTCATTCCCTTACACACACATCACATATTTCTTTCTCTGGTGTTTCTCCTTTCTTTCTTCATATCATTCCCCTGGTCACAAGGCTGTGTTTTGAAAAGCCATCAGCAGCTTTCCTGATCCTGCACCAGGGATAAATAGCAAGCCAGGAGGTGACACTGAAGACACTGATTTTTCCAACTCAGTAACAGCCTGCAGAGACCTGCCTCCATGCTGGGTAGATCCTCACCTTGAGAGAGTCACTTCTTAAATAGAGGCAACTTGTCTGTGCCAGTGCAAAGGTCCTGCTGAAGCAGCACCATTAAAAATTATGATTCATCCTAATTTATTGCACTGGTGCCTAGGGACCAAGCCAGATCAGCTTCCCTCTGTGCTAGGCACTGTATCAAGCAACGCATGACACTCCCAAACAAAAGGGGAAAGTCAGAAAGGGAAAAGAGAAAAAGGGAGAGGGAGAACAAATATAGAAGATATTTTGGGTGAATCATTTTACTCTCCTTTCTCCCCTGCTGACTGCCAGCTTTATCCCACCCACAAACTCCTTCCAGCTCTGGCTAGGCATTCTCATCCAATTTTTGGCAAATGATTTCTTTAGCAAAGAAATGCAATTCAAAGGGAACTGCAGCTATCCACACAAAAGTCTGTTTCTACAAAGTGCTTAAGAGAAAAGAAAGAAAGAAAACACAAACCCAAAGAGTAGAAACAGATGAACATTTCATTTTGGCTTCTGTTCTGGAATTTTTTTTTTTTCATATCAAGATTCCATTTCCATTTTTTTCTAATTGTTAGCTAATGATTTTATAGTGGTGGTCCACTGTTGAGGGCTGTATCTCTCCTTCCCCCTGCAGGGTCTGAGCTCAGCTCCCAGCTTCATGGCTGCCCTGATTCATGGGAATCACAGGGGCATCTATCCTCTATGCAGCCTCCTGCCTCCCCTTGTCCTCCATGGACACCTACACAGGAAGATCATCCCCACCACCATGCTACCCCAGGCCATTCTCAGTGGGAGGATACTTTCCACTTGATACAGTTTTAGGCTACCTGTACTGGTTTTCCCCTTGGGTTTTGAGGGGGAAGCAATCACAGCTATCCTTCCAGCCCCCATCACTTCCTAATCAGCAGTCTGGGTCTCCACAGTAGAGCACCCAAGACATTAAAGGAGGAGGGCAGCACATACTACATTCGCCAGCACAGAGCTACCATGAAATCAGGCAGTGTCCAGTCTTACTGGATCAAAAACACAGAGGCACTTTGTAGTCACTTCTCGTGGTGCTAATCTTCCCTGCATGTGCAGCAACCTAACTGTGCTTCAGAGGATTAGCCTGAAAAAGGTCATATTCAGCTTTGGGGTGCAAGGAGAAGACACAAGACAGACCCTCAGGACTCTGCTCCCTTGGGACAAGCCAGAAAAGCAACCTCCTCATGGGATGAAGGACATTCCCTGGCCTTGATAAATGGACCAGGAATGTCCCCAGGCCCTCAGGGATGTCTCCTCTGAGATCTTACACAACAAACAAGGAGCAACAGGGTATTTTGATGCTTGATGTGCACACGTTACTTCTAGCTACTCCTGTTTCTTATTCCACTGCTACCCACAGACAATCCGTTCCTCAGCAAATGCAGTTCCCACCAGTCCTCAGGCATATTGTCCACTACTTGGCACCCAGCAAGAAGACAGACCTCTCTCTTGTCCCAACCTCAGAAGGCAGAATGTGCTGGAGTGGCCTTGCTTACCTCTGGGGAGGGGAACTGGGATTTGTTTCCATCGATCGGGGCAACCAAAAGCATGTCCTGCAGGATCGTCGTCATGTGCTGAGCCATGACCTTCTGCTGGTCGACACTGCAATGGTTCTCCAGGGAGATGATGACAGGGTATGGCGAGGTCTAGAACAAGACAGCAACATACATCATCAGTGAACTCTGCAATTCCACCAGTCTGTAGCAATTGATATAAACCCCAGTGCTGTTTTCTCTGGAAATGATTGTGTCAACAGTAGGGTCTTAGTATTCCACTAAAATGAGCATTTGTTAAAAATGGACAAATCTGACTGTGCAGTAGCTACTCAGATCTCTGCTGATGCCTTCCAGAAATGATGATCCAATGGACAGGGCAGCAGGCTGGGTCAGGATGCCTCCCACAGACTTTCTGGGGCACTTTGATGAAGCTCTCTGTGCCTCCATTCTCCACTTGCACACCTCAGAGGAAGGACTGGGAAGGGAGGCTTTGAAATGACTGGGTTTGCTCAAATTCTTAGGTGACATGAATCCTTCCTCCATTTGTGCATAGGCCTGATTTGGTTCCCTGTGCCCCTCCTTGACGTTTTGTGTGCTGTGTGTTGTCATTGTCACTGCTTTATAGCCCCCAAGGAAACTTGATACTAGCTCTCAAGTCAAGCGCACTGAAGGAAAATAGCAGAAAGCCCAGTCAGTCTGGACAGACCCAAGATTTTTTAAAGGCTGCTGGCCCAGCACTGCCATACAAGACTCCAGATATGCTTATTCCTTTTAAAGTAGAGTAGAAGCAGTCCTTCGCATCAGTCCCTCCAAAACACATGCACATGGGTTCCTCTAAACTAGGAATGGACCCTGAGACATCAAAGGCACACAAATCATGGGCTTGTTTGCATTTCCCACCAGGTATGCTCAAGATATTGGGCGTTATTTTCATTGCAATGGGGTCCAGTATGCAGCTGTGCTGGTATAGTTCCAAACTCATCCTCAGATAGTGCTGTGCCTGTTCAGCAAATCCCAGGAATGGACCTCTGCAGAAAGCAGAACATGGATGCCAGGCAGAAGGACACATCTTGTACCCATGAGAAATGCTAAGTTGAAGTCTTCATTGTTTATGCTCTCTGCTGGGAGGGCAGAGACCTGCTATAAGTCTTGGACTGTGCAATATGAGAAATCTTAGAGGGTCCCAGGTCCCTTGTCCTTACTTTGAAAGCATAGTTCTTGATGGCCTTAATGACATCGCTGAAGAGGATCTTGGAGGTGAGAGTGTAGCCATGATAAATGATGGGCTCCGAGTTAGGGCCATCCCAGCAATCCAGTTCCACACAGCGGCAGCCTTTGGTGAGGGCTCTGGAAACAAAGAAGGGACCTGGTTGGGTTCTAAACCATCTGCTCCATCTCAAAATGAGGGTGCATCAGGCACAGGTATTGCCTGGGAATGCTGACGGGAAGTTTAGGGAACAAGGGAGAAAAGAGGAGCTTGGAAAAATAGGAAAGCAGATGGAGAAAGGATGGGATCAGGAGAGCTCAGGGTCAGCAAAGAGAGCTCAAAGTTGAGCAAGGAAAGCACAGTGGGATCTGAGAAAGGAGGTAGTGAAAGTCCAAGGTAAGGACTATCCAAAGAAGGAGACACAGTGAGTGCCAGATGAGAAAGGACACTTATGACTGCACCCCAAGTCTTTTCCCAAGGATGGTGAAGAGAAGAGAAGAGAAAATCAACAGTGGCTGCATTGGAAAAAAAACAGTAAGACAGTCAGCCTTAGAAGACAGATGATGTGACTTCTTCATCTAGATCTGATAAGACATAAGAGATGAATCCTCAGAGCTGTCAGGGAGGGAGCTGTGGGAACTCCGCCATAGCTGGGGAGACTGATGAGGGCCAGTTTCCCAAACTGAGTCTACAGACTGCATTTCCACTTGAAACTCCTGCCTCTACATATCCATACTTTCATTTTAATTTATTTTCAAATGTAGGTTCCCCTGTACAGACTTATCTGTCTAGGAGGTCATCTTGTCTCTTTTACAGTAATTCCCTATAAGTTTCAGATAACACAACTCCTTTAACTCATTGCAATAAGAATCATGGGATATTTTTTTTTTTACAACCAAAACATAATTCTGTAATTTTAAGATACTGTACAAGGAATTCAAACAGCTACTGAAAAGCAACTTGTGCCAGGTTTCACTCTCTACTCTTTTGAGCTTGTGACTATAGATGGCCATTGTTCCCCAAGAATCAGATAAGTAATAAACAAAGACAGAATTGTAGTCATTGGCTTGCTCATAAGGAAATATTGTCTAACTTGATAAAAATACAGGTCATAGCAGAAGTAATATAAGGTGGTTGTGCAAGTTAGTAAAGGCCACTGCAAACATCTGGCCATGAGACATCAGACAGCAGTCGTTAAAGGCAGAAGTAGGCAACACCTAATGTTCTGTCCAGGGATGCTGTGGGAGCATCTAAGCTGCTAAAGAGGGACCAGGCATAAGTTTCCTGATCACCCACACTGCTTCATTAGCTCACATCCCACCTCTTTTTTTGTACCACTCCAACTAGCTCTCTCCAAAATTAATCCCAGCATGGTTCTAGGGATAGTCTGTGCCAGGGGCTACTCCCAAAAGGCGGTACAGATCATAAACATCATGACAGTATGCATCATTTTGGCTCCTTCCATTCCCTACACAGTCCTGCAGCTCTACCCCAGAAATCTTTGCACCCTGCAAGTCCCTTGCACAAATGATCTCATGCCATATTCTGGGGCATGCAACAGATCCCCTCAGCATCATGCTTTGAAAACACTATGCTAAAGGGCTGCAATCCAGCCTCTACATGATTGCAGATACTTTAAACTGCTCCCAAATGTAGTAATTATACATCTTACAGTCAGATGGACAACACCTGGGGCCCAGCAGAGACCCAGGTCAAAGTGCATGAGAAGGGGGGCATGGCCAACTGGTTTAGAAACAGCTCACCCTGACGTGAACATGGGCCAGTTCACATTACCTGGTCTCGGGGTGGGAGATTGCTTCTTGGTCTTCTTGCTTCTAGCAGTATAGATGCACCCTATGTCTTCTGTAAGAAAGAGGTCAACCCCTCACACACACACACACACAAACACACACACACACACACACATACATTACCTGATATAGGCTTCTGTGCTGCTTGGACCTGTGATCTGGTCTTCCATAAGATAGGTATTGTGTGAGGATGACACCAAGTAGTGACTGAGAGGTTGAGTCATGTCCTGGTAAACTTTACGGTGGGAGGAGTTGAATATATTCCCATCATCGGACAGCAGGTACATCAGGAAACCATCTTTGGTCATGGCGTTACCCCTCTTGGCTGCCAGATAAAAAGACAGAAACCCCATACTGAAAATCTGACACCACCAGGTTGTGCCATCATCTTCACCATGCTGCCTGCTGATCTCCAGAGGATCTCAAAGGCAAAACATGCTCCCTAGGCATTCAGCTAACAGTAAAGATATTGATGCTGTTCAGGAAATGACGACAGCTTCATCTGCCTGAAAATGCTTTTAAAACCCCTTCGCAAGCACGGCTTTTTATGACACTTACTGTCCTTGATAACACCTAAAAAGTGCCAAAGACAGCACTTACCTCACTTGTCTCTAGACATCTACAGTATAAAAATCTCCATTTGAGCACTTGAAGCTTCCTTCATGCCAACACAGAGGAATTGTCAGATGTCTAAACATAGCCAGATAAATCCTGTCTAGGTTATGCAATGAATAGATGATTTGCATCAGTAAATGCAAAATAACCCAACTTTGGGGAGAAATTGGGGTCTCCCCATCTTGAGGGACTAAGCTAGATCTCAATCTAATCCCCAGGTCTGACATCTGCAAAGCATTGTCCCTCTCCTGAAGGTATACCGGGACAGTGCAAAAACAGCCTATGATTCTCTGTTCATTTCTTGAACATGTCCTCCAAGGAGCTCCAGCCTGGTGATTCACTTAATTTCTGAGCAGAAAGACAGTACTGTGATTGCTCTGCTAAACAGCTGTCACCTTCTTGGCCCTCTACTCAGAGATTTCATCACCCAATGGCTTTTCAGGTACACACATTCAAAAAGATTCGTCTTCATTCCTGCTTCTGGAGAACAGAAATATTGCTACATTCTTAACCTTGCAAAGCCATGTGAGGTCTTGTCATTTGAATAAGCCATCAGAGCCTTTCCCACAGGAATTTCATCACCCTCTAGCCAACTTCATGTCCACCCCTCTCCAGCTGCTCAGTGTACCCAAGCCAAAATTGAAGACGAGTATTTCCCAGGCTCTTCTGTGCCCTCCTGTCTAAAAGCTGCTAATGTTGCCCTAGAAGGCTGGTGTTTTAGAAGCAGCTGCAAGGAGAAAATGACACACATGGCTGCAGAAGAAAGCAACAGCAAAGCAATTCATAATTCATCAAGAAAGCAAAATTTTGAACAAAATCAGCCAGGGTTTCCAACTTACCTCTTTCATTGGGCTCATATCTCTGAATTAAGGCAGGGGCAGCAACAACAGCATCTTCTTCTTGCTGCATCTCATAGAGGAACCTCACCAGGTTCTGGCAGGACATGAACCCTTCTGCATCTGAGTACTTTTGGAAGATCTTGTCTATTTCCTTCCTTTCTGTCAGTATCTTGTAAAATTCCTCTATCTCATCATCCTCCAGAGCCTCTGTTTTGGACTTGTCACAGTGCTGTAAACGTAGAGGGGAGAAGGAGTGAAAACCTTCTTTCCTTCTGGCATATGCCAGCCGTAATCTGCACCAGGGCTACACAACGCAGAACACAAAATAATTGGAAACAGTTACTGGCCAGTGAATGAGAAGCACTTGATCAATGACAATGGTTCTCATTGACAAGGCCAACAGTCATATAACAGTTACAATTATTATTATTTACTCATATTATCAGTGTGCTGAAAAGCAGCAGGCATGGCCTTGAGCTCCACCGCACTGTGTTCTGTGCAAACCATAAGTTAAAAGGACAGCTCCTGAAAATCTAAGTACAAATCAAAGCTCAAGAGAAATGTACCTCTTGATCTCAAGAGGTGGAGGAATATAGGGAAACAATTAACTCAATGCATCTTAAACTATTGACACGGACCATGGCCTAAAATCCAGTAAGTGAAGTGAAAAGGGCTTTCCCCTTGATCTTAGTGGGTTTGAGCTCAGGCCTCAAGAGACTGTCAAGGCTAGTAGTAGGGCTGGTTGCAAAGATGGCATCAAAACTGACTTTAAAAAAAATCCTGCTAAACATGTGCATGTTTAGGTATGAAAAAATCCCTCTTTCCATTCTCATTCAAAAACCACCAAGTAACGAAATCTCCACAAAATTTCAAATCAGATAGCAGCTTCTCAAAGAGCTGTAATTCAAGTTCTTTATGCCCCCATGTTCCTCTGTGGTTTGAACTTCTCTACTAGATAACAGCTCTGACAGAGCACCACAGTCAAGGACTTGACTGATAATGAAAGATTAGGAATTTAAGTTAGTGCCTCCATGAAGGACAACAGCTTTTCCAACAAGAAATATTTCCAGTTTATTTAAAATACTCCCAGGTTCAATTTGTCATCAGAAATTTCAATTTTTCTGTGGCAAATCCTGATATTAATTTTGTTGTTTGTTCCTGACAGAATTCTTCATGGAGAGGTGAACAACAATTTTGCAGTCATCTCTGGGATGTAAACCTCTGCATTAAATATGGGCTGAGCAAAACAAGCTTCAATGGAAAGCAAGTGCCTATCTCAGAGGAATCCCTTATGGCAGGGAGCTTTATACCACTTCCAAGTGTTTTTCCCTGCAAATTTCAGCAATCAACCCACTTCTAGTTAATGCCTTGTTATTATGATGATTCCCTCTCTCTCAATATCTAAAGCAAGCAAACAGACCCTTAACAGTGGTGTCCTCATCTCATAAAGCCCACTCACATCTTACATTTCAGTCTGAAAAACCTCCTTTTTGGCATGGATGCCAAAACCCCTGTAGGACATGGCTTGCCTTACTTAATCTTTGGCCTAAAAACTTCTCTTTGGCCTTAACTTGAAATGGAAAGTGTGCTCCAGGCCACTCAGAGGAGGTTGTGGTGCATTTCATTTCACCCTTGCTATGGACAAGTTGCTATCAGTTACTACAACTTAGCTGACAGATGGTAACTTGTCAAACCAGAGGAATTTAATTAAAAGATCCATTTTTTATCTCTTATGACAGCTAGAGCTATTGTCCTGGGTTTTATGACCAAAATGCATGTCTCAGTTTAACCAGTCATCATATTAATCTCAACATAACTCTGCTAATGATCTCAGTAATGGCCACGGTGGCTTTGGCAGTGCCCCAAGCAAGATGATAATGAGGGACTTTCTTCTCCTACAAATACTCCACTGGAGTCCTTCACCAGCAGTTTATGGTGCACATATAAAACCAAACAAAATGATCATGATGCACAGCATTTCACAAACTGAACCGATAGTAAAAAGTTCAACTTGTCCTGACTTCAGAATCTGCTGGGTAAAAGCTATGGGCTCATCTCAGGGATGGGACATGCTCGGTACTACAGACCCCTTCAAATTAGCTTTGAGCAGTCCAGGAACTGTCTTTTCCTTGCTGTCTTCCACATCTGTGTTATCCTGTGCTGTGGCTTTGGCAGATCTCACAAGCTAAGCTGAGCATGATGCTTAGCAACTGAAGAAGGAATATAAAGAGGGAAACCAACTGGTGGAGACAGCAGGGATGCGTGAATGACAGACGTTTTCTTCTTTAAGACATAACAGGGAAAATGACATATTACTTCTAGAAAACTGGCATTATAACTGATGTGCCTTGGGAAGTTCGTTCATTAGTGGCCATTCAAGGTTGTGATGGAAATAGGACAATAGCTTTGGCATCATAGTCATATTTCAGGACAGATCAGATGCACGGTATAAAACTGAGCTCCTTCTACTTGGGCTACAAGAGCTCCAAATTAGAAAGAGAATCTCAACCCAAAATACTGTGGTTTACCTCACTTGTATGGATCATGAACCATGAGTCCTGAATGATCCTTGGACTGCCAGAAAAAGTCAGAACCTTTCTGATGCACCAGAATTAACATTCAGGTTGAAATGAAGCGAGCAATTAGAGGAGCTTTGCATAGTTTCTGGTTGCATTGCATATGTCTTACTGAGGTGTGTCTAAAACCTAGATGTGGACACAGAGTTATGTGATGAAAAGCAAGAATAATGTGAGAACATGCCCTGTATCTCTCTCTTGAATCCTTGACCACCCTTCCTTCCTGTGACTGAATGAAGAAAAACTCACTAAGACAGAAAAGATCACCCTTTTAATATGCTGTAATGTCTCTCAGTCCATCTAAGTTTAGGCAGTATGTAAACTGAAAATGTAATTGCTTTAGGAGCAAGACAGACTCTTCCTGGAGGCCATTCAGCCCACAAGAGATCTGAATTAACCTCTGAAGAGCCTCTCTTTCCAGTGGCTATACAGGAAATTTATAACAATTACATGCCTAATGAGGGTACTTCAACTAGCTGCCTGCATTTAGAGGGGTTTAGCAATTACTTGGAGTCCTTAAGCAAAAAGAAAATGGAACTTCATCAAGTTTCCACTCCTAGAGCTCCCTTGTAACTATTGCAATAGCAGAAGAGGTTCACTCAATGAAGAAGAGACTGCGCCTCTAAAAAAAAAGGGTGTCTTTTCAGTTGTTTGATGTTTGAAGATGGAGGGAGTGATTCATCTGACATATGTGAGATGTACGCTTTAGGATGAGGTGAATCGCACCCTCGTCTCCATTATTGGCTTGACCTACACAGACTGCAAAGGAAGTGTCAGTGTTGGTGACTACTTCCAACGTAGATGTCTGCAGTGGAAACATCTAACTCAATCAGAGGAATCCCAGCCTTATTGCTATTCTTCTAGGGTCTTCCTGAGCAGGGAATAAAGCATGGGATATGCTAGCCAGAGCGGGCAGTACATCTGGAAGATTTCGCAAGCCAAAATTCTTTAAGATCTGCTGATGACCTTCCTCCAATTCTTGCAGAGTTACCAGAGAGACCTCCATAAAGCAAGGGTTAGGAAACTTATACCTACTTTGAGGGAAGGTCCTAGTGAGATCCTGCCAACCTTCCCTGCTATCTGCTTACAGGAAGGAGCAGGAGAACAACTGCCTGGTGCCCAAAACCGCCCACATGTTTACCACTGATCAGAAAAAGCATTTCTGAAACTGCCCACCCACGAATTCAAATCCTGCTTTGGACAGGATGGGAGTTTGGAAATTATCCAGATGTTTTATCTCACCTCAGCAGGAAGGTTTCTTTAGAGAGAAACAAAAGCTTAACAACTGAGAAATTTTCATCCCTTTCTTATCTTCTGATAGGCTCAGCCAGCAAGCCGAATCTTGAGAATTTAGAAGTGCATGTCCCTGACAAGATGCCTTGGGCTATTAAATCAACCAGACTGGTCCAGGCTTGCGCGCAATGTTATGTACCTATCATGAATCTGGTTTTTTTTTCCCTAATTTGCACTTTCTTTTTCTTTACAACTTGTACACTTTTGTCACTTGGCACCCTCCTCCTCCGAGAAGGTGCGGATCTGGGTTCATAACTGTAACCAAACCAATTTCAGCCAGACTTAGGCATTGACATGTGGTTGTGGCACGCAGAACTCCTGAAACACCTGGGACACAAAGTGCACTTGAACTGTGCTTTTCCCTTTTTCTCACATTATCCATGTTTGCATCTCATCTTCTCTGAATCCTGGCAAAAATGGGCATCAATGGTAAAGAAAGACCTTAACAAACCTTCATCAAAAGCATTGTGCTGGCCTAACTTAGTTGTTAGTGGGAATCCGCTGAGCACCAAAAACCGAGAGTCCTTCCTCGGTACAAGAAAAGATGCTAGAAGTTCACTTTAGCTTAGGTCTCGAACCAAAGCTGAAAGCTGTGGGAGACCTTGACCTCAGCCAACAGCAAATACTTTATCTGCTTGCTCTCATTACCTGGAAAATCCTCTTGGCATGATAGTCATCAACTTCAATGTTCACTTCTTTCAGGAAGTTCTTGAGCTCTTTCAAGCTCATCTTGTTGTCTTTGTTTTTATCAGCTTTCCGCAGGCAGGTATGAATCCAGCTGCAGAATGATGTAAGGAAATCTTTCCGGGTCAGTGCCTAGCCTAAATATCACCCTTCTGCTGCTAATGGCAGGGGAGAAATCTCTTCTAAAGACTCTGAACCACCTCCCCAGCTGCTGTAAATCAGCGTGCTACCACTGAACAGCTTACATGACCTCACCTTCTGCTCTGAAAGAGCAAAATGGTGCTTTGGCAGAAGCAAAATGCTCCATAATACAAGCGATCATGACCCGGGAGAAGCTTTCCACCATCTGGCCGAGGCTGGATCAGCTGTCTTTACCCTGTAGGAGTTTCTGGCCACAGCCAGAAAGAGTCTGATTTCTCTTTTATGACAGAAAGTGCATTCTGCTCCAGATTGTTGAAAGGGGATAGAGGAAGAATGAAAAGAGCTCCCAGGTGGAGCCTGGTAAACTCATTGTTACAAATTTGATCAATATTCAGTATATCAAGGTGAATACTGAACAGAGATTCTCCAAAAGAAGCATTAATATTAATTTTTTGACTCACCTTCAGCTTCCGTATTTATTTAGGGATTTCTACCTATATGTCTTAAGAACTTCGCTGTGAGCAGAATCAAACCAAACTTTGTGGGTCTTGGCTTCCTCTTGTGAAATGCACAGAATCTATTACTGTATTGTACTGTGATAATAGTTCATAAGAGCTTGGTTTGTAATAACTTCAGTATATCTATGGATCTGGAGTAATTACTATAAAAAATTATCTTCTTAATGTGATGCCAGTTAATTTGAACTGTTCTTTCAGTCTCCTGGAAAAATAATGTTAGACAGTTGAGATACCTTGCAGTTTTAAACAACAAAAAAACATGCTTTTTGCATCATGGAACTGACTCTCTCTAATTTGCTTTACTGTCAAATAAGAAAGGGCATCCAGAAAAATCTCCTATTTTTCAATAGAAAAATGATCCAAGTAACAATTTGATCTCCACAAATGTAACCTTCCATGTCTTGCATAGGAAGCATTGCTTCAAACTCATTCTAAAAAAATCTTTTAAAAATGCCCAATCTGGATGTTAAGCAGAGTAAACCTCAGGATTAGCAAATACCAGCTGAGGCATATAGTACCATAACATTTTAACTGGGCCTTTCAAAATAACCTCAAAAAAGGGCATTAACTGACAGCCTTAGGGGCTGTAGACATAACCCTGAAACAGAGTATTCACCACAGCTAACACTGCATTCAAATATTTCTGAACTATGGAGATATGTGCAAACTGTTTGTAAGTATTGTTTGTCTCATGGAAAGTTGAACTTTCTGTCTTTAAAAATCTTGGCAGGTGCTAAGCAATGACCTCACACCTCATCCATCTTAGCCTGGTAATATTAATATTCCCCTTCTTTAGACACGGAAACCAAAATAAAGAGAGGCTACATTTCCCCAGCTCCCAAGGACACTCCAGGGCCCTAAACCAGGGTCTGGCTTGGACTGATTCTTCCCAGAAAACCGAGTTTGAGTCATGAAGCTCCCATGCGCAGACAATGCTCTGCTGAGAGCACAACACCATCCACCCCAGGGTGGAGAACACCCCCTCCACCAGCTGCGCTCCAAAGAACATCTCCTCAGCATGTCAACATGGTACCAGTGGCAGTGCCACCCATTCATACCCGACTCCTGCACCTCGGCTCCACTTCACAGCCTTCCCTAAAAATACCAGTCAGGAGCAACGTGCAACTCTAGCGAGCCAAGAGGAAATCCAGTCTGTCACAGCCAGAGGTGAGCAGCAGGGTTTGATAACACTAACTGTGTGTAGAAACTACTCTTTTTGCTCTAACCACTGAAAAAAACCACCTTTTTTTAAAAGTCTGCAGTCATTTCCACTGATCATGAGCACCCAGAGGTCATGCATATATCCAAAGTCGACTCTGGAAGGCAGTATGTGGGCAGTAAATGCATCTGCAAAAGAGTATGCCCGGGTCCTGCCTGTGAATGGAGGATGCTTTCCTGTTATATCCCTCCCAGGGAGGCTGAGCAATGTAGGAGAGAAATCAGAGAGCCCACGAAGAGCATAGGCACACAGTGGGCCCTCTCGCGGCAAGGGCAAGCAGCAAAGAGAGAAAAAGGAGGCTACAGACAACGGGGGTCTCAGCCTGTTTTGTCAGCAAACAGCAGTGTTCAGTCCGCAAAACACCCCCACTCCCCATGCATCTGGATCCCCTCAGGTTTGAGAGAGCTTAGAGGAGTTGGATGAACTAAGCAGTTCGACTTAAAATCTTTTCATCTGATGCCAACACCATTTTGCAGCCCTGGTTGTGGGTCTTCCTTTCACCTTATGCGCCTGTTTGGGCCTGGGTGGACTAGAAAAAAGCTGTTCCCATTCCTGTATACATCCAGAGAGAGCCTGCTTCCTGCCTCTTGTTTTTAAAGGATCTGCCAGCTTCAGGGCTACCAGCTTTCTATTAGAAACTAGAGAGGGATGACTGAAACTATCTGGCAGATATCCCATGAATGTGCTCAGAACAGAAATGCTGCAAAACTTCTGGTAAGTGATTTCCAACCAGAAGAAAAGCTCATACATAAATCCCAGAATCAAAGCAGACGGTGCCACACTACTCAAATGAAAAGTCCCCTCTATTTTCTGGTCTAAAGTCTTCCCTGCACACATACCTGCAATAATTGCTAAATAACCTATGCCAGCTTGTTGCAGGGTTGAATCTGAGGCTTAATAAAACAGCACTGTATGTATAAGAACATCAGAAGTACTCATCAAGTATGTGAGAGTTTTATCTTTGTAGGAATACAGGACTGGAAAGGACACATAAGACACTAAATCGAGTCCCTTGCTACCACAGAGAACTCCATCATCTTATAAACTGAACAAATCCCATCTGAAACGAGCAAGGTTTTTGCTTTCAATACTTGTTTTCAAAATCTTGCTCATTCCTTACTTGCTTTGCAAGGTTTTGGAGGCTGGAAAAGATACACTGCAAGGCAATTCTCCAGTCTTGAGGGACAGGCAGGGGACTCAACTCTTCTCCTCATCTACTGACTCTTCCCCTTCTGTGCTCACAGATGCAGAGAACGCTTCTGAGGTTTGAGGAAGATCTGAGTAAGCCCACACTGCCAAGCAAACCCAGTGAAGACAGACTAAATTTAAAATCCCAGGCTTTAATTAAACATCATCAAATTTCAAATGAGAAATCATGCTGTTCTGTAATTCCAGGTTACGTTAAACGGCCTGAGACAATCCCAGATTGGAAGCCAGCACTGCACGGTAATTACTCTTCCAGAAATACGGCCTGCCTACCCACCCTATTTAGCTTCAATTCTGCTTTCCAAAGACAGAGAGGCACTTTTCCACGCTGGAAATTTACAGCCTTCTTCCCTTGCAAATGTCATTGTTATTTTTCCCCCCTTAGCAATCTTGTCTCTTCTTATGGAGAAGTTTTTCAGCAATATATTCAATTTGACACATTCCAGGGACAACTTTCTGTAGCCCAGATTTTCCCCACACACTGTGGGGTGGGGGAAGCCTTCACATTTAAAAGGAAAACTGCCAGGGTGCAACATTTCCAACAGCACCAAAGTTTCAAGATTTCAACTTGTCTAGGGACTGCTCCCTACCACCACGGACACACAACTGGTAACACTGCTGAGGAATGACCTTACAGCCTAGAGCTTGAAAAACCATGCAAAAAGACACTCATAGTGCAGGAGATAAACACAGCATCCCATGCACGTCAGAACTAATGGAGTCTGATTCCTTTAAACGAACAGCACTATGCTTGTGCAAGTGCTTATTAGACTTCAGAGAATCCACAGAAGAGTAAAGCCTGATGAAAGCTCAGCATTTATGTGCCATCTCCTTCATCATCCGAACATTATTACCCAGCAGGGAACCCACATGGAGTGAAGCCTTGACTGAGGGCAAGACTCCCTGATGCCTGCTCAGGCTCAGACTCCAACTTTGTGATTTTCCCCAGCCGAGGATTTTGCATCTCCTCTCCACAGATGCTTTGATGTTGAACAAGGCATGAAGCTCATGCAGCCTGCTCCCACTAAGAGCACTATCTGGTTTCCTCTCTGATAGCTGGATGCCTATCTTTGTGAAGCTTAAAGGAACTTAATATTTTATGACTACTGTGGCTCTGTCAAATCAGGGTGAAATCGGCCAACAGGTTCATATGTCACGGTCAGGGCCTCAGACACACAGGGACTGCAGAAAACCCATCAAAAACTGCACCCACAGATATTCTCTCTTTTTATATGGATGTGAGACCTGTGGTTGCAAAGCAACTTATTGAGTGAAATGCAGCCCCGGGGAAAATTCCCTGTGAATTCAGCAGAGCCAGGATTTCACCCAATAACTAACTCGCTCTCCTTTTCACAACTAATTCACTCTCCTTTCCTGCTCTGCTACTTTTCCTTTCCAATGTCTGCATTGTCACTAGAGCGATTGCAAATTCTTTCAGGGCAAAACTTCCTCCCATGCTGAGGCAAATAAGGAGTAATTTCACTAAAGTCAGTGGAGCTACCCCAGAGTAAATTTGGCAGTCAGAAGAGCAGAATCAGTTCCCTCGCCTTGTATTACTGAGAAACATGATAAACAGGATGGGCTTTTCATGCCTTGCCAAGAAGTGCCTGTCCTGGAGTTTACGGCAATGAAAGTGAAACAGGACCCTGAAGAATACAAAAAATAATGATTGTTTTATCTGGAGCTCCCTGAAAGAAGCAATTCTTTGCTTAAGGAGCTATGTTAAGCCTGAATCCACTCTTGCTTGTATCACTGTAAAACAGGGGGAAAAAGCATTGGAAACCAGGGAGTTTGCCTGGGTGCAAAATCAGGGTGAGAGAAACCCAGTGCCCAGGGCCAATAGGAAAAAAGGGGGTTAGTCTACTATCTCCACCCACAGAGAAAGACAAGTGCATCTTTGTGCGTGATTAATCACTTTATAAGGCAAAGGATACTGTTGGAGTTTCTGTTTCTGGTTCATGGAGTTGCTGTGGGCTATGATTTTCCCAAGGCCAGAGATCCAGTGGTTGGCATCATCCTCTGAACTCGCAATGAGGTCCAGGTTTTTCCGCTGGTCTTTGAAAATGATGGAAAAGCAGCGATACTCTGGGACATCCTTGGCATATTTTTCCATACCTTCTGTTTTATGGCCTGACCTCACATCCCGAATATCTTCAATGGAGACTGTGGAAAGAAAGCAGAGCCTGCTGTCAGCAGGGGTTCAGTCAGCCTTATCTCTACTTGGTGAGGGATATTAAGAAATTACTTTCTCCTTTTTCTGCAACCTCTGGAGGATTCTATTCTCTTTCCCCCCTTCCCCAAACTTTGGTACTAAAGAAAGCTCAAATCAAAAGGAGCAGAAAGAGCAAGAAATTAAAAAAAAAAAACAAACAACAACCCCCCCCCCTCTTTCCCCATGTTATTTATTTAACAAAGAAGCAGAATATGCACTAGATGCCATACTGTGACAACATGTTTATGAGATACAAATCACTGCCAAGAATTTGGTTCCAGTCCTTGGATCATCCCTGATTTGATCTCTGCCCCCATCTGAGAGTGGGGGGAGTGGAGCTGTGCCTCCCTGTGAACATCACCTCACAGGAAAATGAGAGGTGACTTCAGTAAGAGGAGGGCAGGGACCAAAACAGTAATTCTTTAGTTTGCAAAAAAGTGAGAAAGTAAAATTTAAAATCCCATATACTCTTCTCAGTCACACCAGTGCAAAGTAGGGAGGTAAAGCTTCAGAGCACTCCATCCTCACCCCTGTCAAGGGTGGACTTGATCCTCTTTGCTGTAAGAAAGCAAAACACTGCTTTCAAGACCATCCTTCCCCATTTCCATCTCTGCCCTTCAGCTAGTGGAAATGAGCTGGGAAGTCACACCAAGTTTGCAAAATGCACACACAAGGCAATCCAGAAAGAGCAGTGCATTCAAGAGACTACGTTATTAAACAAATGTAAGTAATGGAGACACCCCTACATTGCCCCTGAGAGCATGCAGATGCCCTCAAACTGTGCTGAAATCAGGCAAGCTCCCAGCAGCATGCACAGCCTCTTTTTGTCTTTCATGGAGTTGATGGGCCACTTAATATATCTACAAAGGACTGAGAGGAAAGGGCAGAAACTGCTTAATCACATTTGACTGCTGAGAAACTTAACACTGAAGAAAGGTCAGATACACACAATAGATGGCAAAAATGTTTGCAAGCAGTGTTGGAGTCCATAACGGAGAAAATCTTATTGCATTTTCTTGGGTGGGAGACAGACCAGTTAACATTTTGCAAACATCTACCAATACCATCTCAGGGCACACATAGAAAAGGCAACACACCGCAGAGAGATTCAGCCATCTTCTATAACAAGCGTGCGAAAAAATAGATATAATTACAGGAATTAAAAAAAAAAAAAAAGGCTTAACTTATCCTTACCTCAAACTGTAAATTACAGGTAAAAATTATTTCCTATGTCACAGATGTGTGAGATCGATTTTATTTGTGCTTATCTTGAAGGAGCTTTGTTGAAAAGCAGTACGCAAGTGTAAAATATCCCCATTGTTTTGCTGACTAGGAGAAACCTGCCTTTAAACATCCATTTTATCTGCTCCTTCATTTAAATTGGTGCAATTTCACCGTTAAAGTGTCCAGTTCACTCAGAGTCAACACTGCAGAAAAACACAACTCGATATCCACCCTGCACGTTTTTAGCATGGCTGCCCTGGGATCATCCAAAATTCATCAGATGCTCATTAGAGTTTGAAAACTTTCCTTTTTTCCCAGGGCAGTTGTGATAATGATCAGCTGCTGGGGGAAAAAAAAAACAAACCACCACCCAAAACTTCAGTCTTCAAAAATCAGTGACTTTCCAAAACCAACACTTGACATTTGCTTTAAATTCTCACCACATGTTGGGGTGGTCAAACATCTTCCACAGCACTTTGCTGGTTTGGTTCCTATACAAGAACATACCATAAGGACCTTCCTGGAGCTGGCAAAGCTCCTCCCTGACCATTATGAGCAATTATCTTTGTGTGGTCTTTTATTATCACTTCGTAAAGACCAACAGTTGATCAGTCGGAGGGGAGGAAAAGGTTGGGTTGGGATGGGTTGCTGTGGAATTACGGTATCTGGCCAATTTAGTGAAAGTTTATGGTTTTGAGTACTAAAACCATCCTTGAAAGAAACGGGCTGCAATTCCCTTGCAGCTGGGCTGCTAATGGAGAGCCTTGCTGGTGATTTTGCTGTTAACTAGGACATTGGGCAAATGATAGTGATTGTGCCTTAGGTAGAACTACACCCTTAATGTAAAGGATGCTATCATGTTTGGACAGATTCAGTTCAGTCAAAAAGTGTAAAGTTTACTTAGGCTCCTTTTATAGCCAATGCAAAAAAAAAGAAGCTTTTGGAACACAAATGTTCTGTCCTATTTAGACAAAAACTTTAGGGTAGGATAAATCATACCCTTAATCCATGGCTACAGTGGACCAGAACAGAAGTCCAGGCTGAGCATCTCAGATGCAGACGTGTGCCATGCAAATAATCCATAAGTAGATGATTCTCCTCCACTCCCGGTCTCTTCTGGTTATGGCAGCACAAGTGGAAGAATCATCCTGTTGTTCCTCATCACCTGCCAACTGCTCACCACTGCTTGGCTCATAAGAGTTATTGTCCCTTCAGAATGGCTAGCTAGTCTGCTTGTGCAATCAATCCCTAAACTTTGGGTTGGCAACGCCCTAGTGTTTCCAAGACTAGAAAATCTGATGTTAAATATTGGAAATTTAGAATGGATTCTTTGGAAACCATTACCTGGCAAAGTGAATCCACTGGAAAAGAGAGCTGCATGGGAGGAAAAAAAGATTGAAAACCTGTGTCTGGAAGGGCTGCCTTGATCTCTTTGGGGTATGGTGAGAAGAGGATGATAGAGGGCACAGAGCTCCTCGATGCAGAAAAGGTACAAGGAAGGCTGAAGAACAGGATTGGTGTCTACTGTAGTCACGTAAGAGACAAGGAGAGAAACTATCAATGCAGGAACTGTTAAAAAAGCAGGGTAAGGGAGGACACTTTTTAAAGCTTTCCATAGCTTGGTTGTGTGTACTGCTTTCATCTATCAATAAAAAAGCTGAAGCCAAAGGACTCGGCCCAAGCCATCTGCAAATGTTACCTCTTTTCTGGAAAATCTTAACCCAGCATGAGTACATTATCAGCTGCTCCCAGACAGTGAGCGTACTATATTAGCAGTCCCAAACCAACTGTGTGCTCAGCTGAGCTATCTGCAAGGAGAAATTAGAAATAACTGGGGGACAGAGACATTTCACAGCAGAGGAACACTTACAGCAAATACCCATCAATCACATATCCCTGCAACCACCCTGCGTGCCCTCCCCATCACGCCACAGCAGGGAGGTAACCACAAGCAGAAGAGAATCTGGAAAGTTTCCATCTACTTCTCCTGACTGTTTATGTCTGCTGAAGACGTGGTTTGTGTAAAGCCCAAAACATGAAGGACAACACAAGGGAGCTTGTGCCCTTCCTGGCCTCCAGACATCGAGTCAAACAGGTTGCATCCTGGTCAGCCTGCCTGGCTGCTGCGGATGCCGCTCGGCCAGTGCCACAGCTGAAGGCTCCCCACTGACATGGACATACAGCAGCATTCCCTGGAGCCGGTGAAATTACTCCTGTCTGAACTAGTTTCAGAGAGACGTTGAGAACTGTCTTTTTAATCCTCCTTTCAATTTTCATCACTGGATACTGCCCTTGTGCTCTTCCCTTGCTAATTCTCAGCCCAGTGCCCTTCTGTTTCACCAATGGCATTAGCAGGCAGGTATGAGTCAGACCCGCAGGATGCAGGAGGCCAGTTTTGACAGCCATGATGTTTTCAAGCAACCAACATGTATCTTTTGGGTGTCTCTTTTGATTTGGATTTCTCCCTTCATGGCTCTCAAGGAGCTTGCTGTTACACTTGCAAGTTCATCTCCTCATGCAGAAGGATGAGGAACACCTCTCAAAGGAAAACAAAGCTGTGATTCACAGATGTGCCTGTAACCGGACTTGGAGAGACTGCAAGTACCCAGGTCCAAAATAGTGACCCACAAAACCTTGCTGAGTGGGTGCAGAGCCTCACCTGTGCCTCTGCCTGACCCAAAAGCTCCCCCATGCCCCAGAAGTTAGTTTTCTCCTTCAAGTGGCCCCTGCACAAAAGGCTCTCCACCTCCCTCCAGCAGGACCTGGGCTGGCCTGACCACCCTCCACGAGGTACCCTCAGACACACCCAATTTCAGCCCTACGTGCACGTGGAGAGGTGATGGCCATTTGCGTGAGAACCATTCCTGCAGGAAGCAGTAGGGAGAGGGACACAAATTTGATCTCCCCATCACCCTAAAAGCTGTAACCCCAGAGCTTTCAGGCTTCAGGACTGCATCTGAGTTACACTTGTGCACTGTAAGTCATTGGGCAGCCAAAAATACAAGTGTTTAGGAGCCAGAAGGACAAGCCTGACAAGGTGCCTAATGATTAGAGCACTTGTCCAAGAGATGAGCCGTGGCCACTGGCCTCTCCATCTCTTCTCCAGTCACTGCTCCTAAGGTGGAATGTCCAGACTGGGCTGGAAGCATGGACAGTAAAACACTGTGGTAATCCGAAAGAATACAGGGAAAGGAGGAACAGAGGCAGACAGCAATCACCGTTTGCGTTCCTCCTGTCTGACAAGCAGCCCTTTGAGAGAAGATATTTTTTCAAGAGTCTTACAGAAAAGAGAGAGAACAGGGAACTGAATCCACATCTCCTGCAAACCACTGGGCATGTGAAGGACAAGGACCAAAAGGCGCTTCTCCTTCCTTGTGCCTTTGCTGATAAACAGGGAGAGGAGGGTCAATGTATAGAGACCTGGAGGCACTGCCAAAACAGCTGGCCTTGACTTACTCATGAGGGGAGGGGGGCAGTTTTTTCACTCTGGGGGAAATACTCCTCAGATCCTTCCCTTTCCTTATCCTACCTCCCTGTCATTAGCAAGTGATCTCTGCAATGTGGCATTCAGTCACGCTGAATTACTCCATCCCACTCTAATTGTCTCAATAAGTCACTTCTGTTTACTGTCGGGAAATGCAGATGAGAAATGTACTCAGCTGTTAATAGCTTTCACCATATTTGCACACAACACTGCATGTCTGCAGAGAGATCACACCTTCACCAGCTGCAGCTCAGCCAGGCTGGCTTAGCATCTTGCCAAGGACAGATGAAAGCTGCTACCTGACCCCAGGACCGCCCTGCCAGCCAGGATGGCTGCAGCGAGACTACATGGATTGCACAACACACAGAGCACGTGGGGCAAACTGGCACTGCGTGCTGCTTCTCTCTTTTGTTTTACCCCAGAAAAAGCGGTTTAGCTGATTTCAGTTTCACCATAGGTGGCTGATGCTAATGGCCAAACGCAGTTGGGATCAGGACCTTTGTAATCAGCAGGAGCTGGAGCACTGTCAGCTCCCTGGACTGGGAACACCAAAGGCTATCCATCACCCTCATTGCTAAGGGATGCTTCAACATAATGATTCAAGGGTGGGTTTAGCATGAGCCCCACTGTGCTGTGCCGCCTTAGTCCTGACCGCGTTGCTCTCTCATCTCCCTGTTGTGAATTACTGCAGGTCCCAGCTGCTGATTCCTCATGTGTTCTCTTCTCCTCTCCCCCTCCACTGACTTGCTCAGCACGTTGTTTTAACTTGAGATCTGCTGCACAGCAGCAGCAGCAGTCTGCCCTCATTGCTGGTGTGTGTCACCAGCTGACAACCAGTGATATAATGCGTATGTAATTTTACAGGTTGTTTGGAAATACCTTTTAATATAAGATCTTTACCCAATCTTTCCATCTACCCGTCACAGCTTGGGGCATTGATGTAAATAGAGTGATCTCTATTTACATTCCCTCCACACATCACAACCAGGGCCCTGCAAACTATTTCTGTAACTAGTTCCTACTTCTCCTGCCATTACAGTGCCGTTAAATTTGGATCTAAGGCTCTCAACACTTCCGTCTTTGCATTTAACATATGCCATGGAGAATAAGGTCAATGTCTGTCAGCACACCGCCTGTGATGAAAACTGTCCCAGCAATGCATGCGGTGGCCTGATTCAAAATTAAATCAAAAAAACAGGCAGCTCTACATTTGAAATGACTTGTTTTATGGGTTGAGTGATTTTGATAAAAACTAATGAGACCCACAGACAGACAGTTTTGTTTTCACAGCTGACGAACGTCTTGCATAACACATTCACATCAGCAAATATTTTTCCAGGGACAAATACATGTCTGACCGTGAAGCAATGATTCCTAAAGAAACTGCCTAACCAGCTCCGGAAGGAAGGTGTCAGTGCAGCCAACTGCCTGCTGTGTGCATACAGGTTGCTGAGATTTTCTGTTGACTTTAGGCACTTACCAGGAACAATTTAAAGTTTTCACTTCTTGACTTGAGCAAGCCCAGAGCAATATCATGTCCTTTCTGTTCTTCTGCAAGCAAGTTCAGGGCATTAATTCAATGGAGACAATCATTCATTCTTCCACAAAAATGGTATGGTATGTTCATCGCATGGCATTTTAAGGGTGTCCCTAAATTTCACAGGAACTCAAAAATGAAAGAAAAAGTTTTCTGCTGAACACTGGTGGTAGGCTATAAACATAAATCTTTTGTACTATGTTTAAACCATGCAAAAATATCCTATAATTGGGCTGGAAATCAGAGGAACTGGAACAAATTCTGTGCTTTTTTAATAGTGAGGATAATTAATGATTAGATCAAAATATCGATTTCATTACTTTAAATAATAATACAATCATCACTTGCAACATTCAGTTGTGCAACTGAATTTAGCTCACCTCTGTAAATTGCTCCCAGAACTGATTCTTTTAACCAAAATACAGAAAAAAACCCCAACAATAGTAGATTTTAAGTAAAACTTTTGGCCAGAAATAGAAATATTGCAGCCAAAACTCCTAAACTTCTTTCTTGACTACACTGCTCATGACTCAACGACGCACCCCCAGTGAGTCATCCTTGGTGCAGCGTGTGAAGCTCACTCATGGCTGTCATGGGAAACGTCATCTCCCTGAGCCTCCAGCAGAGAAAGGGTGCAGGAGACAGCAAAGCACCAGCTTCTCCGGGGCTCCACTGTAGCACCCCTAAATCTAAACAACTCATTCAGTCTTTTCCTTCTGGCTTTGAATATTCTGTTTCTCCACCAAACGCTCAAAAGGGTGTTTCACTGGAAAGTTTTCAACCATCCCTACAAATCCCCAAGTTCAGAGAGTTTTTAAAGGGATTGAGTCTGGCTTAAGCGAGCTCACGCTGGGGATTTCAGCTGGTTTAAGAAAAGACTTTCAAAAATCGATTTCACTGAAAGCAGCACATGCCTTTTTGCTCTTTTTTTCGCGTAGATGAGACCTGATATTTGACCACAACTAAACAAGACAGTGTTACTGACAGGCTGCTGCTCTTTGAACACAAGCCCCTCTGCCTCCTTTGGCTCCCCTCCCTCCCACCACAATGATGCTCAGGAGTGAACTGGCTCTGACTGAACTGGCTGTTCACCAGCTCCCTTGCACAAACCTTTTCTTTGCCCCAAAACTGTTAATCCTGCCACTTGAACCCTGTTGTCTTGGCCCCAGGGAGAAAGCTGTCCCATGTGTAAAAGCTTCATGGGCCAAAGAAGCATCCACCCTGACCGTGGCTCTACACAACATTTAAGATAACAGAGCAGCAGTGTGTTTATGGGCCCGGTATGCAGCTCAGACACAGGCTATGGTGAAAAATGGATTTTTAAAGGTGCTTTTGTGCAGCCCTTCATGCCCAGCACTCCTATGTTTCTGTGAGAGCCAACCAGAGAGTAAGCACAGGGCATAACATGTTTGTTGAAAAACTGACCACTTAAGATGCTTCAAGGGCTTTTGGAAAAAAACCTGTTCCCTTGGGCCTGAATGGAACATACTGAAAAATAATGGAAATGGATAATAAGGAAAAGATGGATTATGTTCTACCTGTGCAGAAACCATATTGGAATGGCAGCCTATCCCCCAAAAAGCCCAGTGGGTAATACAGCTATCAAGACAGCATCCAATCTGAATTTCCAGTTGTTTAAAATAAAGATAACAGTGGAAGGTACTGGTTGTACCCCATGTATCCGATCCAGGCAACATCTATGCCTGTGACAACCCTGATATGTTGGGTTTTTTGAACTTTAAGCATCTGAGATTCTTCTGTCTAACCTTGGCAGTCCCCAGTTTTATCTACTAGGCAGCACCACACAATGGTTTACAAATAGCTTTTCTCCATGATTATAAGAACAGTAACAGGAAGAACAGGAAACTGTCCAAACAAAAACATAACCCTTACCCTACCCAGACTTTGCTCCTCTGAGGTGCCTCCATCTGCTTGCTCTCAGCAATGGTGCAGATAAGATTAGACCTGCTGCTAAAACCTCCCACTTTCCATTCTGCTCATTTTTTTTCCTTCTTAAAAAAGGCAGCTTATCTGCAGTTCTAGAAAGGCTTTGTACTGGAGGGCAAAGTTACTGTCTGTTAACAAGGAAGGGTGACCTTCTGGAGAGACTCACCTTGAAGTCCCTGATTCTGAGTATCAAATCATGACCCTGCACTCTTCCTCTGCTTTTTGACCACCTACACACACGGAACCAAATGAGAAGGCAGCCATAGTGATAGAGCCCGCCAGAGAAAACAACAGTAACCAGGGGTAATCCTCTCTATACCTAAACACAAAGCAGCCTGGTGAAGTTAAAAGCTCAAGAAAGAAACTCAAACCCAGTGATCACTCTGAAAACTTGGGAATGGAAGGTCTTGGACAGCCAACAGAGGAGAAAGGCATGGGAAAATGGATGTCCTTGGGGTTATGGCTTGGGACTGGGCAGGCATCAATACAGTCAGTACTCATCTCTCTCGCTGACTTCCAGGTTCAGGTGCGTCCAGAGCACCTGTTGAAAGCAGCCCCAAGGTAGCCCTCCAACCCTCCCGAAATCTTGTGCCACAACTGCAGGCATAGCTTCACATCCTCCCAGGAGCATGTGTGACACAGCCTGCCCCGGCACGCTTGGTAGGTCAACCTGGCACCAGGCATGCTCCCACAGCCAGCCGGGTGTACGGGTGTAAAGCCAGCCTGGATGGAGCCCTGCCAGAGCTTGCTTTTTCAGAGCAGCAAGGACAAGCTCTGCCTCGACTGCTTTGTCTCCCTTCCTGCTATCCCGATGACAAAAAAAGGAATCTTTCTCTGGGGAAAGGAGTGCGTGCATGGAGGCGTTATCCATCTTCACTCTGCACTGAGGATACTCCCAGGGCACAGCAAGTTCTCCCACCTGCAGTAGCACTGCCTCTATCTCCAGCAGTGTGGCAATGTTGGTTGTGCCCAGTCAGATCCTGAGTGCTGTAAATCCACACCCACGCGGACACACTCCCAGCCTGTGCCCAACACCCAGCCCAAAGGATCTGATCTCGCTGCAGGGCTCTTATTGCAGCTCAGTATATAAAAAAGTTACAGTTGCACCAGCTCTCCGTGCCACTGCCCCAGCAATGGAGGCAATGGGTTTTCCAAGCAGATCTCAAGGTCCCTGGAACCACAGCACAAGGACTCCCTCCCATTTACTTCAGAGGACCAGGTGGGGTCAGGACTGTTACTGGAGTTGCTCTCAGCCCCCCAATTTGGAAACTGCTGGCTCAGAGCACAGGAGAGCAAGCTCTGAAAGTCATTCTTCTCAACTCACGCCCTTGTTCATTTTATAGCAAGACATTATCTGGGACTTTGCTTTTATACGGGACAGAGCTCAGCAGAGCAGGCATTCCCAGGGACCAAAGGTTCGCTAAGGCCTCTGCATTTGTTGTTGTTATCATGGGTTATTGCATTGGTACCTAAACAGCCCAGCTGAGCTCAGGAGCCTGCCGTGCTGGGCATGCAAACACACAGTAAGGGACAGCCTCTAATCCAAAGCCTTTTATAGCTAGATGGAGGAGGAGAAAGGAAATATGTGGGGAAGGATGCCCAAAGAGATTAAATAAGGTGCCCAAGGTCATGTGAGAAGAGTGTGGCCGTCAGAGTTACAAATCAAACCTGTTTTGCCCTGCTACCTTACTCCTCTTATCACTCCTTGTGGGAGGGGGGTAATTTGGAAGACCCACCCTTCATTTGGTTAATTGTTATTGTTACCAAAAAAATTGTGTAAATAACACAGGCAGCGTGTTCTACATTTCAACATGCCATAAAATATATTCCACATTATTTACTTACCTTCTGGCTTTACAAGACTGATGATTAGTGACAGAGAAATATGTCAGAAAAATACCAAATGAGAATAAATAACAGATATAAACAGATATAAACAGATACACGCTCTGCCTGATCCCATTTTGACTGCACAATTGGGCTCCTGGTCCCAGTTATGGCCCCAAGCTGGGTGGTGCTGGCACAATGTTTTTCCCTGTGTCCATACAATGGTGAATGTCGTATTTGGAGTTTTTACAATGGGGCAGATTCTGAGTTTCCAAGATAAGGATGAAAACAGGCTTTCCTTCCCAGAGAGCTCTCCTGCCATCTCTGTGGTTCCCTTGTGAGGCTTAAATGCCAGCTTTCCCAGGGGCTGCAGGCAGAAAAGAGGTGTCCTGGCAGAGCTCAGACCAACAGCCCAAGCGCGCCATACCACACCGCAGATGCTCAAGCAATGTCTCACACCAAGCATTGGGGCTCGGGCACCTGAGTAAGCTGCATACTTGCTTTGGGGAGGAAACAAGCCAGGCAGGGCTGCTGAGCCCAGCGCGGCCCACCCCACGACAATTTTAAGTGGTAGCTCACGAGCTTGGGAAATGTGGCTATTCCTGGCTCGGCAGATTCCTCCCAGCTGTCTCCAGAGCTGACAGCATCACTCAGTTTCTGTGTTACAGGAGGTGTGAAGGATGGTCTCATTGCTCCAAGCCCTACCTCCACACCGCAAGCATGATGGTCCTGGTTCACCCCAAGCACCTCTGCCCACAGTGTCCCACACCTGTGATGAAGCAAACTTTACTTACAGATCTGTGACTCTGGAGACCTCAGCATCTTCTTCGATTCCTGCCATATGGTTTTGCAGTCCTCCTGGAGCTTATAAAACCGCTCCTTTCTCCAAGAGCCTGACTTCACTTTTAGCAGCTGGCTGCCTTTGAGGAGGAACTTCAGATCCTTGTCATCTTTCAGGCCTGCAGAGAAAACAGTAGTGGTAATGTTGTAAGAGTCAACTCAAGAAATTATGCACACAGGGTCTTCCCTTCCACAGGACAGTAATCACAGACATAGACAGACCACTGCAGCGCAGCCAGATCTGGGGAGGACAGCAGAGCAGAGACCCAGAAATCTGCCATGCCACACTTTATGCTCACAAAAGAGGCTGGAGCCTTATAGATTTCTTCGATTGAGTCCAAAGACTTTTGTACTATAATTCTCAGGTGGTTCACAAACATAAAATATCTTCTTCCTAGCAAATATAGTCTAATGTTAGGATGCAAAAACAACAACAAAACCAACAACGTAACAGTAAAAGCAGAGGAAAGGAATTTGCAAACTTGTAATTGGAGTGCTGTCAGGAACTTTCAAGTGATTTCAAATCTATTCTGTGACAAATTTCCTTTGTGGAAACAGGAATACACAAAGATATCTCCCTTCCTTCTCTGGCAAGCAGTCCCCTCCTACCCACATGGGAATTTTGAAGATCAGTGTCATGAAGCTTAGGACATACACAGATAAGTTTGGTGACAGGCAGCATCACATCAATAAGGTAGCAATAATGTAGCAACCATGTTCTCCGCATTGCCCAGCTAGTATCCAAGAGGACCTTTATCCTTCTTATCCTACTAGGCCACCACAATGCCAAGTAATAATAACAACCCGACCTTCTGGTTCCAGGAACTTCAGATTTCATATCGTAGGCTAGATTCAGGAAGGCACTTAGACATCTAGAGAGACAACAGGCATCTACTGAGACTGAAAACACAGATATGGCATTCTACACGGTTTTGAATGTCTCAGCAATATATGACTTCCACTTACCTAAATACCTTGGAGAATCTGTCCCTCAAACCAACCATTAATTACAGATCTAGAGCATGTGGGCTGGGGAGGGTGAGAGCATGAAACACGAGAAACACATCCTGGGCTTTCTGTAATAGGCACCTTGCATCTCTCTGACATTGCATGAGAGGCTGGTTCAAAGCTGGTGAAACAGCATTTAACTCTGTAGTACTGGCCAAGCACATCCCAACTCAGTGGGATTTTTGCTAACCTTATCTTGACGATGCAGATAACCACTTGGCCACTTGCAGCCACCTGACACTCACATCATGGGAAATTTCCCAATGCTATGTAAACATAATGCGGGGTCTCACAAAGCAGAAATCCAAGTTAACTGATTTATGCAATAACATTTATATTGCAGTGTGGCATTCCCCTGTGACATTGCGTTTGCTCTTCTCTGGAAGACACACCTGCCTTGAATTGTTTTTTAAACAGGTCAAGGCAATAAACTACCAAGCATCACTTCAGGCCTGCTTGAAAAACAAAACCCAGCATGAGATCCAAGTGGCCAAAACCTCAGACTCCTGACAATTCATGCAGGAAACTGAAGTGCCAGGTGCTGCAGACCACCAAGGTGGGTCATGGTGGCAGCAGCAAAAAGCAGCACCATGTGTTTGTAGCTGGGATACGTTGGCCTAAAGAGAGCATTTTAGGTTGCCAAAGAAAACTTGAGATCTCCATCAGAGATAAATATTAGGGGTGTCCAGTGTCCACTCAGTGAGCTGCCTACACCACTTTACTGCTTTTTCAGATGCCAAGGAGCATGCCCGGAGCTGGGCCTGGCTGAGGCATCCAGAGTTGAAAGCGCCCCAGTGGGAGCTCGAGATCCTGAAAAGGTGGCTGTAGCCTCCCTCTTTCCTCTACATTCAATTAGCTATCTCATTAATTAAGTGTCTTCCCATGCTGCAGCATCCCCTGGGCCTCTCAGCTCATGTCTGGTCTGGAGGTTCCCAAGAGGAGAATTTGAATGCTTTGTCCTCTGGAAACCTCAGAAAGAAACTCACGGAGAGAAGAAAAAAAAGCCATCTCCTGCAAAGCACGGCAGGGTGAAAGATTGACCCCAGCTATAGGATCTGGGACACCCTCCTGGGTTTGCTGAGGTTCAAGCATACCCAGGGGTTGGCAAGAGGCCAGACCATCCAGAGGAAGGACAGACACCACAGATCCAGAGGAAGGATAGACACCACAGGTCCTTGGTCTCCTGAGTTGTGATGTTGAGGCTTCCCCTCCGAGGCAAAGGTCTTCCAAGCGCAGAGAAGATACCACAGAGTTCGGCCTCACTAATATCGCTGTGGTACCCCTCAAGGTTCCCGGAGAGGAAACAAACATCTTCCTTCTCTCTATTCGCCCACAACACTTCTGTTCTGGCTCCCAGCCTCATTCTCTCTCTTTCTTCAGATTCCAACCATGCAAGGCACCATTACGGGACTAGGAGGAGGACATGCCATCCTCAGGTGACATGGGGAGGAAAACAGGAAAACCATCAATTCCTTTGGGTGCCTATGTGCATAAGCATGTAATGAGAAATCCCCGTCAACTGTGGCATGTTTTGTTACACAGACACTGTATGCAGCATACGTAAACTGTCATGCTACCTGGACATGCCAAAGAGCTGCACCAATGTAATGCAGGCAAATCTGGATGGGCACATGCAGCGGTCAAGGGCAGATTCCTCTCCTCCAGGCTTGATCCACATGTCAGACACAAGCTGGAGCTCAGAGCCCTTCATCCTGCTCACTGGCACAGCCCAGTCAGTGCATTAGCGTGGGTCAAAACTCCCCTTCCTCTTCAGAGGATCTAACTATGGGTTGGGAGCAGCCCTCCCACTCGTGCTTGGCCACTGTGCCTGAGGACCAGGCCAGGTTAAATGACTCAGCAAAGGAGGCCACTGCACTTCGCAAGAGCAGGAGGGAAAGGTGAAGAGGGACGGTGCGTGGTGAAAGCATGGCAAAGATCAAAGATGGCAGGGAGCATGAGTCAGAGGGCAGTGAGAGATGCCAGGAAAGGGATGGGGACAAGCTTGCCCTTAGGAGATGGCGGGTTTTGCCAGGAAAGGGCGAGAGGGCTAATCATGGGTGTCTAACAGCTCCGTCATTCCTTTGATGTGGGAGGCCTTTCAGATAGAAAGCAGTCACCCAGAGCTGACCTCTGCCGGTGGTGACCCCAAGTACTGACTGAACCACCCAACAGTGGGCCCGGAGGAAGGAGGGGCATCCCCTTAACCGGGGGGGCACAGCCTGTTTCAGGCCTGCTCTGTGTCTGTCTAGCAGCAGTTCAAGCTCAGACAGCTAAACTGGCCAAGAAAGAGGGCCAGTGTTTTGGGCCCTGCCTCCTATGCCCAGGCCAAGCACTGCCACAGACTCTTTAAATGACCTTGGGTGAGTCACTTAGCATCTCTATTCCTATCTGCAAAGCACCAGCATTTTGTTAGGCCAGAGATGGAGCAGAAGACGCTCTGATCTACTGATACAGGAACCACAAATGCACCCCTGATGTGCCAGTGGGACATTACTCTCAGCTGGTCATTTGAACTGCTTTCCAGAAAAAAAACACCTTTTCCCAGCAGAAACTTCATTTCAGGTTTTATGCCTGAACTGGCTCCTGAGGATTTCTGCCTAACAACCCCATGGAGCTGAGGAGGTTTGCAGCCCAGAGCTCCATCTCACAGCAATGGAAACTTGTATGAAAGAAACCAGAGTTACCATACACTTACATCATTTAAAAATTAAAAAACACTGCGCAGCAGGACAAGAATATTGGTTTCCAACTATATAACAACACTGGGCATGAGAAGCACAATCACCACACTGAAATAGATGTCCAAATCCTACCTGAAACATGTGGCAGGACTGTGTCTTGCTTAGCATCCTCTGTGAAATACCAAATACATACTTGGCATGCAAAATTGAAGAGTGCGTTTCAAGGGTCAGGCCCCCCTCCTCGCAAAGTATCAGTCACACACTTTCTAAACAGAATATATTTAGTGTGCAGTAATGTTCAGAGTGAAAATCATGTTTGGCAAAGGTAGGAGCGCCTCAAGCACACACAGTATATACACACTGCAATAACCATGAAGTTAATATACTGCACTATGAAGCTTTAGACACCAAGACATCAAAAATGTTAACCTTTGTATTATCCATCTCAGGTTTACAGCAAGCAGGAAACACAATAAAACAAACAATAGCTGTCACAGTAGAAGCCTTTGAGTTCACCAAGGAGATAGAATGATGTCTATAGAAGACAATGATAATCCATATTTCTGCATTGCTTACTCACAAATCTGCTGATCTGATATAAACACGTTAATTACAACTGCTATAAAACAAGCCTCCTCCTGCCTGCTCGCCCTCTCCCACCTGGTTTAAGACGAGACATAACTCAGGTTTGCTGGTTTAAAGGGCAAAAAGCCTTTCTGATAAAATCCAAAGAACTCGGGTGGGTAAATTGCGATTTTCCATTTCCACCTGCCCGCTGTAGCCACGGAAATCATGGGACTCGCATCCACTTGGGCTGTCTCTCCAGAGATCAGGAACCAGCAATGAGTTCATAGCCAGACACAGAAGTTATGAAACACCCTGGGTTTCCTCTTTCTTTTCATCTGGTGAATGCAGATCTCTGAGTGGTTCCTCGGGCTCTAACAGCAACTGGCAATACACCACTAAGAAGTCCTAAAATCAGGCAGGAAAAGGGCACCGCCTTCCCCAAACACCCTCCACCAGCGACAGCTCAGAAAGCCCAGCAAGAGATTTGGAAACTGACCCTTTGCCAAAGAGGTCCCACTTTCTTTGATGCCTCAAACAAAGCAGTTTACACATCTGGCGGGTGGTTACAGGCAAAGGAAAGGAAAAGAAACCTTGGAAGTTTAAAAATAACCTGGGAGTTGCCTTTAGGGTGGAGCACTGCCTCTGCACTGGGAAAAGAGGCAGAAATGAAGCGGCTGCCAGCGTGTGGAAGTGCCGAGGGTTTGGCCGACTTGTCCCTTACCCAGCCTGATGCCGTTCAACGCGGCCACTCTACGGCTCTGCTCCCGTAGGATGTTTTCCTGGGACACGCTGCGCTTGGGCTGCCTTCGGAAGCACTGCATGATCCAGCGTGGGGCTCAGGGAGAGGCGCCGGGTGTCGGGAAGGACGGGGGGCCACGCCACCCCTGCGGGGATCCCTGCTCATCCAGGAGCCTCCGGTGTGCGCGGTGTCAAACAGGGCTCCAAGGAGGGAGCGGAGGCAGCGGGAGAGGCAGGGAGAGGAAGGCAGGGGAGGGCAGAGTACGGCTGGGGGTGGAACCGTGGGAAGTCTCTCCTCCTGCTTTGCTCACCAGCTTCACACACTGGGTGCAAAATTACACTGAGGCGCCTGCCGGCAGCTGCCCAGGTAGAAGGAACAAGTTTTCCTACAGTCATATGCCAGTGGGTTTTTATGCATCATTTCTAGGGGCTGGAGGAGTCCCAAATATTGTTTGTGGTTCCTAATCAGTGCCTAGGGCTTGTCAGCTTTGCCTGCCCACAAATGCCTGGATCAGAGAGCTTGGCTCCACCCTTTCTCTTCTGTGCAGAGCTGCTCTGAGCAGTTCCCACTGACATGCAGAGAAGAGGAAGCTAAAAACACCGTTTAGCCAGGGCAAACGTAGTCCAAAAGCAGCTCGGAAACTGCCTTTTAATGCTCTTTTTTTTCCACCTAGAGAAGAGCATTTTCCTAAGACTCTGGAGAGTGTCTGCTCTGCCACCGATTTCCCGTATGACTTGGGTGAGTCACTTATCCTGTGTTTCTGCATAGCTCTGGGTTTATTCTTGTAATTGAAATTTATCCTGCAATCTGGTACAAGGATAAACCCCCATCAGTGGTTAAACAAGTCATTGATTACACAGGATCAGAGAATAATTCAGGTTGGAATGGACCTCTGGAGATCTCTAGTTCAACCACCCTCTCAAAGTCAGGTCACCTTCAAAGGTAGATCAGGTTGCTCACAGCCTTGTCCAGGTGAGTTTTGGATGTATCTTAGGACAGAGACTCCACAGCCAATCTAGATCCCTGTTCAAGAACTTAGATGTTCTTAGTGAAGAATTTGTTTGGTATGACCAGTATAAATTTCCTTTGCTGAAACTCATGACCATTGCCCATTGTCCTGGCAATGGCTGGGACTAAAATCCATCACTCCCCTAGCCATGACCCCTTCTGCGGTGAAATACAGCAGCTATACTTATTAAGCTGTTCCATCCTAGGTGAGTTTACAGACCTTGTTACAGACTAGGGTTTTTTGTCGTTGCCTTTGCTAGCTGCTGCCCTGCCAGGCAAGCTAAGGGTGAAGATACTGCAGGGAGATGGAGTCAAGCTGGGGTGCATGTCCCTTACTGCAGAACCAGCATATGCCTGGGAAACTTGACAGCGAACCACATGTTACCGTTTCTGCTGGAGACCTAATCGAAGGCTCTCCACCACCAGCCCCCCATCATATTCAACACAGGTTTTAGAAACATATTCTCTATTTCTGGTGTCTGGCGATCCAGCCATATTCCCCTTCTTTCTCCGCATTTTGAAGGAAGCCCTACCAACACTCACAGATAAGCACAGAGGACTGGGTTATTCGACCAGCACAAGGACAGGATCAGAGTCATTAATCACTGCCATATGCCGCATGTAAGAAACTCTCTGGGGACAAGGCAGAGCCATTGCACGCCCTTGAACAGCAGTACAACTAATAACACCTTATCTACACATAGCAACTACAAATCACAGACAGCGAAGGAGAATAAAGGCATTTTCTGGATGGGGCATTGCTGAACATGTTAGCCAGGCAGTCAGTAGGTGTTTGAGGAAACACCTCCAGCCTTTTCTGAGCCCCCTGCACGTACAGGGGCTGGATGTCGGAGCCGTAATCTCTGTAGCACTCCCCTGGGAGCTGGGAGCTTTGATTTTGCCCTGGCTAGGAGGTGGGCACCATGATGTAATGGCTAGATGATATTTATTAGCTAGCAGTCTCTGAGTACTTCCCGTATTTCACATTGTACTGGAGAGGATTGATCTAATTAAAGGAGTAGGGAAGAGAGTGGTCTCCTGTACTTGCCTTAGCAAAACAATTTGCTTCTGTGCACCAGCTCTCCTGTCCAGCAGCAGCCAGAGTCCCAAAAGGATCGATTTGGGAGCACACAGAGCCCCTCTGCTTCATTTTCTCATTAATTCCTAATAAGCAGTGCCAGTGACAGCACGGCTCGGAGCTTTCCAGGCCCTCACAGGATATTTTACTGTACTTATCCCTGAAGTTTGAACACACACAAAACACGGGATCGGCATTCACCGAGTTTAGATACTTCTCCAAAACAGCAATGTGTGAGTTTTGCTGTTGTGAGGGCTTCAGAGGTGTAAGGCAGTTAAAATCAGTTTGTTTTTAAAATGAAGATGAGATCATTGGGCCAGAAATGCCCTGCTTTGGGAAACAACAGATCTGGATGTATTGTGGTCTTGAGGTCATTTAAAGACAATGTCACATCTCATAGGTGAAGCCTGATGGATAAGTGTGACACTGGGGGTTACATGGCATTCCTTATTGATGTTACATGATGCTGCGTCACGCTCCGGCACTGGAGGAAGTGATTCCTGCAAATGGCTTAGGAACAAATTCTCCAACCCTTATTCACTGCAGGTAACACCTGACTAGGTACGAAGCCTGCAAACACTGAAGCATGCAATTTTACCCATATGACCAATCCCACTGAAATAAATGGCACTAGTCACATGAGCTAAGTTATTCATGGCCCTGTGCCCAGGATCAGGGCTGTGCTAATCATTCTATCGATTCCAGCTGGATTACTCACGGACCAAATGGAAATCGATGTGAACGAGGATGTCAGAACATGGTCCCAAAGTTAGTGAAGTGCTTTAATATCCAGGAAACAGGCACTTGAGATAGAAAGGCTGTAGAGTCTGGTAGGAAATGGGCTATGTGAGAAAACTATTAATGCACAGGCTGCTCTTCAGACAGTTTTCCAAAATTAATTCATCTCCATCACATCCTTATACAAAGGAGCTAAGGAAACACTATTACCACTTCACAGAGGAAGAAGCAGGTTGGTTTTGAGCTCTTTGGGGCTGGACCTGTTCTCCCATCACCACCACGTTTGGGCAACACCAAAAGTGGTGCAACCCTAATACTGATCATAGTCTCTTTACACCACACTGACACAAACAACATGACAGAAGTCAGCTGCTGATTTGCCCAGACTTGTGATAATTTAGGACTGGAATGAAAATATCCGTGCTGGTGATGACCTCACCACTTCCCCATTGCATCATGCACATGATGTAAATTACTCTATTATGACTAGTAATGCCTATGGCAGTTACATAACAAGTAACAAATGTCATGTTAAGGCGAGATTTTCCCACTAAAGAGGCCAAAGGTTGTGCCTTGCTCTGTATTCGTTACCAAGAAGAAAAAATTAGGTCTATTTTACATGATGCCGTTCTTTGAAAAAACACTGTAATTTCATCTTCCCTCCCAGGCTCCCTCACAGTGAAATTCAATATAATTATTTTAATAAGAGTAATAGCACAATCAGAGTATTGCTGCTCATTAATGGTAATAGCACAATCAGAGTATTGCTGCTCATTAATGAGCTGCAATGTCTGCCCCTACGTATTCCCAGTCCTCAGCAAGCGTGAGACCATTCAATCCAGGTGAACTCAGAATCAAAGAGAGTTTGGAAAAGCTGTAGTTCAGCGGGTCTGTATTAACATGACAACCTTCCATCACTTGTTAGGGTGATGGAGCACTCAGAAACCGAAGTTCCTGATGGTAAATGAAGTTTGAGGATTACTTTTGCACACCTAGTATGAGAAGTATTGTCAGTGCGGTGGCTGCTCGGAAATGAGCACAACCAGCTGCAGCACTGGGCAGTGGCTGCTGTTCGGAAAAGCAGAAAATCTGTCAAGTGACAAGGATTTAGTTGGTTTCTCCAGTGCTTTTGCAAATCACTGATGTTACCTGTGAAGTGCCTCTGCAAAGGCCCCTTTTGTCATCTACCATCACCCCACGGTTATATCCAACCTGGCTTTTATATCAGCTCTTTAACAGCCCTGTGCCTGGGATCAGTGTGGTCCCAGCAACAGCAAGTTGTCTTCCAGCTGAGACCCTGCCGGAAGGACAGGACAGCAAGGTTCCTTCCACGTCTGCAGGGTCCCACCTGCCCTGCCTTTCCCTCTGGAGTCCATTCTTCATTCATGCCCTCTCACATCCCACCCATAGAAACCTCACTCTTTCCTCCTTGCTACCTCCAGGACACCACTCGCTGCTCTCAGCTTTATTCTCCCCAGTCACACCTCACATCCTCCGAGGACCAGGCCTTGTTGTTGGCACAGCAGAGCTTGAGAACAGGCAGTTTCTCACCACCAACAAAAAATGCCATTGGCTCCTCTACACCAGCACTCCCCTTCTTGCTCCCTGCGGGGGAATGGGGACCAGGACGTGGGTGCCGAGACCATAAGCACTGGTGCATCTCTGGCCAAAGATGCTGCTGCTTGTTGACAGTGGGTGCATCTCCGGTGCTTGTGGTATGTACCAAGTTCCACCTTGTGGTGACACTGAGAATGGGCTTCTCCACAAAGCCTGTGGCAGCATCAGCAAATGTCCTTCTCTTCCTTACATCGGCTTTTCTTGCCCACTCTACTTCCCTTCCAGGGTGCCTGAGAGGTCCTGCTGAGCCGGGGCAGTGTGACCTTAAAGTTTCATATAGGAGGAGTTCTCCCCAAGTATCGTGTTGTGGCTGTCCTTCAAATCACTGCCTAAAACCTTCCTCCACTGGCATGCTGGCAAGAAGCCATATGATGGGCATGTTTCTGGTGCACTGAGATCAGCACTGTCACCCTGCCCAATATATCTCAACCCCGCTTTCTCTCTGTATCCTTTGGCTGTCTCGGCTTGTCTGCAAGGTCTCTGGGAGGACAATGGTCCCTCCTCCAGCTCTGCTCTGATCAGTCCACGCAGCCCAGCCATCTTTCCCCAAAACAGGTGGCTATATCCAGACTGCCTACTGGGAAGGACTGCAGACCCGTGACATCACCCAGATCATGCTATGTGCTAGCTTGCTGTGGATCAAAACCACGCTGGGGCATGTGGCTGGCAGTTAAACGGTGCAGAGCCCTGGCCCTGGTTTGTATAGACGAAGCCAGGCTGCCTGCTCAGATATTTCACAGACAGTTCAAATTGTGACCTTTGTTTGTGAAAATCTTCATAAATCTTTCTGCCGGTCTAGGTCACTTGAAGGGAGCTTGGATCCATGCACAGCACTGGCTGTGACCCATCAAAAGCTACTGCCCTGCGCTTTTGATGAAATCCAGGTAAAACACCTAACTAAAGTTCATTGCACTCGGGAACTCAAAGCCACACTGAAGGTTTGGTTCGGTCCTTCCACTGGTCCCTCCATCACGGTGCACATAGAGATTTGGCTGCAGAGTGAGAGGCACTAAAACAAACACTGGCTTGCAGGAAATTACAGCTTTTCCAGTAGCTGGTGTGAAAAGAGTGGGAAGAAAGTAATTGAAAAGAAAGCTATCAACTTGATGGACAGGACCAGCACCAACAGCCAGGAGCACTCATGCAGCTTAGTTGCCTAACTCTTAAGTCATGTTTCTGGGCACATGCTGATGAAGATGTTCTCTTCATAGAACCAAAGTCAATTGTAGGTGTGTCCCAGCTTCATTTTTTAAAGGCCACTTAACAGCTTTTCCCAACATTTTCTTCAAGCTGAAATTTCTTCCACAGACGAAATGCAGGTCACTCTCACCGTTCTGTAGCAGGGCAAAATTTGTGCAATAATTAAATTGCACAATTGAATTATGCAAAACTAGGGAAAAAATCCTTTTTTTTCCCTAAATTATTTATCTGGAATTTCAGCAGTCTGTAACTTTAACCAAAAACAGCCAACAAGACTTTTTGTGTGGTATCTCAACACAGGGCTTTAAAAGGTACCCCTGTGAGGGGCAGCCCAAGGTGTGAGAATTTCCTGACACACATTGTCTAAACTGGGTCATTTGAGGTGTGGAAGTATCTCGGTTTAGAAGAAACTGTGGCAAAATCTTCTCTACCTGCATAAAGAAAAAGAGAAACCTCCATGTTTGACCAAGGTCTGCAGCCTTCCATTCTGGTGGGCTTGACTGAGTAAGGACTGAGACCCTCCACCCACGGTAAGGACCTAGGAGATGTGTGGGCTTGGGGCTGGTCTCACAGTATTTAGATATCTGAACAAGATATCTCCTATCTTCAGGAGAAGACAGGGTACAATTCACCTGTCTAGATCCCTGTAAGCCTAAAATTTCTTGCAGACACCTACATTTAGCCAGCTGAATCCCACCCTGGATGATCAAATCACCAAGTATTTGTCTACAGCTTTCCTTCATAAATACCTGTAAAGGAAATTATACTTTGCTCTGAAATCATCGACACCTTTGGCTCCCAGAGCTGCCTATCCAGTCAGCTGAGTTTCCGGATCTTGCACAAACCACCTCTTCCCCACACACCTCTCCCTCTTGCTTTTCCCTGTAGCTGGCTGTATCCTTTCATCTCTGCTACCTGCAGCAGTTTTCCAAGCAACGGCATTTCCTTCTTCCTCTTTCATTTCCTCATTAAAATCTATTTTTCCCCAAGCATCTTCTTGCCCCGACTCATCTGCTTTCGGGCCTGATGTTGGGGCTTTGCACACTGGCAACAATCTCAAAACCAGCTGCGGGCTTTAGTTTTACTAAAAGACATTGCTCAGATTGGAAATTTAACAGCTTTTGTGTCAAAATAAAAAAAGACCCAAAATGAATTTTACTTCTCCTGTCTGAAAAAGGGACAAGTTGCATGTTTAAAGTACTGAGAAGCGTCAGCATTACAAATTCTCCCGCACTACTGGAAACACTATGGCTCAAAAACTCCCACGTAACTCATCGGGCATAACCTGCATCAAATGGGGTGTGCTTGGAGCATTTTGTTTGTAGGAAAGGAGGTCAAAGTTACCGGCTGCTTCAGAGCAGATCCCAGCTGATCCCAAGTAGCATTATCTCCACCCACAGAGGTTGAAGCCCAGAAGGAGCCTCCTCAGTGCTCCCAGCTAAGAAGGGCAGGTGGAGATGATTCATTTAGAAATTTAAATCTAGAAGTTAATCCTCAGGACTAGCTGACAGAAGAAACAAGGAAATGGCTTGTTTTGTAGGGTTTTACTAACCCTTCCCTGCTGATTCTCACCCTGGGCTCTGGCATAAGGCGTTCCCATAATGGGGCTGTGGCATTCCCTGCACAATGTACACAGTGTCTTGGATGAAAAAGTCAGTGTGTAAGAATAAGGCATAGTACAAATTAGCTATTCTATAATCTGTGCGAGCACAAGGGCTCCCAGTTCAGAAACAAACCAACTTCATGAGGCCAGAGAAAGGTTATTAATAGCCCACAGAGACTAGCAGATTCATTGCGTACTAAATGTAGATGACCCTTTATAAAATAAGCAACAAGAAGCCCATCCAGCTGAATTAAACACATTCAAAATAAAAGGCACAGACCACTAAATCACAGCAGCTACTCTGGCTCTGCGGACAAGGGAGCATACTCAGTTTCCTTCCCAGGACTCAGATCTCATCTAAATGCAGAGTAAACAAAACTATACAAACTTTTCAGAAACTCTCATCTACAGTAATACCCGCTTCTGCTACTGGACGATCTCTCAGGTGTCTCCTACCAACTGTCAGATATTTTACTGAGACTGAACCATGTGCCTGTGGTTAATTCTGACATGGTAAATACAGCTGTTGTTCTACCTATGTTGGGGGGAAAAAAAAAGAGAGAAACTGAAGGAAAGAAACTGAGTTTCAACATACAGCCATAGACAAAACATATCTATAAACCACAGTATCTGAGAAATTTCTGACAAACTACATAGCACAAGTCTGATCCTGCTAACAAACCAACATGTGAGCAACTTTTCTTCTCCAAGTAGTCTGGCATTCAGAGTGACTTTGGCACTTGTGTGTGTTATGTGTCAAGGAATTTCAGTAAATACTTTTTTAAAAGCTTGGCTCATTCAACACTTGTGTATTTTTCTGCTTGAGACAAGAAAATAGATTAACAAACAGCCACTAAATTCTTCTTGATTCCTAATCCCAGAAGACTAAATAATATTCACTGAAAAATTACTCACAGGCCAGAATAGGAAAGATTTTAATAGTTCCAGATGTATTTCTTAGCTTTCTTTCCCCAGTGGCTGTATAAAGAATGAGATACCTACAAAAAGTGTAACATTAACCTCTGTTTCACCTTCCTGTCAGATTTCTAGCATCTGGGAAAATCAGAGGGAAGATTTCTTGAGCCTGAGGGAATCTTTTCACATTTCTCCTGGTAATGCTAAACTGATTATGTTTATGGTCAATCACTTATTGCTCTATTAGTTTATTCTTGTTTATAGGTTATCTATAGTAAGAAAGCACCTATCTCATGAAATAAAAATAAGCACTGTAGATTTTTCCCATTTCTGTGGGATCACAATATCCCATTTCAATCTGTAGCTATCACAGCCCTGAGTCGTTTCTGCTCATCAGAGTAAGTAAAATACAATGAAGAGGTAACAAAGCAATATATTAAAGTCAGACGAGGGCATAAGGGATGTTTCATTACCCTGTCTATCAGACAAGCCTCCCAGTCTTGGTACTAATTGAATCTTCCTAAATCTCACTTGCTGGAAGGGCAGAGAGGATTTCTTTTTTAGAAAAATTACTTATTTTGTACTTAACATTTATAGAGTCTTGGGGGCACACCCTGAGCCGAGGTGATTTATCCTGGCTCTGCTGTCTTCACCAGAGCCCAGAGAGTTTACTTAGTTGAGCATCCGTCCCGCTCTCAGTTTCACCATAAAGGGGAGGAGATTTGGATCAACTTTTCTGGACTTGCAGACACTTAACCAGACAATACACCCTTTCTAGCAACACAGCTAACCTCATTAACAGAGAAAAATCTGTCATCTCTCTCTGTAACACCGATTAAATGCTGCATTACTTCCAAATGAGAGAATGGGGAGGCAAAGGAGAGGGGAGAAGAGAGGAGGAAAAATAAAGCTCTCGAACAAGATAAGAGAGCTGAAATGCAAGGACATTTCTACAGACTTACTGTTGCAAGCGAGGAAAGTACCATTCGATTCCATTGCTGCAAAACAAGCAGATGTGCAGCAGCAGAAAGGGCTCCGGGAAACAGCTGTGCCCAGATGTTAGCGCTGGCCCGGGGTGGAAGCCAGACCCGCAAGGCTCCCCCTGCTCTCTGCTCCAGTATTCCCCAACGTCAGCTCCCTTCGGAGAGGCCTGCTCCTTCCCCTTGGCTGGAAATGCGTCTTCGCTATGACTCCTCATTTATTTCTCTCCCGCATCCGCACGCCACTGCCTGCCCAGCGCATCGACTGAGGCCAAGAGCCCGAGCCCCAGCGCCGGGCTGGCCCTGGCTCCTCCCCGCTGAAATCTGGCGTCTTCACCGCTGGCCCAGCCTCCTGCTTTTGCTACCGCTGCAGCTTGACAACGATGCCTCTTTTCCTGTTGCTGGCACATTTTCACGCTCCGCTCCTTTCCGGCAAGGCTTCCAGAAGACACTGAGTGCTGCAAATCTGTCCTCCGTGGTCCCCAAATCAAGGAAAGGGTGTCAAACAGATGCCAGTGATGGGATTCTAGGTCTAAAGGGCTTTTAGACACTGGTAGGGGCATATTTCTTTTTGCAAGGAAAAAAAAAACCAGGTCAGAAATTGCCAATGTAGAAATAGAAGCTATAACCACAAACGCTCGCAGAGGCATGAGCTTAAGCAGAAGAAAAGTTGCTCTGCATTTGAAACAGTGAGACAGAAAGCAGAAAAAACTGCACTGTCCTGAGGATTTTACTGAGTGGAACTGATTTCTTCCACTCTGTCCCCTACTCTTGAATTAGGTATTTTTTAAGGGTAGTAAGACGATGCTGGCAAACAGGGAGCGGGAAAGAAGGGGAATCCAGCGTGGGAAAATAAAGTTTCCCTCTACTTGAATGTTTGGGGGAGGTTTTTAGTTACTGTTTTGCTGTTTTTTATTTCTGTTTCTGGTTATTTAGGTTCTCTTGATGCAAACAATTGATGGAGTTGTTGGCAGATTCAAAGCCCTCACTCCTCAGCAGCTGTAAATCCGGCAGCTCCACCGACAGAAGGGAAAGTCCCTCTCTGATGGTGACAGATCTGGGAGACACATGGTGACAAATACTTTGGGACTAGGACTGTTTTGTCCCTCCCTGCCAGGAACTGGGCTGCTCCTTTGAGAGCCCAGACGTTGCTCTCAGGTTTTACAGTCCACAAATAATAGGGCTGCTGCCACCACTCAAGGAAAAATGCCCTAATATAGCAAAACTCCTCTGTGCTAGTACAAAACTAACAAAACCAAAGAAGTGGAGAAAATAAAGAGCAGAGATTTCACCCCATGACTCCTCAAAAGCCCACCCTTCTATCTCACAGCCACCTGCATGGCATGGGGGGGCTCATCTCCTGCTAAACACTTTCCAAAGGACCCAGGAAGGAGCACCCCTTTTGCAAACCCACAGACAAGGAGACATTGACCTGGACAGGGGCAAACTGTTTGGCAGCAAGGTCAGTCGCTGGCAGGCAGGACAGCAGCTGGAGGCACCCAAGAGATTCCTCGTACAGCCTTAAAAGCCTCGAGGCAGGGGCATTTCCGGAGGACACCACCAAAACCGGTCGCCCTTTCAGCTGATGGGGAAGAGTACTGGAGGGAGTGTACAAGAGGCTGGTGGATGAGTCAGCCAGACTGGAAACTCCGGTAAAGCTGAGGTGATGAGGACATTATGGTTTTCACAAGGGAGAAAAGTAGAGAAGAGCAGTTTGAAAGTGGTGATGGGAAATGGCATTATAGTAACTCCTTCGCTCTTCTTTATATCGCACCCCAATGCATCCTCACGCTGCCGAACATAAGCTCCTCACTTAGAGACGTACCAGCCAGTATCTCTGTGCCCTCTGTGGCAAAGAGGGGAGATGTAAGAGAGCTATGTTAGTCCCAGAAACGATGAAGGCCATATTCTGGATAGAACCCCTTCACAGTAACACAGGGCATGATGGCACCAAGACGTCACCATCGCTCCCCTGCACTGCTGTGAACACCACTGTGATTGCACTGACTGCCTCAGGCTGGACAGAGCATCGCCAAGCGAGCGAGACTGAGTTTCTCTGTCATCATCCCTTCAGATTTTAAGATGATCATCTGCATTTACCCCTTCATGACGGCTCTCTGTAACTTCTTGTGCTTCTTTCTTGCCGTGCTGCATTCTCCATGATGACAGCAAGTAGCAGCAGAAATGGTGCCTGTCACAAGGATTCACAAAACCTTGCCCGATTTTTCACTTTCCCCCATTACACTTACTCTCCCTGCTTCTGTACATGTCCAGAAGCATCACCATTTTGGCTGCTTTGAGCACTTTGACACCTTTCTGCCACCCTAGGCTAAGTCATCACTATTCCTAAATCGCTGATGGGCTTGACGTTGTATGTGTGCTCAGAGCAAGCCTGGCACTCGCAGACAGCCTTGCATTCCTTGCATTCATCAGAAAGTACAGCAGTCACCATCAGAGCCGGTGATATCCTGCAGCAAACACCCAGAAGCCGAGATCGCACAGCACAGGTCTCATCAGAGCCTTGTTTCAGAAGGCAACAGTCCTTTTAGCTATATTTCTGCATGCACACCAGATACACTTGGATTTGCTTTCCTTTGCATTGCTGAAACCAATATATGTCCAGAATAACAATGAAACCAAAGTGACATAAGGAGCTACTGGGCTCCTGTGAGCTGCAGAAATCTGACTAACAAACAATATTCTAAGAATAATATAGCAGTTTAAGAATGTCATATGAATCAAGTCTCTGATCCCCATTTTAGATCACTGCACTTACTGTATTCCTTCCTGGTTTGGATTTTGGCAGATCCAGAAGGTGCAAGGTGCAAAGCAGGATTGCTCTCTGCCTAGTTAAACCAGCTTCACAGCTGAGTGGCAAGTTTAAAACTGGTGACAGAACTGCAAAAAGTCAGTGTTCATCTGGAAGCCCTAAGAGAGCAGTTAATTTTGAGAACAAAATGTGTAGTTAAGATACGCTGCAGCCGACTGTTGCTGTATCTTTGCTTATTTTTTAAAAGCTGTCTGAATTTCTGACTGCTTCTTCCCTGTTCTGAATACAGCTCCTAAGCTCTCTCCACCAACTTGCTCACAACAGTTTTGTGGCTCTTGATCTTTGAGATCAAACCAGGATTTGAAGGGGAGAGTTCAGTATGATTAAAATTAAACAGCACTCCTTTGTGCATGTTGTCTCTACTCACAGCAGCAATATTGTTGCTAAGGGTCGAAGTTAAATACATACAATTTATTCTGAGCAGATCGGTCCCGGCATCCATAAGGTGGCATTTCGATACCTTTTTTAGGCACTGCAGGTTTGTCTTCTCTGCTTTAAAAATTAACTTTTACAGTGAGATAACAACAGGACTGTAAAATCTTTTCTTTTATTGCAAGGTAACTGAGTGAGGTGATCGCATACACTCTGCCCATGCTGACTTAGCTCTATTTATTCCTTGATAAAATTGCCTCCTCCAGGATATTACAGCAGGCAAGTTAACATGCACTGATTGTTTCGCAGGAAGAACACACCTTTTGTAGCAATGAAGACAAAACCTAACAGAAAAACCTGCTTTCCTGAATTCCACAAATACATTATAGATTACAAGGAGGGCTGGATTTATTCCCCCTGGGCTCCTGTGTGCACCACCCACAATGAGTGACTTCACTGCTGAGCCCGGCTTGGTGTCTCCCAGCTTTCCGCACACTGCAGGTTATTACATTTAATGGCTCCCCGAGACTTCGGAAGCCGCTTTATTCCCCCGCCTTTGTTGTCATGGATTTTAATTCCCAGATCATCCTGCCGGCTGAAGAGGAATGTGAGGAATTCCCTGTGGCGTCTCAGCCACGTGTCTCTCCACCTTTCCGGTGTTCCTTGGAGTCAGGATCCTGGCTGCCCATGGCTGTGCCTGGACCTAAGCTTCTCCTCACTACCTTCCCAAAAGGAAGGCTAGGTTGGGGTGAAAAAGTAGAATACCAATAAAAATTAAAATTATAGGATAAGGGCATGTAAATCAAGGAGAGGAGCAGGCAGTTGTTGTAGGGCTTCTTGCCCTTGATGCACAGGGTTTGTTCTCCTTGTTTGCATGGGTAGGAGCTATAGGACGGGACCCATATGCAGAATAATGCATTAAAGGGAATATTTAGAAATGCCAGTGCAGGAGGGAGAGGATAGGAAAGGACCCAAAGTCTACGTCGCAAAATTTTCTCAGGTGTGGAAAGAAACCTAGGCGTGGCAATGACTCAGAAAATAAGCAACCTGTTAATTTTTGTTCCTTTCTCCTCAGCCTTTCCCTTCCAAGGGAAATTCTCCCTTGAGGCTGTGGCACCCAGGAGGGAGGGAAAGCACAGCTCCTCCATCCTGCTCCCAGCCCTCCCCTCCCCTCGGCGGCAGGAGAGGGCTTTCAGGGCTGGAGGAGGGACCAGGACTCCCATTTCTCAGTCGCACCGGAGAGGGGTGGAGGGAGGATGCATTTCTTGAGCAGGAATCTCCAAAAAGGAAGAGGCCAGAGGTTATCTGTGAGATCCTCCTTGGGGCTTCTCTCTGGACTATGTGCATATGGATTTGCTGCACAAACATGCCTGTGGGAGCGGGAATTAAGGAGCTGCTTCTCCCAAATTGCTCTCAGGGTGGGGAGATGAGGCTCCTGGGAGGTGGAGAGGGGAAGAGAGGACATATTGCAATATGTCCATCATCCTCCCGGACTATCACAAAAGGCCTTTTCTCAGTCCTGAGCTTCAGGCTTATGCCAGTGACAACTCTGGTACCCCCAGATCCTGATTAAAGGAGGCACAAAGGCCTCACAAAGCCCATTTTGCTCCACAGCCCCTTTAATTTGGCTCAGCCACAGCCCACACTCGGGCTCAAAGACCTCCCAGCAAAGACAGCAAGAACTGAGCCACACTCAGCTCTTTGCTGTGGCTGTTTAAGACAGGCCTTTTCATTGCACAAAATCACCTTCCAGCCAAAGAGACTCAATCACCAAAGCGCACACCATCAGACAAAGGCAATTACATTTCAAATTAATAGAAAACCCCAAAACCTGTTTTCGGTGCCCTGCTTTTTTCTTGTCCGTACCATCATTTTCTGAGCTCGTTAAGAAAAAGAGTCAGGGCATTTCTAGGCCTGGAGACAGGCTGTAGGGTTGGCATGGCCTTCCCAAAGCAAAGCTGCCACTTTTCTAAAGAGTGCAAGGTCAGCGCCATGATATTTTACCAAGGGACAAGTCCTAAAGCCAGGACACACCTTGATTAACCCACTTGCTCTCTAGCCATATAAGTGAGCTTGAAAGGAGCTAAATGTCAGCCAGGCTGGGTGAGGAGTCTGCCTCCCTCTGTAACCCACCCTCCAACACGTGTCTACACAGCTTGCCAAAATCATCAGTGGAACTGGAGTTGAGCAAAGTCAAGGAGAGCTCCCTTTTCTCGCACACCTACACCCCTTTACATTCTCCTCTGTTTGTGCACACGCAGCCCAGCCCAGGCAGCAAAGAGCATTTGCAGTGTTCAAAGCCAAAAATGTTTGCAGGGTTCAATTCAACGGTGAACGATGAATCCCAGCAAACCCAAAGCAAATCGGTTTACCTGTCTCCACTCTGAAAGCATGACTCCAGTGTTGGTTTAATTGTACACAGTGGAAGGAGTAGCTTTTCATCTCAGAGGAATGCTACACCGCCTGATCATCAAGTATTTCCTATGGACAAGATGCCTCCTGGCTCCCTCTGCCTTTCAGACTCTCACACACACCCTCCTCATCACACAGAAATGTTCCCAACCGCCTCTCCCAAAGACAACAGCAAGGTGCTTTGTTTGCTTTGCAAAAACGACTCAGGATTTCTGCGACTGTGACACAGCAGCAGTGTGGGAAGCATTTGAGGGTTATATGACCAAAGCCATACCCAAGCAGGGAGCTTTGGTAGCCACGTGTTATTTTTTTGTCAGCAGGAGGATTACTGAAACCAGCACAAAAGAAAATGTCATATTAAATAGAGTTCATGTCAATGCATAAGCGGGACTGGAATTTTTCAGATACTTCTGTTATGGTCTGGCTGTTCATTGAACTGTTTTTTCATGTCTTTTCCCAGTCTGTTTACCGTTTTAGATGGGGTGTCTTACCATCCTCAGATCATCTGGTCTCTCTACATTGAACTGGCATGTAAATAAGTCAATAATAGATGGACAGCAAAATGTAAATGCCTTTTACATTTTGGGAACTGCTCAGGGCTCTTATTAAGCAGTCTATATATCAATTTGGAAGGCCAGCTCCAGTCACCCTGATGACTCACCTTTTGTAAAGGTATCATTACTCTTTTGTTATCAGTACTTCCTTTCATTAGGTGGACATAGTTCTTGTTGATAAGAGGTTGCACTCCCTGCCTATGCAAGTTCTGGGATTCAAAGGACTGATCCTGCCACTGAGACTGCTCCACCCAACATTTACCTATCGGTGAATTTTCCCAACACTGCCAGGTTTCTAGCAGCTGCTGTCCTTCACCTGCAAGAAACACATTGCAGCGTGGGGAAGAGCAGCCTCATGGCTCAGCAGGAGCTGGCAGTGCTCAACACCTTTGGAAATCAGGTTCCCTTAAGAGATAAATTGGAAAAGGCTCAGGAGTGGGATTTATGACTCTGCAAAAACAGTGGGATTATTGGATTTGTGGACAACTCACTGGACAAAGTAATTCACTGTAGTTTATAAACTAGGCTGGAATGGAATTAACACAACACAGTGTTGTAAAGTTCAGAGAACGGGTAGGGCAGCCAGATGCCTTGTTTATCACCACAGACAGCTGTGCCAAAGTATCTTCAGACTGAATGATGTTGATGTATACATCTGCATTTAAACCATTTATTGCAACAGTTACTCCCATTCAGGAGACTAGTACATGGCCACAGGAAAAAGAAGCGACAGATGCTGGGATGTGTAAAACTAAACCTGCTGCTGGCATAATCCCATACAAGTTCCATTAAAATTAATGAAGTATTTCTGCTGGAGCAGAAGATAAATTTGACTTACTAAGCCAGAAATACACCTACCTGACTCTGTATGTCTTAAGTACTTGGAGGGGTTTTCCCTCCACTTAGTATAAGTAATCAAGAGCAGCTCTAACCACCAAATAGAGCAATAAAACAATCAAAAGAGTCATCTATTACTGTATTGGTCACAATTAAAGACTTAAGGAGTTACCAGCTCAACAAGTCTCACATTGATTTCAGACTGAAAAATTATATGAAAATAGAGGAAAAAGCAAGATTGTGCATAAGATTTGGGAATAAAAGACCTACGTTTCTCTAGTTATTCTAAAAAGCTCATTATAACCCTAGGAATTTCAGTATAAATGAGACACTTAAATAATTTGTCCTCTGTTCAATAGTACTAGGTATGATTTAGACATCTCACTAATTTTGTCTTCAGACTAATTTTAATTTGTGTTGAAAGTTTTATTTCATATTTGTTTACCTAATTTCTGCCACTACAAGATAGATTTATGAGTGTCTGAGGGTCATTTTTGTGCATTGCTATGCTTTAACAAATTTAGGTTTAAGTGAGCCTTCTAATGTTGAATTCCCTGACTTTAAATATTTTGATTTTGTGATAATGAAGATGTCTTTACCAGAGAGCTGTACAGAAAAGTACGTTTAGTCTTAATCACTTATTAGCAAGATTTTTTGGGGGGAGGGGACCCCAGAGACTTCTTTTAAAGCTATGAAAAGCTCATCTATTAACAGTGAATGAGAAGCTCAAAGAAAATGTCACGCATACATTTCATCAACTTCTCAGTTCAGTGCATCAGTAAACAGCACAGATCAGCCACACAATACTAGACAACTACATATGATTTATAACTGTGTGAATGATTTAGTAAATCTGACCTTTAATATGAAGTTAACGTTGCGTGAATGAGAAACAATAACCTAATTGGGGAACCTAGTAACGTACTAGACTTACTGGTATGAAAACATTCCGTGGAGTGATTATCACTATTAGGAAAGAAGAACGGTGGGAGACTGGTCCCAGGGCCCTGCCACTTTTATCCATTAATGGCTTCTTCTGATATATTCCGGATTGCAACGGAGCTGAGACACCGAGCTTCACAACCATGAACATCCAGGTTAGCAAGCACATTTCTAACCTTAAAAGACTACAGTCATTAGGCCAAGTCATCTGCTGTCCGGAATGCTTGTCACGCATCTCTTCTTTCTTGCACCGTTGCTTCTTTACAGCCAATAGCACTGGGGTATACAAGTTAAGTATGGAGGAGGGTTGATGATTAATGTCATAGTGGTTCCTTTTAATATACTTCATCTGTCAGCTTAATTCTCTGTAACTGGGATAATCACAATAATTAGATGCAATTGTTCATACCATTACCTAATTGCAGCTTTTTTCAGTGTAGCCAACTCACATGAATTTTAAATGCACAGAAAATATGGAAAGTCTGTATTACACCTACATTTTAGAAAATCTTATTATGTATAAGATCGCCCACAAGTTTAAACCGCACATGAGGATCTTGTGATTCCAGAGTGTGCAACACAGGTAATCACTGATGTTACAAGTCAGGGATTTTTATTTCTGATCCTAAAGAGTTAAAACTACAATTCACACAGGCTCAGTGACATCAGAGTTCCCTCCACCCCCATCTGAACAATTCATGCAGAGTACAAAAATGTTCTTGAATTGCTAACATCTCCAGAGCAGATGTTTATGCAGAAAGTATGCAAGGAATACCTGTGTCTCCCAGAGTCCTGGTGAATGGCCAGCATTTTTGGTGTTAATTTATAATCAGCCATGCTCTTTGAAAATCCAGACATGAGATGAAGAGAAAAACACATACTGAAATCATTTAGGACCTCCAAAAAAAGATCAGACAAGGTGACAATTTGTTACTAGATTAATTTTTAGATTAACATATTTCCTAAATGAATAAGAGGATGAATTTGTAAAATCTCATCAAATGTATTCAAAAAGAGTATTCATAACCTCTAATTTAGCTTCTTTTAGTACCTAGTTTCATTTCATAAGATGAAAGTTAGGAGCACAGTTCAATAAACTGTCACTGAAGAGAGGGGAGCCTTTCAAAAGAATGAAGAGGACCAAATTAAGATGCTGAAGTATCTCAAAATAGACAGAGTAAATACCCTTCAGAGATGTAGTGTTGTAAGTTTGAGATCATATGCTTTATCTTTATTACAAGGGACATAAAGAAACTTTGCTTTAAGTGCAAAGTAGAACTCGAGTTTATCTATAAAGGTGCAACTGCTACTTCCAAAATCATGCATTTATGCTCCTGAGAGAATCAAATACAGTCACATTCCTCTGGCCAGTGGTGTTATTTGGATTTTTGAAAAGAAAACACCAAGGGGATATCAGGGTGCAGAAAGAACCATAAAAGTTGCCCATTGAGGAAGTATTTTATTATTTTTTGGTGCCTCCTCATCAGTTCTGCAAGCCTGGTGCAGCCAAAGCAAAAAGGTTAAATGACTCATTTCCTTCCTGCTCCTGCTGCAGGGCACCTACACCAGCAAAGCCTTTAGACAGACGCACACCCCCTCCGATTGTAGGAGACCTGGTTTGTGCAACTGCGTGCAGACGTGCCTGTGGGAACAATACCTGGAAATTAAAACACAGAGCTATCTGATTGCTATTAATATATACTATTGGGATGCCAGCTACGAGCTTGCGAGCCGTACAAGAACCAGAGAAGAAAACCCTGAAGCTGTGGTCTGGGCCTTGCCTTTGAGTTTGTGGCACCTCAGGCACCCACCTAAGCTCCCCAGGGCTTCCTTTATCCACCTAGTCCAAATTATGCCAGCAGCTACCCCTGTGTCCACCATGTGACCCTTGAATCCTGAAAACTTCATGCTCCCCACTCTCTCTGGCCACTTGCTTGCTGGAGCAGATGGTGAGAATCCCCACCAACATTTATTTTTCTACAGAAACTGCGCTTGTAGCTGACACACTCCTGCTTATATCAGTGGTGGATGTCCTTTAGATGAAAGGTGAAAAGGACTGCTCTGCCAAAACAGAAGACAACCCAACAGACCAACTTTGGCTGCTTATTGAACCGTTTCACTTAAAAGTGTTGCAACCGTGTTGTGTCTCAGCACAAGAACATGCCAGTTGGACATGATGGGACATGTTCTCACTGTTTTATGCCTTATATTCTTCAACTCCAATGAGGATGCAGACCTGATGCTTTTAATTCCAAGGTGCTAGCTGCAGCCCAAGTTAAAATGAGCTTTTGAACCGTTTTGCTCACTTTCTAATGCATCAGGGATAATTCTGGGCTGCACTCTGGAGATGCAGGGGTGTATATTTTTCAGGCCAAGTGCAATTAAAAAAAGAATTCACCCTTTCTGCTGAACACGAAAAATATGGTGAAGCCCACAAAATTCAAGCATTTCTTCTTGCATTAGGAAACCGGTTGCTTTCAGGTCAAAATTAACACTGTAATGGATTCCATGCTAAACTGTAGCACTGAGGGTCAGGCCATACTTTGATTGTTAATCTATCACTGACAGTCTCTGGGTGCTCCTGTGGGGGCAAAGTGCTGCTCCTTGAACTTAACAACTTTAAAAACAGTACTTGGCTGCCTAAACACAGAAGCCTTAATGTCATTTCAAGTGCTGCAGGATGTCCCAGCTGGCCTTCTGCTTGTGTTCCAGAAGGCTGTCAGTCTCCAATAGATCTTGCGTCAATGTCTGCCAGTCTCTGGCAAATGCATTATGTATCCTTGGGCGTCTTACATGACAGGCACCTGAATGTAGACAACTGTAGGCAACACTGTCCCAAGAGCAAAACCTTCCCTTGGGAGACCTTTCCTTGCTCAGAACCCTAAGGAAGCTCTTATGCTAGAAATAAGCCCTGAAGTGTTAAAAGATCATGTAACTAGCCCCTAGAATAGCCTCCCTAGAGACAAGTTATAATACAAACACAAGTAATAGGCTTAATAGAAGAGTTATTAGGTGCGGTTTACAGCAGGGCATAATGGGGGAAAAACAGTCATTCTGGGACCTCCCCACTAGAGTAATTCCTTGTCTCAGTGCCCTAGGTGAAGGCCAGTTAGATGGCAATAAATTAAAATAAATGGAAACAACATAGCCCTTGCTTCATGATTTCCTGGGCACAGTAAAGGGTACTGCTGAACGTGTCCTGCTAGCCTGGGCAGAAAAGAAGATGCTGATTCTGTAGGCAGGTATCAGTTCATCTAGGTGGTGAATAAAGCTGCCTCCTCACCTTCTTTGATCCACTGCAGGGCTCACATGGAAAAGCATATGCAAGCCTGCTTGTGTGGCTGAGCCGGCCTTATCTTTCCCTACCAGCAAAAATGAAATAATACACTGGGAAAGCGAGGTGATAACACAGCTGTACATTTTTCTGTGTGCCCTCAGGACACCACCACCTCTCACACTCTCCCATCCCAGTGGGACAGATATTCTTTCTTTCATACCGAGTTCCCCTGACCGTACTCCTACAGACACTATTTCCAGTGAGATTCCTCCCAGTCTGCAGGAGCTAGGGCACAGTTTGGAGCTAACTTGGGCAGCAAGAATCGAAAATGAGGCCAGGCTGTCCTTAGGAAATCCAAGCCACTTCCTTTGCATTTCTGCCACCAGGGCCAGGTTGCAGCAGCTGTGAGCCCTCTGTTTCTCTGGAAGATGGCAGTCAGAGACCCTTCTCCGACAGCACAACCTATGTCCTCTCCTTGCACTCCAACTCTTTGCAACAGATGACGTTGTGTTGCCGGTGATCAAATTACTTATGTCCCATCCTACCCTTGCAAGGGCTTTGGAGGTAGCTCTAGCACTCCGTATTCATGTTGTCCCAAAGTGAACAGTCTCCTTAAGATGATCTTTCGGGACTAAAGCAAGATGTTCTTATTCAGCTATGCAGCCCTAACTCAGCTGGCCTTCTGGGTCATTTGTCTGTGCCCAAGTTTCTGAGGATAAAGGAATAAAAGTACATTTAAACCCACCCCATTCACCACCCTGAAACAACATAGCCAGGAAAGATACTGTTTGGAGCTTGGCCTAAATTATCAGTTTTCAGGGAGGTGAAAATAAGTCAATGCTAAGGTAAAATTTAAAAAGCATTTCTCCTGAGATTCATCTTAGAAACTTCCTTCTCACCTGGCCTGACATTCCTATAAGCTTCATCCCCAGTGCTCTCAAGTGGCTGCCTCTAGCCCTCAATGTGCTGACCAAGAGGGAACACTGGATTCAACAGTTTACGCTAAATGTAAGCTGTCTGAATCTGGGCCTGTCAGGATCACCATCTGCTTCAAACACATTTTTGCTCATGCTCTCATTAAAGCCGAACCCAAGAGCTGGGGACAAATCCACATGAAAAACCCTAAATGTAGGGGTGTTTGGATTCCTTTTCCTTCTGAATTAGGTGGCAGTTTCTCATTGCACTGCACCATACAGGAGGCGTATGGTGGGTCTTTTCCATCTTCTACTCCGAAGATTCAGACCTCGCCCCATCCTCTACCAGGCGAGGGCCTCGCTCAGCACATCTTCACATTACAGACCTCTAGAGCACAGACAGGCATGGAAGAATGATTTGCATTTTCCCTTTAACTAATTCACCCAATGCACAAACCAGGAGAGCAGGGGAATATCTGCAAACACATTGTGTCTGAAAGCTTGCTGACAGGAGGCTGAGAAAAAACTTACCAGATAAAAGTAAGAAAAAAAGTGTTTAATTTCTTGTGCAAAAGATTTCAAGACAAAGAGGGAAAGCCTGGTAAATTACTGAGGCACTGGGACAGCACGAGACAGGCCCAAGCCATGGTTTTCTGACAGCCATGGTTTGGCTGAATGAGTCCAGCCAGATAAGTCACAAGGGGGTGAAAAGTAAGTAGTAGGGTGATCTCAGACAGGAGCTCCCAAGGGTAGGGAGAAAATTAGAAGGAACAGACCCAAAGTTCCTCCTCTTTCAAGGTTTCTTTGCATCTATAGAAATCCTGGCTGCTCTGTAAGAAGAAAGAGAACTTCCAAAAGAAACTGAAACCCAGAAGGGAATCAAGGGAAGAGAGAACCATATTTCCTCCTGAAAAGAGTCAGTCAGTAGGTTATTCTCAGCAGCGTAAATTAGCTCTTGTGGCGTTATGCCATGCCATGCCACGCTAGATCACTTCCAGGACACAAGAGGCTCACACAAAGGTAGTCCATGTATATCTGTGCAAACCTGGAATCAGCAGTGCAGGTATGAGGTACAGAAATATCCCCAGTGATGTCACTGAAGGGTGGAAGAACACTATTAAGCATCAATCTGTTTTGTTACTGCAAAGTCTTTAAGGTCTGGAGAGATGAAGTCTGTGGTCCACCACCATGTAGACGATGTGCCAAGAAACGGATTCGTTTACCAAAAATAGCGCTGAGAAGAGCCTTTATGACCACAGAAAAAAAAAATCTGGAATGTGAAAATGCTAACCTTATTCTTTAATTTGGGGAAAAAAGGCATATCTGGAAGCAGAAGCCAAATATTGGGTTGTGAATCTAACCAGAGGCTGCTTTCCTAGTTAGCTTTCATAGACGCCTTAAAAATAATCAGTGGACCCCCAGCTAGTCACGGAGCATAGAATGAAAACCACTAATTTTAACAAAACACGTTATTGGGTAAACTGTTTTGGGCTACACATAATAGTTTTTGACAAAAGGAGGTCAGACTCTGTAGTCCAATAACCCTCTCTGACCCAGGGACCTGGGAATATGTTGGTGAACGTGGAGCATGAGCCCCTTGTTCTGCTCCGCTTGAGAGTCCCAGTGTCACACCAGCACTGCACCCTCCAGCTGGATCTCTGCGTGGAGGCGTAGCCTGTTTCCAGCTTAATTCGAGAGTGATGTATCTGTCCAGACACTGTCAGAAAGGAATGACTGGCTCCTTTGTGTATGCATTTTCCACGCGCTTCTCCTACATGTTGGGTGTGTCTGGTTTGTAAGATCCCATGCAGTTTGAGCGAAATTGCAGCTTAAGTATTTCAGCAGAAGTACAGCAATACCCAGACATGTTTTAGTGAGGGACAGACTGGTAGATACAGGAGAGAGGCGTGGGAAACAAAGAAAAGCTTAAAGTCAGGAAGTGTAAACTGGAAGCAAGTGAAAGGGCTGACTCACATCAGGAGACAGCCACAAAATAACACCACACAAGGTGTTAAGAGAGAAAACAATGAAGAATATCCAGGTGGAACTGCCAATCGCAGGTTATTTCAAACTGTCTCCAAGAGAACTGGTGATGATCTAAGTACAGCCAGCAAGGCAAGATCTGAAAGAAATGGATAGTCTTTAAACTAACTGGGACATTTGAAGAAGAAAACAACTTTGGCAGGACAAGGAAGCAGTGCAATGTGAGAAGCCAGCTTTCAGAAACTGAGCTGTTTGGCGTGTTTCACCTGAACCTGAAAGGTTATTTCTCCATTTTCCATGTCTGCAAATTTTACTTGGGTTTTAAAGTCAGACTGTGGATGCTGGTTTTAGTTCATCTTCAAGATACACATGGTAACACGCAAAGGAGACCTGCATTCCAGTGATACCTGTTTGGCTGCATCTGCAATAATTATGGGATAATATATAGTTTTGCCAGTGTAGTGAATAAACACACTTTACCTAATACACTGGTAAGAGAATATGCTAGATTGCGATGGAAGTATTTTTATCTGCTCAGTTGCCTGATCAGAACAAAGATTTAGTACAATGTTTGTTTTCAAAGGCTTTCCTGAATACATGGAAACCTTAATAAGACCACTGGAGGGCAGCAACGTCAAAGTGAAGCATTCATCAGTGTACTTTTGGGAATTGGTGCGTGAAAACCCGAACCCAAGAAGGCCTTAGCAAAGAAATAGAAATAATTAGAAGTAATTTTCTGCTACCCAGATACAAATATGTAAAACAGTGCAATTATTCCGGCGCAAAAGATAGTACTGCAATATCATTTCCCTTACTTTCCCGCATCTAAAGAATGCCACCTCAAGTCTGCATGACTTGTCCTGTTTTCAGAAAATGCTAAAAATATCCAAAAACATTTGGAGTCTTGATGCATTCTGAACCCTATGGATTTGTGGGGTTTTTTAAATCAATATATAACCCAAGACTATTTTGTATATCTTTTTATATACATATATATATATCTTGAATTATACTTACATTTGAGATATGTATAGATACATATTTCCAAATGAATCCATATTGTTGCATTAATATTTTGGGGGCAGCACGTTCAGCAGAATTTTTAACTTTGATTTTTATTTTTAAGAGTGTCCTAAGTTTCATAATTTCAAAGAAACCTTTCAAATATCAAGTGAGTGGAATCAGTCTAGTGAGCCCTCCCTCTGTAAGGAAGTCTGCTGACATTAGTGAAGATTTTGGGGTCACCGTGAAGATAAATGTATGAACTTTTCTGCAAGCTGTTTTGATTTAGTGAAAGGATGCTATTATTAGTCCAATATTTACACATTTAAGGAATATATGTTGACAATAATTTAAGATTATAGTTTGTCAAACACAGCTGTCCATTGCTTTAAAATATATAAAGAAATATACTGGCTGACTTACAGGTCATAACATAGAATCATATCATAGAATCATAGAATAGTTTGGGTCGGAAGGGACCTCTGAGGGTCATCTAGTCCAACCCCCCTGCCCTGGGCAGGGACATCTCCACTAGATCAGGTTGCTCAGAGCCCTGTCCAACCTGACCTGGAATGTTTCCAGGGATGGGGCAGCCACCACCTCTCTGGGCAGCCTGTGCCAGCGCTTCACCATCCTCATTGTAAAAAATGTCTTCTTTATATCTAGTCTAAATCTCCCCCCCTTTAGTTTAAAGCCATTCCCCCTTGTCCTGTCGCAACAGGCCCTGCTAAAAAGTTTGCCGCCATCTTTTTTATAAGCCCCCTTTAAGTCTGTGCTTTTGATAAAATATGAGCAAGGTAAATAAAACTGCTATGGAGCTTGAATTTTTGTAAAAAGTGCAAGATACAGTTCCACTCTGCAACGTAGCTACATACACATCACCTCTTACTCAGTACTTGAGCTCCCTGATTGCATTCAAATCACATCTGGCCATTTTATATACAAATATGTTCTGTTACTGTCGGTCTTAGAAAGCTAACAAGCAGAAAGAAGGAGCTGGGCTTGCCTTATCCATAGTGTCATTTGGTACCTGGATGCCTGAACAAACCACCTCCATGGCTGCAAGGTGATTTTGTTAGGTTACAATGGGAAGGACCTTTTCTGAACATGTCACTACCAGAAGAAAGCATGGTTTTGGACAACAGTTGAACTTTGAAGAGTCCTCGTGGGATAACAAGGAATGTGTGGGGACCACCTGGGGAGTGTGAACAAAATAAATGTAGAAAAACAATACGATCCTGACAAGAGATGGAGACTACTTTTAGGAGTGGAGTAATCCGGACTTTAGCAGAACTTACGATTCCTCTAAGGTCTGCCACTTAGGCTACATCTACCTTAGCAAGTAGCTTAGTGCACTGGGAGCAGAACTGCAGTGCAAAAAAGGCGGTGCTCAGGAGACAATGTCTGCTCTGTAGGCATTCGGGGATGTTTTATTTCAGACTAGCTTTTGCCTGGTCCTGTAGATTGAGAGCCCATTAGCTGACGGAGCACATGAGGTGAGCTCCTGGAGAGCTTAGTTTCAGATTAGTTTCCTCCAAGAGAAATGCCACACTGCATACAAGCACACAAAGTGGGGCCCTCAGGAGTCTCTCCTGATCCATACACCCCATCCAAATCAAAATGTCAGCATAAAATCCAACCTTACATGGTACAGAGGGGAAACACAAGGTCAAATGTCTGGTAGTCATACAAGGCAGTTAGAGAAAGTGTCTACATTTATACCTATAAATGTAGGCTAAAGTTTGTTTGGTCCCCGTCCCCCCCCCCAGTTTCCTACATGCATGAGTCTCTCTTCAGCCTTTGGAAGTTAAATATCTTAGCATGGTTCTTAATGTTCATATTAGTTATATGGAAATTTGAATATATATGTGAATTAAACAGCATTACAATGGCAACAGTGGCATTGATTTTTTAAGTTTGTATGAGTAAATGATGGCAGCATAAAAATGGAGATCTAACGAAAAATATACCAGTGTCATATGGGAAACAATCGTGTAGAGCTCCAGACCAGTATTGAAGACCTCCCTTCTGATCTTGCATTTGACTACTGGGCAGATGGATCTCACCTTCACTTCCAGATTTCACGGTGCGTTTCTGGACTGCAGTTGGGAAAAAAAATCCAGCTTCTAAACTGAGATGATCTGCTTGGCAAGTTACTGAAAGACAGTAAAGATGAAAGTACAGAAAGTTTTTTCCATGGTCAGTTTTCATGTACATCTATATACTATTTTAAACAAAAACATCTGCTTTACTGCCACTACTCTAAGGCTTTCTTAAAGGCTGGGAAAGAATTCTTTAAAAAATGCTGGATTTTATTAACATTCCAGTTAGCAAACAGATGTTATAATCAATTGTAATAGCACATGACGAGAAAAGTTGGAATTCTGATATGGAAACGTGTCAAAATACGGATGCTCCAACCTACTTTTAAAGGCAAGGACACACCTACATGTCTGCACAGAAAGCAAGCTGTGAACCTGTAGGAGCTATTGGAAAACACAGGTACCTCGTCCTACCCTTGTCAGATGTCAGCGATTTCTCTGATTTGCCTTAACCTTTGGAACAGGTTATTGCAGATTCGCTGAGCTTTCCCTTAGGCAAGTTTCCCTTTTTCACAGGGAAACTAAAAACACAGAAGTGCCTCTGAGTCTAATTCGAAACGCATATTTTGGTGAGCTGATCAACTAAAGCTTGTGACACCGTGTAGTCATGTGCCACATGCCTACAAACACCAGCTTTTCATGGTGCTGTGGGGCTTGCACCCCAGGCCTTTTGCTTATCTGTTCGTGGAACAACACCTGTTGGTGAATTATAATTATTTTTGCAATGGTTATTTTCCGCGAAGTACCATCAGAGGGCAGTAACATTGCCCACATCCGCTTCCAACCCCTGCAAACCCCCTTTACAGGAACCCCGATGGAGCCCAATGACCCTGACAGCGATGGAGAAGCCCTGGGGCCCGCAGTCAGGCTCCTTCACTCTAAGCAAGATGCAAGGGGGAGGGGGGGGGGGGGGGGGGGGGGAAGAAAAAAAGGAGGCAGGACAAGCAGAAAATGCTACACCAGGATGGTTTCTAAGGAAAATATCACCTACTTCAGCAGGAGCAGGCGGCTGTTGTTAGCAACCGGCGTACACAGCCAGGGTGCTCCGGCAGGCAGAGGGGGAAGATGGATGGTTTCTCGGGCTGATGATGAATTACCCCATCTTCCAGCCCTCGCAGCCGGGCTGCAGTGGCAGGGACGAGCCCTGCCTCTACGGGCGGCATGTGGCGGCTGAGGAAGAAGGCAAGGATTTGTCATCTTCCCTCAGCTGCCAAACTCACAGCCTGCATCAGAGCCTGATGGCGGCGGAGGGGCAAGCCAGACCTCCCAGAAAGCCCAAATCCCCTCAAGAGTTTCAAGTCAACATTTTATTTCGTTTCTTATTAATTCATACAGCTTCGCTGCTTTAAAAGAGCACAAAGTGTACCTATTTTGACAGAGCCGGGGCAGAAACTGGGAACGAGCCTCACAGAGTCATGGGGTGCCGCCCTCAGCCCTCCAAGAGCGCTAGTACAATGGTATGGCGGCGGGAAGGCGGCGAGGGGTTGTGTGAGGAAGCCCAGGAAGGGGAGTCGGGGGGCCTGCCCCCGTTATCCCGCTCCGGGGTGGCCTCGGACGGAGCTCAGCCCCGGGTGCCTCCACTCCGCCCCCGGGCCGGCTCCCCCGGCCGGCGGCCTGGTTCTTCCCGTCCACACGGTCGCTCAGCAACGGCGACGCGACCGGGCTGCGGCGGGAGGCCGAGGGGGCGGCGGGAGGCCGAGGGAGCCGCCGGGCCGGTCGGGGCGACCCCAGCGCCCGGCTTGCCATGGCTGAAGGCAGCCTGTCCCCCGGCACGCAGGTAACTCAGCGGGGCTGGGCCGCACGGGCACACGCAGAGCCCTGCACAGACACACACCCCCCTGCAAACAGCCTCAGACAAGTGCACACCCCTGCGCACAGACACACACACACACAGAGACACACACAGAGACACACACACACACACACACACACACACAGACACACACACACCTGCATGTACCCTGGGACACACAGACACGCCCTGCGCAAAGCCTGGCACACACACATAGACGCTGTACAGCGCTTGTATCTCTCTCCCTCACACACACACACACCCCCACTCACATAGCCCCGTACACGCACACCCCTGCATAAACCGTGGCGCACGCTGTGTGCACAGAGAACTGTGTCCGCCACCGTCACCTACACGTACAGCCAGTACACAACCTTGTGTACACACACACACGCATACTTACATACACGCCTCCGCACCTCAGCGTTCACGTGCGCACACGCAGCGTGTCCCCTTTTGGGGTCCTTCCCAGGTGTCTTTCCCAGCCCTTTTCCCCCACTTTTCCTCCTTGGTTCGCTAATTCCAGCCATTTGCACGCGCCCTCGAGCCTTGCCCTGGGCCCTCCTCCGATCCTATCTCGGGCCATAAGCACTAACAGCCTCATTTTCTTTCCTCAGGACATCTCCCACTTGCTGGCGAGCACCTTTGAGGACCTGTACACTGGAGATGTTATCGGGGTGGACATGGAGAGAAATTGGATCAAGTCCCGAGGAGGAGACGATGTTTATCATGAGACTTTTACCGAGGAGCTACAGAAGGTACAAGTCGAAACCAAGTCAGAGTTTGGAGCTCTGTTCAGCTTTCATTGCTACTTTGTAATTTCTAAATCTTCTGTAAAATAAAAAGGTGGAGGGGATCCTAGAAGTGACATTTTAATGGAAATTTACTTGCGCACAGTTTCCCACAGAACCTCTCATATAAATTAATATTCACCACATGCTCCTTCATGATATTCTCAGCTCTGGATGGCTTTTCAGACACAGAGTAAAATCAGTAAAACCAGTAGCCCTTTAAATGCCTATTCTACTGGCTGACAACTTCTCCCTGTAACTGCTGGTCAGTGTACGAGACATCGTACCTTGCAATAAAGTATTCTCATGTGCTGCATTTTGAAACCAGATGCTGCAAATATTATTTAAATATGCTCAACCTTAGTGGTGCGCTATGACACGTAATCCATTAGCATTTGCAATGCTGTTTGGGAATCTTGGATGAACTCAACAGTAGAAAGGCAAAATACCTGCATTAATCATTGCTCTGGTAGCTATTGTCGGTGTATAAAAGTAGAGGCTATTGCTGGGTGACTTGAGCAACAGGTATTTTTTTCATTTTGTGTCATCATACCCTCTTCAAAGGTTATCAGATGTGAAAAATCTGAAGTTTTGTATTTCTTTTGAGTCATTTATTAATATATTGGTGGACACAGTATGTTCTGAGTAATAAATGGGAGTACTTCGGCTTGGATAAGGTTCATTTCAACTGACAGTGCATGTCTGTAACATGTATGTTACAGCTGAACTAGTCACCCAAGGCTCTCTGTATCATCAGAAAAAGAAAAAAACCCACCAAACCAGGCATTTTTAGGGCACAATCCATCTGATCCATTTTAGCTAGCAGCTTTGGCATGGGGTGGGATCATATCCTAGATTCCAGTGACAGTGGAGGGATCCCAGAATGAGCAGGACAGGAGGAAGCATCTCATTTTAGCCAAGGTGCATCCTACCCTTCCTATTTAAAAAATTAAATGGAATTATTTAATTCTATTAAATTAATTATTTAATTCTATTAAATGAGCCAAAAGATTAAACCTTGTTACGTAAAAGTTCTACAGAAAGCTCATTTAGGCTACAGATACTCTTGAGACCAATGTCTATCAGTTTCTCTTGGTGTTGGTCTTGTATGTCTCTGCCTCTGCTATATTCTCTCTTTAACCTACATCGATACCTCTTTGAGGCAGGATTTTTCTTTTTGAGTTGTGCTTGTAAAGCACTTACCACACTGGGCAGAGTGATCCAAAATATGTCAGGAGAAGTGTTGTATCACTATTGGGATATTTTGGAGTTTTAGAAACCTTCCTAGTAACTAGGAGGGAGCATTCACTTAAATTTAATCCTACACTTCCAGGCAAAATACAATGCAGTTGCTACTGTCCCATGGAAGGTAAGACATTTCTCTTGTCCTAAGAGAGTCTCCTCATTTTGCACACATTTTTCTAGGGTAGCGCTTCTTACCCAGCACAAGTTAAATGATAGGAATGATGGTGTTTTAGCAGGCCAGTTTATGCTTGTAAAGTAATGATGTTTTACTGGGCTATCTATATTTACTTCTCAAAGGCAAATAAAAAACCTTTATCTGCAAGGAGATCTTTAATAATTTGTGACAGCTCAAATCAGACTCATTTCTATACATTCATCCATGCCTGTGACAGCTTCTTGCTGAATATAAGTGCCGATTGACAGAAGCTGACATAGTAGAAGAGAACATCATTCAGGCCCAGGATCGAGCAAAAGCTGAAGAAGAAAGGGCCCTAAACGTGCTGAAGGCAGATGTGGGGGAAGACTTCCACAAAATGGGATTGCCACCAGGTGAGGATTCTGGAAATACCATCTCTCCCCAGTACATGCTTATGGTACCTGGAGATCAATGCAACGTTTGTCTGAATGACTGGTAGGACTGACACTAGACTCAGTGAGCTTTTAGTTTGGCTTTACATCAACAGAGCAACTTTGAAGGATTTTGTGCAGAGATTCAAGTAGAGTAACATCTGTTTGACGCTGTAAGAAACTAAACGACCAGGTCATTTTCAAGGTATTAAATTTGCAATTAATGGCTTACCACCTAACTTTATTACAAGCATACATACCTTGATATGTAGCAGCAACAAACAGAGATTAAATGTTTCTCCGATGGCTTCATAGCTGGGTTTGAACTGAATTTAGAGTTGTGGAGATGCGTGTCCAAGTCTTGGGATTAAATACCAGTCTGTTTCTCTATCCAAATATATTTCCTGACAGTGATGAGTTATAAAGACAACATTACTTTGGATTGATCAAGACAGTGTATCTTAAGGGGCTAAGCTTTTGCATTTTTTTAATTGTTTTTTGTTTGTTTGTTTTACTGTTGCAGTGGCATCCTCTTTTAGGTGGATTGTGGATAATGAACTTCTCAGAAAAAATCATTTAACCTGCCCTGATGATTATATCACTGATAAATTACCTGTTACTAGAGCACCAAAAGGTAACTTTTAAAGCAGAGAATAATTTAGACTTTTTAGAACACTCTATAAGAATTGAAGCATTGGAGGATGTAGCAAATCTGAGTATATTTTTACAGTTTTCTGCCAAAGCAGAAGGGACTCTAGTGTTACAAGCATAAAATTCCACTAAAGGGACATTGTCAAAATAAAATTGATAAATTAAAAATTATTGAGTTTAAATGTGCTTAAATATGACATTTAATGGTGGTCGCACATTTGTTTACAGTTCTTTCCATCTGACACAAAAACTATATTAATTGTGACTGCTCTGCCTCTATGCAATTTCATTAGCACAAAGCTACAACTACATCTTGTATACAGAGAAGGGAAGTGGTTACATTAAAGTAAAAACTATTTTCAGTGAAATAAAATTGTATTCTTTATTTTGGGTTTAAAATTTTCCAGTTCTGGAAATATATCAGTTTAATTTGGAAATGAAGATCAGTAAGAAAAATCTTTTGGGCAATGTCAAGACTTCTTTCTTTCTTTTACTCATGCGTGAGCCAAGGTGAAAGGTTTTAGTATCATTAAAATGAAATTTTTCAGTCAAGTCACAGCAAACATTTCAGAGTAATCAGCTTAGTCACAAATTCCAAGATTTGCCGTTTTTATTCCATTGTAATTCCAAACAAAGCCAAAAATCTAACATCTCAGAGTTTCCTCTGAGGCGGCAATTTTCTTGTCTAACTATAGGAACAAGGGACTAGATGGCACATCCTGTTTATGTCAATTTTCTGACTGTCATAAGTCCATCATATAGATCTTTTTGTAAACTGAACAGGACATTCTAAGTCCCACTCACTTGTAAGATTAACATAGCTTTCTGAAAGTAATATAACTTTCTTTGTATATAGCTTGTTTAATTAGTATTTCAAACAGCTTCTAAGCTTCATTTGTGCAAAATAAATTATAAATGTAAATTAAATTCTAGAGGATTTAAAGTGTATTTTTACCACCAACAAGACTAAAATAAATTCATACACCTATGCTTAGAATAAGTGCTTATAATTCATGTCTTTCTCTCATAGAATTAAATTTTTCTTTAAATTGCAGGAAAATCAGAACCTGGCTACATCAAAGAGACATTTAGTTTTAAACAGCATGTTTCTTCAGGCTCGCGGGACCAGACGCCTGCAGAGATTGCACACCTACAGAAAATATCTGGTAGTCTGCCAAATGTGTCTTTATGCACATTAACTCTGCCTTCAACTCCAGACTCTAGCCACCAGACTAAAAAGACAAGTAAGGTACATTTTACAGATTTATTTGTTTTAGTCTGTCAGAACTGTAGGGCCTATTGCTGTTCCTGTAACAAAGGGTGAATATCAATGCATTGTTGATTTGGCTCCAGTACTTATTTTATTTGATCTGTTAAGAAAAGAGAAATACAATATTTCTATATGAATTCTCAATGCTGTATAGCTTTAATTAGACATGTACAGATACCTTTTTCCTCATCCTCAAAATCGCCGTGTTTAATTTTGCACCATGATCTCTTTGTTTTTCAAAGAAAACTAGTGCCTCACAGAAGCTAGCCTGGAAAGATAGTAAGTGCAAAGCAGAGGGAGAAAGTGAGTGTGCTTACCTTGCCAAATTTGAGAAAAGGCAGAATTACTTGAAGAACCCCCGCTTTTTCCCACCAAATGCTCTTCATGGAGGCAAATCTCTTGTTATTTCTCAAGAAAAGGTGGAACAAACCATAGCCAGAAGAAAAGCAGAAGATAAAGGGTATGCAGTATATACAGTTTCTTGATTCTGAGCTGGAGCACACAGAGAGCTCCACTATAGAATTACTGTGGATTTACACTTAGATATTTTAAGCTAAATGTCGGTATAGTCTCTTAGGAAACAAAGTATGTCTGTATGACATTTTGTTTTTGCTAAGGGATACGTTTTGCAATTTCTCATGTTATCAGTACTTAAAGAACTAGGCAGTAAGATAATGTCTCCTTTTTTTTATCTTTCAGTGATACCTCATTTGTTCCTGTGTTTCTTGCCAATCCACCTACTGTTTTGTTTTCTGATTATGAAGTTGGCCAGGTTTATGAGGTGAGAACTTAGTTCTTTGTAGAGAGTTAATTCTATTGCTGAGAAGCGTTATGTCCTGCCACAATCTACATATTTCACCCAATCTTTTGACTTTCTGCAGTTTAACAAAAGTCTGAGCTGCTTCTTTACATTGAATTAATGACCCTTTAGCTTCCTTGAAGATACTCTTTCAGACATGCCACTGACACACTAACCACTGAAAACTAAAATGGACCTTTTTCAGTCTCTGCTTCTTTTTGGTAGTATCTGATTCAGCCTTTATTGAATAAACAGATTTTTAGGTTGGTTGCGATGATAACCATCCTATGGATGATCCAACCATCCCTGGAAACATTCAAGGTCAGGTTGGACGGGGCTCTGAGCAACCTGATCTAGTTGAAGATGTCCCTGCCCACGGCAGGGGGGGTGGACTAGATGACCTTTAGAGGTCCCTTCCAACCCAAACTATTCTATGATTCTATAAATTAGTTACTACTAGCAGAGTACTAGGGAATTGCAAACATTATAATGAGTGATGATAAATACAATAGAGTATTTTATTTTCTTTTTAAATGAAGATGACTATAGAGCTGCAGAACATCACTTCAACATGTCATCATGTAAGACTCATCCCTCCCTCTACTTCAGCATTTGCCATTGGGCCAGGTAAGGGTTCTTTTTACTGCCTTTAAGATGTTAACACATAAGAGATCTAATTTATCTGCTTGAACAAAGACTTTTCAGAGACATTCTGTTTGGTTCTGCTATCCATAGAGCTCAGTTCTTTAGAAACTGAAGGTTGACTTATGTCTCTAGGACCATTCACATGCAACTCATAAGCAGATTCAAATGATCTAATGAGGAATTCAGGAAGACTAACTAACATTAAAGTGTTGGAAGTTAAATTGAAACGTATCCATGGAATACCTAGATAGAGTCTTACCCAAAATTCATCTAGGAACAGACATAGTTTGCACTGAAATCATTAGGGGAGAGGGCAAGAAATAACATACCTCAGTTGCAGCAAGGAAGATTAGGTTAGAGGAAAGTTAAGAAAAACATCTTTCCTATAGTAGGATAGCCAGGTGCAGGGATAGATTGCCTAAGGAGATTGTGGTATCTCAGTCACAACATTGGAGGAATATTTAGAAGAAGTTAGATGCCCCCATGTAAACCTTGTTGTCTTGTGGCAGAGGAAAACTGGGTAACATCTCTAGGTTTCTCCCCACTCTGTTTTCTGTAGTTATGAGAAGCATATTTCAGACAAAAAATCTTCTTTGAGTTCAGTGGAGGATATGCACATACACAGATTACACTGGCAGGCCTTTTGTGGTCATTTGTTTTTATCAGCTTGACTTAGGCAATAAATGGGGAGAGTTTACAGGCACCTTTCCAGAGGGAAATGTGATCATAAATACATATGCCAACTTTGGGAGGTTTTAATTTTTTTAATTCCTTGCATTTTTTTTTCCAAGGAAAATTTCCAGGAAAGGGAGGAATGATTGCTCCTGGGATGACATGCCAGTATACGGTCCAATTTATTCCTGAATATCTAGGAGATTATGAAGATTGTATATTAGTGGAGACTCAAGTATCAGAACCTCTTCTGATCCTGATCCAAGCTAAAAGACCACCTCCAGTGTTAACATGTCAGTAATGCCCAATTCTTAAGGTTCTCTAAAGTTAAATGGATTTGTTGGGCTTTTTTTTTAATTTTACTGTCTCCAATTTTATGTCACAAAACAAATGTGGAGAAACTTGGCAGTGCTTTTTCTACATTTTGATATCTATCTCATTTTCACTCATAATAGATTTATTAGTTATTAAAGTGTAATCCTGTCAAGTTTTTCCTCAATTATTTTTGCTTGCCACATCAAGCTCATTTTTTTTCACTGTATTAGAGGAGTGAGCAGGAGCCACTTTTCTAGGTTTGTGTCTTGTCAATCCCTGAACTCCTAACTGTAATTACCAATCCTAAAGATTAAGGAATTAGTTATAAATATTTGATGTTATTAATTAATATTCATGGAATGTTACATTAATTATATATGGATATGACATATCTGGAGGATATCTAGCCTCAACTGTAACAGCCAGGATTACTTTTGCAGAAACTTGCTTTGATTTTTTGTAAATTCACCTTTCCTGTTATACTGAGCTGTTTTAAAAATCATCTTACTTTTTGTCATCATTCAACGGAGTCTTTAAGTAGGGAGCACCATTAAAATGTAAGATGAATGTAGAAATATGCACCTCATACTGTTTAACTTTCAAATGGAAAGAATTTAAGGCTTTTTAGGATTGCAGCACCTCGCATATTCATATTCAGTAATGTTGTCTTTAACGAGTTATTTAAGAACTGGCTTTGCCAACTGCTAGCCTTCACTGTCTGTGTAGTCTGATTTTCTGTGTTACTCATTACAGTGCCTCACATTATAGACTGTGGTTCCTGCCTTGTTGGAGGAATAAAAGTAACAACGATTTTGTGCAGAAATGAGGGATTTAGCACTGGGAAGTTCTGTATAATGCCAAAGAAAGCCTGGCCACCTCCTAATTTCAGGGTGAGTGATTAGAAAGGAAATACTGGACATGGTATGGTATGGATGCCCTGACATGAAAGTCTTTAATCTAGTCGTGGTATATTAGCACAGAAGTCATAAGGCCTTGCTGGGGACATCTGTATTGTCCCATTGCCTCAAGGATTCGTATTTATCCTCGAGACCAATCTCCCTGGCTGTCTGTACCTCCTCCTTGTGCTCCGGCTTGCCTCTGGAAGAAGTTATCTTGCTCAGTGGTGAGGTAAACTCAGGCATAGATCAGGGAAAGGACAACCGGCTTGAACTTTAATCTTACCCTTAAAGCAAATAGAAATGCAATCAGTTCTAGCATTGCTTGAGCTAATTTCCTCCCCCTCCTTGCCAAAAATACCACTTACTGACCTTGCTGCACCTGTAGACCCTAGCAGTCCACTCCAGTACTGCTCTGTCTTTAGCTTTCCATCACAAAACAGGGTCTAAGTGAAACAGACAAAGAAGATAAGATGTGACTGGTAGATTGGCATTTTATATGCTGGAGAAAAGGCTAATGAGATAGCTGATGTGCCAGATTGTCCCCCCTGAAAGGCTTTACAGTTCCAATTCAAAGTGAGTCACAAGCATGGAGAAACAGACAGAGCTCCTATGCTCAGGCACAGCTGTTCTTCTGTGAACACGAATATTAGGGCTCCTGACTATCATTTGTCTTTGGAGACGGCACCTTCCCTCCTGCTTTCACCAAGGTAAGTATAAAGCATGAAGCATTTCTTCTAATTAAGCCATATACATAAGCCACATACTTTTGAGATGTGTGAAAAAAATTACAGTAAGAGGTAGAACAGTGGTGGTGTATAATGCCTGGTTTAGGTAACCCTGTATTTCAAAAACAACCACCTGATCAATTTAATTTTTTTTTTCTTTTTTTTTTTTTTTTAACAACTTAGGCTGTTGCCACTCCTGGTTTTGTGATACAAGATCCTTTTGGGATCCATCCTGCTGTTTTTGAGCTAGCTCCAGGGCAGAGTACAACAGTAGAGGTTAGTACCAACTGCTGTAGAAAGTATTTGTACTTTACCAAATACATTAGCAAACAAGATCATTTTAGAAGATCTTGGCTGGACCTTGCAAATTTGGGTTTGTGTGAGCAAAAATGTTCAAACCCTTTTGTGCAATTATGCTAGAAGAATTGCAATTGTGAGTCTTAGTGGAGAGTCTTTCATTGCATTACTTCACTCCAGCTGGGGCGTCAAGTCGAAGAAACCTTTCCTTTCTGAGCTTCCTTGGAAAAAAAGGACGTTTTGGGAAAAAAATTCTTTCATTGTAGAGAGCAGGTACAAATCCTTCACTTATGCTGTGCTTTCCTGGAAAAGATCCTGCAGTAGGTATGTATTACTGGTTGCCACCACTGCTTTCTCTGATATGGGCCACATTTTATTATAGCATCACTGTGGGGAGAGGAAGAGTGATATGGAGAGTGTGGCTAGCCTCCAGGCCTTCCTTTCTCCAGCACCTCCTGGCTGTTGATAAGAGGAATGGGTCAGGCAGGTGTGGATAAAGGAGAAACGTTTCTCCTCCTTTATTTCTCCCCAGGTGCATTGCTTCAGCAGGGCCAGGCACATGTGGGAGAGAAAGAGGAGGTAGATTTAGCATGGGTTGTGTTTGCAGGCGGTAATGGATAAGAGGTAGAATAACCATGGTGCACGTTACACAGCCAAAGGTTTTGGCCCCTGAACCATTTTTGTTGAGGTGGAACTCAGGGAGGGCACACAGCAGCTGCCCTGCTCGCACTGTTGTAGCTTGACAGGCAGCGGTGGCATTGCTCAGTAAGTGACTGAGGGCAGATCCGATTCTGAGGGTGCAATTCGTACAACTAACCCAGTAGACTGCCCACCTCTCCAGTGACTACAAAGGCAGCCTCTGGTGGCCATCCAGATACACACATGTAAGTTTAGTGACCCAGAAAACACGTATTTCTTTCTGGTCTGTATTAAGGGAATGTGACATTGTCTGTTTCTCGCAAATGTAAGATTTAATTACTAATCACTAGCACTGTCCTTTAGTGAACATTTACGAATTGAACTTTATTACTTCCTGGAGAGAAATCAGTTACAGACATCACTATTTCACTTCTCTCTTTCAGGTAGTGTTTTTCCCTTCTGTTCCAGAAGTCTCACAGCAAACATACACCATTGTTTGTGACAATTGCCAAGTCAATGACGTTACAGTCACAGGTTTGTTTCTAACACCTTTCAGAGATTGCATTTCTAACACCGTAGATATTCAGATATTGTGAGTGGTGGTAGATGGCTTGAAGTGATGGTAACATTTTATGTAATTGGATTAAGCAAATACTTTGTCCCCTGATGGTGTTAAATGCTAAGCATTTTTTTAATTATTATTATTATTACTGCTCCATCCCAGTGCATGAAATAGATGGGATTCAGAAAGCACAGAGCTTTTAACCCACTGTAGCCAAAAATCCAAATGGAAAATGTCACCAGCAGAAAAGAAAACCTGTTGTCAGATGCAATTCGTTTCTTAGACTTTTGTATCAATAAGATAACATGACAAACTATAAAAAATCAGCTTTAATAGGGCAGAAATACATTTGGGTGTGAAGCAAATTTGGGGCACATCTTGGATTAGGGTATTCAGGAGAAATAGGCAGTCTTTGGATTAGCTAATGAAACCAGTTGAAATTCTGTAAATGTTACTGCTTGTCCTGTGATGTAATTGTGAGTGCTATAACATTAGCCTTGACTTGCAGTCTATTTAATCACTTTACTACAGGTATTTCCTTTGGAAATTTTTTAATGGTGCATTTGCTGCTTATTTTTATTTTAATATACTGCTCAAAACATCTGGGAACCACATTATCAACTGTTGCAAACATTCTGCTCACTTCAGTGAAATGATGCTGATGTAAGTGAGCTGAGGTTGTGGCCCTGAAATCCAAATCTGTTAAATTCATGAAAAGAAGATCTCTATTGATATATGTTGATGAACAAAGAACATCAGGAAAATATTGTACAATTAACACATTGGAGTTCTGAAACTTGAGGAAACACCAGATATAATCAGTAATGGCCATTGCTGGCATTTGCTGTTAATGAGTAATATGAACAATGTTAATAGCCAGATTAATTTACTACTTATTTCTTCAAGGGGTTGGACAGCTGATAGCTCTGGAGCTTTTGTTCGTCACGGGTGGAGAAAGCAAACCTGAACCCGGTGAAGTTACTGATGTAACAGCACAGCATCTCATACGATTTGACCCCCAAAACCCACATGCCAGAGAGGAGAAGAAATTGGTTATAAGAAACTCTACGTATGTAGCTACTATTAATAGAGTAATGCTCTGCAGTCTGAACATACTGGTAGGGATCTCATTTGTGATACCATGCTCTCTCAAGCTGGAGAAACCTTCACGCACTTGCTAAACTTTGTGCAGAAGCCTTGCTTCTTTTTGCTCCATTGTTTAGTAATTAAGGTTCAAGGATACGCTTGTAAGAGCAGGAACATTATATATAGATCAAACATTATGGCAACCATTAGCCATACCATTTGGTTCATACACTGCCAAGGTCAATATATTTGCCTCAGTATATATAAATCTACAACTGCCAAAGATTCATAAATATGGATGGTTGCAGGAAATATTTAACAGGGTCATCCAGATGGGATTTATCTATCTTTACATGTCTACAATGTATACTTGTGCAACTGAGCTAAGCACCCTATACTCTTTTCCTTTCATAGTGCAGGGAAAGAGATGCTTTTAAGGATGCAATTCTGACCGTAGACATCTCCAATAGAACAAGGCATAATGCATCCTGGACTCCACTGGATCTCCACTGATTAAAATGGGAGCCCAGTGTAACTAGCTCATATTAAAATGTTCCAGTGATTCCTACTATTGAGTCCTAATAGATTTAAATATAAACTCTATTTGAAGTCAAGGAATATGTCCCTATGTGCAATTACATTGTACTGAACATGAATCACTGAATCCTGATTTTGATCAAAATCAGCTGGACAATAATAGAAGTACACTGACGTGCCTGACTGCAGTAGTTAGAGGCTGCAGACCACCAAAGCAGTGAGGAGGTCAGTGCTGTTTTTAGATACATTCATGTAAATTGCTGCTTGCTACAGTGAATTTCTGGAAGTTTGTTTTTTGGCCTGGAAACCACACATGCATTAATGCCAGAACAGAATGCTGTTTGGGTATAGAAAGTGTGATTCAGTGAACTGGATACTGTAAACTGATGAAGGATGTGGCTATGCCAATTTCCACATTTTCTCTGTGTTATAATCATGACAGCAGTCCCTGCACGTCTGGTGTCAGCATTTGTATGAAACAAAGCTGGATAGGCTGAGACCGAACTCCACAGAAGCAGGAAAGAGAAAACTTTCTACTGCTATAGAAACTGATAGAAGAAATTGTACATGTTCAGTTTTATGTCATTGATACTCACTTTCAAATTCCAGTGTCCTTCCTCCCCTTAGTAAGGCAACGTTTTTGAGGTCAGTATGAGCAAGGTTTTAAAACCCATGAACACAGTCCATGGAATACACTTCTGCTGAAGCAATCCAGTTAAGCAAGCTTTTCTGGATTACAAAGAATATTGCAGAGCCATTGCCATAATCTTAGCTGGAGCCCCTGTGTTTCTTGATATGTTAAAGACCACAGCTTGCACTTGGATTAAATTCAGAATGTTATGTAGATCATCAGCAGTGATCCAATGCAAACATACTGATATCAGCAGGAATTGTCCCGTTGATCTCAGATTCTTGGAAGAAGAATTGTAGAGTTTCCTAAAAGTTGCATTACATGACAAGTTAAATAAGGCAGAAAGTGTTAACGTATCTTGCACATTTATATAATTTACTTCCATATATTAGCATGTTCTTTGTACAAGTTATATACTCTGACTCTATGCTGCCTCATCAGTTTTGTAACTTACAAAGACTGGTAAGTCTAACCCCTGTAATTCCTAAGGAGAGGAATTCCCTACATGGAAAAAGGAACTGAAAATTTTCTCCCAATATTTTACTCAAAAAGATCTGATTTTTTTAATCATAGCTTTTTGTTGTTTATTGATCTCTTTGCAGCCACATAGAACTTCCTTTCTACTGGAAGATAATAAAGCCTAATCTGAAACCATTAATACCAGAAGAAACTGCAGACTTTATGAAGCTCAAATACAATCGAGACACAGAGTTGGCCTTCTCCCTAAATCCTGAGCAGGGAGTTTTGCTTCCCCGTGCTGATCATGAGTTTATTCTCACTTACACTCCACAGGAGGTATAGTTTATGATTCCTTCCTATCTACCAACTCCAGCTGTGTATTTTTACGCAAGTCATAAAATCCTTGCTGTGCAGCTTTCTGAATTAAATTTAATTAGCTGGTACTATGCTCTGATAAACAGTGTTCAAAATGTAGAAAGTTACTAAAATAAAACATGTTTTGACTGCAAAATATGAGACAGTTTCTGATCTCATGTCATTTTTCGTACTGACTGGACACAATCTATTTTACACTGAAACTGTGGACACATCCTCATAGCTGCAGCTGTGCCGGCTGGTAACGTTACCAGCTCCTCCACAATCTCCTGACCCTTCCCATCTGCTGAGTGAGCTGCTTTGGGGGTGTGCCCCATACCTACTGCAGCCTAAACAAGTTTGGTTAGCAAACAGTGATTATTTAAACTGTTTCCAACTGTAGCTTTTGGGGGCTGAAATGGGTCCTATGAACAGCTGTGTGGTAAATTAAGGGGGTAGTAGTAGCCTTTGGCAGAGAAATGATGGTGTGCAGCTGTGGGTAAAGAGGGGTGCAACCATATTTGAATGCAGCTGTACCAGTGACTGTTGTCATAGTTTCTGCTCTGCTGTCTGTGTAAATAAGGAGCATGAGCTCGCTCTATTTAAAGAAACTCGATCCAAAGTAAGCCCAAGAGTGGGAATATCCCATGCTGTGGTGATTGACAGACATAGGAATACCTCAAATAAGTATGGAAGAGAAACTAACTGGGTTTTTAAAATACTTTAATTAGTTAATAGAAAAATATATTAATGATGTTTTAAAGATTTTAATTTGTTAACAAAAATATATTGAATTAACATACACACTTAAATTAATACGTCTCTACAAACAAATGAATCTTTTGCAAAGCCCTGCAAATTTAAGGCCTGCTTCTGTGTTTCCTTTTTTTTCCCCCATTAGAATATAGAAGGCATCCTCTTTTCCCATAACAGAAAAGTGGTGTTTCTTACTCAAAATCGGATTGATGGTCAATTAAGCTAAATACCCTGGAGTGGTTAGAAGAAACTTTTAGTTAGTACAGCAGTACTGATCTTAATTTGGGGAGCCTTTGCAGATGCTTGTGTGTAGTATGCAATATACTAGGGAAATAATAACAGGCATGTCAAAAATGAGTATTTTTCTTGGAACCGTACACCATGAGATCAGAATCTGGCTTAATATTTTGCAGTCAAACATGTTTTCTTTTAGTAACTCTAAAGTTTGAATATTGTTTATCAGAGCTTAGTACTCCGATGATGATCGTTCATCCTTTAAATGTAAACTACTTTTTCATCTTTTTTTTATCCTCAACATAATTGATTACTTGACATTAAAATCCTCTCCTTCTTCATGTGTGTAGCTGAAGAATTACCACAGTGTGATTCAGATGGTACTGAGGGACATCCCAGAATCACCTTGGTAAGCTGAGAAACAGTATTTTCCGGTAAAATATGTAGCTACATCTTAGCTATGCTGTTACATTAAGTTACTGGGATTCTTCATCTTTCTGGTGATGATGGACTGACAATTATAAAGGATTTTATCTGCACAACCAATAGTGGTACAAAGAGCGTCTCTGTGATCTTCCCTCATGTCTGAACACATGCCTTAGCCCTAGCTAGGGCTGCACCTCTCTTGGAAAAAGATTATACTGTCATTTTGTCTGTTCATTTTCCAGGCTTTCTGCTGAGATTTCCAGCAGGTTTTCCTGGTATTACTGTTTGTCACGGCAGCCTATGACTTACGTACTAGTTCGTGAACAGACTGGGATGACTAGAGTACATTAAAGAACTACTGTAATTTTTCCAGTTTTTAATTGTCCCCAGCCTGAGCGAACTGCACACGGGCAGTCTGTGGTTGAGAAACTTTTGATGATTTTCAGTTTTGATCTGGCAATTAAAAGATGGGATCCAGTTTAAGATGCTTAATAGTTCTACCATATTTCCTCCCAAAGTTTAGTAAAAGAGGGGATGCTTCAAAACATCCCAGAATACAAAGCAGAGGATGTAATAGCATTGGAAATAGAAGTTAAAGGATCAACAGAACCATTTCACCTTCTTCTGGAACCATACGCCATTATCATCCCTGGAGAAAACTTTATTGGTGTAAATGTCAGAAAAACATTTAAGGTTTGTTTGCTTTTGACTTTATTGTTATCATGTGCTTTGTGTCACTAGATGTCATAGGTGTTATTAGAAGATATCAGACAATCCATGTTTTTTTAGTTTTTCTTAAATATTTTTAAAGGAGGCCGTGACTCCAGGAGGGTCTGTACTGAAATCCCCCAGGAAGCCTCCTTAGCCCTACACTCCAGGCAGCAGGCTTTGTTCTTTTTTCATCTCTCAAGTTTGATACCACAGAATTTTACCCTTCTAAATGTTTTTCTGGGTCACAAACCTGTTGCTTACCACTTTGTCACTCCTGTAGTGTAAAAAGTTTCCAGTTGGAGGAATAGCCAATGGATGATTAAGTTACTTCATAACAGAGGCACTGTTCATTCAAAGGACTACAGCAAGCACGGAAGAGCTACAAAAGTCACATATGCTGCAGCTTACTAGACCTTATTCTTTCCTGCAGGTTCTGATAATTTCTGTTTGACCGTTATGGGACAGACTGCTGCTGCAATTGTCCACTCAGTGTCCTCATCACTATAGATCAAGATCCTTTTGATTTTAGACTCAATTGGGAAAAATAGGCCTGTTAGCAAAAGCCAGGCAGGAAGACATTTCCCAGTTAAAGGTCTTCCCATTTTTTCTTAAAGATACTGCTAATCAGCGTTTAGTTTTATGCTTTCTCTTCCTAGAAGTTCTTTTTCAACTTAAGACAACCATTTCATACTTTCCAGTAATCCGGTATAGCTACACATGTAGTATAGGTAATTAAGTCACTTACTGGTAATATAATTACATTCCTCACAGTTTCCAATTGTTTTTTTTAGTCTTAAAAGGATAAGAATTTGAACTGTGCTTAGAGATAATTGTGCTTCAGAGAACAAAGTTATTTGCTCTAATTGAGAAATAATGTCTGAATAGATCTGAAGAGCAGGCCAAAGATTTCAAGCGCTTATATCTCCCTCACAAACAGATCCTTTGGCAAAAAAAGGCTGCTCTCAAAAGAAGGATTTGAAATTTAAGCTTTGAAGGTTTGTAACACTTTTGAAAAATGGAGAAAAAGTTTAAAAGGCTTCAAATATGATAAAGTTCTTGAAAAGAATGGTTAATGGATTTTCTTTAAGCTTCAGAAAACACCTTCACTAGTGTGAATGTAGCCACTGAGTTCACCTGACTAAATACAGTGCTTTCAGCATAGATCTCCACATCTGAGCTACCTGCTCTAAACTTTCCTTAGAGTCCGTGGAGATCTGGGGCAGCATCCAAGGGGTGATTCATCTCATCCCACAGGCTAAAACAGGTCAGAGGAATTGCTCCCAGCATTGTCTAACTGGCTTTATTTTCAGAAAAGAGAATTCCTAGGAGATGAGGTCAGATGCAGAGCTCTCATCTATTTTGCAGACACCTGAAATCCAGTCAGGTGGATTCTACTTCATCTTGTCCTTGTTTTACATCACAGAAGAGAAAGGAAAGGGAGGACACAGCATTATCATGAAAATGACAATAGTTAGTGCATGGCATTGGGTTAGTACTGTTCAAATCAGAGGCTGGATGAAGTTCTGTGCCTTTCCACTCTTACCGTACTCAGTTTATTTCAAGATTCAGGTGAAGATACAGTATGTTGTAGCTAGATTCAGGGTATATTAGTAGGTCATAATGTTTAGTGGAGATCAAGATATAGTTAAGAGTTTGCAAAGTATGCGATGTAAGACTTGCAATAGCTGGTTTGCAGTGCATCAGTACTCTCAGCAAATTGGCTTGTTGCTATGAAAGCTTAAAGTGCATTAATTGTCTTGTTGCTTTTAATTGTTTTAGATGTGGAATAACAGCAAATCATTGATCAAGTACACATGGGAGAAAATCATTCCCTTTGACATCATGGAAGTTGAACCTCATACTGGCATCATAGGTAAAGCTTCTGTGACTTGCAAGCATCAGTTAATGGCAGAAATATTTAAAATGGTACGAGCGGAAGAGAAAAGTCACAGAGCACTATAATGCAAGCTGCAAAACAAGACCTGATCTCCAGTCCACTGGAGCCAACAGGAGACTTAATTTGGTTCCAGGAGTTACAGTAACAGGCTTGCAGCAGGTGGTTTCTTTGCAAAATGGTGAGACAGGACCCTGAATTTTTCTTTTCTAGATATGAATAAATGCTGTGAATTTGAACTGACAATTACTGGAAGCAAACCTGGGTGCATCAGCCGTAACCTGCAGTGTAAAATTGAACACTGTCCAGAGCCAGTTGTACTGCATGTTGAGGCTGCTTTTAAGGTAAGGAACAGTTCAGTGTTGCGGGATGACTAGCTGTGGACCTGGCTATTGTCCATATAAAGATTTTTGCCTCTTAAAGGCCTGACAAATCTAAAGCAGTTACAAACAGGAGGTATTTTTGCTGTCTAGTAACTATTGAGTCAATGTTGATACTCCCATGACAATAAGATTTTTTCTGTATTACACACAATGCATTTGCTTTCTGCTATTCTCTGTGAAATTGAACATTAATCTTAGCTAATGTATGCTTCTTAATTAGGCAGTTTTGGCAGAAGTGTCCATTCTGACATCTGTTTCCTGGTGTCCTAGGGTCCACTTCTTTGTATCGATGTTCCATCGCTCTGGTTAGGTTTGATTAAGCAGGGTCAGAGTGTGTTAAGAACCTTTGAGATCAAAAATCTGTGTCAGCTGCCGGCACAATGGAGAATGCAAGAAAGCCAGGTTTGTCTAGCTGAAAGGAATGAAGAGGTAAGTCACTGCTATAGCTGGCTATGCTCCCTCTTTAGCTATTTCTTCCTTATGCTTCGGAGGTGTAATATTCATTCCAGATATCAAAAGTACTAATTTCTGTGACTTCTTATGAAACTGGTTCTGCACAGTTCCAGAAGTGCACAACTTCTTTTGAGATTAAATGCTTCTTTGCCATTTTTCTCTATTTCCATTTATTACAAATCCCCTGCCAACCTGATCCAGAGAGACATGGAGTATTTCCTGTATGACAGTGATTTCATCTGCTGCTGATCTAAATAAGGGGGCAAGACTTTATCAGAACTGAGGCTGCTAAACACTCCCCCCACGCACCCACATCAGCATCTCAGACAAGAATCTCAGCACCTACTGAATCGGGCCTTTTGGCTTTAAACAATAGCTTTGAAACACACAGGTGTCTCCCAAAATGACTTCTTACCACAATGAATAGTAAAACTGTTGTTTAGTGTTATCTAGGCTGTGATGTGTCAAATGCAGTCCATTCCAGTCTTTGACTTCAGAGCTCATTCCACCATTTCATATGAAGTAACTAAAGCAGCTTGGAGGTAACACTGGTGGGAAAGAATTGAGTGAGAGCTGCTATCTGCAGACCATCACATATTCCTAAAACTAAAAAGGAGAAAAAAAAAAAAAGACAAAATGCTTATTTTGATTATTTGTGGCACACAGTGGGCTTTGTAGCTAGATTTCTCCTTGGTGTTACGCATTAAAGGGAAGTGAGGAAATCCAGCCTCTGGGGTAAGTGCTTTTTGCTGTAATGAAAAGCCAAATTCTGCCTCTAGGGCTCTTTACATAATTACCCGTGCAAGGAATTGAGTTCACTTGTTTCATAGTAAAATTGGTCTAAACGCTGTTCAGATGTTCTGTTTTTCTGGACAGACTGTCAGTTTTGCAATGAAGAAAGGAGCTTGTTAAGCAGGAACTTTCCATTGACCATCAGGAGATGGAAGCTTGTGAGAAGTTTTACTGTATCCCCATGAGTTCTTGAGCTTTGTTTTCTATATATCATGTAGATATTTCACTAACTTTGGGTGAAAGTTGATGGCAAAAAGAAAAGATTTATGAGTGGTGGTTATGGCAGCCTTGCAAAACAATTATGTGTGTGTGAGCATCTATCCCTTTTCCACCAGAACAATTATAATCAGAAGTGCCTGACTAGGGATAAGGGTGCCCTGGAAGAGACCCTGTCCTCACAGTCCTCAAGCCCTTACTTCTCACTGTTATTCCTTTGTCCCCTGCCATTCCCAACAATTCCAAGAACCCCAGAGAGATTTTAGACTTAATCTCTTGAATTTGTCATCCCAGAGCCCATTCATATCCCAGTGAAGATCACAGATCAAGCGCTCCCTTCCTCCTGCATAAGAGCTACCCCTTTCCTTTCCTGAACCTCTCCAGCCCCCACCCCACACTGGTGCTCTTTCTGTTTCCACTCCTCCAGCCCTCCTTTCTCGACCTTCTGCCCAAGAATCTCCCCAACTTGCGGCACCTTGCATAGCTGCTGCTCAACCCCTCCACTTGGGAGGAGACACTGCTACTGCTGCTGACTTCTCCTTCACTCCAAGCACAGGCACCCTTGTTATGCCCTTGGCTCTGACTACCCTTCTCTTAGGCCATTCCCTGTTTATTAGCTGTCCCCATAGAAGCGAAGTCCTGCCTCCTTGTCTAGCCAGGTTTTCACAAAGCTAGCACTGTGCTTTCTCAAATCAACCCAGGTGGGACTCCAGGGGCAGAGAGAAAGGACGTCTGAGGAAAAACTAGGCACATGCAAGTCCTAATCAGGTTGTAGCAAGCCAGCTACAGCATTTTACACTTGCTTTGCAGGCATCAAAGAAATTTCTGTTTCCTCTCTCCTCTCCTAGGTGTCTCCCTTTACCATTGAACCATCTGCTGGAGAAATACCTCCTTTGGGTATATGCAGTGTGTCAGTTCAGTTCACGTCATTGCTGTGCCAGCGTCTCCAGACAGTATTAGAACTAGAGGTAGAAAATGGAGAAGGAAGGTAAGGGGAAAAAGTGGCATTCCGCTTTGTTTTTTCCTGAGATTCACATGTGATTTTCACTTTAGGTAGTTTTTTCTCCTAAAACAAAAATATGGAGCAGGAACTCAGAGTGGGGTTGTGTAACCTATCAATGAACTATCCAATCACTAATATTGCTAAATAAACATAATTGTCATTCTTTCCAGCATGCTGTTGTATGTCTAGCACATTTCATTACTGATAACAATAGACCATCTGTGTGTTTATTTCCAGTCATCTTCCTGTTTTTGTTGAAGTTCAGACCCCCCAAGCATGCCTGGTATCTAGTCATCTGGTATTCACTGAAATTTATACTGGAGTTCCTGCCAAAGCAACCAGCAAACTTTTTAACCAGACACTGCTACCAGCAAAATACTTATGGGGAAAGGTAAATGCGCTTCTAATAATAGATGAAGAATACAGCATGGATGGAAATTGTAATTTCTATCAAAATACAAACTACTCTTAAAAGCTTTTCTGATGTATCCTTTGAGTAGTGATTCCTGTTTTTCTGGCTTATGAGCAAGACTTCACCTTGAGACCAGCCTTGAAAAGATTAACTACCAGTTGATATTAATATGCTCTTACTGTCTGTGGATCATCCCTGGGAGAATGGGTGGGCAGAGATGTGAAGGGAAATAGGATGGAAGCTACCAGAGTATTAAACAAAGTACCGTGGCAGTTTAAGGTTTGCATTTAATTTGGTAGAGCAAAGAAACAATGGTGCTTTTGAATTGTGTCTAAATTTTGCTTAAATTTTACATTCTGGGTGGGATTCAGCTCACAGATTAGGACCCCTAATTTAATGTCAGTATGTAAGCTATGGTCTGAACTCTCTTTTCAGCCAATGGAAATCTGAGCGGGAAGTCAGTCAGTAGTATACATATGCTTAGTGTCGTTGTGGGTGCTGTAGAGTGTTCTTCCTCACCTCCAGGCGTCACTCAAGAAGTGTGGTCTCTTGTAAGTCCTGTCACACCAGCCAGCCATGCTTGTATGGCTTGCCTACCCTCTGTGCCTGTGTTTAGGCAACTGAATCCTGCCCCATCTGTACAGTCAATGGAGTCCAGAGAAGTATTCAGTTCCCCCTAAAATGGACACCTACTTTGGTCTGCAGAATGCTCTCGAGCACATACTAACTGGATGTCTATTGGCTACAATGGTAGTGTTGACGCCCACTATGCATACAATTAGGTTAATTAGCCTGTAGGCTGAATTCTACTGTCAGTGCCTTGGTCATTCAGATCTACTCTGACATCTAGGGTTCAGCTCGGTTGCCTACATAAAAGCATTCAGTGCCATCTGAGATGTCCTTAGGTGCTCAAGACATCCTAACTGAGCATGTGGATGATATAGGGCCTATGGGAAAATGTTTTGGAACAGCTGGAGCATAGGAGGGTTATCCATAGTATTCTACATGGTATCTGATGTTTGCATGTGAGCAACCAAGTTGAACCCCTGGATTCATGCCATGTGCATTTAGTCAATTGGGGAAGGCGCCAACACCAGGATTGTCTCTGTAGGCCACCTCTGTAGTCAGTGGAGAGAGATATGGCACCTGTAGGATCCTGCTCCAATATCAGATAGGTTGACTTAACCCTGGAAAGGCTTGTGACTGTAAAAGGGACAACAGTGACTCTGCTCCCAGCCCAGATGCCTCAGTTGAGCACCTGAAGTCATTTGGAATAAATGTAACGTGAGGATCTTGTCAACCATGGGGGAATTGTAAAGCAAGCCTCATCTCAACAAACTGTATGTGTTGCTATCTGAAAGTGTCCTAAACCTTAGAATAACTGTTTTTTTTATAGTCCTCTTTGATCCGAAGAGAAAATCTGAAAGAATCGGTGCTAATGAATTAGGAGAGTTAACTGAATGTCTGTCCTTTCTGTTTGGCAGCTCATTGGAAGTCAAGCAGCTTTCTGCTCCGCCGCTGTCTCCCCGGCCAGTGGCACCTTAGGCCCAAATGAAGAAAAACAATTCTGCATAGAGCTGTCAGCTAACATCGTGGTAAGTTTAAAAATTGATGCAATTTTATCAAAAAAGCAACACTGGCATTCTCATCTCACCTCCATCTGGCAAAAGGAAGGATTTTTATATGCAAAATATAATGCACTTTTTTTCCGTACAGTATCTCTGAAATTGCTTTGCTTTAGAGGTAACTGTGGTTGAAGGCAAGAATTAAATCAGTCCACATGGTGTGCGATTTTCTACCCTACCTCTTTGTTTCCCAGCCGTTCTTGTTTTCTTTCTTTCTTGAATGCCTTTTCAATTACTCTTAATGCTTATCACTTCTCTTAGAGCATACAGATCCTCACTTCGGATTATCCCAAATGAAACGTAGCAGACTGGCATATATAGTATACATTTGGTTTTCTGAATGCAACTGGGCTCGTGACATTTTGATATTTGAAAACTTAAAAGGGGCTGATGGGACTGAGAGTCTGCAAAATAGGGTGTAGACTGCAGACTTTACAAACTTTAGGAATTCAGCCATAGACTTTATAGGGGCATTCAAACAGCTGATTTAATGCAACTAAATAAAGGCGCTTCCTATAGGTATGCTGTATTAGTTCCCATTACAGTCACTGGAGACCCAAGTTTCATTTATTCGCCTAAAAGTAGGTGTTCAGTACTATCAGAGATGCCCTAGAAGATCTCAGATAGCCATATATGTCTGGCATATGTGGCACAGGATCCCAGTAAACTTGAGCTTTCTTCATGGAAAGCTGGAAGCTCAACAGGACACGTTGGGCATCTGAAAGGCACTTTTGCATGTGGCTGGGGAACTGAATGCCATCCGAGCCACCTACAAGAAAGGTTGTCTCTGCATTGTAGGTGAGCTAGATGCCCAAGTACCATTGATGAATCAGTGGAGATTCAGAGCTCATATTTGGAGTTCACCTTTATAGATGAAGTCAAGAGCTCTGTGGTGGGTTAACCCTGGCTGGATGCCAGGTGCCCACCAAAGCCGCTCTATCACTCCTCCTCCTTAGCTGGACAGGGGAGAGAAAATATAATGAAAGGCTCGTGGGTTGAGATAAGGACAGGGAGATCACTCACCAATTACCGTCATGGGCAAAACAGACTTGACTTGGGGAAATTAGTTTAATTTATTACCAATCAAAATCAGAGTAGGATAATAAGAAAATAAAAACTAAATCTAAAACACCTTCCCCCCACCTCTCCCTTCTTCCCGGGCTTAACTTTAGTCCCAAATTCTCTATCTCCTCCCTGCCAGCGGCGCAGGGGGACGGGGATTGGGGGTTGCGGACAGTTCATCACACATTGTTTCTGCCGCTCCTTCCTCCTCACACTCTTCCCCTGCTCCAGCGTGGGGTCCCTCCCACGGGAGACAGTCCTCCATGAACTTCTCCAGCGCGAGTCCTTCCCACGGGCTGCAGTTTGCAAACTGCTCCAGTGTGTGTCCCTTCCACGGGGTGCAGTCCTTCAGGAACAGGCTGCTCCAGCGTGGGTCCCCCATGGGGTCACAGGTCCTGCCAGCAAACCTGCTCCAGCGTGGGCTCCTCTCTCCACGGGTCCACAGGTCCTGCCAGGAGCCTGCTCCAGCACGGGCTTCCCACGGGGTCACAGCCTTCTTCAGGCATCCACCTGCTCTGGCGTGGGGTCCTCCACGGGCTGCAGGTGGATATCTGCTCCACCGTTAACCTCCATGGGCTGCAGGGGGACAGCCTGCCTCACCATGGTCTTCACCACAGGCTGCAGGGGAATCTCTGCTCCGGCGCCTGGATCACCTCCTCCCCCTCCTTCTTCACTCACCTTGGTGTCTGCAGAGTTGTTTCTCTCACATCTTCTCACTCCCCTCTTCTGACTGCTGCTGGTGTTGTGCAGTTTTTTTCCCCATCTTAAATACGTTATCCCAGAGGCGCTACCACCATCGCTGATGGGCTTGGCCTTGGCCAGCAGCGGGTCGGTCCTGGAGCCCTGGCTGGCATTGGCTCTATAGGACATAGGGAAAGCTTCTAGCAGCTTCTCACAGAAGCCATCCCTGTAGCACCCCGCTACTAAAACCTTGCCATGCAAACCCAATACAGGCTCACATTTAGACAGTTCCATTTAGAAGTCTGAATCTGGAGTTGAATCCCAGTCTATTCTTTTAAGCAGGATGCACTGATTCATGTATTGATAAGGCAAAAAAGAATGGTAGTGTTGAATTAGCCAGCGTACCCGTGTAACTGGGCCACATAATTCATCCCACAAGTCCTGCTTTAAACCCAGGTAGAAATAAAATCTTGGTTTTGGAAGATTATTTAAGCATGACTAGAAGTGATTAATGCTTAGAGCTTCAATACTTGCAGTATAGAAAGTGTGTCAAAAATCACTAATAGAGCAGTTTTAGGCTTATAGACAGACGCGAGTACAAAGCCAAGAAACAGCCACAAATTTTTACTTTGGTACTGCCTTCTAAGCAAATCTGATGCTGGCAGAGAATGCACTTAAAACAATTCAGTGAAACTTTTCAAGGTTCTGTTGTAGTTCTGGTTTTAGCCCAGTGAGATTTATACATGTTTTCTAAGTAAATTTCTTAATAAGGCTGCCTTTCCTCTGTGACGTTTGCTTCATTCACAAGGAAACTTGACTCTTCTCCTTTCAGGGTGAGCTGAAAGACCTTGCCCTTTCCTGTGGCGTAGAAGACATGATTGAACCCCTCTTTCTGAGCATTTCTGGAGAAGTGAAAGGACTGCATGTCTCCTACTCAGTACCTTGTGACAGTGGAGTTGCCAGGTAAATCAAGGGTTTGCTCCTGAACTGAACAAAAATTACTTTTTCCCAAAGCAAAAATACAATAGAGAGGGGGAAAAACCCCACTTATCTATGTAAACTTCATTCCTCCTCCTGCTGTAGGCAGCAAGGACAGTAAAATGTGCTGGGACAATTCACTGAAGGTGCTTACGTGAAGAAAAGGTACTGGGTTTACACCCTAGCCAAATTCAGTGTCTTCATAAGCCCAAGAGAAGACTGGAGAAGAGCACTACTCCACTCCCACCATTGTTTAGCTGAAAGAAATTAAATTAACAACTGTGAACTCATTAATTCATGAATAATAAATTGGTGTGAAGTTAACTGCACATTAGTGAAACTCATGTTCGTGTGTTGTGTCTGTTCTCCCTTGTGCTCCTGGCACTTGTAGCCTGCCAGTTGCCTTGACACTTTTGTGTATAGAGAGCATGAAAAATTGCCTTTCTCCCTGGTAACCAAAGTGTGGGACCTCTGCAGTCCCTCATGTGTTTGTGAGTAACAACTGTTTTCTGGAATGCCAAAAATTTGCAAATTCAACTCTTAGATGTGAATTTCAAATTACAGAATTATACCCAAGATCCCGTATTTTGCACCATTAAGTTTTGTTATTGCACTGTGAGATATGATATTAAAGAAAGATGAATATACTTCTCTTTGACTTGGTATAGGTGACTGATTTTTATTTTATTTTTCTGATATGTAGCATGATTACTCTTTTGGAATATGCTCATTTTTATATTTTTTTATATAAGTAAAAATGGCTTTAATTTGGTAGATTGGCATCTATCATTTTCATTATAAATGATAAAAATTCTACCCAAAATAAATTCTTATGTGGATAGAAGTGAAAAATGAAAAGCAGTAAATGCTGATGACAAAAATAATGGGCTGTATGGTCCTTTTACACTGGTCATCACAACCACATTGCATATTGCACGTTTTGAAATCTACTGAAATGATCCGTGGCGTAAGAAAATAAGACCGATGTTTTAATACTAATGTAACTGTTTCTGACAGTGATGACAGACAAATATTACAAAGCCCGTGTGATCTTTTGGACTTTGGATCTGAAGTTGCATTCAAAGACATAGTAAAGCGTCAGCTGATTCTTACCAATCACACTGGAATCAGTGCTCCATTCAAACTAGAAGCTGAGTATTTTACTGGCTATTCACTTACTCCAGAACAAGGAATCTGCCTGTAAGTCTTGCTTTTCTGCATAATGACTCAAATACTAGTTTAGGTGTGGATTAAATCTGAAATCAGGACAGAGTCCTATTGCCTCTGTCACAAGATGGACTTTCTGCAGTGGGTTTTTTTAAGCTCTTTGACTATGGTAATGAAACCTGCTGGTGAGGTCTCCTGCAGAAACAGGTAGCATGCAATGCAAGGAGGGAAGATTTAGCTGGTGTAAATGGCAAGACACTCTTGTTGCCAATGGACATAAGCTGGTTTTCACCAGACGAGGCTCTGTTGTGTTAGATTGTACACAGAGTCTTACGACTCTCAAGTTGATTCACTCTTAAGGATGTTACTTTCAAAAAATGCTTTGCAGGCAGTCCTTCTTTAAGTTATAATGGCTACTAAATTAGGAGTCAGGTAGAGCTGTTACTGTAGCAGAGTCCATCTCATTTCACAGAAATGTCATTGTGATTTTTTTATTTTTTCAAGCTCCTCAAGCTACCTGGTGAAAAGAAGAGGGCCTGTCACAAAACATGCAGCCAGAAGAGCATGGTCAGGTATGAGAAGAGCTGTTAATCCTCTCGGTGGAGAGAAGGCAAAAGACAACTGACTACCATATTCAGCATTAAATGTGTCAGTCAGGCACATCATTTCATTCTTGGAGTATCTGGCTAAGTACACTGTTAAATGACTTAGTTCTCAGTTCATTCTTGAGTTTGAAAGCCCACATTGCACAAACATTAGGTCAGTCTCTCTCTTCCCCCCCTGCTTCTTTTTTCTCTCTCCCCCCTCCCTTCTTTCTCTCTCCCCCTCCCTTTCTCTCTCCCTTTCCTCTTCTTTTTCTCAAAACCAACAGTCTGAAACAAAGATGGGTGGTTCTGGTGATAGTTCACTCCCAGGATCATTCCCAGCACACAGTATGGATGACGTGTAACGTTTGGCTGTTTCCCTCCTACACAGTCTTCCAATACCACTGCAGCAGGCTTTTCTCTCTCAAACCCTTTTATATACCCTCCCCACTGTGGAAAGCTACAGGACAGCCCATCCGTCATTTCTGATGCATTGTACTGAAAAATAATAATATTTGGAGCCACATGAGACCCAGGGAGGGGGGAAATGGGAGCGAAATGCTGTAAAGTGCGGATGTGTCTTCTGTATCCAAAATAAAACTTGGACATATTGGTACCTTGCCATAGTGTTTGGTATCTGTTATAAAGACAGAGCTTTTCAGCTGTTGAATTAGTACTTAAGAGTGAAAAAAATGCTGTTCTGACAGATTCCATGCAAGCTTATTGATTAGAACACTAGGTGACTCAGAATGTGGAAAGGCTTTGCTCTTTGTAATTCATTCTTTGTGTTGAAGAGCACACAGAGGTAAACAGGCAGCTGCTAATAGAAAGATAACCAGTTAGCACAAATTCCAGCTTATTTTTCTCAAATTGAGGGTGTGTTTTCACGTAGCCTATTAGTGCCTTGCATATCCCAAAGAGTCCTGGATCTGGTTGTTGGAAGGGAGTCCCTCTATGAAATAATCTCTGCAAGAACTAACTCTCAAAAAACAGATTAAGACCCACTGCAGAAGGGAACTTGGGTAAAGCGGTATAAATGTGGGTTGTGTAAATGATCCCAAGGTTTTTTTGAAGCCAGTGAGGTTAGGCTGATTAACACCAGCTAAAAATATGGTCCTATGTATTCTTTGAAAGACTAACTTTGTTCCATTTCCTCAAAATTCATCAAATGCTTCTTTGCTATGCTCCTTCAGAGTTTGCAGCAGCAGTGCTGTCTCATGGGAAGGGAGTAGCTTTCCATATACAACCTTCCACAGGAACTCTGAAAGCCTTCCAGCAGCTAATCATAGAAATAACAGCTTACAACAACATGTGGGGAGAGTACCGGGATGATCTTGTCTGTAAGGTAGGTGGGGCTTCGGTTTTAAATGAAGTATTGCTATGGCAGATTTTACACCAGTTATAGTTCCCAGATTCCTTTCTGTTAAAAATACTTTTTCAGTTTGTTAGGACTTCTGTAAAAATTCAGGGTAGATATTGCTATTCCGCTACCTCCAACGACATGTAAGGAACAATTGTTTGCTCTTACAGTGCGTGGTTTAGTTTTGGGGTAACGTGTTTATCCCTTGGGAGGTTTTCCTGTGCCTTTAAAATGACCGGAGCAGTTTTGATTTATAAAATCTGTTTGGTAGCTGGCCAGTGCACTACTCTGCTCTACCATTACAATATATTGTGTTGTATGGAAAAGCTGCAGGAAAGCTGATGAATGTATGAGGTACTGCATTCTCCTGCTGAGAAGAGCTTTTGTCAGCATATGAATTAGATGCTGTCAAAAGAAACCAGTCAAAAATATTTGAAAATCCAATCAGTTTTCAAAACATAATTTTGCAACCCAGAGAACTAAAGTTTTATCTTGATTCTAATATAAAAATTCATTTTTAATAGGTGGGAGACTTACAACCTAAATTAATTCCTATGCAAATGACTGTGAAAGGCTGTCCAATCTTCCTACAGATGACAGGACCACAAACAGAGCAACCCATAATCAGGTATAGCGCAAAATACTGTCAGAGAAGTCAGAGAATTAAATACCATTGGACTATAGCCAACATACACACCTGTTCCCATCTTTTTGTGATATAATGAGGTCAGCAAAGTGACTGTCAAAGTACAGTATCTGCTTCTATAACACTAATACATCTGTCTCTGCCAGCATAATTAGAAAAGACTGCATACAAGCCTTCTCGAGCTTACCAGCAATCACTGTTCTGGGCTTACAGTCATAGAAGTTCACCCAGTCCAGCCTTATCCCATTCTGTGGAGATGGAAACTGGTACACGGTAGCAGTTATCATCATCATCCACAGTTCATTTCTCCCTGTCCCTTTACCTGGACCAGGAGAAATGCAGCCCCAAGGGGAATAGGGGCAGGGGAAGGTTTAAGCCCTCTCATACAGCAAGTTGCATCTGCACATCTGGGTGAGGGGTAAGGTTGGTTTATGGGGACCACGGCACTAAAGACTCGGCCAGCTGCCATACATAGAATCATAGAATCATAGAATCACTGAGGTTGGAAAAGACCTCTAAGATCATCGAGTCCAACCAGCAACCCAACACCACCATGCCCACTAAACCATGTCCCTAAGTGCCTCATCTACTCGTCTTTTAAATACCTCCAGGGATGGGGACTCAACCACTTCCCTGGGCAGCCTGTTCCAATGTTTCACCACTCTTTCAGTAAAGACGTTTTTCCTCATGTCCAATCTAAACCTCCCCTGGCGCAACTTGAGGCCATTTCCTCTCGTCCTATCGCTTGTTACTTGGGAGAAGAGACCGACCCCCACCTCGCTACAACCTCCTTTCAGGGAGTTGTAGAGAGCGATGAGGTCTCCCCTCAGCCTCCTTTTCTGCAGGCTAAACAACCCCAGTTCCCTCAGCCGCTCCTCATAAGACTTGTGCTCCAGACCCTTCACCAGCCTCGTTGCCCTTCTCTGGACACGCTCCAGCACCTCAACGTCCTTCTTGTAGTGAGGGGCCCAAAACTGAAGACAGTATTTGAGGTGCGGCCTCGCCAGGGCCGAGTACAGGGGCACGATCACTTCCCTGCTCCTGCTGGCCACACTAGTTCTGATACAGGCCAGGATGCCATTGGCCTTCTTGGCCGCCTGGGCACACTGCCGGCTCGTGTTCAGCCGGCTGTCGACCAACACCCCCAGGTCCTTTTCTGCCAGGCAGCTTTCCAGCCACTCTTCCCCAAGCCTGTAGCGCTGCATGGGGTTGTTGTGGCCGAAGTGCAGGACCCGGCACTGGGCCTTGTTGAACCTCATACAGTTGGCCTCGGCCCATCGATCCAGCCTGTCCAGGTCCCTCATACAGCATGACTGCTTCTTTCTGCCTTCAGAGGAATTAGCATTGTGTATCATACTGCAGCCAAGAGCATTTGCAATGTCAGCTCCGTAACAGGGCATAGAAAATGGATTTAGCTATCCACCATAAAAAAACCCTTATGCACCTGGAAATCTGTTTCTGACACAGGCCACTCCACTGCTGTGTAGCCATGTGCTGCCTCTGCCAGAGTGTTTCACAAAAGCTGACTTCACATGTTTACCCTGAAACATCTGAGACAACTAACAAAACTGGAAAAAAGGGCCTGATTAAATAAAGCAATATTGTACTTCACAGTATATGCCATGCTTTACCTGATAGACACTCTAAACAGGCTGCCAGTGCAGCCAGATACGTTGCCACTTTTAAACAAATCTTTAATGATTTCAGACATTCACTTTTATTTTCTGCATGTACTGACAGCAAGGTTCCCCCCCCTCAGGTTTGGCACTCATGTCTCTGGAGGCTCTCCTGTCTTTCGGAGGGTCCGGCTCAACAATCCCACTCCCTTTGGTAAGAATGACTTTTGTACAGCAAACATTGACACTTGCATTGCGCTCCTTATGATAGTAAAAATAGAAGAACCCATTAACATGTTAATTAACAGGCCTACTTGTTTCCTAATCAAGATGTTTTTTGTAAAAATAATAATAGTATATAAAAGAGCGTCTAAGCTGTTTTCTAACTTAACTAATACAGAACAATAATACACATTATTGGGTCTTTATATGCATAGTAGTATTTATCATTATGGCATTACTGCCGTGAGTATTAGTTTGCTTTCTGTAACAGTAAAGCAGGTAAGCTCCAGCCAGAGGGTAGTAGAATATATGTAATTGACTCAATGTGTTGTTACTGTGAAACTGCCCATCCCATCCTGATGTGTTTGGGGTTTCGCTCATTGAAATGATGGGAATTCAGGATTTTCCATCCTGGTTTTGTAAATCTCTCACAGCACTAACCCTGGTCAATCAGATACACTACCTGCTTCTTAGAGGCATTATCTGGCTCTTCTGTTTAGTGTTTTTATCTCTTGAGTGAGATTTTAAGTTCTTCAGAGCAAAGGTCAGTCACCTTTTTTTTTTCCTGAATGCCACCAAACACATTTGCTTAACAAACAAAATACTTATAATTTATTTTAATGTTAATAAAAGTATAGTTTAGGACCTAGACAGCAAACAAGCTATAATAAGGGCATAGCACACACGGTCTTAAATCATTTTAGTTTACAGCAAACATGGAAAGCTTAAGATGTGCTTTAATACAAATCCAGTTGCTAGACACAATTTTGTTACTTGATCTTCTTGTTCTCTGGTACTAACTAAGCTGTGAGTCTTCTCAATGACCGGGACTAGTTGTCCTTTCTCCTTTTCAATTCAGGCATCTGCCTGGACTGGGAGATTTACAATCAAGAGAAAGATGATAAAAAGCTGGTGGACCTGTTGATGTTCTTTGGAGACCCTTTTCCTCGTAAGGCCATGGACGAAAATGAGACTGCATCAATTGGTAGCACCTCAGAGTCAGAGATCGTGTTAAAGTTGGATCAAACTGCTGTTCCCTGCGGAAGCATTTATCCAGCTTCACAAACCACAGATGAGGTCAGCTGTTAGTCTGTTTTTTATATTGCTGCTGAGATACATGATGGGTTTCTTGGCATGAAAGGTTGAAAACAATAACACGCGATATAACTTGTAACTAAGAGCTGGATTGTTAAAAGAAATGTCAGCTCCTCTCACAGTCAGAAAAGCAATACATGGGTAGATGGCTATTGGTGTCAGCAAGTTTCCAGAATGAGCTATAAGCAAACAGCTCTTCAGCTTCTCCTTTTCTTAAAATTGTTAAAGAAGCTGATGAGATACTTTTGAAAATACTGTCATTGAAAAACTAATGCCATTTTTACATGAAAGTGTTACGATATCTAAAACTCCTTCATTTGGGTCTACTTTTCTCCTGGGTGCTTTATGGTGTCAATGTGTGCTGTAGTCAGGGAGCAGAACCTAACCTGCAAAGTTCAACTTGCAGCTAATGATATGGAGGTATTTGTCCCAGCGCTAAAGTTAGATTGGTTCTGTTACTCTGTTAGAATATGGTAACATCTACTACACGTGAAGTTTGATTATAATACGGCAATTTACTGTCTTGAAGGGTTGGGAGTGACAGGGAGAAGGTATCATGCAGGATATGTATATTTCTCTGGCAAAAGCTTTACAGAAAAGATATTAAAAATCACATTTTCTCTGCTTCAGCTCAGAAGGCATAGTTGTTTTGAATACACCTCTAACCTTTCTTGTGCAACAAGGGACTGTTATTGCCCTAGAGTGCTGGTTTGTATAATGGGCCAGAGATGTTACTCTTGACTGCTTCTCTTGGTAGAACAGGACCCAAGCACGCACATTTTCCAAGGGGTTCGGGAGCAGTTTCAGGAGAGCAAACCTATGCATGAAAAAATTAATGTACAGGACACATCCACATGTCCAGGTTTTGTGCCAGAAAGAAAGAAACTGGAGCTGGCCATACTTACTGACTAGTGCAGCAGTTCCCTGTACACTTCACTTGCATTCCTCCTTTGCAGCGTAACAGTTTTAACCATTCCCCACCCTTGTGTCCCTGCAGTCTTCAGACTCTGACAGCAAAGAAAGGGAAATCATCGCTCAAGAACCTACCATACAGAAAATCGTCTCTGTACTTATACGACCTCATGAAGGGGTTCCTGCAGACAACCCCTACTCCATTACTCCAAGACAGATAGTAAGCTTTTACATTTTCTTTGTGCTTAGATTTAGCATATTTTCTGCAGGACAGAGGAGACAAGAGAAGGAGGAGGAGGTAGCTTTGGTTTGGGGTAGAGACTACTAAACAGTGAAACAATAGGCTGGGAGGCTTTGGGATCTTGAAGATGACCATGAGAAGAATTTGCAAAGTCAACAGAAAAAAGAAAGTGTCCTACTTACATTTGAGCAGTTAACTGATGACTGGAATTAAGTGTTCAGTTGTACTAGACTTTCTAGAGTGACATCTCTGGTCTTCTCACTTGGGTTGCCTCGGTGAAATGTGTGGCATTAGGTGGGAGGCATCCAGCCTGAAGCTTTGGAAGCACGTTATTTAACCAGGGTAGATTTGCTAAGTAGATGTGGCAGAGCTGGAAAGCAGGCTGCTGGGAAAGGGGTGCTCTGTAGACAACTCTTTTGGATAAACGGTTTTAACCCACAGTACTTCAAAAGTAACTGGTGCAAATAGGAGCCACAGTGTCACAATTCCTTAGGAATAAGATAAAGCAAAGGCAGCACTGGAAAGACCTAACTGTGAGTGACAGGGTCGCCCAAAACATCAGTGTGTCAATTTTGATTCTTAAATATTAGCAAGTTTTTTTTGCCAGAGAGTTTCAGTTACAAGTTAGAATGAGCTAAAGATTACATAAAATAAATAATTACAGAAATGGCGTCTCAAAGAAATGAAGCCTACAGTCAGCTCTGGGGTGGCTGAGGCTGAGATAGCTCAGATAAACAAGTGCCTTGTTGTGGAGACAGCCTCTATCAGGTGTAGCCAGCAGCGAGCTTGGCCCCCGCGGAGTGGAGTTGATGCCTATGGAGCCATTCAGGTATTCCTCTGTAGAAATGTTCTCCGTGTTTCTGCTATTGCTCCAGGAAGGTCTGTTAGCTCAGGTGTTGTGCAGCACAGCTGGCCAGACCTGGCTTAAGTCCATGTCTGAGCAGCTAAGCTCTCTATGACCACAACGCACAGACCCTGCAGTGTTGTAGGACGTGACAGAGCTTACTAGCTCTGCTCTAGCCCTGCTAGACCTTAGGCAGAGCTTTCTTGCGCTCCTCACCACTCTGAGCAGGGGAACTTCGTGCAAGGAGAGCTGACCTAGTTTTGCTTCTCCTGAACGTAGGTCCAGCAGGACCACACATCTCACCCTGTGATCACATGAAATGGGGGAGGTTGTGTCTGCACAGCACTAGCCTGAGAGCAGTACACGCCACATGGCCCCTGGGCTTACAAACTCGGCTAGATGTGAATTGGCTCTGTAGGGAGATAGCGAAGGTTTTTTCTGCAGCAATAGCGGGATTTAATTATAACCTGCATATGTTTCTGCAGCAATAGCAGGATTTAACCATAACCTGCATAATGCACCTAAAGAAAGCAGAATCTATTCAACCCGTAAATCCCAGAAAATCCACTGTAGCTGGTTAGTGCAGTTGATTACATTCCCTGCTGTCATGTAAAATAAAAAAATAGCCAAGAGTAAACTGAACTATAAAATACTCTTAATTCACACTTGTAACTCTTCAAAAAATGGTTTTTGTATCTGTGAGTGCTGTCAGTTGTGGGAGAATCATCTGAGTTAGCCATGGAGTAAGAGTAGGCAGAATTGGGTATTTTTAAAAACAAACTAACAGGTATGTACGTATGTTTGTGTACTTAGGGAGTTGGTCTGTGACTGTGCTTAAACTCTGTTGATGCTAAAGAGTGGCTACACCGGTATTTGCAGCTGAAATCATTAAGTCAGTTTTGCTGTCATATGTTGTCATTTTAGTGCAAGCCTGAGCGTAGCCCATCCCCAGGAGATTTCATGCCGCTTGTGCAACTCAGTTTTAGCAGCTGAGAGCTGAGGGTGCTTGTGCAATCCCAGGCAGCTCCCTGCACTCCTAAACAGTTGTCCCTCGCCTGCAGGTGATTCCAGGAGGTGGCAGCATCTCTGTTTGCATCTCCTTCACCCCACGCATCCTGCCAGAGGCCGTGCCTGAAGTGCAATGTGAAGGGTTTGCGTTGGGTTTCATGAGCCTAGACGACAAGGTAAACTGACTGTCACAGCAAGGCTAAAGATGACTAGAAAATAATCGTTTCCCTTCCTGTAATTTCATGTACAGGCAAGTACACAGCAGGCCAGTCTGTATAAACAGTCCTGTTCCTGCTACCCTGTTAGATCCTTCCTTAACTAGGGTTGTTCATTTGTTGCATTTGCCTTTTAGCTTGGAAGCATTCTGGGGTGGGAATGTCACCGTCTTCTTACGTTGGCCAGTGCAGTAGACCCCAGACAAAAGCCCAGGATTTGAAACGCTGTCACAACATCAGGTTTTATTGATAACAATAGTTAACAATGGGACTGAGACTCAGGACTGCTGAGTTCTGTTCCTGGCTCTGCATCTACCTTCCTGTGTGAACTTGGACAGCGTATCTCTCCTCCGGGAAACTTCCTCTTCAAAAACTGCAACTGCAGCTCACAGGCTAATGTGAGGCTTGAATAGTGTTTTATGAATTGCTCTGCGATTCTGATATGAATCATTGCAAAGATGCAAGGTATAATGAACGAACGAATGATGATAGAATATTTAATAAAAAGATCCCTAATGTTCTTGACTCCTGGAGGAAGAAACGTCTGCGTCTGTATTAACCACAGTCATTCAGGGTTCAACTACTGCTTAGCTTTTGCCATTCCTTGCATGTTGCCATCATGTCTTACAAACAGGCAATACATTGCCAAGCAGAATCCCTTTTTGGCTAACAGCCTCTTGGGCTAAAAGTAGCATTTCAGGTTTTAGTGCTATCATCGTATACACCATTTCTGTTTTCCTTTTGTTGTCAGCTTGCAAAGACAGTGCCTAACAAAGTGCATCGCAGACACGGCTATGAAGCTCCGCCATTACGAATAGACTTGCAAGCTTTCATAAGGCATGCTCTGTAAGTACCACCCCACTGACGGCTGGTTCAACAGACAGCAGAACAAATCAGCCCGGAGGGCAGGGCTCTGACCAGCTCTCATTCTTTACACTCAGGTTAAAAGTAGACCTGGATCATGACAGAGGAATGGTATTTTATTCAATGGCAAGTGACCTCGTACCAGACCAACCGCTGTTAGGAGTAAGTATTCCACACACCGATGTATTCAGCTGGTTTGTACTGCTGTGCTACTGTAAGAATTCAGAGCTGTATGCACATGGATTTTAAAATGCATCTTTATCCCCAGTAGCCTCATGTTGCAATTTTCTATATTGCACGTAACAAGATAGGTAAAGCAAAAGGACTACAAGTACTTATTAGGCAGGAATAAGCAAAGCTGAGCTCAGACAATGCCTATTTTATATGTCTGTCTTTGTAGAAGTGTTTGTAAGTAGAAAAAGAAGTACTTATTTTCAGGACATAAAGGTCTGATAGCAGAATGAGTCACTTAAAGTGGCGTGGTCAGTTTCTGTGACCCTTGACATTCAAAGACTTTTTAATTTTATTACATTATTTGTATTTTGGTTTTTTACTCAAGAAATTTTGAAAAACACAAGTAGAAAATACTGGGTTGCTCTGGGGTAAAGTCCTTCGGAACCCCGGTGATGCTGAATGACCAGAGTAGCACAAACCTCTCAAGGGAGTTAAAACTAAACAGTTTGGAATCATTTCTCCACCAGGTTTTGACAGATTCGGTAATGACTCAGAGCTTGAAACTCATCAATTGCACTAAGGTTCCTCTGTACTTCAGGCTCCTTCTGTCTACGCCCTTCAGCCTGTCCAGCACAGATCCCAAAAAGAGCACCAAAACATCCCACAGCAAGAAGGAGGAAGAAGAACAGCAACCGCAACTTGTACTTTATCCACAGCAAAACATGCTGGTAGGCTCAAAAATAATAATCCTGTGCCAGGATAGATAGTTTAGTAATTGGTGTGTTAGCGTGGTCCAGATGATCCACAAGAAAAACATAACCAGTATAGAAGTCTCCCTATTTCAGGGGAAATAGTGGTATATTAGCAAATGCTAATTACTGCAATTTTGCCTGCTATATTGCGGGTACAAAATACTTTTCTACAGTGGCCCTGATGTGCTTTTCTCATGAACTCTGACCTGTTGCAAACTCCTGCAGAAAACCCTGTGGTTTTCGGAGCTCACCTAAATCAACAGCCACATATATGCTGGATTAATTAAAAGATTTCCAAAGACTGCAGTCCCTCATTTCCTTAAATTAAATGCAGGCAGTGCAAACACAGAAAAATCTGGTTCGTTTTGGGTGTACACAATGACACTAAAGGAAACAAAGTCCTGGAGTCAAGAATTAGCTAGGGTGCAAAGAATGAGTAACAGTTGCATTTTTGGAGTATGCTTCTCATTTTTCAGTGTTCATTTTGACAGAGACACGCGTCTTAATTCTGCGTGTGTGGGAAGAAAGAAGACTTGTATGTTTAAGACAGCTTTGGGAATATGGTTTTTGTAACCTTGGGGATTTAGAACCTTTGTCTTGCTAGAGACTGTTTCTCCCCTGTGGTTCAGAGATGAGCTGTTCACCTTTACACTCCATCTCTGTGTTCTGGATTCATACGAAATAGCTGTGTTTTTTTCTTTAATTATAACGCTTTGTTCCAGTGGGAATTTGGTTGCTGGCATGACACCTTTGGGTTCCAGTGGGAAAATGTGCGCCTGGGCCTTTGAGCAATGTTGACATTGGCTTTCCTGCACACAGCGTCGTCTTATGTGATGGTCATCTGAATTCCTCTTCCCACAGGTGAAAGTGTCGTTCCACACAACTCCGGAGTTACTTACGTATCAACGTTTGCCAGATTCCCAGCTGCTTCCTGGATTCCAGGCGCTCCAGTTTGAGAACGGAGAGAGAAAGCTGAAGTTTAATCAAAATCTGGTCATTGAACATAGTAACCACACTACCCAGGTAAGATCAGAACAAGATCTTTGGGCCCTGAAGAAAGGGCTATGTTTTATCAGCATCTCCGACTCAGACTGAATGTGCCTTAGGATTTACTCGGCTTTGAAACACAGCCACCTCTAGAGTAAATTCTGTCATCCAGTTAAAGTGAATGGCCGTGGATTTGCAAAAGGAGATAGCTCTCTATTGAGACCGCAGGTGACTCTCTGATGGACAGAGCGGTTTTGGGTCAGCACCCTGGTATTTGTACCCCAGCTCTTTGCACAGCAGGATGGCCTGGATGATACAGCTCAATCGAAGGGCAGCACACCCAGTCACAGTATGACTCTCGACGTCCTTCTGAGACGTGGGGTCAGGACTGTCTCAGCGAACATGCCAGCGACTGAGTCACCAGGCATTGCCTCCTGCAGTACCCGAGTGCTTCTTGAAAGCCTCCCGAGTCTGTCTAACTCATGTGGTGTGGTCACAGCCCACACACATTTAAAGACCGATCTCTTCCAGATGGAAAGTTATAGACCCCTCCCAAGTCTTCAGCAGTTCCAGTACACTGCAGGCGGTTTTTTATTTTTTCATACCAGGTATTTCTGAGGACTGATCTGTGTAAGACCCGAGCACCATATCTAAGATAGGGTCAATAACAATCCTGGGCAATCTGCACAAATTTAATGACTCACAGCGGGCCATATACAGTCCCAAGGGACGACGAGATGTCTGCATCTCCACAGAAAACCCTAAGAGCAAATGAGAATGTTCACTCCGTGTTACTCAGAATCATAGAATCATAGAATCATTAAGGTTGGAAAGGACCTCTAAGATCATCGAGTCCAACCGTCGACCCAACACCACCATGCCCACTAAACCATGTCCCTAAGTGCCTCATCTACTCGTCTTTTAAATACCTCCAGGGATGGGGACTCAACCACTTCCCTGGGCAGCCTGGTCCAATGTTTCACCACTCTTTCAGTAAAGACATTTTTCCTCACGTCCAATCTAAACCTCCCCTGGCACAACTTGAGGCCATTTCCTCTAGTCCTGTCGCTTGTTACTTGGGAGAAGAGACCGACCCCCACCTCGCTACAACCTCCTTTCAGGGAGTTGTAGAGAGCGATGAGGTCTCCCCTCAGCCTCCTTTTCTCCAGGCCAAACAACCCCAGTTCCCTCAGCCGCTCCTCAGAAGACTTGTTCTCCAGACCCCTCACCAGCCTCGTTGCCCTTCTCTGGACACGCTCCAGCACCTCCACGTCCTTCTTGTAGTGAGGGGCCCAAAACTGAACACAGTGTTCGAGGTGCGGCCTCACCAGTGCCGAGTACAGGGGCACGATCACTTCCCTCCTCCTGCTGGCCACACTATTGCTGATACAGGCCAGGATGCCATTGGCCTTCTTCATTAAGACCACAGTGTCTGGTTTGAAAACCTATCCCAAAACAGAAAAACAAGCAACCACTTAATTCACTCAAAGCTGTAGAATGGGGAATTGACTCTATTACAAAAGAACACAGAACAACTACTCTTGATTCAGTGCTTGGGGTTAAGAATGATCCGGCTGTAGCAGGTATTATTAAAGCTCTACAAAAATAAGGTGGGTGTTTGTCTCCTTTGCCTTTCCTCTGTTTTGCAGCTGGTCCCAGTGACTGCATACCTCACTGTTCCAGTTCTGGAGCTCTCCTGCGACACGGTTGATTTCCAGACCTGCTTTGTTGCACAGACCAAGACTGAACATGTCTTCCTGTGTAACAGGAGTGGCTGTAGAAGTTACTGGACTGCTTTGCTGGGTATTCTGGTTTTGCAAGTGGATTTCCTTGTTACACGGTTTCACTATTAAGTGTTTTTATTTAGTAAGACTGCATGCACAATAGATGATGTTGGCTGCACAACATCAGGTCTGCTTCTGTTCTCACTTACGTGTGCTTTTTCCTTTTTTTTCTTTTTGACATCGGTGCATCTCCACTGATTTCAGCAGTTACTCCAGATTTAACCAAAAGATTGAATCACAACCCTCACAAGTAGTGGACACGCTTTGCTCATTTATAATACAATCCCAAGAGGCAACGAGAAGCAGTAGCTCCTCGTGAGTTCGCTTTGAGCTTGTGCCTAATGATGTTAACAACAGATAGGCTTCAAAGGAAATACGATCAGGGCCTTATTATTTTGATGGAGGCCATTGATCACTCCCCTTGATTAGAGGATGAAAACAGAAACTGGCCACGTGCATAGAAAGCCTCTGACAGTGCAAGACATGATTTATTAGCTGGCTAGCAAGGAGGCGCATCGTTTTGAGTGCTACATGCTATACAAACTTATACAAAGGGTCTTGCATTGCTTTGTTTGATATTTGCTCCCTTCACTGCAGATGAACAGGAAAGGCATAACGACCTGGAAGTATTTTCCGTCTCCCCTACTAATGGCATTTTGGAGGCACGTGAAGGGGACCCACCCACCAAAGAGATTTTGCAGATCAGCTTTACTGCCAGGTACAGTTAACAGGACTGAAAAGTTATTCCCTGTCGAGCCCAGACTTATGGTGTGAGTAGTCACTGGAAGCAGAGAGCAATTCTGCTCTGTTCTTGTGTTATCAGGCTGCTCATTTTGCTTCTAACACTTGCCAATCCTGGGCTTCCAGCTGGTACTTCTTCCATATAACCATGTTCCCTACACCGCTCCCAGAGATGGGATTTTTTTTGGAATCGGCACCCAGAATTTCAGACTTTAAATTTACCCACTCGAAATCGTGCTGTTCCAACAGTTGGCGTGACACACTGACTACGTACCACTGGATAAAATCCCTTTCTTTAGAGCAATGTCTTCAACAGAGGGCAAATCTCAGGCCTGTAATTCAGTGCAGAGGCTGATACAACAGTTGAGGCCTTTACGCACCCAGCACTTTATTAGGACAGAGGCAGAAATGTGTCTGGAGATCTCGGAATTCCAGTAAAGCAGCTGTTTGTCGTGCAGGAAAGCGCAATGTCTTTTGCAGTCAGTCTCAGGGATCCTTTACTATTGTCTACGTGGCTTCTCTCTAAAAGTAACTTTTTGAAGTCCTTTACTTCCCTACATGCATTCAGAGTACCTCCTGATGAAGCAAATAGAGCAAAATGTTGGTTTAATGCAGTGATACAATTTGTTTTACCCTGGCTTAGCCTGGTTCAATGTTTAGCGTAACAGTTATGCTGATGTTTGATGAGAAAGAAAGAAAAAAAAAAAATCAATGTATTTTTGTTGCCTCTAGTCCAAAGGTTTTCTACACAACAAAGATAAAGTGAGCTGCAGGCAAATGACAGCAAAGAACAGAAGACAGCAGATGAAAATTACTTTCTTTGTCCTATAAACATCTAATACTGTTCTAATTATGTTTACGGACATCTTATCATCTTTGTCAAGGCTAGGAATTAGTTGTGAATGGCAGAGGTAGTGACCCAAAGCCTTTAATTTCTTTGCTCTAATTAGAAAGATACAACGCCTGTAAGAAAATTCAGCTTCCGTTACAAATTATTTTCTCGGAAGTTATCACACGGTGGCAGAAAGTTTAAGTAAGAGAAGTCTATCCCAGTGATTTCAGTGAACTCTGAACACTGCTGACAGGGAACTTTCAAGAAGCAAACTATAGGTGACATGAGTTATTGTCGCAACTTCGATCTCCCTGGAACACGCTGCGAGATCTCCGTCACCGGAGCTACTGAAATCTCAGTGGGATGAAGCCTTGAGCAGCTGCTCTAAGCTGTCCCTGCTCTGAGCAGCGTGGTGGACCAGAGACCTCCCCAGGCTCCCGCCTGCCTAAATTTTTCTGGAGTGCTTCTGAATATGCCTGAAGCGCTTTGTTTTGTCTGACAACAGGTACGCTCATCAGCATGCCCGAACGTACCAGAAAGCAAAGATGTTGCTGTATAGCAGCCAGCTCCTCTGTTCAGCTCCAGACAAAGAACTCCCAAGACAGCAGAGCTCAGGACCAGCACGGCGTTAGCAAATAATTATATGCAAGGTGTGAGGTGATTTTAATAATTCACCTCCCTAAATCAGTGGTCTTCCTGCAGGGGAATTTTTTATGAGAAGGAAAAAATAAAAGTTGTCTGGCAGAACAGGCTCCTGCCTCAGGCCTTTACAGCAGCCGTCTCTTAGACGCAGAGAAGTCCTTCAGATGAACAGTCTCAGGAGCATTGGGTAGCCTTAGCCTTAGGCGAATTATGCTGTAAGATTTCCACTTAGTGCAAAACTACACTTGCTGTAAGCTTTTTGATGTCCATTTACAACCTGGACTCCACTGACTGCCCCTTGTCTTAGGGGAGCTGACAGAAACTTTTCCATTGCAAACTCTCTGTCACAGGGATGTTTTCACATCAAGGCAGTGCAGGCATTTGCTCCCAAACGCTAGCCCCCAGCAGAGCTTCATTTTATTTATTTAACTAAAATAGAATTTCACAAGTAGGAAGATACTCAAGTTCTTCTTTCAAACGTGAAGTTAATAATCCAGTGTCTTTACTTCAGGTACAGACAGGACCATTCTTTTCAAACACCCCATTCGTAGCTGTGGGACATGACGCTCTGAAGTGACATTACCACCCGCAGACTCGACACTGATGCTAGAGACCAGTGCTTGTGACTAGGAGCAGTTTATGCCTTAGGGCACCACCCTCCCCTTTTTCCTCCACAAAGTAACTAATCTCATCCTTAAACACAGAATTGTGTCTAGCTGTAACTGAACTGTCTTTTTGCTCTGCATTTTAGGAGCGACATTGAATATGAAACTATTGTGACCATTACTGGAATGCTGGGAGAGAAGCCTTGCAAGCTACAGATCAGGGGACGAGGAACATATGATGGGAAGTATGAAGACCTGCGTTTAATTTAAGCAAGACAACATGGGACATGTCAAGGTAATGGGTTGGATGCAGATGTGCCATCAGTCGAGCCTGTATTTTCATCTACTTCAGCTGTTTTAATATGGACTGGAATTTTAGCAGAACGAAATTTTAAGTTATGAGGAAGGAAAAAAAGCTCATGGTACTTTAAAGAAGAGAGTCATAATCTCATTCTGTGCTATTACTTTTATTGCTGTGATAAGTTTACCATTACCCGCAGAACCAGGCTCTGCAAAATAATCTGTTTTAAATTGCAAAGCAGCTATGGTAACAGTTAGGCCAAACCCCTTTGCATATCACCGTATGCCTCAAATCACAATTAAAGACTGTTCGTGCCTTAAAAAAACAGCTTTTGTTTTGCCCTGTTTACTTGTTTGACGTTAAAAGGGACATTGACACATAATAAAAGCAAGAATTAGGGAACAGGCCAGCATTCCCCTGGCTGTTTTCTCGGTGCCTTACGTGAAAAGGGGAAGAGCCAACTTTCCCTGGACTCCTTGGAAAATGACCAACCTGCATGTTTCATCGTGCTTGGGTATTGAGCATATCCCCTTCAGCTACAGAGGGAGGAACCCTTCTTCCTTTTAATTCTTTCCCCCCACATGGTTCCCATTTACTCACACTTCTCTTTAAATGTTTTTAGTATTACTTTAGCTAAAGGTCACTGAAATTCCCACTTCTGAGCCTGTTAAGTTTTCCACTCCCATCATATAAAAGGTTTTTGTTAAAGGCAGCAAGTGGGGGGAGGAGGGAGCTGCAATCCACACTGGAGGAGAACAAAAGATGCACAATAGCTGCCTCCTGCCTGGTTTAAAACAGACTTGTACTAGCAAGGAGAATTCATTTTATACACAGCAAACCTCAGTGTGCAAAAAGGACCCTTGAAGATGCTAATGTCTCTCTGCCGCCTCTAAATAATTTAATCTTTTTTGCTCTACAATTCAGCATGCGTGATTGCTGGGTGCGTGAGCCAGGCTACAGCACAGGAATGTGAGAACATCAAACAGCTCTAGCTAATTGTGACCTTCAACTAACAATCACCACAAAAAGAACACAAATATATTGCAAGAACCCAACTGTATTATTAAGTGCAAAAACAAGGGCCAGGACAAAGAACTTCAGTCTGCATTACGAATTTAAACATTTCTAACATGTCAAAGGCAATGAGTACATTTCTTTTTCAAGCCATTAGCTCTGAGTTTCAGTGATCTTTCTGCTCATAAGAGGAAGAACAGAAAAGGGAGAACTTTACAAGATGAAACATGTATTTTGCTGACGTTCATGCAGTGCTTGCAGGAAGAGTAATGCTGAAATCTGTTTTGTGTCAGGTAAGTAAATATTATTAAGCATAAGCTTGTCCTCTAAGTTAGAGTCACACAAGCTGATAATTAGAAATGTGCTGTAAAAGATGGAATGGCCACCTTCAAATTCCTGGCTTCTAGCAAATCATCAAAACCTTTCTATTCAGGCACCTCAACAGTTTGTTTGCTCCTGTGTAAATTACATTCTAGTCCTCCCACTTGCCCCCACTGGAGGCTTCGGAGCAGCTTGGTTAAACGTGGAGAGCCAAAGCACATCCTCCAGCACAGGGACAATTTAAGGCATAGCCAACTTACGACTGGGATAGGACAGACGGAGTTGTAAGGGAAGTGACGTTAAGCCTTTGCACCGCTTTCAAAACAAGCTGTTCTAGACTTCTTGCAAGATGGTGAAATCTTTTAAGAAAACCCTGGAAAAGCCTTTTCATGTGCACCAGTTGTTTTCATTTTGAGCAACCGTTTTAGACAATTTGTCATACAAAAATACTGTACCATGAACGACTTCTCTCTGATAATATTCACAGAATACAGGGATCAATTAGATTAGAAATATTAATTCATAATCACCACACAAGGGCCTGTAGTTGAACTTCAGCTGAACTGAATTTCTCTTCTCGTGTCAGGATGCCATTTGCCAGTTTTGCATTTTCCCACCTCCTTAGTAGATCTGTATGATTTATTCTACTTCGCAATTTGTGCCTAGAATTTGTAGATCTAGTAACGAATCCCTGAATCCACTTGATTTCACAGTGCAAATCATTTGCTATTACTAGAGAAGGCAGAGAATTAGCTGTTGTGTTGTTTCATCAGTATGCTGGAGTTTAGTTCCCTGGGTACTCAAATACCGCTGCAGCGCCCATGCCAGTTCCAATGCACATTGATACAACACCGTATGCTCTGAAACGAAGGAACACATGGAATTAAGACAGATCGGGTTTAGATCACCTGGGGAAAAAAAGAATACTATAAATTTGAGCTACCCACTGCTCTCCTGTGTCACCAAGAGATTCTAACTCTGGTCCTGATGCCCTGGAGTTCTTGCAGGGTGGGGTTTGCAGAGCACGTGGACACACGTCATTTCTCTGCCTGCTTTCTGGACAGGAGCAGCACGCCAGAAGCAAGCTCCTTAGTCACCTGCCTCAGACACACTAGCAGTGAGGTCGAGCTAGGAGAACTGCTTTGATTCAGACGGGCTGAGGAAGAAACTCTTCCTTTCCTGCCTCCTACCACTGCCCTTCACCTGGCTTTGCTACGTAAAAGTTCAAGGTAAATTTGGATAGTCGGATGGTGTGCAGTAGGATCTGTGGAAAAACAAAGTGGAAAGCCTGACTTCAGAGCAAGTTCTTCCACTTCAGTTTTAGGTGGTTTATTATTACTGTCTGATTTGCTTGGCATCGAACAGCTCACCATCACCGTTACCCTCCCCTCTAGGCCAGAGCACAGCTCATCCTAAGGTGCAGTCCAGTGACTGCTCTGCGCCAGCCCCAAGGGAGCAGTGACAGAGCCAGCCAGCAGCAGCTACCGGGTTTCTTTCACACGTCAGGAGGAGCCCGAGTCCTGGGACCAAACTGTCACAAAACCCGCTGACTCGCTGCTCTAACTCTGCATGGTAGAGATGTCTACTCCAGGGCCCTGCACTACCACGGACCAGGAGAGACTCTGCATTCATGTGCAGCAAGACATTACACAGCCCTCCCTAAAGAGAGCCATCGGGAATTCACGTTCAAAGCTATCGAAGGGATGGAAAAAGCTTAACCCAAACCGATGGTTACTTCTGAGCCTAAGTTACTGTCATACATTTAAGGCATTAAGGCTAATACTGTTCCTCAGTGCTCACCTTTTCCCTCTGCGCTTCAATTCATTGAGCAAAGTGACAACTTGACGAGCACCAGTACAGCCCAGCGGGTGCCCCAGTGCTATCGCTCCTCCCAGGGGGTTGACCTTCTCCATGGGAATGCCCAGCTTTTCAACACAGTACACAGCCTAGAAAGACAGAGGGAATGTTTTCACGGAGATGCTCTCGCCTCCGTTAGTTCTCAGCTCTCCTGGAATAGAGAGCTAAGAGGACTGCGGAGAAGACTGGTGATCTTGTCCATATGTAAAGAGGGACAGCAAACCATCCTCGGTAGCTCTAGGGGCTTCAAAAGATTTGCGCTTAAAATGAATTTAGCTCAAACTATGTTTGTTATTACACAAACTCCACATCATTGTGTCAGCTGCTGCTGTTGTATTGAACAGTTAGTACTTAGAGGCCTGACTCCAGCTAGACCATCTTTCCCAGTGGGAAGGAGTGGAACTACGTTACAAATCCAAAGCACACAGGTGAGCTAAGCCTACCAAACTCCATCTCAAACTGAGCCCAGGTACTTTCTGACAGGCATGTCACAGATTTGTGGAAGACGCAGTAGTGAAGTTTCTACCTTTCATTAAGGACCGCCAAATCGGTGAATGCAACACATTCACACTGACACCACCCGATAACAAATGACAGCCCTTGTGAAACAGAAATTTTGCAAGTTGGGATGAGGATACAATAGTAACAATTACATTCTTATTCGCTGGACATGTTTTTCTGTTGGTCTTTTTTTTTTTTTTAAATATTAAGCTGTATAAGCTTATTTTTATTTGAAGGAAAGGGAAAACAGTCTGTACGTGTTATTAACATTTGGCTGAAGATGTCCTAAGTGGAGCAAGTTCAAATCTTTATTTTGAGACCAAGCTGAAATACACTCAGCTACCAAGCAATGTAGCAACTCAAACGTGACGATCACTCACCTGGCTTGCAAAGGCTTCATTAATTTCATATATATCAATGTCATTCAGAGTCAGACCTATGGTTCAGAAAAGTCAGGATTTAAAAGGAGATCTTTTTGCCTTATGACTATATCAAAGAGAATAATTCACTCACAGCTCCCCTTTATGAATTCTAGTTCTACTCCACTAATGACAAAGAGAGAGAGACCTTAGCTCCATGTGGGGTATCTACACTTGTACGCATGTTTATGGACAACAATGTCTAAAGGCTGCAAAACATCACAGTTTATGGTATCGTGACACTGAGCTGGCCAAGCTTCCTTAGATTAGATGTGATTCCTTTGCAGAGGGATTAAAGATTGAAGGGTATTTCGAGATTGAAAGATAAAACTACAGGTGAGCATGTGACCATAGCAATGGCAGGTGGACACAACAATAATTGTCAGCTATAAAAGCTATTTAACCTGATGAGTATGGTAAGAACCCTGAGGAAAGCCTGTTCCACTGCTCAGATGCCAAAATTTTAAGGAAAAAAAAAAACCAAAACCAAACACACACCCCCCCCCCCACACACACGCTGGTCACATTAAGGAAAACAGCACTAAATGAACACTGAATCACTTGCCACATGTTAACTGTTTGTTGAGACTGTGCAGGGATCTAATCCTGAGCTTCTCAAAGGTGAGTGCGTGACAATTTATACATGAGTACAAGTGAACGGTATTACAATAATCCCAGCTGGGATCTCTTTTAAGGTTTTAAATTCAAGTTCACTGTTCCTATGGCTGATAGCCGCACAGGCTAGAATAATATAATCTTAAATTTCAGTCCACAGAGTCTGATTTGCCTTGTGCCAAACACTGTATGAGTGACAAGTGGTTCTTACCCGCCTTCTCCACAGCTACAGGGATTGCGTAGGCTGGTCCTATGCCCATAACATCGGGTGGGACTCCGACCACAGCAAAGGACCTGAGCACCCCCAGGACTGGGAGTCCCAGTTGCGCTGCTTTTGAGCGTTTTGCCAGGAGAACAGCAGCCGCTCCATCACTGACCTGGCTGGCATTACCTGTTGGAAGAGATCTATTAACACCTTTTTTGCCTGAGCACATTCTATTACAAGGCAAGTAAACCACAGGAACAAGACAAATTTAACAACAGAGCTGACCTGCTGTAGTGCTACCATCCTCTTTGAAGGCAGGCTTCAGCTTTGCCAAGCCTTCCAGGGTTGTGGAGGGCCTAATCCCTTCGTCTTGGTGCACGGTGATTGTTTTTTGGTTGCCCTGATTATCTAGAACAGTGGTCTTCACTGGAACAATCTCAGTTTTAAACAGTCCCATCTGCTGAGCTTTTGCTGCTCTGTTAAAGAAGAGTACGAAAGGTTAAAATGTTCTGGAGGTGAATTGCAAGAGAACTAATGACAAGGAAACCGCTTAGCAAGAGAATGAACTAAGGTATGACTTGGTACACAGGTACATCATCGCTGAGTAGCGGACAAGAAGACAGGCGAATACTTATTTCCATTCACAGGATGACAAACTTCTCACCTCTTTGTCACGGGAAATTTATCACTAACATTATGGGCATTCTCCCCAAAACCTGGGTCACAGGTTCACACACTTCTGAGCAAGATCCCTGTTCCGTTCCCACCAACGTCTTTGTGACTGACTGACTACCACCGGCCCACAGCATGAACCTGTGCTTGTCCAGTGGTACAGTCACATCACAACTGTAAGAAAGTAACTGAATCCTGATGTTTAAACATCAATTCTTATTTCTGAGTTTAAACAGGGCAAGCGGGCTAAGCCTCTGCATAATGCTAGTAATTTCTGGCAAGTTAAGGAATGGCTAAAGTTTCACTCATTCCTGGTTTTGTCCTACTAAAGACGAGTTGAGCTTTAGACCACAGACTTCAGGTATAATCTTCCGGCATTTAAACGTAACCTTTCAACCCAAGATGATCACAATTCATGTTGCATAGTTCAGTGTGACTACGTAGAAGGGTATCACTTAATTTAGCAGTAAAGGTGCAGCAAAGATAGGGTCTGGTCCCTGAGACAGCAGCATTAGCAGTAGGGAACAACTGACATGACCGGACTGACATAAGTAGGCAGAATGCAATTAGCTACATTAGAATTAGCTCAGGTCACACAGTTTTAATCTTTCATATGAACAAGGTATTTAAAAGCCTCCACAGTAGAGCTGATATAGAAGATTTACCTTCCAGCAGCAGAGCACCCTTTACAGGGAATACAAACTGGATGACTGAAAGCTTGTTTTACTCCCTCATCACTTTATACTTTTACTAATAAAATGAAAATATTTAAATACTTCCAGGTAAGCGAGAGTTAGGGCGAAGTGCTGAAGGACAGATCAGTAACTCCGCAGACATCCTGAGACCGAGGCCAGAAAATCACCCCTTTCCTCATGCGAGAGGCGAGGATCGCGTTCACATACCCTTTTGCGTTATCAGTTCAATGTCAGTGAGAAAGGCTGGCATGCCAAGTTCCCTAGAAGCCGGGCCAGAATTTAAAGGTTAACTGGCCTGTGCAGTGGCTTCCTGTATTAGATAAATAATTGGACCGGGGCGATGCTTAAACAGAGCTCTGAAATTTAGTTTAACTCTTTGACAGCAGCAACTTTAACGTTATCGCCTGCCACTGGACTGCCAGTACAGCCCCATGGATTCCAGGGGTCAGTTTACTTTGGCAGTGATTTAACCTAAGAGGAAGGTTATTAGAGGTAGGACTGGACTCACTTGGAGCCAAACACCTGCAGCAAAGACAAGCCACTCTTCTCATAAGCTCGGCAGTTCTCTAGAAACAGCTACATTTTAAATATTCCCTCTTGGGAAAGGTTCCTTCTGCTGCCACTCCCACGTCCAGTTTCAAACGATAGTGAGCCAAAGCCACTATGAAAATATTGACCCACACATTCGTTTCAGAAACCTCATGGAGGTTGCATCCTTTGGATGCTGATAAACACAGGGGCACTCACTGCTCAAGGCTCGCGTGCCCGGTGATATGTGCGCAAGATCGGTCACACAATCCCCACTACAGCTCTGGACTCGGGTTTCCTTATCACACAACCCATGACATGCACTGGTCTTCGCTCTGACCATCTCAAGCTTCTTTACTCACTATTAAGGTTTCGAAGGCAACACAAAGGCTGCACTTAACCACTCTTGGGAAGTAGCAATGCGTTTTCTACCTCTATTTATTCCTTAACTAAAAGGTTTAAAAAAAAAAAAAAAAAAAAGTCATTTACTTTTGTTGGGAAGCCAAGGCAAAGGCATCTTGCTGCTTTCGGGAAACTCCAAACTTCTCTGCCACGTTTTCTGAGGTTATTCTGGGGAAAACAACATCACAGAATTAATCCAACAACTCATCTAATGGAGCTGCAGTTGGCTTCCACTAAGACAACACAAGGTACAAGCACTGGCTTTAGTCTCAAAGCTAACTGCTGCCTTCTCAACCTAGAACTGCTTGGCAGAAACAAATCCTGAATCAAATCTAGGACCAAAACAAGGCTCAAATCCACTTTCATTGCTCATTAAGCCATTGGGCTTAAGACAAAAGACAAGGAAATCTTTCATCAGAGTCGTTGATCTTCCCCCTCATTTCACATAATTAACCTTCTACCACAGCCAAGGAGGATGCCGTCACATACAGATCCAAGCTCACTGGATTCAGATTGATTTCAGTCCAGTCACTGAGGAGACAGACCATCTAGAAAACCCTTAAACTTTGGGAAGAGGAAACACTTACCCCATAGGAATAAGGCAATCTCGAGCTTTGCTGTTTTCCATCATACTGGAACTGATATCACCAGGGTTATTTGCATTTCTGAGGGACATCGTTTCCACGCTAAACAAGAAAAATTTGGATTTGCTACCAGTGCTTTCATACTATATTTGTGGTAATTGCTCAGTTAAGACTGATCAAAACTCAGCATCTTGACAACATGCTTTCCTATCACCCTACAGAAACGCAGCTAATAATTAAGAACCGGCTGAGGCAGAAGCTCTTCAATCATCAATGTAAGAATCACCATGAAATGGAAACAGATTGCTAGATTAAATTTGTCCTTGTTTCACTAAGAACAGGATACCAATGTCAACAGTTAATTTCTTTTGTTTCCACAGCTAGGAAAGAATCGCTAATGATTCTGGCACTTTTGTCCTCAAACATAACGAGAAACCTAAGGTCCTAGGACTGGAGTTTGCAGCGAGATCGTCAACAGCCATAAAAATGCCACTTACAGCTTAAGAACTGGTTGGCAGTGTAGTTAAGTATTAAGCAAACCATTATGCCATTTGAATTTCGCAACACAAAGAATTTAAGACATGGACCCCAGAGGCTGCAGTCTTTCACCTAGAAATGAGTTAACTGATTGAAGATATCCAATTTGACTGCATAAATACACAGCCATCACTTAAGACTAGTGAGTTTTTGTAAAGTCAGTCTAGACCACGAAGCCTATGGTGGGAAGCGGGTTTGAATTCTACTCTGCACCACGCAAACACACTCATGAAGAGTAAATAACAAAAAAAACTATTCCTGGAAAATGCGAGACAAGCAGAAAATACAGCTTTTCCCCAAGCAGCTTATAGTAAGCGCTATCAGGAATTTGAACTAACTCTAATACAGGACGCTGCATTACTTGACTTCAACTGCATCTACTCCCTGAAGGAAGGTAGAGAATCAGGTTTTAAGTAAGAGCAAACCACAGCTACTGCGTTTTGTGTTGTCATCCAGTATCTCTCCACCTACAGAGTGGGCGAGTCCACTCAGGGGAAGAGCATGACTTGGGATAAACCCAACTCACAAAAACTATTTGTAACATATGGGTTTTATGTCTTCATGGAGGACCCTGCAGGGGAGAGGCCAGAAATCTTCCCACAGTGAAAGGCGGTGGCTTGCATACCCAAAGGTACAAAGGCTGGATCTCAAACCCTTTCAGTACCTTAAAGCGTATCATTTTGGTGGACGCTGCCAAGCAACTTCTCGAAACAATTGCGTTAAAGCGAACGAGTGAAAAGCATCACGCGTTCAAGCGGAAGCATCCCCCGTGAACACCAAGGGCTCAGCCTGCATCAGGGGAACGTGCCTGTCTTGCCGAGTTGTTTCTTTCGCAGCAGTCTAAGAAGGGTGTGCTCAGCATCAGATCTTGCTCAACCGAGTACATGCAGGTGTTGAGAAGTTGTAAATATAAATATTTTCTTAAGGGCTACCAGATGACTGTGTACAGTAATAATTCAAGAAGGACTTAGAGTTACCAAGGTAAAGAAAGAGAAACCTCGTATTTTAGCCTCAGGATCACTGAATACTTTGTTATTTGTTCTTCTGAAGTAAATGTGTATGTGGTCACTAGTATTTCTCTAAAGCCAACTTAACATTTACACAATCCTCTAAAAAATAAACACTTCTTATGATGTTAGGACAGAAGCAAAGAACAGCATGCCTGTCCACTGCAGAAGAACATCTCCTGTAAGTCTGCAAAACAGTTATTAGCCTAGGTAGGGCATTAATTTCTTTGTCCAAGATAGCTGCTGGTATTCTAAGACACCAGTTAATTGGAGATTAGTTAAAAAGCTAATCACGGCAGGCTCTTTCAGGCTGTCAGAGCTCTGCACACAAGTGGCATCCTCCAGCAGAGCCAGAGGACCCTAATAAAACAGGCTTTTTGCATGCTTGTAAGAGATACTCAGCCTCTTACTGCAACCCCAGCAGGCACGTCACCAAGACCAAAACTTCCAGGGGAATTAAAGGATTTTCAAGCACCCTCTCTCAGACCCTTTTAAGATGGCCCAATCTTCTGCAAAAGCACTCAGCAGCCTCTGGAAATACACAAATTGCATCTACAGCCACCACTTAAATCCAGGTCCTAATTTTAGAGTTTATTCACCCATTTGTCAAACGAGGACAGCATCTATTTCCTTGGGGGAGACAGATCTGGTTGGAAGAGATTTCTAACTCCTCACACAAGAGCTATTGGAGAGGGACTGAGTGCTACTTTCAGGCAGCCTAAGCAAGTGCCATAAAAAGCCATTCTTACCCACAGGCCAAGCCAATGTCATACGATCCATTTCGGATGCCACCTGTAACAGCAGTGCATAAATATTCTTACTGTCATTAGGAGCAAAAGCACTTCCACTCCAGCTGTGGTTTCATGAACACCTGAGGCACCCAGCACAGCCAAAAGGTGCATTCCCGCCACCCTCCCACCTGCCAGAACACGAGCCAGGTCAAGGAGCTGATGGGGCTGAAGACTAACCCATGACCTGATGTGCAACCAGAGAGGACAGGAGGGACCCTTCTAGAAGCTGCCTGACGTGGAAGCGATGGTAGAGCTCATCCTCAGAAAACCAAGCTACTTCTCTAGGGGTAAACTTGGCCACTCAAGGATACAAAGCATTCAACCAACACCACACCGAAAATTCCTAGCAGCAGAAAACATTATCGCTATTTTCACTGCTCAGAGAGATTTGAGGACAGAAGAAATGAGCACTTGGGGTGGGGCAGGCGTTGACTCCGATCCGAGTGCCCATAACACTTACCAGCTATATTGATAATGGCCTGTAGCCCGGAGGAGCACTGCCGGTTCACGCTCGAGCACGGCACCGTCTCTGGAATACCACTAGAAAATAAAGACAGTGTTGGCAAAGACTCAGTGACGAAAACCATGCAACAAACCAAACCACTAAAGAGAGCATTAAGCCACTTGATTAAAATTTAACCCCCGAGACAGATCCCTTTATTCATTTGTTGACCTATTTGGTCCTGCACCAAGAGAAAGCAAAGTTCATACATAATTTCCAAACTTGATTTGCAAGCGGCTCTAAGTGCTGTTCTCCCACAGGTTTGTCTTCAGAAGGTCCTCTGTAAGCAAGGCCCTCTCACGTGCCTAGTTCCTGAGCCCTGACTGGGGCCAGAAATACTGAAAAGCTCTGCAATATTCACAATTTCTGGTAGGCTGTGTCTGCACCCCTCCAAAGTGGTGGTTGTACACTGATTTACAGAAGCAAACATCACTTGGCAATAGACACTGGCCGAAATATTTGGAAGCTGGGATCCAGCTCAATATGAGCCATCAACCGCAACACTGGGAAATGAACAGAAAGACCTGAGACAACTCCATGGTTTCAGGCCCACACAGAGCAGAGAGAAGTGCAGCCTTGCAGTACGGAGAAGCAGCAGGTACAGCTGGGAGCCCACAAAACAAGATCTCCCATTCAGGGGCTCAACACAGGTGGCACGAAGAGATTAATCGGCCTCACCTCTGCCTGCCTGTCCTTTAGCAGCAGGGTTCTCCAAACACTCAACCAAAGTCTAATTTCTAGGCAAAAGGTGATTTGGTGTAACTTCTTAGGAGCGCACCAGCCTCATTGCAACCTCTGACCCAGTGCTGCTCCGTAGCCAAGGCCTGAGAAGGGCAGGAGGAATCTCAGTTTGGTTGAGAGTTTACCTTAGAAACTGTGCAACTCTTGCAATCAAAGCACCAGCTCCAGGCTGCAGCACGTTTCCTGAGTGCAAAGATACGATTCCAGTCAATCGGTTGTACTTCCCTCGCTATTTGCTGCAGGCATCGAAGGGACGTTAACATCTCGGTACCATCCGGCACCCAGATCAGAGCCCCACCACTTGACGGAACAGTCGTGAAGGACGCGCTGATTTCATAAACCTAACGCTACACACTAACCCCTTCCAACCCCGCGATACTGGCACGTATCCCATGGGACACCAGGAGCAGCCTGTCCCAGAGAGCTATCCAGACCAGGAGTTTCAAGTCCGGACGGAGGTTGTTCACTCACCAACGCAGATGTCTCCCAGGACCTCAGGACGAAGATTGACATCTTGAAGGACAGCTGTCATAACAGCAGACAGCAGTTCGTCGGGTGTAGTATCCTAAAAGCACAGGGGATCAGCCCTACTTAACAAACACCAGGAACTGCCCTGTCACCAATCCACCCTCAGACTACTTCAGAGGGCTAGTGCACGATGCTTAGACAGCTCTACTCCACCCCTCAGCTCATGATGGTTGTCATTTTCCCATAAAAGCAGAATTATTCTGCATGGTTTTTACTCTGGGTATCTTTCAAGCATTGTAACACACGCTGCTTTCTTACCTAGCTCGGTTTTAAATGGGCATGCTTTGTAGGGCCTTCAAAGCCAAACGACTGCAGTGAGTTACGTCGCAAGACTTAGCACATGGAGCCTCTAAATTCATTTTGTGAAAGAAACCAGGGTGACCCCTCAGTCGGTGGGAAGCACCGCCAGCGTGACAAGACCTATTTTGAAGGATGACAAGCAACGCGCGTCCTTTGGGACCATCCTGGCACCATGCTCTTGCTTCGGTCGGAGCCCCAGGACTCTGCGCTTGCCACCCAGCGAGGAAAAGGGCTGCTCCAGCAGAAAGGTGTCAGGTCCATGCCAAGCACCGTCGGTACCCAAGCAAGCCGGGCAGCCGAGGGAGACGCTGCTTTTCTAAGCGGTTGCTCTGTTTGACCACAGCAGGTAAAAGCAGCATGGCAGAGACCTACCCCAGGCTTTAAGGGGAGCCGGGAAACTCGTTGGTACCTTGGCCAGCTTTTTTGGGGATGCCAGTGGTCCTGCCCCACTGGGGCCACGCACCCCTCGGCATTAAAACTATCAGAAAATGTTGTTTTTCAGACCATTATAAAGCAGAGCCCCGCTCCTGGGCGATGGGTGGGGGGGGCAGCGAGCAGGCGGGGTGTGTGTGGAGGGGAGGCACGCAGGGGGGTCCCCACCTCCCTGCGGGGGTGCTCAGCACCTGTGGTGGGGCAGTGCCGGGGGGCCTCAGTGACTGGGGGGGCCTCGACCCAGCCCCCTGGGGGGGGGGGTGGGGGTGCTCAGCAGTCGGGGGGAGCGGGAGACCCCAAGCCCCGAGGCGGGGAGGCGGCGGGGAGGCCCCCGGGAGGGGGGGACGGGGGCAGGGCCCCGCCCCGGGCCGTACCTTGAAGCCGCCGCGCTTGGCGCGGCCGATGGCGGTCCTCCGCCCGTGCACCACCACCACATCGTCGGGGCTGGCGGCCCGCGGCGAGGCCCCGGCGCGGCTCCCGCACGGCGCGGCCCGCACCCCGGTCCCGGTCCCGGTCCCCGGCCCCGGGGGGGAAGCGGCGAGGTGCCCCAGCACCAGCTGCACCCGCCGCATGGCTCCGCCGCCCGGCCCCGCCGCCATCTTGTCACCGCCGCCTCCGGGGGCGTGGATGCGGTGGGACGCGCCCCCCCTCCTTTGCATGGCCCCGCCCCCCCGCGGGGACGGCCCCGCCCCCAAGGTTAACCCCGGCTTTAGCGCCGTGCAGGGAGGGGGGCAACGAGACATGAAAATAAACCAGAAAGACCCAACAGAACCGAACCAGATTATAAACAAATAGATATCAAAATAAACAAATAAATTAAAACAAGGGGGGGGAGATAAGGGGGGGGGGAGATAAGGGGGGGGGAGATAAGGGGGGGGGAGATTAAGGGGGGGGGAGATTAAGGGGGGGGGGAGATTAAGGGGGGGGGGAGATAGAAATAGAAATAAAGTAAGAAAAATAAATTTTAAAATAAAAATAAATAAATGAAAAGAAATTAAAATGAAATAAACTTAAACATAAAACCCAGCACATTTGGAGCATTTGAAGGAAGGGGGACGCCAGGACAAAGGGACACGCAGAGCCGTGGGGTCTGAGAACTGCAGAGATTCATTATTTCGAGTAAAACCCACGAACCAGCAGCTCCATCCCTGCCTTGTCACCCCCCCCCCCCCCCCCCGGCCCCGCTGCCGCCTGGGGACGGTCACGCCAGGCAGCCCCTCGCGCCCCCGGCACCGCTCCTCGCCCCCCGCCTGCGCACAGCCACTGCCTACTGGGAACTGTCCTACTGGGAAGGGGCTGTACTGGTGTGCAGATGACCGGCTCCAGCCTCCCCCCCCAGAGAAAATCATTTCTCGATGGATACGTGACGATGCGGCGCGCAGGGAAAGCCACCAGGCCCGCAACAGGCAAAATAAAGTAAAATTAAAAAAAAAAAAAAAAACAAAAACCAAAAAGCAAAAGACAAACAAAAACCAACTTCACATGGCATAATATTACATTCTCTTTTCCTAGTTTCATTCTGTACATCAGAACACGGCAAGGGTTTTAAAAAATAAAAAGGCAAAGGCACCTGAGGAGCGAGTCGCACACACACACGTGCGCACACACATGTGTGCGCGCACACACACACACGCCACACCCATCCACGGGAGGGTCTGGGTGATGTGGGGGCCCTGGGAGCATTTTGGGGCAGCCCCAGCCCGGGGAACCCCGTGTTTTGCTCTCAAGGCTTTGGAAAGAAGGAAAACACCCACCCACCACTGAAGGGCTGAGAAAATCAAAATGGAACAGATTTAATGAAAGAGGAGAAAACAGCTTAAAAATGGTGGGAGTTTTTAGCTTTGGTGAAAACACACTTTGTTACCCTCTTCTGACAAAACCCTTCCCAGCCAACACTGATTATTTTTTTTTCTTGCATTTTTTTCCATCCATCCCATACTACTGAACAGACTGATGGATTTGGTCCTATTCACAGAATAAAATTCTTCATTCCCCCTCGGAGGAAGGGGACGACTTTATCCCCCCCCCCCCCCGGAGGAGAGCTGCCCATCACCGCTCTGCTCGACTGGCACAAACCCCGGGTGCTGCCCTGCCGCAGCCCCCCAGCTTCACCGGAGCCCCCCAGCTTCACCGGAGCCCAGCCTGTATAATAACTGGTCTCTGCAGCTTTGCAGGCAAATTTATAGGGAATCCTTTTAGCTATTTCTTTTAATTTGCCCTAACACTACCAGCGTTTTATTTTTTTTTAAACTGAAATAACTCTAATTTTTGCTTCTCTTTTCAGAGCTGTGGACAAGGAAACACTCCCACTGCCACACCAGCGGTGCAAAGTCTTGATCTCTTCCACGCAGAAGAATTCAAGGATGTGTGAAATCACACGAACAACCAATTTCTCAATTTCCTCTTCAGTCCAAGCAACACTTTTCATTTTCCATTAAAAACAATATTAAAATAAACCCGTGTTTGACACACTGGCCTGAAGATTGCAACCTCCCGGTAACGGCTTATTTAACCCTTTGCTGAACCAGATGGAAATAGCTAATGCAGCAGGGAAGGGGGAGGTGGGATGGTGCAATTAATTTGTCCAAAATAACCAAGATCTGATTAATTAATTAGCTTCCAGGGAACCTGTGCGTGCTCCCTGCCCAGGTTTTCCAGCAGGGTAGTGCTGGTCAAAGAGGCTGTAGCCCAACTCTGCTTTCAACTGGCCCATTTTCTCCTACAACTTTGAATACACTGGGGGAAGAAATCTGCTTCCAGCTGCCCTCAACCGACACAGCTCTGCTCTCCTGGTCTGAGCCTTCATGGTCCTGCAGCTGCTCCCTCGGGCACCACTGCGGAGGTGACGTCCTCCTTCCCTGCATCCGGGGTTGGTCCCACGAGGCATGGAGGAGAAGGCACCCAGCCCAGATCCGCAGGCGCCGGTCCCCTCTGCCTAATTTTAGGCACCTGCTTGGGTTTTACAGAGACCCGCTGGGCTCCTCCTGCAGCTCCGCTTCCAAAACACGTTGACATCCCTCCAGCCCCAGCACAGCAGCATGGGCACGGGTTAGCAGGGCTACGGCTATGAGCAGAGAGCCGCCCTCGCCAAGATCCCCTCCGGCTCCCACCTGAACCCTGATGGTTCCAGCACAAACTGGCTGGTGCTCAGCCCTGCCCACTGCAGGCATTGACAGCTTTTAAACATCCCTCTGCATGGCCCGTGGCAGAGGCCCTAGGCATCCGTCCGTGGGTGTACCCCACAGAGACCTCCTGCGCCCCGAGAAGACCCCTTCTTCCAAGATTTGCACATACACACACGCGTGCACACGCGCACACACACGCACAAACGCAAAGTCAACATGGCTGCTGCATCATTGAGCCTGACCCCGTGCTTTGTGTCGAGTCGAGCATCACTCCTTGATTGTAACCGCTTAAGGCACAGAACAGTATTAAACGCCGCCCCACTGGAGATGCTGGTCCCGCGACCTCCAGGAGGGTTCGGTCCCCTTGTGAACGGGGACACCCGGGTCCCCCCGACTCTGCGGTCTGAGGATCATCTCCTCCGGCTTGGCTGAAGCCCCTGTCTGTTCCCCTGCGAAAGGTGGTGATTGCCACCAAGCATCTTATTCCATCCCTGCTCCCGGGGATGCTGCCAGCATCGCTGTCATGCTGGGGGGGCGACAGATCCCATTTGCTGCACTTTCCCCAAGAGATAAGCAACACGGCGAAGGGGGGATGACCCCAATATCGCTGGCGGCAAGAAGGTTACTTGGTCCTAGGCCAGCACCCGCACAGTCCGGGAAATCCCTCGCTCTGAATTCCCGGCGCCGACGGTCCTGAGCGCAGCTTGGAAATCCAACAACGTGGCAGGTGCCGAGCCGGTGCCGAACAAGAAGGGACCTGCGGGGGCCACCACCAGGACAGCCCAGGGCGGAGGTCTGAACCGCAGAGCGCAAAAGGCCGCTGGTCTGGCAGCCGCCCCCCTCCCGTCGGCGTTTCCCCATGCCTGCTGCCAGGGGCTCAGAGCCCGCAGTTGACGAAGGGGTGTCTCAGCAGGTCCTCGGCTGTCGGCCTCCGCTTCTCCTCCACGAAGATCTGCTTGAGGAAGTTGCGGCAGGAGTTCGAGACGCCGTCGGGGAGCTGGGGGTTGGTCGGCTGGGTGGCGATTTTAAAAATAGCCGCCATGGCTTCGAACTCTGCCCACGGCGGCTTCTCCGTTAACATCTCCACCACGGTGCAGGCCACGCTCCTGCAACAACGCCAAGCACGCAGGGGTGAGACAGCGGGTAAGGGACTGGGGTGGCTGTGCATTTGAAGCCTAATCGGCTCTAGAATTGCGCCTGCCTGGACAGACTGCGCGGGGAGCAAACCCATGTGAGAGATGGGCACACGTCTCCAGTACGCGTGGCCCCCTGAAGCTCACTGTTCACACGGGTCCTTGGCACAGGGCTCTCCGCTCCCACTAGCGAGAGTGAACTTGCAAGCCTTGCCCTAAAGCTGGTGGCTTTTCTGCCTGTGTTAACTGGTGAATATTTAGTTTCATAAAAGCATGTGAGACACCTTATCGGAGCATGCCCTGAAGGGAAACCCAGGCACAAGTTTAGACACCACGGTTTCAGCAATAGCACGTAGTTCCCCAGGAAGCTGAGCCAGAATGAAATGTGTTCACCTACATTCAACTTCATCTCCGACGTGCATCTGAGAAGGAGCACGTCAGATGAGCAGCAAAGAGCCTGAGAGGTTTCCCTGTGCTTGCTGAGGAGTCCTCGTCTCAGCAGAGACCCTCTCAGCCACCTCCATTCGTAGTTGCTCCTAAAAAATTGAACCCTCCCATCAGCCAGAGCAGACGGTGCAGGGCTGCCTGCTAAGGACTCCCTAGGTTTCCCCCCCAGGCCTCCAGCGGAGGGACTAGTTTTTGTTGACCCTGCTTTGCTTGGGCACCCAACGGAAAGCAGACTCTGAAAACAGCGCTTCCTCCTCATTTATTGCAAGGATTAGTAGCGTTATCCCAAGTCTTTTAGGCTCCAGCTGACATCTGTGGATCTCCACAGATCAAAACATTCACAAGCAGCCAATGATTTTGGTTGTCTTTGTGCCTCAGCCACAGCAGTTTTTGAGAGGCCGCATGAGATCACCCTGAGCCCCCGAGCTGGGTTTAGCTGACTTAAGATCAGGGCCACCGAAACTCAACAGCCCTTTTAGCAAACTTTGTTACCAACCTGCTTTCCAGAATTGAAGAGCAGCTACAGGGTCGAGCTGCGCATGGCCCTCAGACATGATAAAAGCTTCCAAATGCAAGTTGTGATTTTGAGTGCTCCTGTTTTGGGATTTTCAGCTACGACATGCTCCCTCTGGATATTGATCTTAACATTTAGCTCCCATTTCCATCCTTTGCACTGCTCCATCTTCCAACTACTAGCTCTACCTATTGCTCCCACTCCAACTTCCCAAAGGGATTATTTGTTTAAGTGGCAGTGGTGGGGTTTCTACTGTATTCCTTACCACACGTCAGCTTTTCTTCCATAGCCTTCTCCACTGATAACCTCTGGGCTCATCCAGTATGGTGTTCCCGTGACAGATTTAATCCCAGTCCCAGACATGCAGATGGTCTGGATGCGTTTGCTGGCCCCAAAATCTCCAAGTTTCACATTTCCAGCAGAATCTCTCAAAATATTGGCACCTAGGGGTGAAAAAGCAAAACCAAAAACCCCAAGAGATGAAGCAGCAACCTGAGTTGAAGTGACTACAGTGAGGAGAGCAGGAAGGGTGAAGGCAAAGAGCTGGACATGAGGGAGCCTTGGTGGGGCTGGACTCCGCATTACGCACCCCCCCCCTCTCCTAAGACAGCTGCTCTCCAAGAGGGTTGACTTCCATTGCCTCTCCTGAATAGTCTCCCTCAGCAGGTTTCCCAAAAGTGAACAGTGAATGGGAGACAACAGATCATCCTCCCCATGTGTAGACAGCAGAACAGAGTCTCAGATCCCTCTGATTGCCAGGGCCTCTCAATTCTTGGGTATGTTACACCAGGTTTTCAGATGTGTAAGGGCAGTTAACAATAATGCCTCTCAAAAGTACTTAATCTGGGCTTCCCAAGCAGGAAGACAGCACAAGGTTTTGGTTTCAGCTGCTTGTTCAAGATTCTCATGGTTCAAGATTCTCATGGTTCAAGTTGGTGAAGGCCAGGGGCAAAAATACTTGAAACACCAGATCCCAGCACTATGTTTTTCACAAGAATTTATATTGGGGTGGGGGGAGGTTGGGTTGAACAAATCCAAACAAGCAAGAAGCCTCTTTGTATTATCTACTCACCTTTAATGTCTCTGTGGACAATCATATTGCTGTGTAAGTAGAAGACTCCTTGCAAGATCTGCCTGGTGTACTTCCGTGTGACGTTCTCGGTCAGAGCACCGTAAGCTTTTAGCTGGTCCTTTATTGAGCCCTGTTGCAGTGAAAAAACACGTACCAACTGTAAGGACCAGCAGAACCAGGTGCCTCATGTCGCAGTGACTTTTTAAACTTTCCTGACCACTCTATCTCCCAGCTTATAAAAGCCACTCTGCTGTAGAAACAACAAGATAAAAATCCACTAAGTGCTGAATGGAGCAAGGACTTGTTCCCCATGTCCCAGATCCCAGTGGAGAAAGAGCTATGGTCTCTGGTGTGTATCAGTGCTACCTTCTGCCAACACTACAGATCTTTTTCCCCCTCTAGTGGCTGGACATCACCAACAGCTCACGGAGAAGGACCAAACCGATGAGGAGTTACAACTCAAGTGAGAGGATCAACTCGACTAGTTCTTCAGGGCCAAGCTGATGAGTCAGTCTTCTATGAAGCCTCCCCCCTCCCAACTTGTCACAGCAAGGACTACCCACTGCCATGAGGCAGACAGACTCATGAGGGACATGATCAGCCCCACATGGGACTGCTTGGACCCAGGGTAGACAATTTGCAAGTACCCAGCCTTGAATTTCTGACCCAGGCACGCAGGCTCCTACTGGTTTGATTTTATTGAACAAAGAGGGAAGGAAGCAGGGGTGCGGACATCTACCATCTGCAAAACGTTGACCCCCTTGGTTTTAGCTGTATTTTCTGCCCACTTGGAAATGGATGTCCCTCACTACACCAGAGCTGGGTTTTAGCAGGGATGAACCAGAGGCAGATCTGGGGTTCAACCAGAGAGGTCGCACCCAGGTCTACCTCCAGCATTCAGGTTGGTTGAAGAGCAGGAGTGGAAACTCAACCTGTTTCTGCCTGTCCTGCAGCTCCAGGGTTGATCCAAGATTGCCATAGGTCCTTCTCTTCTGGGAACAGTGGGGTGCTCTGCTCCAAGTCAGTCACTCAAACTGTATCAGCTTTTCCACATCCACCCACCTCTGCTGTTGCTCTGCCCAGCTACTGTTTTGGCCTTCTTTTGAGGCTGGTGGTGAACCTGTGGATGGGCCTCTCCTTTCCCTTTCACAGTGATGCTGAAGTAACCCGAGATGCTCTGAAATTACCCCCTCGTACAACTTGTATGCAGGGTATATTCCCTCACCCACAACCCAAACAAGCTTTCTTATCCTGACCTCCCTCACCCTGATGGGGGGACATCAAACATGATACTGAAGAAGGGGAAACAGGGTCTTCAAGGCCTTTGGTCAAAGAGACCATTCCATTTTCCAAGCATAAATTTAAAAAGATAGTTTATGGGCAGGGCAGGATAGAAAATACAGAGTCAGCTATTTAATGGGGGCAATCATAAGAATGCCAGACTAATGGTGCACCCGAGCTTGGCCTCGTGAAGATTTTGCCAAGCTGGCACTGTTAAATCAGAAGCTTGGCCAGACCCAGCATTGTGGAGCTGCTGTGCTGCAAGGTTTGGGAATTCATGCGCTTCCACTGGCCTTGGAAACCAAAGCCCTGAGCTCCTTTTGTGAAATGAGACGTTGTTGCAGCACGAAAGTCAATCTGTATTTGGTCAGAGCTCTGGTTTATCATTAAAAAAACAAACATTCAACTTCCAGCCCTGCTGGACACTGTCCCAGCATCAAATGTTGGTTTCCTGACTGCTAACAAACATCGGCACACTGCAGAATAAGCGGCAAGGGGACTGCTGAAACCCCAGAGGGGTTTACCCCTCTGGGTCCATGCCTCATGGCAGGGCCTGAAAGTGAGATGCCTGCCCGCAGGGAAAGAGGGAGGACAGGGCTTGGAAGGGACTCAAACGTGTGGAAGTCCACCTGACTACTCATGTGCAAGATGCGTTAGGAGGGCTTCTTGCATGTTTACTAATGACCAAAATTATTTGCAACCAGATGACTTAATAGTCCCTTCTGACCTTACAAATCTCTGTATAAACAAAGGTTTATTCTCCCACACTCTGGGGAATGAGTCCAGCTGGACAGGCGGGACTTAGGAGAACAGATCCTCCAGCAATGTAAATAGCGTTATGCTGGTTTATACCAACCAGTGACTTTGTCTAGATGGCTGATGTAACTCACATGCTCTCTAACAGAGAAAGATGTTCAACTAATCTGCGTACATTCTCCAGCCCCTGCTTAGACTCCCTCAAAGCTTCCTGATCATCTTTTTTCCCTAGGGCTATTTTATCCTATATCAGCAAAGTCACAAATTGAAGCCACTCCTGCACGAGAGGCTAATGCTACCAACAAGAAGTTCTGTTCTGAAGAGGAGAAGACTTACAAGTGAGTAACACTGTTTTTAATACACACGTGCTGAAAGCCATAAATAATTGGTGACAGCTGTGGGTGGACAGTTGTACTATTAGCTTTTCCTGCAGGGATCTGCAATAAATACTTAAGGGTGGGCTCAGGCCACAGTGTTCGGAGCCAGATCTGGATCGTATCCCACATTCACCAAGTTCAGATTCCAGACTGTGAACACACCCTGCTCCAGGATTCAAACCTAAAACCTGCCTTCAAGGCTTTTGATTTCACCCACTATACTACCCCCAAACCGGGCTTCACCATGACATTTGACTCACAACCTAAGTTTTCCCAAGCCTTAGGGATGCATCCACTGTTTTGGTTTGGCTCATCAGATATAGAGCAGCTCAGCTGAACAGTTTAACTCCAGATCCAAATTTCACCAAACTCCAGGGCAGTCTAAATCTGTTCTCTCAGGATAATCTCTAGCAGGAACCACACTTACCCCTGGCATGTATTCAACAAAGATAGACAGTTTCTTCTCCTCAGGATCCCGCAAGCACCCGTAGTACTGCACTATCCTGTCATGACGGAGAGTCTTCAACAGCTGAATCTCACATTCTAAGGCGTTCACCTCCTGCAACAAAACAGACGTGCTTCGTGACAAAAGGGAATGGTTACTTTGGCAATATTATCCAAGTAGTGCTCGATGCTGCGCACTCTTCATAGCACCTGCGAAGCTACCCACAAGGACATCAGCCACGCAAGGCTCAAATGAGGACTGCTGCCCTAAGAATAGAATAGAATAGAATATTATATTTCAGTTGGAAGGGACTTACAACAATCATCTAGTCCAACTGCCTGACCAATTCAGGGCTGACCAAAAGTTAAAGCATGTTGTTAAGGGCGTTATCCAAATGCCTCTTAAACACTGACAGGCTTGAGGCATCGACCACCTCTCTAGGAAGCCTGTTCCAGTGCTCGAAGGAACAGGTAAGGAGAGAAGGAGATGGGATACGCAAGGGCTTGGATTTGAGACAGGTTTACTTATTTACTTCTGCTCAAGGAGTTTTTCTGGAAAGGTGTGAATGAAGACACCAGCAAAGCTAATGGGGAGCCCAGAGTAGGAAGAAGGTGAAGGGAGCAAGAAGGCTGAAACTAAGGAAGAGCAGACAGACCTTCAAGAGATGATACCCAAGACAGAGCAGCCCAACATGACCAAGGAACTGGGAGGTAGAAAAGTCACCAGAGCATGCTGACTGGTGCCACAAGCCATTTGGGACCACACACACTGTCTTTACACACTGCCTTCCATCAGGCACACAGACCCCTCCCACCACCTCTACCCTCAGCCTCCACCCCACAATGCCCCAACATGCTGCAGAACGCAGTCCTGCCCCTGTACTTACTTTACTTGTCTCTTGACTGTCGGGGTCAAAAGGCACCTGTTTCACCGACAGCTCCCGGCCAGTGTCGGCATCGTAGCAGAGATAAACTTCCCCAAAAGCTCCTCTTCCGAGCAGCTTCCCCAGCCTCCAGTTCACAGGTGCCTGCAGGGCTACACAAGAGAGGAGAGGGTTGAGAGAAGAGCACAGCAGGGAGACTTCAGCACCAAGGTCCATCTGACCCTACAGAGTGCAGATCAGGCTTGCAATTCGCTCATCAAGGCAAGCAGTGAGCCACCCTCTCCCAGGGGCACCACGACAAACCAGTTTTAATTGCACAAATGCTACCGGTGTGTGTGTGGGATGTCTCCCAGTCTGCACTAGTATAAAGCAGAAACAAGTCCCAGAAAAGTCATATTTCTTTAGCGTCCTTCCTCTAGAAAATGCTTTCTTAGCTAATGTTGAACTTTCCTCTGCTATAGGAGTGGTTAGCAGGATACAGCATGGCTGAGCAGCAACCCAGGCAGGGACCAGTAAAGAGTTTTATCTCACTAGTCATTTCTAGGTTGTTATCCATCACTGAACAGGCCCAGAATGCACCAATTTCTACAGTAGGGGCAGCCTTGCAATACCAGAGCAGCCTGTAAAACCTCTGGGCCCATGTGCTCCTGCATCCCAAGTCTCCTGGAAGCTTCTGCTGTGCAAGCACATTGACAGTCCAATGCAAAAGCAATTCTCTGCAACTCAGCAAGTGATAAAAACCAGCTGACCCCATACGCGCCCTCAAGTCAAGGCCAAGGTACAGTGTGTTGTATTAAGTCTTCCTCACTGAGATGTAAGCTCGCGCAGTGTGCCTCGTGTTGGGGATGGAATCAGGGTGCATTCACACATGGTTAGCTTAGTTAATGCCCATTAACTCAGCAGGTGACGGTAACTTAATTTTGTGTCGAGACCCAGACGTACTGAGATCCCAAACACTAGTGGCTTTGATTCACTTACAGTTCCTAGCTTTCGTAGGGGAGGTGCTGAAGACCTGCAGACCTTTTTCACAATTGTTCCACCATTTGGGCCTGTACTCGTCGTACTGCAAGGTGCTGAGCTTGCTGTCCCCATTAAAGCTCTTGGTTCGGCTAGAAGGGACGAGGTGAAACAGGTTCTCCTGTGGGAAGTAACTCCTGGGGAAAGTCCTCCGGCCTGTAGGAGAAAAGGGGGAGAATTATGGCAAGAATGCACTCACCAGCTTGGATCTACCTATCACCACTTTCTCAGGTCGCTGCCCAGATCCATTGATGCACCTCTTCAAATTAAACAAAACAAGCTTAATGAAACTGAAGCAAGGCCCTGTGAACGTTTTAAATTAAATTTAAGAGTTGTTAACAGCAGGCATTACATCTAATGCAGATGTTTCCAGAGGGATTTGCAACAGTTTAATTACATTAGGGTTTTTGTTGGTTGTTAATCACAATTAAACTCTGAATAGGCAGGAATTTACACTGCAAATTATCCCTGCCATCCCCTAAGACCACAATACAAATGACCACACAAGCAATGCCAGATCTTGTGATAACTGCTTGCACAAGGGTGGTGTCAGTGAGAGATGAAGTTCCTTCTGGATGGCTCAATATGCTGTCTGCATGTCCTCAGTATTTTTTTTCCCAAGGGAATTTGATCCTTATTCAGTTTCACCTCCCACCACTTGCAGTCTCACACAGCGAAAGAAGCAGCAGCAACAAGGTGATGGAGTGGTCCCCAAAGCTCAGAGCTCACCAGCTTAAAACAGAGATGTGAACAGATACTGCTATCCTGAAATTGCTAGGTGATTTCGTACAGCTCTGTGAGAAACCTGCTGTCACAAACCAGCATCCTCAAAAGCAAGCAATTTAGGAGAACAGAAAGGTTGATATTGCCAGGGATGAGAAATGCTACCCATCCATGTGGCTAAGTTAAAACACCAGGTATAAGCAGAGGAGGAGCTGAGCACTGACTTTCATACATGCTGTAGATGCTCAGCACTTCCCAAGAGCAGACCCGCAAGGTCTCACAGAGCATGCTCTTCAGAATACGCAAGTGAATCCCAAATCACTTGGTTCTTCTCCTTTTATTAGAAAATTCTCCTTCCCAAGTCTCTCCAGTCCTAGGCACTGTCAAAAGCCACTGAGATCCTGGACCGAGCACCTCCCTCCCCAACCCTCCATCATTTTCTTACCATCACTGTAGTCCTTGCGACTTTGGGAGAGGTGGTACTGCCTCGGGAAGGTCCCACCTTTCCCAAACCTCTCGCAGAACGGGATGTCGAAATCTGACAGGAGGGAAGAAGAGATGCGTTTCTGAGATCAGCTCAGTATCAAATGCCCAGAGTGTTTCTTATGGGAAAGTGTTCTGGTCTTCAAGCTAAATTACAGACAAGAATGAGGAGACAAGCCGTTCATTTACACGACCATACGTTCCCCAAGGCTCACTCTGAAATCTGTCCACAGTCACACACTCCTCAGTGGAAAATAAGGGTTAGACACACTGGTCTTGGTTCCCCTAAAGCGAAGAGGTTTAACTGCTGACTTTATGGACCCTGGCCCACACTGTTCAAATACAATGCAGGGGATTAACATAGACCATGCCTGGTTTCCAAGACAGAGCACTAAACACCTTATTTGCACATGGAAAATACAAAAATTAGCGTGGAAACAGAACTGCCAGGCCCAGATCCATCTACTCCAAAACCTCTGGTCTGATATCAGCTATTTCCAGGGAAATGCAAAAATCCAGCACTTGGCTAACACGGGACAATCCCTCCCCTCTTTCTTCTCAGATGTGATGCCTGACCTCTGAAAGCCAGAGACCAATTTATACCCCGAGAGCTCCAAACTTTTATATTTATTTTGATTAAATGCTAGAAAGATAGATTTAGAATATACAGAAGGGATTAAAGATCATCAGAGTTTAGGTTAGACGTGAGATTGTGAGAGCAATGGATGGATGTGTGAGATAAGGACTTTTTTTTTTTTTTAATAAAAAAACGCAGCACAGGAAGCTATTGCTGGTAGCACTGAATAACTTGAGATTAAAATATCTGTCATTTCCCCCCCATCTTTCACCTCCTTTTTTTCCTCCATCCAACTCTAATGACACAGTCCGTTCTGATTGTTTGTTTGTCTTAGCCTGGGGCCAGCAGCTGCTCCTTGGAGACCATTCCTGGCCTCAGCCGCGCTTCAGCATGATTTCCCCATTACAGCAGTGCTCAAGAGGAGCACATAATGGCTGAAATATGGTCAGCAAGAAAAGCAACAAGGACAGGTCAAGAGGTTCTCGGCAAGCCATGTGTGAGTGACGGTCTCGAGTGCTGTCTCAAAGCAAAATGCCTCCCCTACCACTAGGGATGTATTAAAACCTTCAGTGACATGGACTGACTGCAGCTTCATCTCTACATTTCAATCTAGAAATCCTGCCTCAGGCCAGGAATGAGTTATCATGCTACAGGCTGACTGCCATTTGTTCATTTTTAATAGTGAAAGTCATTACAATATTACAGAGTTTCCATGATTTAACCAGCTGGATGTTTGTAAGTGATTAAGCAGTAACCTATGATCCTTGCAGGTTACCAATACATTTTCTCTAACAGCATTTGCAGTATCACAGATTAATGGAAGTGGAAGAGGTATAACTCCCTAGAGAGTCTCGGACTCAGGTTTTGCTATGTAGGAAGTCGAGATCCTGAAAGTACAACTCACGGGTACTAACAGAGACAAAAGGTGATGTTTTGTCAGCCACAAGGCTGTTCCAGCTTCTCAGCACCTCCCAGTTGTCTCCAAATACAAAAGCAAGGCCCCCTCAGCAGCTTCTTCCAACACAGAGCTCATCTCTGATCTTTCAACACCTTTATTTGCCTGCATCCATTTACTTCAGGGCCCTTGCTACCCAGCTTGGACTGTTGTTGCTGTAAACTGATTCCCAAACCAGGCCCAAAGGTTCTTCAGTGCTACCACTATTGCTGCAGAGCCAAGAAGGGTTAATGATGACAAGAGCAGCCCTGCCTGTGTTTGATGCTCTGGGTCTTTTGATTTTAGAGAACATTCATGTTTGATCATTGCAGGGTCATTTTGCAGTTTAACCTAAGAAATGGAGCTGGTTTGCTTGATTGTTTTTACTTTTCATGCAGTGCCACTCCTCCAATAGCCTTTATCCAGTTTCATTATTACATGCTTTTTATAATTCTAAGCAAATACAAACCTTCAAGAGTGCTTACCCATGCAATCAAGACTGTCTTTGTGATGGCTCTTCCTCCCAGGAACAGGGGTTTGGGTAAAGGGAGGGCTGCAAAGGGATGAAAAAAAAAAAAAAAAAAAAAAAGGATGTACTTTATTATATCAGAAAGGCTCTGGAATGAATTAGGAAGTGATTACATGCAGAAAGCACAGGCTATACCACGAGACGCACTGATCACTGATCAGTCCAGTCTACCCGACTGAGCTCCCATCCTCAACCTGCACAAGAATGAAGACTGTTTTTTTGCTGAATCACAGCTTGTTCCTGTGGCAAACAAAAGGGATGTTGCAGAAAACACAGTCACCAGGCTGAAACGAAGCAGCCAAAGATTGCACCGTAACACCTATGCACAGAAGGAGGGATGCAGATTTCTCTTCCCTCAATGTCAAGTGTTCAACCATGCAACTCTGCTTTCTGTGAACATTGCTTAGTTGCTGCAGATGTACATGCTTGGAGTCCTTCACTCACACTTGATTCGTACGGGTCTCCCCTTCTCTGCAACATCATCCCCCACCTTCCTCACGCAGGAGGGTCCGTACCACCACTGGGTACACATACCCTCCCAGGAGACCAGGAGAGAAGAGTGAAGGATTGGTGCTTCAAGGCTCAAGGTCTTTTATAAAACTACATTGAGAGGATGATAAAGCACTGCAAGAGGATCTCAGCAATCCTAATTTCACCCCAGCCTCCGTAAGGGCCAACAGGGTGACCTGAACAGGTTGCTTTTCCACTCTCCCTTTTAACAAAGTGGGCATAGTAGTAGAAATCTGCTTTGTAAAGTGCTCTGAAATCGACTCATGTCAAAGCTGATCACAACAGGTTTGCTACAGTGAAGAGGAATTTGTCGTGTTATTTCTTAGCATCAGACTGGTCACCCTGCCTGGTGACTAGCTCTGCCCTCTTGAGACTAATGCCATCTCAAGCAATTGGCAGCAAAGGCTCAGCTACGTCTTTGCAGGACTAGTCATACTTACTCCTCTTTCTGCCTTTGAAGAATATAGCCCTCCTCGTGCCTTCTCCAGTTCCTAGACCCCATGATTGAACACGGCTGCCTGCTTCTTTGTACGTGAAACCAAGCCATACCCTTGCAAACATGCCTAACACTCTTCTCTTGGGTCACAATAAAGCGTTATAACCAGGCTGTGCTCCTTCTGTCGTTCTTCCTAGCAAAGCCTATGCAAAAGCAAAGCTGGGGCATTGAGGCTGGGAGCACAAGGAATCCAGCTTCCATACAGCCGTAACAATGAGCAAATACATCACAGGAAATTATTAAAAGCCACAAAAAGGAAATGGACCTTGATGCTGAGACAGATCCAAAGTGTACAGAGCTGCAAACCTGAAGCACGCTACACAATCAAATCAACACAACGCAGACCTGCTGGAACACAGCCTTGATGCTGTACGGCAAAAGCAACAGGGGGAAAAAAAAAAAAAAAGAAAATCTTTGATGCAGATGGAAAAAAAATATATACTGCTTCCCAAAAGGACACTGTGTCTTATACGCAGCCTACTGTGCAGAGCAGCAAACATACAGTTGCTGTGCACGTGTGAGCTTGGACCAACCAGACGCACCAACTATTGAACTGCAGCCTGTGTTAGTACAACGTGTCCTAGTTGCTTCCTGCTGAGAAGCTAAACTTAGTTGTTGCTCGCCTGGTGTCCTCAGCACCTTGACTGACATATCTGTGGCTGCTAACAGTGCGCGGGGGCTGCCGAATTTACAAGCGGTCAATGGAGAGCAGACAGCATGTCCGGGGAGGAGTAGGCATGGAGAGGCTAATGGAGTATTGACTTGGCGACTGCAGAAAGCCAGAGGGGTAGGAAAGGGATCTGACTGAAGCAGAAAACCTGGGCACACAAAGCCAGGCTGCCACAGATCCCCAGCTACTTCATCCAGCTCAGATTACTGCAAAGCAAATCATACCAGGTGTCTGTATTAGGATCTGGCTTTTAGCACAAAAACATAGATTTGTTTTTCTCAGGTGCATCCTCATCCCAACAGGAACCTCAGGGCATGCCACTGACCCCGCTCCTCTCCTGCTATGCATTTCAGCTTGTGAACATGGTGACATGCATGACTCACCTGTCCACAGATCTGTCCAGCGACTGGCAGCTCCCAGACAGCGACTCATCGGGGCTGATGAAAGCTTCAAGCATCTGACAGTGAAAGAAAAGGGAAAACGATAAAACCACGCACTGTAGCTCTTCAAGCTCCAGTACTAGCAGACCTCTGCAGGGTCAACAAGGCTCCACCAAAGCCGGCTGATTTACACCAGCTGATGCCAGCCCCAGTAGAGATGAGATCCAATCTATCAAAAGTTTTCTTCCCAGTGGAAATCCGTTTATGATGCCCTCTCTGGATTATTGTTCTTTCCAACAGCTATTTGCTAGTGGGGAAACCAAGGCAAAGATAATTAGCACCCTGATGTTCAAACCATGCTAGGAAGTCAATGAGATTCAAAGTGCTCAAAGTATTTGTGAAAAAGAATAATAATAAAAAAAAATATATCAGGACACAAACAGTGTGCCCAAGGCCGAGCAGATATTGTGCGCCACAGCCAGGATCACAGCCCTGGACTCCTGACTTCCCCAAGCTGCCCTGGCACACGAGATCAGCCTTCCTCTCTGGTGATAAGCGAAGCATCATCAGGGCTTTTGGCTAGAGGAACTGCCTTGGCTCTCCCTAGCTCAGTGAGTCAAAAGCTGCATTTATGTTGCTTCCTGGATGAGACATTGTACTGGACGGGGTTATTTATAGCTGGTTAGTAACAATAGAGGTTTTGTATTGAGTGGCAAACCCAGGGGCTATGTGCACTTCTATGTGGAGCAGAGCTTGCTCAGGGCCACGCTGTGCTGTGGTCGGTACGATGCTTCCTCCCGGCTGCAGACCCATCGTGGACACTCCCTAACCCTTACTCCACAGCCAGCCCCAAGCCCAGCTCGTTCCTGGGAAAGCTGAGCAGCAAAGGTTAAACACCACACGGAGTCACCCTTCGCTGGCTCCTGGACCCAAGTCTGGCTCCCGGACCCAGGTCGCTCCTCCTTCCCCATGTACGGGAACAGCCTCCCTTTCCATGTGCTGTTCCTGCGTTAGACCTCCTCTACCGGTTGTCATAACAGCTCACATTGTTTTGGCAGGACAGTCCTAATTGGAAAGTGAGATTTTTCTCGGCTTCCCAGTTTTTACCCCAAAGCCTCATCCTTCAAAGTGCACCAGCTAAAGAGCAGCAAGACCCCTGCTAGACCCCGCTCCCCACCTCTGCCAGCCACGCCAGGTCTCTCCCAGTGGTTAAAATAATGCTGAAACGGACTCATTTCTTGAAAGCATAGAATTGGGAATCCAAGCAGGTTCCATGCTCAACCTCTGCCCATCTGCCAAGCTGGTCTCAAGGCAAAGACCGCAGTTATATCACAGGCTTGCACAGGGGCATCCCCCAAAAGGCAGCAGGCACTAGCTTGTAAGTGGTTTTCCACAAGGCACATATGGAAGCTGCAGCACGAGGACATTCTGAGGGCAAAGCCCATATGGGGAAAAGCACGGTTGCTCAATGAGAAGAGGGAGAAAAAAAAAAAAACAAACCAAAACCATCCCCAAATCCCCTTTTTCCTGCATTTAACTTGCCAGAGAAGGGCAGCAGGCCACCCACAGCGTGATGCTGGGGAAAAGCGAGGAGAGCATCTGGGAACCTTCATTAGGAGCAGGCTCAGAGCTCAGCTAGCGCTAACGGAGCTCCATTAAAAGCCAGTGGAGCTGTGTTGATTTACACCCAAGAGGGGGTTCATGTGGACCCTCCCCCTGCACGCACACACAATTTGTCTTAATCCCACCAAACGTGTTTGGAAGTCATGTGGAAACAATAGAAAGCCAACTTTTGGCTGCAAGGAGCACAAGATACATCTGCGCTCTGAAGCTGCCAAGACTCACCCAGAGTGACTTTCTTATTTTATTAATGGCTGTATAATAAACCATTTGAAAACACAACTTTGCCATGGAAACACTGGCACAGCCTGCACACAAAAGTGGAGCTAGTGGGTGCTATCTGAGTGTAGGAAATGCACATCTCCCTAGGCAAGATCCTTGCAGCCTGCTAGAGTGAGCTTAGTGCCTTCCAGATGTCCCTCCATGTCCCTCCTGCACGGCCAGCCCTTCTGCAAATTGTGGATCCTGGTCCTGCCCTTCCAAGAGCTTTGCAAGAATGAATTCTGTGCCCACTTAGCCCAGCTGACTTCACAGGACCTATATGAAACTCTTCGGACCTATAGCTTGAGCAGAGATGCAAATGGAGAGGGAGGTGTAAGCTGCTCATGCTCTGGTCCCTTGACACTCCAGAGTTTCCCCCATCGTGGGTACCAAATTGACTGGAGGAAGAGGTACTGCTCATCACTGTGCTGAAGAGCTAGCTGCTCTTTTATTACTGAGGGACTGGAATATACGAACTCCTTAGTAAGAGAGGAAAAAAAAAATATATATGGGGGAGGGACAGAGAGACAAAACCACAGAGAGAGGCTGTGGGCAGAGCCAAGAACTGTAGTGGGAGCTCAGGCAGAAACAGCCCACGGGAAGCAGCGAGAGCTGCTGATATCCCCAGGCTGTTGCAATCGCAGGCAATCGGTTGCTTGGCACACTCCCTCGTGGTCCCCGGGATCCAGGAAGGCTGCGGCCATGAGGGCCTGGCAGCTGGCGTGCACGCGTGTGCCAGATCTACACTCCTCCAGAGCCACCTGAGGTGCCTGAGCATGTTGCCATCACCACTGCAGCTGGCTTTTAGGGTTTCTAGAAATCAGGCCCACTGTTTCTTGGGCATGTCAAGCCCAAGGGCACCCATTCCTGGAAAAAGCTGGCCTGAGCCCTGTGCGCAGGGCCCACTGGGGATTTAATGGTGGGAATGGCACTCACAGCGCAGCCTCCCTCGTGACTGATGCTGTTCCAGTTTAACCTACATGCCCCGGCCTCACTTACGTTCTGATCCATGGTCTCCGGGATGAACTCGCCCTCGCTGTTGATGCTGGTATAGGATCCCTGGCGCGCAATCTGCTGCTGCTCTTCGGGAACGCTCCCTGGGGGCGGAGAGCTCCGGCCAGTGTGCAGAGAGCCTAGGACATGGGAAAAGCACAGGTTAAGGAGAGGACTTGCCACATCCAAGTCCTTCCAGAGACGCTGTTCCAGTGATCACAGACCTCCTGGAGACACTGCTGGGTTTGAACTTGTGTGGAAGGGAATGGAGGAGCTAGAGATGCGATACTGTTTACAGGCATCCTACAAAGCTTTTGCAACAGGGACAGTTTGTTACTGTGGGGCCACACAACATCTAGCAGACTTGGCCTTCAACCTACCCTGGATCCTAAGAGCTGCGCACAGTATTCAGGTGCTCTGTTGACACCAAAAAGAAGAGGGCTCCAGGGTTTTGTTGTGATACAACCAGGCAATCTCAAAGCAAAACGCAAACTCCAAACCCACCTCCCCTCTTTGACCTCCAGGCGTTTCCTCCCTGGATCACGTCACTGCCTTGTTCAGCGATCTGGGAAACAGCCCAGGTGAACTTGGTGCAATGTAACTTAAACAATTCTTATACAGAAAACAATTTGCACCCAAATACCCCTCTTCTCTCTCCCTTCCCTATAAGAAAGTAAAGAGGAAGGAAAACCAGCCCTCAAATCCAAGAATCACAGGGAGGGGAAAGACCTAAGGATCAGCTCGTCCCATCTCCTGCCAAGGGAGGGTTGTCTCCCCTGTCTGTAGCCCCAGAGGCTCCCCACCTGCAGCTGGCAGAGCCTCCACACCAGGCAGAGCCACCTGGAAACACCTGGAGCTTTGCAGTGCATCATGCGCATCTCGGCACAGGGAGCAAGGCTTTCGCAGGCATTCCACCAGTCCTGTCTAGCAAAGGAGGTTTCTATTTTGCACCTGGGAGAGAACGTCACAGCTTCTTTACGTCGACGGCCCGTTCCTCCCCATTATTCCCCCAAATCCACCCTAACTGATTCCCTGTGCCTTTTCAGGATTTAGGGAGCGTTGCCCTTACTTGGCCCAGATGCACAGGCTTGGCTCCACTTGTCTTTCTGCAGTCCCTCCCCTCCATCCCTGGGCTGTCATCACTTCATGGCAAGGAATTGCTGACGGAGGTCCGTGCTGCTCCGTGCTGGAGCTTTAACCAGTTGGTATTGTGCAATGTGAGCCTTCACACCAACACAAAAACTTGTTTTTAAGCAGACTTCTAAAAAGCACACATCCTTGAAGAGTTAGAAAGCACATGGAGATGCGCTTCCTTACACCTCTTACCCATTGTTGCGGCACTCTTGCCAACCCTTTGGTTCATCACTACCATTTGAATCATAGAATGGTTTGGGTTGGAAGGGACCTTAAAGATCATCTAGTTCCAACCCCCCTGCCATGGGCAGGAACACCTTCCACTAGACCAGGTTGCTCAAAGCCCTGTCCAACCTGACCTTGAACACTTCCAGGGATGATGGGGCATCCACAACTTCTCTGGGCAACCTGTTCCAGTGCCTCACCACCCTCAGAGTGAAGAATTTCTTCATTATATCTAATCTAAATCTACCCTCTTTCAGTTTAAAGCCATTACCCCTTATCCTATCACTACACGCCCTTGTAAAAAGTCCCTCTCCAGCTTTCCTGTAGGCCCCCTTCAGGTACTGGAAGGCTGCTATAAGGTCTCCCCGAAGCCTTCTCTTCTCCAGGCTGAACAACCCCAACTCTCTCAGCCTGTCTTCATAGGAAAGGTGCTCCAGCTCTCTGATCATCTTTGTGGCCCTCCTCTGGACTTGATCCAACAGGTCCATGTCCTTCTTCTGTTGGGGGCCCCCAGAGCTGAGCACAGTACTCCAGGTGGGGTCTCACCAGAGTGGAGTAGAGGGGCAGAATCACCTCCCTCGACCTGCCGGTCATGCTTCTTTTGATGCAGCCCAGGATACGGTTGGCTTTCTGGGCTGCCAGCATACATTGTGGTCTACCTGGACTTCAGCAAGGCCTTTGACACTGTCTCCCACAGCATTCTCCTAGAGAAGCTGGCAGAGGGACCTGGACAGGCTGGATCGATGGGCCCAGGCCAGCTGTATGAGGTTCAACAAGGCCAAGTGCCGGGTCCTGCACTTCGGCCACAACAACCCCATGCAGCGCTACAGGCTTGGGGAAGAGTGGCTGGAAAGCTGCCCAGCAGAGAAGGACCTGGGGGTGCTGGTCGACAGCCGGCTGAACATGAGCCGGCAGTGTGCCCAGGCGGCCAAGAAGGCCAATGGCATCCTGGCCTGTATCAGAAATAGTGTGGCCAGCAGGAGGAGGGAAATGATCGTGCCCCTGTACTCGGCACTGGTGAGGCCGCACCTCGAATACTCTGTTCGGTTTTGGGCCCCTCACTACAAGAAGGACATTGAGGTGCTGGAGCGTGTCCAGAGAAGGGCAACGAGGCTGGTGAGGGGTCTGGAGAACAAGTCTGATGAGGAGCGGCTGAGGGAACTGGGGTTGTTTAGCCTGCAGAAAAGGAGGCTGAGGGGAGACCTCATCGCTCTCTACAACTATCTGAAAGGAGGTTGTAGCGAGGTGGGAGTTGGTCTTTTCTCCGAAGTAACAAGTGATAGGACGAGAGGAAATGGCCTCAAGTTGCGCCAGGGGAGGTTTAGATTGGATGTAAGGAAAAATTTCTTTACTGAAAGAGTGGTGAAACATTGGAACAGGCTGCCCAGGGAAGTGGTTGAGTCCCCATCCCTGGAGGTATTTAAAAGACGTGTAGATGAGGCGCTTAGGGACATGGTTTAGTGGGCATGGTGGTGTTGGGTTGACGGTTGGACTCGATGATCTTAGAGGTCTTTTCCAACCTCAATGATTCTATGATTCTATGATTGTCGGCTCATGTTGAGCCTCTCATCAACCAACACCTTCAAGTCCTTCTCAGCAGGGCTGCTCTCAATCCGTTCTCCGCCCAGCCTGTATTTGTGCTTGGGATTGCCCTGACCCATGTGCAGGACCTTGCACTTGGCCTTGTTGAACTTCATGAGGTTCACATGGGCCCAACTCTCAAGCCTGTCAAGGTCCCTCTGGATGGCATCCCTTCCCTCCAGAGTGTCGACTGCACCACACAGCTTGGTGCCGTCGGCAAACTTGCTGAGGGTGCACTCAATCCCACTGTCCATGTCGCCGACAAAGATGTTAAACAGCGTCGGTCCCAATACCGACCCCTGAGGAATGCCACTTGTCACTAGTCTCCACTTGGACATCAAGCCATTGACTGCAACTCTGAGTGCGACTGTCCAGCCCATTTCTTACCCACTGAGTGGTCCATCCATCAAATCCATGTCTCTCCAATTTAGAGAGAAGGATTTCGTGCGGGACAGTGTCAAATGCTTTGCACAAGTCCAGGTAGATGACATCAGTTGCTCTTCCCTTATCCACCAATGCTCTAACCCCGTCACAGAAGGCCACCAAATTTGTCAGGCTCGATTTGCCCTTAGTGAAGCCATGTTGGCTGTCACCAATCACCTCCTTATTTTCCGTGTGCCTTAGCATAGTTTCCAGGAGGATCTGCTCCATGATCTTGCCAGGCACAGAGGTGAGACTGACTGGCCTGTAGTTCCACGGGTCTTCCTTTTTTCCCTTTTTAAAAATGGGGGTTATGTTTCCCCTTTTCCAGTCAGCAGGAACTTCACCAGACTGCTGCGACTTCTCAGATACAATGGATAGTATCTTTGCAACTTCATCCGCCAGTTCCTTCAGGACCCACAGATGGATCTCATCAGGTCCCATGGACTTGTGCACCTTCAGGTTCCTTAGATGGTCTCAAACCTGATGTTCTCCTACAGTGGGCGGTTCTTCATTCTCCCAGTCCCTGCCTTTGCCTTCTGCGGCTTGGGCGGTGAGGCTTGAACACTTGCTGGTGAAGACGGAGGCAAAAAAGTCATTGAGTACCTCAGCCTTCTCTGTATCCCAGGTAACCAGGTCTCCCATTTCATTCCGGAGAGGGCCCACATTTTCCCTAGTCTTCCTTTTATCACCGATGTACCCATAGAAGCTTTTCTTTTTGGCCTTGACCTCCCTGGCCAGATTTAATTCTAGCAGGGCTTTAGCTTTCCTAACCTGATCCCTGGCTGCTCGGACCATTTCTCTGTATTCCTCCCAGGCTACCTGTCCTTGCTTCCACCCTCTGTAGGCTTCCTTTTTGTGTTGGAGTTTGTCCAGGAGCTCCTTGTTCATCCATGCAGGCCTCCTGTAATTTTTGCCTGACTGTCTCTTTGTTGGGATGCATCGCTCCTGAGCTTGGAGGAGGTGATCCTTGAATATTACCCAGCTTTCTTGGGGCCCCTCTTCCCTCCAGGGCTTTGGCCCATGGTACTCTACCAAGCAGATCCCCGAAGAGGCCCAAGTCATGGTAACAACATGCCCAGGCTTAGCACAATATTGCAAGAGAAAGGTACCGGGAAGGGGCCTATCCCATCATGAAAAGTCAACACTGATCAATCAATGCAACACTTCTGCCTCCCTCTTCTGCTGCTATTTTGCATCACAGTTACTGTGCCAGATTGATCTCTGTCATAAATCCATCAGTGTGATCAACACTTCAAGTCCAAGTCCCCACCTTTCACTTAAGCTGATACGCATCAGGAGCTGCTAATGTTAACAGTGTCACACCAGCATTAAAGATCACTAAATCAGGCTTGCTGGATTTATACCAAATACATAGATATCTCTGTCCCACAGTACATCTCCCTCCAGACTCCTTGCTCGTATTGTAAAACTAAAAATCATATGGCTTTGAGTTACTTTTTTTTTCTTCTTCCTATTTTCTCCTTCACAGATTTCCTGCAGGATAAGAACACAGCGAAAAAAGCCTAACTGAAGTAATGCCAAGATCAGGGGGAGAGAATCTCTCGAGTGCTGCGGTGCTCATAATGAACTGGCTTTCCACCAGCCTTAAAAACAAAACCAGTTGGGAAGTACGGCATCCTCTCTTTGAAGATAAATAAACAAATGTTTAACCATTTAACAGTTCGGACACCCTGAATAAATCACTACGTTATCATCCCCTTGTTTGCTTAGCAGATGTCAATCCAGAATACCGCTTAAAGACATTAGGGTGGCTCTTGCTCCAAAAAGCTGCTAGAGGATTTGACATGGTGTAACTGCTGTATCTTAGCTCTGTTAAGCATTTTTGTTACTGCTGCTAAGAGGTGTGGGTCTGCTTGTGCAGTGCTGGGATCTCTCACTGCAACAACCCACCCACTGCCCAGGAAGTCTTCAATTCGGATTTTACAAAGAGCTGTACATGCCCTGTTTGATTTTGAACCCAGGGAGTTAAATGAGATTTATCACAAGCGTAAAGACTTTGCATGATCTCACATTAAGTCTTTGCCTATAACAACTACTCCCAGTCATCAGGTCAGTTGTGTTTGACCTTCCAGAGTCACATTTCCTGCCAAAAACTGTAAAAGGGGATAAGACACTAGCCATTTCCCAGCAGGCAAGGAAATGAAACAAAACGCTCAGGCTTTTGCACACATGGAAACTGCGGGATTGAACCAGATCCCTTTCAGCCAGGCTGTTCGGGTAGAAAAGCTGCTCTAAGTAATTTATGCAGCTTCACACCTCCAGGAGCACTTGCTGCTGCTGCTTCACATCCATGCATGCCCATCCGCCCAGGAGGAACACGGGGAGGTGCTGGGAGCAGAGCCCCAGAGCCCAAGTTTGATTCCCCCCTCCAGCCCTATCCTGCCCCGTTAACAGAACCTCAGGCAATCTCAGTGCTGCTGGTGGGCGGGGAATGGAAAAAAGGGGTCAGGGAGAGAGAGCAACTGTGGTACTCAATGGGAGGCTTAATTCATAGTGGGAGCAACACAAAGCGTATTGGATATATTAGATAATGCTGCTCTACCCACCCAGAGGAAGAAACGACAGACAAGCCCAGATGTGCCTGTTTTGACAGATCATGGATGCTCTTCACACTTGACCTAACACTCAAGAAACAGCAGCAGCACCAGGCAGAGAGGAGACCCCCAAGAGACTGTCCTCCTGGGGTCTACAGGATTACATGTCAGCTCCAGTCCTCAGACCCAGTGGAGATGGGGCAGGCTCTGAGGCACTTCTTTGTAAGCTCAATGCTGGCCGGATCCCAGCAGCTCTATTCAGGGTTCCTGAACTCAGAGAAACTCTGCAGATTGGCACTGGTTGAGCATCTGACCTTGGTTACCCTTTGGAGCAAGATGCTTTGGGAAGGGATTCCTGCTCCATATTACACACACTAATGTAAAGCCATATATTTAAGACTAGAGCACAGCATGTCCCAAGCAGGGTGAACCAGGCCAGCACGGAGACTTACAGTCACTGCTGGCATCTACTGGGGTCTTTCATGTTCCCTTCTGTTATTTTTATTTAAGAAGTGTCTTTCATGCAGTATGTGCAGAGTTCGTGGTGCTGCACGTACAGCCAGCTCCTCTGTGCCAGTCTTGGCTTCCCTCTGCCTCTGCATTCCCTGGCTTCACCCTTTCCCTGCCCTGGCAGGTCCTTCCCAAAACTTCATCCATCACCAATCGGCATCAAGCAGGGGTCCCGATGGAGAACAGAAGCCCCTTAAAAGTCAGAGCTGGGGAGGGTTTGTTGGCAGCCACCTACGCTCACAGCTGCAGCCACGGAGAGCCCAGCCCTAGGATGATGTCGCCACAGAGCCAAACGAAGGACATGACGTCAAGATGTGCCGTTCCTCTGAGCCCTGGCAGAAACACAGGGCTCAGGATGCAGCAGCACAAGAAGACGACATAAACCTGCAGGAAATTTCTCACTCTGTGACTGTTGGGGGGATGTGTGAGCAGATGGACGAAATCTCCCTCGATTTCTTCTTTTTCAGTGGGACCCCTACAAGTTTCCCTCCTCTCCATGCTGATCCTCTGAGGATGGATTCCTACATCTTGATTTAAGGCAAACTTTAGGGTACTTCTATACTAATAAGCAGGACAGAGCCCATTTGCTAGCCCTAAAGCAGCTAGCATGATGCGCACAGCCAAATTCTCCTCTTCTCAAAACAGAGGGGACCTCATCCGTCACGACTCCTGCAACAGGTCCCTAGCCCATGCTACCCCAGTTTGTACCCGGGCACTGCAGGGACGGCAGTCATTGGTACAGGGTTGGCCAGGGAATGTGCTAACCATTAAGCAACCTCATCTGTGGCCAGCCAGTGCTCGTGTCCCGGCCCTGTGAATTTAACAGCACAGATATCACCTCCAGGCCTTTGTTTCTCAGTGTCATCCGGCCAGCCTGTGCACCAGCAAAGTCTTTGTACTGTCTCTCTCTGGAAATCTGCATTCAAATCCTCCCAGTGTGCTAGCAGGGGTTAGATGCTGCTGCACACGTGTCCAGGCACCCATGAAAACCTGGGTACCATCACTGTGGTGGCAATTCTCTGAGATGAAAGTCCTGCTGTTCCCATGGCTGGTCCATATTGGACAGCACGGACCCAGCCAGCATTCGCTCCTGGTCTGGAGAGGGCTGGCAGGCACATGATGCCACGGCTCAGCAGCCTGGTTTGCCACCGGGGGGGGGGGGGGGGGGGGGGGCGGGGCGGGGAATATAAAGCTTTTGGCAAATGTTTCCACTGAAATGGTGATTCTGGAATGGGGCTCTTGAATAATTTGTGGATAATGTTCTGAAACATGTATTTCCCTCAACGTAAATAAAAACAACCCTCAGTTATCTGAAAATCCAGAACCCAAAGAGTTTTTAGCCAAAGTTTCCTGGCACTCAGCTGAACATTTGCAGATGCTGATCACCAAAAGACTGGAACATTTTCCACTTCCCCAAAAAAAAAAAAAACAAAAACAAAAACAAAACCCACCACAAACGGGGGGCGGGATTTCCACTGAAAAAGTTTAGGGGAAAAAAAAAAAAAAGAAAATATCGACTTTGCATAAGGTTTTTCAGGGACATGGAGTGAAGACATTTTCTGTCCAGCAGAAGCAAAAATAGCCAAATCTTCCCCAGAACATCTACCCCCCTTCCAATGTGCTTGTGCCAACAACATGCAGTTTTATTATTTTTCGCTGCTGCTAACATGGCAGAGTCAGCAGAAAAACATGAAACATCTCAGAAACACTGAGAACATGACCCTGAACCTCTTTTTTTATAAAGTCACTTTAAATCTCCCTTTAAATGTGGTTTCAAGAGAAAAGCTGAATTGAGTTAAGAGCCTCTCTTGCTAGCAACCACTTTGATGACAGCAGAAGCAAACACTGTGAAATACCTTGCAACTGCAAGTGAAGAATAGCTTCTCCTACAGAAATCCCACCCTCTTAGACTGCCTTTTGACTATCCACCAAGTTCAGTGAAATCCCCAGTTCAGGGAACCACAACACACGATCATCTCTCTCTCTGCCTATTGCCTGACTTTCAGTTTTACGCTCCATTTGAAACACTGCTCTCCCTTTCAGCTCACTGGAGTTTCTGCCCAGCTGCTAGATTACCCCGTTCTGACTCAGGAGGTCAAAAAACTGAATCCGCTGTAACGCTAACACCTCCTAAGCAGGGCTGTAGTAGCCTCATACAGACCTCAGATAACTCCAAAGAGAAGTGTGGTGTGCTGTTACCATGCAGAGGGTTTGTTGCAACCTCTTTTCAAATTAAGAAAAAGACTGACAGTCTGCATGGAAAAAAACAGAGGGATGACTGTAGCATGGGCTGGTTACCTTTGCTACCTAACTATATAACAGCACCAAGAACACTGGTTTTGGTGCATTAGCAATCAGCATGCAGACTCTCCTGAAGATCCCAATGTTGGCACACTCTGCATCCTACATCTGGTGCTGCCCAGTCCTCCTCCATTATCTAGATTAAACCAGCATGTTATACCCATTCCTCCACTCTGCTATTCAGGCACTCCCTCAAAACCCACCTGTACCTCACGTTCGCACCCTTGCAGAGCTGATGTCTCTTCCTTTGTCTGCCTTGTCTTATCTACAGGATGCTCTTCAAGGCAGGGACACCTCACAGTCAGCAGGGACCTGGTCAGAGACTCTCTTGGCATTACAGCAGCTCCAAAACAGTAAGGAAAGGCCAAAGCGTGGCATAAAAGCTAGTAGGAAAGTTTAACTTTGCAAGAACTATCTCCTCACTAGCACAGCTATGCGTAGGATCAGTTCTGTCCATCACACTTGGTTCAGACATCAGTGACAGCTGCCGGTGCCACAGCTCTTCTCTGGCTTACATTAACAGCTTAACAAATGCCAAAAAAGAGCAGCAGAGATGTTTTGCTCAAGCACAGTTTCTGCTGAGGCTCTGTGCCTTACCATGTATTTGTGTGTGCATTTCATTCAGAATCATCTAGTGACTCTGCCAGACTCTGAGCAAACTCTCAAGAGCCGTGTGAGCTAGAAAAAAATAAAACACAATAGAAGACGACATCCCTGGCACATCCAAACAACAGGCCCAAAGAGAGCTCTTGTACATGTACCACCCACTCCTGGCTTCAGTAAGAGTTGGGCATGGCTGTACAAGGGGCTATACTGGACCTACCCTAGAAGAACATTTCCTACATATCATTGTCTGAGATGCAGCAAACCGCAGGATATGTTATCAAGGCAGCACAGGCTATGAGACAGAGGAAGGACAAATCCTTTGAGAAAAATACTCTTTGTTGCACAGAGAAAAGAGTTTCGAAGTGTTTACTGCCATATGAGTCCAGAGGATCTTTGGAGGATGAAGCATATCTTCATGTATATTTGTATAGGAGGATCCCACTGATTCTGTTGTTTCTACAGTTGTCGAATAATTGTATGAAAACAATAGGAATCTGTAGAAATTACCCTGTAACCAGCACCCACAGATGCAGCAGAGACTATTGACTGTATTTCAAGATCATTGATCCTGCCTGTAGGTTGTAATATGAATAATTATACCCCTGCTATACAGTCCTATGGGCTGCTTTACCAGTTCTGCACAAGGCACCCTGCTCTCTACAAAATCTTACAAGGTTCTTCACACAAAAGGTCCTACAGACAACTTATCAAGAGTACTTGTCATTTCAAAAAGCTCAAGGTATTTTAGAAAGCAAGAAAAGCATAAAAACTCAAGCACAGAAAACCAAAGAAAAGACCACGCAAGGCTATGAACAAACTCCAGTCCCTGCAGGGCTGCAAGAAGAGACTAGGCATCTGCCAGTCTGGCTTCAGAGGCTGCAGGTATCTCCTCCCAGCACCTCTGAAGGAAAGGGATGCTCCCCTTCATCTGAAATGAGACCACTGTGAAACACTGCACACATCCATTCTCCTGAGAAACCACAAAAGCAACTACCACAGACTTCATTTCACCAACAAGAACAGATTGGTGGCACAGAGACACATATTTGGTCCTTATGTGGTCAAGCTGGTCTCAGCTCAGGAGCTAAGGAACCCAAGCCCATTCAGCTACAAATTGGGGAAGGGGGAGAGACACTGAGAGAACGACAGCAGATGGTTAAAGGAATAAGTATGTAAAGGTCTCAAAAAGCCTTGGGTTTCTATAGATCCTTACTCTTCACTTTGATGAAGCTCAGTAGCATCAAATTCACTAGAGATTTTTAATCACTGCATTTCCCCCCTCAAATTACACCTCAGATCCCCTACTTTTAACTTTCATGCCCAACGTGACACTCTGCTCGGCACAACCTCGTCCAACCTGTGCAGCTTGCAAAGTCTATTCCTTGGGCTGAGGATAAGCAGCAACTGCACTGAGCTACTGGTGGGAGACATGAGGGTGGCCATCCAGACCGTAGCAGCTACAGGGTTATGACAGGAAAGAGAAAGGGGATGGTGGCCAGCTTGTAATAGCACAAACCACCCCATAGAGCGTTGTGTTTCGCTGACCTGTTGAATACTTCCGTGTCCTCTCGGAGTCCTTGTACAGGGATCCCATGATATCACCCATGGATCTGGAGATCCTCATTTCATGCTGTTTACTGTTGTTTGGCTGGAGGAGCTGGTAATCAGACAAAGGGAATGATCAGACTCTGCCAGAGCCCTTGCAGATGCACCATGTGAAACCCTGTATTTGGCTCCTCATGACCATATTACCCAAGAAGAAAAAACAAAACAAAAAAACCCCAAACACAACAACCCCCGCCCCCCGACATGCATGTAAACTAGGGTGATCCAAAAATCATTCACAAACAATTCACATCTGTTATTAGAATACTCTAATAAGGTAAGATTGAGCTCCAGTTGATAATGATACAGATATTTGACATAAAAGACTGTTCCTACACTAGCATTATTCCAGATAGATGCAGAGATTGATCCCTGCCCTGAACGCAAGTTTGCAGTCCCAAAATCAGAGCCTCTCCTCCACACTCCCTAGACTTCAGTGGCAGCCTACGCACTGCAGAGGGTCCTCTCTAACAGAGCAGAGGAACAGAGTGGAGGATCAGGCTCTGCTAGGGAAGACAGATAAGGGGGAAAGCAAGGAAATGACAATCCAGCTGGTAACTTAAATGGTAGTGGCCAAGTCTTACTAAGTTAACACGCTACAATGCACTGTGATTTTGTGATAATTCTATGTATGACCTTGGAACCGTATGTTCTTGCATGGTTACATGCTTCAGGAAGAGTTGGACCTACTCTCAAAGGTATGCATGAATCTACCTGGCTGCCCTGCTCTTAGTAGCTGGACTTGCGATACTGCAATGTTCCTGCAGTTGCTGGGGCAGATCGCCCCATTTCTGCCCAGAATTTAGGAAACTAAACTGATGGCTCAGTTTTCCCCTGGGACTCTGGTCCCTGCACCTTTTGAGAGCCTCTCAAAAGGACTGGAGAAGTTCCAGGAGCTGCGAGCACCAGCGGTAGCATGAGGACAAGCACTATGAGTTTCAAGATTCACAGTCTCCCCAGTACTTCTAGGAAATATAAGGAAGAAACGGAGTTGCAACATCTGTAAATCCCTTGCTTTACAGCCTGTGCTTGGGGCAGCATGACATGTGCTTTGGCAAGACACTCTGTGCAGGCAAGGTCAAGCTAACAGGCTTAACTGCAAAACCACTGAGCTCAGGAAAAACAAATAAATAAATAATGGGAAAAAAAGACAGTCCTGCAAGAGACTGAAGGATTCTCCAGTTTGTTCTCCCTGGACTTTAGTACTGCAGCACCACATGGAGGGAACGGTTCCCACACTGCCACCCAGCATGGGTGAGGCTACAGAGGAACGGTGACAGCATCCCTAGGCAGAAAGCACAAGGGGTTCTCTTGGGGTTTAACCTTGTTTGAGGATCAGTACAGTATTTAACCCTTCAGAGGTTGCAGGAGGAGCTAGAGGGAGCTGAGCTCAGTCTCTGGGCCGCCACCACAGGAGGATTTCCAAGCAGCTGAGCCAGAGCAGGGCTGACTCCCCTCATGACCAGCTTGCCCTCTGCTCTGCACCATCAGGAGACTCATTTCCACTCCCCAACACAATAACAAGGCTCCAGACACAAAAGAGCAGAGAAGGTAAAGGGCTCACATTCGCTTTCTTTGGAGCGCTCACAAGGATCCGCAGGCTCTTCAGGGAAGGGCTCAGCTCCAACTGTTCCATCGCTTTGTCCAAATCTTCCTGGGATTTCAGCGGGATCAGGAGCTGGAAGGGATTGAACAAACACTGGAGCACGGCAGTGTCACACTTTTGGGTAAACAGAGGAAGCCAGATCCTTGCAGTGAGCAGCTTGGGAATCAGGGGACGAGGGAGGAACCTGAGAAAGCGGATGGAAAACAGAGCCCCCATGCCCTCCAGCTTGCCGAGCTCTAACGTTTTCTTCCAAGTTCTCATCTACCAAGGAACAGACGCTAAAAATCACAACAAAAAACATCTGCAAGGAGAGAGCTTAAAGGTCACATCACTAATTCAGCTAGCAGGAAGAGGAGAGGGCTGAGACGAAACCCTAGGCTTGCTGCCTGCTATTCTGGGGCTGCTCTGTTCTTGGAGTTTGTGGGCAAGACCTGCTGCTACCCAGCCCCAAAACAGCCCCACACATTCTTCCTGGGTTTCTTCCTGAGGAGACAGTCATGTAATGGTGCTCCAAGAAAGCAGTGAGCTGCACCCAAGGATTTACTCTGGCAGATCCTCAGTGGCCTTCCCTACTGCTGCAACCTGTGCTCCTGCGCGCTGACACAGTCTCCCTAGTGTTTGGGCACCAGGTGAAATCAGGGAACATCTCACAAATAAGAGTCTCTTCCCTTTTGATGTGAAAGGTGTGCATTGCTCTCCCTCCAAGAACCACTTCTTTGACTCCCAGCAGGACAAATTCAGGTCCTGCTCTTTATAAGGTAAATAGAACAGAGCGCTACACAGTGCCGTGTCTATCAGGCAGCTAAAGGTCCTGATGTTTTCCTGGTAAGTGGCAGACTATTGCTCTCATATCTCCAGAGGGAATTTGAACCTCCTGACATTGCTGCGTGGTGTACCATGTCCTGCAGACAGCCTGCAAAGCTTCCAATGCCCAACACAGCTGCACTTCAGAGGGGCTCTGTGGCCTTCTGCTGCCCTGGGCTAAGATTAAAAACACAACTTTTTGCCCCTCATCCAGGGGCATTCTGCCTAATCTCACAAAAAACAGCCCTCAGCCTCTGTAGGTTGCCTCGGGCATTGGCACTGAATCCAGCCAACACAGCACATGTTATACTTATGCCTGTGCCAAAGTACACAGCAGTTCCACCTACCAAAGGGACCAAATAGCCACAGCTCCCAGTAGGCTCTCACTGGTCTTACTGGGAGCCACAGCTGCCCAGCACTCCTGAAAGGCAGCTCAGCCCTCTGGGTGATCAGGGTTCATGCCACCAGCCACAGCAAACGCACCTCAGATCAACCGCTCCAGAAGATGACACTCAAAAGCCGCCTGTGTCTACCTTTTTGATCCCAGGGTGTTGCCAAGGGCTTGGCTGTTGTCCCGTACATAAATACACCTCAGACTGTGTGCACTGAGGCTAGGACTTTGGGGATGACCAGGTCAAGGGAAGGCCGTGGGCCCTGGCCAACAGAGATGAAGTTTCACCTCGGGAAACTGCTACAGTCACCTCCTCCACCCAAGGACCACAGCCTGAGCCCGCCAAGCTCCATCTTAGATGTCCGTGTGGCTGCTGTTTCTACAGTGTAAGCACTTCAAGGTTTGGATTGAGTTTCTCCTCTCCTGTGTGATAGGAAGGTTATCTTTTGTCCCCATTTTGCAGACAGGGAACCGAGCCACATGCAGGCCACTTCATATGATAAACGTCAGGCTTAACCAAGAAAGCCAAGCTCCCGCAGCTGTGGATAGCAAGTGGTCCTGAGCTTATACCTATCTCAGGCACCTAGCTTCGAGATACTAAAAGCCAGGTCTGCAAAGGGGTACTGCAATACCTAAGTTTAACGCAACCTGCTATTCTGTAGAGTTTACAGTCCCAAATTAGATACCCAGGACTCCTATAACTTGCATGGGAGAGTTAGATATCCAGAAATGGGATTAACAGGTGAGAATAGGAAGCTGCCAGGTGTAACTGCTGGAAGCAGTGGTAATTGCTGAGGAAAGGCAAGGCCAGTTCTGAAAAGGTATTTAAGCAATGAACTCCAGGTTGAGCTAGGAGTGCTCAGTGTAAGGTATGCAAACGTGGTTGAGAAATTTCTACAAAAAGACAGAAAAAGATACTCTAGATATTCTACAGCAAAGCATTTAGCACATCCACCCAGGAAGAGGGATAATCAGGCTGTCTTCACCCTTTGTCTGAAAACTATTTAGCTATTTGTGTGTAGGAAAAAGATTCCAAGAGGAACTCTTGAGAAAGCCTTGCCCCAGGATATCCTTCAGGCTGTAGGGACTTGAGTTCTCAACCAAATCAGATGGGGAAAAGTTCAGGAAGATGTCCCTTACCTCCCAAGCAAGGGATCTAACCAGCTGGGGGTTTTACAGAGAACACTAACACCAGTCTTGTCTGGGCCTCACAAGCAAGGCTGGAAACAGATTCCCAGTCTGGGACAGGGCTTGGACATGAATGAAAGTACTCACCAGGTAGATATCAACTATTCAGGGCTTTCAGTAGGTCAATGGAGTAAATGGTTAGAGCATGGTTCATGGTTAAACTTTGGGATCTGAATGAATCACCCGCGGTCACAGCAGATACCAGACAAAGATGGTATTGAATAAGTTTCCCAAATGCTGTGCAGCTGTCCGCACAGTCTGCTTCCTTATGCAGTAGAGCTTAAGGGATATTCTCTTCGTGCACTGCTTAATCCTCTTGAAGTTCACAAGGGCTCCACAGGTGCACCAAGCAGAAAAGCCTTTTCTCCTACACCCACCCAAACAGAAATGAGAATGGTGGAGAGCTGCTCCCCCTCATTTCACCACCAAGCAGAATTTGACTCTGAACTGTAAGTGTAGTCCCACTCCTCACCCATACTTTTACTGAGCTCCTCACAAGTGTTCAGAGCTGCGATCCCTCAGCTGCTGCTTTGAACAGAATGTTCTGCAGGTCACTCCATCTCACTCCAATATCACAACATTAACACATTTGCATGCCTGCTTCAGAGGAGCCAAAAGCATCAGGCAGGAATTGCCCTCCTGTAAAAAGGACTGGAGCCAGTATTTAGCTTGGCTTTACCTATTACCCACATCTGGCAAGTAAATTTTGCTCCATTTGGCTTCCAGACTGTGGCACATATGGATATCAGGAACAGATATCTACTAGGCATGAAACTAAATATAGACTCATGCAGAACCACGGAAGTAACTGCCAGGGTGCATTTCCAATAACTGGGTTTATTCTGTCTACAGAGTGAGCAGCCATGATGAACAGCAAAGTTTACCCACACAGAAGTTTCACTAAATAGAGCTTATTAGATTTTCTTCTTGCTTTTAAATAGTATACTCCCATGAAGCCTGATGTTTTAGTATGGGACTTAGTAGTCAGTCCACTGCAGTCTAAGAAAACAAGTGCAAAGGGTGAGTTGCTAGACCTCACTCTGTAAGACACTGCAGAAAGCCAAAGAATAGTAGGAAACAGGGTTGGGGAAAAAACTGAGAGGTCAATTAGTTCATCTTCCTGCCCAATGCAGGACCAACTGGCATCAACAATTCTCGACAAATGTTTGTTAAATATGCTTTTAAACACCCCTCCTCCCCCCCCATAACAGAGCTTCTACCACTTCCCTAGGCTTTAACTCTCCCTAAACCTTCCAAAATGATGCTGAGGGACAGCCTCAGAGGAGACAAGCGAGGGGAGGTCATAAGGGAACGGGTGGCACACCGAGGTTCAGTGTTCTGCCCAAGGTCACAAGTTGGTGATGGAGATGGGACAAATGACAAGGTAACGCTTAGTCACACCTGGAGCAGCTGTTGAGCAGTGCATACAGATCAAATTCAGACAGAACATTTGCTGTAGAAGCCAGTCTTTCAATCCATAACACAGCTAACTGGCTAACAAACACCACGCCATGCTGTCCGTGGCCAGGCCAGATTTTGCTGTCCCGCTCATCAGAAAGATGAGCCCAGCCTAGTACTAACGTGCAGACATGCCCCATGCGGTACACCCACAGCCAGGGCCTGCTCTTATCTATACCAGCCCAAGCCCACTGATTCCATGGTCCCACCAGGATGTGATTCATGCATGTCCCTGCTCCACCCAACTGGTATGCTCATCTCACTGATCTTGGCTTCAGGACTCCTGCTTTACCGGGACAGGGACTGCCATTTAGTGAGCTTTTGTAGGGGGCCTGTTGACCTCAGTGTAATTTTGATCTACAAGGTGCTACTGCAAGAGAAACATCTGATGGCAACAAAGAATTACTGCGCAGTTCCCTTTGAGCGTGAAGAAAGGGTGAAACATTTAACTGTAATGAGTCGGTGATCAGGCTACCTCTGCAGTCATGAGACTCAAAAACCTGACCCAGAACATGCTAGGAGCCAGCTGCCAGGGTGTCACCGTGTGGACATGTAGGCTATCCCCCCCAAGGTCACTTTTGTCTGTTTATAGTGTTTCCACAATAACAACCCTGAATTACTACTGCTCAGACCTCTTCCCAAAGGTGTGGGTTCTCACAGGGAGGAATTTTCACGTATAGAAAAACAAAACACTGAAGGTCCTTCTCAACCCTAAGAAGTTAGGACTACCCAAAGGCCTGCTCACGGTCCCGCTATGTGCTGTGCACATGCCCAGGAAGACAGTCTCTAACATGGGATAAAATGCATTATTTAAGCTTCTGTTTGTTGTTGCTGGAAAAAATTCCTCTTCCAGTGGAAAGAAACCTGGAATGAAATGAGTCATTCCTGGAGAATTCAATGGCAGGCTTTTCCCGGGAGGGCTGTCAGAGAATGCCCAAGATTAGAAAACTGACCACATTCAAAGCCAAAACCCAGCAGACACTTTGGTATCATGAGGTACCTATTATAAAATAATAGCAACCTTTTTGTGGATCAAATCTCTACTGAAACAGAAGGAAGAAAAAAAAGAAAAGAAAAAAAAAAAAGAGAGGAAGCTCTCTTCATGATTTCCCTCTCCATTCATACTTTAATGAAAAGCTGTTAGTCATTTGCAATTAATACTTGAACAAGCAAGCTGTCAGGACAGATCTAAAAGAATTGGTGTTTAAAAGTCTATCTATTTGTCATCTGGCCCTCTCCCCCTTCCCAAAGCCAAACCCACCTTAAGAGTCCAGTGGCTCCAGCTGCCTGCCCAGTTCATGTCAAGATGCCTCACAAGAAAACACTAAGCACGCCAAAACATATGCCAAGGATTGCCCCCTTCTAGGTAAAGGCCCTCATCAGTACCCTCCTTTCAGACACAGTGCTGGGCTCAAAGAAAAAGCTGGAAAACCACAGTAGCCTATGTTATGAAGAAGGTTGGAGTAGAAAGGTCTTCAAGCCTTAAAACGCAAGGATCACAGAGGGAGAGTTTCTTGGCTGCCTGTACATGGCCACAGGACCTGCTAGAGGAACCTACAGTGATGCACATTTCACTGCAAACCTAACCACAAGAACATGCACATGGTTCTGGGGTTTTGGGGTGAAACAGAGTCAGTGATGGATAAAAGCACGCTGTGTTAGCAGCACTGTCGCTCATGTTCTGGACTTCACCATGCTCCTGCAACTGCCTCCAAGACGGGAAGGCTTCACATCCAAACCAAACACGCAGTAGCCTACAGTCACTTCATGTGGCTCTCAGGAAAGCCATTTGGTCTCAGCTGTTCCCCTCTGTCCTGCGTGCGCTCTCACCAGCCAGATACACTCTGAAAGTTGGTCCTATTGCCCCAAGGGTGTTAATGGGAAAACATCTACTGCTGCTGACTGTGTAGCTGAACTGACAACGTCTCCATCATCTCAATTACTTAATTCCTTCCCCTGTTTGAGTTAGGGGGATTTTTTGTTCTGGGGGAAAGACAATGTTCCTGTGTCACCATTTAATAGGCCTTAACTGAAATAATTTTGAGAAGGGGAAAGTCTGGCTTGGAGTCTGAGAATCCATCTGAGCTGTGCCCAGACAACAGCTCTTGTACACGTGCTAGCTGGGAACCACAAAGTAAGATTATTTTTCTTCACATCCATATACAACACTAAATTAGGGCCTTAAGAACAAACCACTGCTCAATTCTGAAGTGGGCACCAGGCACCCTAAAACTCTCCCTTAGCAATAAGAAGCATACCTCATTGTTCACACAGACTAAGTCCATCGTCTGTCCAAAAGCATCCGTGACCTTCTGCACCACTTCTTTGAATTTGACTGGTCTTGGAAACTGGATAATCCTGTATACACAAAGAAATACAACAACAGTCTCAATTTAGTAGAAGCGTACTGGAATTTGGGATTAGACTGACAATTCAGAAGAAAGGACCTGTATTCTTCTATCACGAAGCATAAAGCTTGCTCCTTGCTTTTACACTCATAGAAATGCCGCTTATCTGCTGTGCCCAAAAGGAGACTTGATTTACCCTGCAAGAATATCTACCAAAAATCCTAGTGCAGCTCCTCTGCTCCTCCGCCCGCTGTGAGGTACAGGTGGAAAAGAAGAAAGTCCAGCAGCCCTTCACTGGAGAAGGCCCAGGGTCAGGCACTGGCCAGGGATTTATTATCTCCATTTCCAGCAAGTGACTCTGAACAGGGAGGAGGGATGGAAGAGAGAATAATGCAGTTTGACATCCTGTGACTCTCCTATACCATCACATTCAGCAGCTCTATAGGTACCTATCAGGAGGTACAGTCTAGCCCTACGGTGACATTACTTAAATTTTCTTTGGCTTTAACATGCAACTTGGACCATCAGCCTGCGAGTTTCCAGCCCTGTGTCCATAGTCACCGAGCACCAAGCAGAGGTGATTCCATGGAAATGTCAAGCTGGGAAGGGCAGGCAAGCTTTAACTCCCAGCTCTGTTTTCATAGGACTCATGCCCAAAATCTGGTTATCTTAAGTAAGTGTCATAGGCTGCTAATCAAAGGACACATATCTGTAGAGTTGCAGCTCAGCTGGGGTTCAGCAGGGCTCAAGAATTAAAAAGAGAAAAGCATCCAAGCGTGCACCCTATGTCCCTGGAAAGAGACATTTAATGACTTCCAGCTTGGAACTCCTTCGCCTGCGTGCAAATCCCAGGAGGTACTTGTGGCAAATGGGATGACGAGGCAAGGCTTTTGCATATAAAATTGTAGTTGATTTTAAGGGAACAAATCCTGCTGTGAGCTCATCTGCAGCTGGCTGAAGTCAGTAGGACGATGTTGGGTAAAAAGGGTAATTTGTCCCTGTACATGTGGGGGACTGGGGTGGGTACATACCTTTTCTCTCCTTCATATTCAAACTTGATCCTGACATTTCGCTGCTGAAAGAAAAAGCAGAAAATGGTTAGGTCCCAAACTGCAACCCAGATTGACACACAGATCCAAAGCTGACAGCAGTTCTCAGGGAGACTCCCCTAACTCCAGTGGGTGTCTGGTCTATTTAGGGCCAAGCTGCCTGCTGGACTCACGGACTTTGGGGAAACTCCACATTGCTGAGAAATGTGCTTGTCAAAAAATAAGGTCTTCTGTAAACAAGAGGACACTCACTCATCTGTATAACTGTTCAGTTTTAATAAAATGCATTAATAAAAGTGGAAAATTTTGAATGCTCTGAACTCAGTTGGGAACAAGGCACTATTATCAGAGGCAAACATGTTAAGTGTCTGATGTCTGTCCATCTTCAGTGCTTCCCATGGTTTTACCCCAGTACTTTTCTGTTGGAAACCCAAAAAGCAAAGCTCAGAGGATGTCTAATAGAACACAGGAATATTTGGGGCAAAGAAATAAGAAGTAAAAGCAAGCATGTTATAATGGAAGGGGAGAGATAGTCTTGGATTTTAAAAGCCAGCAGTGCTGGGGTGGTGGTGGTGGGGTGGCTGTTATTTTCTTAGGACATACAAAATGCAAAGTATATCAGGCATTACTACACTATACACAGTAAATGCCCACCCTGAACTGACCCATTGCTCACCGCAAGAGAAATAATTAAGTTTGCCCAAAGAAGAGCCAGTGGAGTCATAGGCAGACTGGGCACACAACTGTGCGGGGACTAGTAAAAGCCACTTCTCCCATCCTCTGTGCATATTTAGCAGCGATCGAGACCACAAGGAGCCTTTTCATTCATTCAGCTTCTCAGACCGAGCCTGAGCCAAGCACCCCTCTAGCATCCCTTGGCTCATGCCAGGACTTTCCGATGATCTCCAAGGCAGATCAAAACCCTTTTTACTTCCCAGACCAGGTTTAGTCACCCCAGTTAACCAGGGCTCTGCCCCTGCTAGTGCACACAAGCCTCCTCAAATAGTGGTTTTCTTCCCATGGAGAAAAAAGTGCCCTCCACCTCCCTCCGAGGTATAACACCAGGGAGGGCTCGGTCCCACACCGCCTGCATCTCACAGGGATAATCCCCAAACGGGTAGGTGACAGCCCTTCCTGAGCAAGGGCCTTATCTCTAACCTTGGATTGCCAGCGCGTGAAGGCACACTTTCCATCCTCTCAGAGGGAAAGCAGAGCCACAGTGAAACAGCTTTGTCTCTAATAAGGAAAATGAGCTGGACGGGCGTCCTTAGGTTTATTTTTAAACTGACAGCTCCTCAAGTTCTGCAAACACCCATCGAAGTTCAGGAAGTCAAGGCTGGAGGCGATTTGGTTGAAAAGCTTAAAACCCAGCAGATTCAGGGTAAACATGTTGGATCATCCGAAACGCATCCTTTTTACCTCTGCTCGTGGCATTTTCTGTGTTTCCAGAAAGGCTGGGAAGAACCAGTGCCAGGACAGTCACCAACTGGGGCATGCCAGCAGTGTTACAGGCCTGTGCTAAACAGGCACTTACATCACCTTGGTGTCTGCAGCCAGTTCTCCAGACCCACAATGTTTGGACAAATTCCAGGTTCACTTCTAGAACCAGGCCCAACCTGTAAAAATACCAAACTAACTCTAGAACAGTCCAAAATTCAAAAGGAGAAGAGATGACCATAACTAACCTAGTGCTGAAGGTCCAAATCATTCTAGAGAGACAGGCAAATAGGGGTGGGATTGCCACCTTGGATCATCTCTGTTGGAAAAGAAAAAAGATATGGGCTCTTTTATGCCAATTTTTATTTGCAGGTGCCTCTCTGAACAGGGCCTGGCTGGTTCATCCCTCCTGGACGCTGGCAGTAAATCAGCCGGTGTGGGTTCACTGCATGTAGCTCCGCAAAGCCCTTCTCTAAAGTGAGAGAAAAAAATCAGGGCAAGGAACTTTTGAGGTTTCTCCTTACAAAGGAGCAGGACATGTAAAGGGAAAAGCTCACGCAGCGCCGGCTTTGCTGCAGGAAACCTTTCAAAACACAGGTTTCACTTTCAGCGCAGACCTGAACACTGCACTGAGCTGGGACATAGCACGCCGCTGTCTGTTTATGCTGAGCAACACAAATTTTGCAGACAAATAAGTTTTGAAAAACAGCTTGTGGCTGGAAAATGTCAAAACACTCGTACAAAGCTCCAGAGAGAGAAGAAGGGGGGGGGGGGGGGGGGGGGAGTGTAAAAAAAAAAAAACCACCAAAAGCCACAACCCTGCTGCATCCTTTTCTTCTACATCAATAACAGGGCTGATGTGCTATGGCCCGAAGCCAACAGAAGTAAGCCAGCTGTCCCACACTGCTCCGCTCTGCTTCTGAGCAGAGCAACAAACACACCGGCTGCAACAGGGGAATGAAAACCCACTTCATTTGTTAATTAGATATTATTTTTTTCTGATATAAAACACACTAACCTCTCGCCTCCCTCAAAGAAACCAAGACCTTAAGCTCGCAAGCATTTGGAATAGGGATAAATATATATTTATCTATAGTCTGAGAAGTTGGTCACAGTTTTATTTTGCAGTCTTCCTTTGGCTTGCTCATGTTTTTGACACACAGCTAAAGCTGAATTCAACATTGCTATCAGCAACAAATACTTTTTTCCTTAAAAAAAAAAAAAGTGGGCAGTGCCCAAAGCACTAGGAAGTCCCAGGGGGATGCAAAGCACTTCCTAAATGCCAGAGCAGGCTGTGATTTTTTACACCCATGGAAATCTGGTTTGGAGCAACTGGTTTGAGATTACACAGGGAGTCTGGGGCACTGCCAAGTGCTGGAGCAAAATCTCACGCAAGTCTGCACCCAGGGTCTCAAACACACGATCGAGGGGAAGGCAGGGTCAGCATCTTCTCCTTAAGGACTTCCACACAATGTACAAATGCTTGAAGGCAGGTCATGGAAGAGGTGCAGGTGGTGGAGGCTACCGGGTCCTACAAACTTTTGCAATTTTGTGAGAAACGAAGACAACAGCGACTCCTCGTTGCACAATCCGAGTGGTGCTATTTACCCTCCCTGCCATCAGATGTCAAATGAGGTTAATGGCAGCCTTGTTCTCCCCACAATCAAGTGGTCATAAGTTGGTGTAGAAGAACAAGCTGAGACATCCAAGAAGGGCGTGTGTTAAATACGATGGAGGAGAGGGGTAAGGCCATGCCACAAGGCACCAGCCTTAAACACTGAGCTCTGGTAGCAGATTTCAGCAACAGTTTCACAGAGCACTGTGAAAGCTGAGGCAGACAATGGCGCAAGCAGGGGAAACTGAGGCACAAAGGCATGAGGTGCTTTGCCTAAGGGTGTAAAGAAAAAGCCCAGCCTGGGGAAGAGAAGGCTCCAGGGAGACCTTATTGCAACCTTTCAATATATAAAAGGGGCTTTATAAGATGGAAGGAGACTTTTTATCAGGTCCTGTAGTGACAGGACAAGGGGCAACAGTTTTAAACTGCAAAAGGCTAAATTTAGGTCAGATATAAGGAAGCAGTTTTTTATGATGAGGTTGGTGAGACACTGGAATAGGTTGCCCAGAGAAGTTGTGGATGCCCCATCCCTGGAAGTGTTCAAGGTCAGGTTGGACAGGGCTTTGAGCAACCTGATCTTGTGAAAGATGTCCCTGCCCATGGCAGGGGGGTGTTGGACTAGATGACCTTTAAAGGTCCTTCCAACCCACACCATTCTGTGATTCATTCTATGAAGCAGAGTGGCAGAGCCAAGCACAAAATTTAGATGTTTGATCTTCTAGGTTGTATGTACTGAGCAACTTTCCCTCTCCACGTGCGTTTCCGTACGACATGGGGCACGGAGGAGCCCGCATCTCGGCTGGCGCCTGTAGGCCCTGCTGCGACACAAACAAAATAAGCGACAGCCCTGACAGGAAATACCACAGTAATTCCCTTCGTTTCTGGAATAATTTCTGCTCCGAGATACTTGTGCCGGCATTTCCTCCAGCCCCGCTAACAAATGGTATTTTACTCTTTCTTGCCATCTGCCTCGGAAAGGAAAAAGCAAAGCCACCGCAGTGGCCACAAACCCATCACCATCTTTCCAGGCTTTCCTTGAGGTATTTTTAGCTCCTTCCTCAAAACTTCTAATTTCACGAAAAGACCACAACTGCCGAGCTTCAGAGGAAGCGCTGACGGGAACTGGGGGGGGGGGCAAAGGAGGCAACCGCTTCTGCCCGCAAGGCACTCGGCTGGGGACCATGCACCCCAGCGGGCTCAGCCAAGCTCGGCCCCCGGAGCTGGAGCAAGCAGCCCTGCACGCTGGTTTAAATTAAGGAAAACGTTGGAAAAAAAATGGAAAAAGTGTTTCCAAACGAGGTGAATCATGATCTTATACAGAGATCCCTGAAGAGCTGACTGCTGTTTATAATAAAAGCACACACGGAGAGCAGGAAAACATGCAGTTAGGCCTAAAATGGAAGTGGCTTCGGAGGAACAGGAGGTGCTGAGCACCCTCAGCTGCTGAACACCCTCAGCTGCTGAACACCCAGAGGGTCGATCAGACTGGGGGCATGAGTCCAAGCTGAGCAATACCATGCCCGTGGAGAACGGCGACTGATGGTGCAGGGACACCCTTGCTGCATCGCCTCAATGCCACCGACTGCAGGCAGGGACCCAGTGAAGGAGACAGCCCCGCACCTCCATGGCTGCCTGTGCGCTAGTGTGGCACCGAGAGCTGAAGCACCTAGAACTGCCACATTGTAAAATCCCGGATGAGCACCAAGTTCAAAGACTCCCCCCATCACGTCCTCTCCTCCTCCCAAATTCAGCTACTGTCAGAAACAGCGTTCTGGTCCGACTCCACCTCTGTGGCTTGCTTTTAAAGCTGCTCTTGTCAAACCTAACCAGAGGACAGCTTTGCCCATGCTGGGACAGGGCCTTTGGATCACTCCTTCCATCCCGATCCATGATTGCCTCACAAACCACCTGGGACAAAGCATCTGACTCCAGCATTAACCCTTCTGAGGTCAAGAAAGGCAGGAAAAATCATCAGAAGGGGCCTCCCCTTCCCTTCAGTGCTGCACCAAGAAGAACTCATTCCAGCTTTGCTCTTACCCACCCACAAGACCTTGGGCACTTACTTTGCCTCAGTTTCCCCCCGGGTAAAATAGGGGCAATGAAGGAGATCCATTTCTGCATGCTGGAGGGTAAGCAGAGGGATTATATTCACTTCTCTCATTTTCTACTTGTTGGATTAGGAAACAATGAGAAAACCCTGCTGAGCGGTGCGGCGTTCAAGCATTAGTGCTCTAGTTACTCCTTTGTACGAAGCCACAAAGCAGTGGGATTTCTCCTCAACTTCTGGCTTTGACCAAGAGAAGTCAGCACCCCTGGGCCAGGCCGAGGGGACTTCTGCACCTCCCCGACGTGCACGTTGTTTGCATTAGTCCTGTTCTCGCCCCTGCTTTTAGCAACAGGACGTTCGTTACAAGCCAGACAGCTGGACCACGTCCCTAAACCGCAATAGGAGATGACTAATCCGTGTCATTAGGAATTATCTGCACAGAACCCCCACACGCTTCGGCTTATTCAGCAATCAGACAGAAAGGGGTTTGTCTGGGATTGCCCCCTTCTTCTCTCGGGGGGTGGAAGCTATGAGATATCCTGGTCCCCCTGGATCCTTACAGCTCTTTTCCTCCGAAAAAGCAAGCCCAGCACGTAAGCCCCTCAGAGGCCTGTGGGAAGATGATGTCTAGAGGGTTCATTGCTCCCTGTTACAGATATTTTTGGTTTATAAAGCAGCAGAAATCACAGGCTTCAAAATTTTTTATCCAAAATCACCTACCTGGCAGGGAATAGCTTTTTTTCCAGCTGGGTTTCTCCTTGGTATTACCCTCTTAGCACCCAAGTCAGCTCCACACACAGACAAGGGAAAGCCTCTTCCCCAAATCCTTGGGACTCCACTGCCTTTGCCTTCTCCAGCCAAGCCTTTCCCAACCGGTGCTGCTGCCCTCTTGGTCCCTTGCTTCTGCCCCCCAGGTGGGGCAATCCCTGCAGATCTCCTCATAGAGACTCCCATCTTCAAGGTGATATTTACGGACCCTCATCATACTCCCCAACAGTAAAACAGAGGTGATAAAGCCAAACTCCTTTTAGGCTGCTTGAAGACCTACAAACAGAGAGCCCTAGAACGTGAGCTGTATTTCATTCTAGTTATGAGCAAGCCTTGTCCTGTATCCAACTTGCCAAAGAAAAGAGACTCTGGAGGTAATTTACTAAAAGAACAGCTTTTAGGTCAGTCTGACATTTGTTGTGCATGGGAAAACGTTCCTCGCAAGTATTGGACTTCGTTGCTGTGAGGGAACTTGCAATCAAAATTAACGTGGCAGAGGAATTGCTAGCTGTCATCAGCTGTGATAGAGGCCCACACCAATGCCTTGTCATTAGACCAAAGTGCAGCCCTGACAACCAACTTCATACTGCGAGTTGCCAAGCGCTATTTATATAAATAAATGGATATGCACATAAATAGACAGATGCAAAATAAATGTTAATATAATTGCTCCTTTCTCCTCCATGCTTTTGTTTGGGATTTCTAATTCTTTGTGGTTTCCCTTCTTATTCCACTCATCTTTCTCCTCAGTGATCACAATGCAGATTCTTATTCTGCTGTTTCCTCTTTCCCCTCTTCAGAGCCACCACTATAAACAAACTCTGTTGTCTGTTCAGTCCAGGAGACTGCCTGAAAAGACTCCTTCCAGCCACACCAAAGGATGCATGAGGAATAATGGATTGATAAAAGGAATAATGGAGGAATAATAGTGCAGAGGATGCACTAGGAATAATGTCAGGATGATCCCTCTGCTCCCAAAGAACGGCTCCGTTTTAAAGGTTGTAACTTACGCGCGGAAGCAAAAGGGTGTCCATCTCTATCCCTCTACCCTGTTTTCTCACAAGGCAGAAAGGCAGCGTAACGTAGTGACTGACACACCTGACCAGGACTTGGGAGGCTGGATTCAAGCTCAGCCATCACATCCGCTGCCAGCTGCCTGGGCAATCTAAGGGAGGAAACTCATCCACACTGTGCATCAAGTATTGCTCTTCTCATTTCCAGCTTGTTCTACCATGAGGCATTAGACATCCAGAAACTCAGCCTTAGTCCTAAACTCATTTGTAAGGAAAGCAAACTAAAAAAAAAAAAAGAAAGATTTTCACGCAATTTGCCAAAGGATGTTCATTTCATAAGATGATCTGAAGCAAAACTGTCGATATTTTTGGGAAGAAATATTGTGTAGCACACACCACCAGAGACTACTTTCTTGTGTGGCCGAGGCCTACCAGGAATACTATCTGGCAGGCTCCAAATTTCAACTTCTGTCAAGAGAACACTAGGAACCCCTCCAGGAGACAGGATGAGATAGCACTTCGGTTGTGGTTCTCTGTGGACCAAAAAACTGCTGCAAGCCACGAAGGGACAGGCTAGTTAGTCAACACATTCTTGTTTAAAGTGTTTTTCAGTGGGAATTTGGAACACTGACTAAAGGATTCCCATGCCTCAGAAAAGCATTCTTTCACAGAAAAAAAGATATATTTTTTTTTAATCTAACAACTGAATGTCCAGACCCAAGTATTTCAATGCAAGCATGTTGCTGCAGGGCCTCGTAAGAGACACCTACAATGAGATTCCCAAGAGGAAAATTTAGCATCTAAACGCCCCATGCCTCACTCTCCCTCCCCAAGAAGGGAGGCTGTGCAGTGCATCCTTCAGCCCAACCAGCCAACCTGATCACAGAAAAAAATAAAAAAGGGGGAGGGGAAAGAAAAAAAAAAAGGAACACCAAGTATCAAAGGAACAACAAATCACAGGCATGACAACAGCATTTCTAAAGCAATCTTCCCCCCCCATCAATTTCTGTGCTAAAAAACAAGGAAAAAAAACCCCTAAAAGTGACCCAAACAAGTCGATTAAAAGTTTCTGAGCTGCAAACATGAACCAAGTCCCCACTAATTCCACCTACTTTGGCCACTCCCCACCTCGCAGACTAGACTCCCATCGTCCCACGAGCCAGACTTGTTCCAGCCAGTCTAATTTAGTGAAGCAACAGTTCAACATACTCCAACGCCCTTCATCTCGTGGGGCCTGTTGTTCTGAATCCTCAACCCCGGATGCGCAAGGAGAGTGGGATGCTGACTATTCGCGTCTCCTCCATCAGAGAGCTCTGAATAACAAATGAGCAGGCAGCTACGGCTGGTCCACTTACGGATAAAAAGAAGAATCATAAAGGAGGCAATGTTTTTCCAAGCATCAATGTTGTAATTGGGAAGGAAAGTTTGATTCCTAATATATAAAATTAAACGCAAGTGGCAGCCAACAGTTCTAAAGCTGATATCAGAGCACAACATAACTCTATTGGTGATTTATAAATTAAAATACAGAGTGGATGGGCTGTGGATACAAATTTGATTGCAAGACGCCAACTTTATGAAACTTTTGTAGATAAGAATTCAGCCAATGAAAACTATTATTTTCCTTATTTTTGATTAATTATCTGGTTAACTGTATATCTGCAGCATTTACAGCAACAGTTTTCAACAATGACAGCAGGGATTTTCCCCCATTGTGAGAAAACAAACATGTTATTTAAGAGAAGTCTAAAAAGCTTTGCTATCCTGAAAGCAACTCAAGATAGCTTGGTATGGTCCCCACCCATCAACTTGCAGAAAATGCTACCCTCGGAGCCATCCAAAGCTGCACTGGATTGTCTGCTTTGCCTGCAGCTGCAGAGAGAACCAGCTCTGAATTTCTCTGGTCAGTTTTGTAAACATCTTGGACTTATTTCAGCAAGAGCTGAACACAAATCCAGTGATTCAACTTGGACAGCTGCTACCGCCAGGACACACTTTAAAACAGACATGCTACGTGCACACTTTTCCCCTCTGCATCCAGAGCTCTTTGTTAGTAGCACAAGTGCCATTAAAATATGCATGACGACAGTAAATGACAATTTGTTTTCTTCCTTGCTAGGCGTTCAGCAATTGCAAAGTTGATTGCAAGCTTATTCTAAGCTACAGCACTAGAAGTGGAATTCCAAGTGGATTTGGTCACATGGTTCTCCAGCACCTTCCTGGTCCTATTAATTACTTTTCCCCTTCTTTTTTCTTGCTATTTTGACAACTAAATCCTTTCTTCACAACTTTCGTGTTTGCATAATATTTGTTCCATATGCAAACAGGCTATTAAATCCACTTTAGTTATTATATCGATGTCAGCGAATAATTTCTGACATTGCTCAAGGGACAATGTTTTTGCTCACTAGATCAACTCTGAATGTGCAACAGGGCCAAAATGTTTGGTTTTAGGAGCATGAAGATAAACACCAGTAATTAATATTTAAACACTTTATATAAGAATGACATTATTCCTCCCCAAAGGGCCTGGGTGTCTACAGCTCAAAGTTGGCAGTCTGTCTTTCAAATATCTGAAGTAAAATGTGCACATGATAAATACCGTATTTCATCAACGCTGTCAATAGAAAACATTTGACTAATCCAAATCTTACAGCTGCATAGCCTCTAACAAGTTCTACTACCTTCAGTGCTAAGCAAGAGAAAGAAGTGCCTTGGGGTGAGATTTGAGATTTAAAACCAGTTTCAGGCTCTATTGCTATATTTGTGAATGATTTAAGGTATCACTCTTCTCCTCTGCTCCTCCATTGCTCCTCTGCGATACGGGGATGCCTGTAGCTTCTTTTCAGCTCTTCAGAAAGAGGTCCTAAAAGCTTATGCCTCGGTAAAATTATGTTACTTCTGATGTGCTGAGCTCCTGCAGCACTGTTAACTTCAGTTCTAACATTTTAAACTCTGTTCTCTCAGCATGGTAAGCACCATGCCCACCTCCTTGGTCTACTGGACCTTGGGGTAGACTCAAGCAATGCCTTACCTGCTTGCTGGTGTGGACACTGTTTTTATTCCTGTTGTTGTCCAGCAGCCCCCCACATTTGCCCAACGCTGCCAAATCCTTCATAATAGAATTCAGAGCTTCTTCTTCATCTGCAAAAGAAGGAGACAACTGAAGTGTGGAAGGCAACCTCGCCCCTGGAAGTGCAGAGTAAAAATACAGCATTGCAAATACAATCTTTCAACCCAAATGGGTCAAAAGACACGATGTCTAGCCTTCCTATTAAGAGAAATATTCAAAGACTACACCACAGTCCCTCCCAGCCCATCGTGTCTTGGAAATACAAGTCTCTTCATCACAGGTGAGACAGATCCTCAGAAAAGCCAGTAGCTGAGTGTGAGTGACCACTGCTCCTCCAGCTCCTAGCCCATGTCTGCTGCCCATGGGGCCCTTTGGAGAGGGACCCATGGGCCAGATGCACTGTCCAGTGGGCTGGATCCAGTTTGTGAGGTATAAGGTGGTGCTCTAGAGGACAGAAACCTTTCAGACCCAGAAAGCTCATGCAGCAGGTGATGGAGTACACCACAGTTCTTCATCTCCTCCTTTCCTCCCTCCTCATTAAAGATGCTCAAGAGCCACAACTGATTTTCAAAACTAGAGCCAGTGAGAAACCATGGGACAGGGCAAGAAACTCATTAGAAGAGGTAACAAACTCAACTATGATGGATAGAAGAGAGACACACACTGAGAGCCCGTATGGTATTTCTGATTTCTGCAGTAACTAGAGAACTCTGAAGGACCCGTTTGATCTGAAACCAATCTCCTCCTTTTCAACACTTTTACATCTACGGCTGTGGTCTCTTAAAGCAGCTGTAAACTATTACATTGCAAAAGAGCAACCACGAGCGCTAAAAACCCTATCAAGACCTAGGGCACACCATACTTGTTAGGAGGGTGTAAGAACCTGTTGCATGCTCCATGTTCATGATACAGTCAAGACAGGCAGGTATTAGGCACATGCGGCTATTACTCTAAAAAACCAAATACAGCTACCACATTTTGTGTAAAAGCGAGTGTCTCCAGGGATAGAGCCACCCCTACGCCAAACCAGCCTGCAGATTTAACTCAACGTCCACAAAGATGTGAAAGATGACAAAAACTATACAAAAATCAGACAGGACCGGACCCAAATACTGAGGTTCTTTCCTCAGGGAGGTATATGTCCAGGATCCTCATGCTCAGATACAACATCATCTCCCCTTTTCCCGCTTCTCCTGCTGGGTTGTATCAGGACTGAAGCTGTGAAAAAAAGAAAGATGTGTGAAAAAGACTTCTCATGCGTGCTGTGCACCCAGAGCCATCTTGTTAAAGAAATAAGGGAAAAAATGAGGGAAAATGTTTAAAATCCAGTGTCACTTTTATTTTAGAGCTCAGAAATGAGCTCTAATGCCTATATCAGGCATCAGGAAAATGCCTACATTTTCCTGTAGGCAATGTGTGTGTATATAAAGTTACAATATAATATAAATATATGTATTTATATATCAATATTACATATATAATTAATAAAATAATAAAATTCATATCATAGTATATTAAAGTGCAATTCCTCTTCCCTTCCACATTTCCCTACCCACTAAAAACACAGGTATGTTTTTCCGGAGGGGTGGCAGGGAGCGTAACCCAAAATGCTACAAGAAAACACTCAAAAAAAAAACCCTTTCAGTTCTAGTTCGGGGGGGGGGGGGGGGGGACCGGATGGACGGACAGGGGGATACAGACGGACAACAAAAAACCAACAAGAATGTTCCCATAGTTTGGGGTTTGGGTTGTTTTTTTTTTTTTTTTGGGGGGGGGTGGCTGTTGTTGTTGTTAAAAGGGACCTCTGGGGACAAGCATAGTTTTCCAGACAGATTTTGTAATAGGAAAAAAAAAAAGCCCAAACACAAAAAAGAAGAAAAAAAAAACCCTTTTTTTGTGCAGGGGGAAGGGAAAGGGGGGAGGGACAAGTTGAAAAAAAACCAACAAAACAACAAACACAAAACCAAAACCCACACACACCACCCTCCAGGAATTTTCCACCAAAGCTATAATCTCTAAAATCCCCCTCACCCTTTTTTTTTTTTTCCAACCCGAGTGACAACAAAAGTTTCCTGAACTCACTGACGCAAAACACAGTCTGTGATGTCTTGGTGAAACAGGGCTTCAACAGGCAGCGGCAGAGCTGGGCTTTTGCTAGCAAAACCACCCGATTCACCACCACTCTCCCACCTCCAAACCTTCCTGGACATGCCTGGCAGCATCTGCCAGGAGATGCATCTCTGGTTAACCCACTGGTGCCCCGCAAGGATATTCCAGGACTTATAAGAGTCTGGAACTGCCTGTCCCAAGGAGGGACAGCAGGGTTTGCTGGTGGTCAATAGTAATAATAATAATAATAATAATAATAAAAAAATAATAAATCAACAAACAGGGACAGAGGAACTTCAAAGTTTTCTGGAGTGACTGTCAGCTGCTCCCACCATTCCTCCCAAGAGGAAGACCTGGCAGCCCTCAAGAGCTGGCTCAAACCCCCCATAGACCACATCCCAGAGAGCTCCCACCACATCCCATGGGTACCCGCGAGGATTAACCATGCAGCCGAGAGCAATAGCATGAACCATGCTTTTGCTAGGATGTCTGACGAGCACAGGGCATCACTGAAGACCTCAAAAAAGAGAGATCTTTGAGCTGAAGTGGATCCTATCACTATTACCACTAGAGATGAGTACTCAGGGTCACTGCTTCAGTGTTATTCCTACAGGGTAGGTTACTTGTCCCTCGTACAGACAGTAGTCATAAGGGATTGTGACATAATTTCACTAGAAGGACGCTGGAAGTGAGCAACCCTGCAAAATGCAGAGAGTCCGCGATTGAAAATCACCTCTGCAGGGTATACAGAAAACCTGGATGTCCTCACTGCTTATCCTACCACATGGGGCTTACGCTGACCACCAAGTCAGGGTATTCAAACTAACTTGTGACAAGTTGTCTACTGATCGAGAAAGCAAGGAAGGCCAGTTTCCCATGGACTTCCGTCTTCTCCTTAAACACCAAGGGGTTTCCAATGTCCAGGAAAGGTTGGGTTTATATTACATTGTCCTCAAAGCAATAACCAACTCTTCCTCCTCTACCTACCCATCAGTTTTGTCAAAACTTTTTGCAACGCAGTCTCCTGAGTCCATCAAATATAGGTTTAAAAATTCCTGGTGCTACAACCCCACCTGCATGACTGTGAAAGTCGCATTTCCTTAGAAGGTCAGGCTACACATCTCTGCCAGAAGCATCCTTTTGCATCTCTCCCAACATAGCAAAGCAAGAAGCATCCACTCACTTTCAGTAACTGCTTAAATTTAGCTTATTTTCAGAAATACCCAACCATCAGCTTAATCAGCCTAGAATCAGTGGTGTAAAACTGGGCCCTAGCTGTCCTGAATCAGGTACTAGAAGCAAAAAAAAAAAAAAAAAAAAGGAAAGAGAAGATATTTCTAATATTTAGGCTGTCAACTCAGCATCTTTGTCCCTCCATCTACTTAAAAAACCCTATGCCAAAGAGCATTCTGAAGAGCATTTGAGAATTTATTATAAAACATGTGTTACTTGTCAAAAAAAACCAAAATACACATCCATGCCATCACTGCTACAAAATAAGCTAAGAAAACGTCTTCCTATACGAACAAGAAAGGTTGTTTTCTGCTGCTGGGGCGTGAAAGAACATGACTTAGGCACAAGCAATGTATTTCTATGTGCTTAAGTAGCTTTTTAACTACTTTTAACAGTGTGTTTTCAGTCCAAGAGAACTGCAATTTCAGAGGGACTATGACCGAAGCCTCAACTGTTCAAAGCAAAAAAAACCCCACACCATGCTCTGAAGCAACTGCAGAGCAGGAGCACAATTTGCATCATCGGTTGAAAAAACTGACACTTCCCAGTCCTCTCCATGACAGCTTTGCACAGGAACTGATGCTTTCCAGACTAAGCCTCTTGCCCATCCTAATTACTGCTCTTGGGGTCTCCGAGCTGACTCCCAAGAAGGGTGGAGAACTTTGTTCCATGGAAACAAGCAGCCAGCTCAGCCAGTTCAGTCAAAATTCAAACAAGCACTGAAACTTGCTGGATAATTAAATCCAAATGCCGCTCCCAAGCCTCTCCAGTGAAAGGGCCATCACAGGCTGCTCGCTCGCCGTTTGGCTTGGTTTGAGCGAGCAGAGGGTGCAGGATGGATGGCTCTCCCTAGGGGAAAACGCCAGGGAATCGATAGGAATCCCATGCCCATGGGACACGCAAGATCAAGTTCTCCCGATCTAGCACTGGCAGGACCCAAATATGCTTCAGCCTTGTGAGAAGGCCGCACTGAGACTACACAGCAAACATCTTCCCAGGCTCTGCCATGGCTCCAGAGCAAAACAGCTGCAAGTTGCACAACACCAGTGAAGTATCCGCAGAGCTCAGATGGACTCGGAGACTCATGGAAACCACTGACTGCGCAACGTGAGCTGAGCAGGTTCTTGCGCCTGAACAACCTTCTGGCCCAGCTTCACTCTTGCACCATTTTGTACAAATTCACTTAAGGTATTGTAGGTTGACAGGATGAATTACTTGTACAACGAAGCCTGCTCTCTCCCCAGCACAACATGTAAACAGGAATATTTGTACTATGGAAAAGCAGGACAAAGAAAAGCTGATTACACAGACAGCAAAAATGCAATGTAAAAATCAATTGTGTTTGGCGCTGTCCCTTTGTCCCCAGTGTCTCTTCTTCCATCCTCAGCTTGCTCTTTATTTTCAGCCATTTCCCTTAATAGGAAACTCATTTCTTTCTTCTCTACTTCCCACCACCACCCCAATTTTGCACTTTTTCAATCTTCTTCCTGTGACAAAGCTCATTTGATCACGTTGCCAGCCCACCCAATTAAGGACCACTTCCACCCAAATATAATAGAGGTCTCAAAGATATTCATGTCCCAAAGGTTTGGAGGCGGGGGGAAATATCCACAGAAGAAGTCAGCCAAGAGCCCTCCCAGGAAGCAATGACAAGCAGAGCTACAGTGGACATGGGAAGGTTGGGTTTATACTTTTATTAAAGTACGCTGATCCATTTTGTCAGGATCTTATAACAACCAGAATACATTCTTCTCTCATCAAGTTTTCAGTTCTGTAAGACGTTAAGACTCACAAGTCCAAGGTACTACCAATGTGAATCTAGGGCATTCGGCACTTAGTAAAATCAACTATGAAGTGAAATCAAAAAGCTGCAAGATGACACATCTCTCTGCCCTTCAGATACCCGTTTCTGGTGCTGCTACATGGCTTCGGTTCCTGCGTGCATGCAGGAGAGAGGAACTTGGAGTTTCAATCTTACTACAGCAGGCTCACTGCTGAACGAGAAGGGGAAAAAAAAAAGGCAGGGGAGAAATAGTGAGCCTGAAGGTCAACACGGACCACCCAAAACAATTCAACAGTCAGGAGAGAAAGCAAAAGAAGAAGGGACAAAGGAATAATTTAGCTGTGTTCAGATGGTCTAGACAGTGCTGTTATTGTTGGCTTCACTAATAGGTCATTACTAAGAGGCAGCTTACGGTAGTTCCATGAAGCTGCTTCCATCAACACTGAAAAAAAAAAAAAAAAACCACCAGCTGGATGAAGCACACAGAAAAGCCTGCAGAAGTAAAACAAAGACTTGTAAAACACGGCAAGTTCTGATTTCGGCCTCTCTCACACACCAGGCAGAGCTGGGGCTGGGAAAAGTTGGGGAAAAATCCTGGGTGTTGCAGAAGGGAAGAATATTGTCCTCTGAGTCATTACTGAGCAAGGCTGGAGCGTGTAGCTAAGGGGCCGCATGCTGTCATATACACTTCCGCTTGGATCCAACGTAAAACCACAGATGTGACCACTTGTGGTCACTAAAGATCCCACTGTGCTTTTCGCAACTGTGATGCTGATAGCCCGGCTCAGCCATTGTGCCTGTGTAAATTCCAGCAGCACCCTCCATCGCTAGCATCCACCTCTCTGGAAGGTGATGCAACTGCTGGGGATATCCCCAGGCAGAGGGAAGAGTTCTGTGAAGGCTGAGAGGGGATGAGGAGAGGATGGGAAGCCTCACAGAAACATTGTCGCCTTCAGTAAAAGCCCTTTCAAAAGGCAAGACTTGGAACATATAGTGAAAAAAAAATACTGAAATGTAATAAAATATAGTGAAAAGAAATACGGAACCACATGACTATGACATTGACAATCTTAACTTTGGCCTACAAAGGACATCAGCCTTTCATTTTTTCTGGTTTTGGAAAACATACATTTATTTGATTAACTGTTATACGACATTTATCATTTACCAAAGAGAATCCTCAACTGAAAGCCAAAACTCGCCACCTAAGTATCACTCAGTACCTGCAAAGGCCTGTCTCTGTCCTGATGAACTTTCAGCTAAACTGTCAGGTGGAAGGAGAGATGAGCTGGGTTTTAGGTTTCATTTTATGGACAGCAATCTAAGACAGACAGAAGTCTTGCTCAAGACTACACAAGTCTGAAGCCAGAGCTAAATACGTTAACAGAGCTTAAATTCAGAAAGGACTTAGCTTGTATCTAGCCTTCCTGGCTGTATACAAAGGCCACAGAAATTCATTCATCAGCCTCTACATCATGATCTTGATCCAGAATCACACAAAACAGTCTCTTTCAGAAAGCTGCCCAGAAAGTCTCAGTTTGAAGAGCTCACGCATTTATTCCAATAACCTCTCTGTAACAAATCTCCCTCTAAATTCTAGTTTGAGTATAGCTCGCTTTGTATTGTACTCATTAGGTCTTGCCATCGCTATATCTTGGAGACCCCTCTATTAACAGAAATCCCCCCCCCCATCTTCTGCAGGTATTCACAGACTGCAATCGCATCCCCTTTTAGCCCTTCTTCATTTAACTAAATGGAAACATATAGCTTCTTACATTAGAGTAATCCTTAATTCATTCCTACAGCTCTTTCTAGTTGTCTTCTTTTTATTTATTTTCTTTATGAAGAGCAGAGCAAATGTCAGAGTAGCATATAACGTTCAATGGCCGCAACACCTTTTCATTTCTATTTGCAGTGTGAGCATGGGGTAACAGCAAACTTGGCCCATGCGTTACAGTGAAAGTTCACGTCTACTGGACCAACGGCAACTTGGGCTGCCCACTGCCTTCGTTAGGAGGTCAATGTCATACCAGTCCTGGGTTTGCTTTCCTGGACCAGGGAACTAGACAACACTGGACAACACTAACCAATGTGAATGCAAGTGTCGAAGAACTTGCTTGTGAAGACAAGCAAAAGCCAGAGGGAAAATAAGCTTGGAGATGAAGAGAAACCCAGGACTTTTGGGTTTCTTCAGCACCTGCAGACACCGTCAATAGACATGTACTGCCACCAGGATTCAGGCCATGCACAAAATACCAGGGGCAGAGGTACCAAGACAGCATGGACTCAATGATCTTAACGGTCTTTTCCAACCCAAATGATTCTATGATTCTAAATAGCAGAAGGGATCAATTAGTAAGTAAACACTGTCACAGTGACTGTCACAGTCAATAATAGGAAGGAGACTGGTGAGTCAAGAGCCTGACTTGGACCACAAACAAAAGCCCCTAAGCAAGTGAAGAAGGGACCCAGACACTCTCACAGGCAGCTAAAATACTGTTTTGTAACTCACCCCCCCTTAGAAGGGCTGTCTGTGAATGAAAGGCGGCAAAACAGATTGCTGCATGCATCCATCTAGTGACAGAGACGCAGATAAACCTCCATGTAAATTAAACCCACATGCACAAATCATTTTGCCACTGTCTGGAGCAGTGTTCAGTATCTGATAAAGAGAAAAATTACCCAGTTACGCTCCCCCAGTCCAGATTACTGTGCGCTGCAGCAGACACACCAGTGGAGCACGTTCCTTTTGCAGGTCAGCAAAGGCTCGCCGACAGCTGGATTCTGCTGTCGTTCACCCTCCTGCAACCCCACCCAAGGGATGGCAAGGTCACCCCTGTGTATGACTCGAGGGCAGGGCACAGCTCAGCAGGTCACACAGAGCAATTATACATGAGGAAGTGAGGAAAGACCCTTCTGATATGCAGGATTTCTTGGCAGGAGTTTGCTCGCTGACGTCTTAAGCTTGGGACACACAAATTCACATAGATAACTAATGCTGTGAGGTGCTGGGGTTTCTTGAAAGCATGTTGCTCCTTATCAAGGAGTTATGATGCTAAAGGGTGCACCATGTAATAAGTATAGAAGATTATTAATACTTTACCTGATAAATCAATGGTAAATGTTTGCTCTCCATAAATTACATCATTTTGGATTTTGAATTTTGCATTTATAGCACAACTAGTAACTGCTTTGTGAAAAGAAACAAAACCAAACCCGTCAGAGGCTTTTGACAGCTACAGACATCCATCACGCCAAATGCCCAATAAAACATCTGTGGTTTTAAGGTACAGTTATACTATCTCACAGACTGTTTTCTCAGGGATAAAGCTCATTTTGAGAGTTCCTGCCTCCTATTCCCCCTCTACCCCATGGTATCCCTCAGGTATATAACCCATATAACTACTGGTAAAATTGCACAGTCAACAGATCAGAGAACCTGTTTGGATCAAAAACAACCCCTCCCTTTACATCCCCTTGCAAAAGGGGACAGAAATTAGTGCTCAGGAATGGGCTTGAGGGGAAGGCAAAAATCTGTTTAAAAAAGCTAAACCAATTATTTTTTAAAAGATAATTGGTAAAACCGTATATCACATATATAATTAATTCTTATCACCACAACAACAGGGCCCAACCAGTCCCCAAAATAATCATATACACAAATAAGCAAACGCCTCCAATGTAATGTTAAGTGATTGGGCTCTTAACATGTCTAAGAGCACTGAGAAAACAGCAAAAGAGAATAAACTAGCAAATAAATATGTTATATCATGATGTATTGCGATACGGTATGTGCAATAACAAAGAACTTCAGCTGCCCTCTGAATTTCCCCAGGGAAAACAAAAAGCTAAGGTAACACTACTGGGAATTCACCTCAGTTTAGGTAAGACGAGAGTGACGACCTTATAACACTGAGTGATCGGTACCTTGCAAACACCAAAACCAAAACCTTTCCAGGGCATTGAATGGCAAGTTTTATCACTTACGAAAAAGTTTCAGTGGCTCATCCACAAGTCATACAAGAAATTTCTCTTGACGAACGCGAAGGGCTGTGGCACGACACTGATGTGCCTTTGTCCTAGAGATTTACCAGGGACTTTTGCAATGGAAAAGGACTCAGGATCCAAAAGGTGTTTTGTTTAGCTCAGCAGGGAGGGAGAGAAGGGTTACGTCTGCGGTTCATTACAACCCTCTGCTCCCAAAATAGCCATCCCTCTGACAGCGCCGTGCACAGTAAAATTCCATGGGATCAGAGCCGCTGGCAGAGCTTTCCCATGCTCTGCAACACACCGCCCTCCTCCACAGCCCCATCCCCGTGCACACTCGTCACCACATGTCCCCCATACATCCCCGCACACGCGGAGGACAGCAAAGCCCAGCTAAGAAGCCATTTCCCCCCCCAGATACAGCCCGTGCGACATCCCAACAGCCAGATTTGGTTAGGGCAAAGCAGCTGGGGGACCGGGGCATGTAAACTCTCTGGCGTTGCAGGATGAGGAGAGCTGCTCGGAGGCTGCACTGTGGCGGGTGTCCGAGCTGGACAGCTCGGAGATGGGCAAAAATCTTTGCCCTTGTAGGGTTTATCCCGTGGCTTTCAGATAAAGGCTCGGGCACAAAAGCCAGCCTCCTCCCTCCTTCTCACAGCCCCCCTCCTCCAGCAGCACAGTCCCACTGGGCTCTGTAACAACTGTGGGGGTCCAGCCATGGCACCCCGCACTCTTCAACCATCCTCGGCTAATGGGGCAAACAACTGGGTTAAAATTGGGTGGCATTTGGTGGTGGTGGGAAGATTTGCCGAAGAGGGCAGAATTGGGAAAAACAGGTGCTGCCCCTCATATCCAGCCAGCGACTTGGATCCTGGAGCAGGAGATGTGATGGTTCAATAATAAAAAACACACCAGCTTTTAGTGATATAAAGGGTTTCAGTGCTTCCTCAGCACTTGCTGACTGACCCCGCACCCTGTCACCACAGGGCGGTGAGGCTTAGCCCAGGCCCAGCTACCGTGACACCCCTGGCTGCAGCGGGGTACAGAGGCCCAGCCGCATCCCCAGGCCATGAGGGACAGGACGGGACCCTGGTGTGATAGTCATACCCACCATCTCTCTAAGACGACACTCTTCAAACTCTTCTCCAGCCCCCAGCAGGCATAATTTTGCCGCCAAAAGGGTGGCAGCGTGGCGCCTAGCCCTGAATCAGCCCCCAGCACCGAGCACACCACGCAGGGCTGGGACCCACAAGAGGAGTTCTGACGAGCTCTACGCTCCTTAGACTGTTTTTGTCTTTAGTCAGCTAAGCGAGACCAGCACCCAAGCCCTGCCCTGTGACCTTCCACAGCCAATTGCCAGCTTGCCATCTGCTTTGTCCATGCCACCTCGCGGGACCCCGGCCAGCTCCCCTACCCCCTGGGCTGCTCCCTATGAGGAGAGCAGACGATGCCACCCCATTTTGGGGGAGGAATTTGGCCATACCCACACACGCAGTGCTAAAGCATGGGCCGTGACATATTTTGTTGGCTACCACAGGTGTAACTGGGTAAGCTGCTTTGCCTCTAAGTGCCTCTAAACTTGGCTGTGAAGCAGGGACCATAACGCAGACCGTGTTTGCAAACCCATTTGAGGCGCACAGGGAACGACAAAAGTGCACCTCAGTCCCCTGCTACCAAAGCTCATAAAGAGATCTAAAGCATGGCAGAGATTAAATAAGCAAGTCTCTGTTCGCCAAAGAGCAAGTATTTACCCTATGGAGCACCAAAGAGAAACTTAACCTAGCCCTGACCGTTCCAGCTGCCAAAGGCTTCCCAGCCCTGAACTGGCTCCTGCACTGGGTGGCTCCCACTTGCAGCCCTGGGCAAGACGGGAGGCAGAGACAGGAATACAGCAGTGAGAGTCACGGCTTTCCTATAAAAGCACAGAGTGCTGCGAGATAAGCCATGCTAAATCTCTGCCTCTTGGACAAACCCGTTGTTTCTCATTTGCTTTTGCACATTAAAGTTTGTCTAGGAGAGCTGCAAGCAGGGGCTAGACCCTTAAAAAGCAAAATTAACCACAACTAAGAAAATTTTGTATGCCCATAGCTCTACTGAGCATTAAAAAAAAAAAAAATATAGAGGGGCTGTTTTGTTTTATGGCACGATGCTTCTTCTCCCACAGCATCTGCCTGCAGAACTCCTCAGCACTTCACAGGTACGAGGTACTGGTTTCTCTCTCTCATCCCACAACAGACTTTCACAGCTTTTTTGCTAACCCTGCCCTTTGCTCCACAGACACTAGCTACCTTTTCCTTTAATGGATTAACATAATTAAATTAAACTTGGGGCAATTTTTCCAGCCTGTTTTCCTGCTAAGCTTAAAATTTGCTCCTTCTGAAGAAGGGCTTATGCACCTAAAAGGCAGCCTATTTTTTTTCCATCTCTAGCAGTTTGGTCTAATAAAAGTTATTACTTCTCCCCCCAATCCGTACCTCTCTTGAGCACACTTGAAAGGAGAAAAATGTTTACCCAGCGAGAAACATAGCTGGCAAGTTATTTCCCCTGACTGCCTCCGATACCTTTGAAGGTTATTTGCAGGCTCATAAAGACCTCTTTCTCCCTCCCAGCCCAGCTACTTCCAATGCTCAAAGCCGCAGCCCAGAGCCCGTGAACTCCTAATCTGTTACTGCAGCAATGGCTGCAACGTCCCAAATACGGCAATACAGGTCCGGTCCCGCATTCCCCAGGTGCCCCAAGCGCCTGGTGTGACCCTAAACAGGAGCCCTGGGTGCAATGGGCACAGTGCCAGGAAAGGGAGAAGGAGACACGGACACCTCTTAACTTGGACACCTCTCGCAAATAACAAAACCTGAGCTAGAGAGCCTGATGTGCCTTATTGTAAGATAAACTGCTGCAATTCAACCTGAATTTTTTTTTTTTAATAGCTCTCTGCATGCAAAGAGCAAGCGAAGAGCAAAGAGCAAGTGAAGAGCAAAACCATTGCCTTGGATCGAGGAATGAGGAAAACAAGGCATGGGAGAGCTGAGACATCAATGCGGGCGTGCATGGGGATAGGGAGAGTTGGTCTGTTCTCCCCCCACCAACTGGCGCAGTTCTTTCCGTCTCAACAGCCCCCAAAAAAACACTGAATTGGGTTAAATGGCCAGACCATGGCTGTGCAAACAGGCCCCCTCCTCCTTCAGCAAGCTGCTGTGCCTTCTGCCACCCCAGCCTGCAGTCATCTTCTCCAAACACACCCACTCTGTCAAGGCAATACTGTAAATAAGCATCGTTCTCCCACCTCCTGCACCTCAGATTCCTTTCTGCTGAAGCAAAAGTCACACTTGCTTACAGAGAAGTACTGAAGACCTAAACCTTTGAGTTATATGTACATACACTGAACAGACTAGATAAGTGTTCCTGGAGTTTTTATCATCAGAAACACACATGCACACACACAGCATTTCATAACCAGAATTAAGAATATTTAAATCATTCTTAAACAAAAAGAAAAGAGTTAGGCAATAAACATGCTGGTGCTTTTTGTACCAACTTCTGCAGCTTTTTATTATAACTTTTACTGTGGTATTGTATTTAAACACAGTAATTTTTAACTGCCATTGACCATGGTCCTTCCACTGTGTTGTATTGGAGATGTGGACATCTTTAGAAGTGTCATATGCACTCGCTGGTGCACAGATACATTTTGATCAAATTATAAAGAGGTCTTGGACCCTTGTGGAGAGGTGGCAGATGGAAGTGGACTGCGAGCTGGAGGAATTGCTCTGTGCCAGGAGTGAGAGGTGGGACATCCTGCTTTAAGACACATATTCTCCACTCCAATTTTTCTCCCATTATCAAGGCTGAGAAAACCCATGTGAGAGGCACATGTCACTTGGACTCTTTGAGGCCTGAAAAGAATGGCAACCCAACAACCGTGTTAAAAATGAGTTCGTTATTCTTCCAACCAGCAGGAATTACAGTACCAAACTGACAGCAGATAACCACTTCAGGCCCTGGCACCGTTTTGAATGATCACTGTCCAGAGAGGTGTATGTGTTGGGACCAGCCTTCCTGAAGATGTCTCTCTCAGACCCACGCTCAGTCATCTTACCCCACTTCACCTCCATACCCAAGACCTGATGCACTCAGGAAACATGATCACCTTCTGAAGCAGTGACTGAACACCTACAGCATGACCACAGCTCTCCCTCCAGAAATCACAAAGTCCTTCCAACGCCATTTCCACCTACAAACCATCCCACTGTTCTCACCACCTTCCTCTTCCATACAAATAAAAAGTCAAATGCTTCAGTACAAATACAACTGTTACACATCTGGAGTAAACTGTCCCAGGGCAACACTAAATGGGAGCCCAAGTGGTTTATTGAAGACCAAAGCGTGAAGCAAAACCAGAACAATTCTGTCCCAAGATCCTATGCTGTATCCAGTTGCTCTTCTCTCTGAAATTAAGCCCTCTCATCTATCCTGCAGAGAGATGTCCAGGTCCTTCACAGAGAGCACTAAGAGAACAAGTGTCAAGTGTCATGGTCATGGCTGCATCTACACATCATAAGACCACCCAGCGCCAAGGACCTCTGCTTAGGCTGGCCCCACGCTGGCACATGTAGAGATACTGTCTTGGACCTGCAACAGTAGAGCAACCTACCTGCAGCACCGGGATGCCACGACTGCAGAGGGCTAGTCCAAGCACTGCTGCACCACATGACAACCAAACTGCTATGTCAGAGGTGCAGCCCACGGAGATGCCAGAAGGCCCCACTTCCCATCTTGTGGTCTCCATACAAGGTCATGCAGCTTCCCTAGAACATGTCCGGCAGTGAGCAGTCCTATGCTGAACTCTGAGACACTGAGCAGACTATAAAAAGGATTCTAGGAAGAAAGGTAGACCTGGAATGGACCTTCAGAGATCACTTCATCCAACACACCTCCTCTGTGGTCTACCAGAAGGGAATAAATGGTATGACTGCAAATTCCCTGCTCTTCCCTTGAAAACGCTCCCCCATCCCAATACATAGAGGAGACAAACACACATATAAAAGGAGGGGGGGAAGTGAAACTAATAAAACCTCAAAATTTAGCCTAATTTTTTGTGCGTCAGCAAAGCTGTTGCAACAATCCTTTAACTAACAAACACCACTGGGTAACACTGATCAAGATACACATCACTTCATCCGTCTCACCCCAACAGTCAAGCCAGAGACCAGACTCAGGACCGCACCATGATCCTTTCTGAATGCAGCCTGGCAGATCTAACCAGCCCTTACACAGGCATTGATGCTATGTCAGTGACGAGCCATAGCAATGCTCCAAGCAATGACACTTGGGGAAGGGGACATGCACAGCACCTTCCACCCACACACAAGTGTAAGCAGAACTGCAAATCTGCACAACACTCCTACCAATTCAGCTCACCTTCCCAAAAAAACAGTCACGGTGCCTTGCAAAAGGGTGCTCTCTTCACTACAGTATTCCCACAATCACTGCTTCCCCAGTGCATCCACATTATGTTTACAGCTGACAGTTTGAAGGCACCTTGAGCAGTTTGTATCAACCGCACTCTCTGTAACTTTCCTTCTTTAAAAAAAAAAAAAAATTGCATTGACAAAGGAGTGGCTTTCACCTTCAAAATGAAAGCGTTTCTAAAAAATTTTGGGGTTTTTCACCAGGGATTTTAAACTGAAATTTGTCATTCTTTATATTGAAGAAACAGGTCTGGACTTTCTATTCCCTTCCTTTTTTTTTTTTTCCACTTGGCTTTAAATTAGTCCTCTCCCCACAAAATCTCTCTTCTAGGTAACAGAGAAAGAGCAAAAAACCAGAGAGGTAAAGCCGGGATGTGGTAAACACCGCTTTTCTCCCTTCTCCATGGGGGAGGGCAAACAGTTAAGGCGTGGCAGTGGCTTCACGTTTTTCATTTTTTAAATTAAAACCACTATCAAACTCTGAATCACTTTTCTACCAGGTTTGCAAGGACAATCCCTAGATTTACTGATATTCCCCCCCCCCCCCCCCCCCTTGTTTTTTTTAAGCACCATTTCAACCAGCCCTGAAAAGTTTTGGGTGAACTTGCGTAAATGCTGCAAATGTAAAAGCGAAGCGCTCAGCTTCAACCAGGACTCCTCTGTGATCTCTTCCCCTTTCTTGGGTCACCAGGTCAGGAAGCCATTTCAGGAGATGAATTTAGGCTCCTCTGTAACCTGCCTCTTCTGGTGAGGAAAACAGGACACGTGTTAATCGAGACTGACACCCATGGGAGGTAGAACCTGGCCTTGTTCTTCAATCTGCTGAGCTTTCTCTTTTCAGCAAGATTAAAGAAAAGGAGCAGAAACCCCTGCAGTTGCTGGAACTGCTACTGGCTGGCAAAATGTCTTGTAGACCACTTTGGAATTGTTTTTGTGGTCAATATTCATTCTGCAAAGAGCTTCCTCATACTTTGCCGTGCTCATAAATGCATGAAATGCTGGCTGAATCCCAAACGCAGCAGTGCTGCTGTCGGTAAGGCATGCGTCTCCTCCTGTCAAGCCCTTTAGCGGGGATGGGAAGACACCAGGCAATCCCTCCAGCTGTGTCCCACCTGTGCGACAGGTTGCAAGCACAGCAGCAGAGCACGGACATTTTCCTGCAAGTAAAGTATGATTTTGCAAGAGTAATGTGATAAGTTTGATGGCCAATGGCATGAGAAGCTGAAGGAGGCTGGGGCTCCCACACTCATCTCCTGCTCATGTGAGACAACACCACCAATCTGATTATTCACGTGCTAAAACTGAGAGAGTCCAGCACTTCCAAGTGGTCCCAATTTCTGACATAACAAGTTTCCTTTAGCAGCAGAGATAAAGATCATTATGTACCTCCAGAGCTACAAATAATTTCCACTTTTTTAAAAACAAAAGTCTCCCTCAGCACCACAGAGCATCTGATACACAACTATTCCAGTGGAAGAGGGAGAAGGTGCAAGTAATCCAGGTCACCAATTAGAAAAGCAGTATACTCAGGCTCTGTTTGAAACGGAAGCTTCCTTGGGAGAAGAGATACAGGGAATGAAGATGCTTTGCCCAGAAATACAAGGCAGACTTGGGAAGAGGCTCCACCTAGAACGTGACCCACCAGATCACACTGATGGTAAGAAGAAAATTTGTCCAATTTTGACACCACTGGAAGGCAAAAAAAATTAGAAAGCAATGTAATATTCAGCCAGACCATCTTGGCAACGTCTCCCACTCTGTTGTCATGCTTGGTAGCCCCAACCAAAATTAGCAGGCTGCAGAAAATTAATTGCTTCAGGAGAATCCAGTTCTTACCCATCTTTCCATCTACATCAGGCCTCCATTCCACTGGTCCCAGACACTTGTACCTTATCCTCCACTCTCAAGCATCCACCCTGTAATAACAAACATACACAGAGTTTACAGATGAATTTTGACATGTCAGAGACAGAGACTGAGCAGGACCACCCTTCACAAAGCATTTCCCCACCATCACCTGGGCTGGAAGAAAGAGGAGAATCATTTAGTTCAGAATTGAGACCAGCAGTCTGCCCTCCTCTACACACCCTAAAGGTAACACACTACAAACCTGGTACCTTTTTGTTTTTAAAATCTTGGAGTAACCACCTTATACTTGTGCCACAGGTCTCCTTTTGTTAAAAGCAGACCATCTTTAATACATTACACCTTTAATGTATTTTTACATTATTTAATTTAACCTTAAAGCGATACCATCTTTAACGCATTACATTTTGCGGCATCCCTATGAAATAACACTCATATGGGGAACAGACCGACAGCAGGACATGGAAAGCCAGTCCCAGAGGCAGCCTGTATCAAAGCAGAAACCTAAATTTAGGCCTTCCAAATTCCAGCCAAGGTTCCTCAAGGCTGGACCAGCCTTCCTCTGACCGCATGGGAAAAAAAAACCCTGAGTCTGGGCAGTTCTCAGCAGCAACGTATGCCCCATACATCCCTCTTGGCAGGCCGTGCCCCTGCAGCCCTTCCAGAGTCCCTGCCTGTTGCCAAGTGCGACTCATGGCTATCCACTTATTTGCCCAAAACCGATGCAGGAGGGGGTTCAGTTACCTGGCATGCTGCATTTAGCCAAAGCTCTGTGCCCAGCAAAGGTGTGGGGTTTTCTGCTCACCAAGAAACTTAGAGTGTAAACCTGAGCCTGCTGGAGTCAGTCCTGCTCACTAGTGGAAGACCTCATTTTAGACTGAACGAGGGTGTAACCCACCTCAAGATGGGCACCTTTTAAGCAACGTGATAGAAGTGATCAGCAAAGACCAGTCCGCTTTAGCTGTCTGATTAAGCACAGAGATTTCTTGGCCATAAACCTGTGTGATAGCACAAGTAAATGGAGAGACATCTCAAGTACTTCATCTGACTTGTACAGAGAGAGGAAGACATTCCTGTGCTGCAGCCACTTCGCCCCAAAGACAATGACAGCTGTGTGCGCCAGGGCGGACACAAATTCTGCAGTGTTACGCATCACGGATTGGGCAGAAGCAGCAGAAAAAGGCACTATGAAAATCTCCAAGCTCAGTCAAATCAATTTAAACACAATAAAAAAAAAAATCTGAAGGGAACCAGGAATGATCGCAAGCGTGGATTAAAATGATTTTCTGTAACTCTGGCGCCTGGGTGCTGGCAAGCAGCAGGATATTTATCCAGCCTATTTTGAGAGAGACGAGCAGGAAGGGAAAGCGATAAGAAAGCAGCAGAGGCGGAGACGTACATGTGCCCTGAAGTACGTTGTTCCTTTTACTGCTGCAGCTTCCTCTCGGGACAGCACCATTTAGCCTAAGAGCCCACGGCCGCCGGGGACTCTGCTCTGTCTGTTTTCAAGACAAAGGAGGAGGCAAGGAAGTAACTAACAGGCTTGGAAAGGTTTAAAATCCTATCTTGAGAAGGAACCGGTCAGTCTATGCAAAAGTGGATCAAGAGAGAGCAGAAAAACACCAAAGAGAGGTGTAAAAATTCCACCCGATTCTAACAGGAGCAGGAAACAGCCCACAGCTTCACTGCTTTTGCTTTCAAAATTGATGCGACACTGCCAGCAATTAAGCTGCGTGCAGAGTTTGCACCAAGGGCCACCTGCAGATAGCCTGGATTAACCCGAAATTCCTGGGCTAGCCTAGGTTAACTCTTCCATCAGTGTAATAGACTTTTCTAACGGCTTTTTAGAGACCTTCCAGACCTTTGCAATCCGTATCTAGTTACAAAAGCATGCACCTACAGGAACTGTGCAAACGAACCCTGGAAAAACAGGTGACCTTTCTGTCGGCAGAGCCCTGCCCTGTTGCTCTTCTCCCTCATCTCTGCCGTAGCAAGCCCCTGAGACCCCACTGCTCAGCTCTCGTGAGCAAACCAGCCCTCGCACACAGCGCAGGAAATCTCCACGGATACACGAGAGAAAAAAGGTTTTCTATTTTAGCAGTTCTCTTCAATCCTCAGGACAGCCAGCCTTCAAATTGGACTGCAAACACTGGCGATTTCCATGGCTTCCCAAAAATACATACCAGCAGCTTCCTGTTACAGAAGGACAAATTCCTGCTTCTAGTACAAATTCTGCTGCTTTATTATCTCCCTTAAAAAAAAAACAGGGGGGGAAAAGGGAAAAAAATAAGGGAAGGAAAAATCCTTTTTCTATTCTGATGCACTTCAAAGCAGCATCCCCCTTCTCCTCCCACTAAGCTCCCCGATCAGAGCCTTCAAGTCTTGGCAGTTTACAACACAAACCAGCGAGCATCTGAAACAGGGCTCCTACTTCGCACTCCACCGCTCCCACAGCTAGCAGAACCAGCCTCCGCTGTAAATCTACTCTAAATCTCCACTGCCAATCTACAAACTACTGCCCTGGTAACCTCACCATGCACAAACGCCTTCCACAAAGCAATGAAAGTAAGATCTCGGCAAAGCGTCAGCTCCCAGGGATGCTGGGGCGGTGCAGTGCTCATATCCCAGGTTTGTGTCTTGCACGCAGAAGAAAGCCTTTGGCTGCTCCTGCCTTCTCAGAAAACTGCTGGAGGTTACTTAACCTGCAGGAAAGTCCAGTATAGATGCTCTCATCTGGAATAAAAAAGCAGCTTTGATTTGACTGAGCTCAACTCAATTCTGCAGCCAAAGTGGCTCAACATCATTACGGCTACATGAGTGCAGAGTATGAGTATCCATGCGAGAACTATATGCAAGGTTATTAATCCGCTTTAAAAATTAATCCCAGTTCTTCTCTTTTCATCCTATACTCCTGGCTGCAAAGGGATTAAGCAAGACTGAGGTCAAGGGAGAGAACAGCAACGTACTGCCCAGCTAGACATGACTCCAGCCTCTGTGCATCTAAGTTGCGGAAAGCGAAGCAGGAGAGGACAAGATGAAGAGCAGTTTTTCCCTGGATGTGAGGGAAGAGAAAAAAAGTGACTGGAAGAGACTTACTGGAAGGAAGGATATAGGATGGAGGTTATGAAAGCTTGAAGAGTGCAGTCCAGCATTGAGAGCTGGAGTCACCAGCAGCCTACCATTGACTTGAAATGGGATTTGCAGTATCACCCCAAAAAGGGCTGTTCTTACCCCACAGAAGCTCAACATCCAACATAAAACACGGCCCCCAAGTCAGGATGTCTTGTCACTACTGCGAGTGACACCTCCCTCTGCAGTTTATCATCCCCAGGCTTCCAGGGAAAGCAGCACCTAGCTATTCCTGCCTGAGCACCACTTAACACTTTGGTTTGAAGGTGTCGGGACACACCACTGTAAAAAAAATAATAATAAGCCACAGTTGCCCCTGAAATATGGCTCAGCTGGAAAGGTACTCAAACTAGCATTGCTAAAATTGGGACTTTCCTTGTTTTTTCAAGCAGCAGGGAACAACATGTTGGGCTCAGAGAGTTTAACAAGCAAGAGTCAAGCGGAAAAAATCTCTCCTTTTTAAGAGTTGACCACATTAACTTTCAGCAAGTTTCCGGGAGTCCTGCCAGGGCACTGGAGTTTTGTATACTACGGAACTGTTAAAAATATTATTGTAAATGTTATTTTCAAAAAGCTTCAGAGGCCAGGGCTGGGGTAGTGTTAAAAACAACAGCAAAGCAAATGAGATTGTTTTAATGGTGAGAATACAAACGTATGCCTGCTGATAGCTCAGTCAAACAGCCTGCAGGCTTGGCAAAGATGGATTCAAATGCAAAGAAAGAGCGGTTGAAATATTACAGGTTTCCTCAGATCATCTCAACCTCATCCTTATAGTTTTGTTCTACACACTATAGGACATTTGTCCTGGTGCACATAGAGCTGCCCTGGAAATGGGATCCATATTTAGGGGCTACAGAAAAGAATAGCTATTTTGGTGACACTTCAGACAAGTAAGACCCTGCTCTCCTGGAATTTTTCTGCTCAGGTTAGGATGTGTCACACAGGGTTAGTCAAAAAGTCGCCATTTAAGACTATGCATCTATGTTTATGAGCATGTAACTGGGATAGACTTTTTGCAAACACCTGTGTAACCGGGCCAGGTTTGCAAGCATATCGCCCAAGTAGGCTTAAGGGACAAACTGAACGAGCCAAAACGAGGAGGAGAAAACCTTTCCTGAGCATGCACTGATCAGGCTGCTAAGCAAGAAGTGACATACATGCATCACCGTAGCTCACATAAGGAGCAAACCAGTGCTCTGGCAACTACAGCGCATGAAACCCAACAAGCAATTCTATATGAACATGCATCAGTTCAGGTTTCTTCTCCCCATTTTTGGGCACGGCACCCCAAAACTGCTTAAGAATCCTTTTCACAACAGCTGTTGCTGGGAGAAGAGATCTGTGCTTAAGAGCCATCGTGCACGATGGAGGATACCTTTAGCCAGTGACCCAGACAATGCAGCTGTATTCAACAGCCGCTTCTAAAGAAAAATCTCCTGAGCCATCTTGTTGATTCCAGTATGTGTGCGAGCTTTAACACCTGCATGACTCCTGCTGTTAAGTTCCATGACAGCCCTTTAAGACAGCCATTGAGATCTTAAAACCTCTCCCCTCTCAACCCTTCCTCTTCCCGCAAATGACTTTGTAAATGAAACATTGCAGACAGTATGCCCAATAAGTTATCTTTTTCAGTTAGTTTCTTTTCTTGCTTTACAGTAATAATCCTTTTACCAAATTCAGTGGAATAAACAGTAATTTATACTGGCATATAAAATAGCTTTGATTTTGCATACAGAACTCAAACTTCTGGAAACCCATAAAACAAGGAAGCAAATCAAAAGGATTAGAAAGGACTCTTCCCTCAGCAAAAAAACCAGACAACACAGCCCTATCAGGTCAGAGTTAATGTATTTTATATATATATATATATACATACACACAAGTCAAGCAAAGCAAATTTCCAGAGAACACACGTGGTCCCCACCCATTTGGTTTCTTACTTGCATCAAGGTCTGCACAGCGCAGAACTGCGTCTCTACCGAACTCTCACTTGTCACATGGGAACTGCCTCCTCCAGCAACTGGCAGAGCCAAACTAATTTGCAGACACCCTGATTACACCCCAAAGCCCACCTCAGTCCTGCCATACACTGTGCCTAAATGCAAATTTTTAAACCAGGCACTGAAGTGACAAAGTTTAAAGGATCCTCATCTCCTGCAACCCAGTACATGCATCTCCCCAGAAGCCAGCCGAGCCAGGATTATTTAAACACACATCCCTGCTTGCTGAGGATGAAGGTCTGCAGCTAGAGGATAGCACTGTTCTGTATCATTTCCCCTTGTACAGGGCAAAATCCTGTCCTCTGATAGCTATCTGTGCACTTATAAAGCAGAGAGAAACCCTGATGCAAGTTACACCAACAGAAATCCTCTGATTTCAATGAACGCACCCCCCTAAGTGAACACAGCAAAGGGGAAGGTGTATCTCTATGTATAAGATCAAAGCCAATGCAGAAGAGTTATAATTTCTTCCTCCTGCAGGTTTTCATGGCCTTTTTTTGTGTTTCTCCTCAAATGACTGAAGACTTTGTGCGGGGGAAATTAAAATGAAAGTGTACCTCGAAAAGTGAGGCTTCAGGCCTCTTTCTTCTGTGTCCCTGGGAAAAGAGAAAGGAGCAGAAACCAAAAAGGAGGAATAGATACTAAAACCTTCAGATGGCATATGCTCTCAGAAAAGCATTTGTCTTAGAGCAAGATCTTTCCTAGCAAAAGCAATTGTGAGAAAAGCATCTGCACAGCACCGATCTGCTATCCAGCATCAGAAATGAAGAGTCTCCGTGAGCGAAGCTTTATGCCAAAGAGCTGCAAAGCCAACATTGTGCAATGGAGAACCTGGCCTGACAGCCAGCATCTGCACCGAGGACTGGGACACCCAGTTCTCCCTGAGGACAATGGTAGGCAGGAACCAACTCTGTCTCTGTGGCTTTGACCTCTAAGAGTATCAAAAGCATTACAAACTTTATGACTGGTCCAACATGCTCTAACAGGGAGATTAACACTGAACAACCAAGCTTTGGACTGGGAAGGAGGGAGGTCCATCCCATCCCCTAAGTGGGCAGCAAGACCTCATGGCAGTATTGGGGCTTTTAAGCCGCTGTGCCATCTTCCATGCTCATCCCACCTTCTAGCTGACCCACTTTATTTCACTTGCAACATCCTGCTGACGGCATACAGAATAACACCTGTATCTCCTACCAGTTGTCCTACCAGTCTTTGTATACCACCATTTACCCTCAACCAGCTGCGATCGATAGTCCCTCTCGCTGCCATCCCACTGCGCAGCTTCATCTTTAATGAGCCACAGCCTCACCCCTGCAGCCCGTCTAGATTTGATTGATCATAACACGACTTTCCAATCGACTGCAAAGCTGAGGGCTGAGGACTAATTGACCACCTTCTGCTCTCTCAGCAGCTACCTGGTTATTTTGTTCCTTCCTTGTGGGCAAGAAGCGTGAGCTCCACAGCCCATGGGGAGACCAGGGTCTGAGGATCAGCCCCCAGGAGGCACCGCAGAATTTGCAAGGTCCTTTTCTTGCTCACACCACTTCTGCCATGCTATTCTGGATCGAGATTAGAGCAGTAGAAGGAAGCCGAGCTCAGCGAGCACTTGGTGGCAAATGGAGATTAAAAGACATCTTGTGGTTTTGGGCAGAAGGACCATGTTTCTGCACAGCCCCAGGACACTGCTGTCTCCACAAGCTGCTGGCTTGTGCGTGCCATCAGGGGGGTGATGACAGGGTTATGAAACAGAAACACATTGGGTCAGCTTTCACAGAGGTTTTGTTCTCCTTGTCCTCTTGACTTCTAGTATCACATGAACTCAAGTACGCTTACCTTCGTGTGTGACTAAACATGATAAAAAACGAGCCATCAACAGTGCGGGAACCAGACTGGGCAGCACACGGCCATACGCTCACACAACCTAACAGGTCTGTGGAACATATGTATTGATCAAAGCTCAAAGCCCTCAGGGCCTCCTGGGTCTGCCCTACCTCTCCTGCCAGCCCTTCGCCATCCAATTTTCACATGGTTGTGGCTCTACAGAGCCTGCACACAGGCTGTTGCTTGTTGCAGCACGCAAGAGGCAGCTTCTTTCAGAGGAGAAGCAACCTCGAGCTGCCCAACCTGGGCCATGCACAGCCATCATGTAACGGTGACCTGCTCCCCCAGTGCAAGGCAGCAGGTCGTGGCTGCTGCGCTGGCTCTCCTTCGTTCCCCAGGCCCGGTGGAGGGAAAAAAAGATGAGGAAACTGAGGAAAAGGCAGATCTTGCCTCTAAATCCAGCTTAGGGCATTGCAGAATGTAAGGCTGAGCACAACAGCTCACCGAGGCCAAGAGCCGTCTGCAAGGGAGGCAGAGCGATGAGTAATTTCCTTTCCTACGGCATCCAGCCTGGTGCGGTGCAATGGAAAGTCGCAGGCAGCAGAAGGCTGTGGGCCTTCTCGGCCACCTCGGAGGAAGTCTGACCTGAAAACCTTCAGAAGAGAGAAGCCCATCACCCTCAAGTGACCGGGACCAACCCTGAACGGTCAAGGCAGCCGCACAACACCTCTGAACTGGAAGACCATCAGAGCAACAGTTGCTCAGCTGCTCCAAAATCAGGTCATTTATTAGGCACAGTGGGGAAACAGTCAACTACTTTTAGAAGAAAGCTCTGGAGAAATACAGTTCAACTCAATATTGATTCCCACGGCCCCATTACAGACAGACAGAATTAATTTCCAGGATGGAAAGAAACATATGCCTGCATATCAAAACAAAATACAGAAGCCTTTCCAGTTCTTCAGCTGCATTTCAATGGAAACCAGAATGCTGTCACGATGGAAAGATTTCAGTTTTCTAATTAATCCTCCCTGCTGAGCGTTTAATGCCGCTAATTGATGAGGAGAGGCCGTGTTCAGACAGCATTTGCAGTTGCTTTTTACATCTTTAGACAACTTTGCTCTAAATTAAATAATAATAAGGCAGATTTGCTCCCTGCATGCACTGTGCCCTACTCCAACTCCCTCCTCCCTAGAAGATGTCTGGTTGAGGGAAGGAAGGCGAAGCCCATCTCAGAGCTCATTTACTAGTGTTGGAAGTTTTCCTGGAAAATGTCATCTGCGATACTGTCACTTCCACAGAACATGCCAAGAGAAAGACCGTTGGTGCCAGGGACATGGTCTGTACCGTGAAACACCCAGCTCCTACCCTCCACGGATCTAAGGGATAGCTTCTCCTGATTCAACAGAGCAATCACTTAGCCAAGAGATGTCCCACAACACTTCCATAACAAAATGCACCGTAGTGTCAGGAAACAGATAGTCAGGCCGCAGCACAGCCCCGGGGGCTCAACACAGTGCCACCACCAGAAAAAACATCTCACTGGTGGCAGAGCTGGCTTGGTTGCTCACCTGCACCACAGAACGGTCCTGGTCTCTAATCCTAAATATTGATCTTGCACTGGTGTTGACCAGGAGACACCTTTGGAGCCAGAAGAGTGATCCTAAATGAAAAAGCCAACACAGTCTCAACATGAGAAGGCAGTTCAGCACATGCCTAGATATGAAATTTCTGCTCCCATCCCCTACCTGTGTTCAGCACATGCTCTAGTTCTTCCCTGAATTAGTTAAGGACAGAATCTGTCCCTTTATACTCAACACTTAGCAATTTCAATCAGGGAGATGCTAAGTGCTCTGAGCTGCAAATGGAATCAGGGTGTGAAATAAAAAAAAGTACGCATGCCTGAGGCCGTGCTATGGTTACTGAGGAGTAATAAATGAAGCAGTGTTGATGGTCCCCAAGCTCAGGCCTGAAACTCCAGCACTGATCTGTTTGTCATAGCAATAGCATTTCCACCTGCACCTTTCTGATGTCTCCTTCGGGAGTCTTCACACACCACTGTCATAGATCATGGCCAGTGGAGCCCAGACCAGCTGTGCAGATGTCTAGCTGGCTGACCTCTCCTTACCAAAAGGCTTCTAATTCCACCCACCCCCCCCATTATTATTAGTTTTCAAACCACCTATTCCATCATAAATATAAAGTAAAATTAGCTTATTCCTAGAACGTTAAAAAAAAGACGAGCTGACGCCTGCACAAACTGAGTCCCAGCAAGTCAACGGGAAGGCTCCAAGCATGCAAAGAATGTTGAGTCTAGAGATTTTGGCCCTTTTACTACAAAATCCTGTTGCTGCAAGCAACTTGTGCACGTGCAAGTCGAGTCACGTGTGCGCAGAGTTCCTCACCCGCACAGGCTGGCTGCTACTCTTCCATAGTACCCTGAGTAAACTACTCCTGTCTGCCCAACAGGCTACTAATAAATATACTCCAGGGAGAAAAGTTGCATGCTAGCAGGGAGGTGGACAAGATGATCTAATAGGACCTTTTCCATCTCTTAACTTTTATGCTTAGTCACAGGATAAATATCTCCCACGTTGTAAAGAAACATGCTGGCTTTGCTTGCCTGCTTATGTTGGGAGAGCGTTGCTCTCTGAAGACATTTCGTTTTCTGGCTGTTATTTCGCTCACACTAACAGGACTTACCCAAGGAGAGTTAAGCAAAGGAGGACTTGTATTTGCCTGGCTTTCGGCTTCAGTGAGCTCCGAGGCACCCAAGCAAGTCCCCTAATTCCTGTCCCAGCAACCACAAGCAGCGTAGGAACCTTGTTTCTGTATTATCAGAGTACTTGTGCTTCTCTGCCTGATCCTGTCCAACGTGGAGATGCACTCAATTTATTTTTTTGCAGAAAGCAGGTTGGCAAGAGAACAGACAGAAGCATGCCCTCCATCAACCAGCCAGGTCAAGCCTCCTAAGACAGACTGTCAGAAAACAGCTCAAAAAAATCCCCAACCATCCCAGAAGGGGAAATGCAAGGAACCAAAGGGTTTGGGGAGAAGACTCCAATGCAGCTTAGAGAGTAGAGTAGAAAATAGTTTGGGTTAGAAGGGACCTTTAAGGGTCATTTAGTCCAACCCCCCTGCAATGAACAGGGACATCTCCAGTAGATCAGGTTGCTCAGAGCCCCGTCCAACCTGACCTGGAATGTTTCCAGGGATGGGGCAGCCACCACCTCTCTGGGCAACCTGTGCCAGTGTTTCACCACCCTCAGCATAAAACATTTCTTCCTTATATGCAGTCTGGATCTCCCCTCTTTTAGTTTAAAACCATTCCCCCTTGTCCTATTGCTACAGGTCCTACTAAAAAGTCTGTCCCCATCTTTCTTATAAGACCCCTTAAGTACTGAAAGCTTACGTTGCAATTTGCATTGGCATTGATTCATGCCACTAGCAGCAGCAAGGCCCTCTCTTATTTTTAAAATGCAAAACCAGTGCAGTCACACAGAGAAAGGTCCAGCAGCTGCATGACTCCAGCATCTCCAAAGTGTGTTCAAGCAAAGCATGCACCAATATGCAAGGTTTCTACAAGAGACCATCTTCACACGTAAATCAGAGCAATTGAGAGCCTCAGGATCACAGATCCGCAAATTTCACCATGTAAGGAAAAAAATCTTTTACCATATAAGTTATAAAAACCCCACACATCATAAAAAACTCAAAAGCCACACAATCTAGATCTCTTGCAACAAGACAGACACCAAGGGATGGGGAAGCAACACTGGAAAGGGCGTCGGGAGTAGAAGGTTTCGCTTCTGTTCCTAGTTCAGCTGCTGGACCACAGGATGACCCTAAGCATTGCCAATTCTCACAGAATTCAGTGTTTTTCGTAAGTACCGTTCTTCAGGAACTCTGTGACTTCATCAAGTTCCTGAAGTCACATGGTTACATCAGAATCCACGCTTCCTTTTTTTGGGTTAAAAAGAAGTACTTGTAGATGTCAAAAGTTGAAGAAAGAAGTGTAACTCATGAAGTTTGAAATGCTCAAACAAAAAGAAACAGAAAAAATTATTTAAAAAAAAAATCACTATTTTAAACTTAATTATTCATTTTTGGGAGGAAAGAATGTGATCCAGGATTCTTTTCCCCCCACACTATACACTGGAAACCTTAGACTGGGTGGGGAATGACTTAATTTGGGGGGGGGGGGGGGGGGGGGGGGGAGGAGGGTGTCCGACATCCCCATCTATAAGTCACAGACGAGAAAATACAGCTTTCATAGCAACACCTGCCTAGAAACTAGGTAGCCCCTTTGAGGTACCCTGATGCTGGCCTCCCTAGCCAAAAGAGCATTATGCACTGGGGGACAATATGAAGGCACAGCAGTTTTAAAAAAAATTAAAAAAATAAAAATACAGCAGAACATCTTGGCCAAATTTTGCTTCCACTTATTTTATCCAGTATCAAGCAGGATAAAGCCCTGGAAGTCAGCTACGCCAGCTCATCTGCTGGCATCCTCCACTCACCAAAACTACCGGATTTATAGCTGCTGATGGACCTTGCCCAGCAGAAATACCTTATGGTAATAACTAGCCTGTAAATAAGGACTTGACCTTCTGAAAAAGCCTTTGCTGGCTCTTACAGAGCTCATCCCATGCTGCTGCTGAGCCCTGGGGCAGCGGTGCAGCCCACTGTGCTAGCCACAGTGGCTCTACAGGCACATGGGCTGCAGCTAGCCACTACTTAAGAGTAATGAACTTTGGCCTGCACTCAAATAGCCACAAGCACAATGAAGAGGAGGAGACTGCAGGTCACATTTTGTGCTGGCTTTGGCTGGGATAGAGTTAATTTTCTTCACAGTAGCTAGTGTGGGGCTGTGTTTTGGATTTGTGCTGGAAACAGTGTTGATAACACAGGGATGTTTTCGTTATTGCTGAGCAGTGCTGACACAGAGTCAAGGCCTTTTCTGCCTCTCACCCCACCCCACCAGCGAGCAGGCTGGGGGGGCACGAGAAGCTGGGAGGGGACAGAGCCGGGACAGCTGATCCCAACTGACCCAAGGGATGTTCCACACCATATGACGTCATGCTCAGCATATAAAGCTGGGGGAAGAAGGAGGAAGGGGGGACGTTCGGAGTGATGGCGTTTGTCTTCCCAAGTAACCATTACGCGTGATGGAGCCCTGCTGTCCTGGAGATGGCTGAGCACCTGCCTGCCCATGGGAAGGAGTGAATGAATTCCTTGGTTTGTTTTGCTTGTGTGTGTGGCTTTTGCTTTCCCTATTAAACTGTCTTTATCTCATCCCATGAGTTTTCTCACTTTTACTCTTCTGATTCTCTCCCCCATCCCACCAGGGGGGAGTGAGTGAACAGCTGTGTGGTGCTTAGTTGCCGGCTGGGCAACGAAACCACAACACATTTATTTCCTTTTTTTGCATGGAAGAAAACTATTAAGATCTAGAAGACTTGGATCTGGGGTGTGTTATACTATGCATTGAATATCCATGGAAAAAGGGGGTAAACCCTACGCTTTTGATTAAATCAGTTGTCTTTACCTACTCTGCCCAAAGCTAACTAACTAAATAAGATGCAGAGAAATTCAAAGGAGGAGAACAGGAAGTACCTGAGAAATCATGGTGGCCACAGCAGCTTCTGGTGCTGGGTGCTTGCACAGGCAGCAACCCCAGAGCCAACCCCAAGGGGTAGCGTCCGTCACCCTGACTTAAGCTCAACTGTGCCGTTCTTTGAGCAAGAAGGGTTTGCTTTTCATCAGCCGTGCAGCCAGAGACGATAGCAAGTCAGCTGTTCCTGCCTCACAGGACATGCACGGGGGCAGAAAAAGGAAGCCTCGCTGTTCTTTGCTGGCAAACATTTCTGGGTTCCTTGAGATTACAAGGAAGTGAGCACAAACCTGTTCAGTCACGTTGTTCCCGCTCACCCCTGGCTAATGGCCGGGCCATTACGCTTCTGTGTTCCTGCTGTTCCCAGGGCAGAGCTGCTGCCCCTCTGCAGCCCTCGGGGAGCTCTGACCCGTTCCCGCAGCACACACCGAGACACATTTCTGCCTGCCCCAGCTGGGGAATTTAACCACAGATGAGCATTGGCAGAGAACATGCACAGCACAAGAGGTTGGTCCACATCTATTAAATTCCTGAACTCAGCTAACATTGCTGCGTACAGCGTTTAACAAGCTTAACCCTCGCTCTTCCCACCACCTGCAAAGCACAGGCACATTAAACCTACCGCTCCACCCTATTCAAACCTTCTATACCTTCTGCCTACTAAGGATTTCCCCTCCCTTCTCTCTGCCCGCTCTGGGGTGCCTGCGAAGGGTAGCTAGACTTCGGAAAGATACTGCAGAGGCTGCTGCAACCTGGTTGCAGAGGTTGCAAAACCGTTGGGGACCTCCTGCCATCCAAAGTTATCACACAGCTATTGCCGCTCTGATTCTCCTCTGGTTAACGCTCATCTTGCAGCTCTTGGTTCTCAGGGATGCGAGTGCTGCTGCCTTTAGACTGAGCAGACAAAACCAGAAAGTGAATCAAGGATCTACAAATAAAGAAATAAATATTTTTTAAAAGATTAAGTGAAAAAAAAAAATCTGATTGACCAAACACTAAAGCACCTCTTGCTAATACTCTGTCTCGCTGCATTGCTATAGAATCAGTCCTCTATTTGAGCAAACATTATCAACGAAAAAAATTGATGCAATTATGGTTTTGTTTGCAGAATTTTCTCTGCACCTCCTTCTCCTTCCCCAGAAGGATTTGCTTTAAAAGAAAAATACCACCCATAATGTTTCTATGCTTGCTTATTTAAGAGGAAAAATACAGCATGTGGCTCTCATGTTATTAGTACCTTTCCCCTTTTTACGGCAAAACACAACTAAATGAGACATGCTACAAAAACTAAACAGACATGGTCTTTCCCCCCCCCCCTTTTTCAAATGAAGTAAGTATTTTATTAGGCGAGCTCAAAAAAAACAGATCACACATACAAAGAAACGAGTTTGGAAATCCCCCTCCCTCCACCCCCACTGCTATTTGCTAAGGAAACCAGATGCCCAAACCCAGCCAAAAAATGATCTCAGCCATTCTTAAGAGAGCCTACAGTGCATTTTCATGAGTCATGGAAAGCAACAACTCGTTGCTTTGGTAATGCTAGGTAAGCAACTGGTCATCCATCCACAACCAGACTTTCAGCAGTAAGTCAAAGAGCAGACCATTTCTTGACAGATTACGTCAGAGACAGCCCCAAAATAGAGCCCTCGCAGCAAGTTTACCTTGCAGGAGGTTTTATAGGACATGCCCCAAAGCGTGTCCTAGCAAAGCATTTAGCAAAGCGTTCAGCAGCCGGGGTCCCCCATGGTCCTGATCCCTGCGTGGCAGGGGTGTTTCTCAGTGCCCCACCTCCCAGCCCGTGCTCTCAGAGCAGGCAGAGATGCCTGCTACGGGCAGCAGAGGGGGGAGCGACAGACAGAGGCAGGGATTAGCGAGAAGAAAGCAAGTCCCTTACCCACGCTCTTCCCACCAGCCAGGGTAGATAGGAAACCTGCTGCCCGCCAGCCCAAAAACCAACACTGAGGCAAGCAGGCTTGTAGTAAGAATTGCAGGATGCTTCATCCACCAGACCCCTTCCAACCATGGGTCTGTGGTGACTGCAGAGCACATACACACAGGACTAGATGCATTTATGCCCACAGGCACATGAAAGACGTACTTAAGCTTTCATCAGTCCCTGACCAAATTGCTTGCTCTTCTCATTTCTCAAAGACTGCAAGCTTATAACCAGAATGATGCCAACCTGCGGTTAAGCAGAACACCACTGTGTCTACCGCCACCTCAAGACTCATGCAATAAATGTACATGCAATTTATCCAAGCACTGCAACAGGAAAAGCAGGCTTTCAAAATATGTATTATATATAATTTCTCTGCCACCCTCTCCGAGTGAGGGAGGCTACTGCAGGGGCACAACTCAAAGCCCTCAGTGACACTCCTGAACACGGCCATGAAGATGGTGGTGTTCTGTGATGCAGCCTAGAGCCCTTCAACCGTACCTGTCCAAGGCACCCATCCGTCAAAACCCAGGGCTGAGGTTTTGGAAATCCAGCCTAAGACGGGTCAGGGAGGTGGAAGGTTCCCCCTGCAGCAAGGGGAGACCCTTTCCAACACATCCCATGTTCTTCCACAAACACCTCCCACCTTCATCACCTCTTGGCGACTCCCACAGCAAACACACAGCCACCCCTGCCCAAGAAGCTCCTGCAGAGGTGAGACACCAAACTGCACCTCTCTGGCAATGCATGCTACGAAAGGCAATTCAGCTTCTTGTGTAATGATGAACCAGTTTCTGGAAGTCTTGCTCCATCTCATCCAAGTCCCCAACAGCTTTGGGACTCTGTGGCAGTCCAGGATGAAAGCGCAGCGTGCCACACCACCTCCCTGGGACAGCCCAACCGGCTTCCTGAAAGGGAAGTTCTTCTGCACAGGATTTCCTGGACATAGACCACGACTGGAACTAGCTTGTCCCCAGCTTTCCCTCCAGAGGTGAAGACAGTTACAGTCTTCAGTGCCTTTTGCACTGGGTCCAAAAGCCAATTGTTTGGCTTCACCTCCTATAACACAAACTGCGAACAGAAACACACATCCTCACCCTTTACAGCCCCATCCCAAAGCCAACCGGGCACGCACCAGATGTTAGTCACACTGGTAATGCTGTAAGTGAAGTTGCTGAAATATTGTGATGATTAAACATTTTCTCTTTTTCTTGAGTCATCAGCCAGGTAACACAGTGACACATACCGTGCACATCTTTAACATCACAACACCTTGGGGAGATGGAGGAGAGCTCTCCACATCGTGGAGAGCCTCAGCAAGCATCCCCACCCCAACCAAAAATAGGCAAGAGCGGGCATGGTTCCTCAAATCCTTCACGCTCAAGAGATTTCAGCCAAGCGAGGTGAAGCCAAACCAGTCTTCAGACAGAGACCATCATCAGGGTATGCAGAAAACAACACAGCTGCCCTTTCATCGGAGCCACCCATGACTCAAGTCAGCATCCAGGAGTACCTCATATTCCCCATGTAGCACAGCCAAAAGTGACCATATCACAAGAGGGGGAGCAAGCGGCCATCAGCCCAGGCCACCGGTGAAGCAGATCCTCCCAGCCAGCAAAGCCAGGGTGAGCCATCCTAGCAGAAAACTGAGGACAGGGAGCGGGAGAGAGCGCTGGGCTGTGTGGTCCCACATCCAGGCAGACCTGATGGTCCCCTCCCAGCCCCAACACCCAGAAGGCTGCAACAGAAGGTGTCAGCAGGGCTTCCACTGGCTGCCACCGTCAGAGGAGCAGCTCCTGGGGGTTAAGAGGAGCCAAGTGCAGTGAAAACCCAGGAAAGAGGCATGACAGGACTTGCCCCATCATGCTTCTTCCAGGGCACTGCAATCAGCCCCCTGTGGCCACCATTCAGAAGGAATATACACCTTTCCCTACCCTTTTCCCTCCAGCAAAACACGGCACAGCTCAGGAGCAGCTCGAGTGCACCCTGCTGCTGGGTTTATCCCAGACATCAACAACGTTCAGAGCCGGACCTTGAACCTTTCAATAAAACCAATGATGCAATAAACTAAGCACAGCTCAATACAGTCTCTGTTTATCTCTTTTACTTGCCACCAGCACCATCCAAAGAGAAATAACTGAAATATCTTGCATATTTCGCTAATGACTCTCGCTACTCCGTTAGCACCGGCACTGAGGGACTAAGACCAAGAGGCAGCAAATGCATTCCACAGGTCTATTAACCAGGTGCTCAGGTTTCCCAAAAGCCACTCTCCAAGCGGGAAGCCCGCAGGAGGACTGCAGCCCTCTAGGGATCAGTGCTGTAGTTTTGTGCTGAAAGGCAAACAGTAGGCATCAAGGCTGCAGTGTGAGCACCTTGCATCGGCAAGGAAAGCTTTCCAGGAGCTTGGCCCAGCCTGGTATCTTTGCTGAAGGATGCTTCATCAGTTCAGCAAAACAAGCCCTGCTCCACAGCTCCACGCTACAGCAATGCATTGACCAACCTCAACAGAGGCAAGCCCAAATCTCTGATCTCTGATTTCCAAGTACCGGTTACCTCGCTTACACACTCCCAGACTGCTCTGCCCCACCATCCCAGCCCGCACACCTCCCTCCAGCCACCCACTTCCACAGCGACCGCGTTATTTCTGCTGCAGATACCAACCTGAGTTATCAACCCATCAGCATCACCTAGCTATAGATAATACTATCAGCCACCCTTTGCATGACACTGCACTGACCCAGCATGCAAAAGAGGGACAGTCCCCCCCCAGGGCACTCCCCAGGTAGTGGCAGAGAGGAAGAGGTGAGAGGCTGAAAGGAAAAGGGTATTTAAAACAGGGTTTCTGCACACACACACACACCTTTCCTTCAGTTCACCTTCACCACCAGCTGTTACAGACCTCACCCTACACCTTCTCCCCAAGCCATTTTCTCTGACCAAGTCTTCCTTATCACAGCACTTGGGTTGCCCCACGCAGGGGATGCTCCAACCCTTTAACCCAGATCAGAGGCAAGATTTCCCTGTTATTGAGAAACGCGCCCACCACCCTGTGTCCACCACCCTTCTGAAGGGATCTCATGCCTCGGGATAGGGCATCACTGCTGCCACCTTGCAGAGCAAAAGGTGCAAACAGCACACTATGAAGAGATTAAATCTCTCCTAGATTTTTTTACACTCTTATCATGGAGGGCGCTGCATTATTTCCAGTTTACAACTAGGCTACAATGATCTGACTTCTGCTCAACCACGAAAACCCAAAGGGTTGTAGCGCAAAAGCACTAAGCAATCCAAATAATCCACTGTCCTCATCATGATAGACTTCCACGTACAAGGACAGATCTCAACAGATACCCCAAAGTCTTCCTCCGAAGCTCTGCATCAAGACCAGCAGCAACAGAACTTGTAGCACAATACAAGGTTCATTTTTGCACATGATGTTCGGGCTAACAACTGTTATGTGCAAAATTTTCAATAGTCCCTTGGGGATTTGTTGGCACTTGGAAGCCACTGTGCGAGAAACACCTTCATGTGGACAAGACAAATGCAATCGTTCCAGGACAGTCCTAGTAGCGCAGGAGCACTCAAAGCATTGCAGAGGCCACAGACACCCTTCAGCAGTGTTGGATTTAAGACATTCCTACCTCCTTCACAAAGACTTCTTATTTCACAAATTATTTTCCCTAAGCAATTGTACAGAGTCTTTTGTCCTCCAAATCATCTAGCTATCAGTCAGATGACTTTTTGTTACTTAGCACGCAAGCTGCTGGCGATAGTAGGTTTGCGGAGCACCTCTAATCCGCCCACCTAGGGCTATTTTTTCAAGCAATTTGGTGTTTAATCACTACCTGAACGCTCAATCCATCCTCCCACCCCCTCCAAGGACCTGGCCCGCACACATACTGTTTACACAGCAGCCCACGCAGTAGCTTGGCCGGCTCCTTCCAGGATCTGGCCCGTGCTGCTGGGCACAGCACGCAGCATGTATTGCTGACTGGACTTTGTCCCGTGCAGCTTCTTCGGTGCCGAGCCAAACCCTGGCTCAGCTCCACCCTGGGTTTCATTGCTGTTGAGGCTTGTCCTCCCTGGGCTGCCCCAGATCATCTTGCGGAGTGGAGAGTATAAAATTAGGGGAGCTTTCACGGAAGTGAGAATTAGTTCTGCACAAAATGGTGGCCAACCTGGGTTTTAACTCAGGAGAGCAGGACAGGCTCCAGCCTACTACAGATTCTCATTAAATTCAGAGTCCCTTGGTCTCCACTAACATTTATATTAGGATCTTCCAGGGTAGGAAAAAGGGTTTGGGGAATGCATTTGGGAGCTGAATCCCCCCTCTTTTAGGGGGGGTACAGGTATAGCTTTCACCCTTGACTTCTAAAAGCCTCAGAAAGTCCAGGTCAAACCCTCTGGGTAGCCTTCGCAGATGTCCCAAGCGCTCTGGGAACAGAAGCTGGCACCTGAGACCAGACACAGCGACGACATGCAATAGCATGTCCCCACCCCGGGTCACGGAGATGGGGATGCAGGGGGAAAAGCAGCCGCAGGGCTCAACCATGAACCCACACACCCTCAGCTTGCTGAACCCTTCCACCACAACCGCTGTGGCACCAGGTGGGCTGGCTTTGGGCCAAACTCCTCCACAGGACCCCACTGCGGGCCACGCTGATGCTGCATCTTCCACCATCGCGGTCTCAGCTTGGCCCCAAGCCCTGCGGCTCCAGGGAAAGCTCCCGGAGCAACAGCCCCAGTGCTGAAACAAAGCAGGGAGCTGTGTACCCACAGCCTGCAGCCCCGAAACTCTCCACTAGCCCCACTACAGCGTTCTTCTCTTGTTCTCTCCTCCCGTATAATAAGTCTTCTGCAGGGAATAGCTTCCCAGTGGCTTTGAAGAGCATCTATTTTAAAGGAGATCTTTGCTTTTTCTTTCTTGTATCATTACAGATGAGCTAGGACAGACTGGTTCGGTTGGACACCGGTGCCATTTTAGTGACTAATGGGAAGATTACTTGGCCAGACTAGATCAGAACTGCAGGGACAGACAGAAAGCAAACAAAAATGCCCACATATCCACGCTCACGCGTGCTCACTCACACCTTCACAGACAGAAGAGCACTCATCTTGTCCATCCGATGCTCACCACAGCGTTTACCACATCAGACGAAGGCTCATGTCGCAGAGGGTACGGGGCAAGCCTGGAGAGACAGCATGTTTCAGGCACAACTGAGATGACGCTCATCATCTCTGCATCTCATATCACACTCAGCAAAGGCAAACACAGTCCTGACCCAGCGTGCACGGCCACATGTGGGGACAGGGAACTGTTCCCTGGAGGGGCCCACCGAAAACACCTGGTCACCCATTTCCCCTTGTGGAACTTAAATAGGAAAATAAAGTCTGGGGACTGAGAGTGAACCTGCCAGGCTCAGGATCAGTGGGCCATTTATAGCTTTTCTAAAAAGTGTCTGAGGAAGTAAAAAAAAAGGCTGAATTCCATATTCCCCTTCTTATGGCTCCGTAATGCATTTTCCATCTCCCCGGTGCACAGCTGACATTCTGCACATTTCTGCGCACATTGCACTTGGCCTGTACTACATGCAGAGAAGGGAGTGGAAGTGACTGAGCCCAGCAGCCTCCTGCTGCTGTCAGGCATCAGCGAGTCCCAGCCCTGTCACCCACAGCTCCCCTTCGCAGGACCCGGTCTGCAAAGGGCTCGGCTACCTCCCAAGAAAGGCTGGCACGTGGGATGCATGTTCCTCTCCTGTGCTGGATCTCAGGATCTAGGAGTCCAGAGATTTGTAGAGAGAGAAAACATGTTTCCTTAGACCAGATGAACTGTACAGGCTGAACTGTAGTTGAATATCTCTTTTTCTTTTTTTTTTTTTCCCTCCTTTTCTTTCAGATGATCTCCTCAATTAGGAGAGCCAAGATAAGCTCAGAGCAATTGCTCCCTCCTAATTCTCAGCGCTGAGGTTTGCTGCTTCTGCGTGTAGACAGGCTCACATGCTCTGCATTTACCAAGCAGTCTAATAAAAGATATCCCTTCTAACAGCAAACCCTGACTCACTTCCCTCTAGCCTCCACCAGCAGGTCTCCGACAGCAGGGCCAAGTCAACCAGTACAGAAAATCCTGCCAGCTTTCACACTGGTCCCCACATCCAACTGGGGAGAGCAGGGCTGGAAGCACATCACCTTCCATGCCGCGACAGCTCACTCCATCCCACTGCTCTGCTGGGGAGCCAGACGCACCATGCAATCCTCACCAGCATCTTCCCGATGGGAAGATTCAGAAGACGCATCAAGTCCAAGCTGCACGCTAACACCACGAAACATCATCAAGCTACAGCAACATTTCAGAAGGGATGGAGAAAGGACTGCACTCCTCCGCTTGCCGTAATCGCCGGCTCTTCATGACGCAGTCTCTCCATCCGGGATGAAAATCCAGACTACATCCCTTTGCGTGAACACATCTCCCTCATGGGCTCTAACAGCCTCCAAAAAAAGAAATGTATTGCTCACCAGCACACATTAACAGGGCAGAACTGTGGGTTTCTGATGGAGATTTAAGACCCACGGAAAAAATTGCAGTACCAAAACCCATTTAGAGAAGGAAGGTATAAAAGAGCCTTTAAATTCACATCCCACCAGGCTGGCAGCCCATCCAGCCTCGCGTCCTGCCCCCAACAGAGGACCTTTTACAAGCTGTGAAACCTTCCTTAACCTCCTAAGCTGTGGAGGTATACCCCAAATCTGCAGGAGCCCTGGGAAACATTGAGCCCCCTGGTTATAACAAATGTCAAATTAGGGGCTCTGGAAAGCGTACCATCCAATGCAGGTATCACAAGACACAGGTAGTCACGGGCAAGCCCCCAAATGCAGCCAATCTCCCACACGCCTGAGGAACAGCTCCCAGGAGCCGCACTCTGGGCATGAATCCTGCATGGAGCTACATCAAACTGCACGTGCCGGACTGGAAATAAATTCACAAGGCGCCACAGAAGGAAATTCCCCCAAACCGCTCACACTCATTGAAGAAGCGAAAGAGCTTGACCCTGAAAATCCCTGGGATCAGTCAAATTCCGCACAAATCCCAAGCGAGCCCCAGATTTTCAGTCCGTGCACCTGCAACGCATGTGGACCCTGCACCAAACCAGGAGCAGGTCTACTTCCAAAACCCACCAGATTACAAGACAGGAATTGAAGAGGAGGATAAAAGCAGCAGCTGAGGGGAAAACCGCTCTCCAAGCTGTGCAGGGGCCAGCAAGAGACACGCTTGGCCGCCGTGCACAACCTGGCGAGTCTGCCAGCACACACCTACTCGCGCTGGCACACGGCTTCCACCTCCGCTCCGCTCCTCTCCCCACCTGGCTGCAGAGGGCTGAGGTTTGGTGCCAGCAGAGCAAATTCTCCCAGAGCATCAGCCCGACTCACGGCACAGCTCCCCATGACAGCCGCTCGCTCCATCCAGGTGGAAATCCAGCTTCCCAGCTCTGCCAGCCAGCACGGTCACTCATGCCACACAGGTACTGGCTTCCCTTGCTCACGGGGGTCCGTGCCCACCACAGAGTCTTCCTCCCCACCGCTCATCCCATCCTCACCGTTCGGGATAGACTCTGTGCAGGGAGGACTTTGCTCATGGTGAGGCTGGAGGGTGAGGGCCGGCCGGGCACTCCTGCAGCTCCTGGCGTGGACATGACACTTTCCACCAAAGCAGGACCCAAGCGACTGCAGCCAGCAACATACCCGCTGGCTCAATAGTTTAATGCGTCCCGGTAATGGGACCGTCTGTATTAGGGTCTAATCCTGGCGCTCGCTGTCAGACAGCTGCAGCAGGGACAGGCTTCCAGGCTGACTCATGGCACCAGGCAATAACCTGGGAAAAAGAGTTACCCGAGGGCGCCAAGACAGGCGAGGACTGTGCCGGGGAGCCCCGGCGCCGGGGAAGGGAAATCCCCAAAGGGGAAGCAGGTCCCCGCCGTGCTCCGCACCCACGCACACGGCCCCCCACGCCCTCCTCTTGGGGAGCCGCTCCAACCCCCTGCTCGCCCGCCACGGCTTCCCAAACCCAGCCGAGCTACTTGCCCGGAGGGACAAGCTCCCACTTGCCAGACTAGAAGGAGAGGAAGAAAAAGCCACCGAAGCCAGACCCGGCTGCAAAACTCTCGGTCACCACTGCGAAAATGACAATTAAAAAAAAAAATAAAAGAGCGAAACAAACCCGCGCACCGCAGCCCGGAGCGGGTGCGGGAACCTACCGCCCGCGGAGCGCCCCGTCCCCGGGGTGGGGGAGCCGGAGAGGCTTACCGGTCCGGCGGCGCGGCTACCCGCGAGGGGCCATGCCCGACGACTCGGAGCACCGCGGTCCCAACGCCTGGCTCGGCTCGGCTCGGCTCGGCTCGGCACGGCACGGCACGGCACGGCACGGCACGGCACGGCACGGCACGGCACGGCACGGCACGGCACGGCACGGCACGGCACGGCACGGCACGGCGGCAGCAGCAGCGGGGCGCGGGGCGGTGCACAAAAGCGGGAGGAAGCGGTGACGCGCGGTGACGCTCGGCGCCGCCGGGACCAATGGGGCGGCGGGGGAGGGGCCGGGCTGGCCCCGCCGCCACCGGCCGACCGACCGGTACGGCCGGGGGGCGCCGCGCCGCGCCGCTGGGGGGCGTCCCCGCGGCGGGGGGGGGGGGGGACGGAGCCCGGCCCGGCCCGCGGTGCAGCTCCGAGCCGGGCGGGGGAACCCTCAGCCCCGCTGGGTCCCGGTGGGGCTCCCCCGGTCCCGCAGCTCGGATCAGCCCCGGTTGGACACCATGGGATCCCCCGCCTTTGCCTTCAAGAAGGCTGGAAGTTGACCTGCGCTCCAGCTGAGGGCTTCTGGGACCTTCTGAAACGGGGGGGGGCTGGGACCGAACTGTCCCACTTAGGGTTAACTTGAAAAACCAGGAGATGATGAAAAACAGTGCTGAAACCTCCTGACTCCAGGAGATGGGGCTTCGTGAGTTGAAGCGTTGGAGATGCTGGTGAAACCTTGCCACAGCGTAGCTTTCTGCAGCGCCCAGCTTTCTCCATGCGGCCGGGACGTGCAGATGGGGTGAAGGGATTGCTCTCTGATAACTTGGTTTGGTTTTGCCTCTTTCGGGGAGAACTGAAGCAAAAGCGAGCCATAGTTAAGACCAAAGGGTGGGGAGGCTCTCGGCTGTTCCCAGGCTCTGACCCTTTGTCACAGCGTGCTCTCCAGGATAGCTCAGGGCTCCTTGGGCAGCTCTCCGTGGGAGGTAGAGCAGCCTCGGGGCTGCTCCGATTTACACTTGCCTGTCCCAAGGCTCCTTTGTGTGTCCAAATCCCTTTGGACTTGGCTCTCCATACGGGGGGAGCCATCGACGGCTTAAAGGCAAAATTCAGCCCCGAGCAAAGGGCCAATGCGAGTCTTGTGCCTGAAAGACAGATGGAAGTGGGACCTGGGTTTCGTACCAGATATCACTCAGACTGGTGGGAAAGGGAGAAAATTCATGTAGACAATGGAAAAAGTAGGTGAGAATATTTTTCTGATTATTTCCTTGTTTTCCCATTTAGTGAATGTGTTGTGGAGAGGAACAGGAACAAAGTCAGTTCAAGATTTTGGGGGGCGGGGGGGCTGGTGAGAAAAAAATGAGTAGAATCCTAAACACAGACCCATTCCCCTCAAGTTTTTAAGGACTTGCTGCTGCAAGAAAGTTTGAGCCATTGCCTATAAAGGCAATAGAAACCCCAACCAGGGACCCCTCCTGAGAGATTCAGATCTCACATCCTCGTATACAATCGCGTGACCTATTAATAAAATCCATAGAAACCAATTCTGTATATACCAAATAACAGCAGATGGCTCCAGCCGAAACCGCTCCGGGTTCCCTCACTCCATAAATGATTTTACTAGGGCCAGTCGTTATCTTGATGTAATTGAATAGGTTTCACTCTTCTCTCTCTTCCTCCCCCTCCCCAGAATATTTGTGCAGCTTACGGAGAGACATCCAGGGGGACCGAGCTGTTGCTGGAAGGAACCTCTGACTCCAGTTTGCCTCATCCGTTTGGGAAGCGGCGTAAGTCTATCTTAAGCCACCTGGCTTTGGGAAGGAGGTTGCCTTTCTCTGCACCTTCCCTCTAACTCTTACAGCTTTTAATAACATTCCGGTAACTTGGCACATTTGAAATGTTTTGGCTCCTGCCCATCAGGGATGTATGTAATGAGTTCTTGTGCTGCAGATGCCTTTCTGAAATAAATCACATGTGTTTACCTTGGGAACCAGGCACGGGACCCCAAGACTTCAGGTTCAAGTATTATAAGGCACTAAGCGACAAGCAGCTCCTTTAAAACCTCCTGGTTTTAATGGGAATCAGTTAGGCAAGCACCAATTACTGCTGAAAACTCCTTCCAAGTGGCTTCTCTTTTCTGAATGTGTTTGATGCCCCAGGAATCCCGCTACAGGGTTTTCAGTTCTAGGGTGTTCCTGAACATGATTCTATGAACAATATGAGGATCGTCATGTGTGCAAAGCCTGTTTCCATTGATGTCAACAGCTCTCCGCTGATGGGCGTGTCCCCATATTCTGCCTCCTCCAGTTGCTCCTGAAAACATTTACGAAGCCTGGCAGAAGAACAGACGGAGGTGTGTGGCTCTGCGCATAGTTTCATGTGTTCTCCTATAAAATGCCGGCTGGCAGCCTTCGCCATGTTTCTGGAGAGGAGTGAAAACCTGGTAGGCAGTGCACACTGGAGAGCACTGGTAAAACCAGTGTGTTGCAGACAGTGGTTGTAGCGGCTCCGTACGGGGAAATAAAATAGACGTGGGGCTATTCTCTGTCCCTGAGGACAACAGGCATGGCATACCTTGTACCCATAGAGCCAAAATCTCCCTTCTCTTCCAAAACAGTGTCCAAACTGCCATTAGGAAACATTCTTTGGAGCAAGCTGTCCCACACCGTGCTGGTGTGTGCGCCAGTTGGCGAGATGAAAACCATGCCACACGTAAAATGTATAGATGTGTGCTCCAATTCTTCTGAGTTGGCTGGTATACGTGTTGGGGTGGATATGAAGGACTATATCATCCTGATAATATCTTCAGTGAAAAGTTTGATGGCACAAGTGGGTAATAGTGAGCTATAAGAAAAGCTGATGGTTCATCTGCAGACCAAGAACTTTGCAAATCACAGCCCCAGGCTGTTCTATTTATGCTTCTCCTTTAATGACGTAAGCATTAGTATTTGCTGTGGGGAGAAAAAGGGGAAGATATTTGGCTTTTACCTAACTGCTACTATTTTGGGCTACGTTAGGGTTCCTGCAGGAAGTGAACACAGGTCCCAGAGCACCGACCCAATTCTTCTGTGACTAAGTATGCTCTGTCTAACCTGAAATTCTCCCATGCCTTCTGTTTGATATAATATCCTTTCTTGCTTCCTGTCCTGAACTGCAGCATAAAGCTGTTGTGTGCTGTGAGACGTCTGTCAGGCTTTCTCTCCCATTGAGATGGCTGCATATCGATGGTGGGTGAAATCATTCCTATACTTAGTTTGCAAACTGTAAAGGAATGATGCCATCTCAGTGTAAAGAAAAGAAACCAATTACTCAGAAAATGTGTGCTGCTTCACAGCGGAAGGCTGGAGCTGGTAATGGACTTGGGTGGGATTTCAGCACGTAGACACAAGCCTGTGACTCCAAAACCTCCGCATAGCAGCGCATGGGCTTGGCAGACCTGTGTCGGCTGCAGCTCCTCCTTACCCAAGATTGATCACGCGTCTGCTGTTTGCTGTGGAAAAGTAGGTGGAAAAAGAGGGCTAGAGCTATCCTGTGTCCCTCTCAGTGATTCTACCCGCAGAGAAGCCACATCTGCTTAAATGTTCCCGCATTTCCCACATGTTCTGACTGCTGATTTGGGGACTACCTGATAGATAAACCTGGTCAGAACCCACAGACCACACGTGTCCTGAGGGGCTTGTGCTGTTCCCAGAACACGCCTGAACGTATGCAGAGGTTTGCTGGGGACTGACGTTTGGGGATGGCACTTGCATCTCTACCTCTGCTTCTGTTTTACAAGAACCACCGTGTGGAGTGGTTGAGAAGGGTGAGAGTCAGGTTCAGATCCCTGTTGCTGAGGGGCTGCACGCTTCCCAGCTACCTTTCTTTTCCTCTCCTGTTACATGAAATGTTCCCTGGCTGATACGACCATACGTTCTGTGGGGCAGACGCCGAGATCTGCTGTATGAAAGCCCTCACCACCAGGCAAGAGCAACAAGTGATCTCTCCGGCTCGATGGGTTTTGAAACCTTTCCTCTGCCGTGGCAGAAAACTGTTTCTCACAAACGGCTGATAACGCCTCCTGCCCATACAACAGATTAACTTTGTGGGTTAGAGCTTGGGTTTATACCCCCTCAGGCTGGGGAGGAATTCCTGGGCTCCTTCCCAGGCTCGGTGTATGGGATATTTCTAGCATCCACTCCAGCGTAAAAGGTAGGTGGCAGCAGCAGCAACTGTAGTTTAAAAGGAAAGGGTGAGTCCTGCACTTGAAGATAAAATGCATGGGCCTCATTCAGAGGAGAGGGTTCAGAGCATGAAGACCTAAGAGCAGAGGAGCACTCTCCATGCACTGTCACCCGTCGACCACTTGGGAATACTGCAACACCCCATCTTGGTGGGGGTAGAAAGTTGCCCTGTGAAGGGGTCAGAGCAAAGGGGTGCCCCCCAGCCCTCCCTGTGGCAATGTTTGTGTCCATCCACCTAGCCATACGCAGCTGACAGGAGAGATTTTTCAGATCTTAAGAAACAAACACTGAAGGCTAAGTGTGACACTCAGAGGAAGGTAGCAGCATGCAGCAGCCAGCAGTGTCGATCAACCAAAAGCCACAGATTTTAACTCGTATTTCAAACGAGCTGGGTGTGACTACTATGAGATTGAGTTGTCTGGATGAATTTTTTTTCCTGGTAGTCGTTGCATGTGCTTTCATGGCTGAATGTAACTTTCTACGCTGCCTTTGTTCCATGACTCACCTTCTCTGCCCAAACAGAGGGAAAAACGCCTCCAAAAAGGACAAAGTGAAAGTGAAGAGGATCTGATTTCTGGGTGCGTTGTTAAGCAAACATCGTTGCATAGCATTTCTCTGTGATGATTTTTCATGTATGCATGGAGCTTGGAACTTGTGTCCTCCAAACGGTGTTTCCAAGGTGACTCTATATATCGCACTGGTGAAAGGTGTGGAGCTGAAAGCCCTGAAGCGTTATACTACCTGTCTGCAAACAGACCCACTTTAGGCTTTCTCAGGTAAGGTTGGAACTATCCCAGAATATTTATGGGCTCATCTGGCGCCTGAATATTGTGGAAAATAGCACAAGAAATACTGTCCTTGTGGCGTTCACAGCTGAAACTGCAAGAAAGCCAAAAATCACAGGGGACATCCTGCCTTTCCATCCCACCTTCCCAGAAAGTTCAGAGAAAATCTTGATACTTTTCCTGAAAAGAACCAAGATTCTCCACCCTGCAACTGGCTTCTCTCGAGTAGAGTCTAAAGGATAAGAGAAGGACTGAAAGAGCAGAAATGGGTTTAGGTATGTGTATCCAGCCTGCGCTGTTCTTTGTCGCCACTGACTTCAATAGGATTTTGCTCCTTGAGAATATGACCCTATTTCTCTAATCCCTCTCCTGATTTGAAAGGTAACCGATCTACAGGGGTGTTGTCAAAGCCACCCATTATAATCACTGGATTACAGCTGCCATTTCAATTGGTATTTTGCACTCTACTGTATTCTCGATGAAGCAGCTCCTACCAGAACCCTTCAGGCATATTTGTACTCCTACAGCTGAAAGTGAATCATGTACGAGCAGTCATTGAACCTGAGTTTCTTTGTGTTTCTTCCCATCCACCCACGTGGAGCTGAATTTTAGGTGACAGAAATCAAGGGAAGTAGAGACTGATTTACCGCCACTGGGATCTCTCCCATTGGCCATAAACTTATCTGCACGCATCAAGTGGAAACCTACAGTTTTTCCTTTACATCTGTCACGAGGGGGAAGAAATCACCGAAACAATCAAAACCTGACTGTTTACACATGTTTTGTTTTATAAATGGACTTGTATAGAAAGTTGCAGCACAGTTACACAGACAGCTCACATAAATCTCTTATCACAAAAGCCATATGTCCTCATTTCCTCATCTGCGGTAAAATACAAGCAGCGGCGCTTCGATAATTAGGAAGCTGGAGGTAAACCACTCAGCATCCAGCAGTAGGAAAGTGTATATGGGTGAAGGTTACCAAACACAAAACAGAGCAGTTTGGTTCTGAGCGGTGTCACTTGTCCATACAACTTTCCATTGCGTGACTCTCGTTTGCGTGTTAACAAGCCAGTTCCTCCATGGAGGGGATACTGGCGAAACTGGAAAGGTCTGAGAGGTGCCTGATCTTCCCCATTCAGTTTGCTCGGAGCCGGCAGCCTGGTTGCTCAGCTTTGCCAGGCGTTTATCCTTCCCTTGAAAAGGACTCAAAATCAGACCTCAAAATGCAGTGAACTGACCTGCTCCCATTTAAGTCCCTTTGATACGATCTCCAGACACGTAGAGGGGGAGAAGAGCATCCATGGATGGTCCTGCGAAAAGCCCTCTCGTCGGACGGATGGCACAGTGGGGGATCCCCTGTTCCCTGCATGGAGCTAATAGGGTCTCCTCTTGGAAGAAGGAGCAGAAGGCTCCCACAGGACCACTCAGACATTTTTTGGCTTCTCCCTTACCAAAAACTCAGACGACTGTCATCCATGGCCCTTGTTCAGCACTGGTAAACCAAGCCAGTGTCAGTTGCTAACTTTTAACTTCACCCACGTCTTTCCATAAAGCTACTCTGAGATGGATAAAAATTAACTGAGTGCGTACAATTAGCACAGCTGCCGTTATGGCATGTCTGAGTCCTTCCAATCTTTTTTTTCTTCCAAAAAGGAGACATTTCCTAAATTTCAGATCAGCCAGCAATGGTGAAATGCCCTTTTGCCCAGCTTGGTGTGCTTTGTGTAACGGGTATTTATTTAATCCATCTGAAACTACATGAGAAAGGAGAGAAATATCCCGGCGGCGAGATAAGATGATTATCTTCCTGGCAAACAATAGGAACACAGTCAAAATTAAAAATAATTTGATTGCAAATAGGAAGCCTAGTAAAGCAGCAGGGCTAGAGGAAACATGACTAATTTTTTTTAGCTTGTCTGAACTCACACAGCAGAGCTTTGCAAGAGCCATAACTTTGAAATATAGATCTGTAGAAAACCCACGGGGGGAGGATGGCAACAATCCAACTGCAATAGTACAATAGGGGCAAGTTAATGCAGCTGGTAGATCTGACCTAAATGGCTAAATAGCAACAGACAAAAGCTATTTTAGGTATAATTTGGTGGGGACCACAGTAAATACGATTTGGGGAGGAGTGGAGAAAGTGAAGGCTTTTTTCTCACCTCTTTTTTGGTTTCCATTCGTTTGCCATTCTCCCTGGCAACACGTGGCCAAACCATGCTGCCAGTGTCCCCTGCAGGATCAGGACCAAGCTCTCTATACTGAGCCTGCGGGCCAATGCTTCACATCCTTGGTCAATGTTGGTTCCTCCCGTCTCCAGCAAAGAACCTTACTTTCTGCAGGGGAAGGAGGAGGTGGCTGCAGGACCATGATGACCTTGGGGTTTGTCTCCAAGAGAAAATTCTACTAGATGTGAAACCTATACAGGGGCCCTTATAAAGGCATTTCCTTCTGATAATGATTACCCAGCAAAAGTGTTTATATGATTCCCAGAAATACTGCGTACTAAACTACTGCTTCCTTAAAACAAAACTCAACATGAACCAACCTCTATCCAGTGGGGCTGTGAAGAAGAAAATGCTGTATAGGACAGCTGTTCCTCTGCATCCGTGGCAGGCCTCTAACATCTTCCTCTGTCCCAGGCAGTGCTCGTATGTGCTGTAGACGTGCTGTTGAGCTGGACAGACACTGAGACTCACCTAGGCTGCAGTTCTTGTTGTCCTTGCATCACAGCCTGCATGTCAGAAATGGCCTATTGACTATTGATTTAACCCATTGGACAGTAACATTTGGATCTCTGTTTTTAAATGTCTAAGACAACTTGACCGTATCCTTCTATAAATGTTATTGTCTAGAATATTCTGTGCTTTTATTAGCATCGTTAGAGATGGGTCTCTAATACGAAGGCAGTCAACACTCAAAACACCCTGTGTGATAAGGAAGGGATGTTACATCCATTTTACAGCAGAAGAAATTCTGCTGTAGATAGAGGGTTGAAATGATCCGTTCCAAGAACATAGGGAGAAGCATGGATCAGAACACAACAAAGACATGATGTTCCCAGGTCTAGCTGTGACCACAAAACCACAATTTCTTTTTTTGTTTTAAAAGCCTTTTGAATTGACATTTTTAGTCAGCTGAGGGTTGAAGCAAATCCTTGGTTAGCTCCACTGCAGCCGTGTTGGATTACATCAGCCAAGGATGTGAATATACTTAACTGATACTAAGCTAATTCAGTTGCAGTTATGCATGTCTGATCCTTTACCTGGGTAGATATTTTTTCTAGTATTTTGAGGGCATAATATAAGTCAGGTGAGAGTGTGTTGCAAACCCATATGACAGCCATAAGCAGTAGCTGACACTAGATGCTAAACAGTATTTAAGCCACTTGGCAAACCTCAGACAGGTCCAGTAATTGTAGGTGGATGAGAGTTGCAGAAGGTCATTAGGTTCCTGATGGAGGAAATACCGCTGAAAGGCAGAAGAGGAAATGACAGATTTAATGAATGGTGGTCACAAGCTGAACTACAAAGAGCAATCGGTCTGTATGTTTTCCAACAAGAACGATCATAGCAGAACCAAGGCCAGATGGTCCATGCACAGTGCCTGATGGCAAGACCCTTCCAAACCAGAAGACATGACAAATGACACCAGGGAAAAGTCTCTGACCAGTAAGAAGAGTGGCTGCATTTATGCAGGCAGTGAACTGAACTCTGAACAGGTCTGTGTCTTTCTGCTTCCACCACAGAAGAGAGTGCCAGGTCTTTTGCAGTCAAAACATCAAAGCATTGTCTCTGGAATGAGAGGTCTCAGCATTAAAGGCAGGTTGCCACTGTTACCAATGGTTCAAAAAGCTGAAAGATAGATCTAGGTAGAGTATCAGATATGCATGAAAAGAAAGAGGTGTTTCATGCTGGTGGACAGGATTTGGCATGCTACTCAAATCTAAGAAAATGAGATTGTACTTGTCATAGTCAAAGAGACGTTAGAGCCTATGCTTGGACACAGCAGGACTGGTAACAGAATCACTGCAGTCTGTCTCTGAGCCGTGCTGCACTATATGTTGGTCATGGAGGTTTTATGCTTTTATGAAAACAGCTAATGATAACATGATTCAAGATTCTGTAAAGGGCTCAGAGGGAGACTCAGTAAAACATCAAATAATGATGTCAAACTTTTCATGCATGACAAGCTAAATGCAAAGGCAGCATTCTCACAGAGACTTAAAAGAAGCAACAGTTGCTTCAGAAACAAAAGAGGAAATTATTCAGGCCAATTTGTTACTATAAACATGTGAAACATCATCTGAATTGAGATTGTGGCGTGCATCATTAATGAAGTTGGACACAGATGCTTATGGACATGGACATCAGCGGATGACATGTCAAAGACTGAAATCAGTGATGCAATGACACAGCAATGCGGGAGGCAAACTGTCCGTCGGATGACAGCTTTATTGTCCTGGGGAAAGGTCATAAAGTGCGAGCCTTTAACACAATCAAAACCTCTCAAAAGAATACACAGCCCATGTGTGATAGTCACCTTCTACCTTATTGTTTGCAGTGCTGCTCAGTGCATGGGTGTCCTGGTTTCGGCAGGGATAGAGTTAATTTCCTTCCTAGTAGCTGGTACAGTGTTTTGGATTTAGGATGAGAACAAAGTTGATAACACACCAATGTTTTAGTTGTTGCTAGGTAATGCTTACACTAGCCAAGGACTTTTCAGCTTCCCATGCTCTACTGACTGAGCAGGCTGGAGGTGCACAAGGAGCTGGGAGGGGGCACAGCCAGGACAGCTGACCCAAACTGGCCAAAGGGACATTCCATACCATGGGACGTCATGCTCAGTACATAAACTGGGGAAAGCTGGCCGGGGGGGCCGCTGCTCGGGGCCTGGCTGGGCATCGGTCGGCGGGTGGTGAGCAATTGTACTGTGCATCACTTGTTTTGTGTATTATTATTATTATCATATTATTATTATTATCATTTTATTTCAGTTATTAAACTGTTTTTATCTCAACCCACAAGTTTTCTCACTTTTACTCTTCCGATTCTCTCCCCCATCCCACCGGGTGGGGGGGAGTGAGCGAGTGGCTGCGTGGTGCTCAGTTGCCGACTGAGATTAAACCACGACAATGGATGAACCTGCTGCTGCTGTATCTGTCTCCATCACAAAACCATCTGTCTTTCTAACAGATTTGTTCTGCGTAAGCCATAAAAGGAGAGCTTGCTGCAGGAGCGATGAGGGGCAATTCTAAGGCACTGTTATCCAAGATGGGTACAACAGACATTTCTGACTGTAACACTCAACTCCAGGAATAAACAAGAGACGATAAATGGCTTTAATGAGCGAAAAAGGACACCCAAAGCAGCAAGGGGAAGAGTGCCGCTAAATGATTATTGACTTGGGAGTTGGTGTCTGTCCAAGACCTGGTATGCCATGAGGTTGTCTCCGAGAAACAAAGGGATCACCTGCCGCTGTTCACATTGCAAGAAGCAATTACTAGATACTGTCTAGCCCAGTCCCTAGGTTACCCCTAGGTCTGGATAGTCCACAGATATCCAATTCTTCTATCACAGGTCCCCTATGTAACTTCATCAAAGTTCACAGACCTCCCCCCATGTCCCATGACTTAACTAACAACTTCAGGGCTTCAGAAAGGAAGCTGTTTCTTGGAGGATACTTAAAAGAACAAAAATGACGGTGGAAAGCTTGTTCCCCTCCATACTGGCATGGAGATGGCTGGTATTGCAGCGCCTGTTGGCAAAGCTTCTCTGCTTTCCAAAGGGAGAATGGAAAGCTGGAACATGGTCTTGGAGTAAAGAGACAGGTGTCAGTGGAAAAAAAAACAAAGCTTTTGTTCTTCTTGACTGTGTTCATCTGAATGGAAAATCCCGGCAAGGAGACTTGTGAGCCCGCAGTTCACAATGCCAGGTCTCCTGTTTTCTAATTTTGGAACAAAGTACTCCTCACCACCGCTTTTCCTAAACAACCCCGTTACACATATTTTCAGAGGATGATTTCACAAGCTCTCACAGAAGCAGGGACTGAGGAGACGTACATGCAGAATCTAAGAAGGGGAAACAACTGTGCAAGTAAAAAACTATCATCCTTTATTATTAGGGTAGACTACAGAATGGATGCAATCAGCACTATTTTAGAAAGCACTGGCTTGAGCGTGCAACAGGGTTTGTAGTCTCCTACAAGAGTGCAAAGGAAATAAAACTGACCTCCAACCATGTGACAAAAAGGGTACGGTGTTGGGTGTAAGGAGGTCTGGCTTCTGGGCCTGAGCAAACTATGTGTCCTTTGTGGACCTCTGTTTTTGCTGCCTGCTCTTGCTGCCTAGATTGTGACATTTAACAGCCATGTAGGTGCAGAGTCTGTCATGGTGCTCTTGCCACCACCACAACGTTGGACACCTTGTATCCTTTATATCTATGCAAATAGATATAAAGGCAGAGACTCGCTTGCTTTTAAACCCACTTTTGTTTCGTCATTGGCATATCAAGAGTTTCAAATCTTTTCTGTTTATTTATGTTGCAGAGGTTTCTGTTTAGTGGAAACCAGCCTTCCTTGCCAATGGGAAATAAACCCTTTTCAGGCAGTAGGGCACCTCTCTCTTGCACGCCCATTAAGTAAGACCTCTTTAAGTTGCAATGCAAGTGGGTGGCTGTCTAGCAGCTATGAGTAAGCTACAAGAGGATGTCATTCTTGCCAGACTTGCCCCAGCTTAATGGCAACCAAGACATTGTGGGGGAAACCTGACTGCAAACAAAAGCAAACCCAACTGCACTGTTGCCCTTGTCCAAATGAAGGCAAAGGCAAATGGGGAAGGTTTATAAACTGGATTCGTAAAATCCCTCCATTTCTAATACAATAGAGGGGTGTTTGCTTCTATGGCATATGCATTGCAAACCGACAACAGTGTTTTCCTTGGGCGTGAGCCAAAGTTTTGGCTCTACTTTTCTTTCACCAAACATGAGCCCTCCGAGATGAGTCACTGGTTCTTAAAGTGGGCTGCAGTCTGCTGAGCCGGGAAAAGGAGCCCTTGTTGCACAGAAAGGGAATCAGGAGATGATGTATCGTGTGGGTCACACGGGGAATCGGCATCACTTCCCACAGCCAGCCAATGCAGATTGCATGCAGAGGACCTGCAAGCCTGGAGGAGATGGAAACAAAGCCAGGACTCCTCGAGACCCACTGGGGTTTGGGTACCACATTTAATCTCTGGTGAGCATCTAAGAGTCCGTGTGGCTCCACCAAAAGCTCCACTTCAGCAATTCAGGTACTTAAATGAGCTGCAGCAATTCATTTCTGTAAACCTGGATCCCCAGTCATCACCAGCTCCTTGCTGCAACACGTTAAACCCTTCCCCATCCTCTCCCGCCCCAGGAGAACCAGTGGAGTTACACAAGGGGAGCATGTGGCTGGAGACCTCTGCCAGGGAGCCAAGCAGGGTTTTGGGGTTTTTTTTGCATTTCCTCTTATTATGAGAGCTGTCAAACGAAGAAAAAGGATCCTGAGGGACAATTCAGTGAGTAAGGGATATGTGGTCACTGGTGTCCAACATCAACTGTACAGAAACTATAGGATGAGGCAAGCCTTGTCACTTTTTTCACTTTGGCCACTGCTGTCAGTGCTGGAAGTCAAAGACATTATTTATTGCTCATCTACAGCTCACCTTTTGTTAGTCAGCAGGTGAGCGAGCTATCCGCAAAGCTGGCTCACACGCTCGCGGGCAAGGGTGCGGCCATATTGCAGCCTTGGCACTTACAGGATAAATAGTAACCAATGTTAATAGTCAGATCCAGGTGAGCGGTGCTCCTTGCAGGGATTTCACCATGGCTGCGCCCCAGCACGGCAGCACAAAGGGGACCGCGCTTCTGTGTGAGGTGGCTCCCAGCTGTTGTTGTGTGAAAGGTAAAGAGATTATCGAGGTTAAACCCCCCCCCCAAATTCAGCAGTAAGTGCGCTCTGGTGAGAGGCTGCCACGGAAAGGCGTGGGGATCTCAGACCAAGGAAGACGGGCCTCCTGCCCCGCCGCCTCCTCTGCGCCCACACGGCCCCCACCGACGCCGCTGAGGGCTCGTCCCGGTCCCGCCGCCCTCCCGGGACGCGGGACGGGACCTGCCCGTCCGACGGGCCCGCAAGGAAGCGGTGGGGGCGGCCGCAGGGAGCCAGAGGCGGGACGGCTCGTCCCTGGCGGGGCGGGCTGAGGGCGAAGCGGGGCGGTGAGGCGGGAACGGGGCGGGCTGAGGGGGAAGCGGGGCGGTGAGGCGGCAGCAGGGCGGGCTGAGGGGGAAGCGGGGCGGTGAGGCGGGAATGGGGCGGGATGAGGGGGCCGGGCCGGGCTGAGAGGCGCCGAGCTGAAGGAGGACAGAGCACAGCCGGGCTGAGGGGGCCGGGCTGAGGGAGAACAGGGCCGGGCCGGGTGAGGCGGGACCGGCCCCGCCGAGGCACCATGTCGGGGGCAGCGAGGACGATCATCTGCTTGCTGCGCTGCGACCTGCGTGCCCACGATAACCAGGTAGGGTCCGGCCGGCGGCTCTCCGGGTATTTCTTTAGAAATAACCCCGCTCTTGGGTAGGCTGGGGAGAGGTGCATGCTGCATCCTGCCCCCAAGAGCTGTCATGGCCCTTTCTGTGTTTCCAGGTGCTCCATTGGGCTCAGACCAACGCAGATTTTGTTATTCCCCTCTACTGCTTCGACCCACGGCACTACCTGGGCACCCACTGCTACGGCTTCCCGAAGACAGGGCCTCATCGGCTCAGGTTTTTGTTGGAAAGCATGAAGGATCTAAGGGAAACACTCAAGAAAAAAGGAAGGTAGTTGAGAAAGCACCATGCAAATAACACGTCTATTTTTATTTTCTTTCTTTTTTTCCGACACATATGTGCTGTGGGTCAAATCATGTCAGGTGCTCTGGGCTCTGATGATGTCTCATTTCAGAGAGCCACAGCCCTTCTGTTAGATACAATAAGGTCCCATACATAGCCCCTGTTTAGATGACCTGCTGTGGCATCTGCAGGGAAGCGAAGAGCCATCCAGGCTGCGTGCCATTCGAGGTTTTGCTTTCTTGAACTCAGATACCACAGATGGGTGTCAGCCTTGAGTGCTTTGCCCAGAGTTCTGACAACTGGAGACATGAACGGCAGTCTTCCGACATGTAGGCAACAGCACTAGCCACTGTGGCATGCGCCCTACCTTGTCCCTAATGAGTTTTCCCTAGGAGTTGCCTTGAGACAGACCATCATGCATCCTGGCTTGTGAGACTGGAGAGTTAGGTTTGCTCATGCCCTGTCCCGCTAAACCCAATCTCTTTGGTAGGCTACATTGTGGGAGGGGGGTCTTCAGGGATTCCTCCTTCATTATGTCTCTTGAAACCATAACTGGGGTAGACCAGGGCCTGAAGGTCTACATGCTGAAGAATCCCATTACCAGATAACATCTGACTTTGCTTAGCAGAAGATGCGTCAGCCAGCCTGTATTCTCTCAGAGCAGCGTAACAGTGGTAGTAGAAGCAAGAGGAATGGCTCTGGGTTTGCAGTGCAGCATGGACCGTGCAGATTGTGAATGTTATAGGAGACTGAAAGAACTGATCAGTGGGTATCTGCACCCACACCCTGCAGAGAACAGATTCAGAGCTGCTTGAATGCTACTGTGCTGTTGTCAGTGGCTGATAAAAGATTGGTGTTCTTCAGTGAGAGATGTGTGGCTGTGAAGAGCCACGCTAAGATCTGCTCTCTCAGCAGCACCCCTTGCTCCTGCCTTCTTCAGACCCAGCCCATCTTTGAAGAAACTTTTCAGTTATGCTTTAAATTATTCTGGCAAAAACACTGTATTAGTCCTTCAAGAAACTCTTCTCCAGCACAGGCCTCTGTTAGATGACACAGTAGTGAGAAAGAGAGAGAGAGAGGGAAAGGGAAGGACAGAGTCACGTATGAGGCTCCTCACAGAACTCTGCACCCACCTCTGACCAACTTTCTCACCACAGCTTCTCTTTTGGTCTGGTGCCCTGGGTACACAGCTGGGCAGTTGGTGAGGTTGCAAGGTGGGAGGGAAGTTCTGTTGACTCTGTTACGAACACAGAGCATTCAGAGGAAAGAATTCCTCTGAATACTCCCACATGAAAGTGGAGAGGGGTCTGCCCACAGGCCACCACTGCCTGTGAAGGAGATTGGAAGAGGAATTAGTTATTGAATCTCAGCTTCAGTGTGTGAGGATGAACAGATCTGACAGATTTACTTCTAGGTGATAGCCTGGCTTTCTGCCCAGTTATCCTTTCTAAGGCATCCGGGGTGGTAGAAATGTGTTTGACAGAAACCCAGCCCCAGAGGCTTACAAACTGTGTTCATTGGGTCCTAAAAAATGTAGGTTAGTCAAATCCTGTCTGTTTGCCTCCACATGCTGTCGGTGCTCCGTAGAGAACTAGTACATGGGTGCCTGGGCCAGAACTAGGGCCTCCTGTACACATAAATAACAATAATATCAAACCTAATTCAGGCCAATGTTTTGCGTTTGCAGTACCCTGGTTGTGAGGAAGGGGAAGCCAGAAGATGTGGTCTGTGATCTGATTACTCAGTTGGGCTCTGTCAGTGCCGTGGCTTTTCATGAGGAGGTAAGGGAAATATCTGAGTGACATTGTTAAAAGATAAAATTAGGTTGTGGAGGTTTCTTCCACAACCAAATGGTGATGCAGATCCTGTATGTTCAGAGCCTTTCTTGTCTGTGGTATTTTTAACCTTGGGGAAACTGGCTAGCTCCTGGGATGGGGATGGTGCAGGTGTCTGGGTGGGAGTCCTTGCTGTATGACAGCAGCTATTTGTGAATGATCACATGCAAGTGCTGTGTCTTGAGGAAGAGGGGTTTCCGGCAACTGTCATTTTAGGTCAGCTGAGTCCATTTCTCCTTCTGTTTGCATCAAGCTGCCTTTTCCCGGCGCCTTCCTTGCACAAGGAGCTAGCTGCCAGGGGGCATATTGTATTGAGTGTAGAAAAGGCCCACGGTGAGTTGACAACACCCATATTTAGGCAGTTGCCCACCAGCGCGTTGAAGAACGAAACACGAGTCCGGTCCCGGACTGCTGACGGGGTTGGCATGTCACTGACCTGTCTTCGCTGAGCTGACTACGTGGTTTGATCCAAAGCCTGCTGAATTCAATGGAGGGCTCTGGATTCAAACCACTGAGCCTGGAGGCTTTGTGTACACACACACATATGCGTATACATGTACATAGATGCACTCAGTATTAGCAGAGTCTGGGCCTCAGAGCTGTCTAATGCAGGAATCACTCTGTGACCTGCACTGCAGGTATTCCTGTTGTCAGGCCTACAACCCTTGTAACTTGACAACCTACACATCCCCTAGTGCCTTACTCCATGCAGCACTAAGAACAACCACAGAGGGTCAGACAAAAGGCCTCATCTAACTCCATAGCCTTTTTCCTGACAGTGACCAATAACAGATGCCCAGAGAAGACCACAGGAGCAGGACAAATCTGTAAAGATACTTCCCCTGCATACTTTCCCAGCCTCTGTGGCTCAAGTACTTCTTGAAACAGGAATGCTATCCTGATATTCAATAACCCTCAGTGGATTTCTTTTACATATATTTGTCCAGTCACCTTTCCAGTCCATGCAGACTTAAAAGATCTGCAACGTCCTACATCAAGGAGTTTCTTATTATGGCATTGGCACTGCTAATGGAGAGTGAAAACACTTGTTGGGTTTGGGAGAGGGAAATACTCAGAGATTGTCTGTGTGCAACTCTCTTTAAAGGGATGAAGCTAAATGTGGAGATGCGGGAGGAGGGCAAGACCAGGGACCAGGGTCTGTGTGCATGTGGGAGCTGAGGCTGTGCAGCCATGGCCTCACTGCATTTTGTTCTCCCTAGGCCACGCAGGAGGAGCTGGATGTGGAGAAGGGGCTGTGCCAGGTGTGTAGTCAGCACGGGGTGAAGATTCAGACATTCTGGGCATCCACGCTGTATCATCGGGACGACCTTCCCTTCAGGCCTATTGCCAGGTGGGCTGCTCCATGGTATCACTTACTCCTCCACTGTCCCATTTGTTTCTCACTCCAGTGAACTGCTCAGGAGGGATCTTAGTCATCTGGTCCCACGGGGAAGGGACCCATCTGCATTTATGGAACAGTGCTGTCATGCTCATGCACATCAAGGGGAAGGGGCACATTCATCCCTCTGTACTAGTAGGATTTATGCTCTGATATGCATAAAGCCGAGGGGTTTGTTTGACTGTTTATTGAGGAACTGATTTCTCTTTGCCCTTCTACCAGCACAGTTTGGATACTCACTCTGCAGTGCCGAGTCCTTGTGACATCGGACTGGATTGCTCCATTACTCCATCTGGCTAAATACAGCTGCCTATGACAGTAGCCCTTTGCGTGTGGACTCTTCATGGCTCCCTCAATAGTCATTTGAGGTGTAGTTGATGGAGTTGAGTGATACATGGTATCTTGTAGAAAATGTATAAAATAGGGCAGAAGAGTCAGGCCATAAAAATGCCTGTTTCTCTCCATTGACTGAAAAGGCAGTGGGAGGTTGCAAATTTTTACATTGAGGTCAGGCTTGTGGGTAATCAGGTGAGATAAATCTGACCCTCGTGGATTGCCCCATCAGGACACACCTTAAGTTGAAAAGGCACCATTTGCATCAGAAGCAGAAAGAAATTGGGTGAAGGACTGAACTTCCTATTGCTGCTGGCCCCAGGGGTATCTGCCTCTTCTATGCCTGGTGATGTACAAACATGCATCACAAATATGAACTCAGCCCTCAGGAGAGCGCAGCCTAAAAAGCTAACCCTCCATCTGTGGAAGCTATGTGGTGCTGTGGGGAGGGGCCAGGGTAGCCATCCTACGGAGATTTGACTGTGCTGTGATCTGTGCAGGTTGCCCGACGTCTACACCCATTTCCGAAAAGCGGTGGAATCGGAGGCGAAGGTCCGGCCAACCCTGCGCATGGCAGATCAGCTAAAGCCTCTGGCTCCAGGGGTGGAAGAAGGGTGTATCCCTGCAATGGAGGATTTTGGACAAAAGGGTAGGAAAACCTAATTTGGCAGTTGCTCCCATGATATCCTACTTAGAGATGTTTCTTACTGAGAATCAAACATGGAGGCCTCCCAAAGGCAGTTGTTGCCCTTCAAACTGTAACTAACCCTCTGTTCACTCACACGGCAAATGAAGGTAAATTCCCTGTGTGGAGGAGCTGCCTAGCTGTTTTCTGCTGGGTAGAAAACATCCTCTTAGTCAGTAATTTTTAATATGTTTGATGTGGCCCTTGTTTTAAAGGAAGACCAGGGCACAATCTTTCATGTCCCCAAAGAAGACATCCCTACTGCTGAACATCCCTAGATTTTAAGCTCCCTACCTTTGAGATGCTTTCCAAGGGGGTAACAAGGTGACGGTGTTTTCTGTGGCAGATCCTGTGACTGATTCACGAACAGCCTTCCCCTGCAGTGGAGGAGAGACCCAGGCTTTAATGAGACTGCAGTATTATTTTTGGGACACGGTAACTCTTACATTTCCTTGTCTGCCTCCTCCCCCATGTACATACGGCTGTGCAAGTGGGTGAGGCTGCAATTTCACTTCCTAATAATATTTCCTTAGCTCCTGTATAATAACACTTTACAAAGGAGGGAATTAGCATTATTTCAGTTTTTCAGAGAGACAAACTAAATCAAAAAGAAGTTATCCAGGAACTGGGAATGTAAGCCAGATACTTAGGAACCTAGTTTAGTGGCCATCCCTCTTAAGTCTTTTTTTCCATCAGCTTTTGGGAATTGGGACAATTTTTTAGCTCCTTGACCTTGATTTACCCTTTCTACTCTCCTGTCCCATGTCATCAGCAATGTAGTTCCTCCATTTTGAAGGAGTGAAAAGCGGCCTGAAGGGCTGCAATTGCAGTTGGGGTGAGGAACAACTGACCCAAGCTGCTGCCCGCAGGTAAAAATAGTTCCTAGTAGTCTGGTTTAAAAACTTGCAGCCAATAATTACAGCTACTTCTTGCTCCCTCACTTTGGTGGAGTGAAGCTGCTGCTGACTGCATTTTGTCTGTGCATCCTGACCGTTTTTGAACCTTTTCCTGGTCTAGTTTGAGAAACTGCCTTAAATTTGCCTTCTGTGAATTCAGACAAAGACACGTATGCTGATTTCCAACAGCATCAGACCCTATGCAGCTTTATGGATAAAGGGGGTAGCATCTCTCCAGCTGAGATGGGTTAAGAAGTGTGCTGTGTCCGGTGCGCTCACTGGGACAGCCCCCAGGGGATTCTTTCAGCTGTGCTACAGAAGTTCCTGCATTCCCTTGCTGTTGGGGAGCATTGTTGTGGTTTAACCCCACAGCTCAGCCCCACACAGCCGCTCCTTCACTCCCCACCAGTGGGATGGGGGAGAGAATTGGAAGGGTAAAAGTGAGAAAACTCATGGGCTGAGACAAAGACAGTTTAATAGGGAAAGCGAAAGCCACACACACAAGCAAAGCAAAACAAGGAACTCATTCACTCCTTCCCATGGGCAGGCAGGTGCTCAGCCATCTCCAGGACAGCAGGGCTCCATCACGCGTAATGGTTACTTGGGAAGACAAACACCATCACTCCGAACGTCCCCCCTTCCTCCTTCTTCCCCCAGCTTTATATGCTGAGCATGACGTCATATGGTGTGGAATATTCCTTGGGTCAGTTGGGGTCAGCTGTCCCGGCTGTGTCCCCTCCCAGCTTCTCGTGCACCCCCAGCCTGCTCGCTGGTGGGGTGGGGTGAGAGGCAGAAAAGGCCTTGACTCTGTGTCAGCACTGCTCAGCAATAACGAAAACATCCCTGTGTTATCAACACTGTTTCCAGCACAAATCCAAAACACAGCCTCACACTAGCTACTGTGAAGAAAATTAACTCTATCCCAGCCAAAGCCAGTACAAGCATGCATAGCTTCTACTCTTGGTCAAGCATTAATACAATCAGTGCTGGAAAACCTGTTCTTTTTTGTTATGTAAATATTGTCTTCCCCGGTGAGCTAGAACAGCCCTTTAGCAGTAACCCGTGCAGCGAAAGGGATCAAGGAGAGATCAGGCTTCCCTATGTCCTCTGCATTGTCAATGGAGTGCCCAGAAAGTGGAAGACCTGCATCCTGCTGTAAATGTGGGTGGCCCAGAAATAACAGTGATCAGGATTCCTGCAGCTGAGTGTTGGGTACTGTCAGACACTGTGGTTCTCAAACCCAAACAAGCAGCCACATGGACAAGGGAACCAACCACCAGTCCCGCTGGTGCTTATAAGCGGATTATTGATCCAGAGTCAGATGGGTATGGGCAGGGAGCAGCACAGCCAGTTTCATAGTGCTTGTAGAAAGAGATGTGCTACAGGCTGAAGCGGGTAGCACAGCTTGTGACACGCATCCCAGAGCTATAATGAAAACTGCTGGCCTGATTAATTCTTGTGCACCGGAGGCAGTAATTTGGCAGCTTTGTAATCCTTGCAGGCAGCCATGAGAGGGAGCCCCGCCCTGCCAGATTGCCCTGGCTCCGGTATGAAAGAGAACATATTTAGCAGGCTGCACGTAAAGTATTAAAACCTTTTGTTCTTTTGCTTGCACAGAACCTGGTTGCATCTTACAAGGAGACTCGGAATGGACTAGTGGGAATGGATTACTCAACTAAATTTGCACCATGGTAAAGATTTTTGTTGTGAGACTGGAAGCTCCTTCTCTGCTCCCCTCCCAAACTGATGTTACCTGGCTGCTGAGTGCTCAGTGGGCATGGGTAGGGGTCTAGGTGTGATTCCCTTGCCCTTTTTGTTGGTGTAGAGCAGCCTCAGCGCTGCTCTTCATTGCGCTTCCAGGCAGCGGCTCCCTGGGAACATTCTTGCAATTAGGAATTGCTGAAGTGTAGCAATACTATGCCAAGACCCCAGTGTGTTGGGAGCAGCGATGTGGACAGGGCACTGGAGAGACACACAACTTCTCTTTGGCTTTGTGCTATTTTGTGTGTCTGGGATGGTTGAGAGCAGCCAGGGAAGAAGTGTAGCTTCAGCGTGTTGATGGGGCTGTAGCAGAACTCGATCCAGTCCTGGTTTGCTGAATACTGTGGGGCAAGTCACCTCACCTCACTGCCATTCCGTTTTTCTGTGGGGTGAAGAGACACTTCTGATTATTCCTATTGCAAAAGGATCTCTTGTTTGGGTAAATATGATGACTTGTAATTAGGGGTTTTAGTCTCCGGTGCTGGAAGGGGCAGAGTTAATTCTGGACTGAAACTGCAGCAGCAGAACTCAGTTCAGCCTAATGCTGAGAGCATTTGGAGCGTTTTCCCGACAGAATTGCCATATGAAACATTTTTTTGAGGCTGTTACAGGTCAGGATTTCTTATTTTCAACTGGCTTTGTGCCTCAGTGGTTGCAGTGGATGGCTCCACCTGGTGGCACTTTGGGATCCCAGGACCCCTGGCACTGCAGAAGTTCTTTATCTGGGGTGGCCTTCACTCGAGTTTTTCGAAGCTGGCCGTTTGCCCAGAGCAGACAGTCCTGATCTGCCTGCCCCAAAGTGTTCCTCTGTTAGATAATCAAAATCAGACCAGTTCAAACTGCAGCCGCCTCATACTGGCCATTTCTAAGTGTTAGAGCTGGTCAACAATTAAGGAAAAACTCTTCAGGCCCTTTCTTCCTGTTTTCCAAAATTTATCAGAACACCAAATGTTTCCACGAGCCCTAGTGGGAAATTGCAGTAAAATACATTTCTAGGAAAATCAAGGTAAAAGTTGTGCCTTATCACCCTTTGCCATGGGGTTGGAGTCTACAAGCTCTTTCCTGCCTTGCACGGCACTGATTTGGAACAAGTGGAAGGAGCCCAGTGGGTTGAAATGCCAGAGCTGGGTTTGATTCCCTAGTTTTCCTACCCCACCTGAGATTTTCAGCAAGTCACTTGCCTTCTGTGGTTGCTAAAATAAGAGACTAAGGTACTGAAGGAATAGGAGCCCTGAGCGTACGATAAATAGGTTTGTAGTAAAAGGAGGGCTGTTGAACAGCTAAGGCAGATGATGTAGAGGTTGACATTTGAGATCCGTCTCTGGGTTTGTCATTGGTGCGCTACGTCACCAGCTGATCAAGTCTTTTAGGCAAAACTTGTAAAACTTCTGTAAAATGATTTATCTCAGTAGCTTGGAAACTCCTGTAACAGTCATATGCTGGGAAGGGGAGGATTTTGATTCTCAGCTTGAAGAGTAGCAAGGAAGTCATACAACTTGACTAAAGCCGTTTGGGAAGTCAGTGGCATGACTGCAAACCAAGCAAAAATTTTCAGACAACAACTCTAAACACAAAACTGCCCCTCCACGCCCTCTGTGCAGACATCAAGCTGTCAGTCCTGCGTTGCATTCAGGACACCATTCTTCTGCTTTCAGGCTGGCGCTGGGCTGCATTTCACCTCGATACATTTATGAGCAGATCCAGAAGTATGAAAAAGAGAGAACAGCAAATCAGAGCACATACTGGTATGTCCCTGAACGACCACTGTGGCTTGTTTTCTCTGAAAAGGAAACTAGCATCTCATGCACGGGAGAGAGTGGTTTGTTAACTTTCTTCTTAATTAATGTTTGTTTTTCCTGTGCCTGCTCTCTGCTTCCTCTGGGTTGCATTGCAGTTCTGTTTCAGTATGGATTTATTAGTCTGCCTTTGACATCCAGAGGCTTTAGGCACTTTATAAGTAAAGATTATTAATGCTAGTCGTCATTATTATTGCTGGGAAATTGTGGTTCATGATTATTAAAATTGATCTCTCTAAATCATCACCATCCCTCTCTGTATTGTTATTATGGGCTAGATGAGAAGGAAGAAGAATGACTTACAAATAAAAGCCAAAGGGTTTCTCACATTAAGGATACGAGCAGGGTTTCACCCAAAAGGCTCAGCGACTGTGTCATTTGTACGAATCACATGGTGTCAGAAGGACCTCTGGGCACAGTCCAGCAAATGGCCCCGCGCTTGCTCGGCTGCTCGACCATGACCACAACACCATAGCAAAGGGGAAGAGGGGAGTGGGAAGTGGGCTTAATGCATCCAGCCTTGTGACCCGTGCTCTTCCTCACCCCACCGCTGGCTGCTCGCCTACCTGCAGGTTGTCCTGAAGGAGTCCGGGGGACAGTTGAGGACAGTGTATCCATCCCTGGGCTGGCCTTGAACTTGCTCATTGTCGTGGTGAGCGGCACTCTGATCTGCCCAGACACTGTGAATTAGAGCCTGATAGGGAGCTTTTATGGAGAAGCAGGTTCATGTTAGAGCCTGGCCTAACACTAGACCTGGATAGAAAAAACCCCAAACCAGAAAGTCTGTGCAAACTGTAGAACCATGTTTTCATACTGGTTTGTTACATTTGCAACATATCAAACAGCACAGTGGTTGGTGAAGAACAGGCAAAACACTGGCAACTATTCTGGCCAAAATATTCAATTTCATTACAATTCAAATGACAGATAAAATATCGACCTTTTGCCTGTTGAAGTGTATGCTTTTTTTTTTCTCTTCAAAGAAAATCAAGAGAGGAAAGATTTCAAGAAATGAACATACTCATGTTTTTCTGTCTAATAGCCAGCCAGCCTGCCTGCAGCCGGGGTGCCATGGTGATCTAAGCATTTTAAAGTGATAAATAATTATAAAAAAGAAGCTGTCAAGCTCCCAGGCATTGCAGTCAATTGTACAGTGAAGTACAGGTCGTGGTGGCTGCACATGAGGGATTGATTGAGTCTCAGTATCATGACAGTAGTTTTTAGCATTTGGACAGTGTCCTGTTTTGTAATCAGATTTTCCAGAAAGATCTTGTAAGCCTAAACATCAGCTGAGCAGAATATTTCTAATATGCCAGAGAGCTGAAGCAGGTCTCAGAGGCTGAGGTGCCATCATTTTATGAGAAGCTCTTTTTGTATAGAAGTTTTGATATAAAACTCTCTGTTTTCTGCGGGCCTAGCACCTGATCTCATGAGCTAGACCACTGCAAACCCAGTTTTGAAAGGTGCCTTTAAGTGCCTTACAAAGGTTATTGCTTAAATCAACGCAAAGCTCTTTGGAATGTGCTGACATGCTTGCTCATGCGGAAGCATGAAGCTGAATCAGGTCCTCGCCCTGCTCTTTGGAGAATTATATCCCGGTAGGGACGGATGAGAAACAGGTTACCTGAAATTCTGCTCCTGCACTAGAGTTAAGGAAAGCCTCTCAAGTGACTCATGCAAAGTTTGCTTTCACTGTAGTCATCCAGGTGCAAGCTAGATAAGTAGGCCTGGGGCAAGAATGGTATCATGGGAAGGTGCATGAAATTGCCCATTGTGAATAAACCTCAGGGTGTTAATGATGGGTGCTATGGAAGCAACATCCTAATTCAGTAATTTTATCTGACCCACAGTGAAATACAGACATGGCTTTGTGTTTTAGGGTCCTGTTTGAACTGCTGTGGCGGGATTACTTTCGATTTGTGGCCCTGAAGTATGGCAAAAGGATTTTCTCATTAAGAGGTGTGTATGGATCACCATATTTGGAGAGGAAAGGTACGGTCTTACAACAGGGAAATTAAGAGAAGAGGCTGGCGGCATTGTGTTGTACAAATGTTCTTCTCATAGTGCTTGTGTCACCACCCGGGGATGCTGCTGGGGACTTACTGTTAGCACAGAAGTGCCTCAACGCCACGGTGCTGGACACAGTGTAGACACTGAGACTTTTGCCCCAAATCTGATTATACACGGAGAGTAGTATTAACACATGTCGGTGGGAAACAGCAGCACAATAAGAGTAAAGATGCTGTTTCCGGAGACACTCCATCTTTGGAGAGAATCCAGGCTTCGGGCTTTCCCAGGTTCACCAGAGAATCTGGGACAGAGCAGGAACTGACTCAGCAGCGTGAATCCCAAGAAACCAGATATTCTTTCTGCCTTGCACTACATAGGGATCAGAATGAGATTCAGCTCCAGACCCAGTCACTTACGTGCAGGTGTTTACACATGAAATGGGGGTCTGAACTCTCAGTGCAGCAACAAGTATCTAGTCCATATAGTCAGGAAACCCTACAGCTGATGCCTGTGTTGGGTGAGCTGTTCTCCATGTGATGTAGCTGCCCACACTTAAGCATACAGCACTGTTTTAGGTGCCCTAGGGCAGTCTGCCTGGCATCCAGCTGTGGCTGCAGAGGAGCACGTCTCCCTCAGCACCTGTGTCACATCTGCCAGGGCTATGTGGCTGTTTCGAATGCCCTAAAGCATCTCAAATCGTACTGGATGCCAGTGGTGGGCCTAACTTTAGATGTCTGGAGCTAGAGCTGGGTCGTCCCTGCTGCCCCCATTCCCCTGTACAGAGGACTGTAATTGCCACTGGACCCCTGCAAACATAAAATCATCCCCCTCATCTGTTCCTTCCCCACTGCAGGAGCAAAGTGTTACCGGGGGCTGCTGCCAGGTAATTCTGGGCTCAGTATCTGCTACAGAAACGGTTTTCACATAAACATTGTCCTGGAGTAAAATTGAACAAGAAAATACTAGCTTGGGCCAGAGCACATCTCCAGCCACTTGTGAGGTCTGAGTAATTTTTAAGTAAAAAAAAAGAGCAAACACCAACAAAACAAATAATCAAAATCCGTTAGGGCTTGAGCATCCTCCATGTGCATGAGACACCCCTTTGCAACACTTGAAAGGAGGAACAGATCATCTCTAAACCTTTGCAGAAGGAACATGGCTTGTTTGTAATACCACTGAGAGGGCGAGCTTCATCCTAATGTCTTGTGTCAACCAAAGTGCCCCTGGCTGTCGTTGTTTTATTAATAACTGCCTGCGTCAGCATTTGTCTTCATTAGCAGTTCATTTTTTCCCTCAATAGGGCTTCAAAGTAAAGAGGTCCCCTGGAAAAAGAACCTTCAGCTCTTTGACTGTTGGAAAGGTCAGTAGAAACCGCGGGTTTGGCTAAGCGTGCTTTTGGTTTCCATGTGTCCGCATGCTAACATGTGCCCTAACGCTAACTCAGATTCATGTAGGGGAACGCTCAGCATGATCAGGCCCTGTCATTTAAACTGTTACCACCAAACAAGAATCCAACCCCTCAGTTCCGTGTGAGTGCAGGATACTTGGCTTCCCTTCCGAGACTGAGCACCACACAGGAGCAGGCCCACAGGGTATCATGAATGGCCAGGCTCTGTCCGGCTGGTACATGCTTTGTGAGATGTGCTGCAGTTAGATTTTCCTGCCCGGGTGGAAGTGTTTACAACATGTTAGTCCCTTCTGTTTAGTCACACAGAGGCTGACCAGCCCTTCTTATCAATGCTAAATTGTTATTCCAATTGGTTTTGCTTAGAAGGTTAAAACAGCCTTAGAATAAATCACATCTTTCGTTGTGCCGCAGCCTTTTAATACCCTTGCTTTTCTTTAGCTTTTATAACTTTGTTGTCACATGAATAGCAAGCATAATATCTCAAATTAAAACTTGGAGGGACTAACAGATTAAAGTATCAGAATCAGTGAAATACACACCCATATATCTTTCTTCACATTAATGCCATGTGTGTCCATTTGCACACAGGTACAATATATCTTTTCCTTAACGATAGACAAGGCTCTCTACTTCTCAGGTGCTAACCCTTGGGGACTTGTCCAATACATTCCTCTCTGCTATTAGTCACCTGTCAAGTATTTTTCTGTTCTTGGCCCATCTCACTGTTGTGTGTATATTTATTTTGCTCTGCAAAATTCCCCGCAATCCACCTTATTCATTGTTTTTCCAGTCTGAGATTTTTCTGTTCCTTTTTTTCGTGCCGAAAATTCCCCTCATTTTAATTTTCAGTATAATTTCCCATTTAATTTCCAGTGGATCTTAGTGGCTGCACGCCAGCTAAACCTCACTGAAATCTCTCCCTGCCGCTGTACACTGGCACTGTCTTACCTGCTTGGGTGGCTGTGAATGCATGACCACAGGTTGGTTTATGAGTGCCCAATAATGTCATCATATCCCAGCGCTGTCTTTTGTCTCTGCAGAGGGCAAAACAGGGGTTCCTTTTGTCGATGCCAACATGCGAGAGCTGGCTGCGACGGGCTTCATGTCTAACAGAGGGCGGCAGAATGTCGCCAGCTTTCTCACCAAGGACCTGGGTCTAGACTGGAGGACGGGGGCAGAATGGTTCGAATACCTGCTGGTAAGACTGAACCCTTTGTGTATCTGGAGTTGCTTGTGCTCCCTGCCCTGAGTGACAGACAGGAGGGCAGCTCTGCCTAATAAGGAAGGATACAGAAGATGATCAGTAATTTTCAGGCTGATATAAATGCATGTATATACTGCTTGCATGGTATGTACTTCCCAAAGCTCACGTAAGAAAAGGGAATCCATCAACCAAGATGTAGCTAGGAAGTCTGCAGTGATAGTTTTGATCCTCCATGTAGGGTTTTAGCCAGAGATCTGTCACATTTGAGAAAACTTTCAAGCATAAATTATGTTAACAGTGCTCTGATTTGCTCACCCCAGAGGCTGGGGAGGAGGACAGCCCAGAAATAGAACATAAAAAGAAATGTGTTCTAGCCACTGAAGCCAGTGTTGGCACAGCGGCTTTGCATTGATATCTGTGGACAGGGAAGTCATCTAGTCAAGAATAGGCGAGTGTGGACAATAGCTGGATCAGCTTCCAGAGAGCTCCACCCCGGCTGGAGGCATCCTTCTTCATTCTGGTGAGTCACAAGCTTCCCTGCCAACTGGAGCACCAATTCGTTTCTCATATGCCAATCAGCAGTCACGCAAGCACAGTTAAATAGCTGGGTTGCTTCTCCGTCAGTCCCCATAGATTCTTCCTAGGAAGGTCTGCCAGGCTGGCAGTCCCCAGTTCAGAGGCACAGGCTCTGTCCCTCTGTACAGCTCTGTGTGTCTTTGCTTGGTTGCCATTATCTCTGGTGATACTGATGGAGAGACTGTCAGTAGCACCAAGCTGAGTGGTGAAAACTGAGGCTGAGGAGGTGATAATCTGCATTTGTTCTTCACCAGGCTGAACGGTACAGATTGAAAAAGACACATCAGCCTCAAATTAAAGATCTTGTCTGCAGGATACAATAGGTAATCAGGAAACTTTCTACTCACTAGGATGGCTGGGGGTACAGAGAAAGCCCAGTCACCTCACCATTATCTGCAATTAAAAGAGCCTTTTTTGTGTATGTAATTTTTTTTTGAGCTTCCTTGGAGCCGGGCTCTGACATGGCTTTGGCTGCAGGGATCTACAGGAAGATCTGGGTGCTCTTCCCATTGCTGTGTCTCACACCAGTGCTGTGAGCAGTGGTGGGCTTGCACAGTAACACGGTGCAGGACTTCTGCAGGATCCTCCAGCAAGTGGTGTTGGTAGCTCCATGCAGTAATGCTTTTCCAGATCAGAGTGAGAGCACCCAGCACATGGCACCAGAGAACTTGTATTGGAAAAGTGGTGGCCTTAGCCTTCATATCCTGGCAGGAATTTGGGATGGAAAATCTTACCTTGAGTGCATTTCTTTTGCGGTTTCAGTGGGTTGTATAAGATAGCTGATACCCTGCGTGCCCTAAGCTTCGTAGCAGTGACTTGCCAAGCAGGGGCTGCATTTCAGTATGCATGATCTAACTCCTGTAGCCTGAGTGCATTGTATATGACACACAGTGGCCCTCCAGAAGAGTGGTACAACACACGCAAATGCACAAACACATCTGCGCATGCCTGTCCTGCAGAGTGAGCCACTAGAACCGTTTCGAATGTTTCATAGTATCTGGCTTTTGATGGCATCTATCAGCTATGGCTTTCAAAGCAGTTACAAAGGTGACTTCATTTCACAGAGAGGGCAGCTTGCTTCATGTACAGGCAAGCCTCGTACTCAAAGTCACCAGCTGATTAAGAGTTGGGAGTCAGGAATTGAGGCTTTGCTCTGACGGGCGGGCAGCCTTGCCTTCCTCAGATAGGAGCTTGGTTCACTTTGCAGTCAGACTCAGAGGGCCATGGAAGATTCCAGGTCCTGTTCCTCAAGTGGGGAAGACCTGGAAGGTCTCACGCTAGAAAGATGCTCTCTGAGTTAGTTACCTTTATTCATATGGGCATGAATGTTACCAGCCTTGCTGGAAGTAGGATTTAGCACTCAGCACTAGCCCTTTCATCTTGGGAAGCCCCAGATGCTGACTGCCACTGTAGGTTGGTGTGGCACAGGCTGATCCTTGTGTCCTTCTGTCCCTTCCTTTCAGCTTGTGTCACACTGGTATATTGCTAGACAGCTCTGTTACTTTAACCTGGTGGCATCCCCAGGTAACGTACAGGAGACATCAGTTTGATGGGGGAGATATGGCTACAGAATGGTAGAGGCCAGTACAGAACTGAAACTGTCTCGCTTGCCTCTAAAAAGGGAAAGCAATGCATATTTCATCTCTGATACTTCCAGCAAAGGCCCACCGAGTGTTTGCGTGTGCCTGTGAAGAAGAGGGTGTTTGTCATCCACACCAGACGGGCAGGAAGACTAAGGCAAGCTCTCTGCAACCCGCTGAAGCCAGGGAAAAGGCCAGAGACCTCTGGTGTCCTGAACAGAGCATATCTCAGCTATGATTTCATTCACAGGGTCAGGCCCCAAGGAAAGGGAGAGAAACAAACAGAAGAGAATGCCAGGAAGGGGCAAGGCTGAGGGGGAAATGAGCCTGCCTCCTCCAGTCCCCCTTGGATTTGCCCTCACCTCCCACACACGCTTTCCTGCATGTTAATCGCACAATCAGGCCTCCGATGGCATCTTTCTTCCCCTCCTTATCTCACCGACTGGAGGAAGTGCTGCTGGGGAGGGGAAGCCTGGTGCACAGTGAGCATAGCTGGCTATTGATCACCCTGACCCCAGCTCTCGACTGGCTTTGCAGAGAAAGGGGAAGAGAACTTGGCACAGCCCATTCCCCTGGGCCTTCTGCCATCTGGGTGCATTGAGCTCCCCACTTCAAGGAGTGGCTGAGATTTTGGAAACATCACCGTGTGGAATGGTTGATGCTGCAGCTGCAGTGAAGGGAGAACAGCACTGAACCTGCTTAGTGACATGTCTTTGCAAACTCTTTCTGCTGCAGCTGCCAGCCCTACGCTTTCGCAATGCGTAGGAATGCGCAGAGATCCCACGCCTTATTTGCTATCACTGCCACTCCCCTCCTGAGCTAGGTTTGAATTGTCCTACAACTGGAAAACTTCTGATGTTGGATCTAAGCCACCCTGCCCAGCTGAAGAGCACTCAGACTGAACCATGTTCTGCTCTCATTTGTGCCTGTTTCAGGAGCCTTGCTCCATTTTACATAAGCATCCTTGAGAGCTTTTTATTTGTTTAGACGTAGAATAACTTGACGATGTGCAGCCTACTGAGTACGTCATGAGAGCTCTAGTGTTTCCTGTAGTAAAGCACCTCTCTCTGCGAAGTCCCTGTGAGTTGAGGCTTATCGCCTGATGAAGGTCGAGTATAGCAGGGAAAAAACTGCAATGTTTGTATCGATTGCCTCTTCATACACTCTGTGTAGTCACTCCGTACAGTCTGAGTTAGACTTTTCTCCAATCTGCCTAGTAGGATCTGCAGAGATGATTTTGTTAGTCTGTGGTCTCTGTGTAACTGGTCAGGAAGAATTTTCTCTCGTATTTGAAATGTACTGGGCTACTGTTTCTTGGAATATGAGCACTCAAAAGCTAGGGCTAGTTGTCATGAAGTCTGCCAGATGATGGCAGAAAGAGAACGATTTAAAAAAAAAAGGAAGCTGAGAAAGAGAGGGACTTTGGTTGGACTTTCACCTATCTCACTGGCCTAAGGACCATGAAGTGAAGTAGCCTGGGAAGCGGATCCCAGCTGTACAAACCAGCCATGCAGCACGGTCCTCTTCTGAGCCAGATGGCTGTACCTACGTGGGAGTGCTCTGACCACCTCAGCGTGGCCAGACCGATTCCCATGCAAGGAATTCTCCCCTTGAGATAAGGGGTGGATGGGGAGAGAAGATCCACCAAGGGCCGGCCCAACCCTTCTTACTGTTTTCTTCCTCTGTTCTCAAGGTGGATTATGACGTTTGTAGCAATTACGGTAACTGGTTATACAGCGCTGGTATTGGCAACGACCCACGGGACAACAGGAAGTTTAACATGATTAAACAAGGCCTGGATTACGATCGCAATGTAAGTCTCGTTTGGCTGTCTTACAATGAAGAGCGCAGCAAAGCATATGTGATAGTTTCAGGGAACAGAGGGGATCAATCTGCTCTGTGGATACTGCTGCAAAAACAGATCTGTGATCTCCTTGCCAACAGTCAGGCAGGTTCCTCGTTGTTGTACAGGAAGATCTGACGTTTACAATCTGCTACTGTCCCCAAAGAGGCTGGTGCTCTGTATGCCCTCCCTGCCCTGCCATTGGGCTGTGTGTTTAGTGTTTCATCACCGTTTCTTCCGGGTAGCAGCCACATCCCATCCGTATCTCACACAGCCATTTCCTTGAGCACAGAGCAGCTTCTTGGAGAACTCAGAAGTGACAAAAGAGATGGAGCTGCTCCCATAGCACCTCAGGAGGTCCTGGGGAGTTGATTAAACTTGTGACTCCTCTGACTATCCTCTGTAAGTGCTGGGAGCAGATGAATCGCCCTTTCCGTGTGCTTAGCCAGTGTTCACATACCGGATTACCTGCTTCCACCCTGTTCCTTGGCTTTGTGGCAAGCTGTGCTGCTGCCTTTCGGCACTGTAGCTGGCAGGACTTAGCAAGGAATCAGAAATTAGTCCTAGTAGGGGACATAGCAGTAGAGTTAATGGGAGAGATTCAGGGGCAAGGGGTGTTCATCTCGCCAAGCACAAAAGTGTACAGCTGAGCTAGTCACCCTAGTTTCCTTTGGTCACTGGAAAGAAAAAAGGACTTCTTGTGAGTGACTTCATCTCACTACGTCCTAAATAAGGCAGGTGAACTGTACCAGAAAAGCACCTGTGTCTCCCTCCTCTGCCTGCAGAGTGAGCCTGGGAGCTCCAGCATCCAGGTCTCTGTGTTTAGGCACTAATTCTGGGTAGAGGGTTTAGCAGGAGGGACTAAAACTTGACAGAGGTAACTGATGCTGTAGCACACCAGTTTCTTTACCTGGAAAGCAGGCTTCTTTCTTTCATGTTAAGAAAGACCCTTGCTGGGAAGCACTTACAGATTGTAACTGAATGGATCCTGTCCTGTTGGTTCTGTTTGCAGGGGGATTATGTCCGGCTGTGGGTCCCAGAACTACAGGGCATAAAGGGAGCAGATATCCACACCCCTTGGGCACTGAACAGTGCTGCTCTCTCCCAGGCAGGAGTAGCTCTAGGTGAGACCTACCCACAGCCAGTTGTGACAGCCCCAGAGTGGAGCCGACACATCAACCAGAGGCCCGTGAGTACTGGGAAGGTTCTGGCGGGGCGGTAGGGCTCCAGGCAGCTGCTCTGCGTCTGTAGGAGTGTCTGTGAATTCTGCTCTTCTTTCTCAGGTATAAAGGGACAAAATTGCTTTAATGCAAAGTCACATTACCTCACAGCAGAGGGTGGTCCAGCTCTGTGCAGGGACTGCGCAGCCGGGGTTATTTAGCTGTGTCTGTCCTGGTAAACTAAACAGGTCTGAGGCACAAGCCCAAGTACCGACCTTGTGTCATCCAGACAGTTACACTGTTAGTGTATTCCCCAGCACTATTTTGCCAGGGCCAGCAAGCACCTTCCAGAACCTTCTCCAAGCACAGTTTGAGGGTACCACGTGCTAAGGACTGTCACAAAAGACGATCTTGACAATGCCACCCTACATTGTATGGACGTAAACTGTGCCAGGCCAGTTGGCTTTAGGGCTGAAGAATGAACCCATGCGTGTTTTGTTTACTATTTTCTAGGTAGCTTTTCTTACTCGTTTTTTTTCCTTCTGGATATACATAGTGCCAGATATACCTGCTGTGGTGAATGATGTAAATTTCAGCTGCTTCTTTATCCCATCAGCCTTGTATAGTCAGCAGGGCTTAGACAGAGAGAGCGTGTCCTTCACAGCATCCTTCCCTGCCCTCCAGACCCTGCCTGCCCTGGCAGCCCCAACGGCAGGCAGAGAGGGATGGGGTATCTCTGAAGGCCTCCACTGGCCTAACCACTCCCCGATGCAGACGGACAGAAGGGAGGCAGGGCTGATGCTCAGTTTCCACTCTGTTCATGAGGTAGAAGTAAAAGCAACCAACTTCCTACCATGCTTGAGTGCATCCAAACTGGAGTCAGCAAGACCAGTAAATACGGGGACTGGCCCTTGCGCTTTGCTTTTTGGGTGTATCTCCCCTTTAGAATGGGGACAGATTAAGATGTGGACCCTGCAACACGTCAAGACTTGTATCTGCTGACTGGGCTGCTGTTCTTGGAGGAGATGGGTATGGAAGGAAAGTGCTCTGTAGGTCTGGGTGGGATCAGTGGTGGGTGGAGCTGGAAGGGAAGAAAGAAATACTTGTAACCAACAAACAGTTGCATTTTTCAAAGGGTTTTCAGCATTTTGTCTTCCCCCATGCATCCTCCCTGCCCCCTCCCGAGTAAGGATACTTTGTGGAGGCTCAAATTTAGCTGTCATATGACGTACAATGAAGAATGAAACATGTCTCCATTTCGGGTTTTAATCCCAAGGTGCAGTACCAAATTTCTCAGGCCAGATTCCTTTGCCATGAGTAGGAAGTTTTGCAGAAGCAAAGCCTTCTGCTTCCAGCCATGCTGTTGAAGGGCCTGGATTATTATCCTTCTGCTTAAGAGTGCATCTGAGACCAGAGAAAGGACCCTGTGAAGGAACCCCTCGGTGAGACACTGGTTTGAGGCAGTGATGAAGCTTGAACCCAAAAAACTTCTCTGTCAGGCAGGAGTTTCATCTTGATCACCCTTCCAGCTCACCTTGGGCTCTGTGGGCCTGCACTGCCACGCTGTGCTTGTGAAACTAAAATACTGCTGGCAGGGACTGTTGGCTCAACGTTATCGAGGCCTGGAGAAGAATCTCTCCCCTCAGCCCCCCCCAAACTGAGTATCAAAATCCCTTTGAAAATACAAGCCCACATCTCACCGGAAACCCTAGTTTCCTAAGTCCAAGCCTAGAGCTGTGCCTGTCAGGCCTCCCCTCCTTTTCGTGAACTTGGGGGCAGAAGTGTCTCGTGCACATTTTTCTGCACGTCAAGGCTGCTTTGTGATCAGATTCACTCTGCAGCATCAGTAAATATCTCACTGTTCATCTTTCATTTGCAGCAGGGAAGAAGTCCCCATCCCAGGGGCAGGAGAGGACCTGCACACCCGCCAATGCAGCACAAGGACAGAGGGATGGATTTTTACTTTTCTCGCGGGAAAGATGTATGATGAAGGCTGTCCAGGTGCGTGCTGGAGAAGCGCTCAATGGGAGCTTTCGCTGCCGAAGAGGTCAGGATAACGGTTAATCTCCTTGAACCGAGCCAATGGTAGAAGTCTGGCCACAACAAAGTAACTAGGGATCTGCCTCTCCGCTGTTCCCAGGGACTTGAGCTGGACGGGGCTATTTGGAGGCTGTGTGTTAGCACTGATCGTGGTGATCGGATCTTGTATTTTCACTTCGGTGCTTAGGCTGGTGCTGTGAGCTCTCAGGCAGTTCGCCTGTCCAGGAGTGGCTGCCCTTCGGTGCCGAGGGTCTGACTCCCCTGGACAGTGTATCACTCTCAACCCTGTAAAGTCCTTTGGTTGAAAGGGGCTGTCTGACTAATATTAATTAACCAAAATGGCATGGCCTTTCTGTTTGGAGGAGGTGTGGCTGCTTTTCCAGTGCCTCTTGCTTTGCACTGGTACTTACAGCTGTTAGAGCTGAATTTCTACCTCTCTTTACAAACTGGAGCAGATGGTTTATGTGGCAGGCGTTCGGTCAGAACTCTTTCTAGTGAACTTTCTTAACGCTAGTATTTCATGTTTTAAAGCTTTAAAACTACCTATCATTGTGCAATTAAAAGTTTTGCTACTGGAATATTTTATCTTTCTCATTTCCACTGATGCAACAGAGATCCATAGACAGAGTGAGACTTCAGGAGACATTCTTCTATGTGTCTCCTAAAGCACTTCAGAGAAACAGTAAATTCCTCTTGAAAACTGCCCTGGAGTCCTTGCAGCCCCCAGGTTGTTTTTGGTACCAGCCTGGAAGCTGGAAACTGTTCAAATCATAGCCGAGAGCCGCGTTCTGTACTCAGCACCAAAAACCAGTCAAAAATGGTTCCCTGGCCGTTTTAAGCATTTTTTTTTTTAATGCAGAATGTTGTACTCGCTGGAAGAGTTTGAGAATTTGGAGATAACCGTATTTGTGCTGTCGTGGAGCATTGTCACCCGATGGAGAGCCCAGGTTTGAACTCCTCAATCCCAAAAGCAGCCCCCTCTCAGTAGACGGCACATGGCTCTGCATTTATTGCCACTAGGTATCCATTTGGGCCTCTTTCGTAAATAATAACACCGTAATTCTGTTAAATGTCTTTGAACACTTACGTGGACAGATAGGTTCAGGACTGGACTTAGAAAAGAACTGACATGGAACACAAAAGCAAGTTCTTCTACCAAAGGGAGATAAATCAAGGGATTTTGTGTCGGGACCACATCAATAATCCCACTGTTTGTGGTATTAGGGGGCTGGACAGGAACGTAGCCATCATGGGGTGATTTGGGGGGGAATAGAGGAAAACAGCTTTAGGAACAGCACTGTTCCCTCTGCGGCAGTAGTGTCTCCCCAACCCACGCCACGCGTCCCGCGTGTCCCCGTCCAGGGTTGCCCCACGGCTCCGTCAAGGATGGTGCGGAGCCAAAGGACGGGGCCATGAACCAGCGCCGTTTGCCTCCCGTGGAGAAAGCCCAGCGTCAAGCCAGGCAGCGGGGAAAGCCCGGCCCCGCGCACCCCAAAAGCTGCCCCGCACCCCGCGGCGGGGAGGGCGGGCAGAGCCCGGCGGCGGCGGCCGGCGGAGGGCGGGAGGCGGCGGCGAGGCGGGGCGAGGCGGGAAGCGAAAGGCCCGCGGGACCGCGGCGCGGGGGGGAAGTTGCGAGAGCGGCGCGGCCATGGCCACGGCGCTGGCGGGCCCCGATCCCGGCTCCGGCTCCGGCTCCGGCTCCGGCCCCGGCTCCGGCCCCGGCCCCGGCCCCGTCGCCGTCCCGTCGCCGCCCGACCTCCACGCCGTGCCCATGGTAGCGCTCAACTACAGCGTGCGGCGCCGCCTCGGCCTCTACCTCAACCCGCGGGCGGCGGCGGCCGCCGACTGGACGGCGCTGGCGGAGGAGCTGGGCTGCGAGTACCTGGAGATCCGGCGGCTGGAGGCGCGGCCCGACCCCACCGCCGCCCTGCTGGAGGACTGGCAGTGCCGCTGCCCCGGCGGCGCCACCGTCGGCCGCCTCCTCGACCTCCTGCGCCGCCTGGGCCGCCACGACGTCCTCCTCGACCTGGCCGACAGCGTGGGTGAGGCGCGGCGGCACCCCTCCGCCCCGTCCCGGGCGGCCGCCTTCCCTCAGGGCCGTCGCGGGGGCCCGCCCGGCTCCGACCCGGCGCCCCCGGCCCCGCAAGCGGGGAGCCCTCCGCGCCCCGGGCCCAGCGTGAGGGAAGGCGAGGGCGGTTGAGGGGACGGGGGGGGCCGGCGGCGGTAGCGAGGCCGGAGCGGTGCCCCTCGGCCCTCGGACAGCGGGGGTCTGCCGCAGCCCGGGGCGTCCGCAAGCCGCGCTCGTAGGGGAGCGGGGCCGAGCCTGCCCGTCCCTCTGTGGGGCTGCTGTGGGCCGGGCGGGAGGGGCCGTGTCTTTCGCCAGGGCTCTGGGCTCGGGTTTCTCTTCGGGACGCTGCGTGCAGCTCTTGCCGCCCTCTGCGACAGCAGGGCCCGGCTGAGCTCGGTGCTTCCTTGATGCCTGGGAGAGAGGGGATGTTGTTTGCGTTGGTCTTTGCTGTTCCTTCCGGGGAGGTGATGTTAAGAAAAAATCCCGTGCAGAAAGAAAAGCCCTTCCCAGACTGTGGAGTGACCTCCTCGGTGTTTTTATAGGAGCCTCATTTCTGCTAACCGTAAGCCCTGCAAAGTAATCCGGAGCCTCGTCTTATCCCCAACCTTCACTGATAAAATTTCTGCGTGTCAAAGGACGCTGTGGGCCAGGTCAGCCAGGAGACAGCTTGCACGGACACGGGACAGTGTGAAAATTCTGATGTGTGGCTCTGTGTGATAGGAAGGTATTTGCAGGGAGAGATGAGGGATGTGTGGGTAATGGAAGGGAAAGATAATTAACTGGATAATGGAAGGGAAAAAAATTTCCTTGCAAACTGAAAAAAATTGAGGTAGGTCAGTGAGCAGTATGACGGTCCTAGTGCTGTTTTGATAACTTGTTCTCTGTAGACTCTTCGTATTCTTCATGGTCACAGAAATTCAGAGGGAAGCCAGCTGTCATCAGAAGGGGAAATTCATTGCCGAAGGATTTCCAAAGGCAGAGGCTCTGCTGAAGTCCTGTGTTGTATAATATAGTTTACCGGGTTAGTAATGAAGAAATAATAAAGCTCATTTCCTGTTACTCATGGAGATGAGTGAAGATGTAGAAATTCATCTATGTAGAGAGCCTGACCAAGAAGTGATTGAGGACTTCCCCATACGCTTGCTGTTCTTGCTAATCAAGAACGCACTCCGAAGGTTCGGGTTTGGGAAAGACAAAAAAATCAGTGCGCTTCGTGATCCACCGGTCAGAGGTTCGTAACAAATAGCAGAAGCTTCCAGCCGTGCGAGAGAGCTGGGGCTTCACAAAACGTTGGGCATCACCTGGGCTTCTTCTGGCCCTGAATTCAGGAGCTGGCCCACTGGAAGGGAACGTGGTGGACGGTCTTCGTCAGAGCCTGAACAGACAGCAGCAGGATGAGTGGGAGGAACCTGGGCTTCAGGAAAGTCACAAGTTTAGCCCGGCGGTGGGTCACGCTGCTAAGAAGAGAGGGATAAATTCGTGGAAGAAGGACCCACTGAGGGCTATTCAACACAAAAATATTGCCTCTGACTCAGAAATTCCTTAACTGCAAATTGTCCAAAAGATAGATTATAAAAATAGATTGTAGATTATACCAAAAAGATAGATTATTTCAGGAAAATATCACTGTACGCTTGTTTGATTCTCATGTTCTCCCCATGGCATCTGTTTCTGACCACTGCTGCAGGCAGGGTGCTGGGGTAGGTGGACCCTCGGCCTGACCCAGCGTGGCCATGCCTCTCTTTTATTATTTTTGGCTGAGGATTGCAGCTAGGGCCTGTGACCTGTCGCTAGCGCTCCGAGCTCTTGCAGAAGTTGGAGGTATTTAAACTCGTAAGAGGGAAGGAAACGGACAATTGCAGGCACTCTTATGCACGGTATTTCCTGATGCCAAGGGCATCTTTCTTTACGCCGTTAGGACTCCTGCAGTGGGATTCAGCTCAGAATCAGAAAACATCAGTATTGAGGTTTCTGTGGTCTGTGCTTTTATTATAGGAGGTGCAGATCTGGGGCACGATTCGGCTGCCCCCACGAAGGCATCTCAAGTCGTTTGAGAGGCCTCAGGATACCTCACAGGGCCTCCACCTCCTGATGGACACAGGTCATCCACAGGTCCAGTGTCGTACCTGGTAGCCCATAACAAATGTCTCGGACACTCTGGGATCTCTCAAGTGACACCTGATGCCTTTGTGTGGGCAAACGAGCCAGGCTCCTTTGGGACGCAGCACCCCTGTTAAACACAACTCGTTGGTGCTGTGCGGCTCTAGAGGACGTGTTTGGATTGTGGTTTCTACTGCAGAACCAGTTCCCTGTCTTCTCGTCGCGTGCTCCATTCCTGGCTATTCTTGGGATGCTAAAAATCGGTACCTTCTGCGGCCTTGAATAGTTCCACTTTTGGCTGCTCTGTACAGCGGGGCTGTATTTAGCAGCTCCCCTGTTCCACTATCTGGGGTACAGATACTTGGAGGATGCGGCTTTTCCATCCTGGCAGATCTGCCCTACGTGTGATCTTTCCCAGCAGCTTATTTCGTTGTACAATCGCCTGTAGGGATGTGAAGCTCTCTGCTTCGGTACGTTTGTGCTCACTCTTTCCTGCTGAAACTCAAATGATTTTTGTTTCCTCCTGACCTGTTATAAAAGTGGTACTTTCCCGTTTGACAGTTACTGGGTCTGTTTTCTCTCTCTTCTCATCATGCTAATCATTTGGCACTTCAGGTTTCATGGTTTTATTCTTTCTCCCCAATACCTCAGGCTTTTGTTTGACCCTTGAAGGAATGTAAAGCCTGGACTTGTGTGTGTTAGATGCTGGGTGGAGTGCGACAACTTAACTTGGAGGAGTTTCTCGCTACTTCTTTGTGTGGGTTTGCATCCCTTTTTCTTGTACAATCAGGCACTGTTCCCAACTGGGGACTAATCCGTGCCAAATTAGTGAATGTCTTTCATCCTTTCAGGTTCACTGGACCTGTTGGTGCTTTCAGTGCGATAGGGCCCCCACTTTGCACTCGTAATAAAACTGTGAGGCTCCGGTGTTTTGTTTTGCAAACTTTGCCCAGCCCTCAGGTTTATCCTGTAGGGATAAATGGGGTCTGGGATTACAGCATGATGCCATCAAAACTGCGTGGGTAGGCGTGACTAGCTGAATCAGGAGAACACTTGCGTTAATGAGTGTTGCGTGTCAGCCATGAGCGGTGTGGTGATGAGCTCTGGGCACCAATCTAAAACAACGCAGGTCAGGCCAGCACAGATGCCACTTTTGCAGGTGGGAGAAACAAGGAGAGAAGACACGGAGCAAAGACGCTTAAAATGAACATTTCTGTGTTGAGCACTAGTATTGGTATGCCTTTAAATAATTGCCTGCTCTTGCCTATTCAGCAATATTTTGGATTGTGAAGCTGGCTACCTAGGGAACCAGGGACACGTAAGGTGGTGCCTGCGTGCCAGTCCTTCCTGTGGAACTTCTGAACCCGTTGGCCAATTCAGAGTGGCTTTAATCATGATTTCAAGGACACTGACTTGCTGGACACGAAATGCACACACCTCATGGCAACAGGCAGCTGGCAGAGAGGTGGGACGTGAGTTTGTGCTTTAGTGAGGAAAGACCTGAAATCTGAACCTTCTGGCTGGTAGAGAACGCGGCCGATTCTTCTCTCCACTGCAGGACTGGGGAGGAAGGGGGAGAGTGGGAATGCCTCAGCCTCGGGAAAAGCGTTGATCAGACCTGACACTTTACTAGCTTGGGGCTAATCCAGTCAGGAGATGCAAAACGATGAGATAGAAGCAGAGGAAGGGGCAGCAGGAGCTGGGCGTCCTGCAGACCCGCTCGTTACTGGTCAGGGCTGTGTTACAGCAGTGCGTATGGGCTCCCACCCGCATCCTGCGCTTCCAGGAGATCCTTTACTCTGCTGCTGCTGTTGTACCAGCGATCTCTGTAGCTGTGCCAGCCTAACCCTCTGAGCGATCAGTACTTTTCTGACTGATATTTGTAGTTTTGTTTTCTTTAATTTTAAGTAAAGGAGAGGGCTCTAGGGAGTTTCATCTTTTTGTTAATTCCTGGTTTCAAATCTCCTTTTACTTTCAAGTTCTTCTGTAATTGCATATTGCAGAGTGACAGAGGCTGCAGGGTTTCTTGTCACTTCTCCAAAGACTTTACGTTTAGATTTATCATTCATTTTTAAACAAAATCTGTTCATAATAGATCTGTGTCCATCACTGTCCTGTTTGGGAAGTTCACAGCAGCGAACGTGACAGGCCTGCTTGCCCTGCAGGTATCCCAGAGGGGATGTACCCACCTACTCTGCCTGAGCTAAGGATGTTAGACCTGGTCTGCACTAGTTGTTGCACAATATAAAGCCCATTTCAGGGGCTCCATAGAACTTTACGTGGTCCTCCTGTATGTGGTGAGTGTATGTACTCGTCACCTGCAGGTCTGTCTGACGAAGGCCGATGGTGTGAATCGGCTAATGTGTGTCTATATTTAGTAGTAAAAGACAACATGAAGACTTCTAATTGAGAATCCCCCCCCAATTATTTGATGATTTTAAATCCTCCAAAATGCGTAACAATGAGAGCAGGCAGTAGAGTTGAGACCTGTCACGCACATGGTGCGTGCTGTTTAAAGTGTACTGGGATATACTAGAACCGAGGATAATAGGAGGAGATTGATTTAAAATAAATAAAAGAAAGTACTTCTTTACACAGCAAGAGTGAGCTTCAGGAATTAATTGTTAGAGGAGGTGGTGGAGGCAGCATCAAGAAGTTCAAAAAAGGGTGAGAGAAATTCCGGGACATCAGGTCCATAAACGGGTACCAAAAACCAGACAGGGGTTTTCCCTCTAATATCCCTGATCCATGAAATAGCTATTCCTCTTCTAAAGAGCTCCAGCAGTGTAAAACCACCGTCACAGGAGCCTCTCGCATTGGTTGTGTGTTTTTGCAGAGGAGGACTGTAAGAAGTACTTACAAAGGAAGCAGGAGCAGGCCGACCAGCCGCTTCAAGTGCCAGCAGTAGACAGCAGTGTGCCGAAGACCTCAGAACTGATGGGCATCACCACCAGGGACGATCCGTACGGTAAGCACCCATGATTACATTGCTGCGTGATACCTCATGTTGGAATTGCCTTCAGCTGTAGCAGATCCCCGTGAGAAGTGCAGAAAACCTGTTTGCTTTCATTACTACCCATGCCTTTTCACAGCCTAGGCCAGAATGCTTTAGCTGGTGATCTGCAGGCATTTTCATTTTTCCTGTTCCCTAGGGCAGAGAGGAAAAGCGACCCTAGGGAACGCCGTACCCAGAAACAGGCTGGCAGAGAGCCCACTGGACACGCGTGGGAGGAGACTTCCCAGAAATGTGTCCCTTAGCACAGCCTGGCGCAGAGCAACAGCTGCTGAAAGCACAGTGGGTTGGAGGCAAGGGGGAAGGATGTCAGAGCCGATTGCCTTGGCTACGCTGCCCTGTCTTCAGCAGATTTAACCACCTTGAACAAAAAGGAAGCAGGGTTTGAAGTAGGGCTGGGTGTGAAGTGGGGGGAGAGAGGAAGCACAGTTCTCTGTGTGTGTGCTTGCTGGGCTGTGCGTGCAGCTCTGCATGCGCAGCCATGTGCGTGTGCAAATGTGTGTGCAGCTCTGCATGCGCAGCCATGTGCGTGTGCAAATGCCTGCGGGGCTGCGTGCGCAGCCTTCTGCCTTTCTAACCGCGCCGAGCTGTGCACGCGGCCGTATGCGTGCATGCTGGGCTGCGTGTGCAGCTGCGGGCTGAGGAGGTGGACATCCCATAAAGTTCTGTGACAGACGGAGCAGCAGCCGAGGCTGAATGGAGATGTGTCAGCTCACCTCTTCAGATGCTCCTCTGGCCAGTCCGACTTTGGGCGGCCACCTTTGCTGTATGTGGGGACATGATTAACCCCAAATGTCCATAGACCAATGTGCTGGGGTTTGTACACGGCAGCTCTGCCTGATGTGACCCCCAAGTTAGCGCTGTGCCCCTAAAACAGTACCCTCAGTTTGACTGACCTGGCAGCCAGTTACCCTTCTGCTTGACTGGATGCTTCTTGGGCTGGCTCTGCCTGCCGGGTTGATACTTTTCTCAGCAGCTTTTAGAGCCTGACCTATTTTTTCACTGTGGCAGGCTTTAACTGACATAAAACTTGAAAATATATGTAGTGACATTGATATGGAAAAAAAATAACACAGTGGGAAACTATCCAGCAGTATTAAGGCACTGAATTATGAGAAACGTTGCCCTTAAAGTACAGCACTTCAATATTTGGATAAGTGCTAAATAAACGAGAGCTGCCGGCCATTAACATATTTGGAAAACAGGGCCATTTACTTAGGATATGACTTCAGGTACCCAAGTTTGACATCTTAGCCATAAAAATCAGTGTCCAAATTTCAAGGCCTACCTCGTAGCTCAGGAGACAGCAGGTGTCAGGACATTCCTGGATTTTGGTTGGGAAGTTTGAATCTCTGTGACCTGAACTAGAGAAGTAGGACCCAGAGCCACGAGGATATTTTAGATGCGTAACTCCCAGTGAAATCCCGGAGCATCGGGGCACTGAGTTGCATCCTCTGGGGTACTCTGCTCCCTCCAGCTCTTCCCAGCCTGTGCATCCCCCCCTTCCCTGTGGCTGGATGTTATTGCCTCTGCAGATTTTGCACGTCTGCATCTCAGCTACCCTTCCCTAGCCACTGCCACCAAATGTGGGTTTATGCGAATAGCCTGGACTGTGAAACAAAGCGGTCAAGGCACAGACATGTGTTACCTCCTGTCAGCCCTGTTATGGGCAGGAGTCTGGGCCGAAGGGTAGCTGGTCCGGTAAAATGTTAAATTACCTTCGCAAGTTTGGCCAGAGCTTGTCTGTCAGAGCTGATTCTGAGTCAAAAGTCTGTGGGAGCTAGTGAAAGTTCACCACAGGAGTTAACTTCACTTATAGTAGAAGACGACAGCTAAATTTTTAATGGTTTCAGGGAATGGAACAGAGATGTTTGATGCCTTCATCTGCTACTGTCAGAAAGACCTTCAGTTTGTCCAGGAGATGATCAGGGAGCTGGAGCAAACAGAGTTCAAACTGAAGCTCTGTGTATTTGATCGGGATGTCTTGCCAGGAACGTGTGTGTGGTCCATCAGCGGAGAACTTATAGAAAGGAGGTAAGTGAACCATGGCTGTTTGGGACAGCTGAGTGTAATGGAACATTAGGTTCACTTTACCGTGATGTCTGCAGCGTGGTGCCAGTGAAGCAGTAAAAATCCACAAGGATGTCTTTATGGGGTTTGTTTTATGCTCTTGGCTCCAGAAGGAAGACTCGAGCATTCCCAAACGTGTCGCCTCATTGCGTTCACAAGGAGGATGCCACTGTAGTGATGCTGCTTACGTTTGATGCCTTTTCTCTTGGCTGGAATATCCTGCAGTCGCATCCTTGGAGGTGATCCGGAAATGAATACAGCTCCAGGCTGAGTAAGCTCCACCTCGCAGCGTGGAGTTGGAGGGGACAGCACTGGTGGTGGCTCTGGCACTGACTTCAGGGATCCTTGTGGGACGTGGGCGTGGTGGGAGCTGTGGGACATAAAAGCGACTCCCCAGACAGGGAGTCAAAAATCCCAAGGCAGGTGTTTGGGTTTTAAACATCAGCCTTTCAGAGGGAGGTAGCTTGGCGTTAACAGAGACCCGTGTAAGGCCTCACTGTCCTGGCTGTTGTACAGCGTAGCCTTCCATAAAGAGCCTAACGTGTAGTTTACAACCAGGCACCTCAAATGAATGTAAGCAACAAATTGGAGAATAAAGCTCAAATTTATGAAACAAGGTGAATTCACAGTAATGTGAGTACAGTAAAGCTCTGTCCAGTTCATTCTAATACTAAAAAGTACCGGTTATGCTCAGTCAATAAAGGCAGCATGTAAGCAGCTAATTAAGATGGCATAGTTTGTAAATATAGACAGAGGATCAAATAAAGATTGCACAGACAATCTGGACTTTGCTATTTCTTCATTTTTAGTATATGAGTGTGTATCTGTAATCAGGTTTCTGTGTGTAACGTAGCTATCTGTAGTCCTTGCCCTGTAGTTAATTCCTGCTGGAACACAGCTGGCGGGTTCCTTTCTCCACCGGAGCAATTCAAAGGAATACATACTTCTACCAGTGAGAATGAGAAGTATCCCTGTTGACATTGTATTTTTTTTTCTCCCGACTGCTTTATCTTCAGGTGTCGGAGGATGGTGGTCGTCATTTCAGATGACTACCTGGAAAGTGATGAATGTGATTTTCAGACCAAATTTGCTCTTAGTCTTTCCCCAGGTAAGATCTCATAAATACCCCATTTAAAATTGCTTATCAACATTACAATTTTTATTACAGTAACATCCCCAGCTGAGACCAGTGCTGTACTTATTGGGCACTGCACAAATGCAGAATGAGGGGTAGTCTCAGATGTGTTTAAACAGATTAGATAAATACAGGTGAGAAAGGAGAAAATAAATAACTGACAGTTACAGAACCGGTAACTCGGTCTCAGATCTGTGTTCTCACCACTGACTTAGGTTTCACGTGTATGAAAAGTCCACCCAGGCACAGGGCTTGCCCTGGGTGTAATGCCCTTCACTAATAAACAGACATTTATCGCTCTTAGAAGCAGCCATTAAAACTAACGGAGGTTTTATATTTTCGTTGCGCAGGCAGGGACCTGGACTTGGTTCCTTGCCCTGCCGTTGACCTTCTGCATGACCGCGAGCGAGGAGCTTAGCTGGCTATGCTTCAGTGCGCCAGCTGTCAAGTGGGCTAACGCTGCCTGCTTCAGAGACGTTGCAGCTGCACGTCAGGCCTGTGAAGTGCTTTAAGATCCATACAGGAAATCCGTTACTAAAGAGAAAAGTATTATAATAAATTCAGGGTGTGAGTAAATGCTGGGAATAGGGCAGCAGGTAATGAACACGCAGCTTTTTGCAGAGATCCTTGAGTATTGTGGATAGGTAAACAAAATATGGAATGAATCTTCAACTTGGATTGGAAAACTCTGTTACATATTTTGTTCTGAATTGAAAAGCCATCAATTTACTTCTGTCGAGTCTGTTCAGATTGCTTTTCTCTAACCACTAGTTATCCTACACTTGTGTATGTTGCTGGGGAGTAAGTGCAGCACAGCCTACTAGTATGGAGGATATGTAATAAGTGTAGGAGTGTCTGCATGTAAAGTCTCTTTTCTAGATGAGGTATCTGACATGGTATTATAAGTGACGTGCCAGAGGTTAAACTGGAAGCCAGCGGCAGAGCTAGGAACTGGCTCTGTCTTCCTTGACACAATAATTTCATACGATGGCCGTTAATCCATTGAACACCCCTAGCATGTTGCATCAGCCCCCAGTCATCAAAATTGGTAGCAAAGTCCTTTTAGTTCTTCACCAGTTTTTTTGTTGGCATCATACCTTTCATTAGAATGACAGCAAAAGAAATGCCCATCTGTAATGACCTGAGCTCTACCAGTAAAAACACGCGTGTAAGTACAGGCTTACAGAAATCACAGAGTTAACTTGTTTGCGTGGGGTAACTAACACGTGGAAGGGTTTGGTGGCAAGTTCTGGGAGCTCCACAGATTACTTAAGCATCTGCTGCCGTTATGAAATCTTGGTTTCTTGCCTCATCCAGGTCTCAGTGTCATGACTTGCACTGGGCGGTTTAGCTGGTAGCGGGTGTCCCTATGGAGAATTGTAAGGGGAGAGCTTCCTCTTTAGAAGAGCTGCTCCTTCAAGGAGTAGCAATCGCAGGGAGAGTTGTCTGATGCCTCAAAAAAAGCAGTTCGTGTTAGCAGAGTGATTCCTCGCAGCCCCTTGTCATTGGTGGGTACTGTCTGCAGCCTGAGTGAATCGGAGTAGGAGGAAAAAGAACTGGAGATAACCCAGCAAAGCTGACCATCTAGAAGCAGCTTAGTCTCTCAATTTTCTCTTCATACGCACCTGGAAGTAGTCAGGACCTTATACTCCTGTTTGCGTTCCACAAGAAACTGCAAGCTGCCCGATGCATGCTAGATGGGGCCCTGCTACGTATTTGAGTGAAATGTTCTTAGCAGAGGGCTTGGGATTCAGAAACTTGCTCTCCAGGGTGAGAGCTAGTTGCATTATAACGAGATGACACAAAATCGGGAGCAGACCTGGATCTTGTGATGTGTGTGCTGCTGTGGGGAGAAAATGGATACAGGATCTGACTGTGGCTCTGTGTAATCCTCTGCCTGTGTGACCTGTCTTTCAGGTGCTCGTCTCAAACGGCTGATTCCAGTCAAGTGCAAAACCATGAAGAACGAGTTCCCAAGCATCTTACGGTTCATTACAATTTGTGATTACACCAATCCTTGCACCAAAAAATGGTTCTGGATGAGACTGGCAAAATCCCTCATGCTGCCGTGATGCAAAGTCATGAGAGCTAGGTGCTCTTTTATAATCTATCCTGGCTGTGCCTTCGGACCGTGGTGTCGTTCACGCAGGGTCTTTTACCACTTCAGAACCTGGATCCTCGCAATTGGTGTTTGGAGCCTGCGACCAGGAGCAAAGAATTTTCTCTAGCACTTTTTTGTAACTCGGAAGGGGAAATAAAGCAACTGTGAGGATGTTCCTGCTCAGTGAGCAACAGCATCCAGCACTTTGTGTAGTAAGCACTTTCACTGAAAATAAAGAAAATATACATTTAAAGACTGAGCATCTAATACAAGAAGGCTCTGTTGTAAGCATTTAATAAGACCTTAGAGCCTCAAACTGCAGGCTTTCTTAAATAAATATTTCCTATCATTTTAAAAACTGTTTAATGGCTATAGTAACGTCTAGGGTTGGTGTTTTTTTTTTTTAAATTCCAGTGAAATCCCATGGCTGCCCGGTGATCTGCCGGAACTGAGGTTTCACTCTGATTCCTGCTTTGTGAATGGCCAGTGCCATGAGAGTGACTGATTTTGGCAGCCTCGTCAGCGGGGTGCAGCCTGCCCTACCAGAGACGATGTCCCCTGCCCTGCGCTGCAGCCCGGCTGCTGGGCAGCACAGGGGAATGCGTGTGGGCTCTCCCTGGCCCGCGCTTGTTCTGAGGGCAGACAGTCTCCTTCGGTCTTTGTTTTGAGAGAAGCAGAAGCGTATTTTGATTGTCAAAGCACTGCGAAGAAGTGAACGGTTCTCCCATTATTCTTAGCAGTATCTGCAAAATTAGAGCAATTATCCTCGTAGTTATAACTAATGCAGAATTACTGAGCTTGGTTTATTTTCTGTGGATGTTTTCCTCCTGAAGTTATGTCACAATATTCCTGTCCCATGTTCATTTACAGGATAAATCCCTTGGCACTAGTATTTTCTGAGGCAGTCCCTCAGATTTGCAGTAAGTGGTTATTTTTTGCTCGTTGAAAGCAGGAAGTGTAAGGAAAGACCTTGTACCGTGTTGGTCATGTCTGTCTCTGTTCAGGTCACGTTTGGTTAAGTGACCTTATACTAGCATTTTATATTCCCAGATCTTATTAAATGTTTACAATAGAGCCTTCCTTTAGTAGAAATTCAGTCTTAAAATGTATATTTTCAGTGAAAGTCCTTGCTACACAAAGTGTGGGATGCTGTTGCTCATTGACTTGACTGGGAACAGCTGTGCACCTAAGTGGGTCCAGATCTTAAATTGCTTTACCTTTTAGAGCCTTCCAAAACACATCAGCTTTGGGGATGCCTCAAAGGTACAGGGATAAATATTGCATAAAGAGTGTATTAAATTATCAAGTGGGCTGTTTAAAATATAAAGGCTAATGTTACATTAATAGGAAAGAGCGTATTTTAATTAGCCACCACGATCACTAATGTATTTCTGTGACTAAGGCCAGGAGCAACATTGATACTGCTCTGCTTGTTAGACTTGGCCTTGAATTCTGCAGAGTGACTAGTGGATCTCATCAGTTCTCAGTGCTCAGGGGTGAGGGGCAAGAGTTCTGCCCAAAGTTGTGTTTTAAAGGGACCCGTTGGTGTATTAAACAGATTTTCAGTACATACTTTCTAAATTGGGAAGAGAAGAATCTTGCTTATGTATCTGCAGTTGCTTGAACTCTGCCACTTCGTTCATTACTTCAGCCGCTGACTCGTTGATTTTACGGCTTAATGTTTTACTAGTTTACATTTTTAAGGTTGCATCTGGATGTGATTTTTTTTTTTCCAGGATTTGTTTTAAAGCATTACCAGGGCTGAGGTGCAGACAGAAATGTGTGCTCCTGCCTTTTCCTCACCCACCCTGTCAATGAATGGTCCCTTACCAGGGGGTGCTGTGAAGTCCTGTCCACGCGCCGCTGCGGGTTCCTCCTGGCTGAGAGCAGCCAGCCCTTGACCTGAACATGGTGAAGCTTGTTCACGCACCTCACGTTAGCGTCAGGGGCCAGTTTTGGATAGGCCCATGAGCTGGGTGTTTTTCAGTCCCTCCCACAAATGTAACTGCTGCCATCGTGCCAAGGTGACGTTTGCACCTCTCTCTCGTGCTAGAACAAGTGAGAAGTCCGTGAAAAGTTAGGCTGATGATGGGTTTCTAAATAGTTCGCCTTCACGTCCTATTGCCCTCAGGCCTCTCCCGCAGAAGCGGAGACAGCTGCTTGCCTCCGGGTTTCTGCATAATCGTTAAATGTTAATTATAGAAGAGTTTCTGCAGGCTGCTTGATCCCCAGGCGCTCCTGGGGCTCGGTGAATTCTCATACTCTGGAGTGTCTATAAACATTAATTATGGGTCATTACTCGCAGGACCAAACCAGATTCCTCTTGTTTCGAGAGCTGAAAGGACTCCGGTAACTAATTAATAACAACACAGGCACAGGAGGCTGCGCTGCAGACGCTAGAGGGAGGCAATGGCCCATGCTGGCACCCTGCGAGGGATCCTGCCTGCTGGGTGGGATGGAGGAGAGACGGCAGGGATGGACCGGCTGCACACTGACCCGCTGTCACGGCCAGGGTCCGGGATGGAGATAAGACAAGTGGGTTTTCTTCCTCTGTCCCTTGCACCCTCTTCTAAGGAGGCTCTACCAAAAACAGTGAGAGTTTTGGCAGATTGAACCTCGTGCGGCGTCTTCTGCGCGAGCCCTGACGGGAGGTTTGGGACTAGGGGTGCTGCAAATGAGGAAAAAAGAATAGCAGCAAAAATAGTAAGAGTCAGCTTTGTAGGAGATGATCTGGTGATCGCCGAACAGGGAAAGTGCTGCTTCTGCAAGGGAAAGATAAGAGCTGAATTTCTAAATCTCCTGACTTTCAGTAGATAAATGCAATATTCCAAATAATTGTGAAAGATGTCGGTGATTCGGCAAGATCTCGTTATCACCCAACTCTCTGTGCCGTGGCCCTTCTGTCTGCCTGGCTCGGATGCCGGGCAAGTATTACTGGTGTCAGACTGTTGTTTTCCTCCAAGCAGTTACAATTGTCTTGTAGGCTAAAATAATTATTTTGGGGTAAAGTGAGATAACAGCCCTAAAACATAAAATACGTGCTTTAAACATGCAGCGTCTTCTATGTAAAAAACAGAGTGTATGCACTTCTGACATTTCCATATCTGTCTTGTCACAGTGACTTGATGAAATGTGACATCTATGAATGATAGAAAAGATAGTTATTGTAAACACGTTTCGGTGGCAATTGTGGTTCTCCTCCCCTCTTTCACGCTCAGTGGAAGGTCAAAATTTTGAACACCTTTAAAAAAGGGATTTACAAAATTGTGATACATTTTTTTCCATTTTGTTTCTTTCCCTCACTGAAACTGTCCTAGTTGAATCTGTTACTACCAAATCATTTATTTTTATATACATATACACACATATATATTTATATTACTTTCTATCCTGATACAAATATTTGGAAAAGCATATGTGTTTTATAGCCATTCTGAAAATAGTCAACGATTCTGTGGTTTTTTTCCTCCTCAAAAAACCCAAACTTTTGCTACGTGTGAAAACATTTTAAAATAAAGAATTAAAATCCATCAGGCTGAATCTCCTTCTTGGGCATCGGAGAATAAATACTAGGTCTCAAAATGAAGTGTTAGTGAGAAATAATACGGGCTAGTTCTTTTTTGTTTTCTTGTTTTGCCTAAACAGCTTCCTCAGTGGAGGCCTTTGGCCGTGTCTGGAAGAGGGAGAGGTGGAGTTGTGTCACGTCAGGAGGAAAATTACCAAGGAATTGTACTTCAGACACGTGTGTCCGAAGACACACCTCTCCAGGTCTCATTTTTGGCTTTGCGGTCTGTGTCTGTTGCCGTCCTGGACCTGCTTCAGCCCTGGTACCCAACAGGCTGGAGGGGACGGAGCCAGGGCTTGGGCTGTCCGCCCCCAGCAAGCAGGGATGCTGGCTGGTGAGCTCCTACTCCATCCTTTCTAGAGGCCCCGGCAGGGGATATACTGCAGTGCAGCGGTCTGGAGGATTTTGCCAGCTTTATTTCCTTTGGCTCGGAGTCGGTCCAAGACAGGGAAATAACTTACAAACCCAGCAGCTGTCGGGCCAAGGCCCTGCCACAGGAAAAGACGAAGGATCACTGAATCACGGAAGTGTTGGTTGGAAGGAATTTCTGGAGGTCAAGGACAAGCTGCACTTCACAACAGGAGAGGCTATACGCTAAGCCGCTTGCAGGACAGTATTCCCTATAAAGCATATGAAGTAATGTCTTTGCTATGGCTACTACGAGCGAACATACGCACCGTGATATGGAAACCACCTCTGAATTCTTTATTCTAGATAGAAATCGCTGGCAGGAGCAGCCTGCCAGGAGAGTCCCACTCCCAGAAGTGCTGGCATCCCATCACTGTCAGTGCGGCTTTACACCGCTCGCCTGTCTGGATGTTTTTGAGCAGTTAATGATTTTTGCCTGTATTTGGCAGTAGCTCAGACTGGGGTGGGGTCAGGGGGTCCAGCTGTGGTAGCTCTTTCTATCTGTTATTCCTCTTGTGCCAGAAGAAATATTCCCAGTCCTGTATTTCATTCCCATGCAGGAGCGTCGGCGCCATTTCCTCGTCTACTGGAGGACAGCGTTTACCTGGTGAAATTCAGTAACCGCTGCAGAATGTTCTAAGCTTCAGAGATGGAGGGTGAGAGATGAAGTATTGCCCCTTGACGGATCAAATTCTGTTCTTTGTTACGCTGACGTGAAAAGAGTTGCTTTATCATGATCGAGGCACTGCTTGGTCCGGCGGGCACGTTTACTGGAAGAAAATTAGCATAGGGAAGAAAATGTAATTATGCATAAAAATGGCTGGGAAATGTTGTTTGAGCATCCTGGAAACATATTTTAATAAGGCAATAAAAAGAAACAAACCCAACAAGGTTCACATTACTGGAAAGCATGCTAATAGAGCTTATTAAAAAGCACCTCTGTCAGACCTGCTGGGGTTTTACCAGACAACTAGACATGCACTGCGTACAAATATTTCTCTAAAGGTAATTTTCTCTCGGTGCTACGTTATAATGATTTTTGGTTCGGCTGATCCCCACCGGGATTTTGAGATGACTTTGAACGCGACACAACTTCTTGATAAGCACTATCAAGCCCTGCCTGGAAAACTTGCTTATTTTGTAGCGAAATCTGCAGTCAGGAGAATGGATATTGTTGTATCCACTCTGGAGCTGCACTGCCCTGCAAAGGTTTCATTAATTGACGGTGTATTTAAGTGTTAAGCTGTTCCAAAGTCTGATTTCTGTTCCTGCAGCAGAGCCCGGCTTAGCAACGCGCCTTTCCCTCCTCCCGCTCCCGCTGATACAGCCGCTCACGCAGTGGCAGAGGTTGGGGCTGCCCGTGCCCACCGGACAGCGGTTTGCTCTATCTCAGCTGGGGTAAGATGGTTTCCGCAAAGGCATGTCACGGTGCACCAGCAGTTGTGAACCGCTGTCCCGTGCTGCGTGGGATGCATCCCTTCCGTTCAGAGCGTGAACGTTTCGTCACCTGGAGTTTCTCCTGGCTGGCAGCCAGCGGAGGGGGTTTGATTCCAATTTCCCCAATTCCTAGGCTTGCTTAGGTTGGGTTTTGGTGGGGCTGGACTGGAAGGAGGGGACGAACGCGGTCTGCATTGGCCGTGAAACACTTATTTACAAAAGGTTGCTTGGAACTTTTTTCCTCCTCCTGTTTCACACCCGCCTTCCCGCTGCCCTGCAGAGCGGGGACAGCCGAGCATGGTGTCTGGGGCTGAGCCCGAGGACAGCACAGCTGCTCCGTGCTGCGTGTTCAAGCCTCCCCTTCCTAGCAAACGCAGAGACACCCCTGGGTGAGGAGGCAGGTGGCAGATGGCTGGAAGCACAGAGGCGCTGGGAGGAACGTGCCAGGGTTTCCTCAACAGCCAAGCATCCAGACTCTCCCCGGACCGGACAGATTTCGTACAGCTCACAGCCCTACCACGCGTTCACGCGGGGAAGGAGCAAAGTAGCGTGCCAGGCTGGGTGCTAGCCTGTGGGTGAAAGGATCAGTGGGTCCTGCTGGCTCCTAAGGTGGATGGCTGCTCGTTTCACCCGCGCCGAGGGAGCAGGAGGGCTCTGTGGAGGAGGCGGCAGGCGAGACGGTGGGAGGAGGAGGAGAACCCTTGCTCCAAGCCCCGTGAGAATGTGCGGGCTCAACGCTATGAATCTTGTCTAGTTTGTTAATGAAATCAAACTCACGAGGTGATGAAACGGGCCATTCCCCGTCCTGCCGGAGCCACAGTGAACCCTGTGGCCTGCTTTACAGCAATGTTTTCGAAAGTGTTCAGAAATCTGGGCGACTGATCTAAAACTACTGAATCGTGGAAGATTTAGCGTTTGATTTTTGGCAGCACTTGGCAGACACCCCCAGCTGAAATATATGTGGAAATGAGATTTAAAGTGCTTTGAGCTGAGGACTAAAATGGACATTGGCCTTAAAATGTCAGTCTCTCAGCATTTCTAAAACCTCACATGGGTATGCGAAGAACATAATTTTTCAGTATCAGTAAAAGGCTTTTAGATCTTTAGAAGGAAAGACAAAGAAGAGAAGCATCACAGTTTTTACTCTAAAGCTATTTAGTCTAAAAATGAACATTTCCTGTTCTTCCTAACCGTTATTCTTTAGCCTCCTTGGTGACTTAACCTCTCCTAGCACTGCATCTGGCATCTGCTTAGCTGCATTGTTTTATCAAGCATCGGGAATGGAAGCTTTTAAGATTTTCTATCTGAGCTCTCAGAAATCTCGCCTCATCAGCATGCTGCTCTCAGCAGACAGGTTTTTCTTCAGCTCCAAGACATGCATATTGATCAGTCATTTTCTTTTGTTACCTAGCATCCCGTCATCGATTTTAATTGTTCGGTATTGAAGAGGAAGCATTCAGTACACGTAGAATTACCAACTATGAAATTTTGCTTTCCGCACCTTTCGCCAGACGGTGCCCGCAGCCAAGCCCTTAGGAGCTGTGGATCTCTCTCTCTCAGCTAGCAATCTGCACAGATTATGCAGCAGTCAATTTTTCTCTATTAAATCAATTTCTGATTCTCTGTGACAGCTTTCCCTGCCGCGTGATTTCACACTTCAGCGGTTTGTTTCTGAGGTGCCATGTGTTTTTTTTTTCTTTCAAAGGGGTGGTGGTGGGAATCCAATTAACTCGCAGATACCTTGCTGATGTCTTCCCAGTTCCCCTTTCCTACTGCTGTCCTTAAGAGATTTGTACCACTTCAGGTGACTCCTAGTGAGTCCCCTCTTGTGGCTCCTCTCTGGCTCCTTGTCAGCCCACAGGGCTGCTCCTGGGCTGTTTCCTGAAGCTTCCTCTTCTACTGCTGAAGTGGGACAGCTTCTCCACAATGAAACTGCAGCTTGGTCCTACATCTGATAGAGAGATCAATCTTCCCATCCCCACGGTGCAAAACATCAAAGCTGGGAGCTGGTGCGATTCATTAACTCTTCTTCCTGCAAAATATCTCCTTAGACTTAGATTGTTCCCATCTTCTGAAAACATTTCTGCACTCTCAGAGGGCTTTCATTACAAATATTTCCTGAAGGCTCTGTATGTAAGGACCTTGGTCCCCTCTTACTGTCTCTACCATTCTAGGTTTTCCTTTACTTTAGATACACAAAAAGGATCCTATTTTTAGCAGCCAGCAGTCAATGACACAGGAATTCATGAGTAGGGAGGAAAGGATGTGAACTATCCAAATAGGTTTTTTTTCAAATGACTCTCTTTACATTCCTATCGCCACAGTAATAAGCTATGAGTCACTGTTACACTGAACTATTAGACTATTATTGTAAACTCATGTCATTAGAATCTGCTAATGTGAGCCACAAACCTTGCCTAGCCTCAGCTTAGCTGGGTTCGAGAAGATATTGGCCGTTTATAAGGATAAGAACAATATTCCCTCACAAATCTTATTCCCAGATGGCAAGACGTGAATGAAATCTTATTCAACCCTATCTGTCTATTCCTAGAGTTTCTCTTCCCACTGGCTTTTAAGAGAATTCATCTTGCTTCATTGTAGTGTCACAAAAGATGTTTTATTTTATTCCTTCAAAGTTTGCCAGCTGTAAATTGGGTCCAAGCACTCCTAGCTGACAGAATATCCATGCTGTATCACCCAAGAGCAGCAGCATCTCCTCCAAAAGCTGCTTTCTGTGTTCAGTCCTGCCATGGCCAGCCCTCAGAAGGAGATCTAACTACCCAGGGACACTCGGGACTTCTCTGCTGCAACAGCGAGCAGCAAGGAGGGGATCTTCTCTGGCATTGCTAAGCTGATTTCTGTCAGGAGTTATGTCTGGACTGAGTATTTTTCTAAAAGAGTGTTGTTGAATAATAAAATGTCTGAAACGGTCTTAAATACACACACAAAGCTTTACGTGATAGAACCAACAGTTCTTGGCCACCCTTCATCACCTGCAAAAGAGGAGTCAGGCCAGGTGTACCCGCTTGTCCGTCAGGGTCTAGATGCTTGCATCAGGCTTATTTTGCACTTTTAACAATGAGGGGAAAAGCTCTGAAACACATTCTCAACCCCCTCCCTGTCCTGCTCAACTGCTTAGAAAATGTTTTATGATGGAGATTTACCCTCCACAGAAAAGGCCAGTGGGAAAACCTTTCTGTCCTTAGAAGCTGTGACATTCCCAGGGTGAAAAGAGGTATGGGCATGTGAAGTGTCTTTCATTACCTTCTGTAAAGACAAAGCAGTATGAAGAAAGCATTATTGTAAACCAGAGGAGAGCAAGAGCTGACTATTAAACTGTGGTTCAGGTATGTGGTAATCAAGATCTTGTTATAATTACTTCTTAAACCTAGCATTGATTTTATATTAGATTTGAAGGAGGCAGCAAAGCTGTAATTTGTTACAGAGAGGGTTAACTGGCTTTCAATTTGTATACTAAAAAATCATCAACTTAGAAGAAAAGAGTAAGAAGAAAAAACTTGTCTTGGTCATAAGCTCTTCGCTTGTTTCCTGGAGCTTAAAATCTGGGGGATATTTTCAGTGGAGGAAGTAAGAGAACAACGCAGCATTTCTGTTGAGAGGCAGTGGTGATGGGATAAGAAATGTGTTTGCAGAGTGAAAGCTGGTTTCCGTAAACATACTGTGAGAACCAGAATTCACCTGTTAAAACTGGGCCTTCAGATACTTGACTTCAAAGTGACCTCAAAGGTGAATTTAAAATGACTTAGCACACCGGCACTCAATGACGGGGCGGAGATACATGGTAGTACACAGGATCACTTAGGAAAACCTGCCGGTGTGGTTTAGACTGGCATTTGGCTTGTGTTTTGAAAACAACTATTATTAAAAACTTGCTCCAGTTGGAGGTTTTTAAATCACTGCTCCTTCCTCCACTGCACCATCCTTGCCTTATTTCTCAAAACCTAAAGCAAAGCTGCCAGGAGAAACCCCCGGAGATAAAGGGCAGTGCCTGCCTTTGTTGGCTGGAGAGGAAACTGCCTTGCACTTTGTTAAATAATCAGCTGCTATTCGATAGAGTAAGGTCCCTTCAATAAACCTGGGAGTGTTTCCATGAAGAAAAAATAGTGGGCAAATTTGGTAGTGAAACAAGGTCAGGCATTCTGCTTGCCGACGCGCACTTGCCCTATTCTGGATGCAGTAAGGCAGGCATTGTTGGGCTCCCCCTCGCTTTAGCAAACCATGCCCGTACCAAGCAGTGCAATAAGCACATTAACTGCTGTTGTTTGCAAGAATCGTGGTAGCTAATTCACAGTCACTTACAAACAGCGGTTTATGATGCCTTAAAAAGCCTTTAACTAGAAACGCGGCAACAAATGCCGTGGCCCCAAACACTGCTGAACTGTGACAGCAAATGCCTCTGCATGGCTGTTCTGAAAGAGCAACTTCGACTTTAACTGTAACAAGAAGAAAATGATATATCTGAGAGTCTACATGAATAGTAAGATGAAATCTGCAGTGCCTCGATAAGCAAACTAGAGTTTAGACTAGTTTTCTACAACCCAAGTGTAAATGAAGTTAATTTATGTTCGCTCTTGCGATGATGATAAAATACACCAGCTGTCAAGGATCCTTTACAGGTACTAAAGCTAGTAACAGCTGTGTGCTGAGGATTAGAATCACCAATTTATGCATTAAAGATCAAGTTTACGATAGCCAATATTACATGAATGGAAAAAAAAAGAAAGGCAAAGAGCTGGATAGTGCCAGTAAGTTTCATTGAAACAATAAGTAATTGGCCCACAAAGGCAGGAAACCACGTGCCTTACGAGAATGAGAGCAGTTTGTGCGAATGCATGCGCTGTGTGCCTGTTGGGCAAAGGCTCCCAGCCAGTCGCCGGGGAACATGAGCCCCCGGGACATCAGTGAAATGCAGGTGTCAGAAGAAAGCCTTTACTCTGCAGCAGAATCAACGGGAGGAGGGGGCACTGCCTGCTCTAACCACCGTGGTGTTTTACTGGAAGTCAAAAAATACGGGAAACCCAGCTCTGAGACCTTTTCTCGGACTGCAGCCTTCCTACCTGAAAGACGTCTGGAGTTTTTCCACTTCTCAGTCTCCCCTAAAGCCTGATCCAGAGCGGAGGTGGATACACCAGGAAACTGCCTTTCCACTTCAGATTTCTACTAAAATTTCTTGTTATTACAACAAACCACTTCATTCAGCAGCACCACTTCACAGGCTCTTTTATAGAGACATTGCTTCTGCCCTGAAGAGCTTACAACCTACACGAGACAGACAAAATAAAGCAAATCAGGAAAAGTAGGGTGAGCAGAATATTAACGATGAAACAGGAGAAGGTGCTGCTTGGAGATCTGAAGTGGGCTAAGGATTAAGATCTTCGTGGAAGCCAGCTCCATTTTTATATCCCTCATTGGACTCAGGTTGAAACAACTCGCTGAATGCATGAATGCAACAGCAACGCCTGACTTTTGAGGGACCCAACATGATGAGTTCATTTAAAAAACAATACAAAATTTGTGAGACCCAGATTCTATGTGAATGAGAGATTTGGGGTTAAAAATGTGGAAATGCATTTTTCACTGCAGAGCTGGAAAACTAAAATACAACATTCATTTGTGTATGCTCATGTGGCCACTCGTGGTCTTGTCAGTGCACATTTTAAATTTTAATTTCGAGCAAAGTCTGAGCTAATTCTTAAAGAAGGCGGCTTATTGTGGGCCTAATCCCACCCCATTGATCTAAATCAATAGACTTTTAGCATTGCCTTCAGGGGGTGGATTTTTGGTTCAAAATAACAGAATTCAATATACGGTTCCGACTTTAAAAACACTGTGGTAAATAAAATTAAGCATATATAAGTCTCTTTTTTTTGTTGATGCCTGGCTCAGATCCATTTTTAACATGCTGTTAGCTATCAGAAATATGACACTGGCCACCCGAGTGCATGCTCTGGGGTAAAAACCTGCTTTTAATTGCTATATAAACTCCTTTCATAACATGGTTAAAAGATCACAGAGGCAGTTCCGAGCAGTAATTAAAGCATATTTAGCAAATACTAAAAATCACTCAGCAGCGGAATGTTTAACACAAGTAGGAAAACCAAACAGCTTTTCAGTTGGAAGCTCTGCTCATGGACAGAGACCATCGTTGTTGAGTGCCTGCACAACAGCAAGCGAGATGGGACTGTGGGCCTCTTGCTTCTGTAGGACAGCACAAGAGTAGAAGGAAGGAGTTAGTGTCCTGCGTTAGGTAGCACAAGTGAAAATACTGGAGTCTGACCATGCATTTGGCAGGGTACAGTGGCCCTCTACAAAGCCTGGTTCATCAGAGGCATCTCAGGAATTTGTCCTAATAAGCTAAAAATATGTATAACTTATGTTCTTTGACTCACAGTAATGCCTGACATCAAGCTACAAGAAGAACAGTGACTGGCAAAGAATGAAACTTGATACAGAAATTCCCAATCGGTTCTCCTGACGGTTACCATTGTGCCTGGTGATAGGGAGAGATGCACCATTTTATCTGTTTTATGTCAGAAAAAACCCAGATCCCCGAACTGCAAACACTTTAAACCTAAATATATAGACAGTAGCCTTCATGAGTTCATGGTACCAGTCAGCCTCATATTCCTCACTCTTTTAATCTGATTTTTTTTTTCCACACTGACCACCAGATGTACTTCTGAATGCATCCGATCAACAAAGCTCCAGCTACGGACGTGTGGGCCGTGAACCATCGGATAAGGGTGTTGGACATATCCCTGAATGTTGAAATTGCAGTGTGGAGCAAGCAGAAGCATCCGGCAGCTGGGAAACCGGAGAACTGCTCGTCCTTGGAGGCGGCGGGGAGAAAACCGGACCTCCTGATCCCTCCATACCCGTCGTAACCCCGGGACCTATTTTTAAATGCGGAATGTGGATCCCCGAAGCGCCTGGGCCGGGCTCCACACCTGCTCACCACAGGGCCACAGCCGGCGGGGAAATGGAGACGGGAGACAGTGGCTTGGCTCTCTTTGCCTCGGGATTAAAACGTCCCTCCTGGACCAGAACCGGGCAAGGCCGCGCCATCGCTTTCTGTCCTGCCGTCCGCTGGGTTCCAACGCGTCCGGCGCGCCAGGGAGCCACCACAGGGCTGCCGCACCGGCCAGCTGCCACCCCGTTTGGGAGGAGGGCTGCTGGCACGCTGCGCCCGGGGCCTGCTCCCTCCCGCCGCTCCCCGGCCTTCGCGCCCAGCCCCGACCGGAGGCCCCGCCGGCGAAGGGACCCTGGAGAAGGACAAGACGCGATTGACAGCCTCTCCGCCAATGGGAGCTGCGGATTCGGCAGCTGACAGCCAATCGCAGCCCGAAGTGGGTCTTAGGCCAGCAGCCCCTCCCGCCTCTTGCCCGAGGGAGGGGAAGATGCGGGCAGCCGCCATCTTGTGTGTGGCATCCCCGCCCTTCCCTTTCTCTTCCTTAAGGACTCCCCCTCCGCCGTCCGCGTTCGGCAGCCCGCCGGCCCGGCCCGTCCCCCGAGGGCGGTGGCAGCAGCCGGATAAACCGTGGTGGGGTGGTGCGGCGGCGGCGGAGGGGCGCCACTCTCAAGATGGCGGCGTGCGGCGACCCGCTGTGGCGGGCGGGGCGTGCGCGCGGCGGCGTGCGCGGGTGACGTCAGGGCGCTCTGGGCATGGGCAGGTGGAGGGAGCAGGCAAAGTTTGGCCGGCGGTAGCGGCAGGCGGCGGCGGCGGGGTTGCGGGTGCCGCTGCCGGCGGGGGCTCGGCTGGGGGTCGGGGCAGCCGGGCCGCGCGGGGCAGCGCAGCGCCTCTCCGCTCCCTCGCTCCTGCGTGGCGCTCCCCCTCGCGGCGCGGAGGGCGGGCGGGCGCGACGCGGCGCGGCCATGGCCGAGGACCCCAGCGCGCTGCCCTGGTCCATCAACAAGGATGACTACGAGCTCCAGGAGGTCATCGGTGAGCGGCGGCGGGGCGGGACGGGGGCGCTTGCCCCCCGCCTGGCGTCTGTGCGCACCGCGGAGGGGGTGGGGGGCGTGTGTGTGGGGCGCCCCCTCGCTGAGGGGGGTGCGTGTGTGTGTGTGTGTGTCTCCGCTGAGGGAAGTGGGGGGTGTCTGTCCCCCCCTCAGCTGCGGGGGGTCCTGTCACACACCCCTGTCAAGGAGTGTGTGTGTGTGCCCGCGATGTGTGTTTGCGGAGGGTGTGAGGGGGGTCTGCCCCCCTCCGCCCCCCGCCTCGAGGGGTCTGGGGGCCTGGGAGACCTGTTTACTGAGGGGGGGGGGGTCTGCCCCCTCTCGCGGGGGAGAGGTGTGGTGGTGGGGTCTGCCCTCCCCTCACTCCAAGGGGGGTGTCTCTGGGTCCGGGTTCCCCCCCACCGTCGTGGGCTGTGCGTGTTCAGGGAGGGGCTGAGTGGGGGGCGGGCCTGGGGCTCCACTTCTGCCGCCTCTCCGTGGGCGCGGGGGGGCTGCTCCCCCTCCTCAGGCGTGTGCGGGACCCACAGAGGGGGGCGTGGGTCTGCCTCACCCCCAGCAGAGGCTTGGGGCGGTCGCGGGGGGGCACCCTCCTGGCAGGGGGCTCATCTCCAGGCTCTGCCTGTCTCTTCTGCGGGGGGTGGGGTGGGGGGGGTGTATCCTCATGCCGGGGTGAGCGGGGACAGAGCGGGACGGGGTCCACGCTGTGGGGGCTCTTCTGTCTGCCCGTCGCCGTGCGAATTCGGATGCGCTGGGCGTGTAGGAGCAAACTCCACAGCTTATGTGGGCTCTTTCCTCCCAGGGCACCCCCATTCCTCCTGGGGGGACGACTCGTCCCTTAGCAGTTTCAGAGCCCCGCGTTGCTTTAGTCCGTGCAGGGGATGGAGGATTTTGTAGTGGCGCCGAACGAGCCTTTTATCCTGGGTTTTTGCTGCTGCTGTGAATTTTCATTCATTGTCCTCGCAGCTCGAGGCCCCAGCCTTTGCTCTCTCCATTAAATGATTTCCCCCCCCCGCCCCTCACTCTCTCTTGACTTTAAACTGCACAGTTACCAAAGGCCTCCCGCTGTACTGATTTATTGGCTGTCTCAACCATTTTGTTGGGGTGTGTGTTTGAGGGCTATATTGCTCTAGGGCGAGTATGTGACACGTCTGAGGTGGTGCCACAGGTGACTCTAAGGTCAGTGCCTCCTGTCTCGCTCTCCGGAGGCACAAAATAAAGGAGGAGGCAGCAGGGCAGGCTCCTGGCCAAAGGCTTTTAGGAAGGAGGTTGATTTTTAGAGTAATCTTTGTGGAGTGCTTTTATTTGAAGTTTATAAATGACGTAGCGCTATCATGCCCAGGCCTTCCATCTCTGCCTCATGGGGAGACTTGTTTTCTGTTAAGGAGGGTGGGAGAGTTTGTGAAAATGCTGTTTTAAGAGATTAAATTCTTGGCATTGTTTAAAAGTAGGAAGGAACTAAAGCTGTGGAGGGGGGGAAATCCTTCTGGAAATCCCTGTTGCTCTGTGGGATCAGGCTTTGTCCCCTCCCTTCGCTCAGTGGGAGCAGCAGTGCTTTAGGAAGGAGACAAACTCCCCGTAAAGAGGGAAGGCGTAATCTTGCAGATCAACCCTTTAAACCTCCTTTGGAAAATGCGCCCTGGGGAGGATGATGTTCAGCCTCTTTGAGGAGCAGGAGATAAAGGTGCGGGGAGGAAGGGGGAGAACATGTCACCCATTTCCCGGGGAAAGGGAACTGTGTGTGCGTGTAGGGAATGCTTTTTTCTTTTGGGAGCCTGCAAAGGGGTGCTCTGGTCACACAAAGCAAGGATTTGAGCTTGAGTATCCAACCACGGGAGCGAACGGACAATCTGCCTCTTTGTAGCTGAGGAGCAGAGTGAGATGGGAACAAAAGGGCATGTAAATGCACTTCTGCTCTTTGGAGAACTTGCTGCTGGAGACGCACATCCTACAGCCTCAAAGTATTAGGAGGAGTGCGGAGATGTGGTGTTGTCTCACGTTAACTGACAGAACCTGGGGAGAAATCAGGAAAGAAGTATTTAATTTCTTCCGTATCTTTTCCCTGTCCTTCTGTAAACTGAGTTTCTGGACATCGCCTACTCACTGAACGATTGTGTTGGTATGCTGGTGTGTGATGGAGTGTACACTGAAATGTGTATATTGCAAACATATGGTTTCTCTTTTTCACTTTCCCATCCCCCGCCCCCCCCCATTTCAAACATTGGTGTGTCTGCCAGCGTCCTGGATGGAGATGTGACGCAAGTTTCCTAGCACGTATATGATTTGTGGGACAAAATGTCACTGTGTTAACTGAGCTGGACTGCCTTGCCTCTTGCTTCATGTCTCCTGTAAACCTCAAGGGTTTGGGTTTTGGTTTTTTTTTGAGCTCTCTTTACTTCTGTAGAGCTGTAGAAGTCTTTCAGCAGGGAACAAAGAGATGTCCTGGTGTGGAAGGAGATGAAGCTTGCACTGGTGCTTTTAAAGGATTTAACTTGTTTCCTGATGAAAAACGTTGCTCTTTACATTTAGCGTCCGACATTCAGTAGATTACCAGCTCAGCTATTTTTCCACATCAGAATAAAGGAAATCCATGTGTAGTCCAATTCCTTAATTTGTGCTGGTTTTGCCTGAAAATAGCCATATGTGTCTTTCATTTGACATGGATGGCTCCATACTGTTTTGGTGCAGGAATCGAAAGAGCATGTTTTCTACCTGCAAAGAGAACTTCTGTAAAACTGCCCTCCTGATTCTGTCTAATAGTAAAAAAAAGGATTACTCAGCACTGGGGATGACTCATGCCATTATAAAGGTATGGATTAATGCCTGTGTTTATTATGCTCAGTTAATGTTAGTAACTGTTGAGTAGCCTCCTTAGGTTAAATAACTTCTGTTCCACTGAGGAAGGAACCTTGCTCAGGATCAGAACCTGACTTTCATTTCAAAAAAGGATAAAATGGAGGTAGGGTAGAAGAAGCAATTTATAAAGCATTTCTTTGAAATGTACCCCCAGAGCAGTGATAGTCTTGGCAGGTGAATGCTGCCTCTGGAGATATCTAAATTTTCATCTAAGAAGAAAAACATAGTCTGTGCTGGTGGTTGTGAAGGTGGTCTTCTAAGTGTGGATCACATATAAATCACAGCAGTCGTCTCTTTGAAGCCCGAAAAAAAAATTCGACCTCATGCTGCTTGTGCTGATCAGATACTTGCACATGCAGGTTCCCTTGGATCTCACAATTCCTGTTGGAAGTGCTGGTAGCGGTAGTGAAGTTGATTGGAACTGGGTCATTCTCATTTTGCTACTTTTTTGGAAAGATGAGAGCTGTGCTGGCTGTGGCTGTTTGATTTAGGAGCATCCTCTTTGCTGTGAACAGTCTGTGCCAGAAACAGAAGATAAATTAGCAGTGGGAGTGCTCCCTTGCTCTATTCCTGTGCCCTTTCTCCCCTGACAGATTCCTTCGTAGCGATGAGGACAATGCAGGCTGTGCGAACAGATGTGGTGGGAGTTTCTTCTCCCCTCAGAAATCAAGCTTAAATTGAAAATTGAAGTCACCATTTACTGAATGATTAGGTTTTTTAATGACTGCGGTTTGTGTAGCTTTTGAGTTGGGCTTTGCCTGTGAACACGGTGATCTTTTGGAGTTGAATGTTTAGATTTCTAGCCACATTCTTCCCAAGCTCTACATGTGAGCGTGTGTACGCCTGCGTGGGAGAAATTTTCTTTTGCAGGTATAGAGGAGCTTCTTAGAATTAAGATTTCCGCTTCCCCAAATTTTATCAAAATGTTTGTGGTCACCCATCTTGTGCTTGTGTAGTTATTGCATGCACTGAAAAAGCACTGCCGTTGAAAAAGAGCAGCCTGTAAGTACTCACCAGGTACGATCGAAGTCTTTGGATGTAAAAACCAGGCTGGAATGGGAGGGAGGCTCTTGTCCAATGGTAACTTTTTAGGTTAGGTTTCTTTTTTGAAGCGTGGTGTTGATTGTTACCTGTGAGTCTTATGTCCTAGCTGCAGCCAGTTTCATATGCCTATTTAAAACCCATTCAAGAAAAATGTTACACTCTATAAAATATAACTGCTTGAGAACTAAATTGAGTGTTTAGACTTCAGTCTTGGTGCCATATGTTTTGTTTTAGCATTTCCACACGGATTCCCACTCCTCCCCCAGCCTAGCTAAACAAAATTGATTCCTACAGCGCATTCCCAGTATTCAAGCTGGTTAATTCATTTGAAGACTTGCTTTGTGCGCTCATTTGTAAACTTTTTCCAGTTGAAGTTGGTAGAAAAGCCTTTTTGTTGTTTTATGTTATGTTAAAGCTTATATAAAATTATCTTTGGGCAAATGTAGATCTGTTTAAAAAAAAAAAAATTTAGCGGTCATTCATAGTACTTGGTCTGCTTGGGCACTGAAGTGGGCGATGCTCAGTACCTCAGTTTCTCAGCTACTTGGATGTAGACAAATATATCCTCTTGTGTATTCCTGAGTGAGACTGAATAGCCAGGTTACTCCTGCATCCAGGCTAACTTTCCTTTGAATACTTGGCACATCTCATTTCTTTAAGACGTTTGATACCATCACTCTACTAGAATAGGGCTAAATTGAATTGGTCTTCACCTCTTGGGAAGTGAAAACAAAAGGTGTTTAGTTGTGTGTGTGTCTTTGTTTAGTGTTTCTGTTGTTTGCTCTCTGATAGGAAGGAGGATAAAATGCACAAGGAAGCAGACTGAGGACATACAAAGCCAAGTGGTGGTGAAAGAGGCTGGCTGGGAAGAATACATCGTTGTTATCAAAGCAGCATGGCTGCTTTTCCTGCTGATTTGAAGGGAGGGCAGAGACAGTTCCTGCTGCTTTCAGTTATTCTGGGGTATTAAAAAAAACCCCAAAACACATGTGGGGTGTTTCATGTGGAAGTAGTTCACACTTTCCTGTGGTTGGTTTCTATGTGGTAGTTGCTTCCAGTACTGCTAAGTTCCTGGGCTGATTAATGTTTAACACTTTCATTTCTCAAGAATACTATTTAAATAGTTTCAATTTAATGCAAATGTCTTGGCTAGTGCTGAGAAATTCAGATGTGCCGTGTTCCTGAGCACACCTGAGGGGTGTATACGCTGGCTGACAAATGCATGCCTGGGAGGCTTCTTCCTTCTGCAACCAATGAAATCTTGGAGAGGATCAACTCTTCCCCAGAATATTCATCTATTTAAACTTGGCAGCATCTATTTTATTTCTGAGTGTTAGCAGCTTGCCCACCAAGTCAGTGTCTAGAGATGTAATCTTTTATTAAAAGTTGGAGCTGTTTAAAATGATGGGCAATAACACTGGTTCTTACTGCTAATTGTGTTAACGAATTGCCAAAAACTGCATTTTAGTAAAATTTTCTTGGAAGATTTCCCCTAAAATGCACGATATCCATCATAAATCTCTGTAGTAGTAAATTTAGCTGTGGACAATGCTAATGGAGCGCTTGTAAACTTAGTGTTATTAAACTTTCTTAATAGGAAGAGACAGACTTGATAGCTTTGTGGGTGTAGAATAGCTGTTGGAGTAGTGGAATTTGGCATTGCAAAATCTTTGGAATATCAGGATCCTGGGACTTTCCAGATGAGTTTAGCCTATTACCCTGCACTCCCTTTAGAATCAAACAACTGAGATGCAGATACAAAGAACTTGGCTCTCAAAGTCGCTGCAGTTTCCTGTGACTTCACCTAAGGGAGTTCAGCCTTGACATTTCTAAAAAACATCAAACTCCATCTGTCTTTCTGGAGGTCATGTGGGGAAGTCTCAGAGGTGAGGTTAGGTCCCTGGCTGGCAGGCGGTCCAGGCTCTTTACCAGAAGGTCATTGCTCCTGGTGTATGAGAGGAGATGTGGTACCTCTGATGTGCAAAATAATGCATATGCTAATGAAGGGAGCTGTACTAAGAACAAAATCAAACTTGTCTGATTCAGTAAGACAAGATCACTGTAGGAAATAGTGCAAATACAGCTAAATGACAACAGGGTTACAGGTACCTGAATAGGTCTGTGATACTGCTTTAGTATTTCTCATGTTCCTCTCGTGCACGAATACAAATGAAGAGACTGACCTTAGTGTGGGATTCCGTCAACCTTAAGTTTGATCCCTTAGGTTGTCTGGGTGCGTCGTTTGCCTTGAAACACTGCTAATGCATGGGGTTCTCATGTTAATCATCACAGCCCGTGTATTATATCCCCTGTTTTTAACCACATAGTACAAGCAGGTAGGGATTTGTGGTGATCCAAGTGCAAGAAGGAAAAATCCAGTATTTTTTTTCACCCCTACTCAATAGCTACAACATCCAGCGACGTTTTCCAAGTCCTTTCTTTCACTACTCCCCAAGGTTTTTGAAGACCGTTGTTTCCTGATGTGCGTCACTGCACACAGAATTTTTGCTTAACACAGATTTTCTTGCAATTAAGAGAAATTCCACCCTGGGAAAAAAAATATTTGGTTATGTATCAACCTCCATCAAACCAGAGTCTAACACATCTTGCAAGGATTTCTTAGACCTCTTTGGTTCTGCACACTGGGAAGTCTGCAGGGGACAGCTGTCTTCAAGTCTTAAAGGCTTCACAAGTCCCATCCATAAATGAAGTGCAGAGTAAATCCACAGCACTGATTCACTTTTTCGCTGAATCTTCCCTCCACACATCCGTTAAAGTTTTACAAAACTTGTACTGCATGCTTGTGAAACAACATTTGAACTCTTATAACTCAGTCAAATGAAAATGCATTTTTTTAGAGAATACAGAAAAGCTCTTCTGAATGAGGTTTTAGTTTCTGGCCAAATTTCAATTTTCTGCCCCATCCGTTTTGTCTTGAGAGCTACTGAGTTGGGGGCGGGGGAGAGAAAAATTTCTTGTTTTGTTTCATTTCACTGTTTCATGCTAAACTGACTTTATAGCATTCTCCAAAATGGATATTTCCTTCAGGCAGGAAATGAGCCTATGTAAATTCATCCTGGAGAGAAAAGGTATGAGCAGCTGTTAAAGAAGAAATAGTGCGAGCTGAAATACTTCAGTGATCGTCTCTTACTGTAGTAAATTCTCCTTGGATTTTGCCAAAAATTTACCGCTTTATAGTCATGAATGGTAATTTAAGCACAAACTTTACTCTTTTTACTGCTAGCACCTTGCTATTAATAAAGCTGTGTGGGACGATGCTCCGTTTCCTTTGCATCCATCCACAGAATTGTTAATTAAGTTAAAACTGCGGAATGAAATTTTGTCCTTGAGTACCCCACTGAGTCTTCTGAGCACGTGGCTTGTCCTGTGGTATCCTCTGCTAGCTTATTGTGTGGAAGAATTTAAGTTGCCTTTTGTCTTAGAGCAGAGTTAATTGACAAATTTTGTGGTTAGTTAGAGGGGAGAGTGTTGTCAAATAGGAAAAAGTTCTAAAAAAACCTAGTTGTGAATGTGGAATTGTATTGACATGCTTGTGGTCAGGGTGTGAGATTATTGCATCTTGTGGCAATTCAACATATGTTTTGTAAAACTGAAGTTTTCCTGAACATTGGATGAAAGCTTCATAGTTACTGTTGGACAGGTTGGGCATTTTCGTTTTCAATTTTGCCTAAGTTAGGCTTTTGCTTATTTTTGGTCTTCAGGGGATTGTAAGTCCATTTTCTTGGGATCCAGGGTTCGATCCAGCTTTCTGAAAAGGAAGCTTTGAAAACGGTGCAGAGAATAGTGGAAAATGATAGCATTTGAAAAGTGAGAGAGCAAGTTAATAGCTGTGGGATGAGAGCACTTAAAGAATGTTTTTTCTTAAGGAAATCAGCTGCTCAGAGCTGATACCTGTTGAGGTAAGTGGGGCAGCTGAAACAGCAGTCAGGCGTTTCAGGCCATCTCCAGCTTCAGGCAGACAACACAATATTAGGTTATCTTGATGGCTTAAAAACTCATGAAGATGCTTCTTGTCACGGAGTAAACACCTTTCCTGCAAAATCCCCAGGGATGGATTTCATTATGTCAATTTTCAGAACACAAATGGAAAGCTACTGTCACTTACTTTGCTGAGATGCAGAGCTAGAAAGGACTCCCAGGGTCGTGGAGTCCGGTTCCCTGCTATAGCTGATGCCAAATTGTATAATCCCTATACCAAATTAATGAATGCTTGTGTTTGAAATGGTGCATGGGGGAATTACAGGCACACGTTCTATTAAACACTCAAACCTCCGTGTGACCCTGTCATCGCTGTATGAAACAGCTGCTTAATGGATTCCCTATGACAGTGGGAAGGAACAATGCCTTCTCTTTCATAGCAAGTGTCTATAACTCAGTGTTTTTCTTACGCTGCTTGCTTTACATTCAGGCTGTATCTGCAAGAACGCTTCCCAGTGAAGGCATGGGAGAGCTGCAGCTTGGCATTCGTGCTGTCTCCAAACCTTAAACGCGTTGACTAACAAACATCTCTGATTTGTGATTCCTTAAGATCTGCCAGTGGAAATTGAGTCCTTTGGAAACTTGTTATATGTCCTCACCTGTAAGAACTTCACCTCCTAGGCAGCTTCTTTGTGAACCTCTTTCTGTCCCTCACCTTGTGAGGTAGTGCACCAAGCAAGTTGAAAGCTGAGGCTGTAAGTTCCATCCCTTCGCTAAAGTAAAAATTGTCATTGAGGATGCCAAGTGCTGTCTAATAAATAACGGTATCAACAGTTAAGAAATACCTTGGTATTGACTTCCAGCAAACTGTACTTCACTGGAAAAAGTGTCTTGAGCATGAACTCTTTTCCCATTGAACAACTCACCGATGCAAATCTTTATTTCAATAGCTGAGAGGCTGATGCACTAGTTATTTGTCCAGATACTAAGGCTCAGGATGGTTCTTATTACTCTTGGTTAAAGAATGTAATTTTTAACCAGTGGGCTAATCGTCTGTGCTGAACACACTAATAGACGCAGAAAAGACTTATTAGATCAAGCTATTCCATGAAAAGAAAGGATAATAGCCTTCAAGAGAGGACATATCAGATACTTAAAAGCTTATTTACCTAAAATAACCACTGTACTATCAAACATCTGCACTGTATGCAGACAGATTGTTCTGTTTAGTGGAATCCCGGCCAAATAAAATATCCTCTACAGTTGACAATTACAGTTGAGACAGAGTTCAGAGATAAAGGTTGGGAGGGAAGAAAGGGGAACACTGGCTTGGCTACTGTACCAGGGCTGTGTTTCGAGCCTTGGTAATACCTGATGACAGCCAGCATGATATTTACATTGCTGCATATACCATAAAGACAACTGACAGTGATTAAAAGGGAAGGATAAACCTTCTCCAGTAATATCGCTGTGTTTGGAAATGAGATGTTTGAGCCTGCTTTCCATCGCACAGAATTAACACTGCATAGCTGTACGGCCCTTTAACTTAGCCAGAGACGCTGGCACAAAATCAAAAAAATATAATTGGTTTCAAACTGAAAATCTAATTTAGGCATGCTAATAGCATCTTAAGTAAATGTGGCAGGTCACACAGGACTTGTGTAACTGGTCCTTGGAGCTTACTGTAGTGACTGCCATGGGGAGAACAGTCTCAAAGGCGTTCCCCAAATCACCTGGGCACCTTGTGCAACTGGAGGGTGTTTGTATTTTCTGGTGAGGTTCTGATCCATTCCCTGCAGACTGTCCCTGTGACAGTAGTGTTTCTGTCCTTTTCTTGAGGTGGGCTTCAGGTTAAATCATATCTGCTTAAAGGTATGATGGGACTGTATTAGTTATTAGTTATATTAGTTCAAACTATGTATTAGTTTGAACTAATTTGGTATGTCCTAGGGGCTGCAGGAGGTTAGGCATACAGTCACAGCAGCACTCTCTGGCCATCTCTCTCCTCCATGCTTTGGTGTTTGCAGTGAAAAGGTTGGGGACAATATTAGATGGGCTGATATTTGCCCCTGTTAATTCTTCTCTCCACTGATACCATCTGTGACCAGTGGCTTTTTCTCTTGTCTTTTTTTTTCCCTTCCATCTCTTGTTCCAGTGTACAGTCCGACACCCGGGCAGCTGCAGCTCTTCACTGTGTTCAGTGCCGCTTGGTGGCAGGGAGGCAGCTGAAAGCCTGGCTCAGCTGCATGCACCGTAAACTGGTGATTGCAGGTGAAGCAGTTCACTGGTGAAATGAAACAGCAAAGTGACCCGGTGACAATTTTGTCAGATATCTTGCTGACATGCTTTGCACGGCCAGCCCTATTCCTCATCCTCCGTTCCAGTCCTGGCCTGTGTTACGTTGACAGGCTGACCATTTTCTCTCCAAAGCTGTCACTTCTGTGCTTAGTCTGTAAGGATTCCCAACCTGAATGTTTGCTGAAGGTGGGAAAACAGATGACATTTTTCTGTGTTCAGGGCCTAAGGGATATCGAAAGAGTTTCAAGAGAACAATGCGATGTGGGGTGGGGTGAAAATTTCCATAAGACTCCTCTTCCTTTCTGCAGAAACCTTGGCATTGAGTTGTGCAGTTTACAGTAGCTAGGTCTCTCTACAGCATAGAAATCGGAGACTCATTTATAATGTGGAGTTCGATGGGGCCATGGGGAGATGTACCCAGCCACAGCTATTACCCATCAGTTGCTGATGGCTCTGAAAATGGTATCGGACTTCTTACAAATGACTGGATATGGTTTGTATTCCTCCTTTGGAGTTTGAGAACTGAATTAAAGACCTGAGCAATAAGCCTGCAGCGTCGAGTGTTTCTGTATAGATGGACCACTGGAAAGGAAGCATGTCTAAACAAGTGCTGGCAGCACTGTATGATCTTTACTGGCTTATCATTGCTCTCTGCTGTACATGGAGCATTAGGAGTCCTGAGAAAGACATTGTCTTACATGGGCAGAAACCTCTGAGCTCTGAACACAATGCGTGGTTTTCAGTGGTATTGTCAACAGCGAGCGCTCTCGTCAAGATGCTGAATAATTCACTGTCAGCAAGTTTATGTGCAGTTCAAATATTTTGGCTGTATTTCTAATTTGATAGCTGAGTTTCAGAAATCTGCTTCTTATTTTCTGAAATTCTTTGAACATGCTGGATTAATGCTGGAATATTAGTTGTCTGTTGGAGACTGCAGGTACTAACACGAAATGATCGAGCAAAGATTCTCAGGCTTTGGGGAAAACATGTAATTGAGTCTTAACAATATAAATCTCTCGTGTGTGAGTACCGTTTGAAATAAATGGCCTCACAACTTGCACAGAATTGCAAACTACTTGAGCTCTGGCTATAGTGGCATAAATGACCAGAGGTCATTACAAAGAGATACACCTGCAATTTAAATGAAACAAACATAGGATTTCACAAGTAATAACTGTGCTTTTTCCCATTCCTTCTTCCAATTCTTTCATTAAAAGGTCTAGACTGTAGTCATCAGATGTACTGGTGCGAAATAGAAGTAATTTGTATTTAAGTCTTAATTCTGTGCCTGGACATGTTACCTCCCAATTATTACCCTTTCTCAATGTGTTGTCCAGCACATGCCCTGTGTCATAATGTACGTGCAGTCACCTTCGGCTTGAACCCAGATAGATGTTTGCAGCGCTTGGCTGTGCTCAAGGTGAGCCTGAAAGAGGAATGAACGTGCTGCATTCAGTGATGTGAGTTATGCCATATTGCAGGGCGGGGTGACATTTTGACATGGACCACATGGAAATGCAAAGTTTTAGAATAATTTCTTTAAAACAGGATTGAACTATTCTTTTTAAAGCCTTTTCCTCAGAAATACAAGGGTAGCTACTCTTGTAAATGTGAGAGTTGAGCTATTATGCCTGCCTGTAGGACTGCTGCACACGCATAGTGCAGATTTTCATGTATAGTGTGTACTTATGCTGTGATACATAGTCAGTGGGGATTGCTGGTTTTCCTCCACCCTCCCATACAGGCTTTATTTTTTTTTTTTCCCCCCCCTCAGAACTGTTAAATCTGCTTTCACTTTCTGGCTTTGCTTATGCTTCTTTGTTATAATAGTTCCCTGCACTGTATTAGCAAGTATTTCTTTCCCTCTACTCCGTATCTTTCCGCCTCTGCTGTAGATCAAATACTGCACGACTGGAGTTGAGAGAGGGTGCGCCAAGTTAAACTGGCCTCTTACTACCTCTGCCGGGGTTTTAAATAGGGTATTGCCATCTTGTGCTGTGGATGTATCATCCTTCAGCTTGCGGAGAAATAAATGTAAAGCCCTAGTTCTTCTCTCTATGGGAAATACTATTCATGGTAAATCCGTATCGGGAACGAGTGGTGGAAAGGTGTCTGGGAATGAGCGTGGCTGTGTTGGTGCAGCTCTGGGAGCTTCCTGGGGGTAGGTGCATGTCTGCACTCCCCATGTTACTGTGGGAGGGGAGCTCCGCTTACTCTTGTGATTTTGTAGCTTTTTTGTTGTCTTGGCCATGGATCGCTCTGCTGCTGCTTTAGTTTCCCACAGGTTTTCCAACCAGGCACAGAACAAAACCGACTGAATTCGCCCTTACTGGTTTTGCTGTTGCTCGCAGTGTTTTTAACAGCAGCATTCGGAGTCGGCTTACTGTTTGGGTTCGCTCTAAGCAGTGCTAGAAGCACCCCAGTGATCTTCCTGCTGAGTCAGGGCCGTAACTTCACTTCTAGCATCATTAACATTTGCAACACTCTTCCTGCAGTACTGGGCTGAGTAGATGACACCTTCCTGTGAAAGCTTTCTCCTCACCATGGGTGAGCAGATTTTTTCATCCCCTCTGTGGCAGTACTAGGAATATATCTGAGTCCCATTATGAATTCCCTTTGGTCTTATTGATGCTATTTGTAACTGTCAGTGTGGACCGCATCTTCCATTTTGTAGTAGGAATTTGATGTATAACGGGGAGATGGCTTGTAGAACTATGACTGTATTCAAGGACCATTAACGTTGCATTACTTCACTCTTCCTGAATCGTGGGGCTTGTGCCAGGAAGACTTTTGACATCCAGTGGACTCTTCTTACCAAGTCCTGCTTGGGGAGAGGAGTATTCCCACCCTGTACGGAGTTGGCTACAAATTCTTTGCGAGAGGACTCTCCTCTCACCAGAAACCTCAAATGAGGTGGAGAAAATAGAGGCATAACTTTGCCTTCATAGCAAATGGACCAAACAATGCAAGATCAGTCTGAGTTTGAAATCTGGTGTTTAATTTCTGGTTTAATTAGATCTGTATCTGCCCTTGTGCTCTGTAAGAATGCTTAAGAAATTCTATTCCCAGTCTTCTAGCTTCTTGTTTTATTACTGTATTGTCCTTGGAACGAGTAACCAGAGAGCAGGGCTCCCACAGCTCTTTGGCATGAGGCTGTCAAAGAGTTGAAGCATCCGGAGATGGAGGTTGCTGTCCCTGTGCCTGCAGTGGCAGGTGTGAATACAGAGTCTGTGTTATAAAGCATTAAAGGTCTCCTGGGCTTTGGGTGTCCTGTCTGTGTGATCTGGAGTGAGGACCGTTAATGTCATATCCTTGACCAAGATACTTTGGGGGGAGTGTGTGTGTGATTCCACGGCTGGATCTTCTGCTCATTGTTATAGATGTGTAATCCCATAAAAAGATGTGGAGCGAAGCAAACTGTCTACTTCTCTCGCTGCTTCTGCAGGTAGTCACAACAGGGTGATTTCTTTGGTCGGTGTAACCAGCAGGATGTAAGACAAACCCTTTAAGAGATTGTGCCAGAGCCCACAGGACGTGGTTCTGAATTTTTATCTTTTTTTACCTGAAACTGGATACCTGGAGCCTGAAAGCCATTGCTTGGTCCAGAGCAGCCTTGCAGGGAAGTGTTTTGTGTGCGTTGTTCATAAGAGGAAAACCCGGGGGCACAATTATAAACAGAGCCTGCATCACGAGCGGCTTTCTGGCACAGCACTCTAGATAGTGGAGGATGGATTCCAGATCTCGCTTAAAAATAGAGAGCTTGTGTGTGTACTGGGGAATGGTGAAAGGAGAGGGCAGTGTTGTGCAGAGGTGTTCAGCTGAGCACGGTCTAATGCTGAAGGAGACTTGGGAACATGACTTAGAGGGGCAGGCTGGGAGAGCTGGGTTTCTTCAGCCTTAGAAGAGTGAGCTGAGGGGGAATGTTGTTGCTGCCCTCAGCATCTAGTGGGAAGTCATAGAAGAGGTGAAGCTGGAGTCTACAGAGGTGTGTGGTGAAAAGCCATAGTTGTGAGCAATGTTGGGAAATCTGATTAGATGGTGAGGTGAGAAAAAGCTTTACCATGTGGGTGGTCAAACACAGGGACAGCCAAAAAGGTTGTAGAAGTATCTGTTGTTAAAGATATTCAAAATTAGACTGAACTTGATGCTGAGGAACCTGGTCTAACTTGGGATTTGGCCCTGCTTTCAGCAGGAGGGTGGACTAGAGGCCTCCAGAGGTTCCTTCCAACCTAAATTGCTTGTAACATTCATTTGACCCTGAAAGAGCGTATTTCCTCTACAGAGGGGATTTGATACCACATTAAGATAAAGACTGATGCTCCAAGACTGTTATGGAAGATGTCCCCTGTTGATTGAAACAGCTGTGTGAGCAGCTGAGTTACCTTGAAGGGAAGTTTTCACATCTCCCAGGGTGCCTGAAACTCAGTTTCCAGTAGCGGGATGGATTTAAAGCTTGGGCAACACTGTTTTGTGAGCACTCTTTCTGTGTGGCTGCTTTAAATTGCTATTGCACATGGTGGGGGAATACTGTTCGAGAGCCAGGACTTGATGTTTGTCTTGTGACCATTTGGCATGACTGTTCCCATTGCTTAAGCAGATATCTCTGCCAAAAGGACCTCTGGCTTCAGTTGCATTCGCCTGGGAGGAGGCATCAGTGCAATTCATCCCAGTCTTCCTGGGAGAGCTGCAATGTCCTTATGTGGCTGCAAAGATGCAGTTATCTTTGGAAACAAAATGTATATGAACAATCTATGTCCTCAGGTCAGTCCCCTGTCTTTCCACTCCTCCAAATAGACTTGAAATCATCGGTTTCCATCAACTTTAACACAAATCTCGGAGGGTTTGGGGTTTTTTTGTTTGTGTTTTTTTGGTTTTTTGTTAAAAAGCAAGCTTCATACAAGTTATGTGACTGCAGAAGAGATGGTTTCCAGCTTCCCTTGAAGGCTGGTGGTGGACTTCTGCAGGGAGTTTGTCTCAACTTAAGAAGTTCATGCTGGAGCTCTGGAGGAGCATGGATCCAGAGGAGATACCTTGGGAAATCAGGCTTCAGTAACTGAGTGCTTGGGGAGTTTTTGGTTTGGGTTGTTTTCATCCTTTCAGAGGTTGGTTTTATTTCGGAAAGAACCATTTAATCATAAAAACATGAAAGAAGCAAGGGTTAGAAAGGGTACGTTTTCCTCCTTAGGCAGTGTTTCCTAAATCAGGTTGTGACCCTCTTATGCAGGAATTTTGCAGCTGCTATCCTAAGGGTTGGAACTGTATCTGAGAGCCTCCAGAGGCAAAAGCAGAGGGTATTAAACAGATCCTAATACCCACTCGGGGTCCACCCCCCCCCCAGCCCTCAACAAAATGATCTCCTGCTTTTCAGGAATAAAGCAGCAAGCATTTGGCCGTGCCCAGTTTTCATTGTTTTGCTAAGCCGTTATGCTGGAAGAGATTAACTAGAGAGCGAATTTTCTCAGAAAGCTGATCTTGAGGGAGGCACAGAGGGAAGAGCCTCAGCACTGTGTCTTGAGGTAGGGAGCAAGCATGAACTGAGCACAGGAACATTAACCCAGTGCTGCCCACGTCATTGCAGCTGAACAGCGGACCGGACTGCAGTTGGCTCTGATTGTAGCAGATCTGTGTCTGCTGGGAAACTTGGTTTGTCTAAGTTGTGCCACCCTAGCACAAACTGCCCTTGTGGTTTTTTTTTTTTCCCTCATTGAAGATGGTTCATAGCAGCCAGGGAAATCACTTCTCTCCCTACCTTTCCCCATGTATTTGTTACATGCTCTAAACTTTAAAAAACTTCCTTGCCAGGCTTTTTCTTTTTCTCTCTGTTGGTGTTGTCATCTCTGTGCTCGTTTTCACTTAGCAGTGTGTTTAGCATCCTTGCTGCAGCTTCTCTCCTTTCCTTCTCTTGCCACCCTGGAATTTCATGGCTGCAAATTGTATGGCTGCAAAGCCTGAAAGTGGCCATGTTGCTATGTTTTCTGTACTCTTCAAAGAAGCATGGAAACCTGTCTTTGTTTGGTCCTAGAAGCATGGCACGCTGCTGCTGCTACTAAAGAGCAGCTTGCTTGTGGCACATCGTGCTGCAGCTTGGCTTAATCCTTGCTTGATACGCTTTTGAGATTTCATTGTTTCTCTATAATTAGGTGCTACAGAGGAGCTGAAAGAAATGACGAATTAGTGGGAGGGGGGTAGTGGGGAGAGCAGGTGGTGATCGAACTGAAGGGAGCTGCCAGAGAAGTAGGAGCAGCAGGGAATTAAATGGGAGGAGTCTTGAGTTCGGATGATTTGCTGCCGTGTACCCAGAAGGATTTAGTTTGGGATTTCATTACTGTTCAAATAATGCCATATACCCATAACAGATTGGGTCCCTGTAGGCTGGGGCATTGTCCAAACACTTAGTGAGAAGCAGTTTTTGCCCTGAAGTCCCAGCGAGCATCGATCAGGCAGGCTCAAGGAGTGGGAAGGAGCTGTAGCATGCACGGTCCTGCTTTTAATTAGTCTGCATCTATTGTTTCTGGTAGTAACATCTTAAAAAAAAAAAAAAAAAAAAAAAATCCAACAAAAAAAAACCCAAAACACAAAGCCATTCTTTGTGTAGTCACTTCTATAAAACCCTGGACTTCTGTCGTCTTGTGAAAGATTTGGTCTACAGTAGTGGTATCATGTCTGGATTGTAAGAAATGTCTCTGCCAGTCGTGCTTACACCAGCTGGGTTTAACTGGCACAGAAATCTTGGTACGTCATGTTGTGGGGGGAAGCAGGTGTGTGCTGAAGCTATTGAGTGCCTGAGATATCCAGAAAGAGTCTTTGAGCACAGATACTCTTGTATTGATGAGGACTGTGCAAGTAGCTTTAGAGATGAAAATATGCCCCGCAAAACTAACTGAAGAGTGAAAAGGGTTGTGTGGCAAGACAGTCTCTGAGGTGCACAGTCGTGTATTCTTACAGCATCTGGCTTGTGTTTTCAGCCTTTATTACTATGCATCAAGACATCCAAAGAAAGAAATCATAATACTGGTGCTTTGAACATGTCAGCAGCAACGTTTCTTCTGGGATCTAACTCTTTGCAAAGGAATGATACAGGCACAAATGTATTGTTTTCTGTTCTGACTTCCAAAAGCCTATTGCTGTAGGGAGACCAGCAGTGCTAGGAAATGCAAACTCACTTCTCCTGCCTTTGTCACCACTTCTGCATGCTCTGCTGTCTTTGTCTTGAGTCACTTTGTTGTGTTTTTTCACTTTTTTTTCCCCAAAGCAGCAGCAGAAAAGTTTAGAGAAGCAGGTACTGGGTGGAAAGGAGCAGGTCAGTGCAACCCAGGATACCCACTGGGTGAGAATACATCTGTGCTGGGGCTGCTGCTTTCATGTTGGAGTCCTGCATCTTGTACGTGCCGGGCAAAGCAACCACAGGGAGTGTATGTAGAGGTTTGCTTTTGGGATGTTTGTCCCGTGCTTAATACTGTGTATTTCAGCCCTGCTCCCCAAACTCAGCTGTCAAAACCTCTTCCCGTTGCTTTTTCTGGGTGCTTTTTGTTAATGTCTGCCTAGACTCTTCCATCATCTCCATCCTTTGCTAAAGACTCTGCTTATGGCACTCAATCTTTATTTTCAATGTCCCTTGGAAATATTCTTGCCCCTGTTGCTATCCTTTTCTTCTACTTAAGCTTCTCCTGGTAGCTTTGTTTTGCCCTCTGCTATGAATAGTCTCTGAAAAATAATATGCGTGCAAGTAATAAATGGCCTCAGTCTTGAACTTCTTAAAAACCCATTTGCTTCATGAAATAGTACAGCTTTAGCAACCTTGCCGTTTTGTGTTCTGCACATTGCTGCCTTCTGCTGTTAAAATGTAAACTCTTAAGTGCAGGGAATCAACTGGCAAGCTGAAGCTGTTGTCCCAGGTATACTTGCAATACCATATAAAGTGAAATGAAACTCCTGCAGTTCCGCTGTAGCGGGTGCTGGTTGAAGATTAGAGGAGCAGAGTCCCACAGTTCAGGACTTTGTAATTTATTTCAGCGTGACTTTGGATGGAGCAATTTTTCCTGTATCTTTCAGGGCTGGATTTCAAGCTCTTTCCCCCACCTGGCACTTTATTCAAGTTTGACTGTGACTTGGTGCAACTCACTGCAGGAAGACTATTGATGGTGGTTGTAGGGAGCTTCAGAAGTCTTTGTTTGAAGATGAGATTGCAGGGTTTTGCCCCCAGTTTATCTGAACAGACTAGGAAAAAAAAAAGTTTGCGAAAATGTTGTGCTTGACCTGTATTGCAGAATCTGGGAACAGGTTTTAGAGCGTTAAGAATAGGAGAATCTCGTAAAATAGGTGTTTTATTCCAAAATACTGACTAGCTGTTCTCATCTCCCTCATCAGCCCAAATGGGTTCAAGAGTTGTGCCTGGGATAATGAACAAAATAGCTGTGGGTTTATTTTTAATAGCATTTTCTTAGGTATTGGCAATAGGAAGCTCTTGAGCTGTTTTCCACCTGTCCTACCCCCTTTTTTATTAATTTGAATTTATTCCTTTTCAGTGAAGTGTGTAAATGCGGGGAACCGAGATGAAGGTAGAAAGGAAAGCCACGAGGTGTCCTGTTCGTGAGCCGTGAATGTTGCAACTGTTTCTGGAGGCCAACAAATACAGGCTTAACATCAACTAGATTTTAAGTCTCACTGCTGCTAACTCCTTTTGATATCAAAGGATATGATATTGCTGAGCCGTTTAAATCCAGAATTCTTATCCCTACTTCTAGCAGTTTGAACAACTGTACATTAAAATGTGGTATTTTTTCCCTATTTGAACTTAAACGTTTTCTCGCTGTGGTTTTCAACCCAGACGCTGAGGCTGTGTGCTACTATGGGAGAACTGGAGCTGAATGGTCTTGAATGAAGCCTACCTTGTGCCTTTGCATAAAATGAGGGGAGATGAGAACAGCAATTAGTACATAAAAATATTTGAAAAATCTAATTAGTGTTGGTAGCAAAGAGTGTGGCTTGTTTCGACACTTTGGGTGAACACATCAGGTTAAAAGTCCGTGTGACCTCAGTGGCCTTTCTTTTAAAAGCATGCAAGAAGAATCACTCCTCTGTCATAAGTAAGCTGGAGTCTGGGATTTTTTTATCTGCAAAACTGTAATGATCCTCATAAAGATCCACTTGTTTTCTTTTGGTTAGCCCAGCACTTCAATGTTGCAGCTGAGCTGGCCCGCGGAGTTGCACAGACCTGGAGCGGGGAGTGCCTGTGGGGTTGCCTTCGCTGGATTTTCACCTGGCTCTGCTGTCTTTACTAACTGGCACTTGTAATTTTGTTGTCTGACCTTCCTTCCTTTCTGCAGAAGTCCCGTAAGATGTTGCTAACTATCCATCTTTTTCACCCACAGGGAGTGGAGCAACTGCGGTGGTGCAGGCAGCCTTCTGTGCTCCAAAGAAGGAGAAGGTGGCAATTAAACGGATCAATCTTGAGAAGTGTCAGACGAGCATGGATGAACTCCTGGTATGCAATCAAAATTGTCTGGGGAGTTGTATTTCAGTTAGCATAATCTCTATGTTTGCTAAGTGCCTTAAATAACCTTTCTTGAGGTGGTGTGAGGGTGAGGGGACCCGACTGATTTCACTAGAGTCAGTTCAGTTGTCCTGGTTGTGGGACACAGTACTTAAAATGTTAAAAAGATCAATTGTTGGAGAACTTCAGGCTATTTGTTTAAGGCTAAGCACTTTGTATAATCCCTTTGTTTTGAAGAGAGTTAATGTGCAAGTGTGAAGCTCAGCTGTACCCACAAGAGCTCTGTACTTTGAGGGGCGCCCAGAGCTGTGTGCTTCCAGAATCTTTAAAATTTAAGGGAATGGTTTTGCTTTCTCTCCCTTTCCTGCAGTTCTTCACTTTTTTTTTCCCTTCACCTGTTTAGAGAAAAACTGAATAAACTAGCTCTTGTTCCTAATCTCTTTCTGGTACTGATGCCAGCTAAGGGATCACACTGACATATTGCAGGCTGCCATATGGAAACCCCCACTAATTCTGAGTTCAGGACAGGAGGTAAGAGTCCTTTGGAGCTGTAGCTCTGTAATTTTCTTCTGCTGTGTGCCTCTTTTCTCAAGATTTTCTCAATGGGAAACAGCTTCTGGCAGGTAGCTGTGGTAACTAAAATTTCTTTTTTTTCTCATCTGGCTTGTATGTTGATGGGCTTTGTCATCTTTCCTGTGTATGTGAGCTGGTGCTTTTGTAGTGCAGCAGCTGTCACATGCACCTCATGTGGAAGGTCCCTGGATTTAAGCCAGGCAGAAATGGGCATTCCTGTGAACATTGAGGTGTCTCCACTAAAGGCAAGAAAGCTCTCGTGGGTAAAACTTTCCGTAGTGAATATTGACTGGCAGGGATTGAGGAAAGGCAGTGAGATGAGGCCTTGTACCACCTATCCTTTTAAAGCAACTCTCTAGGATTTTTTTTTTAATCATACCTGTCTCTCTTTCCACTTGCATCTTGACAGCTTCTGTAGTGTTAACCCAGGCTTTTGTTTTGGTGCTTGCAATTAGAAAGTAGAACAGAGACAGAATTCAGGAGTCCTGGCTAGCTCTACACTTGTGTGATCTTCAGCAAGTCACTCGAACCACGGTTCCAGTTTCCATCTAGTGACTAATGCTATTTTTATCATTATAGGTATCTGCAAATCTCCTCTTGTAAAGAGGAAAGGCTCCATCCAAGCTGCCACATTTCAGTGTGCCTGTGAAGGGTTGCATGTAAGACTCAAGATGACCTGCGTTCAAATCCTCTTATGGCTCGTGCTAGTGTAGGAGTTTGAGATCTCTTGCCTTTTCACAGTCGCTCTTTTTGTCCTGATACCATCCCTTGGTATTCTTTTCAAGGCTCTTATGTGGCTTGTCCATACCGCTTTGCCTCAGTTGTATTCCTAACTGTATTGTCATGATGTAGTAATTGAGATTGTTAGTGTTTGAGTAATTGCCAATTCCAGCTAAAAGGGTTAGGTTCAGAAAGATATGCTGCAGGGACTTGGCATGTAATTTTAGATAAGTACTTCTAATTGCATATTTTAAATCTCTGGCTGACCCATTCCTCACAATGATTTTTCTTGTTACGGGTAGGACTGCAATGAATTGCTGTTGTCAGCTCTCCTAAGCTTCAAATTTTGCGACCAGATCTAGTGCAGGTCCTTCTGTAGGCTTGTGTATAGGTCTGTTGTGAAGGCAAACATTCATGTCTCAACATCATGTGGCAAATACTGTTCATTAATGTCTGGGATGAAGACAGGAAATTGAGGTCTTCCCATACCTGCTGTCAGTAAACAGACTTTTCATGACTTGCCTTGTAGCATTTTATAGACAGCAACACAGGCATTAAGTGGCTCCAACTGACAAATTTGGACATGGCCTATAAAAATAACTGCTTTAATAGTGAGACATTAGGTCAGGAGACTGTGCAAAAATGCAGAGGGAACCTGATGATAAACTGTTCTTCGGCCAACACCAGTCGATTCCTTGACTGGCTTAAGGTCTTCCTTCTCAGACTCAGATGTGGTAGTCCATGAGTGGTTCTCCTTTTCTGTGTACCCCAGAAGGCAGATTATTAACCTGTTCTTTGAAATAAGCCTCTGTACCATGTCTTTAGTTGTGCTCCCAAAGTCTGTAGCCCCTCTAGAAAACTTGCGTGTGATTTAAGGAGCACGGGTAAGTGATTAGTGCCTGATATTTCAGAGGAAAGTGCAAGAATCAATCTCTGGGCAATTTTGGGATTATCTCTCCCCAAACAAGTTCTTGTCTGGGCCTGTAACAGTTGAGCTTTACTTAGCCAGATTTAAGTTGACCTCTTAATTATTTTTGAAAGCTCTTTAAAAATGCAGCTATAGATATTCTTGAACTTAAAATTGTGGAGGGGGGAAGAGGATGGTTCTGACCTGTAGCAGCGTCCTGGGGCAGTGGTCGCCAAGGTAGACGTGTTGTGTGAAGAAGTGTTTTCCCTGGATTTATTCTGACTTTGTCAGTTTATTGGGTGTCATTTCCCAGTGCGAGAGCCGAAAGGATGGATGTTCCTGATTTCCCTGCTCTGTGCTCTTACCTTCCCTACTTTTTATCTTGTCTTCATATTTGCTTTTTCCCTAAAGTAAATATTCTCAAGCTTTTCAGTCTTGTAGTCTCCCTTCATGGCAGTTTCCCCGATCAGTTTAATTACCTTTTTTGAGCAACTACTTGTTATTGCTGGATTTTTTTTTTCTTCCAAAAAATGGAAATGTAGAGTCCTTGCAGATTACAGTGGTTTTAAGAAGCAAGTGCAAAGAGAAATACGATGAATTCATACTGGAGTATGTTATGCCCCCTCCTTGCTTTCTCCTCTCCTCCAATGCTGTTAAAAGCATGAACTTGGGCTTTTATTAGATCCATTATCCTTTTATTGTGCTGAAAGTATCTGAGCACAATAATCAGCTTATGGTAAACTCTGATGTACCGCTTGGGGTCAGGACAATGCTGTTGTGTTACAGCACTGCCCAGTCATCAGGCAATGGGATAGAAAAGGGAAAATTGTGCTTAAATTCTTTTTTAATTTTTCTTTTCTACAGTGCTTCAGATCCATAGACTTCTCTGAAGCAAGCTTGTTTATTCCCAGAATCTGTAGCAAAGAGGGTAAAACAGTGTCACGTTGCTTGGGAGAGGGTAGGGAGGGCGGCAAACAGTTCTGCCATCGATAAGGATGACTTTCTTCTATGACTCTTTCAATGGCCATGCTGCGAAAGGCTGGTGCTTCTATTTCTTGGGGTGGAGGAGACGAGGAAGGTTAGTTTGGAGTGGGGTTAGGAAATGCACAGTAAGTGGCTCTATCACTAGCTGAATGGATGAGTGGCCTTGAGCTTCCTTTAAGCTTCTATAGCAGCAGGTGCCCAGAGGTCAGGGAATCTGGGAGCACCTCCTAGCTTGTGGAGATGCCATGCTTAGGGTGATTAAGTGGTATGACTTGGCTCGTTAAAGGTATTGATCTTGATCCTTGAATCTCGACATACACTTGAGTTGTGTGGGTGGTCAGGGATAACCTGCACACTTTGCAAATGCTGCATGACATTTTAGGTTAATGCAATGGATTAATTTATTGCTGCTACAGGGTATGGAAATGTAGGAAGGACCAATTTTGTTGCATCGTGAGCAAACCAACTCAAGGGCATTCAGCTCTTCAGCAGAACTGCTAATTGCTGTAAAGAACGTAGACAGGCAGGAGTAATGCAGTGCAAAGATGTGGCTCTTTCTAGCCCAGCTGCTGAATTAGGTGATGTTAGTCAGGAATTTATTTCAGTGCTTGATTTTTCTTTTTTCTGTACATTTTTGCATGCTCCCAGATCTTTTCTAGATGGCATGTGGGGTTCAGCTGGAAGGGAAGTACAATATAGTTTATAATGGTTCTTGCTCACCAGTGTGACTGGAAGTGGAGTGTAAGGAGAGGTGGTCAAATACAATGTTGTCTACAACTGGTCTTGGGCTTTTTGATTTGTTACTGAAGTTCCACTTCTTACTTGTCTTGCAGCCCACAGTAGTTAACAAACTTATGCAGCATTTGGTGTGTATTTGGAAACAGTCTGCTCATGTGGTGTATTTCACAGCTGGATGCTGTTCACTGCTGCGTTTTGCTCTTACCTCTCCTTTCCTTTGTGGGAGGCTGGTTGTGTTGCTGCTGTTGCCGATCCTTGAAACACAGTGGTATAACATCTCCTTGAAAATAACCGTGCCTCAAGCTTTCTTCTTGTATAAGTGTTTTCTTGTTTTAAAGAATTATTGATCTAAAAGGCCTTAAATCTCCCCTCTGTCAGCAAACTCTGCTTCATATTCATGCAATTAAAGCTGAGTTAGCTTTCTTTCATCCAGATGGGTTTTTTCCTCCATGCTTTGAGTAGCAGATGACATGGGTTGTCAGCTTAGCAGTTAGTAGGAATGTTGAACGGCAGAGGGTGGAACATAAGCTATGGGGTATTCCACATCGGGCTTTCCCAGCTGGGGGGAGCTGCTGCCTGTTTAGTTCCTAGGGTGATTCAACAGGAGGCAGGTTCAGGAAGGAGCATGGGAGATGTGGCGTTGCTGCTCCTAGGAAGAGACTCCAAACTCTTCCTAGTCCAGAGACGGATAGGACTGGGCCTTACAGGCCTACACATAAGAGGAGTGAAGTGAAGTGAATACTCTTCCACTGCTATGGTCAGAGGGCGGTTAAGGAAGCCGAGGGAACAAGTTTAACTGCAATAAAAAGAAATGTCCTTTTGAATTTCATACCTGGGGAGCTCGCTGCCAATAATATGGAGATCAAACATTGTGTGAGATTAAATAAATCAACCTATAGTTGAGAAGGTTAAGTTAGATAGGATTTAAAAAAAAAGGATTATGAACTCCCCTGGTTTAAAGCATAAGCCAACTGTTAACTGCCCAGGCTTAGTCAGAAGTCTTCCCTCTGGGCAGATAATTGTGTAACTGCTTGTTACAGGGTTTTACACCTTCTTTTGAAGACTTGTATAGGATATTGAACTGGCTTTGATCTGGCAGGGCAGTTCCTACAAGTCGATTAACCAGACTATAAGGTTGTTGGGACCAAAGCAGCAGACTGCTGTAGAAGTAATACAGGCATTTTATCCATGCCTCTCATCTTATGGGAATTGCTATTATAATTCCATTTCCAGTCCTGAGGACCTTTACACTTGCTTCCGGGGAAAAAGTCCCAAGTGTTAGTGCTAGAGAGTCCAATGTATAATACATGGCTTCTGCATGGTTATTTGATATGCCGTGTTATGTGTTTCTTGCATGATGGGATTGCAGCTTTACAGAAGACTTAAACCTAAGCTGGGTACCGTTAGTTGTACAGTAAAGTTCAGTATAAACATCAGGATTAATGGTGGGTGAAATCCTGAACGTAGAATGTCTTCCTTCACTTGGACTGGATGAGCATGAGATAGTGCATGAAAGTAACTTTGGAGAGTTTGCAATTGACTGCGTGGACTAATCACAAATTTAAGGTGGTGTTGAGCTGTAAACGCTGGGTATTGATCTGAACAACTGTAAGGGTCAGTGATATATTAGTTGGCGAAGTGGGTAAAGCTGGCGTCGCTTGTACCTGTGAGATGAGTCAGTCACTTGCCTATTTGCTTTGTGGCTGAAACCAAGAAAAAAATGGGTGCGTATGAATTGCTCTGTCATAAGAGTTTTAAACGTCTGCTTCCTTCAGTACGTTGTCACTAATACTGCAGACCTTGAAAGAGGGAACGGCCACTGAATGATGCTGAAGAATAGACATTGAAATGGGCAACTGCGGAATGACTTGCCACAGGGGTGGTTTGTTCCTATCACCTAAGATTCATTTCTGGATGATGACTTTTTCTCTCTTTAAGGATTGTTTCTTTTTCTGCTGTTGCTCTGGATGGGCTAATCTAACCCCTTTTTAATTGTGCCAGTCTATCTTCTGTAGCCACACCTTGAGGTAAGGAACTGAATTGGATAATCTGGACATGGAAGTTGGATCACAATCTCTGATTTTGAGCTCTGTGCTCTTTCCCCATCTCCTTCAAAAAAAGTCTCTCAAGTTGATTGTGGTAGGGGAACATGTTTTGTTTTTTTTTTTTATGCTGATGTTTAAAAAGGGGAAGGAATATTCTCAATTTTACAGCCTTTTAGTTGAATGATTAGAATTTCACTTGGAACAAAATTTGAATAGTTACGGCTGCCTGTAGGACCAGAGCTCTAAATCTTGCTTTAAAAGGTTAGAGGAGAGCTTTAATGCCTTGTACCTCGAGATTTCAGCTGAGAGATAAGTTCTTTGCCAGCCACAGTTGGAGCATTGGTGTATTTAAGGGGGAGATCACATCTGACCTGCTTTGATTTCCCCCCGGGCGTGCTTTCCTCCCCCAGTTCTCTTACAGTCTTGATTGGCTACCCTATTTGAAGGCAAGTTGACAGCTTTCTGGATTCCTGTGAAGTTGCAGGTAGCCACATAAAAGCAGACTGCTGCTGTCTTGTATCTCTTGAGTTCATGTCAACATGTAGGAAGTAAAACTAAATAAAGCAGGATTTTCATCCTTGTATTTGAGAGCAAGTGTCTTTGAAATGTGCCTCAGGGGCAGATAAACACAGAGAGTAGAAGGTGATGATGTGAACAGAAAATACCAGTAAGAAAGTTCAGCTAGTAGCTTAAACACAGTCTTAACCTGCTTTGTATCTCTGCTCCTGTTAACTCAAGTGTCAGGTGTATGTCAGTGGGCAAATAAACCCACTTCCCAAATAGCAGATCTCCAGAAGTATGTCTGACTTACAGGAGACTAACAGGTTTCTTATGATTCTAAGTTATACTTCACAGCAGTTTTATTAGTGTTTCACAAGCCTTGAATTGCTTCTTTTATTGCCCACAGAAGTACTGAAAACATTCATCAGAACCCGTAATGGAAGACATGGAGGCCTTTATGGCTAATCCCAGTCTATTTGCTTTTGGTATTTGACAGTGCAGATATTTTTAATATCTAGCCCAGGGTGAGCATGTAACCGTCTCCAAACCATTGCCTGTGTCTAGACATGTCTTTATTGGTAATTCATTCTCCATAGCTGAGCAGAAAGCAGTGTAATTTATGGATCCTGAAATTGGGAATTGGCAGTAAGGCTGTGTCTCATAACTGAAACCATCTAGTGTGAGGGGTGTTTGTGCGTAAGCAACTGGATGGAAGAGCTGTCTACCATCCACTGGATCTGCGGATGGTTTGAGGGGTCTGTATCAAGTGACCCATGACTGTTGGCAGAGTGGGAATAAAGCAATGTTTCCAGCTGCTTTATTTTTTATATATAAAACTTGTATATAGCAGCCCAAATAAATTCTGATGTTTAGCACTGACATTATTACAGAGGTGTAGAAATTGCTGAGATTTTTATTAGGAGTCTTCCAATATAGTTTCGATGCTAGTGAAAATGAGGGGAGCACAGGTGTAACTTATTTCTTCTTTGTAATTTGGGGATAGCAGTCTTGTTGGGGAGGAGGTAGGGAAAGGAAATCTTTGTCTGCTATGACTTTGTTGTGTTTGAAGAGCAGCAAACGCTCCGAAAAACTTTGGAAATAGTATTAAAGCTGCGCTTACTACACACACAGAAGGGCTGTTGCTGCATTTTTATCCCCTCCTGCTCCCTTTTTCTGTAAGTATGCTTATGAGCAGAGCTCCCTGGCGATCCTTGACTGGGATTCCTGCCTTAACTACAGCTCTTCAGCCCTTGCATTTGTACTGCCATAGCACAGACTCTTGTATGTATGACAGAATTGGCTTGGTTTCAGTTATGCGAGGAAGTGTTTTAACCGCAAAGCCCACTGTGATTTGCCATGATCAGTTAAAACAATTGTATGTGTTGAGCCGCCAGGATGTTGGTACCCTCCGTGGGGGTGAAGAGGAACGAAGCTTTGATGTAGCCGGTGTGAGATTAGCCTGGAAAACCGTTGAAAATGGGGTTGGGGTCTGTGGGTGAGAGGGAAAGTCTGCCTGACTGCTGCTCTTTCTTATTGGTAATCATGTAAAAACACTGGAAATCATGGGCTGTGATGCAATTAATTGTTCAGACCTGTGCTATACTGTGTGAGAAATGGTTTAATCTGCCTGTGTTACACATCCACTAGCTGACGGAGGTGTTTAATTGCATAGATTGGGTTTGTGATTATTTATTTTCCCTCTTTGTGCACCAAAGCATATGACAGACGAGCTATTTTTTTTTTTTAAACTGTGCTTCCCCGCCCTGGGGAGCAGACTGTGGTAGTGAACGAGAGAGGAAGTTCTTGGAAAATAATAAAATAGTAACTAAGTGTCACGGAATGCCTGCAAAATGCTGTAGTACAGAGCTGCTTGAATGGTACAGATCTGATCCAGGTCTAGGCTCTTAAGTAAACTTGGCCCAGACTTTGTCTCACCATCTCCTGAATTCCGGTAGGATACACTAATATGTATAAAATATGCCGTGTTTGCATATATTTTCTTGTACTACTCTCTTGATCTCCCAGGGAGCTGGTTCAAAATATTTTGAGCGGTCTAGCTAAGAAAAGATAAAAACGGCTCCTCTAGATCATTTCTGAGAATGGTGGATTTGGGGCAGGCCTGGCTGATGGGATGATTAACCAGTCAGTGTCCTGCTTGCTTCTTTCCACTTGTGTTTCCTCTGGTGCCACTTGTGCACCTGTGGTGTTTTTAATTGTCAGAGAGAGAAGTTAGACACCTGGATTTGCTTGCATGTTTGAAAGAAAGAAAAAAAAAAAAAATCTTTAAAATGAATTTAAAACTTTAGGCTGAATGCTAATTCCAGGCTCAGGGACCAAGATTGTGTCAGGTTTATGGATCCCTTAACTAGGGGCTCAGTCCAGTGCTCTAGCCAAGTCCAAAATGATCCTAGGGTAAGCAAATGAGTTCAAAACTCTGAGCTCAATGAGCTCTGGAAAGGTTGTGTGAATGAAAAGTGTTGCACTTCTGTTTACAGACAGCAGCCCAGAGCTTCCCAACCAGATGGGTTTTGTGCAAGGGGTGTGACAGAAGGCACAAACCAGTCACTGAGTCTGACCTGTGTTATCCAGGGCCCCAGGTCCCATCCTTCCCCTGGTAGAAGTTTGAAGCAGGGAAGCAAAAAGAACATTTTTGTTGCCAGCTTTGTCTGTCGAGGGGTTTTCCTGCATTGTGAAGAAATCTAACTAGAAGGCATTAGAAAACTCCAAAGATGCTGATTTATTTCCTTTTTGAAAAATAGCTTGACACGAGTGCGTGTTTGCAAGGAAAGGAGCTGGAGCTGTCAGAGCAAGCAGAGGGTATTGTTTCAGGCTGTATTTATTTTCACGGAGTGGTTTTTAGTCAACGAGTATGCTACACTGAGATGAATAGCCACTCTTCAAATATCCTTTCCTGTTTAGAAGGATTCTTCTTTAATCTGCTTATTGGAGTTTCCTGGAAAGTTGGTGCCTCTTCTGAGGAAGCAGAAAGAGGAACCAATTGCGTTTGATTCCTCAAATGCACCTACTGCCTGAAAAGCAGTATTAAGGTGGATAAATCAACATTAGCATGTTTCTTTGTGGCTATGATTGCCAGCTAAACCCTTGCCAAGGGGGAAGCTATGTGCTTTTACGCTATACTCAATCACAAGCAGAGCTTTGTACATGAGCAGGAGAAGAATATGCTGCATCTGTGGGGTGTCCTAGGCATGGGTGAATCCTTCTCAGAGCTTTCTCTTGTACTTTGGTACCAGGGAGGTCTTGTGCTTAGAGGGAGGAAAGGATCAGGGTGTGAAGGGCCCTTGCTCTCCTCCTTCCCTGTGTGTCTGGGATTATGGCGCTCAGCTGAGTCTGTGTCATGGGGAGGGGGCTGACAGAGAGCAGTGATTAAACCTTTGAAAAGTAAGTGGCATCCACCTGTTCAGTGAAGGAATGTCTTAGTTGAGAGCAGAAGTTCAGGATATCGGGGGATGAGTGTCTGGCCTGGGTGGTGCTGGAGGGTACAACTTGACAGGTTGGGGGGCTTGGCTGAAGCTACCAGCTTGGCTGAAGCACAAAGGCCCAGCTGGGTGTAGTGCAGGGTGCCAGGCTTGGCTTAATGGACGGCTTTTGTCTCTGGACAGTCAAGAAACTGCGAGACTTTCTGTCCAAACTGGTGATTTGTGCTTGCATAATTGAAAAATCAGTCAATGCTTTCTGTGGTGGTGTTCCCCCCCATAACCTGGAAAACCTCAGCCCTTAGCCCATAACCAAATCTAAGAATAAGCATGACCAAAACTCAAACAATTTAATATCTGAGCATATTTCATATTGTACTCCATCTGTAGTAGTTCATGACTTTCTAATCTCAAACTGATTTCCCTCTTCTTCCAGTATGACAAAAGATATAGCTGTCCTTTGTGCCTTCAACCTGATTGAGCTAAGCCATCTGCTTTCCTGCTGGGAAGAAACATTAGGAATAAGAGGCTCTTTTTTCCTAGAGGCAAATATTTCTCTTTCTCATCCAAATGATAGTCCTCAGCAGATTAAGCATCTGTTGTGTAATGTCTCACTGAAAGGAGGAGTCAGCATGGACTTCTTAGGTAACAAACTGGTGTGAATTTTCGGGAATATTCTGTTACAGCTGCATGCAGGTGTCTTGGTTATGACCACTTTGCCCTTGTCGAGGGGTTTTTGGTCAACTTTTTCTTCTGGACAGACAGGAAGAGCACCCTAAAATACCTTTGGGCCCTAGTATGATGCAGGCTGAGTGTTAAGAGTATTTCTGGATTTTCTACGTTTAGCTTCTAGGTATCCTTTTTCTTTGCACCCTGTTTGAACATTGTGTCTTGAGGAAGGTAACTTCTGTGCCCGAGGAATAATAATCACTGGGTCCAACTGCTAATGCTTTCTTTTTCTCTACAGAAAGAAATTCAAGCCATGAGTCAGTGCCATCACCCCAACATTGTATCTTACTATACATCGTTTGTGGTGAAAGATGAGCTTTGGCTGGTGATGAAGTTACTTAGTGGAGGTGAGTGGTCCAATTTCTTTACCCTAAAAGGCAACGTAAAAAGCTGTCTTGCTGTAATACCCTTTCCTTTGTTTACCCCCTAAGCTTCCCGCTTGTGAATTAAGACATTTGAATAACAGTAACTTCAACCCATTCAGCTCAAAAATAACTTCTCATGTTATGTACATCAGTAGTAACACCTAACTACATGACTGTGCTAGCTTCTTTTTCCCCTCCTATTTTGTATATTTTACAGTATTTCATAGAGTTATTTTGTGTTTGCTGAATGACTCACTTGAGTATTTGAAAACTGGAGTGTATGACTTCAGAAGTTGACAAGAGAAACTTAAGTGCAGATGTAGTAGTTGAGACCATCCTAAGCTTCTAGAAAATAAGTCTCACTCTCATCTTCTCAAATGATGGATTTGAAATGGTGCTTCTCAGGTGGTGATAACAAAAGTTTCTTCATCTTGCTCTGTAAGCCTAGGATAAGCTTTTGAACTAGAGAGATGTGCAACTAACTCCACTGAGCCCAACCATTTCCACTAGCTTTATTGTGAGAATTGCAACTCCTCTTGCAAGGCTGGTTCCTTGACCTTTTCCTCACTTGCAGCTTGGAGGCCTGCCTGGTGCTGATGGCTTGTTGGTAACCAGCCATTCTATTGATTTTAACTTATTTACATGTTGGCTGCCCTTGTGAGGAACTTTGAATCACCTCTATTTTGGGCAGAGCTACTCCTATAATGTCAGTGTATGGCCTTAAAAAGGGAGAACATCAGTGTCGGTGCAGCTTGATTTGTATAGTGTCAATCCTCAGAGCTTGGGTTACTTTTCCCACTTGTTCCAGTTGACAAAATAACTGGGAATACTCGGGGCAATTTCAAATTACTGCCTAGTTAACACAGAGCCAGGAAAACTTCCCCTTTCTGGATTTATTCTCTCAGACACTGGAGAAACAGCTTTTTTTTTGAGAGAGAGAGTTTGAAAACTTCTTATCAGTAATGCTTTATTTGATGTCATAATATTTTCCAGGATCCCTGTTTAAGTTACAGTTGAGACAAGAAATGGAATCAAGTTCTGGATGATAACACAGAGGACTGTTGCTAAATATTAGGCCTGTCTTAAGGAAGATTTGATTTTCCTGGCACCCTAGTGAAAAGGAATTGAAAGCTGAAAAAAAATCCCTGCTTTTTTGCTTTTTAAAAAAACTTCTTGGCTTCTCTGTTCTTGGCTTAATACTGAGGACTGTAAAATGCCAGAAGATGATGTGAAAAAAATCTGGCTAAACCTGTTGGCTTTTTCCACAAGAGCTCGACAATGACAATAAAACATGTGTCTTTGAAGATCTTAGAGAATTCTAGCAGTTCTCTTGGGGGCAATCAAGTTTCATGCCAACTTAAGTCTGTCTTAAAGGGTTTTTAATGTCTCATGTGCTCATGTGTCATTAAGCAATACCCTCTCTTTTCTTGGAGGGACACGTAACAGGTCATTAAAGATATGACGGCTGTTTTTCTGTAGAAAAGAATCCCCTGCCAGCTCAGTGCAAGTAGTTTTGCTCTGTGTATAAAAAGTGTATCTATGGGAAGGTTTCCACAACATGAGGAAACGGTGTTTCAGGGGTGCAGGAGAGGAGGCAGCGATGTTCTTGGCCTTTTTCAAGAGAGTACATAACCTCTTTGAAGAAAATGCACAGCTGCCTTAGCTAGTATTTTCACAGCAGTTTTCTTTCAGAACAAAGTCTGGATTAGGCTTGTCCTTGAACCTCCAAATGTTGTCTCTTGTTTGTCCTTGTTTTTGTGTGGGGTTTTTTTTTGTGTAAAGCTGGAAAAATCAGACTCTTCATGGACCATCTTTTCATATCAAGGCACCACAAATGTAAAGGCCACACTGGAAAATTTCTGGAAAAATAATCATTGCTTCAGAACCAGCCTCTTGGTCGTGTGAATGATGAGCTGCTTGTCATTTAATATTCACTTTGAATGGGCTTCTACATTATACAGACTGATAATTGACCCTCGTGCAGCTCTGGCATTAAGCGGGGTACTTTCAGTAAAGTAGTGCTGTGAAATCTTACTGCTTCTTACTCTGTTGCATATGTTGAAGACTAGGGTCATACAATAAAAGATGGACTAGTAGCAGTGTAATTCCCCCCCCCCCCCCCCCCCCCCCATTTCCGTGAGCCAGTGTTAAATTTTCTCACTTAAAATGAATCATTTGAGGGCTGGAGGAATTGCTAAAATAGATGGAAAGACTTTGAGAATGACCTGTCACTACTTTTTATGCAGGAGGGTACCTTGAGAGGTATTTTTCAGCAGTTTTCACTTTATACTTTTTTTCATGGCTGTACTTCAGAAATCTCATTTTAGATCTCATAGGAAAATTCTACAGGACAATCCTGAGGATGGGGGAAGAAACTTGTGTATTAAAGCTTTCTGACTGAAGAGCTTTTTCATTCAGTTTTAATAAGACTATTTCCAGTTGTTTTTAGGCTGAGTGATTTATGTAAGAGACACTTTAAAAACTGCTTCTCATTCCTTTCAGCTTACTTCTTATCAGTAATAAAGTGGCTAGTTTTGTGGTCATCTGTCATCCAGTGGGAAAAATAATGATCTGAGCTTCTCAACAGGAAAAACCCTTGAGCTGTTTTTATAAACCAGAAAGGGAAAAAAAAAAACCTCCAAGGTGCACCCTAACTCTTTCATTCCACCTAACTATTCAGAGAGTATAGACTGAGATTCGTACATCCCAGTAAGCACATATGAAATCTGTTTTGATGGCATTCTGTATCTTGATTGTGGCTTTTGTACTTGAGAATTTCTTCTGGGTAAAAGTTGAGAATGTTAATGCTTCTCTTCCATCCGTGTCAGCCTATGCTGGCATGTGTTTTCAGGCTGAAACTAGTTTTAATTTCAGTCTACTTACACTGACCTTATTACTTTGATAACAACCCACAAGACAGACCAGTCTGTAATGCAAGTCTTTTTTTTTTTTTGGTTGTTGTAAGTGCAATTTAATTTATTTGCTGGTTGCAGTCATTTTGTTGAAATCTTCACGTAGTCATATATACAAGTATCTTAGAAATGTCTCTAAGGGAAAATACTCTAAATCCATGAAGCGTTATTGTCTGAAAACAGTGCCTTGCTCCTCTGAGCAGCCAGCTGGTGCACTCAAAGGTAGCTTAATTGCCTGACTGGCATTGTTGCTGAAACTGAACTGTTTGTCTCTGCTTTGCAAGTACTGTGTTGGTGGAAGATACCATTTTCCATCTTTGAAAGTTGTCATCAGTGAGGAGGTAATGTTGGGGAGTAACACGTAGAACTGCTAATCTGCATCACAGCCAAGTCAGACAGGCTGGTTGAAGTTACTGCTGAAAGCAGTTTGAACTGGCAGATTTGACACCGAAGCAGATGTAGAGCATAGCTGTTGTTGATGGCAGAAATGTGGCTGTGATGATATCCAGCTGGTAGTGACAAGAGGTGCTGGTGTGTCCAGTTATTCCGACACCCTCTTTCAGATCTGGTGATGTGTGCCTGAGTCAGGTTTGTGAAGTATCTGCTGTTTCTGTTCCCTTCAGCAGAAACTTCAGACCCTTCCCTCCAATGACGAAACTGTTTTGTAGGGATCTAAGCTTAGCAATGTCAACTTGGCACCCCGGCCTTTTGGTCCAATGTTACTCCAAACTAAACTCCAATGGCTATTTCTAGACAATTGCTGACCTGCTCTTTGCCTCGCTGGCATTTCGCTGTCGTGAATTTTACTCATGCCTTTTTAAAGCCATCTGAAGCCCAGTCCTGCTCTCTAACTTCTGTGGCTTTTTAGTAGGAAGAGGAGCAGCTGTCCTTTATGTTCTTGTGCCTTTTCTCATTGTGACCTGTTTGCTCCCCTAAATTCTCATTGGTTTTAACAAGAACTCTCATTTCACAGGTGACCTAAGGCTGTGGCTAACTCTACAAAACAGTTGCTCGTAGGAAACAGCCATCTGTGGTGGCTTGCTACATCACACAACAATTTTTACTGTCCTAGCCTACAGCAGATGAGACCTCCAAAATATTTTTAAACTGTGTAAATCCTTTAAATATTGAAACACTTCCAGATAGGGCTCTCGGATCTTCTGCCTTCTTGAAGGCTCCTAATTAAATCTGCTAAGAAGATTACTGTATTGAAATAGTTAAACCTTTTATTTTCCCAAAGTTTTTAAGATTATCTAATCAACCTCTTACTTCAACCTTTGATCTTGATTATCTGATGAAGTTGCTTGGCTAGCAGTTCAGCAAGCCAGACCAAAAGGGAGGTATGTGGCAAGTCTTAGTTCTGCACCAGGGAGGCAGGACATCTTGTTCTACTTTTGCCATGATCTCCGATCTGGCCACTCCTAATTCCAGCAGTGAGTTATGATCAAAGTGTAAGCCACAGGTTATTAGAAGTCCTCATGTTTATGTTGAATTATTTTGTTAGGAGAGCACTATGCTATTTTGAGTCCATCTGGAGGGTTTTTTAATTTTATTTGTAGAGACACAATTTCAAACAACTAAGGATGGGGTAAGTCAGAAGCAGGAGATGGTAGGGACTGTACATGATTGCAGAACGCAGAGTGTGTAGATACATTGCCACTCCTAGCTATAGTAGGAAAAGCATGAAAAAAAATAGTTTGTCTTCAGATTTTCTCCTATAAATGTCTTGGTCCCAGCTGCAGTAGGCTGTTTTGCCCCCTTTACTGTATTATCTTGCTTCCTGCCTTAATCTTGTATTTCTTACACATCCATGCAAGTGCTCTAGAGGGAAGGAGGCAAGAAGTGGAAGTTTCCTTAACTCGCACTCTGTGCTGAGGTGGTTTATCCAGGGTTAAGAAGAAACTTCAAAACCAGAAACCCCAGCAATCTACTTAGATGTCTTTTCCTTTGTTTTGTATAACTTGTTTTCCTTTAATTCGGTGCTCTTTTGCTGTATCTGTATTCCTCAGCCCCAGAACAGAATCCAAGCAGCTGTTCTTCTTCTGCATTTTCTTCCTCTGTTTGCCAGAGGCTGACAAGATGCAGATTTAATTCTTGGCTCTGGTGACAATCAGGCTCACCGAAACCACTGGCTTCTGCTGAGATGTCTTAAAAGAAGCAGCAATGAATCCTGCCAACTCCCGGTTCTCAAAGATGCAGCATGTTCAGCATCAGTGTCCACCAGGTTTGGGGCAGATCTTGATTTTCACAAAATTGTGTAGTTATCTCCAGCACTGTTTTCCAGCCTATTTGTGCCAGGCCTCTAAATGGCAAATCAATGCAGGTACTGCTACCTGCTTTTTTTTTTTGATGGAAATTAAGTTAAGAGTATTAAACTTTCTTGTTCTGCTTGCCAGACAAATTTAAAGGAGGAGTTTTCTTTGCATTTAACTTACCCTGTATCTTTGTCCTGTCACTTAGGTTATAGCATAACATGCAAGATATGGTTCCCGCAGCAACTAGCACAGCTGTACATTTCTTTTGCCTCTGGGGGCATGTAAAATTCCAGCCGTAATACTCCTGCATTTATCTGTAATCTTATTCTAACCAAGCTTTCCCTTCTGCTCAGGTTTTCGTACCCTTCTCGGCTTCAGCCCCGTGTGCTAAAGCATTAAGCAGCATGGCTGATGACTGTCACGTGGATACTTTCTTCCTCTCCTGAGGAGAAACGTAAGAAGCAGGTTTCCTAAATGCTGTTACTCCTGCTTGCTGATGTAGGTGAGGTCAAAGAAATGCACTCTGGATTTGGAAGAGGAAGTTGATGTTTGTGGCGGCTTGCGGTTGAAAGTGAATCAGTAGAACAATTAGGACTTCTTGCCCCAAGGGTGTGATTACACAAAAGTTTTCTCCAGCAGCTAAGCTGGTTTAAGAAGTTCCTGGCTGCTCGGTCTCCACCCTGCCTGGAAAACTGGATTACCAATTACTGCAGTGATCTCATTTACAGTATGGCTTCGTAAGCAGATGCATTGGCACAACAGGGAGGTGGTGAACCATGGAACTCTTTAATCTCATTTTGCTGCCGAAGAAAACACTGGAGTAGCACAAAGTACAGGGTGTTGAAGGAGACAGTTTTACTGGGTACATGTGTGGGGGGCAAGACAGGATTGCATTTACTCGGTTTCAAGACAGTCTATTGCAAGTGGTCTGCCTGATGTCAATAGACAAAAACTGAATATCCCTCTCTTACAAGTTCAGGGTATTGGTCTGCTCGTGGGTTTCTTGTGTCTTCATTGCTTAGATACTGCTGTCATGGGTGGAAATCAACTACTTGCTTCTGGAAAGTTGAAACTGGCTTCTGTGGATCGTCAGGCCTAATCAGATATACTCTAGCCATGACAAAATGGGAAAGATGAACTGTGGGGCTTCCTGCTCTTCACTCCTGGGGGGCGTGGAGGGAGCTGTGGGAGATCCGTTTGTGCAGCCGGACAGACATTAGTCTGTCTGCTGCAGAACTGGTGTAAGCTATAAGGACTCCAGAAAAAGCTGCTCACTGCACGTTTGTCTTTTGACCTGCAGTAGTCATAGCCTCACCTGATAAAACCCAACCTAAGTCTATGTACAGCTAGTTCCTGGTGACTTCTGCTGCAGAGCTATCGCATTAGCAGCTTTCAGAGCAGACTAGGAAGCTTGTGATTTTGAGCAGAAAACCACTTAACTTTCAATTGCTGTACAATTTGCACTGAGCGACTGTGCTTTACTAAGCAGATGTAATACAGTTTGTGATTGGCGTCAGAATATATCGAGACACTTTAATTAATGATGAATGATAAATAATGCTAAATGCTTTATCAGATTGCACAATATCTTGTAGGCTTCCTGTTGGTGTGCTGGTCAGTGTATATTTGATGGGCAGGAATTTGTTTATAACTGCATTTTTTTTCCACATTAATCTCTAAATGTTCTCTCCTTTCTTTTTGTCTTCTGTTGGGCTTTGAGATCGGTTGCTCATCACCAGACTTCTTTAAACATCCTTATTAATGACACCATTGTTTATATTTACATTTAGGCTGTAGTTCTGGCTCTTCCCTCTGTCTTGTTTTGTCTTTTCCTGATATGCTTCCCCTTCTGGGCTTGGAAGAGCTTTCCAGTCAGCCTCAGCCAAACTTAATTTCTTTCTCACTTAAGCCTGACCCTCCTGTTCTGTGAATCTGTAGTTTCTACTTGTGCATTTCTAATGAGAAAAATCAGGAGGGAACTGTTGTAATCATACATAGTGCCATGTATAATACACACCAGAGTATTTCACAGCATTATCTGAAATAGAAGCTATATTCTAGGGAGGAGTCAAAGATTTCGTTAAAAAAAAAAAAAAAGACGTAGTAGATTTTTTTTTTCTTGAAAATGTTGTAACTGTTCTCTAATACAGAATGGGTGCCTTATTCCCAATGTGAACCTCATCTTCTGGCCACTAGATCATGGGAGACGTTTGTCTTGCAAATTGTTCAATCTCTTTGTGTACATAGAGCACAAATCTATACTGAAACTACATTTAAGCAGAGATCCAACTATGTTCGGATGTACTCTTAACTTCCCCAGTTACTCTTAAACTAGTTTGGAAGCTGGCTCAGAAACTGGCAGTATCAGGAATCATGCTGGTGTTTTGAAACAGGATGATGGGTTTGTAAAGCACATGCTCTTGTGTAGATTGGATCTTGGTTCCAGTTCAGCTGGATTGGTTTCCAGTTAATTTCTAGCAGTTAACGTATTGCTGGATCGGGAACAGGCCACTTGGTGCAAAATGGTAGTTTTTCCCTAGGCTAAGGATGAGGCTCCAACCTACTAATCTATTATTGTTCGAGTCTAACGCAGTTGGTGTAAGTGAGAAAACTTGTCTACATCCTAAGGCAGTGGGGGTCTTACCCTAGTAAGTGTGTCACATGCTTGACTGAGATCCTTGGGAACGACTGCATTTCGGCATCAGCCTGATAAATTCAATGCAGTATCTACCTTCTAGCAGAAAGCGTTTCCCTCAATAGTGAAATTCCCATGACTTCTGCTTTCAAAGTAGCTTTGTGCTTAGCTATAGGTTTCTGTTTGGGGATCTGGGTGTTCAGTTGCTCCATGTCAGGTTTCCTGAGCCAAAATGCCAGAAGATTTCAAATGCGGCATGAAGCAGTGTGTGGAAATGCAACTTGGCTTCGTTCTTCGTATCCCGTGGTGCTGTGCTTTACGAAGTTGCAATTGAGTCAGGAGTCAGTACCTACCTCCCAAGTTTACTGATCTGTGAGGTGGAAAAATAACTTTATTGTTTTGTGGTGCCAGTAGCAAAACTTTTTCCCCTGTGCAAATAAAGTGGGGATGATCCAAACGATACTTTCTTCAACAGGAAGGTGGCTCTTGGGTTGCTTTTCTGTTGTTTCCTGAACTAAGCGTTTTGCTGATAGCCTTTTTGCTGTTCTCCTTTCTGTAGAAGACTGGCAAATTCTTCCACTCTTTTGAACATCTGAATGTGAAAATGTTTTTTAAAAAGTGTGCTTAAAAAGTGGCAGGCTGGACTGGGAACAGATACAGTATGGGTGTGAATCGGCCCTTTCACAATGAAAGCTGGTGCTGTGCATGCCCTCTTGTCTGTCTAACCCCCACCCCCTTTTCTGGGTTAAATACAACCTCTAACTTGGCTAAATACAGGATTTTTTGGCCGAATGAATTTGAGCACCATATGATCTGCCTCCTCATGTTCCCTGAGCCCTTTGCAGGAGAAGGGAAATGTTTTTGAACAAAGTCTGCTAACAGAGTTGTGGGTGGAAAGAGGACAAAACGAGTATGTGAAGAATCACGTATTTTCACTGGACTTCTAAAACAAGTGACAGTTTGTTCTCCAGATAAAGGCACATTTGAGAGGAAAAACCTGAACAGTGAAAGTGGAGGGGTTTTTTGGTGGTTTTTTTCTTGGGTGTCACAAAAATTCTTGTCCAAAATAGGAAGCACGAGGCTTGTAAGCACGTACTTTTAAAATATGAATATATGACAGGCTGAATCCCAGGTGAGTCCTCATGACACACAACAGAGGATCCTTTCTTAGACACTATAACCTAAAGGCGAGGTTTCAGTGGAGTGTGCTCTTACATCTGGGGTTTTACAATTTCCTTCGGTAGAGATAGTCTTGCTCCCATGCAGGAAGTCCAACATATGTCAAAACAACCTGAGTTATGGCTGGGTAAAACCTTTGGCTAACTAATTAAGACCCGTGTCAAAACTCATAAAGATGAGTGTGTTTCCATGCTCGGACAGGGTAAAGGAAGGCTGAACACTGCTAAGAGTATTCTTGCATAAAATGTTGGGGGGATGTTATGCAACTTAATTTCTATATTTTTTCCTTCTCCTTATTTTTTCCTATTTTGTTAGTTTCTGCTGTGTTAAGATCGTATCTTCTGCAAATACCTTGAACCAAGCTGTCCTGGTTTTGGCTGGGATAGAGTTAATTTTCTTCCACTGGTACAGTGCTGTGTTTTGGATTTAGGATGAGAACAATGTTGATAACACACTGATGTTTTAGTTGTTGCTAAGCAGTGCTTACACTAGTCAAGGACTTTTCAGCTTCCCATGCTCTACTGACTGAGAAGGCTGGAGGTGCACAAGAAGCTGGGAGGGGGCACAGCCAGGACAGCTGACCCCAACTGGCCAAAGGGACATTCCATACCATGGGACGTTGTGCTCAGTACATCAACTGGGGAAGGCTGGCCGGGGGGGCCACTGCTCGGGGACTGGCTGGGCATCGGTTGGTGAGTGGTGAGCAATTGCATTGTGCATCACTTGCTTTGTATATTCTTTTATTATTATTATTATTATTACTATTTTATTTTATTTCAATTATTAAACTGTTTGTATCTCAACCCACAAGTTTTCTCGCTTTTACTCTTCTGATTCTTTCCCCCATCCCACTGGGGCAGGGGCAAAGTGATCGAGCAGCTGTGTGGTGCTCAGTTGCTGGCTGAGATTAAATCACAACACAAGCAAAGATTTTTTGGGAAGAGGAAGCTGGAGGTGCCGTTCAGGGCAGCCAGGGAGCTGGTCTAATCGCTTGCTGCTGACAAAAGAGGTTTCCTCCCCCATTCACAAGCGTGTTCTCCCTCCTTCTTCCCCTCCTTTTCCTCTTCATTGGCTCTGAAACTCATCTGTTCAGAGGTTATGCTCACTACCAACCAACCATAGTTTTGTTCCCCCCCTCTAATTTTTTGGTGGATTTAGGGTGTGGCTTGGTGCACACCATGAGCACTGACGCTGGTGGGCCAGAGAAGATGGAAAGTGTGCGGCTGGGCAGAGTGGGGAATAGTGACTCTTCTGACTGCAGCAAGCTGTTAGATGAACTCAGCACATACCGTTTCCCACAAACTAAGGGACACCGCGCACCCATGTAATTGTTTCCTGTGCAGTTTGAATTGTGCAAAACAAGCCTTTCCATGTGGTGTTCGGATTCGAACCTTGCAGCCTTTTTGCTTTTATGTGAGAATCCAAAAATAAAATACTCTGCTAAATGAAAACCTATCTGCATGATTGTTTTGGCCAAGAAATTCAAATAGGATAGTTAATAAAATAAATTTTAAAGGGGAAGAAGTCTTTTGTCAACCCTGAACCTTAAGGATGAAAAGAAAAAACAAAAACCTCCCCTGTATTTTTCTGCTTGCTTCAAGAATTTACAAGGTGGAACTTGTAATTTCCCTATTGACCAAATTCATGAGAGTAAGTTTCTCAGCTTTTACTGTTCTTCAGATATAAAAATGTTTTGATTTTCTTATGGTTTTTTTGGTTGCAAGTTAGGAAGAATGAACTTTCAGCTTTTCTAAACTAGCTGAGTTAGTACTGAGATGTTCTTTCCCTGGAAGCTGACTGTTCAAAAACAATCAAGGCTAGAATTTGTGCTTTTCAGTCGTGCCTGCTTTTCTCATTCTTTAAGAACTTCCCAGTACCGCTGATGTGACTTTGTCTCCATCGCTGTAAAAATCCTACTAGCTGACCCTCCAGTCGTTAAACTACAGAAACCCAAGTTTGAAGGGGCTAAATAGCACAGGCCTGGAAAACAGGCTTAGACGTCCCATACTGGAGCAATAAAAGTATAGTTCCGAGAAGACTGTCTTCAGCCCAGATGAAAATACAAAGAATACAGTACCCAATATATCATGAAAACAGGACCTTGCACAAGAGGCGTGTTACTAGTCATTGATTCCGTTTATTCCTGGGTGCAGCTCAAAAAGGTGGTTTGCGCTATAAAGAGTGGTTTGTCATGCAAGATGATGTAATTCACACCATGGTTGGGAGAGAGACTAAGTGTGATGTTTCTAGGGAAGGATTTAAGCTATTCCAGTTTTGTATGCAGTGAAGAAGTGACTTACTGTCAGAATTCAGCCTCATTCGTTCTCTAATAATTTCCACTTTTTTCTTTTAGGACGGTGTCATCCCTTAATGTATTAGATTTTTCTTGCTATTCTTCTGCATCGAGTTTGAGAGCTGAAAAAGAGAGTCTAATTTTATCAAGCTTGTTGCCTTCAGCTTGTGCGTCCTGGCAGCCCCCTGCTTTTTCCATTTCCCCCTCCTGCTTCTCTGGTACTCAGTACTAAAACAGCTGTAGTGTCGGTATCTACTTAAAAACTTTCCAAGAGTCCTGTGTATGTACACTTTACATTTTGGCTTGTTCAAGTAACTTCTCAGTTACTTGTGATCACAGGGATTTTACAGCCCACCTTGAGGATCTGCACCCCTGTAAGGCTCAGGCGTGAGGCGTGCATCGTTGCCTCTGCTTTCCTGCAGCAAAGGCTTCAGCTACTGACTCTGATCCTGACCATCGTTGCTTCCCCTCCCAACAAATTCCTTGGACTTGTATATTAAGTGATTATAAAGTACACTTAGCTGTGAATGAATTCGTCTAGTTTAAACTAATGTGTTTAACTCTTTTCTCCAGGCTCTGTTTTGGATATTATAAAGCACATTGTGGCCAAAGGAGAACACAAGACTGGTGTCCTGGATGAACCCTGTATAGCCACGATCCTTAAGGAGGTGCTGGAGGGGCTGGACTACCTGCATAAAAATGGACAAATCCACAGGTATTTTTCATTTTTCTCATCTTTGTCCCAAAATGTGTGTCGCTAAAACAGAGCAGCTGAGCCCATGCAGTCCCATCCTACAACCAGCTGTGATGGCATGGAAAGAGGAAAATAAAGGTGGGAGCTTAATGAAAACTCAGAATTCAAATGTCTATATAGTAGCAGCTGCTTTAGGAAATACTATGACTAGGCCAAGTTTGGGTAAACTTTGGGGTATCGAAAGTTCTGATACAGAGAACCTCTTTCCAAATGTCAACATCCAGCTGCAAAGTGTAGTTGTTGGAGCTGGAAAACTTCAGCTGGTTTTGTTTCTTGCAGAGCTACAAATCACCAAGATCACTGCATAAGAAGTGTTGAGCAATTTAATAAGGAGCCCTTCAAGCCCTCCTCTTTATATTTTTTTTTCTTTTTTTAAGGCTAGCTGCAAGATCAACATAATGAAATTCGAATTTGGGTAATTTCATTAAAAAAAAAAAAGAAGAAAAAATTGGTGGAAAAACTTCTTCTGCAGGCAAAACCCAGTTAACTAATAGCCTGTGATTTGATGGATCACTGAAACGTGTGGGTTTCTATGCTGCTATGTTGTTTGGGAGGTATTTTTAAATCATGTTTTCCTCTCCCCTGGTGCCAAGGTGTGGTGTAGCTCAGGAGGAGAGGATACTAAGTCAGTATGTTCTGCCGTTAAAAAGAATGAGATTTGCAATCCTAAGTATGTGCTGAAAATAGAATATACTGCTTGTGGGTAATATACATCATCCCAGCCACAGACTGCTGCTGGGAACAACAGCCTCTTCTTTCTTGGGAATTTTGTGAGCTTGGCTGTCTTCTGGTACAATGCCATTATAAGCATTGCTGCTGCTGTGCTGGACTAAGTTTCTGTCCTCTTATGATAGCTGTGTAAGAAGAGGTAACCCTTTTTCCCAAAATGTTATTTTAATTAGAAAATCCAAGAAGTATTTATTTCATATTTTTGGTCAAACTGACTGACTTTTGTAGGTTGTTTTGGGTTAAAAAGAAAGAAATGGTTGGAAATAATTCTGGTGGAATTCTTTCCCCTGAAAAAAGTTAAATTGTGATTTAACAAGAATGGTTGTCTTCGATGAAGACAGTTTTGGTTTTACAGCTGGTTGTTTAACTTTGTTTTTTTTAGACATAAGACTTCAGGCAGCTCTGGGAAGTTAGAGTAAAGTAACAGACCAACTTACTGAGTACATGGTAATTTTTCGCCCTTGCCATAAGCCTCGTTCATCTGCAACTTGCAGTTGATTTGCTTGTCTGATTTAGTTCATCTTCTGGTCTAATGAAATCAAAATACGTATGTTAAAGCAGCAGTAACTTGTTAAATTTCAGTTTTTCTGAAGATGTCACATAGTGCTTTCTGTATCGACAGAGACGTGGTTCTCCATTTGACTTGCTGTAGTGAAACAGTAAAACTAGTAGTTGTGGTAAAGGTTATAGAGGATACATTCATGTGTTTATTTTACTGCACTCAGCAAAAATACGATGTTCACAGAAAGTTCAAACTGCTTGGTCTGAAGAAAATGTGATTCATGTTGAGTCATTCAGAAGCAGACTGAACCAAACCTGCTGCAACCATTCTTGTCCTGCTCGTTTGAAGCATTTTGCCCTTATTTGGGGGACTTCAGCAAAGAAATCAAAGCTGTGTCATTGCTGCAGCTTAAGGTTGCAGTTGTGCGTCAGCTACTTTGCATGTGTTGCATCCCTATATTTTGGGGCTGCTCCGACAGTTGCGTAATGTTTTATCAGAAAAAAGCGTTTGGAATACCTCATTGTGTTGGGACACGGCGGTCTGGGAAATCTGAAGAAGTGGTAATAGTCACGATACAGAAGGAGACTTGTGTGGTTTCCTACCTGTGATGCAAAGGATGGGTTTTTAACTCTTGGCAGAAAGCAAGCTTACACACCTTTGAGGGATGAAACATGTTTCCTTAATGCAGTTAATCGTGCTATCTTGCATTTTATCCAGATGTGTGTACACTGCTGAGAAAAACAGTTTAAAGCTGTAGTGCAGATGGGACCTTTCCTCATACATAGGGAGATCTGTATGGTTTTCCCATTTTGCTTAATGCTAGGGGTCATAATATTGGTCATGCCTGATGGGAAAGGCAGGTGGAAATCTTGCAGTTGTGCCAGAGATGATCTGAGAGGAAGTGTTTAAAATAACTGAAGTTTGGTCCCGGGGGTCAGCTTAAAGTATCTGGCTCTAAAGGAAACCGACTGCATCAGGTGATGGCTGAACTGCTGAAGATAGTGTCTGCAATGTGGGGCAGCTGCGGTTGGGGTGAGCTTCAGACCGAAGCCAGGTCAGCTATGAAGGGTCAAAATTGAAGGGCTTTGGTTAGACCTGGAACAACCAACCCAAAGCAAGCAGCCATCCAGCAGAGCAAAGTGTTCAGCTGGTTACACTAGAACATCCCGACTCCATTTGTATTACACCTAAGAGAAAATGATTTGATAAAGTTAGAGACACAGTATGGGTGAAATGAATGTAATTAGCACATCTGAAGCTGGACAACCCGGCTGGTGGCCGGCCGGAGGGATGAATATCTGGACCCAAATGTAATTTTGTGGGCGCTCTTGACCTGAAGCGGGGACAGCTTGTTGCTGCTGTAGATCACCAGTGAGATCAGAGAATATATGTCTGACAGTGGAGCTGCTCAATACTTTTAAATTATGCATCATCTTAAATGGGTAAATTAAGTTAGCATGTGGAAGACTGGCTTAATGAAATTCTGCTGCTGCTGAATCTTACTCTGCGTAAGCCCGCCTTGAACTTAATGCCACTTCCAATTAAGGTTTGGGGAGCTGGCTTAGCGTGGAAGTGTAAATCCCTGCTTTGGACAGGAGAGTAGCTTGACGGTATTCTCTAGAGGAGATTAGAAAGTCAAATATCTAGTGAAGGCTTAAATTATAACTTTTTTATTTACCTTCCTGATTAACAGCCAGAGCGAGGCTGAGGCTTGAATAGATGCCATTGTTCAGCAACAAATGCTTAAGTCTCCCACATTGCCCAAAGTGATATTTTTTTTGCTCTCATCTTGCAAGGGCTGTTGGGAACAGTGTCTGAGGCCTTATGGAAAAGATAAAGGAGAAGGCAGAATCAGTTTTATTTTCATGGAACACTTACACCAAGGTAACGATTACAAATGATCCCTGTCTTCCTCCAAAATCACCACTGCCTCCCGTATCTCGGAGTTGGCAGCTCTCTGCCTTCATTGCCATGTGCCTGTCCCTGGCTGTCTCTCCTGTGCCAGCTGCCGCTGTCCCCATTGTGGTTTTCTGTAGTACGGTGACCCCAGTGACAATTTGAAATCCTAGTGATCTGGCTCATGTTAAGTGAGTTAAATATCTGGGCACCAGCCAGTGTGCTGAGGACGGAGGGCCAGACTTCACCTTCGGATGAGGCTGTCCTGCAGGAATGTGCTTGGACCCATGTTTTTATGGAAGTCGAGCAAGACTGATGTGCTACGAGGGGTCGCTCCCCGGCTAATCTTGTCTGGGTGACACACAGGGTATGTTGCACCTCTTCCCCATTTGGACTCTGATTCCTCTGTGTATTTGGGGATTAGCAGGAGTTTGGTGAATGACTTGGAAATAAAACTAAAGCAAAACCAACCCAAGAGGTTTTATTGTTTAAAAAGACTTATTGGAGGGAAGTTCAAGGCTTTTTCAGGTGGTGCTCTTTATGGCAGTCTGACAAATGAATCATGCTGATTAACTATTACAAGGTGTCTCTGTCTTTTCTCCCTATTTTTATCTCTGAGCTAATCTTCTGGTCATGATTAGCTGTTGTGTAACGGAATATTTCAGTTAGTCCAGGTGAAATGATACGATGCTCAAATATAATCAGATTCTCCTATTGCAGCATAATAAATGTGATACTCGCATGCTTTTTTGTAAAAACAAAAAAGCTTAGGAAGTGGTTTAGGGTTGCATGCACTTGAAATATTGGCATGGCAGCGATCCAGCTATTAATTTGTTTGCTGCTCTACTTCTTAGGGGGTGAGAGGTGCAACAGCACATTTGATACGCTGAGTTAGATCAGCTTGTGCCCCATACGGAATATTTTGGGGGTTTTTTGGTGTCTTTTCAAAATCTGTTTTCTGAGTGTGGGGCAGCAGGGTGCCAGCTGTTTGAATGTTGCTTTGAAGAGACCCTAGAAACAATATTCTTGCTGTGTTTTTATGCCAAATATATTAGCTTATTTTTTGGACCTTAGGATGGTTTTGACACAGGATCAAAGTTTAACTGTCTGCCTCTTCTATATTAAAATCATTTCTGAAAAAAGGATGTCTGTACGTGAGCACATACACATCACCAACACTTGTGTGGGAGGTTTTGCAGGAGCGTTCTTTCAGTAGCGAGTTTCTGATTTAAGATGAAGGAGCTGATGGTTATATTTTCACAGAACTCAGCTTTTCTACGCGATTCAAGCTTAATTTTCATGTAGCTGATTAATGCATTGATAGCTGTGCTGGCAGGTATTGTGGTTAAACTGGATTCCAGAATGTCTGATTATTTTGATGACTGAAATACTGTACTTTTTTTTTTCTGTAGCAATACTGTAGGAGAACTTCACAGCCCTCCTCTCCACAGTGCTATAATCTTGTTTTGGGGAGTGTGTCTTGGAACTGAAGTTTGGTAGGGGAGGATTGAGGGATGGATAACGGGATGTGGAGCCTTTCACCTCTAATTGCTAGTTTGATTTTAAGTCAGGACACTAGTAATTTGAAAGCTAGCTATTGCTCAGCCATGGGAAGTGGAATTTTATATTCAGAGAAGTGTACTTTGGTCTCTTCTCCCTTATAGTACAAGATGGGCAGAGGTAACCTTTAGAGGTAGTTATTAATATAAGTTTTAAAGCTTTAATCTGTAAATAGTTCAGTAGCCAGAATAATAAAAATGTTACTCTTGAGTGTCTCAGTGGGAAGGAAGAAAAGATGCTGCTCTAGATTGTACTGGGCGATTTGTTCCCCCAGATAAACACCTTGCTGTGCAGCGTCAAGGGCACAAGGACCACCGAACCTCTACTCTCTGTACACGGCAGTCAGACTGGGGCGTATTGTGGTGGTTTGATGAACCAGCGTGTTCTCCTGATGGCTGTTTCTTCCACTGCATCATCCAGAAATTCATTGTTTAAAAAAAAAAAAAAAGTTTCTCTGTGGTTGCAGAGAGAAAATACGAACCAGATGTAAATCCCAAATCTGCAGACAGCCAGAAACAATAGCTCCTGTGGAGACAGTTTTCCTCGAAGTGGATAAAGACAGCCTCTGCTCTGAAGCCTAAAAACCTGGCAATTAAAACTCTGATGGTAAATATTGCTGCTGATGAAAGCATAGGAGTGTTGGGGGGGCTCTGCAGTGGCTCCAGGCTAACGTCAGTGCCCCAACCCTCAGGGGCTCCGTGTGTTGCAAGGGTCCTCGTAGCAGCTCCCAGGGGGATGCCTGAAGCCAAGCGCTTGCTGTATGACTGTTACGTTCAGGTGTCTGTCCCCATGTCACTCTCCTCGGACCCAGGTGCTGCCTCTGGACTTTGTCACTGGGTGTCCTGCAGTTACTCAAAGTAACTTCGATTTAGTCCAAGGGAAAAACAACTTTTTGGTACAACTGCTATGCACCGCATTAAAAGGGAGGTGACTCTTTAGGTTTTTCTCCCCCTGCTTTGTTATGTGGAGATGAGAAGCGGGAACAATACCATGAAGAGCAGGAGATAAAGGTTGGAGTGATCTCTGAAAGGCTCAACAGCAACGACAGGTTTTGGTCAGTGATCCATGACTGAGTTGAACACTCAACTAATACGGTTTCTAGCAATTCCTGAGCTGTCAGGAGTATTTGGGCTTGACCTGTTTCTAGGGGGAATAATCTTCATTCACTGTCTGCAGCATTAATTGTATCAGGTGACAATGTAACAGACTCTCTTAACTTCTGACTTTGAAGAAACTAAGTGCCATTCACACATACATACAACCACTCTGTTCGTGACATCCTTCTCATGTCACCGCTTTTATCTGATGTAGATTACTGGGACTAGATCACCCAGTATAGGGTCTTGCAGCATCTCTCCAGCAGTAGAGTAATTGTTTAAATCACTGGTGTTCATCCTGTTCGTCCTTTCTACTGTGACGCATAAAGCGAATAACCCACTTCAAAAAGATAGCTTTGAATATTGTCCCCTGTTGTAATGCAGCAGATTTTCTGGCCTTCATAGATCCTAAAAGCTGCATATGTGCAGCCTTAAGCATTTATTCAGACCACTGCAGTCTTTTCATTCATGTAGCTGCATATGTGGAGATGCCTTAAGCATTTATTCAGACCGCTGCAGTCTTTTCATTCGTGTCTTATGCTAAAGCATGAGAAAAAGGTCACTTGCTAAATTTGTGTGGTAGCATATTAAGCACACTTGAAAATTTTGTGAGGCTGCATCAGAAATTATTTTTGCATGTTTACTAAATCAAATTATATCCTGTCTTGCAGAGTTCTTATAAAATTCTAACATTAAAAAGTAAAGCTTAATACTTTCAAAAACAAAAGTGAGACAAAATCCACACGCATTTAGGACAGCAAATGGGGAGCTGCCACAGAGAAATCTATCATTTCATGGCAGCCTGGAAAGCATCATCAAGTTAGACTGGGAGTGCCAAGAGGACTGTTTCCATTGTACAGATACCCAATTTTATAACTGCTTTCTCCATTTTATAGGAATAGCTGGATGAAATAAGGAGATCTTTCTTCTTCCTATGCTGGCCATGCTTAAAACTGTCGTCTTCTAGATTTTGGAGAAGGAAGTCGAGCTGGCAAGTCTCTCGCGAGCCCTGGTTGTCTTGAATTTCTCCTTCTGCGTCACGTTGCAAACATTGCTGAGCAAGAGCTGTGGGTGGCTTCGTAGATATGGACGGCTCTTGGCTGTGCAGGGGAATGCCTTGGACCTTGTGTGTGTGTATAGATATACATACTGCTTCTCCAGAACCAGGGTGTTTATTGCCTTTTGGAAATTAAGACCTTTTTGAGCTGCCCTATATCAAAATTTTTGGGCCTTATTTGATCCAAGTTGATTATGTGTTTGCTGGAATGAACATTCATCTGTCGTGGCAGGGTCAAGGCAGGGAGATGTGTGAATCACTGGCTTTCCTGTTACTTCTGCTACCTGATCCATCTTGTACTCAAACTGGGGCAATTTGCATGTGGTAGTTTTGGGGAAATTCATATTTCTGAGCACACTAGGAACGTGTTTTAGCATGCAGGAGATACCACAGCATGGTGGCGTGCATCACTAGTATTGCTACATGAAGCATGCCCGCCTCCTTGCACATTAAATAATTTGATGTGAAACATTGAAATAAGGCCACGTTATAACTTGACTATTTTCCTCTGCTACCAATGACTAAGGCAGGGCCTCCCAAAAATACCTGAGCCTCCAGGGGTAGGAGGCAGACCCTGTGACTCCACAGCTTGCTGTGTGTGTTGCTTTTCATGCAGCAGCTGTTAAAGGAGCTTTGTGCCTTGTCCCCACTGCAGTCCTTAGGAAGTAGGATCAGGAAATGGAAGGGCTGAATAGATGAGTTTGTGGAAGAAATCCTGGTACATTTTTAGCTGCTCTTCAATAGTACGAAAACTTGCCTTGCTGGGCAGGGTCCTTTCCTTATGGGGGATACAAGAGAAAAAACTGAATTTCTGACTGAATAGGGGAAACTTTAAATAGTGGTGTGTAAGGTTAGAGATGTAACTTCTCTCTTGCATTGACTGACGAAGGGCTGAAGCTTGTCAGAAGCCCTGGCTGCTTGGCAAATCCTCCTTGCCATAAGCTGATATTACAACAGTGGTGTGCATTGGGGTGAATATGTGAAGCAAGAGCCTCTTTTGTAGGAGGATAGAAGTGGGGCTGCGAGGCTTGGTATGATTAGATTGTCTCCATGTTGGGAGATAGGACTAGGTCTAGTGTTTGTTGCTCTTTATTGTCTGGCTGAAGGAGCTGATCTGTCTGAAAACTGGGGGGTTTTTTAAGGTTTTGGCTTTAGCTGGAGCAACTTTCCCCCCACAGATGTGCAGCTGAGGTTACTTGAGCACTGATGCTGGGCTGGAGGCATGGTGATGGATGGGAGGTAAAGTCCAAGGCAGACAGGATCTGTCATTGAACTGTACCTCCCTTTAACCATCGTTAGGCTTGTAAACACGTCGGAAGAGAAGGAATTAATGAGAGCGCAAAACCATCAAAGATGAAGTTGGCACAGGAACAAAAAGCATAAGCTGAACACAATTTGCTGAGATAAAGGAAAGTTGGAGGCGCTGTGATAACAGCGACTGTGTGACAGACAGGAACGCAGTAAGTGATGTGACATGCTGCTTGCTGTCTCACTTCACGTCAGAGACTCGCACCGAGTTAGCCCAAGGTCTGTAACTCTTTCTGTACTGCCTCAGCATCTTACCAGCCCCTGGAGCTATTCAGATAACTAAGATGACAGAGTGAATTTTGGGAGGATCTCCTGCAGCTTTCTTTGGTGAGCCCTCCCTTGTCTGAGCTGACATAACGACTTAATCTAAAATTAATCAAATTTCTGAGTCATGGTTTCTTGGACCCCAAACCCTCTACTTAAAGCAGCAGTCCACTTCTGCAGCATTGGAGGGCAAAAAATCAGGAGGAATTGTACCTAGTAAGTGCATCATGGATCCTCTGAAAGGTGTTTTATGGTTTAGCTAAAATAAAGTACAATGGGAGATTCATTTCTCACGTAGCCCTTACTGGGGTTTCTGTTTGCCTATGCCAGGCGACTGGATGCAGTTATCTCTCCCAAGAGGTCTCTGCACTGCGCTGTGATCTGCCTGGATGTTAAGGGTAGGGCACGGAGAAAACAGTACTCAATGTACTCGTTTAGCTCGTCTTGTTGGAAGCTGACAATCCTTTCCAGTAGGCTTTGTCTACACACCCCTCTGTTTGCAAAGCCACGGTCTGTCACTTCTGCCTTTCAAAGCCTTGCTTTACGCTTCTTAAAAGAACCAAAAAGAACTTTTTTAAATTCCTGATAACACTGGATTATTCATCTAACTTTCTCCAGGCGTTAAAATGACAGTGAAAAAGCCTTCAAATATTCCTACCTACCTAGTCCCCATGAAGCTGGGGCTTTAAAAATGCCTCTACTGTTTATGAGACTCGGAGTAAATCATGACTTGCCTTGTGCTGCTGGCATTTAGCTCCTGCATTGAGGCCCTGATCTTTCACCACAGCCCAGCAACTGGCAGAGTGGCTCAGAGAAGAGGGTAGAAGCAGTCAGTGTGCTTCCCTGATCCTGAGCAATAAAGCGTGTCACTGGGCTGGTCCCCTGCTGTAATTTATAGCAGCCTGGCTGCTGCCGCTGGTCCCGGCTGCCAGGGGCCACAAGGGCCTGCTGAGAGGGCTGTGGATGAGCAGGGATGAAGCAAGCTGTGGACTTGGCCCTCTCTTCCCCCTGCTTATGCCTGCCTCAGCAGGGAGGCTGGAGAGAGCAGTATAGAAGCTGCTTTGCCAGCTCTCTGCCGTTGGAAGACCTTCAAGCTTTGGGAGATGTTCTCGAGTCCAGCTCTGCAGAGTTAAGTACAGCACTGTAACAGACAGTAATTGCATCTCACCCAAGAGTTTGGGACTTAAGGCTCAACCCTGTGGCATGAAAATGTTAGTACACACAGTTTTTCTGAGTAAGAACAGGAAGCATGCTAATGTACAGTACTTCTAATACAGTTGTCTTGAATGCCTTCTCCTACGTAGTACTGAATGTGCTGACATTTGAGGGCATAAAAATACTACTCTGCTTGCATGCTCCAAGCCTAGTTTCTGTTTTGCAGCTCTGTCTCAAATGCTAAAGCTCTTGCGTATAGCCAGCTTTTTATATCTTGGCTTATAAGGCAAAGGGAAGAGGTGACATAAGTAACAGCATACAATTGAAGGGAGAGTAATGTTTAGTAGTAGAGAGAACAGTGCTCATTTGGTGTATAATGTCACAAATTGCGTCATGTTTAACTGTACGTAGAGATATTGTCCCGGAAGTATTTTGCAAATTAGAACAGTGTCAACTCCAGCAATTGGCTGCATTCGGTATAAATATTTTGAGTTATTCATTACCATTAACAGAAGATAGTAATTCTTGTATCTTGCACCTTCTCTTTTTTAAATGAAACTTGGCAGGACCAACCACTCCTTCCTCATGCCAAATTATGCACTATGGAGTTCAGATCGTGAAAATGTATTGTTACAGCTGATGTTGCATCTAATGGGCAGATGACTCACGGCTGTGCTGACAGCCACTGTTGCATCCTAAAGGCACATACGAGCAGGTTGGAAGCAAGGGCATAATAAACAGCGCGTATCTCCTTTTCCCCCTTCATGTGACAGTTTTCTTCTCAGTGCTAGGCCACAGAAGTCCTGGGATGCCACTCTTCGCTCAGGTCACTTGTATCGCGGTTGCAGTGGCCTTAACAAATTGTCCTAGCTATTGCTCCCAATGTAGACTTTTGAACACAAGCCAAGTGAATCCTTTTCGATTTCGAAACACTATTAAGAGGCTTGTTTAAAAAGCAATAACTTAACATGCTTCGTTGCTTTTCTTGCAAACACCTGTTCTTTTAAGTCTGTAATATGAAGGTTTATTGCATGTGCCAGGATTGCAGGGTTGCAGCTGGTTAGTGATAATGCTGCTCTCCATCATGGACCAGCAAGTTTTGCTTTTTCCCTTAGTGTTGTCACTGCAAAGACAACCACTATATGGCAGTGCGAAGGACTGAGAGCTGTGGGTGAGGGCAGATCTGATAATTTAGCAGGATTTTTAAGGACTTATGTAGGCTTTTTATAGTGGGAACAAGCCATTAGGATACAGTTCCTGTAGTTCCCCCCCAGCCCCGTTGAAAAATTGATTGTGGGGGATGTGGGAACACTGCATTCGAAACTGGGGAGCATCATTTCACTGCCTTCCTGTGCTCCCAAGTCTCCTGTAGCTGGATGCTTGATTGTAATTTTGTTGGATTGGGGATCAGTTTTGGTTATATAGCATCCAATGCCTATGGCCCAGCCCTAACCTGCAGGCATTAATGTGATGTAACTGGTACATTAGCGTTTGGTTGCACTGGGAAGCTAAACCGGTTTGGAATGCAGATGAGGAGGGATTTCTGCCCTGCTGCGAAACCTTTCAAGGCTGATGTGGAGAATCCAGCTTTGCACTGGAGCAAGTCCAAACCCCTCTTCCCATACTGGTTGTGAAGTATGAGGTAAATAAAAACATAATCATTATTTTGCGGAAGGGCTCTTGGAGGCTTTAGAAGAGAGGAAGATGACAGCTACAGAGCGGGAATGTCCAGAACTACGGTAGCATTTGTTAAGCTACTGGCAAGAAAGAGTTTATTTCAGCCTTCTGTAACTTCATTTAAAATGTGATATAATTGCTGTTTACGCTACAGCCTAAAGCTGCTTCCTGTTTCCAGTATAGCAATTATGCCAGAGGCACACCATTTATTCCACGTGTATCAGCCCAGGATATGGTCATTACCACATTAATAGGAAGTACCTTAAAATTGTAATACTTGGCAATAACTATATCCTGGAGTAACAAACTTCTCGCCATTCAGCTTGTGAGTTTATTCTCGTCAGGGGATGCTTATAAACAGGAAAGCACCGTTCCTGTCTCCCCCACCCCATTGCATTAAATGCAATTAATTAATCTTAAAGATGGTTTTAAAGGAGGACCTAATTTGAAGATGCTGCCGGTGACACCAGTATATGCTAAAGAAAGGGATCTGTGTTCACCCGGTGTTATTGCTGCTCGATGTTCACCCGGTGCTGTTGCAGTGGGGCGACGCAATGCCGGTACACTGGGGTGAGGAATGGGAACGCTGGAAGTTGCCTCTATGGTACAGTAACTCTGAAATGGAGTCAGTGTCCCTAAACAGCTTTCTGCCGATCCGTTTTGCTGCTCCGGGGTGGAGCATACCACGCTGGGGTGAGTAATGGCCTTTTCAGAGGGTTGGTCACCAGGAGGAAATGCCACGTCAAGTGGTGATTTAATTCTGCAGCTTGACTTGGATATTTGGCAGTGGCTGTTGTTGGCCTCCTGGATTTCCTATTGTAGCAACGACTTGCTTTAATTTCTTGAACCAGCTTGAAGCACCATATTTACTGACTTTTGTTTCCAACGAGGAAATATGTAAATTTTAATTAATCCAAGCTGAAGTTAAAAAGAAAACAAGCCACTGCATTGGAGGGGGTTAAGGGACTAGAGTCCTTTGGCTCTTTTTTCCTATGGGATTCAATCTGAGTGCTTGTTTCGCTACTTTTTGCGCTCCAAGCCTGTCCAGCTTGCTCTGTTATGGTAGGATAATTTGGTGGTATTGAATGTGTGCTGCTTTCTGGCTGCTGTTGCTACGTTAGTGAAACCTGCTTGAGTGTTTTTTCTGGACTCTGAAGCGCACAATGGTTGAGACTTCATCCTTAGTTCTGCTTAAAAACTTCCCTGGCACTTCCTTCATTGCTGAGTGTGGTCTGCCTTGGGGGCTCGGCGAGCTGCAGACGCCGTCGTGCTGGCAGGGGAAGTTTGGAAAGGCTGTACAATACCGCACGGCCCAGCTTACTGGGGAAATGCTCCAGCATCCTGGGCTGCCTTGAAGTACCGATGGAAGAGGAAATTACTGTTACTTGCGTCCATCTTCAGTAAAAGGAACAATAACTTCAACAGGCAACCTCGGTGCACACTATTCCTTTCCCCATAACCTGAAACTGGCAGGCAGCTTTGAAAGGACCTCATGCATCCTGGCTGTCGCAGGAGAACCAACTGTCTGGACAAACATTTCCAGTATGTTTGGAGAGTTTCCTGAACACCCTCTGTTCCCTCTGAATTAGCGCTGGTATGAGGGGGGGATTCCTGGAGATGGCTGCGCCTGTGCCAAGCACATTTTGCACCATGTGAGCCAGCTCCTTACCTAGGAAGCAGCAGACTTGGGCGCTGCACTCTCATGGCTCCCCGTGCTCATGGGGTTGGACCCCAAAGGCATCTTCTACATAAATATTGGCAGAGAGCTTTTCCATTTCTCCCTCACTGTTACGGACCATGAACGCTTTGTGGGAGTGCAGGGGTTAGTCAGGTTTGTGTATCTCGTGACGATTAACTCTACAGCTCCGATTGTATTGGATTTGGCCAATGGATGCTGAGGGGGGCTAGCGTAGCTGCATGCTTAATGTTGTATTTAATCCCTTCAGGTCCCTCCGTCTACTTAAGAGTCTCCGTCCACTGCAGTGCTGATGCTTTCTTGTCTGCAACGGCTGCAGCTGTTAATTGCAGGAAGAAAACAAAACAGAATAATGCTTCTTGGAGGGAAAGCTGAGTCGCCCCTAAATGCATGTTCACGTATTTGGCCAATGTAAAATGAGCAGGACTGGAGCTGACTGGTGGTGATTGTTTTATGTTTGTCTACTTATTCCAGCATTACTGTCACAGCTTCTCACTGCTTTGAATCCCATTCTGCTATTAAGTCAGCTTCTCAATGCTATCTCGCCATACAGCTTCAGTGTTTCCGTATAGATCTATACAAGTATTCTTGATGGTTAAAGCAAATTAGTATTTTCCTGTCCTTGCTCTTATACTTGTGCTTCAGAGAGGGATTAGGCTCCAAGATGGTCACTGCTAGCAAGAGGTGTACATTTGGCAGGACCTGAAATACTTGTTTGAAGGCTAAAGGCTGCTGTCAGCCGCGGTTTGCTGTTAAAGTAATCTTTAGTGGGACTGTCTTATGGACAGTCTGTGTTTGCTTTAGTTCTGCTGTGTGCTGGGGGAAAGCCTTGCCATGCCAATGTCCTAGCCTGGGTATTGGGAAGAATCTAACAAATGCTAATGCTGGAGAGGATGTGCTTAAAATTATCCTGGCCTGGAACTGGCAGCAGCCCAGGCTCTTCTTCAGAAGAGCAAAGCCAGGAAGGAGGAGATTTCCAGGGCCTGACCGGGGCTCTTTGGCCAGGCCGTCATGCCAGTTCTGTTCTCATGATGCACGAGGCAGGAGAGAAAAAATAGCTTTTGACGTGTGTGTGTGTGAAAGGATTTGGAATATTTGCAGAAGACAGTGGAGGGAGAATCTGCTTCTTTTGGTTTTTTTTCTTTTTTCTTTCCTTTTCCATGCAGGTGGTTGACATTAAGGTGAGGTGTGTTGTGACTTGCTATCTATTCACTGGCATCCATTCCCCAGGCAGTTGCTTTGCTTGCAGCCTTTCTTGAGACAGCACCTGCATGTGCTCTGGGTCTGCATGGTTTCCTAGCCAGTGCAAGCTTAGCAGCCGTGCTGATGAATGTGGGTGTCAGCTATAAAGGTGCTTCTCCTGGCTTTGCATGGGGAGCAGCCTGTGAAAATAAGCTGTAAAACTTCAAAGCGTATTTGGAGTGAAAGTAGTGTTCCCCTTGAGGATGGAGAAGTGCTGCTGTTAACCTAACAAACTGGAGCTTTTTTGGGGTAGAAAGGGGATAGTACAATAACTTTCATAGCACATGCTGGATGTTCTTGTGTGTTTGTTGACTTTGGTCAAAAAAAAAAATCAGGGGGACTTTTTCACTAAAGTTGAGACTTCACAGGGCAGTTGAGTGGCCCCACTTTCCCATTCTCACTGTCTCTGTTGTACCAGTTCTGCTCACTTGGTAAGTCACTACTTGTGACCCTTGATAATGTGGTTCAGTTCATTAAGCCACGAGCAAACAACATTTTTCTTCTGTCTGGATTTTCACCAGTGTATGGGGCCAAACTGACTTCCTGAGGAAGCACATGAACTCCTCCAGGGCTGGAGGGCACCGAGACTTGGGGATGGGGAGGAATAGGATGCATTCAGCGGTAGCGAGACTAGATCAACTTACCGTCTCTTGAAGTCTCCCCCCCTCTGAAAGGGTACATGAGTATCAGACTAGTGCTAGGTTCTGTTTTCACATTTTTAGCTAACTTAACACTTTCCTTGTATTTTTGAGGGTACGTTCTGATAAGTTTTTCATTTTTTTTTCTGTGCATAGTACTTAAAATGCTACTAGCTATAAATCATACAAATATCACTTAGTGTCTGTCTACTGAAGTTACAGTTGGTGTTATGTCCCTACTGTTTCTGCATGATTGGAAGCAGGAGGTGCTAATGCAAGAAACAAAAGATAAGAAATAATAACCTTTTCATATATTTTTGTTGGTCAAAGGAAAGATTTAATGACTTCTGCTTATTGTTGCTTTATCTTTCTGCAGGGATGTGAAAGCAGGAAATATTCTTCTTGGAGAAGATGGCTCAGTGCAAATTGCAGGTAACTTTCCTGGTAGCTTTGAATAAATTTTATCTGTGTATGGAAACAGTTTGGAAACTGTGTATCCAAAGAGATGGTTTAATGATCAAGAAGAAACCTACATAAAAATGTCAGCTTCAAGAAGCCTCACAGTTCTTAAAACAAACAAACCAAATCCAACAACACCAAAAAAATCCCAACAATAAACAAACCACAAACCAAACAAACAAAAAAACCAACCCAGAGTTTATTACATCTTGTTATCTTAAAATGCAGTTCTTTGGAATAATGACAATCAGCATGAATAAATCCTTTGACTGTCAAGTCCTCAGAATCAATAGATTAGATAAAATTCTTGGCATAAGCTAGTCAGATTTTTAAAACAGCAAGTTTTAAGCAAGGCTTGGAAGCGGACTGCACAGACCTCACTGATTTATCATCGATGTGTAAGGTGGTTTTCAAAAGAACTGTGGTGAACAGTGGATAGATTCATCAGAAGGAAATTGGTACGTCTGGTGGTAAAAGTCACTTGCAACTTTGCCTTACCCAAAGATCTGCTGATCAAACTGCTCATGTGGATGCTCCCTAGTCCGCCTCAGTTGAAGCGAGTGGCAGAGTGCATGTTTGACTGCCCTGACCCAGCCCAAACTGGGGTGAACTGAAAGTCTTGGAAGCAGTTGTGCAAGCTGAGGGACAGGGTAGGGAAGACTGTTAAGACAGTTGCTTTAGCTAATACAGATGTGCCTGGAGGAGGTGTCTGTGGTAGTCACAGACTACCACAGTGTCTGTAGGTAGGTGTCTGTCACGAGCTGCATCAACACAGGTATGTTGGAAACAGTCGTTGGTGTGGATGGATCATACGTCTGTGGAAAACGGTGTTGTGTGGTGGTTCCCCCCTCCCCCCCCAATACTACTCTTCTGGTCTTTTATTTCATACATGTTCCTACAGACTTCACTCTTCTTTCCAGAAATCAAGAGGAGTTGTTGTTGTTGTTATTATTGTGGACTATTAAGTAAGACAAGATTTTTGGAGAATACATTTAGAACCTGTGAGACTTGTTTTTCCTCTTCTTCCCAGTGTGCCGTTTTCCTGTCCCGAGTACGATTCCTCTCGGCCTGTCCTTTCCCTCAGGACTGTAGCTCTTCCCATGAATCTTGTGGTGCCTTTCCAGCCCTTGTGCCACCTCTAGCTGGAGGGCAGAGCTCGCATCTGGTCCTGCCATCTTAGCAAACATCCTTGTACATGTTTAACTTTTTCAGTCCCATATTTAATTGGAAAGAGTTGGATCTGTTTGCGATAAGGTCTCTTTTTTTAGTGCCCGGTCCTGCTGGTGGAGGCACAGCAGTGGGTCAAGCCAGTGTGCTGGGGGTTAAGGGACAGGGCTTTGCAGCTGTGTGGCGATGACTCTCCTGTCAGGCAGAAGTGCCTGTTGCATTGTGTAGTGCTGAGAGGTACGGACTCCTTTGGTATATCTATGCCTGGATTTGCTTCTTGGAATGAAAGGTGTAGATTTTCCACCAGGAGGCAGAACGCATTGCAATGCACAGGGGTTTTTTTGTAGGTAGCTCTTCTCCGTCTGCAGAAGGCAATAAGCCCTTTTACAGGACATAACACCTAAAATACGGGACTTCTGTTCAAAACCTGAAGTTGCTTTGTTTTCCCTTTTAAGTCTCCCAGTGCTCTTAATGCCTGCTGTTATATTTCTGATGAGGTGTAAATAATTCATTCCGTGTGGCAGCTGATGGAAGGTAGGGAGTGGCTTCTAAAATGCTCAAAGGAACAAACTTTGTACAGTGAAATCCTACAGGTTTTTTTCATAATGGGACCAAGATGTAACATTCTGGATTTGTAATTGTACGGAGCTTTAGATTATGTTCTGGGAGAGGCTGCAAATAGCTGTTGCATTAGGGCAATGCACTCTTACTTCAAGTGTTTCTGCCAGCCTAGCAGAAAGCTGCTTGTGTTTCTCTTCCACAAGGGTGCCAGGGCTTGGGGTTTGGTTTTTTTTTTTTAATTAAGGCTCACTGGTAATAGGTACCTGTTAATGTATTTTTTGTTTTCTGCTGAATAATTTTTAGTTGATAAGTAGTTTTAAGGTTGACTAGTCTTACTTGTACAAATTTCAGAGGATTTATTTTGTCTGGGATTTGTACATAGAATCATTAAGGTTGGAAAAGACCTCTAAGATCATCGAGTCCAACCGTCGACCCAACACCACCATGCCCACTAAACCATGTCCCTAAGCGCCACATCTACACATCTTTTAAATGCTTCCAGGGATGGGGACTCAACCCCTTCCCTGGGCAGCCTGGTCCAATGTTTCACCACTCTTTCAGTAAAGACATTTTTCCTCCCGTCCAATCTAAACCTCCCCTGACACATCCTATCCTACATGTTTCCCTGGACTGAACTGTCTATTAGTGGTTTATATGTGCAACATTTAAATGATGAAATCCATCTCTCTGCATAGCAACATTGTGAGATGTGCAAAGTTCCCTCTTTACAAATTCTTTCTTTGAACATGCGAAAAGACTAACGCTGCAACCTTTCATGAGACACAGCGGAGCGGCTACACTCAACCACGGTCGGCAAGTTCACCACAGTGGCAGGAAGCGCTTTCGTTTCTGTGAAGGCAGCTGATGACTTGAAAGAAACAAAAACAAATGAATGACTGAATACTAGAGAAGAGCCTGACCTGGTCATAACATGAGATTTTGTTTCTGTGGGAATTTCTGACACTTAAGCTTCCTTTCCTCCTGACCCAGGATGAAATAGCAAAATTTCTCGGGGAATTTTTTGAGGGGGAAAAAATGCTGGAAGCAAACCAATGCCACTAAAGTGAGTTTTGTTTCAGCAAGATCAAAGCACTTGCCTTTGACAATAATATTAATGCATATTATGAATAATTCTGTTGATCGTTGAGTGCTTCCATTATCAGTTGGATGACATCACTGCCTTCCCATGAAACAAACGTGTTTAAGGTTTGCTGGAAAGTTACACCGCGGGGGGGAAGATTGATCAGCTATGGAATGAAGCCTGAGGGTTAGGGTGGATGGCGTACCTCCCTTGAAGGAGCTGGTTTGGTGTACATAAAAAATGCAAATAATGTAGCAGGAAAGAATGACTTCAATTCGTTTATAATGACACCTTTCCCTTTTGCCATCCCTCTATTAAAACTGCCTGTGAACAGTTGTTAAGAAGGTCTTATTCAGTGTTTGGCCTTTGCGACCTCGTGTTCCTCTGTGTTTCCTACTGCTTGATGCAATTCATATTTCTTGTCTCAGAAGAAATGTAAAACTTTTAAATGTGAACGTAAGGAATGCAAATCTCAAACTGGAAATCCTTTGACGAAAAAAACCAAAGCTGCTTTCAAGGTTTAGAAAAAAATGCTCGACCCTGTGGTGGAGGAAACCCCGCTGCTGGGCTATACCTCCACAACATGTCAGTGAATTTAATTACTGGGAAACTTTCACTGTATAGAATTCATGGCAGTAATTTTGCTGCAGGATTATACAGTTCTAACCAGTGAAAACTAAAGCCGCTTTTGTTAATTCGGGCTGTGCAATTCTGTTAAGGCTGAACAGAAAAAGCAACTTGATGAAGGTGTGTCTGACGTTTCTCAGGTTCTGTTTGTAACTCTGAACTGGTGGCTGTGCATCGGCCGTGAAAGCCGCTGTGGGAGCACCGCGAGCTGAGGCGGGCACAGGTAAAGCGACTGAGGAGAAATCTGTGAGCTCGGGGGCATTTGCTGGAAGGAGGAATTCTGAAAATTCCTCTAATGGCCTGCACAAAGGCTCAGCTTCAAACTCCTCCCCAAGTCCTGGGACTGGGTATTTTTACTCATGGCTCTGTTTTTAACTATGTAGCTCCTTTTGCTTTCGAAATGTGCATCCATGGAACCAAAGCGTAAAATTGCCTTTAACAGATCCAGCTGACCAATGAGACCTAAACTGAGGCTGTTTGCTTCTATTGTAACATCTTTTCTTTTTTTTTTTTTCTTCCCAAGGGCACTGGCTTGGGCTTGTGGCTTGGCACCAAGTTTTTGGAGCCTGTTATAATTCAGAGAGTATCGCTTTCTCAGTTTGAAGTTTTTTCTTGCACATTGAATTAATCTATCTTCTGGAGAGAGCAGGACTCTTTCCCAGATACCATTGTTCTGGGCTCTGCTGACGGTGGTTGCAATGTAAATCGAGATAGCCGCCGCCTTTTGTGTTCCAGCCTCTCCATGGCAATTATTGTATATTTTTTTTTTTTTAATCAGAGCATAAAACCTCTTTGCCCTGGCATTTACTGGCTCCCTGGAGTCTAAAAGCTGCATGGGTAAAAACACTCTTTGTCAACATAAACCGCTTCGGCACCAATATTGCTGCACAAACCAGGAGACTTCTTCTCACAGTAAGCAAGGCTTAATATTCTTCAGTTTATTTAACTGCAGGCCCTGTAAATTATTGTGAAATGAAGTGAGAGTCTTGATAGGGAAGGGATGAGAGAGGTTGAGGAGCTGTTGAGGGAAACTTTTTCAGGGTCATTAAGACTTGCTCGGTACGAACCATGCTCCAACCATGGCATGATACTAGCATCCTACTGAGACTGGGTGCAGACTAAATCTTTTTTTCCCCTGATTTTATCCACTGGGATATTAAATAATACTGTCACCCACCCCTCTGTGATTGAATGTGAAGAAGCAACGGTCTACTGAAGGCTGAAAGGCGCACGTCCCTCCTCGTGCGGGATTTTTCTGTTGTAGGGATAATAACACGATATCTTCAGGTTTTAAAACCAGTCAGTGTTATTATTAACGCGTACTCCAAGAGGTGCTCAGGGTGCCTGCCATGTCCCGGGCAGGCCGTGTTGCCAAGCGGTTGAAGTAGATTGACGTTTCACGAAGTTGTTCAGGACTTGCTAATTGATACTGGGCAAATTGCCTAACCCCTCTCGCTTTATCTATTTATAAAATGGGGATAGTTAAGGCCAGGCAAAACTTGTGTAACTGAATTTGTGTAACTTTCCACAAATCCATGCCAGCTTGTCACCGGTTCGCTGCGTTCCTGACTGCTCTTAATTCATTGTACTAAAATAGCGCTCTACATAAACATCGAGCTATGATGCAGGCAGTGTCATTCCCCCACTTTCCCTTAGGAAACTCTAACTTTGGGAGATGAAATTGCTTTAACAAGAGGCAAGGCACGAATCTAACTTGGGGAGAGCAGTGCCGATTGCACAGCTGACTCGAGCTGCCGGTGCTGTGTCGTGGACAACTGTGAGCCTCTTCTCCCTTTTGAAAAAGGGTGAAACTGTTTTTTCTCTGTGGTTGGTGGAGAGTTTTGGTGCCTCCCCTGCGGCAGCATGATGTGAAGTAACTTTATTCTTTGTGTCACTTGTAATATCTGCGTTTCCTGAAAAGATATTGCGCTATTTGGTTGTTGAAACAGCTTGTGAACTTCTCCAAGGGCGGTGGCTTCTCCCAGCCTGGGCTTTGTTATCCTTAAGTTACTTTGTGCAGTATTAATGTATCTTTATTAACATGCTGTTGGGGCCCAGTTTCAGATGTGATCTTTATGTTTACTCGGCAGAGGGATTTCATGCATCCTTTTATGTGCCTTGACATTATTGCAAAAAGGTTAAACTTGTGATGCATGTAAAAATAAAGCTGCTGTTCTGCATGCGAATTGATTAGAAATATGTGACTGTAGAGGTCTACCTTTCCAAATGAGAATTTGGGAGAACAAGTGTGTATTTATAGATCCAATACCACTATATAACCATATAGTCTTTAAAGGAAAGAAGTTTTTGATTCTTGTTCTTCACTAATCTTTCTTTTCTCTGGTCTTACAACCCCACTGCATTCTCAGCACAAAACTGCTATTTACCACTGCCCTTCTCCTCTTCTTGCCAGGCTTATTCATCTTCAGTGGTCTAAATGCTGTAAGGTTCGCAGAAAAACACTAAGTACAGCTGCAGGTATTTTCTGATGGTGAACAACTGAACAAGAAGGAAGGTGACCAGTGAAAAAAACCACTTAATGCTGTCTTCTGAAATACTTTTATTTTTGTTTCAGGAGGGGTAATGCCTCGGCTACCCAAGTTTAAAACCAATTCTGAGTGGTTTGAAGTCAAGATGAGTTTATTCTGTTGTTCTGCCCCCACTGAAGTCGGGAACTGCTGTTTTAGGGTCTGATCCAAACTCACCAAACTCCGTAGGAGCCTTTCTGGTGTCAGTAGGCTTTGGTCCTGGCTCCTGATTAGTGCAGTCGTCCTTCCCTTGTGGTAGCTACCTACAGGAGCAGATACTTGGACTTTTTAGGTTTAAGGCAATGTTACAATATGAGATGGCCAAGGAAGGATGATTTTTAATGGCTGACTTCTAGATTGTTTTATCCCAATCTAACTTACGGTACTGTAGAAATCTGTCTTCCTGACGTACACAGCAGCAATGGTGCCTGTTGTGATGTGGTCCTGCCACTGCATTCTTGGGTTGGTGAGTTGTTTAGACTGGGTCTTTGTTTCTGCAACGCAGAATAGTAAGAGGAGATTTTCCTTTCAGCTTTTGCATTTCCTGAGTGGCCAGAATAGTTTTCAAGTTTGACAACTTGGGATACCTTAATAGCAGGAATTGTTGCCTAATACCATGTTTTTTCAAACACCAGTCTGCAACTTCATTGCCACTGTAGAGTGTTTTGTAGGGTATGTGGTTTGCAATGCATGATGTTTCTGCTGAAAAAGACAAAATTGGCCATATTTTCTGCAGAGCCTGCATCAGAAGAATTGTCATTTCCATTCTGGGTTGGTTTTGCTGTGATATGGGAGTCTGGAGAAATTTTTTTTTTTTAAAGAAGTCTTTGGTTTATATCACTGAAACAGGTCCAGCAGATGAATCTTTTCTACATTGCTTTAGAAAAATGATAAAAAAAAATGATGCTACCACTTGCATCCAGACATCCTGGAGACTATTGTTTGCTAGCAGACTGCTTTTGGGCTCCTTTAGAATATCTGACGGTCGTTGGCCCAGCAGTGGTGGTTACTGGTATTGCAAGCCAGGTCCAAACATTTCCAATTCCTCCCTGTTTCTGGTGATGCAGTCCTTTCCAGTTATCACCGTAGTGAGGCAATATAAAGTACAAGCTGCCAAAGAGGACTACAAATGTAAACACTTCTGAGCTATCGTACCTCTTGAATTTCATTACTTTCCCCATTTTCTAGAGTTAAATTCATTTGCAATAACCTTGTTCTGTTTTAGCCTTTCTGAGGGTAGTTAACAGGGTCAGAGAGAATGAGACGCAGAACGTACCAACTGCTCAGAAGTAAGAATTGAACCTTAGCTTGTGCTTAGGATTTTATTTTATTGGTTTACAGATATTTCTTGAGAGCAGGCACATTCTTATCTTAATAGCTGGGACTTGGATAAAGTTAGTAAGATGACATTTGAGAAGATGGTTTCAAAGTCATTCCTTACGGCAGAGGCTGGTTGTGCCTGTTTTAGCCCACTGGAAATGAGGGGAAATTGGTTGGGAAAACATTGAATAAATCAACCATGTAACGGAATACAATTTAATTCCATTTAAGCTTTCTGCTGACCTCAGATTGCAGTTGTAGGGGCACAATTTCCAACTGGAATTTATTAAACCCACGTTTGATGTGAAATGTGGTGAATGCTGTGCGCTGTGTAAAGGACTTGTGTTTTTGCTGCTGGAATGCTTTTGCTTTGAATGGCATTTCCTTTACCCTCAAAATGACTGCATGGAAACTTGAGGTAAGATAATATACACAAGTTCAAATACAGCACATCACAATAATATGCTGATGGCACTTGGACAAGTTTCTATTAGTATTATCTTACTTAAAAGAACTTGTAATTGCTCTTGTGTTTAGAACAATAGATCTTGTGAGACTTCCCGTAATGAGGGGTAAAGTGCAAGTAATTTTACTCTGAACTTTTTAGGCAGCTCATTCAGTTTTCTGAGAAAAGCAGGGATGGTGGATACACACATGGAAGATCTCAAAGCAAAATCACTGTTGCAAAAAGTGGGTTTCCAGAAAAATACAGATTGCAGTGCTGACGGGGATAGCGATCCGTCTAGACGTGCTAAAACTTCAAGGTTAGCAGGAAGACAAGATGCCTCCAGGAACAGGGAAGAGAACAGGATAGCGCATCTGGAAGAAGCTGAACCCTAACAATAGGCATTTGCTGGTGCTTGTTTTAGCCCTATGACTTCTATGCAGCTTTCTTTAATGTCAACTTTCAGTTATCCATGTCTAGTATTTTCGTGAGCACTAAGTTCCTGTTCTTGGAAGCCTCTAACCTAAGTGAACGGGAAGTTTTCAGTATGTTATTCTTCTGAGTGATAATTTCAGTGGTGTTTCTCAAACATTGAAAGACTGGTGAGAAGGGGCTCATTGCACTGCTAGCGTGATGCAGAGGAAGCTTGGGACTGTCCTCACGTGGGTGCCATTGCTTGCAAATTGTACCGTGGGATCTTTTGTTGCAGTTGATTCCTCAGTTAGGATAACATCCTTAAGCCATGGAGTAACTCCGTGGCTCCTCTGAGTAAAAGTCCTTGACACTTTCAGCTGCCTGGCATAGTTAACTGTGTTTTCAAGAGCTTTCAACCCCGTTGTGGTCAATAATGTTCTGTTTTTATGTGAAATAGCCCTTGAATTTCAGAGACTTAGCCTCGAAGCCTGCCATCAATCTCAAAAATTTTGATTGCTGGTACTGTGTTTAAAAAAAAAAAAAGGGGAGCAGTAGCTAAAATTGAGTTATGGAGAATGACCCGTTGCAGTTCTATAATTCTGCAATACATAAGCAGTGTAGTTTAGAGCAAGTTAGGACAAAATACTTCTACAGTTTTGTGTTTACAGCTTCCCTGTCACCTGATTTATTTCACTTATTTTTTTTCTCCAAGGAAAGTCTGCCATCCTCTCTTGAATGACTTGGTTGCTAAACCTTTTGTAATGCTCTTCTCTGAACAAACTTACTGTATCCCATTGCTATCCCTGCTGCTGTTCACAGATCCTGTTTTCCATGTCATTCTTAATTGCATAAAACATCTGTTATCTTTGAAAGCATAAATTTCATGTAAAAGAACGATCTACTTTAAGTAATAAAATTACCAGCGAGTGCATGGAGTATCCCTGAGCATCCTTCAGCTTGTGAAAAATGCTTCAAGTGGGGGTTAACGCTGTGCAGGGCATGAATGTCTGCAAGGCTTCCTCTGGGATGGTCGGGCTAGTTAGCTGCACATGCTGCTCGATTCAGTAACGCCGCTGTATCATCGGGAACCGGTCCAAGTTCCCGTTAAAGCACTGAGCATCTCAGCGATGGAAGATTACCAAGCAAAGCATATTCTGGTAATAAACCATCCAGAATAAGGGGCTGATAACTCCAGTCTGCAGGATGCAGTTAGGGCAGTTAAATGTTACAAAGTCTAGTAACTTTTTATGTACCCGACTTCATTGCTGCAAATACTAACAGGATGCTAATTGAAGTTCAGTTATTACTTGTTGTGTATGTATACAAATGTAAATAAAGCACTGGCTGTCAGAGGAAGGTTTGTACAGTAGCAGGTCTGCTGGGGGAGCGCAGGCGTGCTGTAATGTGACCAGTGGGCCGTAATGGAAAGTGGAATTTTCCTCTCTGCTGGCCGGTGCTGAAAGCTCTGCTGTCTCCAGTAATTGAATGGTGGACTACAGACCGTTCATGTACCAGCACTCTTAGCTGACTGTTGATGATTCTTCGTTTATTAGGAAACTCCTCATGCATAACCGTATGGTCTAGTGCTTAATAGATGGTTGGGATTATGAGGGGAAAGAGGGGACAACCCTTCAGTTTGCTCGGGATGTGTTCTTAATAAAATCTGGTTTTGTTTTCTTTTCAGACTTTGGCGTTAGTGCGTTTCTGGCCACTGGTGGTGACATTACCAGAAATAAAGTCAGGAAAACATTTGTGGGCACACCTTGCTGGATGGCACCAGAAGTTATGGAACAGGTGAATTGTTTTCCCTAGTATCCTCTTAGCTGATCTGCACCTGGAATTCCCTGTTGTCAGCAATGGCTGTATTTACTTCAAACTAAGATGATAATTTGGCATTGTGTAAGGCTTTCTTAAAACCACAGGATTGTCTTTGATTTGCCTATTGGAGCCAGGCTTGTACTGGGGAATGTTAAGTGCTCAGTAGGTTTTTGCCCTGCTGCGTCTCTTCAGGCTCCTACCTAAGGTGAGGATGAGACAGCTCAGCTGTTGCAAAAAGAAGATTAACCTGCCCATCCCTCTTGCCTAAATGTGAGCTAGAATATAAATCGTTTCACACATGGTAAATATGCACATATACACCTCAGTAATGTGCTCTTCTGCATTTGCAAACACGAGAATTTGGGGTAGCTAATTGCAACATGTTAGAGAGGGGAGTTATTACAGTAAAATGACATGTAGTTGACTTTATTCAGCTTTTTAGTTTCTCTTGGCTTGTGAGTATCCAGACTGTAATTACTGAGGAATGCTTGCCTCTCTGCCTTCCTCCTCTGCTCTTTTGGCTAGCTAAAAGATGCCATACTTCTTCCCGTCGGGTGGAGATATGTCACTTTTTGTCCTCTACTACTTCTAGACTAAACTATAGAAGCTTTGTCTGCATGACTACTGATGAAGGCCACCTGGAAACTTTGTTTAATATAAAATATCATTGCCCATTTCTAAGCAGGATCCACAAACAAAATTAGGCCACAGTCCTGACAGGGCGTTTGCAGTAGCTGTCTATTGCATTGGTGTTCAGTGCCATGAGCATTCTGAAAATTATCCCTCATCCCCTTAAAAACAGTTTGACAGAGGGCTGGACTCAGGGCTTGATTTTTGTCGGGTGTGCCAAGCAGAAATACAACTGACTATGAATATTTTTCCATTTTTCCTTTTTTCCTTTCAAAAATCTTTTTAACAAAAGTATTTTGGGAAAACATTGGTTTATTAAAGTAAATCCACCTTGTTACTTTTCTCCTTGCTGTTCACAATAAAATATTTTGAAGCTTAGCAGGAACTTGAATAAGACATCCACATGTCCCCCACCCCCCGCTAAAACAGTGGTAGAACTTTAATGCATTTTTTCCTATATCTAAAACTTCTTGAAGGATTGAGATAACTTTGGAGTAACTTAAATATACTATTGATGAAAGGCTTTTTTTAATGCTTGGCCTTTTCAGTGGCTCCCCATGGTGGCACTGAGGGGCTGGTGCGTTAACAGCATTCCTGCAACCTCCTCAGAGTACAAGTCTAACACTGCAGAGTACAAGACACACTCCCCAAGTCAGGAGCCATCTTTGCAAACTTGCTTCTGAACTCCTTCACTGTCATATATTTCTGGATTTTTTTGTTATGTTGGTTTAAAAATAAATAAAAATAGAATATTCAGTGTTTCCAAAACCAGATCAGAGTTGTCCTTTGCTTTTGTCCTTTGTGTCCTGTCCTGGTGCACAGGGTACAGCAGGCTGGCCAGGACTTAATGGTGTTGCTCCAGGCTCGTTGTGGTTAGGGGTGGCTGCAATCTGCAGGACAACAGGGAAAAAAAAGATCTTAAGGAAGGTGCTAAAAAGGGTAAATGAGGATTTTGGTGACAAAGCAGGGGTTCTTGATACAACAGATGTGTTTCCGAAGGAGGCAGATTTTCTAGGGAGCCAATACTTCCATGAAGGCTGCGCACATCTAACTTGTTGCAAATATTAGATGGTAAGGAGGTATTTTGGATGCTGATGTGAAATCCTTCAGTGTCCATTTATATCATCTTGCTGTCTTCCAGCAGGTGTCACTCTGAGCTGCTATATCCAACTCGGGGGAAAAAGGATGAAGGGGCTGCTGTAGGTTAGCCTTCAATATGTAGATGTTATCGACCCAATTCCATCTGGTTTACTTCAGCATCATTAAGTTCCTTTAGCATGTTAATACATGATAGCCTGGCATTGTCTTTTAATATAAGTTCACTCGACAGATTTATGGCAAAAATGTTGATGAGAAAAATAAATGTTGTTGATGTAAACTAACTGCAGGATGGTGACTAATATGTGTTGGACAGATGTCAAGATGCACTGCTCTAGACAGTTTTGAACTTCGTAGCTTTAATTTGCAAGCAGGATTATATGATATAATAAAAAAACCCACCTACTAAACAGTTAAATTCTCTGTGGGGAATGGGGAGTTATATGGTGTTTAGATGTGCTGCAAGACTAACTGAAAGATAAAGCTAAAAAACATCCCAAGTTATTCTCAAAAATTTCTCAAAAATATTCTCAAAAAATTCACTAAAAATAGTGTGAGGGGGGAAAAAAACCCCCAAACCCTTACAGCATATTTCTTCCTGCACTGTGTTCTTAAATGATACTAGGTATCTGTGCTTGTTCAGTTAAATGACATGAAATCTATTCATAATCATGGCACCCATAAACTGCGGCACTTCAGGAAGCCTTTCAAACCTTTAAGGCTCATGAAAATGATGCCTACCGGAGCTGATGAAATTAGTGCAAGATATAAACTCCTGTTGCCATAATAAATTTCAGTTCAACTATAGTATTATATGAAAAATAGTGCAAGAGGGTTTTTTTGTTAGTTTGCCAAAATTCAAGATCATCTTAAAGGTAGTTTGGGGAATGTTTTTGGCTTCATCACAGTGAGTGTCTTTCTCAAGCTTGTTAGGTTAGCTGAACACAATATCCCTATTAGCTTTGATTCAATATTCATTTTTCCGTAGTCTAGTGAGAAGAAATACAAACCGTTCTAAGCAGCCAAAAAGCTTTGATTTCTGTAGCTGCTCCTGAAGTTAGTACATAATGTCTCTCCTCTGCAGCAGAGAAGGCAAGTGCCAAAATATTACCTAATGATAATGAGGAAGTAACTGGTTTGGCATATGAAATATTTTTTCCTGTGCATGAGGGGAAGTAAATGCTATAAATTTTCCTGAACAAGTCTGTGTTTAATGTCAAGTGCAGAAGCTACTATTAATTAGTGGAGGGAAATGTTAGTCTGCAGACAGGAATGAGGGGCCTTTTACTGAGGTGATGTGTACTGAAGTTTCAGGATCGAGCATGTTTGCAGTCAGACTGATTAAGCGGTTGACTAAAAGTGTAGTGAGGCGTATGTCCCAAGGGGATAACAGTCCATCTATTAACTAGGAGAGTTTCATTATACTGTTTAATGACTCTCTGTGTCTTTGTGTATAAGTCGGAGCCTGTGTTAACCCAGTGCCCCTTTATGTTCTACACACAGAGAGGTTTATGGCAGAGCAGTCCTAGCTGCACAGTCCACCACCATAATTTTCATCAGACTATGACTTTTAAAACACCTCCTCAAAGGTATAAGGAGCTGGGGGGGAGAGGAGGGAGAAAGTGTTCTTTCCATCTCTTTAACACTATAGTGCTGGTCTTTCCAAATTTGAGGGGAAAGGAAGGAAAGGATGAAAGGATGTGTAATAGGCTAAGGAAAGGGATTGTAGTCTAGGATAGCAAGAGGCACATGCTAACATCCTCTAATATTTTTCAGGTCAGAGGATATGATTTCAAGGCAGACATCTGGAGCTTTGGGATCACTGCTATCGAACTGGCTACAGGGGCAGCTCCGTACCATAAATACCCGCCGATGAAGGTGAGCAGGTCTCCAGATACTTGTGCAAGATAAAGGATCAGTGTGTTCTGTGGGTGTTTCCAAGAATTTGGCCAGCATGCTTCGCTGAAGAGTTTGTCTTCTCAACTTGCACTTGTGGATCATGATGTTCTTGGATTTATCTGAAGTCACCTTTTAAAAATATGCCACTTAATCAGCATTGTTTGAAACTGTGCACAGTTCTTATTTAGATCCTGAGTCTCACCAGGGCCACCATTCTTGAGAAGAGTGCTGTGTGTTTTAATCCTGGAGCCTCTGAAGGCAGCAGATGTTTTTAGGGCTATAAATAATCATTCAGAAAATGTTATCTGGCATCCAGTGGCACTGGGATGGTGAGCCATTCCTTCTCTTGCACTGATAATCCTTCTTGATACCTCTCAGAAATCCTGTTACCAGTTATCCAAAAGAACATCTTATTTTGTTTAATGCCAACACAGTCTTGTCAATCACTGAACCAGGGTAGGGCATTTCTGGAAGTACTACATCAGTATGAAATAGCGTGGTATTGGCAATATGAATATTTTATTGAAGTTGAGGTGGAGGAAACGTTCTTGTTTAAACACTGACACTTCAAAAATCTTTTCTAAATATCTTGAACTTTGGATTGCTATGTAGTTTGGTTAACTTTCCCTATTTTCTGACTCTTGAACCAGGAGCTGCTTCCAACATGCTTTTCTTTCAGGGAGTCTACATCTTAAAGTTTTAGTCTCTTCTGCATTTCCCACCCTCTTGAAGGCCACTTTTCTTCTACTCCTGGGATGCATGCTCCCTCAAATTGAACAGGAGGGGGTGGAGAGCCCTTTCTAACCTTTATGGTTAGACTACTTACCTGGGATATGAGGCCTGTGGGTGCCAAGTCCCTCAATTGCAGGCATACCGTGGAGCAAGCTTTCCTTTTCTGAGTCTTAACTGCTGGAGTGCTATGTAAGGTGGGTGTCACCTCTTTAGGACCTGGGTGCATCTCCACCTCTCAATTACAATAGCATTTGGGAATCCAATAGGTCCTAACTCATTAGAACAGGGACATCTGTGTATCGCTTTAAATGTCAGGACTTTGCACTGGTTTAACTCTCGTAGAACAGCATTAATTTTAAGATTTGTGTCATCTCTGTGCAGGGACTGTTGAGTAGCTGAGTGGTTTAGAAATGCCATTAAAGTTCGTACCATATCAGTGATTGTGGCAGAGCAGTGAGGAGTTCAGGGAGATGTGTTGCTGATTTAGCTGTTGCTGTTTTCATTGATACTTCCTTCTGTGCTGCGATTTTTGGTAGCATTTTGCAGTAGTTTCTTCAAGCTGTACTTCTGTTTATTGTGTTTTGAATGCATGGGTTGTAGCTTTGAATACAAAGATCGCATATTTAGTATGGTGTGTTGTCATATGGTAGATAGAATTATGGGTCTCCAATTCTATTAGGTATGGGTTCCAGTTGTGTGGCCTGCAAGACGACTTCTGTGTTTTATTTACTGAATGTAATTGTATTTCATTGCAGATTAATTTTGTTACGCAGCAAAATGACCCATGCATTAAGTGACTCTCCAAAGAGAGGGGGGAAAAAAGCAGGGAGTTCTGTCATGGACTGTACAATTTCAGCTAGATTGATGGGCTCTTGCTGCCCTAAGCAATATAGCTGTTGAAAGCTATTTAAATGTGCTATGTGCTGCTTCCTTTTCTAAAAATACTCATCTGTATGTACGTGACAAGTGAAAATGGAAATGAGTAATTTTCTTCCTTTCCTTCAGAATATGAGTGATGTGAAGGAAATAATCAGTTTGGCTTGATGGGTGCTTGTGTGAGAAATGTCTTCACCTGCTGTCGCATTGGTATACGGAAGTGAACTCTCGTATTTTTTTATGTTGCCCTTCTGCTTTTACATTAATTTCTAGCGAAGAAATACCTGTAGGGAGATCTAAACAGAGCCTTTGAATCAAATGCCTTGCACAGCTGCTTCTCAAATGAGGAAGGCTGGTAGAAGTTCTGCTATGCTTACACCTTTAATCACACCAAACGGGCCTGAAAGCACATCCCAGCCTTGTGTTTGGCCCACAGACTGCACTGTGGGCCAGGAGATGTGATGGAAAACATTAGCATAAGTTGTTAGGTATAAATTAGCCTGGCTTCTCAAGGAAAGGAGGTGGAGGTAACGCTCTCTAGATCCTATTGTACGAGTCTTGAACCTCTCAGCTGACAGTCAGAATTTGCAGAGGTGTAAAGGTTTTGAAAATAATTGTTTCTACAAAGTTAGTGAATGCGGAAACCAGAGGGAAGAGGGAGACCCTGTAGTTGCCTTGAGGAAAAGGTAGGTGAGTTTTTGCTGTCTGGTGAGTGCGAGGAGACAGTCTAAACTGTAAGAAACTTCACCCTGAGCTCAGGCTGCCCTCAGAGAGCCATTGTAATGAAACAGTCCTTGTTGACTCAGATGCTTGATGAAAATGCTTGTCGCAAATACAGCATTCCCAAGATCTGTCTCAAACAAAGGCCAAGAAAAATCTCATTGCCAATAGATGTAATTGTTTCAGGTTCTAATGCTGACACTACAAAATGATCCTCCATCTTTGGAAACTGGTGTGCAAGATAAGGAGATGCTGAAGAAGTATGGGAAATCATTTAGGAAGATGATTTCATCGTGCCTACAAAAAGACCCTGAAAAAAGGTAAGAACAGGTAACACCAAAATAAATAATTAAAAAAAACCAACCCTAAAACAAAACTACAAAACTCATTGTATTCCATATTTTTCAAAGCTGGTACGCTCTCTGCCCCTCCAGCCTTTCAGTCACAATGAACACAGCAACCTTGCTGTGTGGCAGCAAATTCTCTTGGCTGTCCTTATTTTGAAGGATAAATGTCTGGCATCGTGCCTGGCCAGGGCACACATCGTCTTCCATTTGGGTTAATGAGAGTGCATCCCGGTCCACTGCGTGTATAGTGCCATTCTCCCCCTTGCCACCTCCAGCAGGTGACTGCAGTTCGTGTTTTGTTCCCTGTCAAAACTGCTCTGTGTTTATAAATCAGAAATTACATGTTGGGCAATATATGTTTACTTGCGAAGCTTCATAAATAAACTTTTAAAAATTTGCCAGTGCAAAGAAGGCTTTCAGTGTAGTTTTGACTTGCTTAATTGTAAGTAATATTTAGTTTGGGGGGGGGGGGAAATCAGGAAAAACACTGACAAATTTTACCAATGTATCTTCATCAATACAGATTGCTTAAGTGGCCTGATGACGCTTTCAGTCTTCCTTGTAACAGTAGCTTGACTACTCAGTGATGTTAGAAATACTACCAAGGGGGTGGTGCATATGTTGTGGCTCCCAGGATAGCATTGTATCATTATGTTATGGCATCGTTCAAAGCTGCACGAGGGTCCAGCTGTCTACGGCACTGTTTAAAACCCACAGCCTGTCACACAGGATAGCTCAGACGTATTTCTGTGGAGGATAGTCATAGCATTTGCTAGTCTGTGAAGCTGTTTAAAGGAGTGTTCATCCTGCATTAAAAATAGTGTTCCTTAAAATGCAAAGGTAAAGAAACAAGCATTCCCACAGATCAGTTTTTATATCTCTTAGTTTTCTTTTTTCCTTAGTAAGCAAACTAATTCTGGAAAGGAAAAAGTCCCTTCATAAAATAATAATAATGAAGACATTTTTTCAGTTCCCTTTTGTGACAGATCCAGGAACAAAGGCTTCTCACGCATCGTGAGATGGGATCTCTCTCTTCTAACAAGCTTTACACTTGAAATGCTTAATGAATCCGGTGGAGTGCTTGATAAATGCTGATAGCAGGGTTTTTTCCCAGCGTGATGTGTTTTTTCTCCTTTCTAAAGCATATCCTGTCCCTGCAGGTTAGAACGTGTGCTGATCAGAATTAAACATAATCACTTTGAATTGTGGCATACCCCTTCTCTCTTCTAAGCACAACTAACAGCCGCTGTCGTCATCCTGACTGTGGGAGCAGGAGGTCGGCTCAGAAAGAGCAGCTAGCAGAATCAGATATGCTTATGCATATTATATGGGTTCTCAAAGAGGAGAATGTAGTGCAATTGCTTTTTAATTATTTTTAGGGCTCCCTTGCTATAAGGTGGATGATTTTTGTTAGAGTAGTCTGAGGTGAAATAAACCTTGTGATGAATGGCCTTTGCAAGTCACTAATTAAACTCTGTTACTATTTAAGCACAGTTTGCCATGTGGGAAATGCTGTAAGCTGGTGCTTTCTCATGTGGGGCTGAGTCTTTAGAAAGCTCCTTCTAAACTGACCAAGGGATGTTTCTCATGTTCCAGTATCTATCCTAAAGTCTAACTTAAGGAAAAAGTACAAACTATTTTCCCCTTTTTCTATTAGACAAAGGTCGATCGTCCCGCCTGTGTTTAATAGAACTAGTTACACACATATAATCAAGTATCTCTGAAATAACTCTGTTACTTGCACGTGGCGAGTACTGCAGTCCTGCTGCAGGTGATAATCCTTCATTTCAATTTTGAGCAAATTGTTTCTGTGATCCTATCAAACTGAGGATGATAACTAAGAGACTCAAGTTCAGCATCAAAATGGGAGCAACTTCTACCCCCTGCCCCCAAGTTATTCACTGCTTTTGAACAGAATAGGCTTTGATCAGAATACACTGAGTGTTTAAAAGACTGCTGGTGTAAAATTTACTTGGAATACATTGACTGATTTTTAGGGGAATTGTGCAGGAGAAGATGATACCTTTATGAGATGCCATGTTACAACAAGCTGCAGCAACCTGGAAGACGGTTGTGTTGAAAGGGAGCATTTACAATTGTCTCTTCTACCTCTGTTTTTATTGACAGACCGACAGCAGCAGAACTCTTAAGACACAAATTTTTCACGAAAGCAAAGGTAAGAAAACCTTTCCTAAACTGATCTCTGCAGAGGCTGTGGAGAGGACTTTTCAGAAGTATGATAGGTATGGTGACAGCTTTATTGGCATGTGTGGGCTGTTTCACTTAGGGCCAGCATAGCTGAGTGAGTTGAATGGGTCATTGTGAACGACCAGAATGAAACCCCTCTTCTGTACCTCCTTGTGTATGCTGCTATTAAGAGAAATTATCTAGAAATTCTTGAGCATTTAAATGTCTTTCAGTGGCTTTTGGGGTTTTTTCTTCTCTTGTAATGGTGCCATTCTGGCTGCCTGTCCAACCATAAAGGTCTTTGTGGCAGTAAATGTAACTTATATTTTAGTAAACTCTATAATCAGTCTGTATGCAAAGCAGTGAATGAGGCCCACTGTGTGGAGGGCTACCTAAAACTATTTCACCCTGTGTTGCCTTATGGAAAGTGAAGATCCTGGGATACAAAATAGTAGGAAACTCCCATTTCTAGCCTTGAAGTGTGCTGCCAGTGAGCATTTATGTAATTACTTCCTGGAGATTAGTGCATATGCAACACGCAAGGTCTTATTGAGGGAGACAGACAGAAATAATACAAGGGAGAATTTATATTTCCATGGGAATGAGGAAATGTTTTCTGTTTGCTTATTTTTTCTGTGGCATGTTTGTGATCAAAATACATGGGTTTTATAGCAGAACACAGATTAAACTGTCAAAAAGATATCTGATACCTGGGATAGCACAGCAGCATCGCTGATTAATCAAAGTAGTTTTCAGCTCCCAGATTAAGATGCTTAAATGGAAGTGGCCACATCTAGGTATCTGTACAGGAGCTGGATGTCCTATTAAAGTTGACAGAAATCTAACAAGTGCAACCAAGGAAGTCTAGAGAGTGATCCAGTTTATGAAATGTAGAAGTTTGCTTTAGGGCAAGTTTAATTGATGCCTGGGCTCTTGACAGAATTAATTAGGTTTTCATTGTCCATAATGGGATTTTAGGCAACTGAATAGTCTGCATCTCTACGCTGGGTGCACACTTGGTGTCCAAAGTGACAAGATGGTTTACACATTGCTGACCTTTCTCCGTTTGGCTATGCGATTTCTGGTTCATGTTATACTTCATTGTGTGTAAAATCTCCTTCATGCTTTCATTAAGCTGTTGCAGAGTAACATATTAGCATATGTGGTGATAGAAAATTAACATTATTGTAAATGAGGCAATACTTAAACCGGCACCCGAAGTGAAAATGTGTGCCAGTTAACACTCAGTGTTAAATTACTTTCATACATCAGCCACTGCCAAACTGACAGCTGTAACTTGAGGACAGAAGAGTCCAACTTCTGTACGTCTATATTGAACTGTATATTTAGATACAGTCTGTGTTATGTAAAAGTATGTTTTGATAATGCTGAGAGCCACTTATCAGCAAGTGACAGTGTGTGTCTTGAGGCTCTCCATCCTGCGTGCAAGAAACCATTGTGGGGGAGTTCTGGGAGCACTTCATGGGCAGAGACGGCAGGGCTATCCAACCTCACTCGTGTGGAGTGAAATACCCAGCCAGATCCCGGTGCTAATGCCAGGGTGCTTGCCTGGCCTGCTTCCCCTGCAGCCAGCAGTTTGGCTCTGCAGTCAAGTGGTTGGAAAATTGTATGCTCAGGAGCCCACACGTTAGCCGGTCCGGAGTAGTTTGCTGAAGAGGAAATTTAATACAGTGAAGCATCACAGCAGTTTCCCAGTACTTAATCTGTTGTGGTCACTGCATTTACTTCCTCTCTAAACATCATATGTGCTGTACGTTTTTTCAGCCACTTTAAATCCTGCTGCCCCAGTTCCTCAGTCTTGTCACTCCAGCATAGAGGGGTTCCTGCATCCCAGCCTGCCTGACATCTGAGGTTTGCCTTTGACAGTTGGACAGGCATAAATTTAGGGGTGAGATAAAGCAAAGGGGCTGGATCCAGGTGGCATAGTATCTGCGAATGGAAGAATGCCAAATGTCTCAGCAGGGTATCAGATGCTGCAATATAATAAGTACGTTCCCCAGTAAATCAGACAGAATAGGATACAACTCCTCGATTCTTAATTCCGTATCACTTTGCATAGGGAAAGTGCCACCGTTAACTGAAAAGGTATTTAGGATGAAACATCATGTACTGTAGTCCAAAGGAAGAAAGTGGTTAATATCTTTGGGAGAATGGGGATGAAACATGTAAAACACTTTCTGCTAGAAATAGCTTAAGTTTCTTTATCAGAGACATTGAAGGAATCAAAGGGCATTTTCAGCAATGCAAATGTCTCATATTTTTTCTTTTGCAGAATAAAGAATTTTTACAAGAGAAGATGTTGCAGAGAGCACCAACAATCACTGAAAGATCCAAAAAGGTACTGAAAACCTCCTGGGCTCTTGCTGTTACCGTCGTACTAGTTTTTTATGCTTGTGTTCACATTTTTAATGATAATTACTGTAGTACAACATTTTCTAGATACAGAGCTAGACATTTCAATAAAATATTCAAGCACCCTGGCAGGTGATGCAACCTGAAGATGCCCTTGTGCTATTTCTCCTAAAAAAATCAACGGTAGAAACTGTCTGCTTGACATATCAGTTCTCTGTCTTTGTGCTGAGCAGGTCCGGAGGGTCCCAGGTTCCAGCGGACGTCTTCATAAGACAGAAGATGGTGGCTGGGAATGGAGTGATGATGAACTAGATGAAGAAAGTGAGGAAGGCAGAGCAGCAATTTCACAGCTCAGGGTGGGTCCTCAAACTCTGATAGCTCCACTGTCTCTGTTTTGTTTTCTAAATGTGGTTCATCTAAACATCCCTGGGAAGCATGTGGCCTTGTTTTAAGTATGATACACAGTAAGTTATCATCCCTCCCCTCAAGTTTGTAGCTGAGCGAGAGAAAGCAGACTGAAGGTTGAAGAAATAGTATTGATCTCTTCTGTCATCATTCTGGGGCACAGCTGGTCTCATTCAGGGATGTTGAGCATAATTGGGAACATGAATTCAGACCGTCTGTTCCCAGCTCAGCATACTAATTCACCTGAGCTAGGATATTCTTTTTGTTTTTAAGGGTGCTGACTGTTTGAGATGCTTTCTTCTGGAAGTGTCAGGAGAGGTTTTGTCCTACTGCCCTCTCCAGGATAGAGCTGAAATCAATAGGGCCTGTGCTTATGGCTGATATCTGAAACACACAGAGCCTGGTTCTGTTCCCTGAACTGGGGGAACAGTTCCCCTGTATTCTGTCCCCCTATTCTGTAACTGAATAGATTCAGTTACACTGAAATCTATTAGTCCTAGTAGAAAATGTTACGGCATCCCTGAAGTCACAAGGAGCGGTTGGTCTAGCACTTGAAAATCCTCCGAAAATCAACACCTTTCCCTCTCCCAACACATACACGAAAAACTCCAAGCCCAGATTAACCCCCAGAAACACAGAAGAGTAATGCATAATGATCAACTAAAAGATTACAGTAAATTTCCAGATTGCTGACTACTGGGAGGAAGACTGTGGATTTTGACTGTAATGGCTTGTCTGTTCCCTTTTCACTACAGCAGGTAGCTTGAAGTAGACTGTGTTTTAATCATTCTGTCATTGAACTAGTGAGACAGTGAAGGATTTTTAGAGGAAGCTTTTCAACATGAAAGGGAAAAAAAGCAGTATGGGTTTGAAGCATTTATTCCTTTACAACTTTAACTTTTCTCATTTCTCTTTCATTGGTCTTCCTTCTACTGGTGTTCTGTATAGACATTTAAATATTAAATGCAAGATTTTGCATTCTTTTAGCATCCTTTGAAATGCTTGGGTTTTTAAAGGCCACTATTGATAGAGTAATTCCATACTTTGTGGCAACAACTATTGTGTCTTTTTAAAGAGCTTACTATATCTAGCTTCGTATTACACAGTCGAGGAGGATCTCTTGGTACCAGGTGGATACTACTGAAATTCTTGATCCTTTATAAGCTGAAATCTTCTAAGTTCCTTTTGTACGTTAAAATATAATCAAATTTTAGGAGGGAATATTGCGAAAGACCCTAACTCTATTTCAGAGATTACTTAGAACTTGTTCTATTGTGTCTCTAAGCTCAGGGTACTATGACTTAGCACTGTTTACTGTGTTTTGAGTGGTACTTGTTTCATTCCTCTTATGCAGAAAAGAGCAGACTGACACACAGGTTTACAAGCTTCTTTTCAAGCCAGTTTTTTTTTTTTTTTTTAGAGCTTTGGCGTATTTCCTTATACTGCTGTCTGTTCTGATCTCTCTAATTCAGGCCGTGCTTGGCCTTTACTTCTAGGTCTCCCATTCAAGAAACCTTTAGGATGGGTGTTGGAGCAGTAGATCTCAATTCAGTTACCTAAATGTATATGTATATTGCCATTTTGGAGGCACCCCGTGTAGATACAATGCAGAACTTTAGGAGACCTGTACCTTTCTGGAGGTCAGGAAGGGCACCGTGGCATCTTAAAACTCACTACAAGTCTGCCTAGGTGTTTGAATCCTGCCCTGGGTGTCTTTCCTGTGCACAGCTTTTGAGTCTTTTTCTTCAGCCCGAAGATGAAAGGATAAGAACGCCTGTGCACCTCTTGCATTTGATCCCTTTTCAAGCAATCTTAAGACTTGTATTTAAACTGCCAGTGTTTGCCACAAATATGGTGGTGTTGTTGAGGACTAGTGTTAATCCTGTGTTTTGGCGATATTTCAAACGCAGGGTGTAAATTTCACCTGCTTGTAATCCCGCTGCAATTTTAACTAAGTTGTAAGATAGAATAACTTACATTAACTAGGTGTTAACCTTTTATTCCTGCCCATGGCAGAGGGGTTGGACTAGATGGATCTTTAAAGGTCCTCTCCAACCCAAACCATTCTGTGATTCCGACTGTACCTGTGTTTTATTGCTGTCAGCCTTAAAGTAAAAGAACGGCTTGCAGATTGACTTAATTTGCTAAAATACTCAGTATTATCCTGCATAAAAGCTTCTACATAAATGTAAAGTGTATTTTTAGCTCGCCTCCACTTTACAGAAAAAATAAGGTGAATTTAATATGTACAAATGTGTATTTTACAAGTCTCTTGCTAGGACTGCACCTGAAAGCAGACAAATAGTTATTACAAACAACCAGAAATATCTGCCCAATTCATTGAATAAGCTGATTTGCTGGCTCAACATAACCTTTTGGATATAAAGACTTACTGAACTTCTTTGCTTTTGGTATTTAAAACCTTGAATTCGAATTAGAGCAATTGTGCTATGTGGGCTCTTAAATAATTCGCTTCTGTTACTCAATAAATCTGGGCAGTGGCACGCGGTGTGGTCACATTTCACTGGCTACTCACATCATCTCTGATTACACAAGCAAAAGTAAGTTAGAACTAATACATGTCAGCACATCCCCAAAGTCATCCTATTTGTGCCTTAATTAGGTAAACATCTTTTAATGTTTGTCCTATTTCCTTTCTGTCTGTTCATGTTTTTTCTTAGTTTACCTCTGCCGTTTATCTGGGTTAGTTGTTAGCTGTGGGGCAGGGCCAGTGTTTCCATACTTGTCTGTACAGTGTCTAGCACACTGCGATCTTTCAGACAAGCTCCTTTTGAGTTACTCCTTGAGGCATCTGGGTACCCTTGGATATGAGCTTTGTGCCTGAAAGAACAGGGCTGCAGCCACGGCCTCCAGATGTGGAGCATGGCTCTTTATCTCTGGGAGCAACGCCACGTTTTTCATCTTGCCTGGTAACTGTCAAGTGAAGGCTCAACATACTGAGATGGATTTACCTTTCCAGCTGCATGACTTTTTTCCTGACACTGTCTGCACATAGTCACCGTGAAGGAACTGTTCCTTCTCCTCCTGTCCAGAGGGTTTTTTGCAACTTGCTGTTCTGAGAATAAGAGCTTTTACTCTCTCTCATGAGAGGCCTCTAGGTCATATGTTACAAATTGCTCTGATCGGCTGTTGTGGTTTAACCCCAGCCGGCAACTAAGCCCCACACAGCCGCTCGCTCACTCCCCCCCCGGTGGGATGGGGGAGAGAATCAGAAGAGTAAAAGTGAGAAAACCCATGGGCTGAGATAAAGACAGTTTAATAGGGAAAGCAAACCAAGGAATTCATTCACTAGTTCCCGTGGGCAGGCAGGTGCTCAGCCATCTCCAGGAAAGCAGAGCTCCATCACGCGTAACGGTTTCTTGGGAAGACAAACGTCATCACTCCGAACATCCCCCCTTCTTCCTTCTTCCCCCAGCTTTATATGCTGAGCATGACGTCATATGGTGTGGAATATCCCTTGGGTCAGTTGGGGTCAGCTGTCCTGGCTGTGTCCCCTCCCAACTTCTCGTGCCCCCCCAGCCTGCTCGCTGGTGGGGTGGGGTGAGAGGCAGAAAAGGCCTTGACTCTGTGTCAGCACTGCTCAGCAGTAACGAAAACATCCCTGTGTTATCAGCACTGTTTCCAGCACAAATCCAAAACACAGCCCCACACTAGCTACTGTGAAGAAAATTATCCCAGCCAAAGCCAGCACATTGGCAGCAGTTAAGTTAGTGGCATTGGTTAGTGCATAAACTGGCTCAAGTTAAGATAGTGGCATGATGAGACTTATGTTCTTCTGTCAAACTTGTACTGTCCTAATCGCAGCCTGTCTTTTAGACCATTGTGTGGAGAAGGAATATCTATTTTATTAATCCCAGCATGGACCAAGCCATCCTACCTGTCTATCTCCACATGGTAATTGCTCCTGTTAGAAGTCAAAGCTGCAGACTCTGTTAATTGCAGGGCTTTCCAGGAGTACTTGGCAACTCCTTCCGGCTCATGTGGAATAGCTAATGCATGTTATCTTTGTTTTACTGATAAGCAAAGATTGGTTGCATTGCTTTGACTGCACTTTCCCCTCCATTCCACCAATCTCTGATTCACTCCTGAACTTGTATACAGCTGTCAGTTTTCTGCATTCTCTCACGGAGAACATAGCATAATGCAGAGTCCAAGGGCAAGGAGAGCAGGCAAGAGATTTCTTTCTATAAAGCAGTACAAGTAAGGCTGACTTCCCTCCTCCCCCCCAAGGTTTTGTATGGTTTAAGCAAGTTGGTTTGCAAACTGCTTCCCTAAGTATACGAAGGGGTTTTGTTTCCTAGCAGAATTCTACAAGGCTTGTGTGGCTTATCTGTTTCTGCAAGACTTGGGTAGCTTAAAATGGATTTTGCCGTACTGGTGCACAAGTAATTTGATTCAATCTGAGTGATCTTCAAGAGTACTGGATTTTGCTAATGGTTAACAATGCTAGCAGCTTAGGTATTGTATGCCACTGCATAAATATGAACTGCAAGTCCTGGAACATGACTATATGTTTCTGGGTATTATGATATGCTTTAGCTTGCCAGCAAATTGTGTGGCTTCTCTTTTATTATGCATCTTAATACATATACATAATTTGAAAACAACTATGTAGATTTCATATGTTTAGTGTGATTCAGAAGAGTCCTTCTAGTCATTAAATCTAATTTTTGTCAAGGCAGTGACAGTTTTTTCTTTGTTTTTCAGTCTCCCAGAGTGAAAGAACCTGTACAGAATTCCGAGGTAAGTTATAATTGCAAATGACTTCCCGAAATAATGACTCCTAGTTGCTGCAAGGAACACGCTTTTATTAGCCTTTGAAAACAATATTGTGTGAAGTAGAAGCTAGTATCTAGCTGAGCTCTGTTTGAAAACCTCTCTATAAAAGGAATCATTAGCTGTGTAACCCCAAGAGGTCTTTCTGAGTTAAGTTTGGTGTATATCTTTCCAACTTTACTTGCTATGGCAAAAGTCTGTTTGTTGTAAGATAATGCATTGGTCACAAGAAAACCTAAGCGAAACAACTGTGTTCCGATTTCCTCTTTAAAAAAAACCAAACAACAAACCACAACTTTAAAATGTCTGTTTTGCATAGTCTAATTCACTGGTTTGGAACTTATGCTCAGAAATGTGAAATAAATCTGTGGTAGTATTTAATAGCAAACTTCAATTACAATTTATAATCTGCCTTCAGTTCTGTCCTGTGTTTCTTATATTAGGAATATTAGTATATCTTATCTTTCATGATAGAGACTGCTTATCTTCTAGAGACTGTACTATGTCTTTCTTTTCCCTACCTGTGTGGAAAGATAAACAGGGCTGTCTCCTAGAAATTAGTCTTGGGTTAGGCTGTCCTGTTCTTCCTTCATCTGTTTCCAAAGATTGATTATAAAGGGAGATCTTAAGAAAGACTACAGTTCTGCCACTGTAATTTGACAACTTTAAATTCAAAGAAAATGCTGAAAACCAGAATCCCTTTGGGATGAATTTCCCCATTGTGATATGTCCCTTAATATATATTGTGGTTTGGAGGTCTGCTGCCCAGGTTTTCAATATTCAAGGTCATTTATATTTCCTACAACTTAGTGGAGTAAGTTGGAGGGCACACTGAAGAAGTGCCATCAAGCTTACAGTTCTTTGGCTACCATGCCAAAATCAGTTTCTCTGTTCTGAATAACACAAGAGGTAAAAGAGGTTAAACTCTCATTTATCTCTTTTCCTCCACCCCCAAATTAATTGCATATGATTTTTTTTGCAAGGGACTAACTTAGTAAATCCAATCCTAAACAGTCTTGTCTTGAGCTTAAGTTCTTCAAAACACACTAAATTCACTTTTCAGTTGAATATCTGGATTGCTCTGACTCTGACATTTGTTTTACTAATGGATAAATTGTTGATAGTTATAATGCTTTGCTAGGCTGTGTTCTCTGAAAGGAACTACAAGTCAAAGCAGAGTTGCTCTGCTCTGACTGCATGGCTACTTGGAAATATAAGTAGGACTCGGATTCTGAGAAGGGGAAGGGATAACTAAAGGGATAGGGTGCTCTCATCCAAGCTAGGATATGATCTGTGTGCATCCAGCCTTGCTAGCTGCAGTGTGTAATTTTTGTCCAGGATCCACAGTCATGCTGCTATCTTGGTTTCTTATCCTTCTTTACTGGTGAGTAAAACTTGAAAATATCAGGCCAGAAGGGGTCCCTGGACACGAGCAAACATTGAACCCCTTGAACGCCAACTTGGGATCGGTGTTAGTGTCCTAGAGGCCTAGGAATGCCCTTGGCATTGAACTTCTCTGAGTTATGCAGCAAAAAAGCACTTTTTGGAAAGCTGGGGCTTGAGTCAGAACTCCTGAGTTCCTTTTCTCATTAAAACGCCATTTTGCTTGCAGTTATTCCCATCAGCTGAGCCGCCAGGTCCTTCACTCAATGCTCCAGCACAGGCACCTACTCAACTACCTCAGGCTACAGGACAAGTACCTGCACAACCTCAAACTGCTGTACCTCCACCTAGTCAGGCTCCTCCAGCAGCCCCAGCAGCAGCCCAGGTAAGATCAGAAACCCTTCATACCAGCTTTCAGCTTTGCACTTTGCCGTTCTGTTCAAGACGTGCTAAAATGATCTAAAGCCGTGAAAGTTGCTTGTCTGGAGTTGCATTAGTGCTGCTGCTTATGCAGAAGTGACAGCTGGCCTGGTGGCTTGCAAAAGGAAGACAGTCAATGTGGGCACAGCAGTTTTTCATTCTTATTCTGTGGGTGAGCAGTGACTTTTTATGCTGTTCAGGGAGTGGACTCTGTTTGGCTTGAGGCAAGGTTAAAGGTAAGAGAAAAGGAGAGTCTCATTTAAGTAGCAGCTGCTTGTTCCTGGTGTTTAAGGTTCAGCACAAACAGGCTCTGATTGTGTGTCTCAGCATCACTGGCATCTGTGGGATAAAAGTGGAGAGAAAAGTGAGAGGAAGAAACTAGAACGTGCAAGTTCTCCAGGCTTCAAAAGAGAGACAGGAGGCCTGGGTTAAATCTGTCCTTGTAGCAGTCAAAAATTGTGGAGAAACCCCATCTTTGGGAAGCTCTGAACCTTGTGGTGCTTTCAAACACTTCCATTTCAAGCAGAGAGGGGATAATGGACCTTTGAGGGGAAATACAGGGAGTGTGAAAGCTTGACAAGTCCGTGTTTAATTCTTAGCTACGTCACCCCAAAGTGTAGGATATAGGTCAGATAGGCAGCCAGAGCAAAGTCAGGAAAGAGCTCTGACTTGTGTTAAAAAGAGAAAAATGGCCAACCCAAATCATTACTGAGGTACTTGGAACGTGTCTTGTGGTTTGCTGGAGTAAAGCACTGCAGAGTTTGCCAGACTCCTGAATGATGGCACCTCTTTTATAAAAGACACGAGTGTTCATATTTGTTGGTGGGGAGAGGCTGTCACTGTTGGATGGGGCCAAGCTAGCATCACCCTTTGGCGGACCCAAGGGCAAGAGGCTTGGCAGTGTTGGTCAAAAAAATAACTCTTAGTCTTACTCCTTCCTAGAAATGTTTCATTATTTTTATTTTAAAGAACGTAGAAAGATATGTATAACACTTCACTGCAGTCAGCTCATGTTCCTGTTTACAAAACCGTTAAAGACAGCGCATTAGTCATTAAACAAAAATAGAGGAGTTGGGGTCTGACATATTCTTGGCTACATTAAAAGTAGCTTTAATACTTAAAGCAAACCCCTTCAAATCTCTTGAAAAAGGGCCAGTGTTTAATCCCTGAATTTTATGCAGCAGTTGAAACACCAGCAGCAGTGAAGGCCAGGACTTTGGTAAATCGAAGTAGCAGTGTTGGCCTCAGTGGAAGTATTCCGATTTGCACTAGCAGAGTATCTTGCTCCCTGCCACTAGTGCCCAGTAGCTTATTTGTTGGTAGCTTGTCCTAAGGTGAACTTCATACCTTTGTGTCAGTGTGTTCTTCTTTATGGCTCCTTTTTGTCAATATGTTCTTCTTTACAGATCTTTTTATCAGTGTGTTCTTTACAGATCTTTCTATTAGTGTGGTGTTCTTTATAGCTCTCCTGGTTCTTGTAGCTCATTGGTTATTGTTTTGCAGACCTCTGGGCCTCTCTATGGGCCCTTCTTTGTTTTCATTGACCTAGTAAAGCTTTCAGCTTCAACAGAAACAAGATTGTGATCAGAAGCCCTGAGCTGCATTGCTGGCACAAGAGCAGCAACAGATGGAGTAAAATACTAGTCTTAAACAAAGGGTTATTTTTTTCTCTCATGAAAAAGCAAGTGATCTAGGTGAAAAAACTTGGTCAAGACTTCAAGGCTTAAATTATCAGCCTAGTGTTGTGTCTGTCTTGTTACTGCAGATTTAAAATCCCTGGCTCAGCATGTGCAGTACAGATGACTTGCGCAGTGGAAGAGTGACCGACCCTTCTCTGTTTTGTTTGGGGTTTTTTGGTGGAGATTGATTAACAATCATCCCTTTACTGGAAGTATCACAAGTGCTATAAAGATGGACACCTCTTGGATCTTTCCTACTGGAAATCTACTGCTGACCAATATAAAATGCTTTGATTACAGGTTCCGATAATTACTCAGAAGTAATTTAGAAGTGAAAATAGGCAGCTATAAAATTGCTACTAGATGCTCTTAAAGCCTTTGATTTCACAAAAAAGTAACTGAGAGTATATGCTAATCTGCCAATTAAATTATTTCCTAGGTACTGTTCACAATTGTATCAGGTTTTTAGATCAGATGTTTGGGGCAGGGATTAAAACACAGGAGGTCTTGAAGCTGTCATGAATGCCCCAAAACCTTAAGTTTTGATGCAAAGCAAGAAGTCTCTTTACATTTAGCACTTCTTCTGAAGTCTCCTGCCATTGTGGCATTTCTCAAAGCTGTGTAGCTTTTACTCTTTTCAAGACAATTGCAGAGAGGACCTCCTGGGTTACTATTTAAGCGCGAAGTTCTCCTGTTTCATTAGTCTGTCGTCTTTTTCTCTGTAGTGTCATGATTCCAATGATGAGTTAAACTTTTATTCGTATTTGTAGTTGATCAAGGTTATCTCTAGTTTTAAAACCAGAGAAAGGAAGTGTTAATCTGCTTTAAAATGATGTAATCCTATTGCAGGGCCCACCTGCCCCTGCTGCAGCTCCGGTACAGGAAGATACGAAAGTCCCCATCAGCCTTGTACTAAGGTTAAGGTAAGGACACAAAACTGACCTGTTCTGTCAAAGTGAGCCTTTGTAGAGAGGGGCACTGGAAGACTTCTGTAGTGCATCTTGCCATCTGCCTTTTAATCAAAAGGGTGGTGGTTATATGTTGTTTGTCAGCTTGGATTTCATCCACTCTTCTGAAACTGGGACCCAGAAAAGCAGTTTATCTCATCCACTTCTTCAGTTTGGCAAGAGTTGTAGATTGAAAGAGGTTTTGATATTTGTATAAATATTCCTAAACTCTAACGGGGTGGGAAGGAAGGAATTAGCCGGGTTCTCTAAAGGGGGGATCAGGGATCCAGGGGTTCTAGCCTTGTGCTGGATCATCTGACTATTCAGGCACAACTTCAGACTTCAGCCAGTTCTGAGAGTGAAGAGCTTTTACCCAATTCAAGGCATGGATTCTGGTCTGTGTCCCTAGAAATAGGCAGAAAAAGGATTGTAAGAGCATTCTACTGTCATTACACATATTGATGTTTCTCATTTAAGGAACCTGCCTCTCATCTCTGTAGGCATCTTGGTTGTTGATAGGCATTGGACTGGGACTTCTGAGCATCACCTCCCAGTCATTCCTGGACAGTTGCGTAATGTGTGTACATCTGCAGTCAGTGAGTGCTTCCTTCCTCCGAAGGATGTGCTCCAAGGATATATCTGCTGACAGATGAGTTGCTGAGACAGTGGAACAACGTGGCGTTATACCAGAGAGGTGGCACTCGCTTATCCTGGACTTCAGCCCACTCAGGCTGAGTCAGGTTGAGAGGCAGAGTGTGCTGAGAGCCCTGCGTCCAGATGCACACCCAAGTGATTCATTTCTGCCCTATGAGGGGGAAGGGTGCAATGAATTCACTTCTCTTCACAGACTGATTATTCAATGACAGCATTTTCTTTTGGGCACCGATCAGTGCAATGAAACGGTCTCTTCTATATAAAATTCTCTTCTTTCCACAGGAATTCAAAAAAAGAGCTCAATGATATTCGATTTGAATTTACCCCAGGGAGAGGTGAGCTGGTGGGAAATTCCAGTGCGTGAAGGTGGTTTTGGTGAAGGGGAAGTTTTGTGTTTGGTGTTGTGCGGTTGTGTGTATGGAAACCCCGTATGAGTGTCTGTCCACAGCGCCTTCCTAAAGGGCTTGCCTTATGGTTGGGCTTGGAGCACTGCTGTTGAGAAGACCCTTCTTGTAAAACTGTTCATGGATATGACTGAAGTGCAGCCCTTCGATGAATTCCAACTCAGAGTTTGACAGCATAGCTCAGAGCTGTCTGGCTGCACCTGGTGTACACCCTAATACCCATCTTGTGTAAACAACACTTTTGCTGTTTGGTTTGTACAAGATCCTTTAGGTTTCTATGTGATGCCTTCATCAGCTGGACAATTTCTGTTATGTGGTGACTGGCCCTTGGGTTTCTCCCCAACAGATACTGCTGACGGTGTGTCTCAAGAACTCATTTCAGCAGGTCTTGTTGATGGCAGAGATCTGGTAATAGGTAATTATGTATTATTTTTTTCTGCTTTAACCATTTCAGTCATTTTTTGTGTGTTTAAAATGACCTGATTAGTGGGTACTAGGAGAGTTTGCTGTGGCCTTGATTTTCTACCCCAATGGCTCTACAAAACTGCTGTTAATTCTGGTGGCAGTTCTGTGCCAGTACATTTAGGCAACCCCCAGTCCACAAGAATAGGATCTAGTTGGAAACATTATGAAGCAAGTGTTCCTTGTAATGCAAAATGAAAGCTAATCGATGCATTAGCTAAATCATTATCATCTGACATATATGCATTGCCAAATTGCTGCACAAGCCTGTACTGCTCACAGGTCCTGTGCAAGAGAGGTCTGGGACTGGAATCAGCCAGGCTTTTTTGTTTTAAGTAGGGCTGGGGAAGGAAGTATGAAGTGCGCACGCACTAGGGCAGCAGCACGTGTTGCTGCACTTCAAGTGAGCGTGAACAGCTAGATGAACAGCTACCTCTAGCAACAGTTTGCTAAATAAATGTGTCCTTCTGTGCAGCAGGTGAGACTTTTAAACTGTCAGCGGTGCCTGTATATTTCAACTACAGCAAACAAAACTGTTCCTTATACACAGGTCGCAACATCTGGAAAGGCTGCTAGTGCAAAATTAACGGGATTTCCAGGTGCACTCAGGCAGTCTATTACTACTAATCCCACCACATCCAGGAAAAAATAACTACCTCTGAAAAAGAAGCAGAGTAACAAATGATAGCATTTTCACAGTTTAAAGCTTTAGATTTAAGTAGACTGAGTCTAATTGAGACCTAAACTTTTTCTATCATTTTAAAAAGTTCTAAGTTTGCTGAGTAATAGAAAGAGGCCTAATTGGGAGTTTGGGCTGTTTTTCTCTAGTCTGTCCTAATATTTGCCCGTTTTCTTTGTGTGTGTGTGATTTCAGTTGCAGCTAATTTGCAGAAAATTGTGGAAGAGCCCCAAGCAAACAGATCCGTCACTTTCAAACTGGTATTTATTCCTGTTCCCTAATTGAACAAGTTGTCACTTGCAAAGAAAAGGCATTGCATATAGATGCCTGTGATGTCTACTGTAGGCATCTAATGTATGCCCTCTAAATCCTCCCTTCTTTCCCAAAGCTTCCTACTGGTTGTCTAACAGTAGGCAATGCAGGCTCCCTGCTTGTGTCCTCTAAGCAGCACCCGGGTTAAATAACCATGTGAGATGATGTGCTAACACAGACATTCCCGTATCCTGGCTAGTAAGCATATAACAGTGTTACAAAAGGGTATTTTCTGTGCTTGGAACATACACTTGCCCAGAAAGGGCAGAAATATTTCAGGGAAGGTAAGTGGGCTAAGAAATGCCGCGGACTCCTTTCTTGGAGGAGGAGAATGGGGAGGGTCCAGATACATCGTCTCTGAGGAGGAAATGGGGAAATGAAAGGAAAAAAAAGGGGAGGGAGGGGTGCAAAAGAAGAGAGCCAAAACTAAAAGAAGGTAGGCTAGGAGAGGAGAAAGAACGGCAGATGGATCCTTCAGAGGTGGTGAAATTCAGAGGTAGTTATAGTGGCAAAGCGAAGGTGTAACCAGTTTATTGGTAGTGAAGCAGTAAGTGCCGTTATTTTTGACTCTTTCTGTAAGGAGTTTTCACTTGTTTTGCCCCAATTAGTGCACGTAGCCCTAGTCAGAGCAGACATTGGCAAAACTTCAGTCCCAGCCCTTCCTAGCTTCAAAAAAAAGGCAAAAAAAAAAAAAAAAAAAAACAAAACCCAAACCAAAAAAAACCTGCTCAATTTTAACTTTGGGTAGTGCGAGCTGCTGAGTACAGTGCAAAGCTGTCCTGTGCCTGCTCCCTCCCCAGACCGTTTCTGATACACCTTGTTGTGAATATGTAGCATGGTATGTATCGGAGGGTAGAGCATGTGTGTTGCTATTTGGATCTCTGTTCCTTGTGTTTCAGGCATCTGGTGTCGAAGGCTCAGATATTCCTGATGATGGCAAACTTATAGGATTTGCACAGCTCAGCATCAGCTAAACAGTGGTCCCAGGAGATGTTTCCCAACTGAGAACCCACATGTACATATTCGTAATGCTTCTGTTAGCCTAAAAAAAACCACTACTGCCAAAGAATTGAACTACAGCCCCCTTCCTAGAAGCTTTAACATTTTCCTTAATAGGATCACAAACCTTCCTGAAATTACTGATGACGTTTACACCTTTTGTAAACAACTCTCATGTTTTTGTATCTGTCATCTCAAACATGCAGATCCAACACATCATTGCCTGCATGTTCATTTTATTATTGCCTTACTTTAAAGAAAAATACTACTGAGTACGAAGCAGGGGGTTCCACTGCTCTGATGATCTTGCCTAAATGTTTGCTTACATGTGGTTTCATTTTTTTTCACTTGCTATTTTTGCACAAGTTTTAATACTGAACAGATCTTTTTTGTTCTTTACCTGCTTCTCCTTCCATCTGAAACACCAATGTACATGTTGTTTGGGTCACCTGGAGTGCTGAGAAATCTGCTTCTCTTCGGCTGTGTTTTTTTTAAAACTGCTGGTTTGAATGCTTGCACTTGAGAAAGCAAGCCAAGTCTTAACCCACGGGAGGGAGAGTCGTCTTCCCTTGTGTTTGTGTTTTTGAGAAGTTCCTTGACTTTGAGGTGTTAGAAGTCAGCTTCCCTTTGTAAACTGCCTTAATTTTTTTTTTTTTTTTACTATTTTGGTTCTTTCCACATGAGTGCCAGGCGTGGCATGAGGGCTGAACCTTTTAATTTACGTTAAGCAGTCCTTCCTCAAAACGTCTTTCATTCTGCATCTTAGATGTAGTCTGTTCTTGAAGCAGACCAATGAGGCATTGCTGTCTGGAAACTGGTCTTTCAGATGATTGACAAAATATTTGTGGTCAGAAGGAGAGGAGATCTGTGTCACTCTGCATTTGGAAAAGATGCACTTCGAACTGTTCCTGAAACCCAGTCTGTTATGCCTGGCTGCGCGAGTCCTCCCGACGTGTTTCCCAGTCCTTTGCAAACTGGTACCCGTGGAACCATCCCTGTCGTGTTTTACAGCAATAAAGAATCGCCAGTAGAGTGGTAGTACTGGGCAAGCGGGCGCCGGGCTGTGTCCCTCCTGCACTAATCGCTTGGGTCGTCAGCCTTCTCGTCGGTCCAAGCCTCGACGTTCGATCAGGATGTCACTGAAACCCTGTCACACACGTATTTAGCTTTTATTTCTATGTGGTGTTGAATTTGAGTTTCTACATGAATAATATAAATTATACTCTGAGTTTGATAAGAGACACTTGTAATGCAATATGTGAATAATAAATGGTGTTGATTTTTTTTCCTACTGTTTCACAGTTGGCCTTTGTAACTGCTATTGGCTCTGGAGTGTTTTCTACACAGAAATTGTAAGCCTGTAATTTAACACGCAGATGGAAACGTGTTTGGTTTCCATCAGCCACAAACAATGCAGAAACAGAGTGTTAAAGCGAAATGACTGGGTTCAATTAGGACTTTTTTTTATTTCCAAGTCTTCAGATGAACAATCTGTATTTATATATTGTTCTCTATGAGCAGCTGTGGAAGCTTCCTGAATTGTGTATGTTCTTTTTATACCGCCCTTGTTGCTGTTAGCCTCTAGGTGGATACTGGGTCTGTCCCCGTGGGCTATTTGCAGCCCCATGGCTGGTGAGTGTGAAGGGGAGGGAGAGGAGAAAGAGGGCTTGGGAGCAAGAGCATCCCAGGGTGCTGAATGGATGCTCTCAAGAGCCCAGGAAGCGGGTGCCCGATACTAGGGAGTTGGTGGTGGCTGGGTTTGGCCAAGTGTGTGCATGCACGTGTGTGTGGCACCTCTGGCACTTTCTCCTGTTGTCTGACACTAAGCACTCCCTACGGCTTTCCCCATCGAGCTTCTTGGCTTGGGAAGAGCAGGCTGGCATCTTGATTTCCATGTCACCCTGTGGTCGATATGGTTGTATTGGAAACCCTTAGGATACGGAGGCAAGGTAGTCTTGGTACAGTATTATTTTCCCTTCTGCCTGCATGCCATGGGGACCTTGTTCATTTGTGTACTGGTGCTGAGAAAGGTAGGACTCAAACTGCTCAAGCGGAACAATGCAGCATCTATTTATTAAGTTATTCCCCACCTTACCAAAGCCAGAACTTAGAGAGCTTGAGCTCACACTAACCCAAGGCTCCCTAGTTCTTTAATGGAGAAACAAGCAAGGAAGAAACTGATGGTTTTTGCTCTATAGATCTCCAGATGTTTTGGGTAGGGATGCAAAATATTTACTTGGGCTATTACAGTGCTAGACAACTGTCTCTTCTGATGTTGTTCCAGTAAGTGCCAATGCTGTTCATAATTGTTTTCCAGTGTCATTAAGGATTTGGTTTTTGTGCAAATTTCTGATCTGAACCTGGAAACAGGTGGTAATTTTAAGTTAGTTCCTACTTTTAAGGACAATGCTCTGTTAATGAAAATGGATCCTCTTCACAACTTTGGTGTATTGTAGATTATAATGAAAGATGTAAATTATTCAGGCTTTTTTCCTTTTTTGGACTTTGTATTTTACTGCATGTCTCTAATTTTTAATCAATAAAGAACAAATTGTCCATTGCCACGTGTTTGGTGTGTGGTTTATGTGTCTTTGGGTTGGATGGTGTATCTTGGGGAGGGGGCTTATCTGAGTGGTGTCTGCAACCCCTGGGGCACTTCTGTTTGGGGTGCTGGGAGGTTCGGCAAACCCCAGGAAGACTCGGTGAGGAAGGGATGGGGATGCTTTGCAGGAGTTGCGTGCAGAAATGGAGCCAGGATGGCACTTAGGGTTGTACCCTGAGGGCTTGTCTCCAGTTGAGAGGTTTGCTCCAAGCTCTGCATGCCCTGTGCAGCTGGGGGTTTATACCTTGAGAAGTGTTGGGAGCATGAACACGCTCCTTTCCACCTCCACAATACTTGTTCTTTCTGAATTTGAAGCTTCAGGGCAGATCTGATCCCAGAGGTGCCTCTGGGGTCTCTCCCATATGTTTGTAGTGGAGCCAGAACTTCAAGAAAATGCACTGACGGTGAGGGGCAGAGCCCAGGCATGTCCTCATCTCTCGTCATCCTGACAGCTCTTAGCTCTAGCTGGGTCGTTCCTCTCTGTAAGCACCAGTATCCCCCGCTGCGGCGTACTTGTGCCAGCAGTCATGCTTCGGGCTGCGAGAGCAAGGAGGTGCCTGAAGTGAAAGGTCTTGTCCAAGTCTGCAGGTGACAAGACTGTTGGCAGACTGTCGGTAAACCTCTTGCCATGAGATTGAAAACACTTCTGTGACCCGGCACTGAGCCACCGCCATGGTCGTGGCAGTAGGTTTGTCACGGCAAATGCTGCAACTCCATGTCAGTTAAACGGAGTGGGCATCTGGACAGCTTTCCCCCAGTCATGGTCATCTTTTAACAGTGACCTTGGCCACAACCTTTTAGTGTTACCTAATGTCATGCAAAAGAGAAGTGCCTGCATGCAAGCAGACTACCTGACTCCTCCTTGGAAAGCCACCTCTATAGCACCGCACTGGAGAAACCCTGGAGTCTTCCTTCACATCCTTCAATATCTCTTGCCCATCTTCCACGAAGGAAGGAAATTTTCAGAAATGAAGGGAAATGTTACCTGAGAAGTGAAAAACCCTAGTATTTCTCACTGGAGGTCCTTTTGGAAACTTTTCCCTAATATATGGCTTCTGTTCCCAAGGTCCTCTGTTCATTCAAACTCTGACGGCTTTGTTGACATGATTTACCCAGAGCTTAGTGGGGTTTTGTTTGAGCGAGGTCATGATGTTTCCGTTAAGAGAAGCAGAAGGGGTCTTCCTTCTCAGAGTGTGGGAACGGAGAAGTTTCACTAAAGCTTCAGGGACTGTCAAGGGCAAGGTGTCTGTCTTCTGGGAGGGGATAGGGATGGTCCAGTTGTAGGCATGTTCCCCAGGCCTTTTGGCTGGGGCACGCCCATATGTGTTTACTTAACAATATGCATGTTCTTGCTTAAAAACAAACAAAAAACCCCCACCAAAACAAAAAAAAAAAGTGGTGGTCTCGGATGGTGGCACTTTCTAAGCTGCCTCTTCCATTCACTCTCCTTTCTAAGGCTCTTGGGCTGTTTGCCATTTTCTGGCTCTTTATTTCTCTTAAGGTGTTCGTCTTTACTCGCAGACCCAGAAAACTTCATCTTGGGTGAATGTAACTTCCAGGTTTAAGACATGGGATGGTAAGGGATGTTCTGCGTTGCTGAATCTCATCTGCATCTAAGCCAACTTCTTTGCAGTCTTCCCAGTATTTGGCCAAACCCTGCTTAAAAAGCCCCAGAGAATTACATCCCAGTTTTGTCTCCCATCCCTGCCTCTGAAGGAAATTCCTTTATGGACACTCTTAACGGCTTTCCATGCTGCCTTAGTCCAGTGCCTCATAGTTTCCCTGTGACTGAATAGTCCACCCCAGTTACCTTCATTTCCCTTTGTGGGTGTTCACCGTGAGGTGTCTCATACTGCCCATGCCTCTGGGCTTCATACCGCATCCTGATCACCTTCTCGCAATCTCTGCTCCCAGCTGATGAGTTTCCAAATGGAAAGTAACCTCCCCTGGGGGGTGAGCACCTCCTGAAATTTCTGTTTCACTTAATAGGAACGCAGCGCGAGTACAAATCCCAACACAGAGCATTGCTTTTTCTTCAAATGTGCGTGCTCATTGTGGCTGCCTACAGCTGCAGGGCTTATCTTGGGCTTAAGTACCGGTTCCAGCCCCGGGGAAGCCTGTCTCTGCAGATACTGCTGCCAATGTCAAGCATCGGGGAAATTTTGAAAGCGGTTGGTGATTTTGGGCTGTTTCAGAAATGGCTGGTGCTGCTCACCTTGTTTCCATGCCTCAGTGTGGCTTTCCACCAGTTTTGCCAACTTTTTATGGTTCCACATGTGCCACATCACTGTGACACCAGCTGGATCCGTGCCGTCAGCCCTAACCTGGCGGAGGAAGAGCAGCTGAACCTCACCCTGCCTCGGGACGCAGACGGGGCGTACGAGCAGTGCTCCATGTACTCGCCGGTGGACCGGGACCTTGTCCCTATCGTGGCGTACGGCCTGAACTCCACGGAGAAGAGCAGCAATGGCTGGGTGTACCCCTCAGACCATAAGGTGATGCTGGTCACTCAGGTTTGTAGCATCCTTTTGTTTCTGATTGCTTTGTGCTGTGGTAAATGGTGTTTTGAAGGCTGGGGCGTGCTGAGCTTAAGCAGGGCATGCCTGGAGGCAATGTTCATTCTGTGCTTTGGCTTTGGTGCGCAAGATCTTCCCGAATTGCAGCGGATCGGTTCCTCCTGACCTTTACCAAAAGCCATGGAAAGGTGTGTCATGGACACATGCCCTGGTTAGGTCCTGAGGAGGCCATCTCAGCCCAGAGATGTGACTCGGCTCCAATCAACCATTGCTGCTTCCTCACCTGTTGATGGAAACCTCCAGCAATGGGGTTCCCACTCCTTCCTTTGGTCCTTGGTCCAGGGCCTCCAGAGCCTCCTTTAAGCGTGATGCCCAGCTCAGGCTCTCCAATGCCGGTCAGAGCAGAACAGACCCCATTTTCTCATAAGTTCTAGCAGTGTTTTGTGCCAGTCCTCTGGCTCCTGCTTCTCCAGATCCATGAGACCCATCACTGGTGTCTGACTAAGCCTCCCGGGCTTCCCCCTTTAAACCATGACAGAGAAGAGTGGATGAGGCTGCTTTGTGCCCTGGACTCCTTCTAGCATGGAGCCAGGAGACAGCCGGGGAAGATGGCAGGATTAGGCCTGGGAAAGGGTCCTGAGCTCATGGACATGTGTGATTCTGCTTTTAGCAAGGTTGGGCCAGTCCCATCTCCTGCCAATGAAGCAGAGCCCAAGGTGAACAGGGGCACCTCAATTTCATCCTCCATCTGAGTTTCCTAGTTGACTTGAACAGACCCACTTTGTGTCGTCCAGCCCCTCTGCCTGGTTCAGTGTCTGCCTGCTTTTCTCTATCTTTGGTGCTCCCTGCTTGTGGCTGCTGAGCTGGGCTTATCCCGAGGGCAGCATCTCTCCTCTGGCTGCCCGGGCAGCTGGTGTACCTCCAAGTTTGACCCGTGCAGGTGCCCTGGTCAACCCAAATGGGGCAGCCATGGTCTCGTTTCCATCATGCTTACACAATGCTCTTCCCATAGGTCTGTGGGCAGGAGAAGGAGCATCGAAGTTGCTTTTGGGCACTTCTTGAGGCTTTGCCTCATGGACATCCCAAAGGGACCCCAGGCAAATGCTGTTCCTACATCAGGGATGGGCTGAACAGAGTTGGTTTCATGTTCTCAATGATCGTTTTAAGGCAGGAAGGCATTTGAGCTGAGATTTGCCAAACCTGCCTCAAGCGGCATTGCCCTGTGTCAGATTTCTCCCATCCCTGTATGCCTTCCTCAAGCCTTCCCTGCACAGAGCCCCCACCAGCCTGTGGGGTGGCCCAGAACTGGTGGGAAGGGTGGACGTCCCGTGCGTGGCTTGCTCGTGGTTGCGCAGGGAAGCTGCAAAAGATGAAGGAAATGGAGTCTCCTGTCGCCTGGGACCACAGCCAACTGGCCACCCTTCCTCGTCTCCGGCTCTGCCCATTCATTAGCATCACTCCCTTTATTCCCCTGGACTTTTCCCAGCTCTGCATCACGCTGGGCTGTCTCAGCCCCTCTGAACCTTGCTTGCCCGAGTGGAACCGCCAGGCACCATCTCAGCGGTTCAGCAAATGCAGCTCCTGCAGTTGCTTTGGAGAAGAGTCTTTTCCCCTGTCAGTGCCACCTGGCCCTGGCAGAGGGGGTGATCCAGGTTGCCTGAAACAGGGGTCCTTCTGCTCCAGCCAGTACCGTATGTTTGAGAGTGGCACAGAGATGATTAATATATTACACGGTGTAGTTAGAACAGGTAAAACATCAGGCATTAAGTCTATCCTGACTTTACATATTTGTGGTGGTTGCCTACGACTGCAGAGCTTATCTTAGGTTTAAACATTAATTCCAGCCCTCTGGAAAGTCTGTCCCAGCACTGTCCTCTTCCAGACACAGCTGCCAATGTCAGGCATCGGGGAAATTTTGAAAGCGGTTGGTGATTTTGGGCTGTTTCAGAAATGGCTGGTGCTGCTCACCTTGTTTCCATGCCTCGGTGTGGCTTTCCACCAGTTTTGCCAACTTTTTATGGTTCCACACGTGCCACATCACTGTGACACCAGCTGGATCCGTGCCGTCGGCCCCAACCTGACAGAGGAAGAGCAACTGAACCTCACCCTGCCCCGGGACGCAGACGGGGTGTACGAGCAGTGCTCCATGTACTCGCCGGTGGACCGGGACCTTGTCTCCATCGTGGCGTACGGCCTGAACTCCACGGAGAAGTGCAGCAATGGCTGGGTGTACCCCTCAGCACAGCCGCCGTCCCTGCTGACCGAGGTCTGTAATTGCCTTTTAACGTGCCGGGGACATGGAAGGGATGGGACACCCAAATGGCCGCCCTGTTCTGCAGTTCAGTCAAAGCCGGTGCCAGCCATTGTGCAAACGGGCTGGGCTGAGATTTACATCAGGTGTATTTTGGAGACCTTGGCTCCACCACCCAGCCCCCAGATATGGTCCTGGAGCAGTTGCGTGCAAGTAGGCTGCAATATAGATGCCAGCAGGGCCACGGGCAGAGCCAGTGGAGAGATTAATCACTCCTGGCGGGACCTTTTGGGTCTTCCTACCCCAGCTGCCTCTCTGCAGACAGCGGGTAACCTTCCAACTTGTCCCTGTGCACAGCTTTGTGCTTTGGACACCCCGGGCAGGGGAAGGAGGCAGGGCTCAGCACTTAGTTTCTGCTCCCTTGCATGGTGGGGAACTGTCAGGGCAAGTGGCTGTGGGGTGTCTGCCTCGGGGTCTCAGGGCGGTGACTCCAGCTCAGGGTTGTCGCAAACAACACCGCTCCTCACTCTGTGCGCAGGTTTGACGAGGAGAGGAGAGCTTGCAAAGCCACAGATCTGATTGATTGTCACCAAGAGCTTCAGCAACACCAGCAATTCTCCAGAGCGCAGTGCTAAACTACTTTCAGTGCTTTCTGACCTCTCTGTATTTCCTGCACATGCTCTTCCCTATGTGAGACTTTCTATAGATGCTCTCTGGATGCTGGCAGTTGCAGAACATCTCTTCAACAGAAACTGCTGAGCCCAGGAATCAGCGCTGCACTCATCCTTTTTCCTCCGGGAGGGAAGACAGTCTAGGAGGAAGCAAGCTGCTGGGACTTCTGTCCCATTTTAAGCAAAATTTGCCAACCAGGAGTCTCCCTCGGGGATGCCTGGGCTAGAAGGGATTCCTGCAGGTCCCAGTGCTTGGAAGAGGGGCGCCACTGAGTGCCCCATGGGCTTGTCCCACCACTAACTTGTGTGCTATGTGCACACCATGGAGACTCGCATCCTTGGGGGTGGGATCTCCGCTCCCGGGGCCTGGAGCAAGAGCTTGGGCACCCCACTCCTGGGTCCACCATGGGCCAGAAAGGCTGCCCACCTTCAGAAAGCAGCTGGGGTCTGTTGAGAGCAAAAGCAGCTGTGTTTCCTTCCTCCAGTTTGACCTGGTGTGCGACAGGAAGAACCTGAACAACATCTCCCAGTCCATCTACATGCTGGGGCTGTTCCTAGGATCCATGATTTTTGGGCCACTAAGTGACAGGTGAGGAAACACAACCGCTCTTCCAGGGTCTGTGCAAAGCTGGCAGTGCACAGAGCGGCATGCTGCTCCCAGCCTGGCTGAGCACTGCACCCTGTGCATTTTGTCACCGCTCCTCACTAACAGGGACCCTGACCAAAGTCCTCAGGTCCCGTGAGGACATGGCCATACAGGGGGTGGAAGGGAGAAGGGCACAGCGTGTGTGCAGGGTGCTTCACATGTCAACCCAGAGTCTAGTCTGAACCTCATCACCGTGAAGAGAGGGCAATACAATCACTGTGTAACCTGCTGGACTCTTCCCCATCTCCATGGGGTCTCTCCAGATACCGACTATGTCTTCCCCCTTTCTCCACAGGATCGGCCGCCGGCCAGTCATTCTGATCTCCGTCTTCCTCCAGGGCTTGTTTGGTGTAGGAATTGCCTTCGTGCCCCATTTCTATGTATACATGGCCTTCAGATGTGTTGTGGGGGCTTCAGTGTCAGGGATCACCATGACGATACTGGCCTTAGGTGAGTAGGATGCCCTGGCCCTGAGGCAGACAGATGTGGCCTCTCAAGATGGCCTCTCAAGATGTGGCACCCTCAGTAAGTCTGCAGACGACACCAAGTTGGGCGGGAGTGTTGATCTGCTCGAGGGTAGGAAGGCTCGGCAGAGGGACCTGGACAGGCTGGATCCATGGGCCCAGGCCAACTGTATGAGGTTCAACAAGGACAAGTGCCGGGTCCTGCACTTCGGCCACAACAACCCCATGCAGCGCTACAGGCTTGGGGAAGAGGGGCTGGAAAGCTGCCTGGTGGAAAAGGACCTGGGGGTGTTGGTCGACAGCCGGCTGAACACGAGCCGGCAGTGTGCCCAGGCAGCCAAGAAGGCCAATGGCATCCTGGCCTGTATCAGAACTAGTGTGGCCAGCAGGAGCAGGGAAGTGATTGTGCCCCTGTACTCGGCACTGGTGAGGCCGCACCCCGAATACTGTGTTCAGTTTTGGGCCCCTCACTACAAGAAGGACGTCGAGGTGCTGGAGCGTGTCCAGAGAAGGGCAACGAGGCTGGTGAGGGGTCTGGAGAACAAGTCTGATGAGGAGCGGCTGAGGGAACTGGGGTTGTTTAGCCTGGAGAAAAGGAGGCTGAGGGGAGACCTCATCGCTCTCTACAACTCCCTGAAAGGAGGTTGTAGCGGGGTGGGGGTCGGTCTCTTCTCTGAAGTAACAAGCGATAGGACGAGAGGAAATGGCCTCAAGTTGTGCCAGGGGAGGTTTAGATTGGATGTGAGGAAAAACGTCTTTACTGAAAGAGTGGTGAAACATTGGACCAGGCTGCCCAGGGAAGTGGTTGAGTCCCCATCCCTGGAGGTATTTAAAAGACGTGTAAATGAGGCGCTTAGGGACATGGTTTAGTGGGCATGGTGGTGTTGGGTCGACGGTTGGACTCGATGATCTTAGAGGTCTTTTCCAACCTTAATGATTCTATGATTCTATGATTCTAAGATGCAATAGGAAAGGTCTGTAAAGAAATAAAAATCATCATGTATGACTTGAAAAACACCAGGACAAGGACAGGTCTTGCTCTGCACTGCCCTTTGGCATCTCTCCAACCCTGAGTGAGAGCCACGGGAAGCATCTCTCCCACGCCAGTGCTCAGAGGAGGGCAATGGGACAGTCTCCCAGCTCAGGAGGTCAGTGTGGGGAGAGACCCCCATGGCTCTGGGACATGATTGATTTGGGCCACAGTGCTGCCCCAGTGAGGGGCTCTGTGGATGCTGACAGGAGAGGGGTAATGTACCTGAGCTTCATGTCCTCTTGCAGAGGACCAGGACACCCTGACGATAAGAAGAGGTGATGCATCTAATGAAACACTGGTGACTTGCATGTGTGATTGATGCCAGAGCTCTGATGGCTGGCCTCCTCTCCTAAACTCCTGTAGACCTCTTCTCCAGGGGAAACGCCCTGTTTGTATTGGGAAATCACTTGCATGGATGAGTCTGAACCTTTGTTCTTCTCTCAGCTACCGAATGGGTTGGTGTCTCCTCCCGGCCAAAGGCAGTGCTTATTTCTCACTGCTGTTTCGCCATCGGACAGATGTTTTTGGCTGGCTTGAGTTATGGTATTCGCAACTGGAGGCTGCTGGAAATTGCAGGATCTGCTCCTATATTTGTCTTTTTCTTCTACATCCGGTAAGTGGGACATGGGCAGAGCTCCTTGCAGACACGACAGCAGCAAGTGTGAGGGGTGGCAGTGAGGAAGCAGCAGCTCAGGAGCAGGCTGGGTCTTTCCATTATAGTACAGGTGCTGGAAGGGCTTCTGCAGAGCTCAGCACATCTCACTGGGGCACTGGACCCCTGAGAGCAGCAGCTGCTTTGCTTCAGGTCCTCAAATGTGGCCTTTGGGGCCTAAAGGTAGGCCTGGAAAACCTGACCTGGGGAGGTATTTAGACCCCCTCCATCACGTGTGATGCCCATTGCTTGCTGGACGTGGTTGCAGGGAGATGGGCCGTGGGAAAACTCAGCAGGGCGCAGCAGCATCTCCTGATTTCATCTCCTTGGCAGGGTGCTACCAGAATCAGCTCGGTGGCTGGTGACAAAAGGCAGAATAGAAGAAGCTAGGAAGGTCCTTCAGAAGGCAGCATCCATCAACAAGCGCACCATCCCACCAGGACTCCTTGAGCAGGTACCTGTAATGGCATGCAGAACTGCTAGTTGTCTTCAGAGACTTTCCTCTGCGCTTGCGTTTGTAGCAGCCACTGGAGCTGAGGTCATCTGATAAAACAACTTTCCGTGCCTGCTGGGGATGATTTGGGGGTGGGCTGTGGGTGACTCCAGCTTCAGCTGCGTTGTACAGAGGCACGGTCAAGGAAGAGGCACAGCTTCTGCTGAGGCTCAGTCTGGGGCTTTCTGGAGTCCACCTCGGGATATGGAAAGGACCCAAATGCTTCCCTGGCTTTTCTTCTGAGAGGATTGCAGGAGTCTAGAGGATGAGCACGAGGTCTCTGTTTAGTCTGTGGTTTTCCATGCATAAATGCCTGAAGCGGGGTTACCTCCTTGCCCACCCCAAAGTCCCTACACTGGGGAAACCTAGGAACCTCTTAGGCACCAAACTAGTGTGTTGGGCACCCAGAGCACAGGCACGGGAGCCCAGCCCCGCTGGGCTGCTGTCCCTCCCAGAGCAGTTTGGGCTCACAAGCCTGTTCCACTGAAGCTTTCCTTTGACTGCAGACGGAAAAGGAGCTAGCCAGGGGTTTCCTTTGCCTGCTTTGACTCTTTGGCTTTCTGCATTTTGAAGTTGAAGCCTGAGACACAGACCAAGTCTGGAAGTACTCTGGATCTCTTTCGGAAGAAGCACCTCCAGAAGGTGACTTTAATCATGTCGTGCGCCTGGTAAGACATCCCCTGGTCCCCTCTTTCCAAAATTCTAGGTGAAGAAAAGAAGGGATTGATGTTTAGTCATAACTGTAAATTCACCTTGTGGTGTTTGGGTGTTATTGATGGGTGTTTCTGTGTTTGGCTATTCAAGATGCTATGTGGTTCGTGGGAAAGGTTAGATCCGTTCCAGCTTTGGCAGTCCTATGGTACTGATCTGGTTTTATGTGCCCTTCAAAATGCCATGACTTGGCCAAAATGTTGTCTTTGGAGATCAATATTGTATTTGCTCATGGCCAATAGATATGCTCAGTGCCACCCTGCCCCGTTTTCAGGTTTGTGAACAGCCTTGTCTACTATGGGCTGAGTCTGAACGTGACAAATTTTGGTCTGGACATCTACCTAACACAGCTTGCGTTTGGAGCAGTGGAAATCCCAGCCCGTGTTGGTTGCATCTTCATGCTGCAGTGGTTCGGGAGGAAGAAAACCCAGGCTGTTCTCCTGCTGCTGAGTGGCCTGGTGTGTTTGATCATCACCGGCATCCCTGAAGGTGAACAACCTCTTCCCATCCTGAGAGGACAAGCTCTGGGACAGAGAGGCACAGAGCCCCAACTCTTCCCTTGCTGGTGCAGGTCCTGTCCTCCCAACCAGGCTGGCTCACATTTCTCAGGTCTTGAGCTGACCGTGGTGCCATGGCCACAAGGGACTTGCTCGACTCCCCAAGGCCCATTCTAATCAGCAAACCTTTGCCTGACGATTGTGATAGGAGAGGGTAGAGATGAGCCTAGTGGGCCACCCATTAGCAGAGTTGTCCTGTGGGAAAATTGGTACGTGGAGTGGTGAGATGATGGATGCAAAGTGTGTCAAGGGTGGCCCCAGGGCCAGAGCTGCTCCTCAGTCCACATTCAGGCACTGTTCAGAGGTGATGGCTCCCTGTGGGTGACACGGTTGTCCCCGCATGTCTCCAGCCGCTATCCCCAAGTGGTGCTGGGCCCTTGTCCCATAGCTGTGGTCTCTCCTCCTCCCCTCAGACCAGCCTGTGGTGACCACCGTCCTGGCCATCATTGGCAAGTTTACGGCCTCGGCCTCCTTCTCCACCTCCTACGTCTACTCTGCAGAGCTCTTCCCTACAGTCGTCAGGTGAGGTCTTCCCACACTTTGGTGCTTCCCTCCACTGTGGCTGGTGGCAGTGGGGAGAGAAGAGCACATTTGTCCCCATGGCTGCACTCGGTCCCATGGTGGCCCGGGGGGGCTGAGCCCTACCTGTACCTCCCACTGCCCCTTGCTTCCCCAGGCAGACCGGTGTGGGGCTGTGCTCAATGTCGGCGCGAGTGGCAGGGATCATAGCCCCACTGATCCACCTCCTGGGCCAGTACCACCGGGCCATCCCCATGGCCATCTTCGGGAGTGCCCCCGTGGTGGGAGGGCTGCTCTGTGTCCTGATGCCCGAGACCCGCGGCACCGACCTGGTAGACAACACGGGGGGAGGCCGCCCCCCAGCTAAGGTGGGTGCCTGGTGGTGCCCATGCTGCCTTTTGGGCAGGGACATGGGGTGCCAGTGCTGCGGGAAGCCATTGGCATTGCATGGGCTGGGGCTGGGTGTTTGTTCAAGGGCTTACAGTGGTGGGAGGGCAGGGAGCAGGGCTGCCCCACTGCAGAAGGAGGGGAGGAAGCCCCATAACCCTGCCCATGATGGTCATCTCTTTGTTCCTGTCCTTGGAATGGAAGGACTCCAGGAGCAGCCAGCGCTTCACTTGGGTCCCCACCTGTCATACCAGGGAAGGGCTGGTGCCTTGTAGCCGTGTCCTCTGGCTTTCAGCCTTGCGTAGCTCCCAGCACCCCATTGCCCATGGGACAGGGTAGAATTGCACCCTGTAACTTTTGTTGGGTGTCTGTTGGGGCCCAGAGAGCGAGTGGTGAATGGGAAGCCAGGTTGCTAAAGGCTGCATGTCTCAGAGAAGACTGCCATCAGCTCGTAACAGGTCTTTCTTTGCTTTTAAACTCTTTTACCTTTCATTAGGTCTGTGAAAATGCCAACAGCAGCTCTGAAAATGGACACGTGAAAGGAAAAGATGGTGGCCAAGACACTGAGTACACAAAGACCACTCACTTCTAGCTGGGCCTGCAGGCGGCTGTAGCTAAAGGCAACCTAGTGCTGCGCCAGCACTGAGGACAGGTAGGGTCTCCATTTGTAGGACACCACCACCTCTCAAGCGGTCAAATAATTCTTGTTTTTCCTTTTCATTTTTTGCCTTCCTTTATCTCCCTCTATGGCTTGTCCTCAGGCACTGCATGCTGTCTCTGGTGTTCAACAGTGCTCTTGCTGGAGAAAATCTGGTTTAAGGGAAAAAAAGAAAGAAATCGGAAACCAGGATGGAGGCAACTTTTTCTCTTCCTTTTTCCTGTCCCGTCTCCAGGAACGTGAGACTGTAAACTTTGTCCAAGTGAGACACCTGCTAGAGCATTGAATAGACTTGCGACAGAGTACTGTGCTCACTAAAGAGAAAGCCAGAGCAGATGCAGAGAAAACAATCTCACACTTGCAAGAAGGAGTGATTTCTCTTGACTATCTAGCATGACCTTCTCACCCTCTCTTAAAAACACTCCTTTTAATTTTTTTTTTAAATTTGAGACACTTAGCTGAGAAAAAAAAGATGCGATGGAAGAAATAGCAAGCAGTGAGCAAGGATGTCTAACAGGCAGCAGAATTTTCGCCTTAGCGCTGGTGGCTTTGAATTAAAGCATGTCACGACACTTTGTGCATGGAAAATTGTGCTGTCGGGCTGTGATGTAGCACCACATTAATTTGTCTGTTCCAGAAAACTGAGAGACATTGTGGCAGTTGGTCTCTTAGAAGAAAGTGCAATTCTTTCTGGGAACTATCAGGTCTATTCTACTCTGTTCTAGTCTATTCCTTCTTACTGTATCCACTTCTGTCTTTAAACAGTTTAGGACCACTTTTGTCTTATACTGTGAAGAAAAAACATGTGTTTTTCCTGTGCTTCCCCATCTTTTACCTCCTGTCCCTCAAGATGTCTTTCTTTTACCACTGGCTTGGTACAGATGAAGCCCAGAAGTTATACAGTGGTGGTGTTCCAGCTTTGTCTGTATACAGCTCAAAGACTATTTTCTGGTAGTGTCAAGAAGCTTTTAAAGCAGACTTTATTTCTTCTCCCTGTTGTCATGCCTGCATGTTTTCCATGGATCAAAGTACCCCGCGGATATGGAGTTTGATGAAGACAGAGTTTTGGATGAAATCAGTGACATGTGACAATACCCCACCAGGAGGGGCTGCCTGTGGTGCCATCTTCTCTCTGGCACTGCTTTTCAAAGGATTTGCTGTGGTGCTCCTGTTCAGTGGTTCTGACTGTAAAGGAGCTCAGTCCTTTGCCGGAGGGCACTCTTTCCTTGGCAAGGGCTGGGGGCTGCCTCCTTCGGGCTTTTATGGAAAACAAGGCATTGAGGGTAAAGGCTGAGGGAAGAGCTTGGAGCAAAATGCACAGTTACTGAGTAAACCATGGCTCCTTTTGGGAATTCTGCTCTGAGACTCTGTTTCAGCTCACTTCATAAATAAATGTGTCCGAGCACATCTGATGTACTTCTGCTTCCATCTCATTCATGCCTCCAGTAGGCTGAAGATCCATTTCATCTGCTCTTCTCTAGACCACTGCACCTGGTTAGTTTGAAGACCACTGGATGGTGCACTTTTGGCTGAAGAGCTTGACTCATCATCTTTTGCCCAGCTCAGCAGAAATGGGAGGATGTCCAGTGGTTTTGCTCTGCCTTAATGTCGCCTCTACCTGGTCCACACATGGTCTTGCACTGTAATAAATAGAGCTCACAGTACAGAGTCGAGCTAAGTGCGGTGGAATAGCATGTGAGAATGCAAACACACTTTTGCATGCACACAATAGGATGTTTTGGGCTCTCATCACGATGAGGTTATGAGCAAAGTGTAAAAAGTGCCTCAGGTGACCTGAAGGGATAACTAAGGGAAAGAGGATGACCCCATAGCCAAGGAGAGGGAGCCAAAAGGCTGAAGAGAAGGTGAGGACAAAATGGGGTTAGCAAGGTTTAGCTGGGAAGAGCAGATGCAAGACCTTAATAGAGTGACTTACCAAGCCATGACTGGAGGGCCAGTTGTGGGAAAGTGCTGAAGGTGGCAGTGGTGAGCAAATGCCAGGGACATTGTGAAGGGTTTGCTAAGGCATATCGATTAATGTCCAAGCCTTCTTCAGGCCTTCCTATATCAGACATGGGAGAGAGGCCCTGCTCGTGCACTTACACCCTCACTTATGCCTGTCTGTGTTCACGTCAGAACCTCTCGACCTCCGTTTCCCCTTCGGAGGAGATCCAGGTTCATGAATCGGAACCTCCCCACTGCCGAGGAAGCTGGTCAGGCAGGGCCAGAGGTATTTAAGGCGTGGAGGGGCATCAGAGCCTGGCCTGGCCCTGTTCCCTGAGGTGAGGAACTATGGGGCAAAGCAGCTCCTGTTGCTAGAGGAGCCCCACAGGGACTACTGAGACAATCAGTGCATCCTCAGTGTCAGTGACACCAAGAAACTATGCTGCAACCCTGATTCCCGGCTGTGGGGCGGAGGTGTCAGGATCCTGGACCTTGCCCTTTGACTAGAGGACATTGTCCTCTCCTTCTTCCCGACCCCCTGCTGGGAAGGCCCCAGGTCCATGACCAGAGCAAAGCTTGCAGAAAGGGACCCATCAGGGAATGGCTGAGGAGGTGAGGAGAAGCAGCATTAATGCTGCTCTCATGACTCTGTGCAATGAGTGCCAAAACCCAGATCCTGCAAATGCCCTACCCCATCTCCAGCCATGGCCAGGTCCCATGTGACACTGGGGAGATTTTTGCGCCAAAGCCAAAGCACAAAATGAATATCACCTCCATGCAGGTCTGGCCCGGTCTTGGGACACCCCAGCCTTCAAAACACCATTTGCTATAGCACAAAGCAATCAGAAACAAAAGGATGCTACAAACCTGAGTGACTGGCCTTCTCCTTTGACCAAGAGTAGTGCTGTGGTTTGAGGAGATAGCTTCATGCAAGGGCACCAAATACACTCTCTGCTTGCAAACAGGTAGCACAGGAGAGGAGGCCACCCTTCTCTTTCTTTTGTGTGACACTAGATGACACTAAAATGTTGTGGCTGAGCTGGCAGCAGCCAGCCAAGGTCACTATTAAAGGCTGACCGTGACTGGGGAAAGGTGTCCAGATGCCCACTCAGTTTAACTGACATTGAATTGCAGTGTACACCACACAATTCAGGAAGCTTCAACAGCTGCTAGTAGAGAAAATAAATATAGATTGTTCATTGGAAGACTTGGGGAAAAAAAAAAAGTCCTAATTGAACTCAGTCATTTCACTTTAACACTCTGTTTCTGCATTGTTTGTGGCTGATGGAAACCAAACACGTTTCCATCTGCGTGTTAAATTACAGGCTTACAATTTCTGTGTAGAAAACACTCCAGAGCCAATAGCAGTCACAAAGGCCAACTGTGAAACAGTAGGAAAAAAAAAACCCAAATCAACACCATTTATTATTCACATATTGCATTACAAGTGTCTCTTATCAAACTCAGAGTATAATTTATATTATTCATGTAGAAACTCAAATTCAACACCACATAGAAATAAAAGCTAAATACGTGTGTGACAGGGTTTCAGTGACATCCTGATCGAACGTCGAGGCTTGGACCGACGAGAAGGCTGACGACCCAAGCGATTAGTGCAGGAGGGACACAGCCCGGCGCCCGCTTGCCCAGTACTACCACTCTACTGGCGATTCTTTATTGCTGTAAAACACGACAGGGATGGTTCCACGGGTACCAGTTTGCAAAGGACTGGGAAACACGTCGGGAGGACTCGCGCAGCCAGGCATAACAGACGGGGTTTCAGGAACAGTTCGAAGTGCATCTTTTCCAAATGCAGAGTGACACAGATCTCCTCTCCTTCTGACCACAAATATTTTGTCAATCATCTGAAAGACCAGTTTCCAGACAGCAATGCCTCATTGGTCTGCTTCAAGAAAGGTTGGATCAGACTAGACCTTTAGTATATGCCTGTCATCACTTGCTCTCCGAGCATCTGTAGACATCCTTCTCCAGGTCTACTCCATCCTCTGTGGTGTCTCTCTTGGACAAAATTTCCAGTCTTCTGCTGCTGAAGACAAGAAAGAAAGAGGAAGAGGTAATACTGTTTCCATCCTGGTTTCTTTGCCTTGAATTTGCACCTTTAGATTTTTTTTGCCTTAAGTTCAGAGCTCCAGGCACCCACCTTAGCTGGGGGGCGGCTGCCCCCGTGTTGTCCGCCAGGTCGGTGCCGCGGGTCTCGGGCAGCAGGACGCAGAGCAGCCCTCCCACCACGGGGGCACTCCCGAAGATGGCCATGGGGATGGCCCGGTGGTACTGGCCCAGGAGGTGGATCAGCGGGGCTATGATCCCCGCCACTCGCGCCGACATTGAGCACAGCCCCACACCGGTCTGCCTGGGGAAGCAAGGGGCAGTGGGAGGTGCGGGCAGGGCTCAGCATCCCCTGGGCTGCTGTGGGACTGAGTGCAGCCATGGGGACAAATGGGCTCTTGCCCCACCACTGCTACCAGCCACGGTAGAGGGAAGCTCTGATGCATGGGGACACCTCACCTGACGACTGTAGGGAAGAGCTCTGCAGAGTAGACGTAGGAGGTGGAGAAGGAGGCCGTGGCCGTAAACTTGCCAATGATGGCCAGGACAGTGGTCGCCACGGGCTGGTCTAAGGGGAGGAAGAGAGGTTGCCGCTGTCACCTCCGTGGAGAAGGTTCAGTTGGGACCGAAGGTCTCTGCAGTGGGATTTCTTGGGACAGCCCTTTCTAATGGACTTACCAAGCAAATCTACTGCCTAACCCACTGGAAATCATTCCTAGTGCACACTTTCCTGGAAAATACCCTCTGGACAACTGACAAAGAGAACCCAGAATTCTCCTGAGGCCTTGGGCATTTCCTAAATCTGCACCTGGAGTGAGTCACTGAGCCACCACATGTCTTCAGGGAGTGCTTGGTTGGAAATATCATGTCCATGAGCTTGAAAGCATCGTGCAGCACCTCTCTTTCCTTCAGCCTTACTCACAGCACTAGCACAGCAGCAGGGGTGAGGGTACGGACTGCGGCAATATGTAGGCAGAAACAGATAAGGGGGGGACATTTGCTTTTCCTGTTCACCTAAAGAAGGGAGACATGGTGGCTTTTAAAACGCCTCTTCTGCTACACCTTTCTGAGAGGAGGTGGTGGTGTATAGTAGGTGGAGGTGGTGGCATCTAGTGGGTGGTGGTGTGTAATAGACACTGCCTGCCAAGGGCCAGGAGCTGTGGAAGGACCAGGCACAGCTCTGAAGGAAAACAAAGTCGTGCAGAGAGGAAGCCAGCACGTTGGGAGCGCAAGCCCTCAGGCTGTGGCACTCAAGGCATCCTAGCCCCTGGGAGCGAGTGTGGGTCTGCGGCCAGCCGGGCTGGGAGGATGGGTCTGAACCAGAATAGATCTGGCAGGGGCTCTGCCCGGCTGTGTTCTTGGGTTGGGAAGAGGTTGTTCACCTTCAGGGATGCCAGTGATGACGAGACACATCAGGCCAGACAGCAGCAGGAGAACGGCCTGGGTTTTCTTCCTCCCAAACCACTGCAGCAGGAAAATGCAGCAAAATCGAGCTGGTAACTCCACTGCCCCAAAGGCAAGCTGTGTCAGGTAGATGTCCAGACCAAAACTTGTCACGTTCAGACTCAACCCATAGTAGACAAGGCTGTCTGCAAACCTGAAATTCAAGTAAAGTGGAATAGAACATGCAACCAGATGGGTTTTCCAGGAGTTTATCCTCAAAAATTAGGGTTAGACCACACACAACTTATTTAAACTCTCAGCAATCTCTGTTTTGGGACGTAGTTACATGAGATAAAGCAGTATGGATCCCCATATGTTCAGCAACTTTTAGACTGCACCCAGAAGTTCTAGGGGGGCACAAAACTGCCCCAAAGCCCAGGGATTGCCAAAAGGTGGAATTACTCCAGCCTTTCTCACAAAACCCATAACATCTTGAATAATCAGCTTCTCCCAATGCCCAGACAAGGTAGATCTGGTCCAGTATGGGGAGACAGAAAGATATCAGATGAAAACATAGACATAAACATGACCTCAAAAATCACATAAAGTGAATTTACAGTTCTTGTCAACCCTCAATATCTTCTTTTCTTCACCTAGAATTTTGGAAAGAGGGGACCAGGGGATGTCTTACCAGGTGCACGACATGATTAAAGTCACCTTCTGGAGGTGCTTCTTCCGAAAGAGATCCAGAGTACTTCCAGACTTGGTCTGCGTCTCAGGCTTCAACTTCAAAATGCAGAAAGCCAAAGAGTCAAAGCAGGCAAAGGAAACCCCTGGCTAGCTCCTTTTCCGTCTGCAGTCAAAGGAAAGCTTCAGTGGAACAGGCTTGTGAGCCCAAACTGCTCTGGGAGGGACAGCAGCCCAGCGGGGCTGGGCTCCCGTGCCTGTGCTCTGGGTGCCCAACACACTAGTTTGGTGCCTAAGAGGTTCCTAGGTTTCCCCAGTGTAGGGACTTTGGGGTGGGCAAGGAGGTAACCCCGCTTCAGGCATTTATGCATGGAAAACCACAGACTAAACAGAGACCTCGTGCTCATCCTCTAGACTCCTGCAATCCTCTCAGAAGAAAAGCCAGGGAAGCATTTGGGTCCTTTCCATATCCCGAGGTGGACTCCAGAAAGCCCCAGACTGAGCCTCAGCAGAAGCTGTGCCTCTTCCTTGACCGTGCCTCTGTACAACGCAGCTGAAGCTGGAGTCACCCACAGCCCACCCCCAAATCATCCCCAGCAGGCACGGAAAGTTGTTTTATCAGATGACCTCAGCTCCAGTGGCTGCTACAAACGCAAGCGCAGAGGAAAGTCTCTGAAGACAACTAGCAGTTCTGCATGCCATTACAGGTACCTGCTCAAGGAGTCCTGGTGGGATGGTGCGCTTGTTGATGGATGCTGCCTTCTGAAGGACCTTCCTAGCTTCTTCTATTCTGCCTTTTGTCACCAGCCACCGAGCTGATTCTGGTAGCACCCTGCCAAGGAGATGAAATCAGGAGATGCTGCTGCGCCCTGCTGAGTTTTCCCACGGCCCATCTCCCTGCAACCACGTCCAGCAAGCAATGGGCATCACACGTGATGGAGGGGGTCTAAATACCTCCCCAGGTCAGGTTTTCCAGGCCTACCTTTAGGCCCCAAAGGCCACATTTGAGGACCTGAAGCAAAGCAGCTGCTGCTCTCAGGGGTCCAGTGCCCCAGTGAGATGTGCTGAGCTCTGCAGAAGCCCTTCCAGCACCTGTACTATAATGGGAAAGACCCAGCCTGCTCCTGAGCTGCTGCTTCCTCACTGCCACCCCTCACACTTGCTGCTGTCGTGTCTGCAAGAAGTTCTGCCCTGCTCCTGCTTACCAGATGTAGAAGAAAAAGGAAAACATTGGAGCAGATCCTGCAATTTCCAGCAGCCTCCAGTTGCGAATACCGTAACTCAAGCCAGCCAAAAGCATCTGTCCGATGGCGACAAAGCAGTGGGAAATAAGCACTGCCTTTGGCCGGGAGGAGACACCAACCCATTCGGTAGCTGTGAAGAATGAAGGTTCAGGGTCACCCTTTTCAATACCTGCAGGACTATCTTTTGCTATTGCATCTTGTAATGCCATATCTGTCTGCCTCAGGGCAAGGGCATCCTACTCACCCAAGGCCAAGGTAGTAATCAGGATTCCTGACACCGAAGCCCCCACGACACATCTGAAGGCCATGTACACATAGAAATGGGGCACAAAGGCAATTCCTACACCAAACAAGCCCTGGAGGAGGATGGAGCTCAGAAAGATTGGCCGACGGCCTATCCTGTGGAGGAAGAGGGAAGACACAGTTGGTATCTGGAGAGACCCCATGGGGATGGGGAAGAGCCCAAGTGGAATACAAAGTGATTTGAGAACCATTCACACCAGAGGAGATTTGGCACCCGTGTGAACAAAGCTGCTTTATACACCCCAGGAAGTAACCAGCAGGAAAAGCAGCATCTCCACTTTTCACCCATTGTGGTGCTAGCAAAGGCAAAAGGAGATGCTTCTAAAGGAACCATCCCTTAAAGGGCCCCCATGTCCACTCTCTTGAGAGCAGTGAGGATCAGACTGAAACGGACTGTAGTGCTGGTTCCCCTGTGAGATACCCTGTACACATGTGCCCTTCTCCCTTCCATGTCCCCTGTGTGGCCGTGTCCTCTAGGGAGCTGAGGACTTTGGTCCGGGTCACCATGAGCTGAGCAGAGCCACAGGAAGGAGGGACATATGGTCTGGTTAACACAGCTGAAGGTAGGTCCAACTCTGTGCCCAAATGTAGGTTTCTGGGATTCCTGGGGACACCCTTGGGTGGCTAGACCTGTGATTCCTGAAGGACCCCTGTGAGGGTGTGCTCCCCCGCCCAACCTGACCTTTATCTCCTGTAACCCTGCTCAAGGGATAACTACCAGGGGCAGTCGTTAATGGATGCTGATAGTGATAGCTTCGTCCATTAATGAAGCTGATTTGGGAGCCAGATAACAACACAATAGCCCTTGGTTATTGTGAGAAATACGCCCACCTAACCACAGTTATCAGTATGCAAATATGACTACGAGTCAATCATCTTACCCCTATAAATAGCGAGCAGCCCAAGAGCCCTTTGAGCTCTCCTGCACGGCAGCGGGCTGCACGCCAGGATCTCCCCTTGAGTAGGGACGCCTCTCAAGGTTACTCCTCGAGGTTGAGAGATTCCTTGCCGCAACAGATACTCGGTAAGTGACTAAAAGCATGCTTAATTTTGAAATCTTAGCTAAGTGATAAAAAGGATTGATTGGGCATACATAATCATTTAGACATAAACCGTTGACCAAGACTGGGACTAGGATTGGATCCAGCCGCACCTAAACTCCTCTCTGAGAAGTTTAGAAAGCAAGGGGGTCCTTTCTGAACCTCATGACTCAATGGGAGGGTCTTCCTGACAGTTTTGTCTGACCCTGTCCTCCATGCAGTAGATAATCAAGTGTACTTTGCCATGGAATCTTGTTCACTGTCACATTTACCATTGAACTTTGTTAATTCACACTTTAACTCACTGTTTTCTATCAATCAATAAAGTATTGTTGCTTCTCTCTTACGAGTGAAATGCAGTCTCACTCCATCCGTGACAACCCCCCATAAGGCTGTATCTGCCTCCTTCTCTTTTCAACCCTCAGACATCTACAGACATGTCAGGTGGCCCCAAATGCCCTTGCTCAGGCAAGGTGATCGAGTCCTGCGGAGGGAGTATTTCATGCTCAGTGCATGGACATCCTGAACTCTCAGCTGGGCTGTCTCTGGGTGCCGGTTGATAACTCTGGGAAGGTGGCTGTGTTTCCTCACCTGTCACTTAGTGGCCCAAAGATCATGGCTCCTAGGAGAAGCCCCAGCATGTAGATGGACTGGGAGATGTCGTTCAGGTCCTTCCTGTCACACACCAGGTCAAACTGGAGGAAGGAAACACAGATGCTTTTGCTCTCAACAGACCCCAGCTGCTTTCTGAAGGTGGGCAGCCTTTCTGGTCCATGGTGGACCCAGCAGTTGGGTGCCCGAGCTCTCGGTCCAGCCCCTGGGAGCAGAGAACCCACCCCCAAGGATGCAAGTCTCCATGGTGTGCACATAGAACACAAGTCAGAGGTGGGACAGGCATACGAGGTGCTCAGCCTGCCTCTTCATCATGGTGCACATCTCCCGAGTGCTGGGACCTGCAGGACTCCCCTCTAGCCCAAGCATCCCCAAGGGAGCCTCCTGGTTGGCAAGTTTTCCTTAAAGTGGGACCTTGGGATAAGAGCCCTAGCAGCTTGCTTCTCTGGCTGCAAAGGCAGGAGAGGGTGGAAGGAGGAGGAGGGCAGGAGAGCAGTGTTTTCTTTGGTAAAGGAGGACTGGCGTAGGAGTGGGAAGGGATGCAGCAGCTGCTGAGGGGCCTCTAGAGAAGCTGGCTGTGAAATGGACACAGTGCTCCAGGGACCCCAAGGAGCCTTTGGAAATGCCAGAGGCTGGACTCTCTCCTCTGGTTTCAGCTCAGAGGAAGGTACTTGCAAGAAAGTGCTGGAGCTGGGAGTGAGGAAAGGAGGGAGGGAGCAGGGAAGAAAGGAGGAATGAGGGAAGGTGAGAGAGGAACAGAGGTCCAGAGAGGGAGAAGTTGGGGATGCTGACAGACAGTGCCTTTGCTCAGCTGCATGGCCCATGGGATGTCTTGTTGCAGCCCTGAAGGTCTCTGGAGGCCCTAGAAATATCAATGACAAGCCCTTGGAAGGTAAATGTCTTTCACAAAGAAGGTAATGTGAGGAGAACCAGGCTGAAGAATAAGGGAAACTGTGGCAGGGAGTCCCAAAAGATCCCTCCAGGCAAGACACATCATGGGTTCAAGGGCCTGGATACTGGAAAGGGGAGGGATGGTGGGCAGGGCATGTGCTGGACTCACACCTCCACCGTCTCTGCCTGTGCCCCCCCGGGCGTCTACATCATGGTCTTCCTGCAACAACTTCCCAGGGATTACGGCTGCGATCTGTGTGATGGAGCCAAGGTCCCCCAGTACCTGGTGTAAATCTCAGCCTGACTGCACCACAGCTAGTTACCAAACTACAGGACAGGGTACGCCCATCCCTTCCCTTCCATGTCCCCAGCACGTTAAAAGGCGATTACAGACCTCGGTCAGCAGGGATGGTGGTTGTGTTGAGGGGTACACCCAACCACTGCTGCATTTCTCTGTTGTGTTCAGGCCGTACGCCACGATGGAGCCGAGGTCCCAGTCCACTGGCGAGTACATGGAGCACTGCTCGTACGCCCCGTCCGTGTCCCGGGGCAGGGTGAGGTTCAGCTGTTCTTCCTCCGTCAGGTTGGGGCCGACGGCACGGATCCAGCTGGTGTCGCAGTGATGAGGCACATCCACAACCATGAACACTTGGCCAATCATTTGGAAAGGACTAAGAAGTAGTGGGAGGGAGAGGAACAGTACCAGCAATTTCTGATATAGCCCAAACTCCCCCAGAGCACTTATAAAATCTCCAAACTCAGTCATGGTGACTATCGCTATGGCCAGGCTGCACTAGGGCACATTGCTTAAATAGGTAAATATTAATGTTTAAACTATGTGAGCACTAAACCCCTAATCAGGTGTGGTAAAATAAGCACTTGTATCAGCACGTTCGTCCATTACGGTGATATACTGCAGTCCTCCAGGGTGTACTTTGTCACCAGCCATTCCCTCCCTGTTCTTGGGCCCAGAACAAAGGTGCCAGAGCATTGCCACTCTTGGGGACAGCGCGGGGACAGCTTGTCTTGTCCCAGCCCGGAGTTTCTCCCCAGGCCTCCTGAAGGCAACTGTGCTGCAGCACAAGGTTTTTGTCCGAGACATGAAGTTGTGACTCTGCAAATGAGGTCTAATTTTCCTAAGTGTGGTGAAGCCAACAGAGTAAATCTGTGGCTCTCATTAATGGCTTAATGGATATATAGCCCATCCTGGAGACTGTAGGAAAGAGAAGCAGAAAAGCACTTCTCCTCTGGACCAGGAAATATGGCTGGTAGTCAAGTAGACTTGGTCTTGACAGCTGTGTCCCAAGCTGTGGGTTTTCATTTGCTCCATGTAGGAACCCTGGTTAGTCATAAAACTAGGTCTAAACTACAGTGTCTTGGGGAGAATCCTAAAATAGATTTGGCTTAGAGATTACCCTTAAAAGAAACATAGCATGTTATGCACACAGGCATACAGAGCACACAGGATTTGGGATAAGAAACGACACCAGCTTGGCTTTGCCCGAGGTTCTGATGTCACTTGAAAAGCAGATTGACCTGATTTCTGCTGCACGCCTGAGCTGCTTCCTGGACAGACTCCCTGAGTGGTTTGTATCTTTATTCCTGGAAACTGGAAAGCTGGATTGCCCTTAGCGTATGAAATTCGGTGTGTAATTTGGCAAAGGTCTCCTGGTTGCTTTCACCAGAGCGATAAGGACAGGTCACTAGACACTGACCTGCTCACTTCATGTCTCCTCTCAAATTCTTTGTCCTTCACTCTCAACCCAGATAGTACATCTGAACCTCCAGCAAACTTACTGAAGGATCACACAAGTCAGGGTTGGTGTTTCATGAGTGGGTGTGGCACTGGCATGCTTATGGAAGTGGGAAGAGGGTTAGAAGACAGGATCATAAAACATCACCCCCTAAGCTGGGGTGGGAGAGAGAGGTCATACTGGTTAATGCTATTGGGAGTAAAGGAAGAGAGGAAGTAAACGTTACTTAGAGTTTTGTAAATTCGCACCAGTGATGTGCATGTATCGTGCACGCACCACACAGCCAAACATATCACTGGGCTCTGGATCCACATCCTCGGATGAGAGGACTTGCTGTTATTCGGAGACATGCCTTGAACAGAAGGTTCAGCTAAGCAACCTCCAGAGGCTCCTTTTACCCTAAATCCATCTCTGGCCATGTTGTGGGATGACTTGGCCAAGGAGATCCGCTGTGGCAGAGGCATTTTGACTCTGTCCTGCTGAACAGGGAGTAGGTGACTTTTCCATCAGTGTGCAACAAGCTGAAGGCTTCAAGCTTACCCTATTGTGTGTGGCTCATGGTCTTCCCTCCCACTCCTCAGCCACCAGCATCTCCTGTGGCAAAGAGGTCAGATTTTGACTGTAAAAATTCCTTGGGGGTGACCCAGACATGACTGCAGTCTCATGCACTAATGCAGATGTGACTTTTTGAGGCTGCTTTTCCTAATGTCACCAGACAGGCTCTTCTGAAGCACTGGGAAAGCTTCAGTCCCTTGTAAACTCATCACCCTAAGATGACATTTCTCATAGAAAGACATTGTTCTTATGACTGTCTTCATCATCTGGGGCTGAGTGGGTCAATCCTGCATAGTGGAGATCTCCCAGGGACAAAGGCTGGGCCAGCCCTGCAGACCTCTGTTTCCTGGAGCCCTACTGCTGGAGTTTTTGTGCTTATTTCTCTCTATCTGACAGTTTTGCCCAGGTGGATTACTAATGCTTGCAAAGCCTCTTGAAAATGGAAAAGCCTCTATCAGAGGGCATGAGAAGTCAGCAGGTCTCTGGTAAGACCTGGGATGGATGACTGGAAAGCCTGTGCATCCTTGCACAAATGTGAAGGACTAGGGGAAGGGAGAGGGAGCATCCAAGAGAGTAGTTCAGAAAGAAAAAACATTGCCTCTGGAGGAAGGCTGGTGCGGGCAGTAGGGCATTGATGCACTAATTCATGGACTTGGCTTTTCTCTTACACAGCTCTGAACGTCAGGAGTGACTGTGATTGGAGACCCATTTGGACACCTATATGTTGGCGTGAATTGTGGCCAGGACGGATTCATACCCACCAGCTGTGGTGCTCCTGCATTTTCCCTCTTCCTCTTAGTGCTGGCAGGGAGAGGTCAGGTTTATGGATGTCATGTGCTAGTGACAACTTGGTCTGGGGTGTCACTCAGAGCGTCTTTGGCACAGATAACAGGCCACCCCCTTCCCACCGCTTCAGTGCTCGATCACTGCAAGCCTTTAGGTCTCATTTCTCCATCTCTAAACACAGCTTGACCAGGTTTCAGGCAGGGCTGTGAGATGGCAGCACCTCTGTCCCAAGTCTCTTGCCCCATCCCAAGGTGAGACCGACTTCAACATCTAATAAGTCATGTAACTTTGGAGGACATCTCTCTTTTCCCTGATTCATGTTGATTGAACACTCTCCCTGCACAGTGCACTGACACACTGCTTTGCAGCAGATGCAGTCATCAAGCAGCTTTATTCCTCCAGCAGTTCTGACAGAGCCAGGGTTATTTCGGCACTGGTGAATCAGGGAGATTGGTTTTTATTATTTTAAAAATTAATTATTTTAACACCTTCATCCTTTTTTTTTTTTACAGACAGCTGATTAAAACAGGTGAAGTGATACGCTCCACAATCCTTTTCATAATACACGTGTTCTTGCTTTGACCCTCTGAGGTTTCTGGTGAGGTTGTTTATCATTAGTCTAATTGTTAACTCCTATAACATTTATGTTATCACAGCAAAGGGCAGTCAGGGAGGGTCAGAGTGTAACCGCACAGGGAGAGCGGATGTAACAATGTCCCCACGCCCCAAGACTTCAAGAGACCTGGGTTCCCTTTCCAACTCTGCCATTCTGACCAGGTGACCTTGGCAAGGTCATTTCACTTATCTTTGCTCATCATTGTACAATGAGGCTAATGATGGCGACCTCCTATGTGAAGCAATTTTGCAGTCTACTGAAGGAAAAATATAATGAGGGGAGTGAGATATCATTGTTATTACATGTAGGCAAGCCATATGGTGAAAATGTGTGTGATGTTTTGGGTTGGATTAATCTCTGGATGTCTAAATGTAGTTGTCTATATGTGAAATAGATACTTAAGGTTGCACTCTAGTTAGTGGAGATGGAGCGACACAGCTAATAGAGTCCAGAGAGCTGTTAGCTTTTTGAATGCAGTTGTCTCTTTTAGGGTGGGCTGAATCACTCCCCAGGCTGTACTTACTAATTCTCCATTGATGTGGGCTTAAGCATCTGGTTTACATTGAAACGCTAATATTGCAGACACCTAAACCTAATTTGAGACAAATCTTCACCCTGCCCGCCTCAGCTTTGCCTTTGCCCGTTGCATTTTACTTGTGCACTTGTGGCCAAGCATTCGGTTCCTTCCTGACGATGGCATTCTCTTCTCATTTGAGTTTCTAGTTCCTGATTAGCTTGTTGCTCATGGCTGCTTGCTAGTTGGACCTCTTTGGAGGTCCATCTCCCCTCTGCCATGCAGACAGTGGCCATGCGGACATCCTCTGACGGACCTCGGCAGTAGATTGTGCAGAAGATCCCCTCTGCAGAAGACCTCTGGCTGCAGAGAACAGGGTGTTGGTTGGTCTTTCCTTGGAGGTTCCTCACAGTGAAGTCAGTTCTTGCAATGTTCTTTTTTGGGAACTGAGAACTGACCCACTATGACCAGGATAGAGACCTTAAATTTAGCTCCTTAAGCCATTAATAAATCAGCCTATGCACAACTGAATTTGTCTCGTGCTAGAGGAGTGGGGGATTTCTAAACTGATTTAATGAATCAATTTTTGTCCCATATCAGCTAACTTGTGCTGCAGGGGTAGGTGCTTTTTGTAATCTTCTTTTTTTCAACTATATAAAGAACTCCTGGTCTAAAAGGCCATCATTTAACACATTCAGGTCTGCAGAAGAGAGACTTTCATAATCTTCTTCAACTCCTGATGTTTTTCTGCTCCTGTTCATTTTTTCAGGAGCCTCCTGGCCCATTTTGGTTGAATCAACATTGAAAGGATCAAAGACACCCTGATTAAAGGTTTCAGAAGCATGGCTGGTGAACATGTACAGTGGGGGAAAATTGTCTTCCTGCGTAGAGAGACAATTGTTTGTTAAGCCTTCAGCACTGAGACCCAATCCAAATGTATCTTCTGCAGCCTTTGGAGCCTGGCACTGTGGAGCCAACTGCTGCAGCAGCGCACAGCTCTCAGTCCCTTCTGGGTCTCTAATATTAATCTCATCCTGTCCAGCAAGAAGCGAGAGACTGGAGGTGTCCCACAGCACTAGTGGGGCATTTGTTTCTGCTGGGATTTCCTGGCATAATTCTGAAGAATTTGGATCAAAGCAAGGTGGCGTTTCTGTCTCTGAATTTTGCAAGTCTGAATTTGGGGTTTTACTTGCTATGCTGGGAAAATCTTGTCCTCCAGAAAAGAACAAGTTCTTGTCCTCCAGAAAATCCACGTTGTCTAACTGGAGCTCAGCTTCCTTGGGTAACTTTTCTGAATTGCCTGGTGAAAAAAATATCCCATCCTCTATCACTGTGTCCTGGACATCCAAACTCAATAGGTTCTGAATTTCTAGTAGATGAGCATCATGATGATTTCCTTCCCTGATGAGATTTTTGCTGTTATCAGCTGCAGGCATAAGCTCTGGAGGAGGATGTAGAGGGTTTGTTTCACCTTCTGAGGTTACTGCAGCTTCTTTCTGGTTTTCCTGTGCTGGCATGAGAGAGGGCCAACAGCTGCCCCATTGCTGCCAAACCCGACTATTTAAAGCCAGTTGGTCATGAATGTCAAGTTCAGTTCTCTCACGTTTATCATCGCATGAAATAGTTGTGCCAGGAGCTAAGAACAGGACATCAGTCTCCTTGCCCTCAATAGAACCTGAGAAGCCTTCAGAGCTCTCCTGGATATGTTTAGGGAAGACCTCCATCTTTCCTGGCTGTGGCAGCTGATCATTCTTGGGGGCTTTTTGTTTTGCTTGGCTGGAGGAGCTGAGGAGGCCCTGGGGCTTTTCTGGCCTGTCATCTGAGGATCTTGCAGGTTTTTCTTGTTGACTCTGCTTCTTCTCTGAGGAGTAACCAAACAAAGTGACAAGGGCTGACTGGGGCTTAGTAGGTTTCCTTTGGGTTGTTGTTTCCTTCTTGGGAGTGCTGCCTTTGTCTTCAGAACCAAAAAGTGTAGTGAAGGGGTTTTTCCCAAGCCTGGAACCTTTACCTAACATCTCTCTGCAGGCTTGATTGCTTCTGGTCTCTTTGCTCAGGGCACCAGGCCTTGATGTATGCACAGTGCTTTCCCCTGGGAGTTTCAGATCCATTTTTTCTTCACCCACTGGATGACCTCCGGATTTGTCCAAAGATATATTCGGTTTGGAAGAGTCTAATGTCTTGGCTGGTTGTTCAGAAATGTGAAAGATGTTTCCACTAAGAACTTCTCTGGGATCCTTTGACTTGGAGTTGTTGACTTCATCATGTGAGGGCCAAGTGGCACAAGTTCCTTTCAGAGGTGTGTCTGCTGATACTGGAAAACCCTTGCCAGATGATTTTATATCAAGTCTCAAAGTATCCTCATGAGGGTTAGTTATCAGTGGGCCACATGTGCCCTGAGGTTCTGTTTCTTGTAGACAGGACACACTGTGGTCATCTATCTTATCTGGCAAACCAGGTGAAAAGACTCTGCTCTTTTCTGCTTTGTTTTCCTGAGATGTATTCTCAGGACTGGGCTCTTCCAGAAACCCCGATGTACTTATTGGTTTCACTTCTTTTGTCTTCTCAAATTCTGCCCCTTTGCTCTCAATTCCAGGCAAATGACTTATGCTGGATGGCTGCATATTTTCCCCCAAAGTTACTGGTATCTGTTTCCCCAGGAACTCATCAGTGTTTGCCTTTGATTTCTCATTCACCAGCTCAGCGGTCTCAGGTGACACACTCGGCCCTCCTGGCTCCAAGGAGCCAGAAGATACATAAGGGGTCCTTGACACACCAGAGAGGCAATGGGCTTCTTCAGCTTCATTTTCAGGGGGATAAACACCCTCAGCTCCACATTTTAGCTCTATACTTGTGGTGTTTCTGATTTCGGGCTCTCCTTGCACACAGATGGGCTGGGAGCTGTTCATTCTCTCTCCAAGATGATGCTTGTCTCCTGAAGTAGCTGGGGTGGCTACGGCCAGTTCAGGCTTGTCGTCTGTCACTGCAGGCATTGTGCCTCCTTCGTTGGGTGTGCTTAGAGAGCCACAGACCTTGTTTTCCTTCACTGGGAGCTCTGCAGCAGAGAGGATACAGCCGCCTGTGCCCCCCAGGTACATCCAGTTGGTGGGTTTAGTGCTTTGACATGTGGCATGGTGGACAACAAACGAGCCATGAGGCAGGGTTTTCACAGGCTCCAGGGCTAGAGGGGAGGAGGCAGAGGCAGGTCCTCTCTTCAACTGGGCTTTGCCCTGCTGGATTGCAGCCACTCGCTGTGACACCTTGACCCCTTGCTTCCCTTCGGGCACGTCCCCATCCCCAATCTTTTCACCATCTCTCTGTTCTCTGGTCTTGGGCCAGGAACACGCTTGCTCTCTTTCCTTGGTATAGGTGACACCAGGTAAGAAGCTTCCCTTCTCTACTGCTGCCTCCACCGCTGATTTTCCCTCCTGACCTCTGAGCACCATCCTGCCTGCCCTGCTGCCCGCAGCCTGGTAGGTTTGCAGGCTCAGTGCAGGTTTTTTCCAGGAACAGGCTCCCTTTCCAGTTTTTCCATCTACAGCCATTTCTGAAGGTGGCCAGCCCCTTCTGAGCTTGTTCCCTAAGAGGACAGACCTGCTGTTCAGCTCTTGCCTGTGCTCAGCCAGCTGCAAGCTGCACTGTGCATTGAAGGATGTGGGTTTCTCTCTTGTTTCAGTCTTCTTTTTGGCCGTGTTATACCAGTCCTGGGGCTGTGGTCCTCTGCCTACCATTGTCACTCGCTGAACCTGGTGGTCTCCTAGCTGGTGCTCCAGCCTTTCTGTCTCACTTCTGCTTTTAGCTCCAGCCATCTGCTTGTAGTGGACTTGGCAGTAAAACACCCCATGGAGGGCAGCATAGTTTTGCAAGCTGGAAAACACACATTGGCATAGCTGTTAGCTGCTCTGTGGGAGGGAAGGATTAACAGTAGCACTGATGGACAATTTTTTCAGCAAAATGGTTTTTCAGTGGAAACTGTTGGGGACGGGAGGGGGTTTGAAGAATGAAACCTTTCAAAAGTAGTGTCGGTTTTCTGGGGTTATGTTTGATTTTTCTTTCAAAAACCAAAACATGTGAAAAATTAAACATTTCCTTACAATACCTCTGAGAGCTGTAGTCCAGGTTATGTGCAATCCCTTTCTCATTTATGGGCCAGGCTTCATACCAGCACTTTATCTCTCCCTGTGTATGCACAGCATGGACCATATGGGTAAAACTGCACTGGGTAAAACTGGGCTCCCATGATACAACAACTGCATTATGGGAGAAACTGTCTGTACAGCTGGGGGGCCAAGAGGATGGCAAGCAGCCTCACAGAAAAGGACTGGGGTGTCTCAGTGACTGACAAGCTGAAAACAAGCCAGCAGTGTGCCCTTGTGACAGAGAAGCCAACTACATCCTAGGCTGCATTAGCAAAAGCCCTGCCAGCTGGTCAAGAGAAGTGACCGTTCCTCTGCATTTGGCACTTGTAGGACCACTTGTGGAGTACTTTGTCCAATTTTGGGCTCCTCAGTGCAAGAAAGCCACTGACATGCTGGAAGGAGTCCAGCAAAAGGCCACCAAGGTGGTCAGGGACCTGGAACGTGTCATCTGAGGAGAGGCTGAGAGCTGGGTTAGCTAGGTCTTGTAAGGAGAAGGTTAAGAGGGAGGAACTCATTGCTGTGTGTGTCTATTTTATGGGAGGTTACAGAGAAGACAGGGCTAGAGTGTTCTTGGAGGTGGACAGTGACAAGATGAGAGGCAATGGGAACAAGTTGTAACACGGGAAATTGTGATGGGATATAAGAAAAAACCTTGTCACTGGTGGTCACATCTTGAAAGAGGGGCCCCAGCCGAGAGGTTGTGGCATCTCCATCCTTGGAGCCATTCACACCTCTCCTGGACATGTTTCTGAGCTACCGACCCTCCTCCGCAGGAGACTGGGTGCAGACTTCCAGAGGTACCTTCCAACCTACCTGACTCCATGAACATGTGTGGCACCCAAACGACTCCTCCAATTAAATTCCATATCAGCATTCCCAAATTGTAAATATTTCTTGTATTTTCAGCTCACCTGTGCACCACCATGCAGATTCCTGATCCACAGGTGTCTACAAGCTTGAGGTGAGCAGTCTTCAGACTCTAGTGATGGAGAGGCAGATTGTATCAGGGAAACTCTCTGCCCTTTCTCATTTCCTGAAGCCTGCCCTGTTGGAATTACGCTTGGACTATTGTGATGGAAACTACTCGGACATCCCTTAAAAATAAATGCGCTTGGGTCCTACCACTCACCTCAGCTTCCTCCCGCAGACCTGGCAGCAGAAACATGAGCGGTGCACACAGACCTTGTCAGTGACCACACGCTCCATGGAGTAGACAGGCTGCAGGCATGAGGCACACACTTCTTTCAACATGGGCTGAAGAAGAAGGAGAAACTGAAGTTAAATAACTCTGAATCATGACCACTTGGAAATGCATATGCAAGCTAATTTGCTGAATCTTCTGCTTGTGTTGGGTTTTCTTGTTGATGTTCCTTTGCAGATCTGTTGTGAGAGTTCAGATTCCTGTCTGACTCAATTTACTTGTCATCTTGGATAGGTCAGCATTAATTTTCAGTCAGGACAGAAAGACAAGACACCCTTGGATCCCCGATGAGAGAAATTATTAATTTGATTGAGAGCAAATGATTCACTCAGTTGAATCATTTAAAAGCCTTGAGTGAGGTAAGAAACATCATTGTTCAGAGGCTCTGACTCAAAAACTCTGGCTGGGCAACTCCCGAAATCACTGCTTCCACAGCTCCATAAACCTGGTGGTTTACTCCAGTATGTTTACTCTGTGGACTGTATTTTATACCATGATCTGATTCTTCAGACACCACTTTATGTGGAGAGCCCAGGGAATCTCTCTGGAAAGCATTGCCAACACCAGCTATTTTATTAGTGGAGAGAGAAAGGGAATAAAGAAGCTTGGGCATCAGCCTAGCTGCAGAAATAGCTCCAGGTTGTCTGCATGGTCAAGTAAGCCAGAGGATGCTGGTGGCAATGTGGGTATCTCTGTGCCCTCCTTTTCACTGTGGTGCGAAGCGGAGGCTCAGCTTACCTGGTGAGTCCATCTGCAAGTCAAGTCTGTCTAAAGCCCCAGGAGGACCGCAGCTGAGCCTAACCTAACTCTGACTGACCAGGTCAGTGCTCTGAGTACTGATACTCCCTCACATGAGGGTGTCTCTGCCTCTTTGTTGGGGGTAATTTGCCACAGTTTGATTTGATAGAGTTTTGCTGGTGTTCTCTGATCCCTCCGGCTTTTTGTTCAATATGTGCTCACCCTAGTTTGCAGTGTTGTCAGCTTAGAGAAAAGGCAAGTTTACTCTCTGCTCTTATGTGGAGTGGGCTGATGGCCAGATTTTAGCTTTGCCGAGGAAACAGGTTGCCCAGAGAAGTTGTGGACGTCCCCTCTCTGGAAGTGTTCAAGGCCAGGTTAGACGGGGCTTTGAGCAACCTGGTCTAGTGGAAGATGTCCCTGCCCATAGCAGGGGGGTTGGAACTAGATGATCTTTAAGGTCCCTTCCAACCCAAACCATTCTATGATTCTATGACTCTATGAAACATGAAAGGTGTTTCTATATCTCAAGAGATGAGTTGACAAGGGAACAAGAACCCTGTCTTTTATTTGCAACAGACACCCGGGGGACCAATTTTTTTTAATTACCTTCATTTTGGCTGAACATATCAGTAAGGTCAAGTCATCTTTGTTTTCCTATGACAACACTTTCAAGAAGAAGAGTTTAACGTCTTCAGTTTTCTTCCCTCTCTCTAGAGGGAAGTATACAAATAACCCCCCTGTCTTTCCTTCAGTTTGCAATGATCTCAGCATACCTCTGCTATTCCAGTCCTCTACAGAGAGGAGACCATAGTTCTGTAAGTGTCTACGTATGTAATGGGTGTCTAAACTCCCAGTATACTCAGTGGAGGTCCAGTTAAGGGAATCTAGAAGGTGATACAACTACCCTACAATAGGCCCATGTAGTTGGACAAAATCAGTTGGTTAGGCAAGATGAATTTCACCAATGTGACTCAGAATTGTGCTGATGCCAATGGGAGGGCAGTGCTGGTGAAGGTGAAGCAGAAATATGCTTTCGTGCAGAGATAAGATAGATCCTTCAAGTGGAAAATGGTAGCAGAAACCAGATGGAAAGTGATGCCATGTTTCTCCAAGAGAAATTGAAGGTCTGCACCTTTGGCATGGATTTCATTTCACTGGAGGAAATGAGCAGGCTATTTGGCAAAGAACAGTGAGTGGTGATGGGCAGCTGCATGAACGCAGCATCATCTGTGACGATGGAGCAAAGTGCCAGTCTTGGCGATAATAAATCTCAGCCAATGGATCAACTTTGTTGTATTTGGCAGTACAGATCACAGCTACATCTCGGTACTCTGGCAGGCATTTCCTCTGACAGTGATGAGCTCTCATACAGCACGAAGGTGTGTGTCCTGGCAGAGAAGAGAGTAACTGTTGACATGTCTCTGTTGTATAAGAAAAAAATGCTTTCCTTTAATCATGACCAAGGAATGAAGCAGAGCTGTTTAGCAAACAAACAAGATCTCTCTACTCTTAGCTGGGAATGAATGTATGTACACCTGGAGTGTGTTTCCAAAGTGGGATAATCTTTTATAGGGGATGCAGGTCTCTTTCACCAGGGGATTTATTTTAAGTGCTCACTGTTTGATGCATGGCAAATACTCTTGCTCTTCAGAGGTATTTTTATCAGCCCCAGGAATAAGCCTTCCTAATGGTTTGGAAGATAGAGAGGTGATTAGCAGCAATTGAATGGCACTGTGGGCAAGGAAATTATCTTAATACTTCTGTGAAAAGCAGCTACAGAGTGTTCCTGGAAGGCTCTTCTAGCACACTGCTGATTACTGCCATGCTGAAAGTTGCAGCTGGCTTATGGCTTATCAGCTGTTGCCTTTTTTCCCCTAGGTGATTTAAAATCTTTATAGCAGGAGGGGTCAGCCTGAAAATGCCTGTGTTACTGATAGGTGGAGAAGATGGTGAGCACAAAGCTTTCTGACCTAAGACTGAGCATCCTCAGGGAGACCAGTGGCTGAAATGGAGCTGGGAAGGGTAGTACTTGACGTAGGCACTTCAAATGTGGCGCATTTCATGTCTACTGCTGCAAGGGAACCAGATCTGTAGCTGAATTTGTCCTTTGACCACTCAAGGACATACAGTTAAGGCAAGGCCATCTGTCCTCTGTCCACTGGCCCAGGTAATTCTCCCAGCCATTTTGCTCTTGAAAATATCTACCTAGCACTGCGTGAGAATGTAGTGACCCACTAGGACAAAGAATGGTGAACAATGTCATGTCTTGTATCCAAAGATCTCAGAAGAACTATGACAACTCATTTGGGATTTGAAAGTTTGTATGTGCTCTGCTGGTTTATTATTGCAAGGTCTGAGAATATGAGCTGATCCTTCAGCTTGTATTTGAGTTTCAAACCTTTGCATTTGTTTTTTTCTCCAGCTCTTTCAGTGCTTCAAGGAGCCATGTATGGTCCTGAAATAATGCAGCATCTGTCCCCTCATGACATTTCAGTTCCTGGCTGATGGAAATACCATGAAACAAACACATCTCAAATGATCTTAGCCTCATAAATGGCTCATTGAGACATTTAGAAATCCTGTGAAACCAGAAACACAAACAATAAGATCAGTATTTTTAAGCACTGGCAGTGCAGCATATCTGGGTTTATTTGAGTTCCTGTGGAATCATTTTCATTGCCCAAGCAACCCGTTTGCAGCTTACTAAAACTGCTCTGCAGCTGTCCTTAAAATGAAATGAAACAAACGTGTTATGGGCATCCTGAAACAAGTTAAGACGAGAAACAATCAAGGATAAGAAAGCAGTGTTGGAAAAATTTTGAAAAGCAGCTCCAAATTACTGATTCTCCTCTGTTTCTACAGTTGGTCTTACTAAAACAATTGGGAAGGTCTAAGCAGTTGTTGTTTTTGATTCCCTGAAACCAGATACACTCAGTTTATGATGATCTGCTCTTCTACCTCAGCCTTTGGTATATTCTTTGGCGGAACTGAAAATGATATTCTTTTGGCATATCTCACTTTCAACTTTATGGGGTCCTAGAGGTAAACCAAAGAGCTCTGGGTATGTGCTTGCTTTTCTGGGGGTTGAAACAGAACTTCTACTTGGTCAACAACACCTTGAACAAGGTATTGCATGATGTGAGATGTTATTTGCTATTTAAAAACCTAGCTATGGACTCAGGGTTATGAAGTGGTAGACGCTGAAACAGTCCCTTCCTCCCCAGTGTCCTGCTCTTCAATCATCAATGTGAGCTCTTTTCCCTCAGAGCAAAAAAGAAAATATTAACCACAAGATCTTACTGAAACATGGTGGTTTTTAGAATGAGGTTACTGTCCCCTTTTGCAGAAAAGTAAACTGATGGACTGAGAGATGAGGTGGCTTGCCATAGACCAGCCAGGAGGTCTACAATCAGACCAGGGGTTGGTAGCCTAAGTCTGAGCCAGGTGGTAGGACACAGCTGCCTGAGAAACCATCCAGTCACTCTGTAGGCTCCTCACCTTCTCCTACACCTGGACTAAACTCCATGTTTGCTCACCTCGTTCCCAAACTGAGGCCAACCCGTGATGTGAGCTGAGGCACAGCACTGAGCAACGGCTGGTTCATCAACTGCCCCTCCTTGTAAGGCTAATGGACACACAACACCTCAGCTGCCTTCTCACGTGGAGGAAATGGGTACGGGCAAGTGTTCAGACCTTTCTTGGTGTATACATCCTACCCAGTCTCCACACACCTACACAGGGTTCCGGATTGGGTGGTGTATATCACCCTGGACTCCACTCAGTTTTCAGACAAGAGTATGAATGCTGCTTGCTGCAGGGCTGTTAATCCACCCACATTGTGAAGAAGACGTAGACTAAACCCTTCCAGTGATTTAGGGTGCTCTCAATATGTGATTCACCTGGTTCATTGAGAGATGATTTCTAGGTACTTTGAAAGGAAACAAGCACTCAACAAAAGAAACTCAACCAGACCAAAATATTTTTAGAGGTAATGTTTACCTTCAGAACGCAGCAATAGAAGTTAAAAAAAAAAAAGCCACAAAATATCTAAAATCTTGAGTTGAGAATGTACAAAACAAAGTCATAATAAAAAGAAAATTGCTTTACAAAGTCTCAAAATGAATTTAAACAGTAAACATGTATGAAAGCATGGAAAATCTAAAATAAGGTTTTTGTATATATTGAATAATAAATTACAATTCTAAAAATAAAGAAAGGAAAGCAGTAACCATTCTGACTCAAGTAGAGAATCTTTCATAGCATCTTTCTTTGGGGGAACAGCACTGATAATAGCTGTAGGTCTTGGCTTGACAATTTTCAGTAGCATCGAGTACTTTCCAGGAACTGAAAAATAAACTGATAGATACCTCCCCCAACCCCAATAGTGACAGCAATTTGAGAGTTTTTTTTTCCTTTTCTTTTGTTAACGGCTAAGAGAAAACCTATCCAACCCACCCATCAATATGAGCATGTGTATATATATGTGTTTAGGATGCCCTTCTTGGAAAGTCTGTATTGAAAGTAGAAAAAGAAGATAGAATAAAGGTGATTGTTTGCCAATGACCAGATTGGTTGGTTCTTTAATTGATCCTACCTATCCTTTCTTCTGCATTAGTTCAGAGAAGCCGGATACACACACACCCCCCACCCCCACCCCCAAACACTCTAGGGGGAAGAAGCTACCCTAAGGTGCCCATGGATGGATTTTTCCCTTGTGCTTCTAACAGTGTCAGGGCTCTGGGTTGTGGTGCAGCACCAAGTCTGTTGGGTTGGCCAGGTGAAGGCTGTTCTCCTCCAGTGTCAAGGCAGACTGTTTGTCCTGTCTGTATGCAAACACCAAGACAATGACCCTGAGAAGTCCTTAGGGTGTAGATGAATCCCTGTGTGTAATGTGGATAAACCAGGAGATTTTTTTTTTTTTTATGGTGGACTTTCTTTTTTCTCTTATACAGTTCTCTCTTGCTCTCCAGAATCTCCTATTTCTTTGGCTTGGAGTTGCCAAAGGTGACAAAGACCACTCCTGGCTCCTGAAAACTGCCGTTGCTGTGGAAGTCTTCGCCTGGGCTCTTCAAGTACCTCCGAAACACGGGTGAGGCAGATACCTCATATTGGGGATGAGAGACCACATCGCAGGTAGAAGAAGTTTGTGTCTCAGATTGCTTGGTGACTGTGGTGGACGAAGTGATGATTTTGTTTCCAAACTGGTCCATTTCCTCGTACTGCTCCATGACAGTCCGGGTGGCTCCATAGAGCTTGGACCCATCGGGCCCTGTCTGCAGCTCCAAGATGCTTTTCTGCCTCCGTGGATTTTGCGGGCTGGGGACATTCAGGGAGCAGTAGTCCGAAAAGCCTCCTTTCATCCCACAGTGACAGCTGCCTTTGGAGGTGTCCAGAGGGCACCTCTCTTTCTCACTGATTGGGTGGTTGGCATTGCCAAGGGTGTGCTGTTTCATTGAGCTCAGCTCAACTTTTGTTTGGACAGGCTCTGGTCTCTTGTCAAAGGGGGTCATGTCATGCCCACTAGACCCTGCTGATAGATGGTTAAAGGAGCTAAAGCTGTCCTGAGCAAAAGCATCCCTCTTTTCTGGAGTGTCAAGACAGTCTGGTGAAGGGACATCCCAGGGGGAATGTGCTGTCCTGGGTGATTCTGATGGTTTCCTGGCAGCAGACTCGATGGAGATGTAGGAAGGTGAGGAGGGAGAGCTGACGCGAGATTGAATGAGGCGGGGGACCTCTAGCTCTGCCTTGGTTACCTCAGTCTTTTCTGCCACCTTTGTGCCTTCCACAGATGCTGCTTCCCCTGTCTCCAGTGTGATTCCCTCCTGCTTGGCTTTGCTTGAGACAATACTGATTTTGCGGATATTGCTGCTGCTCACAGAGCTTTGGGTGTTCCCCAGAGACTCTTTGAACAGCCCTGAGAGCCCAGCGATGTCTGACTCAGACTTGAGACTAGAGACAGAATAAAGAGCTTTCTTGATGGCCTCCTCGATGTCCAGGAGCCGGGCAAGTGTCTGCTCCTTCAGGTGGATAATCTCAGCACTTGCTCGTTCCAGGTCCCCGAAAACCAGCTCCACTGAGGAGACACTGTCAGCGTCCTCCTTTGCCAGTGTCTCAGCCCTGTCCTGTTGCTTGGCCTGGTGGGCCTTCTGACGAACAACCCAGTCAGGGACCTTCTCAAAGAAGCTCTTCAGAGCTTTCACGTCCACTTTGCTTGTCTCCTCCTCGAACTCCTTCACCCGAGTCAAGATCTCTTGCAGCTCCTCCTGTCTCCTGAGGTTCTCAAAAATCTCCATAGCCTCCTTGACATTGCCTTTCATGATCTCCTCTTTGTGCACTGACAGCCTCTTCCGACGCTCATCTTCTGTTTCTCTCTTGTTTTTTTCTCTCATAACAACTGCTGGCTTCTCTTGAGCAGGTGCCTCTGCCTCCCCATCAGGACATTTCAATTGCCCACTATTCCCCTGCTGTTGCTCCTCAAAGGGGTTCATTGGCTGCTGATGGAAGGACACTGAATGACACATTTGTGTCCTCTCATTCACCTGCTGCACGACTCTCTGACTATCCCGCGATCCATAAGAATTAGACACACTTTCCCTTTCCACCTTGGATGTGGTATTTTGTGCAATGTCATCTCCTCTCTTTGGACGAGTGGTGTGGCCCACAGGGGAGGTGCTTGGTTCAGTCTGTCCTGGCACATTAAGTGTCTGTGCTCTACCAGGACAGGTTGGATGTGATACTGAAGAGCACGCATTCTCATCTTGGCACCGGTCTATATGCCTCTGAACCACCTCACCTGGGCACCTCCTTGGAGCTGCTGCTTTCCCGGTCATCATTTCATGCTCGACTTCAAAACTGACCACTCCATTTTTTATTGGCTTTGAAGTCTTAGCACTGTCTGATTCCACTTTTCCTTGTCCTCCTTTGCTGGCCTTGTACCTTTCCTCTGCCATTTGAAGAGGGGTTTTGGCAGTGTTTTTTGGCAGCTTTCTCTCAGGGCTCATACCCTGACCTGTGACAGGCTTGTTCACAGATGTCTCCAAAGTGCAGCATTTTGTCTGAACCTCCCCATGGCCTGGTTGTTCACTTACTTCCACGCAGCTTAATCCTAGCTCCATGGGGGGAGACTTTGGCTTGCTGATCTCCCTCAGGCCTGGAGGTTTCGGAGGCAGGGGTGGAGGGATGGGTTTGGTTGATCTGCTTGTGCTGTTATTTGCAAAGGCAGAATGTGCCTCGTGTAAGAGGTGCTCAGGTTTTGGAGGGGGAACAGGTTTTTTCCTGGGTGGGGCAGTAATTTCTGGTTTCGGAGGAGTCCTGGGCTTCTCTACAGGACTCTGATCACTGGGTTTGCAGGACAGAGAAGGGAGGGCAAGAAGAGGGGACTGGAGAGGTGCAGAACATCCTGGGGCTTCATCTTTGCTGGTTGGTAGTGGAAGGGCACCTTCTTTTGTTGCTGTAGTTGAGGGTGGGCAATGCTCTGCTTTCATCACAGCAGCTGAGGGAGGAGGAGGAAAGTCATTATCAGCCTGCGACCCTGAAGCCACTACAGCAGTCTGGTTACTAACGACTTGAGTCTCATTTTTCTTTTTACACACAGAATAGGACTGCCCTGCATTTCTGTATATCATAGCGGCTTTAAAATCCCCTCTGGAGACATTAACGTTAGACTTTTCCAGCGACTGAAGTGTGGCTTTTAAATTACCTCGGACAACATCCTCCTTTTCTACCAGGCGCTGTTCTGTGGCGGCACTTTGCAGTGCTCTGATAGCTGTCTGTACATCCCCTCTGATAATAACATCTCTTTCTTCTTGCACTGATTGCTCTTTGTAATCAGACTCAACAAAAGGGTTTATATAGGTTTTCACGGGTGTGGCAGTATAAAGGCCATCCTTAATGCTAAAATCTCTACTAGGCACAACTTGGCTTTCCTGGCTCAATAGTTGTCCTCCCTGTACTTCCTCTGAAGCACTGACCTTTTTGTGTGATGCTATGCTCTTCTGAGACACGCTTGTGTGGGTCTTGGATGCCTCCTGGACTCTAGTGGTGGTGGTCCTGATGGCAGTACTGGTGCTCTCCTGCGTGGTGGATGCAGAGTCTTGTTGGCGTACGGTTGATTGAAGGATCACTGTTCCCTGTGTGCTGGCTGCCTGCTGCCTGCAGGCCATGTGGACATCCTCCTTGTTCTTCTGTAGCTTGCGCTGGACATGGTGTTGAATGTTTTTTGCTTCTGCTGTTGCTAGCCTCAGGCTTTGCATTGCAGCCTGAAGATCACTCCCAAGGGCCTTTTCTTCTGGCTGCATCTGGCTGGCTTCCCCGGTCACCAAGCTCTGCTGTTTCCCAGCCACTTCTCCCCCCTGAGCTGTCACTTGGGTTGGAAATTTGCCTTGTGTCATAGCTTTGGGTTCCTTCAAACTGGCAGTGGTGGCTTCTTCTTTCTCTGCCTTCTTGCTGACATCTGCAACCCTTTGGATTGACTTTGTAGTCACTTTAAGCCCTCCTGACAGAATTTCTTCCTTTCCCATCACTGTGGGCAGGGACTTCCCAAGACATTGCACAGTGGTGCCTGTCACACCTGCTGCATGCACAGCCTCCCTCTCTAATGCACCCTCTTTGCCCATGCTTTCAAATGCGAATACCTTTTTTGCTCCCTCCATAGCCCCTGGCTCACCCTCTGCAATTACTTTCTCTATTTGTTCTTTATTTGGTAAGATATGTATCTTAGCTCCCTGTACAACCCGTGGGGCACTCACAGCTGCCCCCTGCTCTGCTTGGGAAGAGATGAGGGATTGTATCTCTGACTCCTGCTGGAGATTCTTCAGATAGTCTAGATCTCCCTTCTCAATGCAGCTCGCAAAAAGCTGGACATTTCCCTTCTCATTGTCCTCACGCTTAATGGTTGCCGTTGCTTTCTGCTCCTGAGAAGAAGCCAACAGGTTCCCTATCGTTGACTTCACATCCCCCTTGACAACTTTCTGCTGGACAGAATGGAACAGGAGAGAGTAGAGAGTCATCTTCACTGATCCTGACTTTGTCTCTTGTAAGACCATCCCCTTTTTGATGGAAGCATCTTGACTGAGGAGACCCTGTAAAGCCTTAGCTACATTTCCGCTCAAGTCCTCTTTGCCTTTAACAGCTTCACTCTGGTCCAGTAGCTGCAATGGGCTTACTTTGATCTTGCCCTCTCTGTCCTCCTCCACCAGCACACTCTGTGCTTCCACATTGGTTCTGTGCAGGAGCTGCAGCATGATCCTTTGCAAATGGCCTCCCACAATCTCCTCTTTCAGGATCTTTGGAGCACCTGGGCTGCTAAGCTGGTACTTCACCATCTTCACACTCTCTGTATCATTGGCTTCAATGAGGATCCCATCATGCTGAATAGCCTGGCAAGTGCAGAGCGTCTCTAAAGTCTCCTTCATGGTCCTTTCTTTCAGTTCTGTTTCTATACTACTTTCAGAAGCACTAAATTTATCCAAGGGTGTGCTCTCGAAGAGCCACGTTGTACTTTTCACATCTGCACAAGGGATCGCTTCTTGGGCTCCAGAACTGGCCATCACCTCTGGGTCCTTAAGGGTGTCCATTGGCTGAGTTTCAAACAACCAGGTGCAGCGTTTTACATCCCCTTTCTGGCTGTCCTCTCTCTGCACTGTACTGATAGATGAGCCTCTCTCCGCATCCCCGTACAGGGAGTCCACAGGCTGGTTTTCAAAAAGCCAAGTGGATGTCCTCACATCACCCCGCTGAACATCACTGACACTGACCATCCTCACGTACTTCTTCTGGCCCACTTGCTGGGACTCAAAGAGCTGCTTGTTGGACTGAACATCTCCCTTCTGCACATCATCTACTGTTCTGGGCACAGACATCTTTCCCCCTGTGAAGGAGTCAAGAGGCTCTGTCTCAAACCTCCACCGGGCAGCCTGGACATCTCCTTTCTTGATGTCCTCTTGGGTAACAGCCCTAATCACAAACACCTCTTCTTCCTTCTTGATCTGATCCAAGGGCTTAGTTTCAAACAACCACCGGGCGCCTTTCACATCACCTTTCATGATTTCTTCTTTCTGCACTGAGGTGACCTCATGGTATCTCCCCTCTTTGTCCTGGATAGCATATAAGGGTTGGCTTTCAAAGAGCATTGTGCAGGACTTGACATTAGCTTTGCTCATGGTGTCTTTCTGGATCTTCTGGAGCTCTGTCTCGTCCACTCTGTCATGGATTTGGTCAAGGGAATAGGTCTCAAATACGAACCTTTTGCCTCCAACATCTTCCCCCTTGATATCCTTCTCTGGAGGGATCTCCTGGATGCCCTCAGAGCTGTCCTTCAGGGAGTCCATGGGGTAGTTCTCAAAGAGCCAAGTGAACTTGTGCACGGATCCGGCTTCAATTGTCCCATCATCCTTCTGGGATGTTGGTTTGGTGGCTGCATCCAAGGGCTTAGCTTCAAAGAACTCCTTCACTCTGGACACTTCCCCAGACTGTATCTCCACACGACTGGAGTACCGCATGGTTTTCTTTCGGTCAGCTTCACCGACAGCACTGCTGCCCAAGGGTTCAGTCTCAAATAGGTGCCGGACAGTTTTGACATCAACTCCCTGTAATTCCTCCTGACTGTACGCCTTACTGACTTGTAAATACTGCTCCTCCTGGCCTTTCAGGGAGTCCAAGGGCTGAGTCTCAAACATCCATGTGTATGACTTCACATCAGCTTGGGGCACACTGCCATCCTCCTCCTGCTTCTTTTCAGCCTTCTCGTAGAGGGTGTGGATGGGCTGGGTCTCAAAAAGCCACTTGCAGGTCTTCACATCCCCCCGCTGGGAGATCTCCCGCTTCATCGAGGGATGCTCCTGACCTTGCATGGCTTGGTGATGAATGACGTCCATGGGCTGAGTTTCAAAGAGCCACTTGGCTGTTCTGACATCACCAGCCACCACCTCTTGTTTTGTGATCCCCCGTATTATATCCACTTTCTTGGTGCTTTCATCAAACTGGTCCAGGGGCCTGGTTTCGAACATCCATTTGTAGTTCTTGACATCACCACTGATGATTTGCTCTCTGCTTACAGAGGTGACTTCATGGAAATTGCCAAAGCTATCCTTGATGGCATACAGAGGTGTGGTCTCAAACAGGATTTGGTTGGCTTTGACGTTGCCAGCTGGAATCTTCTCCTCTTCTTTGGTGACGGGTTCAGCGTCAGCCTGCTTAATGCTGTCTAAGGGGAGAGTCTCAAACAGGGTCTTGAAAGACTTCACATCCCCTTTCACTACCTCTTCCATGCTGGGGGCTGGAATTTCTTCCTCAAATGCCTTGGAGATGCTGCCAAGGGGACAGGTCTCAAAGACATGTTTTCTTTGCTTCACATCTCCCTTCTCCTCTGCTGAGAGCTCTACTTTCTTTAAACGTCCCACCTCAAAATTGTCTTTCAGGGTTTCCATTGGCTGTGTTTCAAATAGCCAGAGTGTAGATTTCACATCACCTCCAATGACTTTTTCTTTGGCTACAGTGCTTTCTGAAGCTTCTCCTTTGAGGGAATCAAGAGTCTGGGTCTCAAAGAGCATTCGCTGCTTACTGACATCTGCCCCTGTGACAAAATCTGTTGAAGCCTTGAAATCCTGTTCTTCAACTGTGATTTCTCTGATGGCATCCAGAGGCTGAGTTTCAAATATCCACCTTGCTCCACTGACATCTGGTCTTCCAATTTCTTCCAATGAAATCCCACGGATTATTTGCACTTTGGAAGTGTCCTTGTTGATGGTATCCAGGGGCTGAGTCTCAAACAGCCAGCGAGCCGTTCTGACTGCATTGCTCTGAATTTCTTCTCGGCAGACGGACTTGATTTCATGGATTTTCCCAGTTTTGTCTCTGATGGCACAGAGAGGCTCCGTTTGGAAGAGCCTGACAGTCTTCTTAACATCGCCTTTTAGCTCCTGGATTTCTGACTTGAGTTGTAGGATGCTCTTCTCCTCCACTGAGCAGCAGCGTCCTATAGCATCCAAGGACTGTGCTTCAAAGAGCTGTCTGGCACCTTTCACATCACCTCCCTGGACAGGCTCCTTGAGAACCGCCTCCTGCACTTCCGTTTCATCCGAATACAGTTTATTTAATGAGTCTAGTGGTTGGGTTTCAAACAGCCACCGGGCAGTATGCACATCCCCTCTGGCAAGGTCTGTTTCTGATACCTTGGCTGATGTTGACAGACTGTCTCCATTGATTGACTGGCTTTCAAATCTCAGGGAAGTACTTTTCACATCCCCACCGGGAATGATCTCTTCTTCTGCCAGCTTCTTTGTGGCTTGATGGTCCCCAATGGAGTCAAGTGCCCAGTTCTCAAAAATCCAGCGCATAGACTGAACCTCTCCTGGAAGAACTTTGTCCAGGTTCACAGACGCCTGTGCATTGGGATCTTCCGTATTAAGCATTTCTGCCAGGTCCTCAGTCACAGCTTCTTCCAAGTTCTTCCTGAGCTCAGGATGCATGTGTCTGTAGAGCCTCTTTAGCTCATTCACTTGACGCTGCTGGTAGAACTTGGAGAAGGCTTGCTTTGGAGGAGGCACAGGGAGTGGGTTGAGATCCTGGCTCCCTGGAGCGATGACCTGGACTGAGCCAAGGGCGGGAGGGGGAGGTAAGTCGTCTTCCATTTTCTTGATGGCAACCTTAGATGATTTCTGAGCTTCTGACATCTTTAGGGAAACAGTTTTAAACGTCAGCATCATGTCTTACCCCCCAACCCCATGGCCGTTAATAGTGAGAATGGCAAAGGAAAAAGGCAGCCAACAAGAGAAATCCATGCACCTACTAAGCTCCGTACCTTTGGTTCAGTAGCACACAGCACTCCAAAGCATCACACCACTGCACACGCTCCAGGCTTGGTGTTAGCTCTGGTTCCACAGCAACGCGCTCTAAAGCAAGGTCTCTAATCCAGGCATGTGCGGTGGTTAGTCTACAGTCCCCAGGATTCAGTCCAGCTACAGCGTAACAGAGATGCCCAGTTTGGACTGTGTCAGCAAGAGAGAGTGACCACAAGAGTAACATGAAGGCGGCTGTTTTAGAGTAGCCAGCTAAAAGTTAACTTCTCCCTCCTGCTCCCAAGAGTCCAGGACAGTGTGAGGACCTGCAGAAAGTCTGGGAACATAAGATATGGGTGCAGGAGAAAGCCAGGGAGCTATTTGTGAAGAGGTCTCAAGAAGAAAATGGGGAGAGGGAACCAAACAAAAATGTCAAACTGAGCTGATGAGGACAGCCTATTTTTGGGTAGTGAGCTAGCATGATGGGCTTGTGGTGGCACCATGGGCTGCCCACCGCACAGGAGTGAGGGCTTGGGGAAGGACATTTGTCTGACCAACGATTTCTTGTGTTGGACTCACGAATGTACCCCACGACATCATTTGTAGAAGAACAGATGCACAGTTATACTATACAGTTAGAGACTTAAATGAAGCTCTTTTGACTTGCAGACTCGTACAGGCATGAGGCTAACTAAAGTTTACAAACTGCTGGAATTAGCAGGCCAAATTCTGTACTCCGTTAGGAGGAAAAAGCAAGGCTGAGGGACCAGAGGTTGGGGTAACACCCACAGCTGGGGGCCAGCAAAAGTTAGACCTGTTTAGACTCAGTCAGCCTGAGCTCAGCTCCAATTCGCAGCAGCGTTGGTACAGAAGTGAACAGAGGGTGCAGTCGTGACGGGGTGGACTGTGGTTGCTTAGCCTCCCTTTGAGCCTCGCTTTCTGCATTTTTTCTCCTTAGCTTGGGAAGCCTGGGTGCCGGACGCCGAACTGAATACCTGCAACCTGCCCTAGTTTGGCATTTATCCAAGGGGAAGGTAGCCGAGGCCTATAATCATTATCTAAAAGAGACTGTAATCCTGGTGGCTTTCCTTTCAGTAAACAGATATGCTGACCCTTGGCATGCCTGTGGAGTTACGTCTGTAGAGTTATGCCTGGAATATTATTAGTTGTTGCTCAAAGCAATGGCGCGCGGTGTTATTTCACTCTGTTACACGCAGATTGTTCTGGCTAAAAATAAGTGTTGAACGTTAGTAAAAAAACCCCACCCCAGAATACCAAAATCAGCATATTTTGCAGCAAGTGTAAAATGCAGATCTTTCATATGAGCCAACATACTTTGAATGCACTTTTTAAAATAAGGGTTTTTTTTTGGGATCTGTGAAGAACTTCTGAACGTGGGGAAGGGCGACCGAGCAGCTGATAGCTATATTCAGTATGAAAGTGCTCCTCGCTGCCTTGTGTGGGTATTTAAATCACACTCCACCACAGTCCACAAGTATTTGCTTAGATAACGCTGCTTATCTTTAACATTTCTTACCTTGCTTTTTTTCTGTCTGTGGGGAGAGTGAATGGAGTTGTCCTTCACAGTACTCTGGAAAAGACAGGAGGAGAAATGACATCAAACTGCATAGGAAGACACGTGATCTGTGTGTATATGTATGTATGTATCAACTACAGAGACCTGAAAACCATTACAGGTGAAGGTTTTTTTTTGGTTCACTGGCAGTTCTCCCCAAACACATTTGTTTAGAGCTGGGGGAAAAACAAAGCAAGCACTGATTTCTCCAAAGTTTGATTTAGCCTATATTTTTGTTTATACTTCAGTATTTTAAAAATAAAATTGATCTACATTTGTAATTGCACTGTGGATTGTGTAATTCATCGTTTTGAAATTGCTTTTCTTTTTTTTTTTTTTTTCCTTAGACTTCTCACCAGTTGCAATTTTCCAATTGCGATCTCCACTCATTTATTTTCAGCTGGGACTGCTTCAGTCTGGACTCCTTCAATACAGAGCCCTGATACATGTTTGAGAGACTGCATCTCTGGACAGGGACTCCGCGAAAGATTGAGAGTGGGAGGGAGCATGAACGCGCCTGCAGAAAGGGCCCAGATGTGAAATCACATCCCACGTTACTCCTGGATCACCAGTGGAGCTGGGGAAATGGGACAAATGTAGCTCAGTGCCTCATAACCCTTATAACTTGAATTACCCTATGACCCAATAATCAGCCTGGAGTGGGTGATCAAATCCCTGGATCCCAGACCAAGGGCTATAAACAGAGGAACACAGGGAGGTTGCACTGTAAAGTTATGCCTGAGTGTGACATATGTGGACATAGGTATGTGTGTGTGTTGGAGTGGGTATAGCATGGAGATGTATGCGTTGCTGTGTGCTGAATATTTCCTCCATGGATGTGAGTGTGTAAATATATACGTACAAATAAAGCGGAAATCTTATGTATGAATAAACTGTTTGTCTGGGCTAGTGGATGTAGAGGGGGGTGCGTGTTTGGTATGTGTGTGCATGTGTGAATATAATGTGTGTATATATATGTGTGTGTGTATGTGTATGCAGCTTAAACATCATATACATACATATCAGCACCTCTGATGATAACATTTATACAATATTTGCAAATGACAAGGGAAAGCTGGTCATTTTTGGAAAACCAAATGCTGTGTTTCTCCAGAATTACGAAACCAGACGTGTTCTCTCTCACCCTCTTACAACCACTTGCCGGGATGGGACATTGTTTGGATGCCGCTGGTGATTTGTGAGGGGGAGGACGGCGGCGCGCGGTGCTTACCGGCTGTGCGGGGCTGCTGGCGTGAGCAGCAGCAGCAGCTGTCTGGGAGAGATAGAGAGCTGACAGCTCCTTCACGGAGGGCGCAGAGGACCTCCCTCGTCCTTGGTGAAGTATGTGGCTGGTGTTGGCTGATATGTCTAAAAATGACCACGTCCTCTCGTCTGAAACAGGGACAGACGTGTGCGGTGAGCTATGTGCCAAAGACGTGAGGGCACAGCCACCCTGGAGCGTGAGCATCGCTTACCGAGGGCTCTGCCAGGCGCCCCTGCTGTCTGCACACCGATTCCCCCGGCAGCCCCCACCCTGGTCCCCCAAAACTTAACTTCATGCCCTTTTGGTTAAGGAAGAAAACGTGGACATTTCCACCTCTTTCATGGCTGAAATGGACTTTCAGCCTGGATGAGGGTAACACATCGGGCAGTGACCTGATGCCACCATCCTGCTGTTGGGCCACAGAGCCTGCACCCATTCTTGCATCTCTGGACAAGGCCATCACCAAACATGAGCGAGCTGAAGGATGTGAAGGAGCATGTTCAACTTGAACCAATTCCCACTTTTTTTGCTCCGTGGCCGCACTGCTCTCCTGTTGACGTGCCTCACAAGCCGTTATATCCGTTTATCTTTACCTCTCCCCTGGGAGCCCGTTTCAGGGAACGGAGAGATGAAGAGGCTACAAGACTTGCCCAAGGATGTTGCAAGCAGTCTTTGGCAGAGCCAGAGGACCGAACCCTGCTCTTAGTTTAGAGATCTGATATGCTGAGCTGCACCAGCTCCCATGGGGCCCCCACTGGGGCCCAGCATGGCATTGCTGAGATATTCAAGATATTCAGCGTTCCTCCTACCTTTGTTCAGATGTCTCCCATGGAGATGACTACAGCTGAGGATGTCGCTATCTGGTTCATGAAGAAACGGCTGCTCTGGGAGGAGGTGATCTATTAGCCAGACCTCCTGAGGGGTACACAGAGGGACTGGATGGTTGGAGCAGTCACGGACTTTTGGATGATGCTCAGACCATGCTCCCTCATTCCCATCTGTTGCACTCCATCCCCCTTGGTCCTCATCCCTCTAAACAGCGGGGGCTTCCCCTCCCTCTGAGGATGAAAGCTGTGTCCATCCCCAGAGAGAGGTTCGTGTTGAAATTGATGGCTCTAATGCAGATGGGTTCAGTTTTCAAAGAAAGAGGCAACTCCAAATTCCAACTAAGAAGCTTCTTTTTGCATTACTCTGCTAGGTGTGAGCAGGATGGCCATCTCCACCTCCCACCACAGATGTATATACAGCTTTACACCTATATGATGCATCTTAGTCCTCCAGGTTAGTCAGGGCTGTAATTTCTCTGTTACCACTGTAAAAACACGAGAAGGTTCTCCTTTTATCTGCAGGCTTGCACTGCTGCATTCGGATTTAGTGCGGTATTTGCAATGCTTTCTGTTTGAACAATGGGCTCTCTCTCCACAAATCCAGCTATTGCACAGCCAGGAAAGGGCTGATGTACTTTTTAATATGTGCACATTAGAAGCGCTGCAGCAATTCTAGCGTTCTTTGCCCTCAAATCTCAGTCCCCAAATCATGAGATTTTGTAAATAACAAGCGGAATGACACTTTTTCTTTGTTTTCTGCTTTTTGAGTTCAGATTTTCAAGTCTTTCTCTAAAATACTGAAGGAGATTTACTGTTTTTATTTTAAAGTGACAACAGCTAAAGTTATATACTAACAGGATTCCAGGAGCTGGTGCTTCAAATGAAGTATCAGTTCCTACGGGGACAAACATACACCAAAAAGCCATGAAGATAAGAGCAGAGGGACCCCAGTGAGCTTGTCAGACACTAGCTAGCATGCTGCTGGAAGGTGCCAAACCCCAAGGTTTCTTTTGTCCTTGGTTCCAGCTGCTCCTGCAGATGCGCAGGCATTTGATGCAGAACCGAGGCCAGATACATGAGGAAGCAGTGGGATGCAATACAGATTTAGCTGCCCAGTTCTGCCAGAGGTCACTAGGACACCAGGGGAGGAAACAGAAGAAGGTATTTCCTTAATGCTTTTTTTGCTAAGTCATCATATAAATATGGGACCTCTCTCCCTGAGTCCACAGCTTAAACGCCGAGTCAAAAGGAATTATCCATCTACAGCCAGTGGAGACAGTGGCACTGCTGGGGCAGATTTGGTGCATCTTAAGATAGGCTGCGAGGTTGCAACCACCCTCTGATTGCATTAGTTTTTCCCCACTCTGCTCAAGAGAGCCCAAACTTTGACTAGATCCCTAGCTTTTTGAGACGAACAGCACCCTGGAAATGGGGAGGAGAGGGTCAAGGCATCGCTGAGACACCGCTTTTACAGGAGCCAGTGCCGATATCTGCTAGCACAAGCCCCTCTATCTGCTGCAGTGGGCTTCTCCCTTCATTTGGAGGCTCAAGGCACGCATTTGAAGGGGTCTACTCTGTAAAAATGGAAAATTAAGTAATTGCCAGCAAAAGTACCTTGGATTTCATGGTATTTCCTTATTATGGCCATACCCTGTGAGAAGAGCATTGAAGCATGGGCTGAATTAGCTGCAGAAAGCTTTGAAGAGGGCTTTGAAAAATCTTGTGTGGGAATCTTTCTTTTCTCCTACATTGCTGAATTACCTACTGGAAAGGCAAAAGGGGTCCAATCAGTCTGGAAAACAGAAGCTTTCCTCCTTGCAAGGTAATGAGGTTTGGCTAAGCCTCCCAGTAAGAGCAATGGGGAGAGCTGGGGAGAGTCAGCCTTGCTAGCTTTAAAGCAGAAAGAAAACCAAGCACAGATTTGCAGCCTTTCTGGTTGGGAAATTGAACGGAATGCCCTTGGCAAGGGCATGGTCACGCTGAAAGTACTGTCTTAAAAATTACCTCTAGGAGATGGGAGCACTTCACTGCAAGGCAGGGACCCTGCCTAGGCTGACGCGAGCACTGCTGTGCTTAACCATTTCGGTGCTAAGTGCTTAACAAAAGCATCCCCGTGTCCTAGAACTGGGCTGGTAACGTTTAATGGTCTCCTCCCACCCCAGGCTATGGGTATTACCGCTGAGCTGATACAATTTGCATTGGCCCATGGGCCCGTGGGTCGAGAAGCTGCACAAAGAAGAGGAATGTGCCCCTCCAGCCAAGAATGAATAATGCAGATGAAGGAAGATTTCCAGTTCATGCAGTGGAAAATAGCACAGCCTCAGTGCTGCCTAGTCCTTCAACCGTTAGCTTGGATGGATGAAAGGCCACAGGACTTCTGTTTTAGTGATGGATATAGTCAGATACAAGGCTTTCGTTGAAGCCTTGTCCTTATCACTGCCTTTGTTTTCTTTTCTTTTTTCTTCTCCTTTTTGACATTTTTGCAGTGCACAGGCTGTGCACAGCCCTCTGTTTGCTTATCGCTTCTCACAAAACTGCCTGTCTTAGACAGGGGCTGCTCAAACCCGCCGGGCGGGCAGCTGGCTCTGTGCTTGCGGAAAGTCTGGTCGCTCCACACGGCTCTGCCTGATGAAACAGGCTGCTGCCACCCTCTAAATTGCTAATTATAGATAAGAGTGAAAGAACAACAGTTCATTCTGCTAACGAGAAAGCCAAGCTGTCATGTGTGTGTGGCTAACGGCGTCCAAGCGGCACTTAGGACATCTCAAGAGTTGTGAGCACTGTGCCGCTGCACAACATCCCCTGGGAGGGAGGGGGGAGCTTCCCAGCTGGGGATGCTAAAGTAAAGCGAAAGGATGTTATGCAGACTGGGCTTAGGGTGTTATTTGTTTTGTATGAGATGGAGGGCATGGAAGTCCAGTTCGAGACCTGTGCTGGGCTCCACGTTTCTGCCTTGCTAAGCAAAAGGGCTCTGCTGGCACGTTCGGCATCCGTTCCAGCGCTGAATGATGCATCCTGCATGGCGCTGATTGACTAGCACTGACTGCGGCCCCAGGGATTTAAAACCTGATACTTCAAGCATTAAAGCATCCCCCATGAGCTAAAATAGAAGAAAAGAGCTCCTGAGGACCCCCTCCTCCCGTCCCACCCAGCGGCTGGCACCGCGGCCGACGGCGCTGCTGTCTACGTGAAGGATATGGGGAATGCTCCTCCCCGCTGGGGTTTGTCGGCAAAATGTCCTTCATGCCAGCGTCTGGCGCCGGATGAATCTGCACATTTCATGTGAGGGGCTGCAATGTTAGGACTGTCCATAAGGAGCAGCTGTTGGGGTTTCTTTAGCTCTTCCCTTGCCCCACGTATGTGCCACTCGGGCTCAGTTTACAGCCTCGCTGCCCCATCAGCTGTGCCCCGGCGAGCAGGGAGGGCTGTGGGACCTGGAATCTTGCAATGGGGGAAAATCATTCCTCATATTCATTTGTAATCACTGATCTTTCTAGACACAGGGAGGAAGAAGGGGAAAGGCAAGGCAACAGGGGGAAAAAGACTCTTAAATAGTCATCTAAAAATTCACTCACTTCCTCTTCAGCTATTTCCCATAAATCACTCAACTGCTCTGCCTCTTGCTGAAGATAGTATTACAGGTCTCTTGAACCGCAATTGTGTTACATCTGACAGCCAATTCCCAACAAGTGGAAAACAAATCACTAACAAAAACACTATCCCCCTCCTTCCCCTGACAAAACCCCATCTCGCCAGTAACACGGCAGCTCCGGCTCGCTCTGCTTTCTATTTAAACTGCTTTATCCTATAGAGAAACAACGCTACCCACCTGTTGGTGTCCACCACCTCTGCCGCTGGCACTCCTTCGCAGCCCGGCTCCCACCACCAACCCCAGTGAGCTACCAAGCGCCTGAGTCACCTATTAAAAAAGGAAGCTGCAAGCTCAGCACCAGTCTCCCGGGTCGCCTGGCCAACCACATGTCATCGGCTTTGCTCCCAAAATCAGCCGCCCTGAGCAAACACAGCTGCTAAACAAAGCCCTTTGTGTCGCCGTGTGCGCCCCACGGCGGTCCGTGAACCGGGGGTTGTGTAATGGGGCCTGAGATCAGCCGGGGGCTCACACGGGGCTTGCACGAGCTGGAGGGAAAGGGATAGCCCAGTGGTACAAGTCATGCCAGGGTCCTGTCCCCCTCCATCGCTCGCCGAAGGGAGTGGCACTCTGGAGAACATCCCATCCCGGCCAGCTGAATCCAGCATCCTCCGTCACCTGCTCAGCATCTGCCCGACATTGCTCCTCTGCAGACCAACACTGGGTTTGCCATGACAGCTGCTGGACCTGGCATGTCCTATGCCATGGAGCGCAGACGTGTTACGGTCTCACCCCTTGGCTGTGCCATGGCTGGGGTGCCGTGAGACATTCAGTGCATCCCACGGTGCAGGACCCGAAACCCAATACTCAAAGGCCGGTGGGAGCAAAGGGACCCATGTCCTGGAGTTTCTTAGCACCAGGGAAATCAGGGCAGGGAAAACAGTGATTTCTTCACACTGTGAAAGGGACTCCGTTTTCCAAGGGGATGGAGGTGAACCAACATGGAAATGCTCCTGGGTTTGTAGTGCTCTGGGCTGGCTGTTTCCTGGGAATTTGGGGCCATTTCTGCTATTCCTCCCTGCCTGGGATGGGCTGTGGGTTACTCCCAATCGGACGATCATTACCAGTTGGGACCCCTGACTCAGGCTGTGTGGCTGGACGAGTGCCCCCATTCCCACCTGCTTGTCCCTGCATGTCAGTGAAACCTCAGCAACTCACCGTCCCTCTCTTGAAGCTGGAAGCCGGTCCCTGCAGACAGGGCCCTCATTTCTAAGGGCCTCTATCCCTAGATGTGGGAGCTGTGTGTGCTGAATCACACCTACCCCATCCTCCTCCCAGCTTTGCCCCCCCAGAGAATCAGTCCCCTGACAAAAGGAGCTCCTAAATACCAGCACCGCTCCATGGCTGGTCTGGGGGAATTTGCACGGGTGGGTAAGCACCCATAAAAGCTGGCTGGGAAACCAGTGCTGCTGCTTAATCCGGGAGCCTGGCAGCCCATTGGCGGTGCTTGGTCAGCGGGGAAAGGTTTAAATCTCTGGCTCCAACCCCTGTGCCGCCGGCCCTGGTCCATGGGGAAGCTCTGCCGGAGGAGACGCGCTCCGAAGGTGGTATGGGAAGAGGGGCAGGCTGCCTCACTGCCCCAGTTTGGAGGCTGCCGAAAGGGTGAGTGGTCCTGGGATGCTGCAGCAAAGGGTGTGCAGGGAAGGGTGGTCCTGGGAGGGTGAGGGTTTGGGGAGGGGAGAGCATCTCTAGCTATTTCTCACTGACCTCATGACGTGCTCTTGAGGCTTTAGCACATGTTAAAATGTTATGTGCTTCTTTTTCCAAAGGAAGGGGGAAAAAAGATGGGACAAGGGTGCAGCAGGGAGCATCGACAGGATTTTAGGCAGCCTCCAGTAAAGAGTGAGGACCAGTGATGCTCTGAAGCATTCTGTTTGTCCTCACGGGTACTCCCTCCTGACTCCTGGATCACACATTGCTCTGTTTGCAAACTGCAGTGTTTTCTCTCATTTTCAGTTCTACAAAGGACAGCGAGGATTTGAAATTCAAGCTTTTTCTTTTTGCCATGGATTGGCCAATTATGTGAGAGAGTGGCAATTGTAAACATGTTTTTATTTTAAAAGAAGTCATCTGTTTTTTGACTGTTTTGGTCCAGGTTACCTTTTTGTTATAACTACATGGGCTAGGAATCGACCTTTAAAAGTGAGAACTGAGATTTTCATATGCTCACCTAACCAACTCAGATGTAAGAACACCACTGATTATAGTTAGGTAACTAGCAAAAATCAGTCAAATTCACAACACTTTTTTTCTGATTCAAAACTTTCATGAGTAGACCTTCTCCTTTCAAATACGTTTGTACAGCATCGAGTACAATAGATCCCTGTTTTGGAGGTGGGGGGCATCTCTGGTATAGATCATAACTGTAATGACTAATGCACATCAAAAAATATAAATCATTCTCTTTTGAAAGAGTTTGTCTGCAAGCCATATGTTGCAATCACTTGAGCAACTCTGGTGCATAGAGCTAATATATGAATTCTGGGGTGGGAAATGGGCTGAAAAGAAAAGTGCCAGAACCAGAGGAAGGTGGTAAACAAATAAATAAAATAAAATAAAATAATGTAACTAAAGAGCAGCTGTGTTGAAGAGGAAATAAGATATCATTTATAAAAGGAAATAAAACATCATTTCATGCTTTAGGAATTGTCTACTAAATTATAGTCAAACAATTAACGTTTTCCACGTGTATCAAGTTGCATTTGCAAATCTGAGGGTGTGGGAGAGGGTGAAGGAAAAAACAGCTACTGAAAAGCATCTTGTTTCCAGCACTTGAATTTCAAAATCAGATCTCTTTACAATTTCTAGCACCTCTAAACTGAAGATTCATGATCTTTAGTCACTTCTGCAAATGTTTTTGCCTCCTCAGTGTCAGCTGGACTTTCCTTTGCAGGAGCAACATCACAACCCCCAGGTAATTTAAACAGCTCCCGAGAAGAGTCGGGAAAATTTAGCCTCAGGCGGAGCTGCGTATCTGCCCCAAGGCAGCTCGGGGCTATTTCTGGGCTTTGCAAAAATCCAGGAATGTGGAGGACTCTATTCCTGGTACCAAAAAATGCCAAGAAGCTCTGCTGAGAGACAGCTGCGAATGGCATTGCTGGTTGGGGATGTGGCCTTCCCGAGTGGGCCAACTGCTGTGGGCTTGTCTTTCCTTAGAGAGGGACTTAAACATCACCCAGGCCAGCTCCCCCGCTTTTGGGATACGAAGTGCCTAGACAAGGCGGATGCAGCCCCGACCATCCGCTCAGCACTGCCTTGTTCTCCATGTTCCTCTGTTATTTGCAAAGGGTTAATAAAAGCCGAGCGGACGTTTAATATATTGCTGCCCCAGGCTGTGTATCGCTGGGATCTCAGTATCCAGCACTGCCCTCTGATGTGCCGAGGATCGAGTATCACGCACCATTCTCGTACCCTCCAGTAACTATTTATCTGTTATTTATACAGGGGGTTTTCACTGAAATGGTGATAAACATTCCTGCAGCCAATACAACAAGAGCTGTTTTTATTTCCCTCTCTCTCTATTTCACCTATCCCTGAACGCTGGCCGGCAGCAGGACTATTTTTAGCCCTAACCCCTCTGCCAGGCTCCGTGTCCTCTGCGTGCTCTGCCTGCTCCCGTAGAGCAGCATCTCAGCCCTTGCAGGCTACAGTGCAGGATGACCGTTGGTGAGAGTGGTTTCCCTCCCCCCTAAAATCCCCTTCCCCAGGGAAAGCAACGCCGAGCTACCCACTGGAATAACCTCTGTCTGGGGAGAGGGCTTCTTGGCATGCCACGAATACCAGACCTTTTAAGGGAAGCCCTTTCTAACCACTGCGAAGAGATACCTTGGGAATGTCTGCGCAGGCATGAGTCCTGCGAGCATCACCGGCCGTGCATCCCGTCTGCGATGCAGAGCACAGCCAGGATCAGGGCTGTGGCGTATATATCTTAAAGCATTTCTTTGCCATGCCATGGTGTTTACACGGGGGCATTGCATGGATACCACGCAGCTCTGAGGAGCTGTTGAGACCCTGCCTTTGCTTTCTATTCTTATCATGGTGTTTCCATGCTGCTGTCAACTCTTTACCACTGACAGCCAAGAAAACTTAATACTGTTTTGGAAGAAACAGTCATAGCCAAAAAAAATTTAGCAGTATCCTTTAAGGAGAAAACCCCAACCCACTTGTGGCTATTGAGTTTCCCTGGCATTTCCATTTGTTTCTGAATGAGGCAAATTGCCAGTGAGAATATGAGGGAAGAGAGTAATGGTTGGCTTTAAAAGAATAAAATACCAGGTTGTACAGTACTTAGTGCAGAGATTCCTGCTACCATGTTCAAACCCAGACTTGGGGTTTTTGCTGGCGCTGAAGAATTTCCACCTTCCTAGCAACAAGGCTAGGGCATCCTCACCTGGTTTCCCCCAAAAAGGAGGCTTTTGTATCCTGCAAAATACTGCATCTATTCAAGGGCTAAAAACAGCCTTTGTAGGATGTTCCTACAAATTTCCATCGATGCTGGATCCCTCAATTGCCACTAGTGGATTATCTACCACTTTGCCTGGACAAGAACATGAGTTTTCATATTTTGCCTCTTCTCATCAAGTGAGGCATCAATTCCACCTCTCTTTCTCCAAATCCCTGTTTTCTAATAAAAACCTGAAGCTACTTCACATATTTTCCGGCAAAGATTTGGGTGAAAACTGGAGACCTGGAGGGAATTGGGGAAAGTTAAAGAATTTCTGTTATTCTCACAACAATCAGCACGATGTGTATCCCAGAAGGAAACCTTAACCACCACCAAGTTCATGAGCAGAAAAATACTGCTTTCAGCTCAGGCTGTTGGGGTCAGGCCCTTCACACAGTGACTGAGGGGCAGCACCGAGACCTGGACCTGGGGTCCTGGCTCTCTCCTGTTGGCCACAACACAGACCTTAGAGCTAAAAGGCAGATGGATAGTCAGGTATGAGACACACACAGGCACACACAGGGGTAGGTTTCTGCTCCATCTTACAGAGTTGAGCAGGTTTTTGGAGTTACTTTCCATATATAAGCACAAATAGGGAGTGGTATGGCCACATTAATGCTGCTAACCCAACAGGCTCCTGAAGCCCGTTATTTGGCTCAGGGTCACAAACACATTTCTCAGCCCTCCCTGGAGCCTGGGAGAGAAGAGGAGGCAAAGAAATTCCCTCCTTAACTAATCCTACTCTGCCTCCTATTCCCTAGGAATGTAAGACGAAGCAAAGCTCATTTCCCTCCGAACAGTCCACATTTTCCTTCCTATTGCCTATCAGTCCTGAACACGGTTTTGATCTGGAAGATGCCCCTTCCACCCCCAGCATCCATCCAGCTCACCCGAATCCTGTACAGATTCTTTCCCCTATTGCTGGTCACGGGGACCAGAGTCACGGTAACTAACAGCATTTTTGGGGAGAGAGTAGACACTGAGATCTAGCCCCACGAATTTAAGCCTCAAAGCTAGGAACTTCGATATTTCAGGACAGGGGAAAAGCACAAATGTACAACGCTCTGTTTCCACCTTGAACATGCCCAAGCGCCCTAGACGACGGTGCTGAACCAGACCGAAGCCACCATACGTGGAGCACGGAGACAGCACCTTCTGCAGCAGAGGGTGGGATTTACCAAGCTCTGGGCCAACATAATAAAGTCCACAGCTTTCCATGAGCTGCAACTTCTCTTTCATTGCACGAGGCGCTAAGCATCCTCATTTGCCCTGCATTTTAGCATCAGTCTGAGGTTCATATTCATGCAACACTTCACCCCGCTCTAATCTACCCCAAAATTACTTACAGGGAGGTCTTGGTAGTCCCAACAGCTGTGTCACGCTGTAGACAACCCCTGTGGAAAATCTATGTGAAACTCACAGCCGGGCAGCCCTTAGCGTATCCTACGAGGAGCCCTGCTCCACTCCCCACACCCTCGGTCCTGTTCACTGCCTCCCAGTGGTCTCTGGCAGCCGGTTTTATCGCCGAGTGCTGGGCTATGTTGAGAGGATGAACCACTTGGTCTATTTTTAGGGAAGAGTGAAATTGCTCTTCCACCAGGCTGAGTCAATCATGAGTTTTAGCAATCCTACACGGAGGCTGGGAAAGTCTGGGGCCTGGCTTATTTTCAGAACTTATTCATTCAAAATACCCCTGGTGTAATCCGGTACAGGACAGGGGATGCTTCCAGGCAGTGGTGCAATGGGGAAGAGGCATTTCCCTGACTCACTGTCATGTCCTCGGGCTGTGATCTGCACGGCCAGGCTCCCTTTGCCTCCAACCACAGCCAAAGTTTTAAGGGAAAAGCTGGGAAGGTGACAGGTATTAACTACATTTTCTGGTTCCCTATTTCCTCATCAGTTCCAATATTTTAGAACCAAGAAAGAAAAAAAAAAAAAATTTTAGGAAAGTGAGGGGAAGTGTGTATGCCAAGAAGGAGGATCGAGCTATCTGCTTTATGGTCAGCTGGGAATCATCCCCATCCTTGCAGTCCTTCCATTAGCAATGCGGTGCTGCAGGGAGGTGTTCTGGGCGGTGTTTGGAGAGGGATAACAATAGAGCACTCGGCCCCGGAGGGCTCTTGACGTCCTCAAAGCTCAGCTGGGCAATGGGAGCTATTTTTATCATATTAATGGTGGGCACAACTGTGTGCCAGAGCTAGGTCTGGCCATGATGATTTACAAATACAAACATAACCAATGGCTCTGGGGCCTACTTTAACAGTCCATCTTTACCAGGCTGGGAAAGTGATACGCCTGAGGAACCCAGTAATGTTTGAACTGGGTCCAGCTGCTTTCTCTTTGATTTACTTTTCTGACACCTTTAGAGAGCATAGGCTTGAATAAATCACCACGTGGCGATGAAAGGAGTTGTAGGTTGGCTATGCCAGTACCAGAAGTCACCATCACCTGAGATAAAACACTCACTCAGAGGTGTTTAGGATCACAAAACACAGGGCGAGAGCCACAAGAGACCCATGCTCAGTCCCACCCTGCTTGTACCCTCCCAGGCCATGCCCAGGGCTCACAGCACCCAATGCCAGACAACATGGGACTGCAGCAATGGGGGAGAGAGATGCATGGAGGTGAGCTGTGCTGGACTAGATGGTCTTGGGGCAACAATCATATCTGTTTTATCTGCCAGCACAGAGCTGTCTTAGCCTTTCTCTGTGGTGTGTTTGTACAGCATGTAGCACAGGGACATCTCCATTTCTGCCGGGCTCATTGGTCACATAAAGATCTCAACAGAGTTGTGCTGCGTAGTTGAAGTGTGACCCTGGTCCCTAAAGGGACTCCGTGCTCTTTGCTCCAAAGGGCCAAGCAACTCATCACTGATGATTTTCTGGTTTGAGTTGTTTAAGTTTTTTGGTTCCCTCCTCCTCAATACCTTTGCTGGAGTTTTACAGGAGTGTTTGGAGTGGCTGCTGCCCCTCTTTTTCCCCTATAGGTCCGCAGGTATCAGTCTCTGCAGAGGATGCTGCATATCAACCAGGCTGCAGTTCAGCGTGCGATGAGGTTTCCTCACCAACATCACATCGCATCACATCACATCACATCACATTACATCACATCACATCAATCACATCACATCCAGCTCCAGACGACCATCTGTTTTCACTGAGGCTTCTGGAAGGGCCTGGCTCCTCCCTACCATAGCCCAGTTTCTTTAAACATCCTGCAAGGCTACGGATTACCAGTCCCCTGCTGTCTGTGTTAAGCCTGGTGCCTAGGAAGAACATTACCCCTCCCTCTGAAGTGGTGTCTGCTTTCTTTGTTGCTTCCTTCAATAAATGAGGATCAGAGAAAAGAGCTAAATTAGGATAGGCTGAAATTTAGCCATCTTGGGGATGGGGGGAAATACAGCCACCCTTTTTACTGCTGCGTGCTGAGGAGGAGACCGTACATCGTGAGTGATTGCTGTGAGCGAGGCAGCACTAAGCAGCCAAGTGGCCCCTGCTGAGTGTACCCCATGATGTGGAGCAGGAAAGCGAGGGATGTCGTTAGGAGGGTGGTAGGCAGGTCTTTGATCACCAGCCAGGCTGGGAGTCAGAGGGCTGGGGATGGCAGGGGCTGTCAGCAAACACGCACCCGCTCAGGTAGCATGAAGTGGGTGGCAGGGGTGTCAGCAAACACAGCGGTAGGCTGGGGACAGAGGTGTCTTATTTATTCCATATGAGTGGAGGGACATAAAGGCAGGAGGTGAAGGGCAGAGCATATCGGCTCAGTCAGCAGCTCATGACGGGTGTGCGTGTGTGTCCTTGTGGTGTGCATGTGCCCAGCAGGAACACACAGGGTGCCTGCATATGTTTACGTGGAGCTCTCTCTTCATCTGCAACATATATTTGCCCGTCTCTCTGTCTAGCTGCAATATACAACATACGTATACAGGGGTGGTGGTCTGTGTGCACGCATGGCTGTCTGTTCATTCTCCTGCTGTCTCTCTGTCCATCCCTAGGTGGAGAACCTGGTCTGCTACGGATTGTAACTTCCACGCGTGTCGCCCCATCAGTGCCCCTGCCAACTGCCCCTGCAAGCACTCTCCTGCAAGCCTGCAAGATCTGAGCTACCTGACAGCTCTCTCTGCACAGCTCCTGGGGAAGGGTTTTCTCCTCCTGTCTGGAAGATAACAACTAATTAGAAAGCAGGAAATGAAAGAAATATGGTCAGTGTGGCACTGGGCCTTTCTGAGAGGCACTGAGAGTGTGATAGAGGGAGATCAGCAGCCCGGGGTCACAGGGGTCTGGAGCAGCCCTGAGCCCTCGACTGAGACGGGGTGGCTCCTGCTGGGAGGCGAGAGAAGAGGGCAGCAGGGGTTCAGCAGGGGAAAAGCTCTTTAGGTTAGATCAGGTGAGAGCACAGACTAGGGCTCGCGGGAAAAGGCAACTAGACGGGACTACCCTGTCTGTTTTGATTGCTGCTGCCAGCCCAGCTGCTGGCAGAGCTCGGCCAGGCGTAAGTGGAGGCTGACTGCTCCCCTGTCCTCTGCGACCACCTGGGAACTGCTGCATGCTCCCATGGCACCCCCCAAAAAAGGTGCCTGGGATCCCAGCATCCCCGACCAGCTGTCACAGGGGTTGGGAGAGGTGAAAGGGGATGGATGGCAGCTGCTTCTGCCCCCTTATTCTGTGATGTGGGGTGCTCTAGTCAGGGGAGCAGATGGATCTCATACTTAAACACTCCAAGTTTCCCTCCTGGCTGAGTCGCAGAGGCACAAAGAGCTTAGAGCTGGACAGATTGGCCACTTACAGGAGTCCTGACATTCAACTCCCACTTGTCATGCTCATGAAAAGCAACTGCTGAAAGGGAAATGAGCTTTTAAGGGTTATTTTGACTGCAGGAGCCTCTATCATTGCAAGTGCCAGCGCTTCCTTGAACTCAGAGCGGTCTGTAGCACAAGCACAGCCTTTTGTCTTAAATCAGCATTTTTCCCCGGCCTTTCAGATCTTTCCAGTTCACTAGTGATGTTCTCCCAAACCCGTCTGCTGAACGGTGTGCTGCAGAAGGGGAGATGCTGGCTGCAAATCCCCAGGTCATGGAGAGATGGAGCGCGACAGCCTCCTTCCACCGCTGGGGCTGGGACACGGTGTCCGGCGGCTGCTGTGCAGCAGCATCCTTGCGGAGACAAATTTTGGGACCGAAGTGGGACAGTTTCATTGTCGCTAGATGGCACCGCACCCCCTTGCAGGAGAAAGTGCAGGTGCTACAGTGAGGAGGGGAAAAAACATCCTCTGCCAAGCAGGCGTTGCAACCAAACCTCGGTCTCCCTGCACGCAGGATGGGGGAGCCCACTGTTTTCTGCCCTCTCCTTCACCTCCTCTCCTTGCTTTGAAAATTCCCCATGGATAGAGGTTGAAATGAATACAGAATAGAAAGGGAAAGGGGGAGGAGGGACTTAAATGCATTTTGGAGGCTGTCTGGATGCTCTGTAATTTGCAGTCACGTCAGGCTCCCATTTCGTCTTTGCTCTGCACTGAGGTAACATCCTCGTGTGCCCTTCAGCTGAAAGCACTGAATAATGGAGCTATATTAATACATACATGCACAAGCATATGTAAGTGTGTGAGCTGGGGGAACGGCATGCCTGCCCCTCTTTTCTCTTTCTTGGCCATGATTTTCCTCTCTCATTGCCAAAATTCATCTAGAAGTTGTTAATTTTTAAACCCAGAGTACTTAGGAGACTCTACCTGCAGCAAATTAGCTAATGCCTTCTCCTTTTTAATATTAAAGGACTCAAGCTTTCAACTATTTCCCTTTGGGGAAAATGGTTCCTTGATTTACCATCTTCCTTCCTAGGAAGTATTTTGTTCTATTGTGTAAGTCTTCCACTGCTCAGTTTAATCTCATTACTGCTAACTGTAGCTGCTTGGACCTCTTTAATTAGTTACTTGGTGACGTCTTTGGCGGCAGCTTCCTGCGGATCATCTGATATTGTCAGCGTGGCTGGGGATGTAGCCCGGCTGGTTTAGCTGCCTGGGAATGGGCTTTTCTAAGGGGTGTAGCAACCTTCCCCTTCGAGCAATGCTCAGGACTCCAGCAGTGTCTCAGAGGTGACTATGCCGTGTCTGGAAGGAGGTACAGCAACCGGTGCTTTGACTTCATGTGTAGTTATTCACCTCTGAACTGTTGCATGGACATGTGTTTGCTGATAAGCCAAATGCCAGTCAGCAGGGCTATCTTGAACACTGCCAAGCTGTTGTCTTCCATATGACAGTGTCCCAGACCTGAGAACCGTGCTCTGTGCTTAACCTTACAACATTGTGTGGCTTCAAACCATGCAACACTCTGCCTTCCTCATCCCAGGCCACTGCATTGGCTGGGTGTCCCCTCCTCAGTCCTGGGGAAGGTCTATGGGGCAGTCCCTGGGTGATGGTGAGGAGGGTCCTGTAGAAGACCTGCCCTGGTCACCGCTGGGGTACATGGAGCACTGATGCCTCTCTCGCTTCATGGGAATGACGAAGCACAGCACAGGTATAGTCCCGGACGTGTCTTGTCCCAGAAGAGATATGGGACAGCTGGTTCATGGGCTTTTTTAGGAAGCATTACAACTCCTGTCTCTGAGCAAATCCAGCACCTACATCAGAGGTAGCTCTCATATTCCCAGCTCCCTGGCTGCAATTGCCTCCCTAGAAGGACCCCACACCATATGAACCCTAGTTCTACCAAAGAAGCCGTGCTGGAGATGACATGAAGTCTTTGCTATTGCAAGGCCTTTGAGTCAGGGGCTGGAGAGCGTTGTAAGGCTCTAAGATAGACCATGATTCATCAAACACCAGCCAGAGGAAAAGATGTTCCTCGTGCTGTAAAAGGCACACTGCAGCTAACACTGTGATCATGTTTAGCAAGATACTATGGTGACTTCATGTGCTTTGATATTAAAAAAAAAATCCCAGCAATGCTGTGGAAACTTCAGCTCCTTCATTTGTCTGTGTGCTCATGTAACAGACTTCTTTTCCCATGCAGCTGGCTAATTAAATACAGTGTCTCAAATCCAGGCAGCATGTGATTTTTTTCCTCTTGTGTAAAAGAAAAGGAAGAAATAGAAAGTAAAGAGAACAAACCCTGGATAGATGGGATATGGGGTGCCTAGATTTCTGATCCAGGCCCAAAGCAGGTAGATGGTCCCCCTGGTCTCAAATCCGCTCGTGATGGGATTGCTGGAGAGTTGTTTCTTTCTGCCCCAAATCTACAAAACCTTCCTGACAGTGAGTTTTGGTAAAATTGAACCCTTTCCCATGCAAAGCTTCAGCTTGGATCTCTTACTGTTCACAGATGCCTCTTGCCTTGAAATATCCCTGACCTGCTTCAGTCCCGATGATATCATAACGTTAGGGATCACTTACATGTCCTATCTTAAGCCAAGGATGACTGTGTCTGATACACCACTGCTGCCAAATCCAAAAAGGAGCCCAGCCAAGACTCCTTAGTTAGGTACAAAGGAACCTCTCCCTTTTCCTATCCTCAAGACTGAGGTGCGGGGAGATATTACTCATCCCAAACTAAACACGGACGTAGTTCTGGCTTGGTATTTAGTACCAGCTATTTTTAAATGCTGGGATAACAGCACAGGGAGAGTCAGTGTGGTTCTGTAGACTCACCACTGGCCCAGATCCCAGCTGTGTTGGGATTTGCCAGCTCCATGCAATGGGACCTATCAAGGCTGGAAGGGGTACGGCTGCAGTCGTGGGGTCATCTGCTCTCTGCACTCCCTATCCTTGGCCACACTCCTGCATGGCCAGTCCTGGCAGTACCCACACGGTCCCCAGCTGGAATTGCCCGGTCAGTCTCTGCTATGGGATTACATGGGAAATACAACTTTGCACAAGGATCAAGTAGACCCTTCCCAGTTGCAGCTATAGACCTGGCAGTAGAGTAGCAATGATGACTGGTAAACAAAATAAATCCAACTCACAGCTTCTGCTGGTGGCTGAGTCATCGGCTGTATCTGGCACCGAGGAGATGATCGCCTGCTTGTTGCGGGACAGCTTCCCTTCCTATGTGGGAAAGACAGTGGGGAAACAGGTAAATTCCAATAAATAGAGGAGAGGAACTGCACAAAGCCCCAGTGTGAGGAAGGCGACTGCACCAGAGGCTTTCCAGAGGCAAATGTGGCCCTGACATTGCCTCCATGTATTGTGTGTGGTTTGGACTTTTCTCCTGTAGACCTGACCCAGGCTTGGCTTTGCTCTATTCTCTCCAAGGAAAGTACTTCACAGCTTTTTGGGCCCCCATCTATTTCCAGAGCTAAATGGTCTTTTCTCTACCTATCCTCATTTTTGAGGCAACCATTTCTGGGTCGGGTTTATCCATCCATTTCCTTTACCTGCTTCGACAATGATTTTCATGTCTCAAAGCCAGTAATGATTGGTGTTGCCCTTTGCTTTACCCAGTGAAGGGACCAGTCCCTCTTGTGGAACAGTAATCAATGGGGTTATATTGTACAGTGGTGAGATGTACATGACCATTTCAGACAGAATCTCATCCATAATTAATATTCCAGGTCATAATGACTTCATGGGACTCTCTTGTTTCCTTGACGTAGCTCTCTCTCCAATCTAGGCTGTCCATTCCTACCAACTCCTTTCTCTCCAGGAAAAGGATGATAGCAAGGAATAGTTTGTTGAACATATGACCTGTGGCCCTGATAACATTAAATCGCCCAGAGCTGGATAGGATTAGAGATAAACTATGTGGGACCACAGAGAGAAAGATGGGTGTCTGGATTGAGAAGAGAGTAACAGGGCTGGAAGCAAGTTTAAGCCATAGGTGATATTATGAATTTGTCCTTGCTTGTCGACGTTGCCTGGCTCCAGGCATCGTTAGCTGCTTGCATGAACTGGCACTAACTTCCATTTCCAGCTCCTTTGGTGCTTTAGTATTTAATAGCAGACTCAGGTCTTTCTTTTGCTTGTCACAGCACATGGTACCCCTTTTCCATTGGACGCTGTGGCATTGCAGAACCTGGCCCGAGGGAGACACAGCATGTGTTTGAGGGTCTGGTGGTGTGTCTGCCAGCGTTTAATAATACAGAAAGAGAGGTGGCCTCCATGCCGCAGGGAGGTGATGTGCCAAGGGGTTTTCTGTGGTAGGCTCTGTTGCTCACCCTCCCCACATCTCGGAGCAAGCTTTATCCTGATGGTAGCTCTGATGTCACAACATGGCTCCCCTGTAAACCTGCTCCTCCTTCGCTAACCATGGAAGGTTAGGCTTCCACAGGGAAGCCCCATGCCCAGGGACTGGCATCAGTGGATGACGAAGCACCACCATGAAGCCCAACCACTTATAAGGATGATTCTGGACACCCAAAGAAAATAAATTTCCAGGAGCTTTTGAAGAAGAGCACCTACTGACCTTTGCAGGACACTCCTTCCATTTGATGGTGGCAGGACTCCATTGTGCCTTCCTCTGGATGCTCTGAAGAGAGGAAGGGAAGGATGGGTCTTTATGGGGTTTGGTCTCCATGCTCAGGGGTTGGATTGTTGTCATGATTCTGGCATCAGTCTCCCTCTTCCTCAAAATGCCATTGGGAGACGGTGTCCTGAGTGGAGCAAAATGTAAACTCTTACACCGTGGAGTGGTTTTAGGAGTGTCAAAGCTGGCCAGGAGTCCTCTGAGATTCCTTGCTGGGGCACTGATGTTAGGGATGGGAAGATTCTCCATGGACTTGCTCAAGCACATGTCACTGGGATGGCTTTGAGATAAGGCATGTTTTTTCCCCATTGGACTGACATTAGTTTGTGATAGATATCTTCTCTCCATGAGCTAAAAAAACCCAAACAAGCATAAAAATAGACTCATATATAACTTCAATAATAAATCTTCTGAAATTTTTATTTCCCGCTCTTTTACTCCAAGCATCACATCTGTTGACCTTCTAACTTTTTGGGATGAAAGAGTGTCCCATCACTGTCTGCTCTGTGGTCTCTGGAGTAAATGTCAGGGACACGATCTAAACACATTATAGCCCTTTTTGAAGTGTGGGAGAAGTTTCTGTCTTGCCTGTTTCCAGTGAAACTTCCTGATTTGTACATGGTCATGCAAGGAAGCCTTGGAGTAGAAAAAATATGACCACTGGTTGTCTTCACTTTTGGATCGTTGTCTTATCCCCATCTCCATCCTCTTCCTCTAGGACATTGTGTTTCCAAACAGTCAGGAAATCCCCCTCTCTATCATTTCATAGGAAACCTCCAGTTTCATGTTAAAAACCTTGACTGGAAATAAAAATTTTCAGATTCTGCCTTTTTTTAATGAGGTGCAATTCAGCTTTCTCTGGTCAGTGGGAATCAACCCTGTCCTCAGCAGGGAAATTGGATGAAGTCCAGAGTATCTGGCTTCCAGTGTGTGATTTTATCATTGTTATTCCAGGTTGTAAGAGGCCCTTATCACTAAGCAGGACCCAACAGGCAAATACAGAGCCGAGAACTGCACCTTATGCCAATGAGTTTGCAATCAAAATATGATATAAGGGACACTGGTAGGTGGGAGGTGCACCTTTGCCATGATGTGAGAATAGTAGTCACAGCTTCTAGTTAGGGTGGAATTCAGTTTAAGATGCTGAAATGTAGACATCTAAATGTAGCTGTGAGCAAAATCTACTCGTGAACTTGATGTCTAAGTCCCATTACAGTCAAAAGTGCCAAGAAAGTGATATCTGCACCCTAGGGTAGAATGACAGAAATTTGAGATACATGGGGTAACCCCCAAAGCCTCCAGCTACTGGTGCAGAAGGGCAGAGATGCCTCAGTGTCATATCTGTCAGACCAGTGTGGCTGTCTGGGTGCCTTAATGACTTCCTGAGTCTTTGCCTCAGGCTAGATCCTTCCCTCACTTCCTAACCAGTGCTAAATCCTCTGCCAGGTCCTACATCTCTTGATGGTCTTCCATTAGGCTCTACCCCCTACAATCTAGTCACTCCAGAGCAATCTGAATGTTATATATGAAGCTTTCGTCCCATCCTGGAGCATCTTATATGTGTCAGTCCATCTGTACATACTAAAAGGGAATTGGATCTGACCTGCCCTGAGATGTCCTCAGAACAGCACCAGATATTGCAAAAAATGCTAGGTTTTTGTTTGCCTTTCATTGCCAAGAACTGGAGCATTATGTTGTTAGGATGTGCTCTGTCCCACCTAGTCTGAGCCTTTGGCTCTCACCTTGGGATGTTCTTGCTTTGACATGCTGCTTTCACAGTCCAGGATGCTTTGGTACCTGCAGAGAAGACAGGAGATGGCACCTCAATCCCTTTTTAGACTGAATGTATTTTTCCATGTAGTAGACAGGCTCTTTCTGCCTTCCCCTACCCGCTGGAAAATATCAAACCCAACAGATTTCAAAAGCAATCTTGAAGAGTGAGAGACGTGAAAAATCCCCCAAAGAGGACTGCTTTTAGGTCTAATAGATTAGTTCAGTGCAGTGCAACTAGATCCAGCGTGAGCCCTCTCCTCCCAAGCTCCGTGCAGACATGTCCCTGGAGGACCCTGTCTCCCCACTGGTGGAGGATGTGCTGGGGGTTATATTGGCTGAAAGCGGTGTATTATTGCGCTTTGCTGATACGTGGCTTGCAGCTGAAGTCAGGCTTTCCAGAAGGTCAACATATTGTTTATTTATTCAGCTTTAACCTAATGTAAAGGGATTTATCAAGTCACTACCTGACCTAATGTAACACCAGTGATGAGTGAGACCTTTGCAGAAGAAACCACCTTCCTTCTCTTCCTTGCTGTGGGGAGTGTACTTTCAGCTTTCTCCAAAGACCCTGTCAGATAGATGACTATTTACAATGAAAACTGACCAAGTTTGGGATATTCGGAACTAAACTGTCCCAAGGGGAAGTTCAAGAGGCAGTCTTGGCAGCTGCTCTGTCACTCTTATGTTGAGGGAGATGTACTTTGGGTTCTGTTGCTAATCTTATTTGTCTCACTGTTGGCAGCATTGTGGTCTGATCTCAGTTATGGGTTGCAACCAGAAAAGAAATTAGCCCTTAAAGGGCTTGGGTTGAAATGTGACTCTCCCTGGAGCATTTTGGCTAGAAACAGTTGAGAGAAACCAGGAGGGGATGAGATGCCCATACCCTTCTTCTATCCCCAGCAGCTCATCTCTCCTGCATTTGCTGGTTTCCCTCGTGGCACCTTAGAGACTATCAAGATTAAAAGCTTTAATTTTCCATCTGGGAACGCTCCAGTCATTGGGGTCGAGGGCAGATTCCTCTGTGTCATTGTATTTGGGGAAGTTTGTTGAGTGGATTTGGCTTTTAAATCAGGACTGCTCTTCCAAGACTAAATAATGCATTAGTAATATATAATGGCTAAGCGCACTTATGGCAGAAAAGTACTTGCCTCTAGCTTGAGACCTGACACACTGGGATGCTGTGTTTGGGAAAGACCTTATCTGAGTGAGATTTGTTTATTATGGAGGTGGGAGAGGGAGAGTCCACCCTGGAACCCCCCCAGATCTAAGGTGAAATGTAGATTAACCACCCACCAGGCAACCAGTTCAGAGACGGACACAGATTTTCTCAGAGGAACTGCTCTGCGCTCTGGACTGCTCCTTGGAGAATGGCACAGAAAAGGAAAGGGCTGAGCTGGCCCCAGCTTCTCAGCTTTTTCCATGTTCTCCGTCTGCTGGCACTGGAGCAAGAGAGCAAAGGTTACGGTGCTGGATGTGAAGATCCAGGGAAAAGACGCCAACAATTAGTGCATCCATCTCCACTCAGGGGACCGGTGCATCAGTAAAGGGCTGTGGAACAAGTGCTGCCTTCACTGATACATCTGCAAACCTCATCACGTAAATTCACTTTTGAAAAAATAAAATAGGGTTAAAGAAGACACAATTTAAATTAAATTACTCCTAATGCAGGGAATGGGTCTTTTCCACCTCTGCCTACCACTTTTCTCATTCTTTTAGATCACCCAGTTCATCTCTGTGACAGGGAGAGGGAAAGAATCTGAAGAAGAATTAGCTTTAAATAATTTAAAAATTATTTGATGGAAATTTTGCATATGCGTCATTGGTCAAAATTTTTTTATGTTTCCAATGTTGCATAGACCTGAACCAGCTCTGAATTCAGGCAGTAACTGGAGAACTAAGCACCTCTTGGCCTCTTCTGCCAAAAATGTTTTTGTTTTCCAGGCTTCAGAAATGCACAGCAGAAGTCTCAGGCATTGGATTTGCAGTGACTGATCTGACACTTGGAAGTACATTAGGTCATCTGGGGTTCATTTGCTGAATTTAGACAGAGCTCTAGGGACCTACAAGTTATATGTAATTGCTTTTTAATTACTGATGCAGACATTTGAACTATGGGATTATTAGATGCTTGTATTTAGATTTTGAAAGTACTTGTTTTAAAAGCCATGCTGCTTGCAAAATACGTTTCATAAGCGATTTCTGTTGCACTGGCCTGAGTGTTGGGCTGTGCCCAGAGCCATTGTCCACCCATGTTTGGGTGTCTGCCTCCAGATGCACTCAAGGGGGGCAGATTTTCTGGGAGATAGGGTTGTCAGTCAGCAGTTTATGAATCTCTGCCTCCCCTTTCATGCCTAAGACATCTGAAATCAAGACCAAAGGGACGGAGATATATTTCTCACCAGTTGCTTTAGAAATGTCCTTTTTTTTGTTTTCCAGGTCATTTCCCATGATGTTAGAGAAGAGACAGATTTTTTAGATTACAGGCTCCCACCTCCCACAGTCCAGGGATTGTTTCCCATTTTTGCGGTGGTGTCTAACATTAAGCAATTCCAGGTGAAGAGCCCTCGAGGGATTTACTCTGTGGCAGAATGAGCCTGTTAGGAGGGAAGTGTTCCCTGATTTTCCATTTATATCCCCCCTTTTCCTTAAATACAGTACAGGCAGTTGATGGAAATACTCTTCTCAGCCCACCCTGAACAGTTCCCACAATCAGCACAGCATCCCCCAGTTGCTAAGGGTTTACAAGATTTTTCTGATATTAATTCATTCCATCTTCTGTGATCTGGGAGGGTTTTTGTGTAAAATCACTTACATGCTAGAGCGCTTTCCTCCACCCAAGATCTGCCATTTGATAGTCTCCTCGGGGCTCTTCAGTACCACGCTTCTGACTCCTTCCTCTCCCCCTTCTTTACCAGACAGGAGGCAAAGTCCCCTGGCAAAGCTGCGATTAAATATTAAAAGCTGATGTGGGAATGGGGATGGCGTGAATTGGAGAGCTGGCACTGAAGAGCAGAGGAGATGAAGCCTCCTCCCTGCTCCTCTCAGCCTGTCGCCAATTATTGCGGTCTCATTCTTCCCCATATGAACACCGGGTAAATTCAGATCCCAGCTGGGGCACCAATAGCCATCCAGACCCAAAGCTAGATCCTGATTTAGGTGGAAATCTGCTGGAATCCATCTCCCCACCTTGTCCCAAGTGGAGCAGAAATGAGCTTCTCTGCATGGGGATTTTTAAATGGGTGCTTCTGGCACAGGTCATATATTCATCTTCCAAATCAGCGAGCTTTTTCAGCTCAGCTTGTGGTCCCCTGTGGCTGTGGCTTCGCCGGGGAGGTTTTGCATGAGCTGCAGGAGACAGCGTCTCCGCGGGGTGCTAACAGCTCTAGGGAATACACTGCTCCTCCTGGCAAAAATGAAAGGTGGGCCAGGCCTTAAAGGAGGCAGGGTGCAGATGAAATAAATTGAAATACTTCACTATTAAGGGCGAGAAAGGGCAGGACTGTCGGTGGGGATCCAATTTAGGCAACGTCTAAGTCTGATTAAAGTCAGAGTTTGGCAAAGGTAATCTCTTAGCCCTCTCAAAAAGCATCACGGCCACAAACAGCTGCTTTTGCACCTAACAATAACTGGGTTTCTATGAAGTTCTTTTTGGGGATTTATTCTGCGCATGCTGGAAAGTTGACCAAGCAACAAAGCCAGTGCACGAATAAGAGCAGATAACAGCGTGTTGGTTTATAATGAACAAGAAGGGCTGCATTTGACATCAAAAGCTGGAAAATCATTTACCTAGAAATGCCTAAGCCAAGCAAGAAACCTTTGACACGAGGAGCGAGTGAGTTAGGGCAAAGCAGAGATCCGGATAAACAAACTGGCTGTCCCTGTCATTACTTTATAAAATAATAACTTGCACTACTCCATATGTTCTGATTCAACTCTTACTGAAACAAAAACTCTTTATCAAGCTTTTATTCCAGCACCTAAAAACAACTGAGAAACATTAATGATTTTAATTCCCTGTCCTGTGGGTACAGTGAGTCTGATTTCATACGGTAGACTCTTCTCATGCTCATTGCAGCAGTGCCTAAGGACCAGCCTAGAGCATAGCCCTGGCTTTGTACACACTCAGATTTGTGCCAGACTTGAACCCTTCACCCTTCTCCTGTGCTCCCAGGGTCTCTCTGACCTGCTGGATGTTTCTCACTGAACAAGATTCAGTTCTTGGAGGATTTTGTAGGATGCCCTGCACCATAATGGGAAAATACCAGTGACTTTAGTAGCTGCTGGGATATCAAAAGACAAGTCTGATGGAAGCTAGAAGGATTTTGGTTGCATGGGCAGAACAAGGTTCTGAAGCTGGGATGTTTCCTTGTTAGTTATTTAATTTAGAGGAGAAGGATATGGCTGACAGAATGAAACAATGAACATTGCAATCCATCCAATAGTGAGTAATAGAGGCTGCTAAAAGACCTGGGAATTATTTCGGGGACTACTGCTATCCTGTTCCTCTCTCCATAAAAAGGCTGCACGGACACAATTCTCCGCATAGCTCCAAGGCACACTTACTAGATAAAGTGTGTTTTGAAACTGTTCTTGCCAGGATTACAGTGCCTTAGGCTGATTCTTCAGCTACAGTCTCTGCTGGGGGCCTTGCTCAGGTCACAGTGATTTTAGCCTTCGCTATTAGCGGTGCACTGGGTTTGCTCTGTTGGCAAGCGCCTGTGGCAAGATGGGAATGAATTGTTCATGCCGAGAAGTTTCTGTGAGCTGAGAAGAAGAGGTGGGTCCCAGTCCGGAGAGGGAGCAATGTCTGCTGAGTTAGAGCTATGCACACCTGCACACTGCTGAGCTGCCCCTTTTTCCCTCCCTTAGTCCCTGCTTTCCAGGACAAAATCCCCCAAGTCCTATTCCCTGCTTCTCCTCTCGTTGCATTATTTTCATGCTGCTGTAAGTAGCTCCACTTGTTTGCACAGAAAAGTGCCTGAATCAGGTTGACTTGCCTCCAGGTACCAAATCATGGCAGTGGGGGACTAGTTAGAGGATGGAGGGACTGAATGTACCAGTCCCCAAAACACCTTTTCCTCCCACAACCAAGGAAGGGAAATCATTACTCTTGAAGACTCTTGGGGTTTGCCTCTTGCATTGTGAGAAGTTGGAAGAGGTCTCTTGTAGAAACTGGGAGCTTTGATGGGACATGATTTCTGAGCTTCAGCAGTTTCCCCAGGTGGAGGAGATGGGGTAAAGAGGTGCTGTGAGGACCCTTCTGTTCATGTTCCTCTGTGGACCCCGAATGCTCTTTCCAGTCACCAGCCCAAGCAACCCTTGCCCTGTTTGGGACACAGAGTTTCTTTTGGCTGCTCTGCTCTGTTCTCCAAGGGGAGCAAAGAGCTCAGCACTGACTGTGCTCCTGGAAGGGCCTTTCCAGATATCCTTAACTCTAAATAAAATGTGGTGGCCTAGTACCCCAAGCTAGAAAGAGCAGTCAGCCACAAATACCTCCTCTGTTTCCTGCAGAAAGGTGGAAACAACCATGTTACTTATGTGTGCCTCCATCCCAAGGACCATCTATAGGGTCTCACCCTGGGAGAGAAGATAGCCGAGAGGTTTTAAGAAGCCAGGCTGCACTTTCTTTCCTCATTGTAATAAACGGCCAAGTCACACCCTTTTCCCTCAAGCAATGGGAATTTGCCTGCAGAAAATGAGAAGGGAGCTAGAAAGTCCTCCAGATGCTTCAATGATACTGGGCAGCAAAGTGATGCCACTGTCATGTTCCTCTGTAGGGTCACAACTCTACCTGTTATAACCATCCACCCTTCCTTGTCCTGTGATTGCAACACAGGCCTTCTCCAGGGTAGGGGCTGGAATTTTATTTCAGGCACTACGAGGCTTTATTGCCTGCCCAGGACACCTCCTGACCACCACACTAGGAACAATAAGGTCTGCTTTTTGTTTTCGTTTGCTATGGTCAGACACCCCGTGGGGACACTGAGGGCACTTGGTTTGGCCGGCCGGGGCAGAGCAGGGCATCCAGGCTGGAAGCTGTGGTTTGGTGCCTCATCCCCTCCTGAGGCGCTGAGCTCTCCAGCACAGACATGGGCAGGGGTGGGCAACGCTGCCTGCACCTTGCTGGGGTGGTAGGCAGCAGGCAGGCAGCCACGTGAAACAGGCAGAGGGAGTACAGGCAGGGCACAGAGGCAGCTAGCGGGGAACTTTGAACTGGGAGCTACTAATGGTTAACATAGACAATTATTTCTAGCTGTGTCAAATGGACTGACCTAAGCCCACACGAGATTTGTGCTGACCAGACAGGGACAGCGGTTTACATAACCACCTCTATTATTTTTTTCTTCTTTTTTTTGCAGTTGTATAATGTTGTTTTGATAGCTGTATTCCCACTAAAAATGTGCGCGTTCCTCTTTCTTTCCCCCCCATGTGCCCAGCCTGTGTTGCTTTGCTGCATGCGCGTTTGTGTCCTGCTTGTCAGATGGCTGTGTGCGGGGATGGTGGGATGGTGCAGGGTGCGAGCGAGCGCGAGAGGGAACAAATCAATTTGGGTGTGAATAGAGATCTGCTATTTGTTATAAACAGATTGATGCATAAAAGATTTTCTGAAAAATGCTGGTTGTGATGTGTGTCACCTCCAGATTTGATCTCCTGTCAGGGAATTTACAGCAAACTGGCTACAAGCAGTGGAGAAGAGCCAGATTTTGCGCTCTCCCCATCATGTTCTCCCCATTTTTGGGGGGTAAGGGGAGCTGCTTGCCCATGTGGCTTGTTGTGTACGTGGCTGCATACCGAGTGTTTGATCCTGTAGCTGAAGGCACCGTGCAGCTCCAGGGAGCTGATACTGGCAGGGCCGATTTCTTTCCTTTGGTCTGCTGGGTAGTGCTCTGCACTAGCAGTTCGCTAAGGATGGGTGCATTAGGGGAGGAAAAATCCCTGCAAAGTCTCTGGTATTGCTTTCTCTCCCCTCTCCCTCTTTTTCTTGTGGAGAGTATCTGGATCCTCGCAGTCATTTCCATAATTATTGGTTTCACATTAAGTAACCAAAAAATTATCTGTGAAACGCACATGTGGAACTAATGGGACTTATTTGAAAAGACCTGTCTTTGCATTTACAGCTGGCGCATCGCTCAGTCCATTTTAATGAGCTTCCACGGCATCGACACGTGCTGGGGAGGGAGCTCACGTGCGCGCTCGCCCTGGGCTGCCCGTGCCCCCCAGGACCGTGGGGCTCCGGTTTCACCCCAGCGTGCTGAAACACAAACGCGTGGTCTGTGGGGGCAAGTGTGGGAAAACTGCTGCAAGAGCCTCCATGGATGCACACTCCCTTTGAATTCTCCCTGCTGCAGATTGCCAAGTCTTTTTTCTGATTTTTTCGTTTGGGGTTGAAAGCTTGGGAGACTGGCTTTTATTGGGAGACCTCTGTAGTGGCTGGGTTTTGTGACGGCTGGAAATACCGTGGCAGGATATTTGACAATTTTGATTTCAAGAAGTAGGATGACCTTTGACTTCCTTAAGGGAAGAAAAAGATCCAAATATTAAAGTTTTTCAGACTCCACAGTCGCAAGTTCAGGTGGAGGTTGAGCTGCAGAGATGGCCAAGATTGTAGGGTTCAGGGTGCGGGGACATCAGAGGTCAACTCCAGCTCCTGCTTGGCCTCAGTTTTCTCATAGGCCTTGGCATGAAATGCAGCAAATCTTGGACTTCAGTGGAGTTAAGATGAGGCCCTCAGGACATCAGTGTTGCCATAGCTAAGCTCACCCACCACCGCAGGGTGTGTGAAGGTGAAGTTCACCCTGGACTGTAAGAAAATGAAACACTGTGCCCAACATACTCAAAAGGAGAGAAGGCTTCTGATGGCCTTCGTTTAGAGTTTTAGGGTCTGATTTTGAGAATAGCACTGGCATAGCCTGTAGGACCTGATGGGGTTTGTGAGTAGAAAACACCCTGAACTGCTGCCCAGAGTTGACTGTCTTGTGACACGCAGGGGACCAAGCTGAGGGACAGCAGCAGGGTTGTGTTTCCTGGTTTGGGGTTGCACTCAGACACAACCCACCATCTCCCCAAGGAGCAGAGTGGTCCTCGAGCAACACCTGGTGACGGCCTCCCCATGACACACCACAGCATCCCCCTCTGCATGAAACATCCTGAAGTAATCTCCACCATGGCCAGATGCTGCACCTCAATGGGCTCCTCTCAATGCTCACAGCATTTTGTGGTGCATCTTAACCACAGGGGTGTGAGCTCCCCCCTTTAGGACATGACTCATCTCCCTAAAATGCTGCTTCTTAAAACATGCTGTGCTCTGTTCCCCGGTGGATTCTGTGCCTGTCCCCATGGCTGTCTCCATTTGGGGGAATCATGAGCTGAATTTGCCCCTCCTGGGCCTAGTGATGTGACCGGCCGCACCATGGGGCCCCCATGCTGACGCTGGGGAGGGGGACATGAGTTTCCCCCCCCAGAGCAGGATACACTGCTGCAGCCATGCCTGTGGAGCAATGCCCCAGGCTTTCCCAAGCTGCTCTCGAAGGCAAATGACCATCCCCCAAATCCCCCTGATTTCTCCCATGCCTTTCTATGGGTACAAGCCACATCCCCTAACTCTTCATTTCACTTATGTATCGCAGAAGAGAAACTGCCCATTTATGTGGAGTGAAAAATGAATGCTGGAGTGGGATGAAAGCTGGAAAGAAAGACAGAAAGACAGAAAGACAGACAGGAAAAAAGGAAGAGAGAAAGAAAGGAAGAAAGGAAGAGAGGAAGGAAGGAAGGAAAGAAGGAAAGAAGGAAAGAAGGAAAGAAAGAAAAAGAAGGAAAGAAAGAAAAAGGAAGAAAGAAAAAGAAAGAAAGAAAGAAAGAGAAAGAAAGAGAAAGAAAGAAAGAAAGAAAGAGAAAGAAAGAAAGAAAAAGAAAGAAAGAAAGAAAGAAAGAGAAAGAAAGAGAAAGAAAGAGAAAGAAAGAAAGAAAAAGAAAGAAAGAAAGAAAGAAAGAGAAAGAAAGAAAGAAAAAAGAAAGGAAGGAAGGAAGGAAGGAAGGAAGGAAGGAAGGAAGGGAGGGGAGAACTAGAGCTACCTTTAATTTTTGAATATGAATAAGCCCATGCAACTAGAAGTTGTGTGACTCTCCTCACCCTGAGCACTCTGCTTGTCCCATGCACTGCTTTTTCTCAAGGAAAGACTTTGTCTTTTCAATCCTTAGTATATAGAGCATCTTATTCTGACTGTATGGGACTGCAGTGTCCCTTTGGGCTGCTGATGTTTTTCATTCACAGGCTTTTCCCTGTGAAAGGGGGTGATTGCCTGAGATGGTTTTATGAAAGTGTTTGGAGGTGGATGTTTCTTCCACCCTCCCCAGTAAAATGCGAAACCGCAGATTGTTCAGGCTTCAGTTTCTCATTGAAAAGTATCTTTTTTTCCCCCTGGGAAGCTCTGAAAATTAAAACCAGAAAAAATACATTTCTTGTGAGAAAGAAATATTTCCTGGCTGCCTCTAAGACACTGTGGGGCTCTGTGTGTGTGTGTGTGTCTGCAAACTACACAGTGTGCATATTCTGTGCTTTTGTACTCTGTGGGCATACATCAGAGCTGGGTGCAGCCATAATATGGGGCAAAAGCTTCTGCTTTCCCCCCCCTTTTTTTAATGAGCTGGAGAACACACACTGCCATGATTGATGCTAAAGGAAGGGGACAGGCAACAGCAGCCCTACAGCAACTCTGCCCTCTCCTCCCTGGCAAATGCACCCTTGTGCACATTTTGCAGTGTGTTTTTAGGTTGTTTGGAAGATGTGCAAAGGTTTGGCGACCATTAGGGTGTCTTTTTTCTCCATGCCTGCACTAGAGGCTCTTGGCACTGCAAACTCTTGTACCTGAAAGTGTTGACTCGGAAGAAAGAGACCACTGCAGAGCAGCCCAGAGGGAGCTGGCTGAACGGCGCTGCTGCCTGCCAGCCCCGACCATGAGCCTTGCAGCAGATGTGCGGGAAATCTGTTAAGATCTGTCTTAGGAACGTGAGCAAGCGCAAATCTAGGTGAGAGGGAGATGCTCCCTGCTTCGGGCTCAGCAGAGTGGGCGAGGGGCCAAGAAGCAGCTCAAGTCCTGCATCAATGCACCGCTGCTGAAAACCATGCTGTATGCAAGCAGCAAGCCCGGCTCCGCTCGTCTCCGATTCTCGGCGGAGGAAAATGTGTGTCGCTCCGTCGCTTTCAGCTGGGGGTCTGGCCTTGAGCGTATCTGGAGCGTAATGGCTGCATAAGGACCCAGTGGTGCCGGGGGGTGTTGGGGCATCTCCCCAGGGCCCAGCCCAGACAGCCCTGCTCCATCTTCAGCCTCTTTCCAGCTGGCTGGGGCGCTTGGCAGCTGTCATCGCCTCCTCGCAGTCCCCGGGCTGAGTTCCCTCCTGGTGTGCGGTTAGGAGCAGGGAAAGGGTTTTGGGCCAGGGGATCGTGAATTGGGCACAATTGCATCAGTCTTGCATGTGTCAGGACTCAAAACTGCTCTTGCTAGTCCTAAAATCAGCTTTTTTCCCACCAGGTCTGTTTTGACCTTCAAGATCAGACACCAGAATGAACTGTAGGTTGAAAAGTGCAAATATGTACCGTTTCTTCAGTGGGCTGCACGGCCTTGCAGGCTATAGGTGAACTGGCTGGGTATTGGTTTTATTACATTTTAGTGCCTGCAAATCCTCACTGAGGACCTGTATTCCTGAGCCCTATGTATCTTAAAGATCTCCACATTGCCAACTTGATGCGACTGCTAAGAAATAGATTTAGCTTCGTATCTGCATGATCCTTTGGAAAGATGCAAATAAGGAGGAAACATTTGCATACCAAAGTGGCATCCGAGTGAGATTTATTCATTATTATTATTATTATTGTTATTATCAACAGTGATGTGCTTCTGCTAGTCTTTGAAAGGCAGGAAAGGTAGTCCCTGGAAAACAAGAGATCTCTTCCAGCCCTTCTTTTCCTGTAAAGAAAGATTTGTGAAGCCTGAAAGCTTCTAGCCCGTGGTGCCACCACTTGCTCAAAATACAGAAAGTGATCTCCGGCCATCCAAAGGATTCAGAAGCTGCTTGTGTGCATTCCGCAGCATCGGGTGTCCGTGGCTCTGAATATGCTCCCAAGCAGCTGTCAAATCCGCAGAGCCCCGGGGATGTCCCCACCAGGAGAGAGGTCGTCTGTCTACAGCAATGTGGGGACATATAGAAGAGCGTGTCGGCAGGCGTGCTGCAGCATGTGCCCTCAGGAGCTTAACGTGTCTCTGACAAGGCAAAACCCCGTGGGAACTGCAGGCTTGCGCTGGATAGGACTCAGCGAGCACAGATCACACGTGGTGGTGGTGGGGGAGGTAGGTTTGGCGGTGCTGCTGTCTGCTCAGCTAGATACTTTTGCTGTCTGTACGGCAAACTCAGGATTACCTGTGGACAGATGCTGTGTGAATAAACCCTCAGCTGCAGAGGCTCAAACCCCTGCTGTGTTCTCCCCTCTCCTTGCTTGTGACCTCTTTGCATTTCTGAGCTTCATTTCTTTGTTTACAACCCTGTTCCCTGTCTTGTCTCCAAGTCTTCTAAGGTAAATACTCTAGATACGGTGTTTGTCAAGCAGTTTGCCTGTGTTTTCCATAATCAGTATTTTTCCTCCGTATGGGTTGTTGTAATCCCTTTACCCTGAAGGACTGAGGTTCACTGCTCCCCTGACTTCAGAAGGTCTATTGCGAAATGGCCAAGGGTACTCCCAAAGTGCATTGGGGGATTTTGTCCACCCAAAGAAGGCAGTCCATCAAGGGTGACAGGTTTGGGTGGCTATTGAATTATTGTTTCCAAATAGTTGTATTCCAAGTAGATCTTTTTTCTGTGGGGGTTGCCCTGAATCACCTGTCCAGAGCTGCCCACTGCCCATGCATGGAGACCTGCATCCACTACCTGCTCTCCCTGGTGCATCTCACCCACAGCTGGGTGAGCACAGGGGACAGAGACTGAGAGATATTTCTGCTGTTGAGGCTCAAGGGTCCTGCTTGCAAAGCTGTGTGTGTCCAGGGACAAGGCACCTTGGTCGGAGCCCTCTTCTATGGATGGATGCCGTCGGTGCCATATACATCCCTGCTGTCATCGTCCTTGGAGGAGCACCATGCCAAGCAGAGGGAAAATGTCTGGGGATTGGGAAGCACCAAAGCACCTTGGCTTGTTCAGGGAGTAAAAGCTCTCTTGGAAGATGCCCTAAGCCAGTCTCTCAACCGCATCCCATTCTGGAAAGGATCTAGAAGGCAAAAATATGCATTTAAAAAAAAAAAAATCCAGTTAATTTTAACTTTCTGTGCAGTTTATTTTCCCAAATCCCCCTCACTGCTGTCCTCCATCTGGCGCTTCCCTCCCCACAACTCTCTGCCTGAGGACACATCGGTGAAGCGTGGTGGGCTCTGTGCTGGGTTTCCCGGTGGTGTGATAGCACCAGTTTCCATGCTGCCTCTGCACAGTCTTTCCTGCTGCGTTTACAGCAAGAGAGGGAGCTTCTTCCAGGACCATGGTGTCAAACTGGGACAACTCCCCGTTCCCCCATCTTCTGCCCTTTAGGTAGTGTTGATGTGCCCGACTTGTGCAAAAAGGTCTGAAGAGGAGCGTGTACCCACCTGTTTTCGATAAAAACCCACTTGGCCTCCTCCGAGGACACAAGAGGGCGCTTCCACCTTACTTTTGGGGAGCATTTCCTCATTTGCAGGCATTTCTCTCCTCTGCACCCTGTCAGCTGGAGAAGGTTGGGTGAAGGTCTTTAAAGCAGGGGACTTGTCTCCATATGTGTTTGCAAGGCACTCAGCTGAAGGGAGTTTCATCCTTGCAGGATTTCCAGAGCCTCCCACGGAGTAATTAAATCATATTTATTTATACAAAATAGGGAGTGTCTCCACTTCAGGATCTGATAGATTTTCAGAGGATATCTCAGAGGAGCTTGGCAGAAGCACAGATATGTCAAAACGGCATTGCTGGGATCCTCTCTGAATATTAGCAGAAATGGTGGATCCAGGGGAAATTTCATTTAAAAACAGGAGGTGGGAGCCTGTGAAGGGAGAGGGGACAGATTTTGTACTCACTGCCACAGTGGGTGCAGTGGCAGAGGGGGTGCAGTGAGCACATCAAAAATCTGGTCTCCCCACCAACAAGGAGGAGGCAGAACAGGTAAGAAAGCTGCCAGAGGTTGGGAAACTACCCTGTCCATGTCTGTTTAATAAAGGTAATTTCCTCCCTCATGTTCTTTTCATGAGAAGGTTGTTACCTGCTGTTGACTGTATCCTAGCCATGCTCTGGAGATGGAGACCACAGGACCTCTGACCTCCGGGCTGACCTGCAGTGCACAGAAACATCATGACACTGGCAGTTAAAGGTACTTTTTATTCACTGCTATATCCAAATGCTCTGTACCTGGTGTCTGAACAATGTCCTGGATGTCCAAGCTGCATAGCAGTGATGGTATACAGGCAGCCTTGATATTCCCTTCCCGGGTCGGCTCACTCTTGGGACCTGGACTCAGCCTCCCATGTTGGAGTCTGCTTTCCTTCCTCCATCCCCCTCCAAGGGATGCTGTAAGGCTGTTTCCAGACAGGCTGTCCCTAGAGGAGCACAGAGTTAAGGGACATCCATGCAATGGGAACATGTTTTGTCTCTCATTGCAGCTATGAGGGCAGGGAGTACTGCAGCTGCACCTAATTACCTACTCATAAATAGAGCCCAATTAACCAGTGCCCAGCTTTTCCTGTGTATCTTTGTCCCATCACCTCTGTTTCAACATCGGGAAAGTGGTTTTTCCTCCATGTGTTTGGACAGGGATGCTTTTTCTACAGAGCTGGCAGAAAGGGGCAAAATGTTTATAGCAAGAGCAGTGCTGACCTGGAGAAGGGCACAGAGCATGCTGCCAGCAACGTCCCTTCATACAACCTTCAGGAGAAAATCAAAGCACTGGGGTATTTTTCATCATGACACGAGGGTTTTAGGTTTTCCTAGGGCTTCCAGGATGTAGAGACAGTGGGTTTTTTAGTGAGTGCTGGGTGACATTGGATGGGTTACTGCCTGGTATTATTTAAAAATAAAGACAATTGAATCAAGATGCTTTTAAGATGCCTGTCTTGCAGAAACTGCTATATGGGAGGAAAGGTCTTTCGTGAAAATCAGACCATTTTCTGGTGTGTAAAGCTGTGTTCTGGAACAGGATGCTCCCCAAACACTAGTTACGTGTTAAAGGATTTTTTAAAGTGTTCTAGTTTTAAAGGAGCAACAAAAGCCATTAGGGGAAAAGGAAACTAAAGGTGTTTGGCACCTTTGAAAATCAGAGTGCCTCTGTTTAGGTCCTCAAATATGGAGCTTGACACAGAAAGGCTCTGATTTCCAGAGCATCCATAGCTTCTTGGGGCTGGAGTTGCTGAGGGGGCTTGTGAGCAGCACTGCCAGGCTCTGAAACTGTGTGCTTCCTTTTCAGCCAGCTAGAAGCGACTTAAAGAGATCATTCTTCTCCACGGTTGCATCCCAGGTCGAACCCAAATATTCATCAGAAGAAAGAAATTTGGGGCAATCAGGATGAGGTTGTATCTGTCTCCTCCTCTCCATGCCTCAGCCCCCTTCCTCAGCCCCAGCCCAACCTTGGCAACCTCTGATCCGAAGCCTGGTCCTTGGGCCTGGAGCATCATCTGATAGGGCTGGAAGTGGGAGGCAGGAAGGAAACCCAAGGTGTCTTTGAGACCAGCTTGCCACGCTGGTGCCTAATGGCCTCCTCTCTGCACCATCACCTTTGGGGGATTTTGGCCACAGAGCCAAGGCCAAAGTAGTAGGAGGACAGAGCAGGACATCTTGTGTCCTGGTAAGACCCTTTTTCGAGACCAGCAGGTCACAACCAAGCACATTTTCATCGTCAGCATGCACCCTGGCACAGTTTTGGCCTGGGGTAGCTTGACCCCAGGCAATGCTTGAATCTGGTTTGGATGTAGCCACACTGCTCTGGGTTTCATTATATGGATGCAATACATGCCATGTCTTCAGGACTACAGACTGACTTTTTATTAGCCCAGATGCCTCTCAGACTTGGGGGTTACACTTAAAAACATGCTTAGTTCTCCTTAATGTGCATACAAGGGTCCTGTAAAAACCAAACCCATCCCTTGAACATCTGATCCTTTCTGAAAGAAAGTAGGACATCTAGGTGGAAGAAACCAATGTGGTTAAGAACTTTATCATTAGACAAACACTGCCCGGGCAACCTTTCAGATGGGTCATGCTCTTGTGCCTAAGGTGGCACAGGTATTGGTATTTAAAACCCCAAAATGGCATTTATTTCTCCATCAGCAGAGAAATGTGGCAACGTCTCCCTCTTTATAGCCCTAATGCTATCTGTTGGAAGGATCTTCCCAATGGTCTTGTCCCTTTTTCCCTGAAGAGCCTGTCTGAACCCTCCTTCTTTCTTCTAAGCCTCCACAGTTTAAAACCTTGACCTTCATATCAGGCAAGAAGATGTCGGAGAATTTCATTAGGGTAATCTGCACCTATTTGTCTTAGTAAGCAGGACCAGTTTTTTTCTGGGTCCTTTGGGGGTCTATATGCACCATTTTAGCTACTTCTCCAGGACTTGGCCTTGCAGCATTTTCTTACTGTTCTTTTCACATTTGCAAGTTGCCTTTTCCCACTGGGTTCCAGGCTTGCACGGGAAAACAAACCAGATCAGATACCATAAACCCGTGAGCAGCATTGCTTAATGCGATCCATTTTGCAATGTTTCCACCCGTATCTGTTTATCCCCCTTGCCTGCCTTTTCACAGCAGGGTGGAGGCAGTTGCTCCACAGCTTTTGGCAGTTATGACTTCTGCATTCACAGGGACATGCTGGCCAGGCTCGGCTGAGCACAGATGTGAGAATGTATTGCAGATATTCTCCACTTTTTCTTGACCATATAAGGGAAGGTTGCCCTTCCTAATGCTGGGGAATGGGGCTAGTATGAATAACTTGGAGGATTAAGAATGAAATCTGGAGCCTTTCCCCTCTCCTGCTCTCAGGCTCGTGGGCTGGGAAGGATTGTTACCGTCTGAAGGCTGGTGAAATGGATTGGCTCCTCACTGTTCAGCTCCCCAAGTTTGTTCCGGCAGTTTGTTGGCAGGTCTGAATGGGTTTGGGGATCCAGCCTGGATGTAGTCCTCCAAACCAGTGCTGGAGAATACTGAGACAGCCTGCATGCAAAATCTGCAGTCACTCCTTGCGTCCCCACTCTGTGGCTAAATAGGGCACTCGAGTCTTCAGGGCTGAAGTCTATCTGGCTCTCTTCACAGTCACTTAAGCAGCGTTTTCAAACAGCAGCTGCCAGGGCACCCTCTTCTGCTGCTTTGTATGCCAGGAAAGAGAAGACCACCCCTTGTCTGCAAGGGATATGAGTTCAGTGTCTACTAACCATTCCCAGCTGCTGCTCTTGGCCAGGGAAGCCTCATGGATATAGGGGAAATGTGGAGAAGGTGGTCCTATAGTCCCACCTCTGCCCTGGGAATTTGTGCAAGAAGGAGTGGTGATCTGTCCAACGGGGAGAAGCTGGGAGATAATTTTAACAGCGTCTTGGAAGTGAGTGAGGTGCAGACAAGGCCTGTTCCCACTGAACTGTTGCATTGATGGGGGAGGAAGCAGAGCTCTTAGGCAGTGTGTTGGGATGACTCTTTGAGATGGCCTCCAAGGTGGCCCAAAGGGAGCAGAGCTCTTAGGCAGCGTGTTGTGATGACACTGAAAAGGCCTCCAAGGTGGCCCATGACAAGTGAGAAGCTCAGCTATGAATTGTGTGTGCTCCTGGTGCAAGGCTTTCAGCAAGGTTAAGGGGCAGCCCGAGGCACCTGAATTCAAACTGCTATGACCCAGATTTACCTCTGAGATTGGCCATGTGGCTGCCATGTCCATGCTGTCTGGTGTTGGTAATATTGTAATTTCCTGGTTGAAGCTGGGCCACCCTCCTCTGGTTGTATTTTCTGTCCTGCTTACTCCCCAGCCTCCTCTTCTTTGTCCTGTCAGCTCCCCCCTGCTGGGAGTAGAACCTCTTTCCAGATGCCTGGCTGGTCTCCCAGAAGAAGCACAGCACCATTGTAATGTGTAATTAGGCTGGAATTCTCCTCCAACCCCCTCTTTTATTTAAATTACATCAATTGTTGAGTATGCAAGAGGTTATAAACCTACGCAGAACAGGGTCCTCACACTTTGTCTCTTCTTTCCCCAAGACGTAGCCTTTTAGGGTTTTACCTGACAACTCAGGAAAAAAAAAATCAACAATAATAAAGCCTAGCACTGAAAGAGGACATGTCTTGGAAAGACGGAGTAGTGCAGTCTTCATCTTGTGAATGAGATGGGGCAGAAGAAGTGTTGGGTGAGTTTGCGAAGGCCACCTGGCACAGTAACAGCAAAGAGAGGTAAAAAAGCAACGCTTCCAAGGCCAGTCCTAATCCTCCTTCCACTGGCCAACACCAAAATAACTCCAACATATGATCAGGGCCACATCTTTCATGGACAGTTATTAGAAACAGACTGTAGCCAGACATCAAAATAATACTAAATGCAGTACACCAGTGCCAACCTGGATCTTCTCTTTAGTGGCTAAAGTCCAAGGAAAACACTGAAGCATTTTCAGAAGCCCAGCTCAGACAAACCCCGCTGAATGGACACTTTAGGGATGACCATTTCTGATAACCTCTTCCACCAGCTGGGAAGGGGCAGCTGTGTCTTCAAGGCTGGTTACTGCAGTCACCCCTTCTCAAGACAGCAACCACTTGACTTCATTAAAGGGTTTGACCTAATGCAGGATAGACAGATCCCATCAAAAAGCCCAGGACACTTTTAATGCCCCAAAGGAAAGACCACCCTCCCTCTTTGGTATCCACTCTGCGTAACTTTACTGTGACAGGCCAATCTCTCTGCCATTGCAAGGGCTCAGGGCTGCATCTGCAGTGGGATATCTAAGTGTACTCCAGTTGCTGATGTGACCTTGGGCAGGCAAAAATACCATGGAGATAAAGATTGCATTTGCAAGGTGTTAAATGGTAAAAGGTATTCCTAGGAATTTCCCACTTTGGCTGCAGACTTTAAATGCATACAAATGCATGGGAAAAGATACAGATATAGGTGAAGATGTTTGGAAATTGCCAGGTCTTCCTTATTCCCATTTGCTTTGGGTTGGCCCTGTCCTCTGCATTAAACCAAAAACAAAACCCCAAAAAATTGGACTGGGTGGTTTAAACATCATCTCCAACTGTCTGACATTGTTAGATTCCATCATGCTCCTTGTCAGTGTTGATCTAATCTATATTAGCAGGAAGGCAAGTTACTGTGAAGATAAAGCCAAAGTGCTAAAGGGTAACAGCCGTGTGACTTTTTTCCTGTGTAGCAGTTTCTGTAGCAGTGACAGCTTTTGGATTACAGGTCCAACTCAATGTCTGTCAAAAGGATGTAATTCTCCAGTATCACCTGCTACGAAGAACAGCTGAGATCCTGCTGAGTGCCTGAGCTGATCCCTGTTTTAGATGTTCATGCGTCTCGCTCCCTGGGCAGACCCTGGTGTTGACCAAGGCAGTGGCTGTCACACCAATCAAGACTATTTGAGGACTCGAGGTGCTGTAACTCCTGCTTGGTGCTTGCTAACAATTTCACCTCTGTGCCCCTCTACCAAGGATGCGAGCTTATTATGCTCCCAGTTGTATAGCTCTTACTGTGGCTGCAGCAGGAACTATTTTTGGCTCCAGAGGGTGTTAGTCCATCTGCTGAGGCATGTGTAAAAGTAGCAGCCCTCAGACGAGCTTAGAAAATAAGGAGCATTTCTGGGGTAGCTCTCAAAACCACCTGCACTGTTTTAGGGTCATGCACAAGAAAGCCCAGATCTTCATCCTGATGAGATTTGTCATCTGTATCAAATCTCAGAAAGTCCGAATGCTTAGGAAATGTTACCCTTCTCCTAGCTTAAATTATGTGCTGTCACTGTTGATTGGTACCTTAAGCAGGGAAGGGCACAGTGAGAGTGGAAGAATAAGGGATGGAAGTACAAGGTCAGTTCAGTCCTCCACAAAGTTTGTCCTGATCTGGGAAAGGAAGGAAAGAACAGAGCTGAGGAGGCTTGGTAACTTATTGTAGCTCCTAGATACTGCTTAGCAGCTCATGGCACTCAGATAGTGACTACCATGCTCTTCAAAAAGTCCCTCATCTGGGCGTCTGGGCATCACACAATGCAGCCAAGATCTCTGCTCCAGCAAACAGAATGTAAAATAAGACCTCATCCAAATGTCATCAAAGGGAATCTCTTGGGGTGAATCGGCCAGGTCACTTGCAGGGACACAGACAGCCTGTGCAGCAAATGCACACACTGTTCCCTTCATTGCTGTGTGCTTTGGTTGCTCTGACAATGAAACCCTCTATGTGGGCAGCTGAGACTTTCTTCAGCACATCCCCACCCAGGTGGCTGCACGTTCAGAAAGACACGTGCCACGTTGGCTGGTGCATCTACAGGTGAAGCTAAATGTACTCAAGAGCTCCTTCAAGCAGAACCTAAAATAGGACCTGATCCAAATGTTGTCTTAGTCTGGGTATTTCTTCCTTCATCTCTGAATTTTTTTAACTTTCTGTGAGAAGAGTCTCACTAAAATGAATAGGATTGTCTTGCAGTAGTGTTTATTATAGCTTTTTGCTATGTGCAGGGTGTCTCTACAGTATCACCATAGCATGTAAACTCTGAGTGCTGCATGGCTGTATTGTATAACACAGCGCTCTGTAGCTGGGTCTTGCAGAAAGGGAGATATGGGCGGAAAACCCTCAATTGTAATGTACATTTTTCACCCTTGGTGTAGACCAGACTGGTTTTCCAGCATGCTTGAGTTATACATCATCCACAGCCAGTCACAAAATGACACTAAGCCTTTTCCAAGCAGAAATGAGATTTAAATATACTTTTTTAAGTGAGAAGCAACTGTGTTTTTGTATAAATTCCCATCTTTCATCAAATGCATCTGCTAAGCACTAAAGTCTTGAGCTGAAAAATGGAACTCACTTACCTTTCAGGAATCTTCCTCCCCAGTGTATGAGACAATTCTGTGTTGGGTCTGTTCAGAAGGGACAGGCGAGGAAGGAGGGGCGGAGGCATTGCCCTCTACATCAAGAAATGGATAGAGCGTGAAGAGCTGTCTCTGAAGAATAGCCGTGAACAGGTTGAAAGCTTACGGGTAAGAATCAGAGACCAAGGCAACAAAGGGAACCTTGTGGTTGGTGTCTACTACAGGCCTCCCAATAGGGAGCCTATTGACGAAGCCTTCTTACTCCAGCTACAGGAGGCATCGCGCTCGCAGGCTCTCATCCTGCTGGGGGACTTCAACCACCCAGACATCTGCTGGAAAGAGCTATAGGCAGTCCAGGAGACTCCTGGAATGCATTGAGGATAACTTCTTAGGCCAGGTAACAGACAGCCCTACTAGAGGGGATGCGATACTGGACCTGTTGGTCGCCAACACAAGTGAGCTAATCAGTGACATCAAGATTGGAGGCAGCCTGGGCTGCAGTGATCATTCACTGGTGGAGTTTGCAGTCCTGAGGGGTCAGGCAAAGAGTAAAGTCAGGACCCTGAATTTTAGGAAAGCAAACTTCCAGCTCTTCAAGGAGTTAGTCAATAGGACCCCCTGGGAAACTGCCCTCAGGGACAAGGGAGCAGAACAGAGCTGGCAGATCTTTAAGGATGCTTTCCATAGAGCGCAAGAGCTCTCAATCCCCAGGTGTAAGAAATCAGGAAAGGAAGGCAAGACACCAGCATGGTTGAGTTGGGACCTGCTGGTCAAACTAAAGGGCAAGAAGAAAATGCACAGGCAGTGGAAACAGGGACAGGTATCCTGGGAAGAGTATAGGGATGCTGCCTGGTTGTGTAGGGATGGGGACAGGAAGGCCAAGGCGCGGCTGGAGCTGAACTTGGCAAGGGACACAAAGAATAATAAGAAGGGCTTCTACAGGTGTGTCAGCCAGAAAAGGAAGTCAATGAGCAAGACTGGCAAACTGGTAACAACAGACAAGGAGAAGGCTGAGGTACTCAGCAACTTCTTTGCTTCAGTCTCCACTGGCAACCCCTCTTCCCACACGTCTCGAGTGGATGGACTGCAAGGCAGGGACTGGGGGAGCAAAGTCCCTCCCACTGTAAGAGGTCAGGTTCGTAACTGCCTGAGGAACCTAAACATACATAAGTCTATGGGACCTGATGAGATGCATCCCAGAGTCCTGAGGGAATTGCCTGATGTAGTTGCCAAGCCACTCTCCATGATATTTGAAAAGTCATGGCGGTGAGGTGAAGTCCCTGGTGACTGGAAAAAGGGAAACATTGCACCCATTTTTAAAAAGGGTGGAAAGGAGGACCCTGGGAACTACCAACCTGTTAGCCTCACCTCTGTGCCTGGGAAGATCATGAAACAGATCCTCCTGGAAGCTCTGCTAAGGCACATGGAGGACAGGGAGGTGATTTGAGACAGCCAACATGGCTTCACCAAGGGCAAGTCCTGCCTGGCCAACATAGTGGCCTTCTATGATGGAGTGACTACATCAGTGAACAAGGGAAGAGCTACGGATGTCATCTATCTGGACTTCTGTAAGGCCTTTGACACGGTCCCCCACAACATCCTTCTCTCTAAATTGGAGAGATACGGGTTTGATGGGTGGACTGTTCGGTGGATGAGGAATTGGTTGGATGGTCACATCCAGAGGGTAGTGGTCAACGGCTTAATGTCCAGATGGAGATTGGTGATGAGTGGCATCCCGCAGGGGTCCGTACTGGGATTGGTACTGTTTAACAGCTTCATCAATGACATAGACAGTGGGATCGAGTGCACCCTCAGCAAGTTTGCAGATGACACCAAGCTGAGTGGAGTGTTTGACACGCTTGAGGGACGGGATGCCATCCAGAGGGACCAGGACTAGCTCGAGAAATGGGCCCATGGGAACCTCATGAAGTTTAACAAAGCCAAGGGCAAGGTCCTGCACCTGGGTCAGGGCAACCCCCGGTATCAATACAGGCTGGGGGATGAAGGGATTGAGAGCAGCCCTGCCGAGAAGGACTTGGGGGTACTGGTGGATGAAAAGCTGGACATGAGCTGACAATGTGCGCTCACAGCCCAGAAGGCCAATCGTGTCCTGGGCTGCATCAAAAGAAGCGTGGCCAGCAGGTTGAGGGAGGGGATTCTACCCCTCTACTCTGCTCCGGTGAGACCCCACCTGGAGTACTGCATCCAGCTCTGGAGCCCTCAGCCCTCAGCAAAAGAAAGACATGGACCTGTTGGAGCAGGTCCAGAAGAGGGCCACGAAAATGCTCAGGGGGATGGAACACCTCTCCTCTGAAGAAAGGCTGAGAGAGTTGGGGTTGGTCAGCCTGGAGAAGAGAAGGCTCCAGGAACACCTTATTGCAGCCTATCAGTACTTCAAGGGGGCTTATAAGAAAGATGGGGACAAACTTTTTAGCAGGGCCTGTTGCGACAGGACAAGGGGGAATGGCTTTAAACTAAAGGGGGGGAGATTTAGACTAGATATAAGGAAGAAATTTTTTACGCTGAGGGTGGTGAAACACTGGCACAGGTTGCCCAGAGAGGTGGTGGCTGCCCCATCCCTGGAAACATTCCAGGTCAGGTTGGATGGGGCTCTGAGCAACCTGATCTAGTTGAAGATGTCCCTGCCCACGGCAGGGGGGTTGGACTAGATGACCTTTAAATGTCCCTTCCAACCCAAACTATTTTATGACTTTATGATAAGAGCAACATGGGCATGTTGGTGACATGACTAGGTCAGGGTCATGGTACTGTACCTAGATGAGAATAGGCTGCTAGTGGGAGCTCTCTGTCCAGGCTATGCCAAGTACTGGTGTCCCCCAGATGGAGGATTAAGGATCAAGCCATTAAGTTTGTGTGGCACATAAAGCTGGAGGGGAAAAAAATGGGCCATAATGCAGCATTGCAAAAGCGGGTCTATCTGTAATATGCTTACAGATAGACCCAAGACTCACTTATCCAAAGCCACACATTTGGTGCACAGGTCTGGACAGGTCTGGAGCTGTGGTTGTTTTTGGAGAGTTGTATTTTGCTCCTTCTCCCGCTCTGTGGGCTGAGATACCCAACCAGACTATGTGCCATGAGCAATGGACTCTGTGATGTACTGTTTCCCTTTGCCAGCGAGAACCACCAGTGAGTCTTACTCAGTACAGAGCTGACAAAATCTCAAAAGCGGGAACCTTTGCCAAAATCCCAACAATTCCCCTAGAAATCTTTGACTAAAACCACAGTTTATATTTTATTTGAAAAATTTCAAGGTCGAAAACAAACTAACAAACAAACTAAAACCAACCTTATATCTACTCCAGGTGAGTGGATTTAGGCACTTGTATTTTATTTTTGAGATACTATAAGTGGTTTTGGACATGAGATGCAATTCTTCAGTTCTGGGAAGCTGCCCATGACAACCTCAGTTCTTATGGCCCAAATAGTTCTTAGGGCTGATGCTCAGCATGCAGAGTACCAGGATATGCTAGAGATGTACCTCATCTCTTGAAATTCCTGGTATCTCCAGGAAACCAAAGAGAAATGGAAACCCCTGCCTTGCTTATTTTTTTCCAAGCCATATCTGGTACTATTTTCTCTGTTACAGCTCCTGCTGCAACATTTACAATCATGTCATAAATGAGGATGAGTATTTATTAGAGGGTAGCTGTACATCCTGATTTGGCTGGAGATTGTCTCAGGAGATGGCGGACATTCCCACCATCCTGAATATAACCCCTGAGGTGCTTGGCTTTAATCAGGACATAAGCTTTCTCCTGTATCTCTTGAGCTCACCCCTGGGAACCAGCCCATCCTGAGGGATAGGGAAGCGACAGAGCTCAGCATTGGTGTTGGCTCCATTTCTAGGGCACATAATCTGATGAGTGCCGCATGTCTTAGCAGCTGGTGTAGATGTCATGGTCCCTGCATCTCCGCTTTTTTAACACTCTGCTGTAGTTTGTTATACACCCATCTAGAGAGATTAAACCATTCTGAGGCTCCACTGAGATTGGCACTGCTTGTAGGCTCTGCCCTGGAGAAATCACCCTAGATAGATGAAGCAACTACCTATTTCTGTTTTACCTACATGGACCGGGAGGTGGAGAAGAGCAAAGTGCCCAAGGTGGAACTGAAACTGATGCCTCTCTGCTTGATGGATTAATGACAAAGTCAGCTCTCCTTAGCCGGAGGCAAGTGGAAGAGAAAGCTATCTGTGCTGCTCTTGCTGAGAGTGGTGTAGGGTTTGGGCTGGGTACATCCTCACACGAACCTGCTGAAGTGGCAGATGTCCTAAAGCCCTGACAGCCAAGACAGAGTTCAGTCTGCTCACAGCCATGGAGAATCCATCACCTTGTATTGAGGATTTTGCTGCCATTCATCAAGTGATATCTCAGCTGTGACTACTTGTCAGAGAAATTTTACTGTGGATGCTTTATCCCCTTACGACTGCCACTGGACACCTTGATTTACAGCTTCCAGCTCTCAGCCCAGGTGGAGCAGCCCATGCAAGCTGGGGAAATGCTGCTGTGTCACCCAGTAATGGGAAAGCAATAAGAACCGTCTGCTTTCCTTTTTCCCTGTGACTGCGGTGACACAGAAGTGCCAATCTGTAACAGGAGGAAAGAGGATTAGCTCTGGGGATCAGCTCTCCGCCTGCACATCACCCAGCATGCACCCTACTGCCCACTGATGTCCTGTGCATGGGGCTATGCAAATTGCCCTTGTGGGCTCTGAAAAAAGGCTCTGGCTCTCTTTGCTGACCCACGCTCTCCATTTCACTCTTTTTCTCGCTCTGCCCTTTGGCAGAGAGGGGGAGGCAGGGAGTGCGTGACCCTGGCTCTGCCTCCTATGAGGGCTGCTTGGTGGGGCTCAGGCTGCGAATGCAGGGGAAGAGACATCCCATCTCTGAAGTGGCTTTCCCCTCGGGAGGCAGAGGCTGTGTTGATGTGGGTTCTGGCATGCCTGCACATCCGTGCGCTGGAGCGATGGGCTGGGGAGCGCAGCCCCGCCGCAGGCAGCAGAAACCTCTCTCCGTGGCTTTGCATATCCACAAGGCTGATCCAGCTCCCTCCCCTCTGGCTCTGGCACAGTCAGTCCCACACATGCCTCTCCTGTCACGTTTCCTGGTGGATGTTGGCTCATGCAGGGGCTGGAGTGGGCTGCGCGGATGTGGCTGGCCAGGGCAGGGAGGGAGGGCAACACCACCCAAATCCACGGTCCTCTGCAGCAGGTGAGAAGAAGCTGATGTTCAGCAAAAGGGTAGTAAGTATTAACCTCTCATCTGCCAGCACCCGAGGCACTAGGCGCTAGCTATTCAATAAGCATCTCTAAAACCACAAGGCAGATTCCCTGCTCCCACTGGAGGCATGGGGCAAGCCTTTGTTAGTGCCTCTGGGCACAGCCTGGCTCTGCAAGTATGCCTGCATGGCTTGCTGCAAGCCAAAACAAGTCAAAAGCCACATTAATCCTGCAGAGAGGCAGGACAGACTAATTCAGCCCCCAGGATGCTTGCTTGGGTAACGGCATTGTGCTGACCGCAATTGCACAGACCTGCTCAGCTCAGAGCATGGGCTACGCTTGCTGTGAGCAGCTTATGAAATAATGTGGACCTCTGCCTGCAGGAGCTGGGTTCAGCTGTACTCATATCACTTCTGAAGGAGCTCCTAAAGACCTTTTAAGATAGGAGCTAAGTCGGAGAGCAGCTGTGTAGGAACTAACATGAAAGATCAGATTGTATTGGTAATCAGAAACACTACATCAGATATTCAGGATATGGAGAGCAGAGGACTGATCATTATTAAAAATCCCTGTTCCTTTATTTCCTTACCCAGGATAGCGTTCACACATCTTGGCGCAGGGCGTGAGGAGGTTTTTATTGGCATGTGTTTGGGCAATCTCATTATTCATGAATGACAGAGCGAGGCGAAGGGAGTGAGTTATGTTGGCCTTTGCAGGCAAGTGGTGATAAAATAAGTTTATGGTACCGCCTCCTGCAGCATCACATATTTATGTCCCATATTTATCTTGCTTTGTTAGCCATTTGTGCTCGCTTGTCTTGCAAGGCCATCCCGCCTCCATTCCCCCAGACTAGCAAAGGGCCAGATTATGATATTGCAGCTCATGCTGGGCAGCAGTGACTCCGCCCCAGCTCCCTGGAGACATCCAGGCTAAAGTCCTTTTTGCCATCAGTGAGGGCCAACCCTACCTACATGTTGTCTTCCTCCAGGTTCAAGCCAAGCATCTCTGCAGGCCCTCGATGGGGTTGAGCCCAACCTCTCTCAGCAGTTTGGGACATGACCTACTCAGCAGACTGCTGAGATCTTCAACCATAACTGGTGCAGCCCATAGGTACCTGTCCTGGTAAGCAAGGGACTTGCTCCTTGATTCAGGCTTGCATGTCTGTGAGGTTCCACTTTTCTCCCCATCGCAGTTGCAATGCTACAATTTGACTTTTCATGAATGACAAGAAGGTAACTATTGACAGGTGGCAGTTTTATGAGCACCGCTGTCTCCAGTTTCCCTGTGGATTAATATCTCCTGATTGATTTTTTTTTTAATTGCCTGTATTAAGAGCTCCCATTTTCCTTGAATAAACCCATCACCTCTTCTCACAGTCTTTGGGCTTGCCAGCAAACATGTTTGACTGTAGAAATCAACCCCTTTGGGTTGCAAAATTATTAAGGACAAATTGATTCCAGGAAATTAGTTTCTCCTCTGCCTTTGATCGTGTACTATAGCTGTCTATGAGGTATCCTCCCCTGCATCTGGCTAACAGGTTCAAAAGTTACTCAGTACAAGAACATATGTAGACATGTTTGCATGTGTGCCAATCACACGTTGGGACCGGAGAAGGACATTTTGATATTTGGGATGAGAAGGTGTTTTCTTTCCCTTCTTCCAGGATGTCCTCTTGAGATCTGTGCTGCTGTCTCTCTCTTTCGCTCCTCTCTATCAAGGAAAGGGGTAGGACCATTATAGAGATGGGGCTCTTCCCGTGAGTGCTAATCTCAATTTAGGCTGCATAACCCCTGCAGAAAGCAAGAGGAGGAGTGGGAATTTGTTCTAGCCTGGAAAAGAAAGGAGAATGTTTAGGGTAAGGAGAAAAGGTGCTCATCCAGGAGGTCCAGAAGCCTTTTCCCTTTGGAAACAAGGCTGGAAAGAAGTGCGTATAAAGCCAGTTGTGTTGCAACTTGCAGACTGGACAACTGCATGTTTGCATATCATCATGTCTCCGTGGCCAAGGACAGTTTGATTCCTTGGTATCTGACAACACCAGCATTTCTGCATCTCATGAAAAGCCCATCTCATGTCAAAACTGGTCAGAGGGAAAGGGATTAAGCCCTGAGCAGAGAGGACTGGATTCTGTCATCTTTAAAGCCAACAATGAGGTTTAGACTGCGTCCCCAGCCAGAGAGGTCAAATGCATGGTTTTCATTATAGATCCCAACTCTGCTTTTTCCCTATTTTTCTGTTCCCTGGCCAGCCCGTGATGTGCAGCCACAATACAAAGACATGAAAGCATAGCCCTTTGTAACATCTGACAGCAGCACACAGTCCCCCATCTGTCCCCGGGGGCTGCTCTGCAGCGTGATCCTTCCATTGTGCTCCAGCCCTGTCTGGAGGGCAGTGATTTGGCTTTGCACATATGAATTACCTGCGGAAGGACAGACATCTGTAAGACCCAAAGTAGAGGACACTAAATTATGATAAACAGAGCTTTCTATTTCACTTCATGAGAATGTAGTGATAACTTCTCTCCAAGCTGTCTCTGCTTCCCTTTTCTGAGTTATTGACACATACTCCCTTTTACTGCCAGCTTCGACGGCTGCTGCTAACTCAGCCAGTGCCCATCTTTCAGCCCTGAATAATCAAGCAACTGGGACAGCTAACAGAAGGAGTCTCCCTCTAGAGCACAATGGTCCTGACATCCAAACATGTTTAAACACAATGAGGTTGAAAGGAGAGGGCCAGGTGGGAAAAATGCCTGTGCTGGTACACTATGATTTTAAACACATGATAGCAAAGGATAACAACATTTCTACTGCAATATTAATCCTATGTGACTGCCTGTTTCAGCCTTGCCTGCTCAGTGTGGCTCTGCTCTGCCTGTTCCATTTGCCTCCCCTCCCCAGCCCTCTAGTCCAGCAGCCAGGAGTGGGAGGGGCTGCAAGAGATCCAAATTTGTCCTTTTCATACCCTACGTGGTGGTGCTAAGGTGATAAGCTGAACAAAATAATGGAGTCCAAGTTCCCCAGCCTCCTATCAAGAGGGAAATCCCATCCCACCAGCAAGGACAAGCCCCTGGAGAGCAGGGGTTTAGTAGCATTCAAAAGCAGGTGGAGCAAGGTAGAGACTGCCTCCCTCCATCACAACAATCCATCCTAAGCCCTAAGTCCTGCTAATGTCTTCCAAAAAGTTGAATGATATCCAGACAACTGGAAATACCGTTATTTCCTTGGTGTTGGTACTGTGGAAGATTTAAAGGGTGTCACTAGCTGCTTTGATACGATCTTGATCTTCCCTTGATGCCATCTCTCACGTTTTGCACTCACACCAGCTGGCTTCAGCAAATTCTCCCCTGAAAGATGCCACGGATGTGCTCAGCAGGACTTGCCTACACACAGCAAGTGTTTATGTATTTGCAGGATTCGAGCTAATACCTTTCTTACCGAGCGCTCGGAGCGTGAAACGCAGTGGTCACATCTAGGCAGCCTACCTGGAGCTCTGGAAATTTTTAGTGTAAAAATGAAACACACTGATTTGGGGAGAGAGAAAGAAACACAAAAGGTCTTAAGATTTCACTGATTTCTCCTGAGACCCTTTTCTGTACACAAAGTGTTTCCTGCTCTGTTCTTGGAAGCATTAGCCTTGGCTGGGCCTGGCCTTTAAAACATTACCAGCTGTATGCAAAATAGAGTGCAAAGTGCCAAAAAGCCCTGCAGGCTATTTACATTTGGCTGGAGCTTGCTGTGTTGGCCAAGCTACAGAGATACTTTGTTCATCGGCCTTGCAAGGAAAGCAGCTACTTCAAGCTGTTTGGTCCTGTTTATACACAGAGTTACCATGGAAGTCCCTATGTCTTACAGCTTTACACACTCACATGTCCAGGGTATATTTTTCTGGGACCTGGTTTGTCTCCCCTCTCCCCTTTCATTTGGCGGGGGATTGGTAGGAAATTCTGGGATGAGGTTCTTTGGTAGATGTTGGGTGCAAACTGATTTATATCTACGGTGAAGGGCTGTCTGGTGCTGCGTGGATCCTCCTGATGCAAGCAAAAGTAGGTGGAGCAATGGGGTACCTGCTGGGTTGGTAAGAACATTTTTCCCAGGGTGAATTTGGGGAAAGCAGTATGAAGCAAGTGGCAAATCCTGCAATGACAGGCCTAAGAGTAACTGGTTTTTTAGGAGACTTTAGGGAAAAGGTAACAACCTTTGCAACATTTCTGGTTAAGAGCGGTTGTTTGAATCCTTGGGCTACCAGCCCAACTAATAAGGATGTGGATTTCTTGCTGTTTCTTTCTTCTGTTGTTTGTTACTTTACCTGTTGTATTAAAAAGTCTTCTCATGGCTGAAGACTTGTCATTAGTCACCTCTTGCAAACATGTCATAGGCAGACTGATTCACGGGCATGGGCATCCCTAGCTGGATGCAAGGGTATAGCTGGAGGCCCTCTTCTCCTGGCTGGCTCTATGTCTCTAGCTTAGGGCATTTTACATCTCTGCCCTGGGAACCAGTGCTGGGGCAGACTAACACATTGCTTCCTTGGCCTTGTACCAAGGCCCAGGATCATCTCATGTGCTTGATGGGGTGGTTTGCATATGGCCTTCTGTACTGCAAAAAATTGTGTCCTCAGCGAGTTTTCAGAGGCACCACTCTGATGAAGGGACTGGAGGTGCATGAACTTTTCCAGCTGATGACGAAACACTCCTCCCTTTGTCTGAGATCTGATCTCAGAGCCTGAGTGAGGTCGATGGGGACTTTTCCCACTCATTTTAGCAGAGCAAGGGCTTGACACTGAGAGATGCTGCAGTTACGAGCAGGTGGAGGGGGAGCAAAGATAAGCCCTGCAGGCTGGCTGAAGGTCTCCAAGCCCAGCTGGCTGGGGTGGAGCCTGGACAATGCAGCTACACCTGTGAAATAAGGGTTCTCCTGCTGCTTTGGTTATCAAACATCCTCGCTCAGGAGCAGAAATGCTTAGGAAGCAAAACAGCAATGTGTCTGCTGTCTGTGCACTTGCTCTCTACCAAAGAGGGAGTCAGCCAAGCCTGGAGTTCATTCTCTCTTGGCCAATAGTTAATAATAACCCTGCAACAGCTTCTTTTTTTCATTGCAAATTAAGGGTGGATGAATGGCCTGGATAAAATTAGAAATCTCTTCCTGAAAGGCTGAGCTGAGTTTACAAAGTTATAGCTCCACGGACATCCTGTTGCAGTTGGGGAATCCCAGCTGCTCTCTGAAGGGTGAACAGATGATAACAAAATGCACGCGTGTTGTATGATCTGGGTTAGAGATCAACAACATCAACAGATCAACAGAAACTTTGAGGAGGTTGGTGGGGCGATTCCCGATTTCACCTTCCTTTACTGCCGGGACAGACAGCTTAACTCTCCCTTGCCCTTGCAGGTAAGGCCCCCATGCGGTGTTGAGGTGTATGGGCTGATGGGAGGTTGTCTGGGGTTATATGATGGATATGCATTGAGTGGGTCAGATCACAGGAGAGGAAAGGAGCACAGACTCAGGAAGGACTGCTAGTGAGCTCCTTTGAGTATAATGCCTAGGTACCTGCTGGATAGGGCACTTTCTAGATGCAGATAGCCAGGTAGGAATTTGCTGGGAAGGCTGTCCCTCATCCCCTCTATGGCTATGCCTCTTCCCAGGGCCTTCTGTGTGACTCTCTGCTCCACCCTGGCCATCCATCCTTGAGGTGACATGACAAAGTGGTGCCCATGTTTTGAGGAGCCCTAAGCCTGGCCCTCATGCTGGTTTGTAAATGGAAACTCATGTTTTCTTGGCTGTGAGACCCAGAGCCCTCAGAAACCAACCCAAAGTGAGAGATGCTAGCAGCAAGAGTCAGTGCCAGGTGAGGCTCATTGTGGTAAAACCCACCTTTATTTCCATGCCTTTTGTGGGTAGAGGGGATAAAGACACAACTGGATGTGACTGAGCTGCTGTGACAGACCAGATGTACCCTTCAGTGGAGCCCATTGCTGTGTACTCCTACATCATCCCACTGGTGAGGTTGAATGTATGAGCTCAAACCAGCATGATGCAAGATGGGCAACAGCAGTAGCTGCTTAAACCATAGTAATTCACATTTCATTGTGTCCCCACGGTCTTAGTTAACATGGACTCTGAGCCTTTGACTTATGTGCGTTATTTGGACTTCGCTGGCATCTAAAATGATCCACTGGGGTCAGTAGAGATGATGTACACCAACTCAGTATTAGGCTCAGCACTTTCTGCATAGTATTAACATTTATATCCCTTTTAGAAAGGCTGGAGAAAGCACAGGTTACCTTCATAATGAAGTATTAAAAAAAAAATCCCCAAACAAAACAATATGTGTTTAATAGCCCAGATGATTGTCTGTTGGTTTTAAAAGTCATTCTGGGCCCTTATATAACAGTGTAATTAGTTGATACTATAAACTTATTATGTACCTGCTGGAACACAACAGCTCCTTTGAAGCAATTCACATCTATTGTGTAATTATATAATTAGGCCACATGCCATACTTGGGAGATTGTGCAAAGGGGGAAAGATTTCCATTTCAAAGTAACCGAGAGCCTTGGTGGCTATGGGCATTTTTTTTCTGCTGTCCTGCAATTTAGAAAATGTAGAACTCTTAAATATATCACTCTTCTTTGGCTGAGTTAAGCACCCCAGGAATCGCCAAGGGGGTCTGCAATATATTGACAATAGAGAGATTTCCTTGGACAGTGCAGACCTGCTCTGCATGCTGTCAAAAGTGATGGGATCCGGTACGTCCAGCTGCAATGGAAGGGAAGCAAAAGTCAAATAACTGGTTAAGCATCTTAAATAATCTGGTTGCATCAGGTTCAGGCTTTTTTTGCAGGCACTCCAGAAATATTACAGCTGGATTTTCCCTTCCCTCTTATAAGAGCTTTTATGTGTCTTCCTCTTTGGGTGGATGGAACAGTCCTGTGTAGGACATGACACAAGGGCTGGTTATAGCGTCTCAGCATCTAGAGTGTCTAGTGGCAGTTCAGCGCTGTTTGATGTGCCAGTTGCTTTCTGGCACTGTGCAGTATGCAGGCTCATGAAGAAGGATTGCTGGGATGAAAGCAAGTTTGGTGGGCTGTAGCTGTGGTGAAACACAAGAAGAGAGTCAACTCGTTCTTGGTCTTGGTGGTGAATCTTGACAAGTCTCCAAAATATGACAAGGACCTCCAGACCTCAGAGCCTGAGCCTGCACAGCCTAGGCTTGGGGTGGGATGTCCCAACGTAGTCACTTATAAGGTAGGTACAAGCTCTGCATTGGAGTTAGTCTCCTCAGCAATCTTTACGTGGAGGTCTGGCCGAGGGTGTGGCTCTTCTCATCTAAAATAGACGCCAAAGCAGAGCAAGTGAGATGCATTTTGCAGGAACCTGTTTCCCCCATTGTCTCTAGTGGGAGTCCCATGTAAAGTGTTCAGAAAGACAACCTCATCACAGAAGTCTTTAATTAGGTGAAACCTATCCCACCCTGGTTGCCTACTCATCGGCTGTAGGAGACCCAGCTCTGCCATGAATTTCTCATTGAAGGGAAACATAAACACAACAATGCTTCAACTATTTCCTTTGTGAAGGACAAACTTGTCCTCATCTCCAGAGCAATCTGGGATTGGGGAATGATTGTGTTTCCTAGCTGGGAACCACAAGCGTACCAAGCCAGTACACTTCTGGATACATTAAGCCTAGTTTGAGGCACATACAGATTTTGAGCAGGAGGCCCTGGCCTGCAATGCCCACCTTCAAGAAGAGTCTTGGTTCAGGTGCAAAGAGACAGTGTTTGTAGTTCTCAGACTTTGAATTTGATGCTGCTAGATTTGTAGGACTTGTGATTGACTGGAACATACCTGCTCCTGAAGCAGGGGACCCAAAGGAGTTAAGCCACGATATGCCTTTGTGGAAGGATTTTGAGGACATACTGTGACAGAGCCTAGGACTCCCTGGAAACCAAACACTTGCCCTCAGCCCCTGCATTTGAGGCCTGGTCCAAACTCTAAATCAAAGGGATTGTTTCCCTTAACATCAGTGCTCTGGTGGGATGAGTTCTCTGTCTTGATGACAGCTGCGAGCTCAATCGTCATTCATCACATGGCACAGAAATGTCATATTTTAATGATCAGGCTTCCCTTTGGAGGCTGTGCTGGAGCGGCTCCTTGACTGAACATCTCAGAAGATGTGCTCCAAGGGGGGGTGTCTGGTGGCATAAGCCCTTATTTCTTCATTATGTGGGCATTAGGGGAAGCAGGTCACTTTTTGCACAGTATTTTTAAAAGTATATTTACATATAGTTGCTGTGGGTTAGATTTTGGTACTGGTGTAAATCCTGAACAAGTTCATTAAATATTATGCATTAAACCATGTTATTTGTGAAGCCTAACCCTTCTGAACACAGAACACAAAAGGACCATTGCTAGGGTCTTGTGAAACAACAAACAAATACAAAAATTCATCTGGGAGCATGAAGGAATATTTCAGCAAATTCTCCCCATCCAAGGTTAATTTTTCCCTATGAAAAGCTACATTTTTTTCCTTGTGCTTGAGCACAACATTTTCTGTTAAGAAAAACTGTGCAAATTACTCATGTGAAGAAATCTGACCTGCGTAACAGACTGGAACATAACATGACATATATATACGTATACATACACACCTACATATATATACATAGAGACTCCACCAAAAAGATGTTAGTCGGGAGATGATACAGCTGGGTTTTTTTCCCAACTCAACTTTTGCCCAGCCAGATCTACCGAAGGATTTTCCTCATTATCTCCTGCTGAACTGCCGTGGCAAGAGGACCTTGAAGATGAAGTCAAGCATGAGGTTTAACTATACCCATTTGGCAGCCCTATAGGGGCCTCTGTAGTGTTTTTCTTGAAGCTGTTACTAGGTTTTCTTCTGCCTCAGCAAGGAGAGTCCTGCAAAGGAGTAAGAAAGTTTGCAAACCTGTTAACCTGGGGTACACAGAGGAAATGGAAAGCACAAATTTCCCAATGTACCTGACTCTCTGCCTGATACAGAAAATCTGATCCAGCACTAAGTAGTGCCTGTGACATGCAGAGCATCTCCAAGCCACCTGAGGTCCATGCTGTAGGACATCCCCGTAAAGAGACATCGGCTGAAGCTACCAGAGGTCTCAAAGTGTTGAAATCTGACTCTGAGCCCACACAGGAAGGGAAAGTAAATGTTAAAAAGGGTTTAAAAAAGTGAACACTGACAGTAGCAAAAATTGGCAAGATTGGTCTCCCCCCCCCTTTTTAAATCCCAAAATGGTGGCGTGGCCATGCATTTCTGTGGAGGATGGATCACCCTGTGTGTGTGAGTGTGTGTGTTCAGGGGTTGGTGCAATCTATTTCACGAGGCACTGAACACTTTGACGTTTTCATACCAATGGTGTTTCCTGTGAGCGCAAGAACGAGGCAAGACTTGCTCCCTGCTGCCTGCAGCCCACAGCAGGCACCAAGGGGATGGGTCTCTCCCCCGTGTGCATCCCCTGAGCTTTGAGATTCAACTGCAGCTTTCCCCTTTGTGGGAAACATGTAAGAGACACAGATAGGTTTTTTCCTCCACCCAGCTGCCTGCTTTCATGAAAAGCATGGGGCTGTTGCTGTGCTTGAGACCTCTTTCAGCTCACGTGGGCAAAGGGGACATGAAGGTGCTGGAGAAAGGGTGTTTTCATGCGGGTATCACTGCAAGCATCCCATTTCCATGGGAAGCTGCCTAAAAGGGCAGGGTTTGTCTTTTTTTTAAAGAAGAACTTCCTGCTCTTACCCCAGAGCCTGGACCTCTGCAAACCGAGGGCCAGAGTCCCTTTGTGATGTGCGTGATACCTTTGTGCTCTCCGGTGCCACCCGGGTGTTTGGGTATGGTCCTCCAGAAGGGCTTTTCCCCTCAGTGATGGAGATCCTCAGTTTCCCACTGCTTTTCTTCTAAGGCCTTGATCAGCTGAGCTGGCATTAAGACAAAGCTTGGCCAGGGTGCCCCGCTCGGCCGTGCTCCCCCCGCGGTAGGGGCGGCCGTCGGCTCTGCAGGGTCTGGCTGAGACCCAGCTAGAGGATCAGAGAGCAGCCGTGGGCTCCCTGGGGACCCACCGCGCTGCTGTGCCAAGCAAATCTCAGCTCAGCAGAGAAACTGGCCCGTGACACGGGCTTTGCAGCGCTCGTGCCAGCTGAAATACAGCCATTAAGCTGCTTGCTTCTTGTTTGCCCAACAGCCCCTGCAAAGCTGGAGGATGCCATTAGAAAGGCTGAAAAATTGCAATGCTTCATCTTCTATCCACTTCTGCTGTCAGCCTCTAACTTGAGGCCTTAATAGCCAAGGAAAGATACAAGTGCTTGGTTTCTATGGGGCCGGGCAGCAGACACAGGCTCCTTTGTGCTTAAACAGCGTGGAGATCATGGGATGGAGATTTCGTCTCTGGGCTGCTGGTGGACCCTGTGGATCCCATCTGTGGATCCTGCTGGTGGTGATGCAGCCAGCTCACTGGTGTGCAGGGCAGTGGGGCTGGTGGGTTGCAGAAGCACAGGGATAACATGTTACTGCTCACCCAGAGCAGAGACCCAGGCTGGCGTCCCAGCACCACGTTCACAGGATGCAGGAGGATGCACACGCTTGGATGTGGCTGCAGTAATAATAAATAATAATTATTATCATAAATTATTATCTTAGTCTTACTATTTTACTGTTAATTACTATTACTATTACTGTTGGGATTGTGAGATCACCTCTGAACCCCCTATCGATACCAATGAAGGCAGTCCTTCCCCAAGAAATAATTGCTCTATACTCAGGCTGTAAGCCAAGAGGTGGGAAAACACAGGGTTACAGTAGCTGCAGAGATAGCTGTGGGATAGGCTTCCATCCAGAGGTGGGAGGTTCTTCACCATCTACAGTCTAGTGCCCTCAGAGGGACTTTCCCTACAGGGCTGTGGTTTAAATCTGTGTTGAGACAGCACATTATTGCATCTATTCCGTATTTCTCTGAACTCCCAAACACCAGGACTGGTATTCTCCAGCAACATTTCTCTGCTGAATAGGTCCTTGGCTCCTCTGATCTTCTCTTGGGTGACAGTGGCTTGGTTTTGTAGTCTGTGTTTCACCAGGATCAGCTCAGTGGTCCCTGCTCTGTTACACTGGCCGTGATCTCCCCATCTGTTCAAACCTGTTCTTTCCTGGTGAGAGTTTAGTTTTCCTTGCCTTAAAAGGAGACAACCTTCACCACTGAATATCTTCTTCCCTTGCTCCTTGCTGTAGTTTTCATCAACTGATGGTACATCTTATTCCTAGGGAACTAAGCTGTCCTTAACATCTAATTTCTCTCTGTCTCCTGCTCTGCAGGCAGTGATGTATCTTTGCCAATTTATTGAAGAATTAGCTAGGGATAAGTATCTGTGTACACTTTATACTTTACTTCCCAACACCCTCCATTAATAATGAGCATGTCCTTTATGACCTAAGTCTTGTTTTAAGTGAATGCAAAGTATTGGCTCTTTTCTTGATGATCCATAGCTCTTGCTGCTGCGCATTGCTACCTGGAATGTTTCCAAGTGTTTTGGAGCAACGTGCTGGAATACATCACAAATGAAACAGTTTTGCTTGTCTAAGTTTTGTCTCTGGGGATTTGGGAGGGACGGCAGGGGAGGAGAGGGATGAATATTTATTAGCTTTTAATCAAAGAAAGTGCTCTCTGTAACCAGACAGGCTACTGTCTGCATCTGATCGAAGAGAGACATCAAGGTCCCTGGTTCTTTGCTATGCTGCAGTGCGTGCCCCTCCAAGCTGTGCAAACGGGTTGCAAAGCACTCCAAGAGAGGTCTGGCCCTGTTTGGATTTCCCTCCATCTAGATTTTCCTGGTCACGTCCACCCAGGGTTCACCTGGAGAAAATGGTTGCTGAATGAGTGGAGATCAACAGCAAAGTGCATTGTGCAATCACCCTGAGAGACGAGGTGTGTTTTGGATAAGTTTGCATGCATTCAGGTGATTTGTGCATGGACTGTGCATCTGGGGTATCCTGGATAACCCCTCCAAGCCCTGCGCTGGATATCCTGAGTAGGGAAAAGGAACCCCTCTCAAGCAGAAAGGAGAGCAGACAAGATATAAAGCAGCAGAGACCCGGAGCTGCGGTGCAGAGCTCTGTACCCTGAGCCAGGAGGCAGGGAAGCTGATGAGTGGTTTATGGAAGTGGTTGCTGGGTTTGGTCCAGCTCCTTGCTGAGTGTGGCAGCCCCTGGTACTTGGCTTGGCATGGTGGGAGACGTCTGCTGGGAGCGGGATGCGCAGCCGGTGGGGATACGCCTTCCCTTTGCATTGCAGTATGTCAAGATAAAAGGTTTGAATCCTGCTGCCCTGTGATATGGGAACTGCATGCAGACCCGCAAAATCCTGGGCATCAGGGGGGACTCCAATGCTTGGTTCTGGCTTGGGTGTGCCCACTTCAAGACCTCTATGTCATGAGAGGACAGGCGCCAATGGGGAGCCCAAAATCTCTACGGTAACATTCATAATAGTGCACTAACCCAGGCACCAGCCATGCACTGATTCACAATGGTCCATGCTGTCATCATGGTCCTTGGCACGGCTTCATCCTCTCTCAGATAGTGCCTGGGGGCTCTTCAAGGGCTGGTGTGGGGCAGGGACCAGTCCCAGCTGTCAGCATGGCTGAGGCCACCCTGTTTAGGGTCTGGAGGGGAGGGGAAGAGAATTTGGTTTATAGGCCTGTGTCGTGCCATCTGGCCATGCAGCTGCTCTTGGTCTCTTTTATTTACTGGTATAGACATAGCCTCCTTGTTCAGCAAAATCCTGCTCATTCCCCTCCTGACTGTAAAACCAAGGGAGTCACATATCCCACCCTCTTAGAAATACAGCTCCCCAGCTAAAGGGACATCTGGTGGGAGCCCTGCATTTGGGTTAGCGAGAGGCTAAAGAGAAAATGTGAACAAACCATGCTGTGGGGATCAAATGATCTCAAGCCAAGGCTAGATTACCTCAGAGCTGTTTGGGGTGAATTTTACCTTACAAGCCCATCGCAGGACCAGGGTCTTGGACATATGCTGTCTCTTTATGCCAAACTGCTCAGGGTGCCTGTGTGGCTCCCGTGGTGCTGCTGCCTGAGCATCTCACAGCTCTCCAGGGAGAGAAGGAATGGCACACCAGTACCCCTTTGTTACAGACCAGGAGCTGAGGGGTTAAGTGACTGGAAACCTTTGGCACAGCAGAGAACAGAGCCAAGCTCTCCCAAATCCCAGGGCAGGCATTAGCCAGAGATTTCTTTTACTTCTCAGCTGGGATGTCCGCACCGCCAATGTGCCTGCACATGAACCTATGCAGGACCATAACTTTGACTTTGCAGGCTGCTACAGACGTGGGCTGAGGGTTCTCTCTGCAGCAGGAGGTCCTGGGGATATGAAGGGGTCACGTCTGCCCTGAATACAAGAGAGATGAATATTTTTCTTATTTCCCAAAGCACACTTCTGTTAGCACTCCCTCTTCCCCCTAGGAAGTGTCCATGCTGGAGTTAAGTCTTCTGTCCAGAACAGACTGGGGATACTGATATGGCAAAGCGTTGTTCAGCTTGTACCCAAGTTGTGAACATCTGATATAAACAAAGCCATGCTTCTGTTTAAAAACCAGCCACACAAAACAGACCAGGCACTTCAGTGACGATTAATGTAGCTCAGTAACACTGTCCCTGCACACTAACTCTTGGGCTTGCATCAGGACATGCATAGGGCTGCAGATGTCCTGCAAAGACCAGGAGTGTGACAAGAGCATTATTGCAGAGCTGAGAGTGGCAGGATCAGATGTCTTGAGAGTGATCACAGGGCAGCAATAAAGCAATCTCCAGATCTGTGCTTTACATCGGAGCATGTTGCAGGATTGTACCCAAATCCATTCTCTCTGGCAGGGCAGAGGGAAATCGCATCCTTGGTATTATGAGGGCAGGGAATATCAAAGGAAATTCATAATTAATGTTACACAGTAAAAATTAAAGCAAAACTTTCAGCATCCTTGTCTTGTGGGGATGGAGCATGGTGATGCTGGTGTTTGGGATAAAGGTCTGGCAGCAGGCAGTGTGTGGGGTCGTGCTGGGAGATGCTGGAGGAGACATCTGGCTTCTATTCAGACAGCCCAAACAAATGACCAGGGTCTGCAACCAAGGGCCCATCAATGCCTTGCAGGAGACAGAATCAAGCTCCTAAGGCATCAAGGGCAGGTCCCCTGACCCTCACAACCCTTCTCTGTCAGCCCAGCCTAAAGATACCCCAGAGCCTTGCTGTCTTGATGGCTATTTGAGGAGCCTCTGCATGTATCTCCTGTATATAGCTATGCCAGACAGTTACTTTCTTCACAGCCTGGTGCTCACTGGCATTTCGGTTCTGCCTTAGTCTTCTCCTGCTGCCTTTTCCCACCGTTCCTGCTCCTTAAAACAGCCTGTCTCCATGACGCCTTCTGCAGAGCCGCACCACGGCTCATCCATCTCCTGCCAGCACCACTGTCTGACAGCTCTGACTAAACAGCAGCCTCCAGCCTCCTAACAAGGTCATGGGGAATAAGAGTTTTCTGGATCATGGAAAAATATCAGACCCCCCTGCCCTACTGCCATCCTTTTCTCTACTCTCCTCTTTCCTCTTTTGCTTTTCCAGGGGGATTCAGGGTCTTTGCTATGCTGCCAAGACACTGATGTAGCAAAGAAATGGAAAAAGTCTGGGTGTTCACATGAACCGATGCCACTTTTTGCAGTTTCAGAAACAAAACGAGACGTAAAGTTTCCCAGGGAAAAGCTTCTGCCTTTTAAGTTTTGGGATGGCTCTCTGTTGGGAAGCTGCAAGGCCAATGCCGTCAGTGGGGGATGTTTACCGTGGCTGGAGCACGGATCGCTCCTGCAATCAGCACGGCTCATGTTGCATCCAGCTCTGACAAGCTCCTTCAGACAGATGTTGCACCTTCCCGTATGGGTTTGCTTCAAGCTATGGGATTCCTGCTGTTGTGTTGGGGTTTCTGGATCTCATGGTTCGGGAGCAAGCAGCATGTGCACAGCAGTATTGGTGACACAGGACATGCCACCTGCAAGATGCCCTGCGGTGAAGAGATGGCTCTTTTGGGAGCCTGTCCCCTGGGAGGCTGGGGCTTTTGCAGAGGTCTTGATCAAAGCACGGTGGTGTGTCATCCCCCTGGGCCCAGTGCCAGCTCCTGTCTCAGCAGAGCCCTTTGATACCTGCTGGAGATAATCAGCCCTTTAGGAGCCATAATCCCACTGAAAGGCTTTTACCTCCTGTTTGACTGGAGGACTGAAGCTCAGGTGTGAAATGTCAGACATGGGTGCTAAGCAATTTAAGAAGGTGTTGTAAGGCTGGTTTTTTGCTGTTGCATTTCCTTTATGTGTCCTCTGATGTAACGGTGTTGCTCAGGAGGCTTTTGTGGCCTCCCAAGCTCTGCCTTATTTCCTAAACACTTAACTACATTCTCTGGACCTTCTTGATAAGGTTATTTTGACTTCCAAATGTTTCAGCCAAAAACTTTTCCTGAATAAATATAAGCTTTCCTTGGCAGTTCCTTGAGAAGAAAAAAATGTGCATTTTGATGCCGTGTTTTGACATACTGGGTTTTCTAAGAGGATAATTTGGACTGGGGTGCAGTGGTGCAAAATGCCTGAGAATAAGCCCACACAAATGCTGCAAAATGCTTCGTGCCTCAGAGAATGACGATGCCTCCAAGTGACCCACAGACACCAGTGCATCCTCTGTCTGTGTAGGGCAGAATGACATTAGAAATGCAAGGCATGTATAGATAGCGGGGCGTTAATCTTGCACAGGGGATTTGCAAACTAATCCCCATGGTGAAGAAAAGTCATCGGGTCGACCAGGGAAGGAGGGAGGCAGGACAGAGCCAGAGCAGAATAACACCTCCCTCTTCCACCTGAGTCTCCTCTGCGGACAGGCTGACATTAGTCCAACACAAGCATGCACAGGACAGTGCTGGGCAGCCCAAACCAAGATTTTACATGGCCTGACCACCAACATTTCATCACTTGTCATCTACCCCTGTGCGAGCGCTCATGCTGCGTCACTGGCACAGCAGCCGCAGTGGTAGTCACAGCAGGGAAATGTTAATGAAAATAATCTATCATAGGCAGGGCAGGACTCGAGGCAGATAGATGAGGGTGCTGCGAGCGAGATCGCGCTTCCAAGCGTGGGAGCTGCTGGGTAAAACATTTGCAAGAAGCCTTGTTTTCACTGCAAGGCTCTTGTCCTTGCAGCCCACACCTGGATGGAGGTAACGGGGCTTCCCAGCAGTGGTGGCTGGTTTAGGCATGGACACTCCACTGTTTCCCAGCTGAAGGTCTGGGGAAATGCTGCGTCTTTATGCGTCCTTACATAAGGGCATGGCTCATGCATGAAAGATTTGGCTTCCAGTTCTCTGCATTCTTCATTCCCCCACGCAACAAATTGGTCACTTTGGTGGAAATGCAAATGTAGCCCAGGGGTGTGCTGAGATCTCCTACATGAGAGACGACTCCAGCAAGAGGCCTTGGTCTTCAGCTGGAAAGGGAAGGGTGGAGAACACAGAGAAAGAGCCAGGCACCGCAGCCCATGGCTTTCCTTGGATGCTATGTATGGTGAGATGGCTTCCACCATTAGTGGTGAACAGACCTGAGTCTGAGGTGACTGATCTCTTTTGCAACATTGAACCCTCCCTGAAGGGGTGCCAAGACCTTGTGTGCATTGTACAGTGCACACCTTTTATTCATGAAAATTGTGGTGGTTTTTCATACCAGCAGGAAGCTGCCTTCCTCCCACCAGCTCTGCACCTTGGTGTTACTTGGTGTCTTTCAGCAGGAGAGAGGTCCTGCAGCCTCTGCAGCCTGTATGTGCTTCTGGATGGACCCTGCTGGCTCTGCAACCTTCCAGACTGAGGTGCGAGAAGCTAAGAGGACCCTGGCTCTGCCCAAAATCCCCATGTGCTTTGTCCAGCACAATTCTTGTGGTTGAAACCATAAAGACTGAGCCTTGCCAGCCCTGATACAGAAGTCTCACCATGATGCTAATGTCTGAGCAGATCTCATCCATAGGGTAATACCCCTCACCTCCCAGGCTGCACGATCTGCATCTGAAGGCTCCCAGGCTCCTCACCCAGAAGTGGCTGTGTTTTCATTGCCACCTTGCAATAGCTTTGGGGAGGAAGGTTAATAAAGACGCTTCTTTTTTTTTTTCCTTCTTTTTGTTGTCACAAGCAGTTGTACTTTTGTGAACTCGAAGGGGCTTTACAGGTAAAATGAGAATTTCCTTAGAAAATGTCAGCTTTGGTAGAAATGTTTTAGTACTTTTGAAAACAACCAGCTTAAAAACATAGGGTTTTTCCCTTCTCTTTCCTTCCTGCTTTCTTCCAAAAACAGGTGGGCAGGAGGGGGAGGAAGATGGAACATTTTCTGTTCTCATTTTCTCAAAAAAAAAAAAGAGAAAAAATTAACACATTGCCAAGAAAAATGCTTTTTTTTTGTTATTTTGTTCAGATTTTTTTCCATGGAAAAAGACCATCTTTTTTAAACCAGCTTCAGTTGCTGTTATTCTATAATTATACCCCAAAGTCTGGGAACTAGGGCAGAGGAGGCAGCGAGCAGAGCGCGCACTACAGTGTAGACAACGCACGTAACGAGCGCGTTGCAGGATTTTGCAACTGTCCTGTCTCAGCCATATGGTACACGGGGCTTGTTCCAGGGTAGCGCTGCTTCTTCCTTTTTTAAGTATCCATCAGGTTTTCTGCTATTTTGCTGAAAGATGTAAAGAGTGGAAAAAAAAAATCATATAGCTGCCATTAGGGTGATCTAATTAGACTGTGCAAAAACGCTTGCCTCCTGAAGGGATAATGAATTAAATGACCTGCAGCAGAGAGTGATTCATTTATGCTTTGCTCTTGCATTTCCCCTCTTGTGACATGAATCATTTGGCCACCAGCACATGCACGGAGGAAGGCAGAGCTCTTCCACCAGCCCGTGGGACTGGTTTAACCCAAAGCACCATGAGCAACCAGCCAGGTTCACTCTCGTTTAGCAAGCAAGGTGTTCATACGAGCTTCAGCTCTCGTGGAGGCTTCCCATAGCTTTTTGCCTTGTGGAGGGAGTATCACGCATCTCATGAGGTATCAGCTCTGATTGAAACATCTCCAGAACATTTTGTGTCTCTCACCGAGGAGGCTTCTCTGCTTGTTGCTGGTACCTCTGGGCTTGTGCTGCAGGTGTAGAGATGGAGCCTAACTCCTCTCCCTGCCCACCTGCATTCACAAAGCTGGTAGCGATTAAATATCTTTGAGGACTTGTAGTCAAATGGCCAAAATTGCCCTACAGGTTTTGAAATTCTTCGAAAAGTCAGGACTAAGATGTGTACAGACAGACATTACAGTAACAAAAGCTTCATTCCCCCGGGCAACCAGGCTAAAACACTTCCTAATGCTGTAAGGAAACCTCCACAAAAGTCTTGGAGATGGCTTTAGTGCAGGGTTACCCTGACATGACTTTCCAAGGAAGAAATTATTACAAGCCAAGTTGTCATTGGTGCCTCCACCCCATAAGGTGGGCGGTAGGAGCGGAGGTCTTTGCAGCATTCAGGCTTTTCGCTGGAGCTGTGGGTGTGTGACCAGGCAGGAGAGTTGGCTGCGATGTCCAGGTCATTTCCCCAAATGCAGACAGTCTCTGGACCATAGGTTTTGACTCAGAGAAAAACCCAACCTGCTTCCTCCCCAAGGCTAGGGTGAGAGCAGCAACCACCGTCCTCCATAACCTGCAACGGGGAAAACATGCCTGCACGGAAATGGGTGTTCTAACCCTGCATGAATCACACCAGGTGTAATGGAGATATTTTAATCTCCTTCTGAGAGAGAAAATTAATTGCTCACTGGAGGAGGGTACAGTTTAAAAGGGAAAGTCAAGGTCCTTTGCTGTCTGCTGGGGCTGTGTCTCGCTTGTTCTGTTTCAAACCAGGAATCCTGTAAGGATGGGTGGGTGGGGAGTGACTCTGCTCATGTGGTAGACTTGGGCAGAAAATCTTAGCATCACCTTTTAGGAAACAACAAAGGTCGGTGCCTTAGAAATCTTCATCTGCCCTCTCTTCTTCTTGCTATGGAAGTGCAAAACTGCAGTCACTGGCTTGACTAGGTCACACTTGGAGTCCTGCTCAAACTTGTCTCAGCTCCTCTCCTTTTGCTGAAAAAAATTCTCTGTTTGCAAATGTTGCTGTTTCTGAGAAGAACCTATTCTGCTGGTGTGCAGTACCTGCAGCTTGGACGATCATGTTAAAACCGAGCTGGTCTTCTACCAAAACTCTCCTCCTAGCCTTGACCAGCTGCCTTTATATCACAGGAAAAAAAAAACACTTAAGAAGGACACAGGGATGCGATTGGTAGCAAAGACACAGTCTGTCAGGGGGGAAATTTGAAATATATCACCACCAGAGCTGGACAAAAAATGCTGTTATGTCTTTTGTTAACTTCCCTTTGTTGTTGTTGAAAAAATTTCTATGGCAGAAAAAATGACAAATTTCTGAAATATCCAGCTGGCTGTTTCTACACCTCCTAATTCAAACTTCTGAATGGACTTGCTCTTCATGCTCTAAGAATGCAAAGGCAAAATTCCCTGTGCTTTAAGGGAATTTGTCCTCTTCCCTCTCATCTCCGGCGAAACTCCCAGACAACTGGGCAAAACAGGGCTGTTTCTCCACCTTCCCACTGAAGCTGGTCCAGTTTGCATAAGAGACTTAAATATCTGTGGGAGCATGGACACCCATATGAAGGGTGCTTAACCACTGGGCTCCATTTCACTGGCCAGAGGCACATTTTGGGGCTACAGAAGAGTACATGCTTGCCTCACCGTGGCAATGAGCCCAGCTGAGAGGTTGAAGCTTTGGGGTCACTAACAGCAGTTCCCAGGTATATCTTAAAGAGATTTCTTAATTGTTAAGAGCCTTCCCGATTAAATACTGACATTTCCATTTCTGTTGTAAAACAAGTGTGAGTTCAGCCCCAGGGTACAAGGAGTGAGAGTGGACTTCAGGCTTTGACCTGCAGGCCTGAAGTGAGTGATGGGGATGGTAACTCTGAGAGGCACATGGCATTTGGCATGAAACCAGCCCCCTGTATCTGCCCACCTCCAACCTGCCTGGCTCAAACCAGACAGCAGTTAAGAGCTCCAGATGGGGCCCTGCTAGTGTAACAGGCTTAGCTCGGCCGGCTCCAGCCTGCCCCTTTCTTCTAACTCAACTGACCTTACCAAACAGCCATCGCTTCCTTTGAACATCAAAGGTCTTCATTAAAACCTGTCAACCGCAGGGCTGCGCTTCCCCGTTGGGCGTCAATGTATAACAACGAACACCGGGGGATCCCCAGCCTGCAGTGGGAGGTTAGCCTGGTTTCGGGGTGGGGTGGGGGGGAACTATTCATGTCATGCCGCTTTCAATTTAGGATGTACTCTTGGAGTCAGCGAGGTGGAAGGGGAGCTCGTACCAAGCCTGTGAGATGGGTGCTGCAGCTGTAGGACCCCTGCACTGGCGAAAGGGAGCTGCTGGATGAAATAGCCCCCATGTGTGAAAAGGCAGCCTTTCCCCCCTAGCCTGGTGGCATGTCCCCAGATGGGGAAGTGGTCTTCAGCCTTTGTCAGCTCCGCTTAGATCAGTCATGTCTCAATGGGTCCTCTGATGGATGGAAACGGGCATGACCCATCGCAACAGCTCCCCATCAGCCCGGGGGTGCATCTGCAGAGATTTCATTTCAGGAGGTCATGTGCTGAGCTCTCTCCTGCACTGAGATGCCAGAGATTTGTCTTCCTCTCACGAAGGTTCCCCAAATAATGTAGGACATTTCCCAGGCAGCTGATGGCCGCAGCAGCTTGCACAAGGCATTGCATGAAGGAATGATCTCAGCAACCATCCCTCCCTCCCCTCGTCTGTGTTTCAGGACCACTGTTACAGTGACCCTATGGCAAACACCATTATAGGTGCTATCGTGGAGCTTTGCTCTCTGCGTGTTTGTGTATACAGGAAGAAAGGTGGACAAGGGCTGAAAACCTCTCCTGGAGCTGCTGGAGGCACTGTGAAGATCCAGCCTAGGGGGTTTGCAGCACTGGTGGACAGTGAAAGCCATGTCTACTGAAAGCTCCACAGCAGTTTTCCTTCTTTCAGCTGGTGGCTACAAACAACATGTGGCATGGTGGACCTCTCCAGGTCCCATTCACAAGGTCAATTCCTGTAGAAGCTGCTATTTCCAGGACTGTGGCAGGGGTGGTCAGCACTGGCTGCGAGCATGGAGAAAGTCTTGAGCAGTTTAAGGACAGTCCCTACACAGGGACATATTGCCCGTTTGGCAGCAGGCTGTGTTGGCATGGGGACAGCTGGGTATGGGATCTGAATGCCCAGGTTGTTCTCTGAGATGAAACCGGAGATGGGTTTTCCCACTTCTGTGTTTAATCAGGAAAGATGCACTCTTCACATAACGTGTCCCCTCCGTGCAAACACACTCCTTGCAACAGGTCTGTGGTGCCGCCAGATGCTGATTTAGATACATGTGCAGGAGAATCCTGACCTTAATGCAGGTCTCTTTTTTCTCCCTTGCTGGAGGAAACATTTTCGACTGCAAGGCAAGTAATGTACCATGTTACAGCGACAATAATGTTTAATGGTTGTGTCCTGTGGCTGAGGTTAATGACTAGTTAGGGAAGCTTTTACACTGAGGAATAAAAAAATATAAAATAAAGCTGGCAAGGAGCAGGAAAGAGGGTAATGACTGTTGCTGGCAGTTGTGGACCCCGACCCTCAGTCCCAAGGAGGTGGATGTTGTAAAAGCTAACCCAGCAAGCCCTTCTCAGGGCATTGACTTTGCTACATCTCTGGGAGGGTGAACAAGACGTGTTAGCTGTGTGCAAGGAGCCTGCTGCAGCTGGGTGAGCATCTTCTCCTGCAGATAGCCCTGGATATATTTCTTTAGTAGCCCATGGGCACGCACATGTTTCTGCACCCATACCTTGAGCCTGCTGGAGCAAGACAAGCCACCCGAAATGCCACGCAGCGATGCTAACCCAGCCACCTTGGTAGGTCATGTTGCCTGCCCCCTACGCACCTGCAGCAAGGCTCGGCAAATTCAGGTCTCCTTGTGAAAGGCCACGCAAGCTTAGTTGAAATGTTCACACGTGTCTGTGGTCACTGATGTGTGGCCCCAAAAGGAGACCCTCTTTGCTCAGACAGCTGGCTCCAGACCAGCCCTGCACCGGGACATTTTTGTAAAGCCTCACCCTGCTGCAGTCCCCTTTCCCAGCTGAACTGTCAGCGTTTTGTAACTGGACTCCGTTCGTCTGTCTGTTGGTTGCACGCTTGCCTCCCCCCTGCTCCCTTTTTTTACAGTTGTTACTAAAGGGTTTTTTCCCCCCCCCCCTTCCTTTCTTTTTAATGATTTGCTGCATAAAAAAAGGGCCCCGCTGTGCCTGTATGAGTAATAAATGAGAGCCAAGGGAGAAGCCAGGGCTGGTCCGTGAACCGAGGTCTCTCCTTTCCCAAGCTCTGAGCTGTGCCCAGTGTACCAGCTGTGGGGCACCGATCTCTCAGCTGCTGCCAGATGTGACAAACCCTTCATCACTGCCTGCTCAGCCGTGGCAGGCACAGTGTTGGTCCCCCGAGTGGGAAGGAAAGGCTGGGAAAGGGAGAAGCCACCTCTGCTCTTTTGTGGGCTTGCTGGCTAGGGACAGCAGACATGCAGACTGGCTCCAGAGGCAGGTCCGAGACAAGGTGGGCATCCCCAGCTGTGCTGGGTACAGTGGTGTGGCATCATGGTTTTGGGTGTAGAGCTACTCCAGGTGTTGCAGGATGTGCCTGCTAAGCTTGAGAGAGCTTTTAGGACCCACAACTGTCTCTTTAACTTTTGTTTATAGGAGAGATCTGGATATTCCCTGCAAATATATTCTCCATCGTGGCTGGCTGCCACTGCTGTTTGAAGCCAGCTTGCTTGTCACTAGGGGGTACACCTCTGGACTCTGTTTATGTATCTGTTGACTCCTTCTGCTCTCTGCATTGCATGTTTGGTAGGATTTCAGTACTTCAACTCTGAAGATCCCTCATTTCAGCCAAGGTAGGAGTGCAAACGTCTCTTGGGAGTGGAAAGAGGGAGTCCAAAGCCTTTGGGATCCAAATGCTAGCAGTTGTGCCAGGTCTTGGGTGTAATATAACCTGCAGGGCCAAGAAGGGACACGAGCAGCCACATGCAGTTTCTGCTGTAAACAACATGGCCCTGTGAAAGATTTTGCTTCAAGGAATCGGTACTTTCCAAAGCTCACTTCTGGGTGGGTGTCTGAGCTACCACCCCCAGTGAGCAATTCACTCATGCAGACCTACAGTGCGTTTGAGATGTCCCAGAGAGACCATGCTGTCTGCAAGGAGACCCCAACCTGCCTGCAGCAGGTGGTGGAGGCCAGGCAGGGTATTTTGGGGCATCTCTACAGCAGCAGACACTGGGGGAGGGCAGCACTGCCTGAACTCCTCCAGAGGTAAGGAGTGCAAGCCTGGTTGCCAATGCTTGTCCCTGGGCTCTGCAGCAAGGCAGCTGGAGGGGAGCAGATGTTTGCATCTCCAGCAGAGAAGGGGAAGCAAGACCCAGCAGAAGGAGGAGATGAGGTTGGTTCCCCTGTGAAATGACCCAGCTCTCGGGTGTACATTGCCCAGCTTTTGGGGTTTCACAGACTGAGAGATAAAAACCAAAAGGGCTGGTACCCTGAAGGAGGAAGGTACCAGGGATGAAACCATAGTGACTCTTTGCCTTTCCTTCTCTGCTGGGTCCCTGAGCAAAAATGAGGCCTGAAGTGCCTGGCCCTGAGGATGGGGAGGTAATGGTGTTTTCTACAGAGCAGTCCTGGGGAGCAATGGGAGACAGACCATGGTCTGGAGGAGAAGACTTCCTTGCTGCCTGGCCTCTCACACCAAATCCCCTGTGAGATGGAGAAGGGTTAGGCACTGGGACTGGTTGAGACCCTCCATTCATGGCACTGTCTGGCCTGACCCCTTTGCAATGCTTCACAAAGCCCTGCTGAAGGCCGGGGATGAGCCTGACCCTGGCGTGACACTAATACCTTACAGGGATTGAGAAAGGAGGGCAGGCTTTGAGGGTGTGAAGTCCTGGCCAGGTAATCAGTGCTCTGCACCCTCTCACAGAGGGTCTGAATTCAGTGTCCATCCCTGCCACAGGCGCCCCGGTGACCACGTGTGACTCACCAGGCAAGCGCACACCTTACATACCGTCCTGCTCAGCAGTGTCTTTGATGTTGTCCCACAAGGGCAACCACCCCAGGGTGAGCAGAACAAAGAACATTAAGCCTAAACATGAGCTAAAACCACCACTCCCTGCCTCACCTCAGAGCCTCTGAGCCTCTCCTGAAAGTCACCTGAAAGGTAAAACCTCTTTCTTCATATCTAGCATCTCATCCATGAGTGTTGGCGCTGGGCAGAGCTGAATTAGCCCTCATGCATCCAGTCTATGGTCAAGATGCCTTGATATTTCCAGTGCACCACTTAGCTTCAGCTAAAGTACAAAACCTGGAGGAAAAAAAAATACGTGCAAAACATGACATACAACCTCATCTGCTTTCTATAAAGCTTTTGTGTGATGAGCCTCAAAGGGAGGAATTAAGGACTAGATAAGGCTGCCTCACTGGCATTCAGAGAGCAGAGCAGTTTCATTACTGCTCACTGCTTACAGTGGCTTCTTGACCCTCTTTGGGATGTATTTATTGCTGCCGGTTGTAACTTGGACACGCATTGTGTAGTCTGCAGGATAAAAATAGCTACAGTGCCTATTTCTGTCAGAGTAGAGCACACCAAAGCTTTGTTTACCAGTTGCCTTTGGTTTAAATATAGCAGGAGGCTGAGCATTCGAAAGCAGAGGGAAGCTGTGTGACGTTAAATCCACCCGGCTAATTTTAGATCGCTCTCTGCACAACGCTGCCAGCAGAGAGGTAGATGTAGATGTGTGGGTCCACAAAGGTATCTCTTTGGAGGAAGAAGGGGATGATCCAGTGTGTGCTGTCACTAAACCTGTCGCCTTTGGCAGCCTCTGCCTGGACAAAGTGAGTCAAAGCTGCCATTTGGCTTTAGGGATGGCATTGAAAACCCAGCATCATCCCCACCCCCTAGATGGGGTGGTGGGAGTGTGTGTTGCATGGTGCAGGGGTCCTTGTTTTGTCAGATGGGATGGTTATAGCGTGAGCTTTCAGACAGCAGTGGGAAGGGAGTGTTCCTCTCTTTTTTTAATCCCCAGCTCCTGGAGTCTTGAGATTTTGGAGGACTATCAGCTTGCTTGCTTTGTGTAATATATATTTTAAGAAAATTCACAGCCTTGCTGTCTGTGGGAAAAGCTTGGAAATACGACTCTGAAGGTTTAGAAATCAGATGCAAATGAAGGAATCAAATACAAATCTCAGTATGTTTTTATCCTATGTTCCCATGAAATCAAACCCCATGTGATCATGACCCCCGGCCTCTCCCTCAAGGTCTGGCTCACAGCAGGGACGGCATCATAAGAAATAACTTTGCCCAGCAGTGGCAGAGAGCCACTGGGACTTGGAAGAAATGGTTTCTGATGGGTGAACCTGCAAGACATAACATATCCCTGCCTCAGTTTCCCAACCTGCAGAGTAGACGGACTGTTTCCTCCCCCAAAGGGTTGCACTGAAGCTTCAAATGTGTTGTAAATGCCCTGACATGAGGGAAGCGTTTCCAGCTCTGGACTTCATGTCCGGATCTCTACCGTTTCTTACTCCACAGTCTTTGGAGGTGCTAAAGTTGTCATAGTATCTTGGTGAAGGGCTGTTGAAATATAAACAGAGAGAAAGCACTGAGACTCAGCAGCAATTAAATCAGTTTTGTTAGGAAGGTGATTTATATCATGTCATTTCTAAGACCACTCGTATGCATTTGCTGTTATAAACCCTCCAGGGCTCCCACCCAAGTCCCAGCGTGCCAGGACACCCCAGCTGATGCCGAGAGCTGGGTCCAACTGTGAGGCTGGTCTGACTGTGCCTGTCCCGTCAGATGGTACCAGCGAGCTCTGCAGCACCGGTCGGCTTGTTCTCATCTGCTCAGGTCAATGACAACCACTTGTTAAAGGCAGGCAGCTATTTTCAGTGTTTGCCACTCAGATATATAAAATATATTCAAATTAAAGCCAGGTGCTCAGCTAAGGTAAATCGGCATATGCTGGCTTGCTTCAATGGAGAGAGGCTTATTTATACCACTGAAAGATCCGGCCTGTTTCCTGTAAAGATTTCTATTTTAGGGGAGCTTTGATGCACTGGCAATTTATTTATTTATTTATTTATTCATTTATTTATTTATACTATGACCATATTTACTTGAATCCAGGATAATCTCATGTCAGAAAACAACTCCGCATATTCTCATAGTTGTTTCATGAAAACAAATAAACTTTTAAAGCTGTTTCAACAAATCTTTTTCAATTTGACGTGATGTTGGCGTCACATCCAGTTCCTGTGTGAAACTTTTTGAGCTTAAAAAAATCCCTGTTTAGAAAACCCATCTCAGGCTGTTTCTCACTCATGATATGGCAATCCTGGGTGAGACCAAGGAGGCCTTTAATGGTGCTTTTATTTTCTTTTTTCACTCCAGCATCTTCCAGTTTGTGTGTGTGTTTTTTGGTTTTCTGTTTGTTTTTTTTGTTTGTTTTTGGTTTTACTTTTTTTTCTTTTGGTTAGGGGTTTTTTGGTTTTTTGCTTTTTTTTTCTGGTCTCCACCTACCCAGCTGAAGCACAACAATCAGAGGTGCAAATATCTTGAAACATATCTGAATTGGGTTTTAATCCTTTTATTTTCCCAGTTAAGCAATGTTTCTGAGTGCCGAAAGACAAAACATCTCAGTAACAGCAACACATCCATTTGGGAGAAGCTACTCCCCGTTTTGTAGCACGAACAGCGCTCCCCGAGCACCAGCTGCATCGCTCTTTGCTACCCTCAGTACACCATCACCCCACAGGAAACGGGAAGCAATTCAAGTAACTTCATCTTCGAAAGCAAACCAAAGATGTCCCTCAGATTTCCAAAGCTGGCAGGACGGCGGAAAAAACCTGCCCGGCTTTTGGCTAAATACAGCTCTTGCAGGGCAGCGTCAGGCAGTTGGCCGTACTTCATCCCCAAGTGCTATCCATCACATCCGCTGGCTGTTATTAATGAGGCTGTGTGTGTGCAGCAGCAGCATGGACAAGCTGGAAGGGGCTCCCCTCTCCCTGGCGCGGGGCTGCGGAGAGGCCGTCTGTCTTGCAGCTGCCATCCCCTCCATGCCGCTCCGCTGCCAGGGCCCCCCGTCCTGCTGCCTCCCTCCTGCTCCCCGTGGCACATCTGCTCCGCTGCTTGCGCTGGCACTTCTGATGTGCTCCCACCGTGGATTTTAAAGAGTCCTCATGCTTTGAACTGCTTGTTAAAGGACGGGGAGGTTTTCAAGGGATGGAGGGGCCATTCTGCAGGGTCAGGTGAGACCTGGGCAGCAACTGATACAGTCCGGATGCATAGAAAATGGATATGTGGAGTTTAGGACAGGTTGGAGGCTTCCTGCTTGGTGAGGCTGAAGGACTTTGAGAACACGTTAGGAGCAGAATAAATCCTGCAGCATCATATGTCAGTGACATTGCACACACTCTTGCAAACCACTGAACACAAGGCAAAGCGAAGGGAAATGTTTCTTCAAGGGCAGATCTGTACCTCACAGTGCAGCCTGTCTCTAGAAAGCAGCATCTCCTCTGCTCTCGCTGTAGTGATAGCAGAGGGGATTTGATTTGGGATAGCACCTGCTGGTGAAACATGACAATTTTAGCATTGCTGGAGTTGCTGGGGCAAGAGTTTTTGTACCTTTCGAGTGTTTAGAAGGGAAATCTTCTGCCTTTCTTCTTTAGTGCCAGGAGCAGGCACCCAAAAGGGTATTTTGGGGTGCTGCTGGTGGGGTCTCACCTACACTGCTTCCATGCAGGAAAGAAGATGAGCTCAGAGAAACATCACTAAACACCTGGGTGAGCAAGGAGTGGTGCTGGGCTGCCACTGCCTGTGCTGCATCTGCTGAGATCATTTCCCAAACAAAACTGGTAGGTGAGACTGCCAAAGAGCAGGGTAGGGACCTGGAACATCTCCTGTCCTCCTTGCAGGAAGGAAGCCCAGTGACACTGGGCTGAGCGAGGAATAAAAGGAGCTTTTCCTTCCCAAGACAGATTTAATATAATAAAAATAAAGACTGAAGAGAAATATTACAGGCAGAACCCAAGTAAATGATTTCAGAAAGAGTCTAATGAGACTGGCAGTCTCTTCCTATCCGTTTCAGTAAGATAAGAAGATTTTAGCTTGTGATGGGCTACGGGTCAACTCGGGAGTTAATGCAGATTTTGAAACAGAAGCCAGGAGCCCTGCAAATTCAAATCCATCCACACTAGTCCCACATTGTGGCAGAGTAATTTACTGGTGGATCCATCTTCAGCAAAACCTACTTATTAATGAAACTGCTTGGTTCATGGACAAAATATCAATGAAGAAGGGGAAATGGAAAGCTTTTCTGTCCCCCAAGCACACACCATAAAATGAAACCGCTTCGATTGCATGCCTGAATGGAAACTGGCAGTAACAAAAGGGGTGCGCTAGATGGGCCATCCATATCCCTCCCAACCCTATTTACTGTCATTCTGAAAAATGCACTGAGCAAAAGCTCCTGCTGTGGTGAAAAATATAGCTCCATTGTCCTCATCCCCTGAGTCTTCCCCACCACTGCGTCAGTGCTGCGAGTGCCAGATACATGATCCATCCTCAGGGACGTGAGGACAGATACACGCATACTGGCTTCCAGCTAAGGCAGTCCGGCATTTGAATTGGCCACCCAGGATGTGTCCCAGCTCCTCGGGTGAGTTTTGTACTCCTGCCCTGCCCGCGAGGCTAAACTGGGCAGGTGTGACTCTACCAGTTGGGTAGACCTCCACAACCCGTCCCCTGGCAGACCAGAACTGCTGGGAGCACCGCCGGGTCCAGGCATGGTGAAGCCACGTGCCGTGCTGGTGCCCAGCTGATGTGGCTCTGCCGCTCCCAGCACGCACAGCAAGTTTGGGAACATCCACGTGGTGCAGTGCTGAGCTGTGCAGGTATCTCCTTGCTGTGACCACAGTGACGATGAGCCTTGTAGGGGCATTCCAAGGGTCTGTGATGCTCATGGGGCACATCAGGCATGCACATGGGTGGGATTAATCCTGCCCAGCTGGAGCTGCCCGCCACACTGGTGTCAAGGCTTCCTCACTCACGTCAACAGATTTGTGTGCTACAAGGTCTTTCTGCCTTGCAAACGCAGCCATGTACCTGCAGGGAACTTGAGTTTTCCTGAGGCTTTCCAAGCGATTGTCTTGAGTATTGCCGAGAGGTGAAAGCATCCCAAATGAAAAAAGCTTTCCTTTTTTTTTCCCTGTTAAACAGTTAGAGCTCCTGCCAGGTTACTCTATGACATATGAACTCAGAGACAAATGCATTTGTGAAGCATGCATCTGACCATCGCAGCCCAGGTATAGGCAAACCAGAGGGAAAAGATGGTCGCAATCTGTAGGAGCTGTTGAAATGAATTTGGGGAGTCGATGGACGAGTGCCAATTTCCATTCCGAGGAAATAATAGAAATTTAATCTGAACTAGTGAGCGCACTCATACTTTGGCAGAGCAACGATATCTGTAAATGCCCAGCATCTGTAAATCTACTGCTTTTGATGTCAAAGGGTTTTCATGTGTTTTTCAAAGTAAAATACTGACTAAATTATGACCTATTGGAACCTTATCTGATGACTGCTGGAGCGCTGGCAGGCGATAAAAAGGGTTGGTGAGCTTTTTTGCTCAAGTTGGATTCCAGCAGATATAAAAGAAGTGATTGAATTAATTGGCTATAGAACGAGGTTCAGAAGTTATTTAGAGTGAGTTGAGAGATGGGTTGCTGTGTTAGGGCTTCTTTTTTTAATGCAGCCAATGCAGATAAACATGCAATTTTCCACAAGTGTTTAAATGTTTCCCACATCAGGCTGACAGTACACTTTGCAGAGGTTCTGGCCTTTAACCTCATGCATGTGAGTCAAGGATTTCATACAACTTAACTCATTCGACCAGCGCTTTCTTGGTTTTCCAGCTCTGGCTCTGTCCTTCACAGCTATTCAGTGTCACATCTGAGAGGCTCTTAGAAGAGAGACCTTCCCAAACCTCAATAAATGCAGCTTCTCCTGGGCTGAAGCACAGGAGAGGGAAAATTGTCCACAATACATTGACTTGTCCTTGCTGCAAAGTGTGAGTGCATGGGTGTCCCCAATCCAAGTGGCAGCACTTTAGTAAGGTGCAAATGGTTACGTGATGGAAAGGCACTGGGGATTACTGAATTATCCTGACTGCCTCAGGAAGAAGAGCCCTGAAGGACTAACTCTCCTTTCTGTTGGATGACGAAGTTTTCTTTGAAGGACAGATTTGACCCTTGGGTTGGGTGAGCTTGCGTTGCCTGCCCTGATTCAGATGTCTCCAGTAGGGCTGGGTGGGAGTTTTCTGAAGAGATTTTTTTCATTAGGAAATGATGATTTTCAAAACAAAAACTTTTGCTCCCAAGTCCAACGGACTTCGGGAGCAGGGTAGGAATTACAGCTGGAGGAAAAGGCTCATCCCTTTCCCTTCGTGGGGTGCAATAACTGGGTCATTGCTGAAAGCAGTCTCCTCTCCAGCTATAGATGCCGGGGTCAAACCTCCTCTCGTCTCACTCAGAGCAGTGACTTGAATGTCAACCTTCACTCACCTCAGGAGAGTTTCCTTAGCATGTAACCATCTGGGTGATTCTGAGTTTTGCCAAAAAATTTAAAAGCCCGTGGGTTCCTTCTAATGCCGGATGGGAAAATCTTTCACATCTCTAAACCTTTCTCAGAAGAGGAAAAAAGGTCTCAAACATCTGGGACAGGATTTTTTTTTCTTATTATTATTTCAAGCCAAGATAATGCATGGCATTACATTTAATGCTGATTGACCAGAGAAGAAAATCGGTTGCTTAGAGTGTAATGCAAAAAAATTCTAACAATGCATGAGAAATCCTGTAACAACAGACCTACTTGAGAATTTGAGTGGCATGAAATGTGAAGTGTACTGTTACTTTAATTGTATTTTTATGCAGACGTACTCGATTCCTATTAGTGGCAGAGTTGTGCTTGCATTTGGCCGGAGGCGAAGAATTACTAGTGGACAGTTTAATCAGGATGAAAGAAGGAAAATAAAATTAATGTAGCATGCATTAGGCTCAGACATTTGTGTTGGAATAATTTTCACATCTTTATTGTGTGAAGCTTAGTCCTGTTTATTTTAAAAACCTGAAAATGGGTGTTGAACAATTTCAGACTGGAGTTACAGTTGCCAGTCATTCAGTTCAAGGGTTGAGGTTAGTAAATGAATAACTCTAGTTTGCCTAAAAGTCTTTGTTGGTACTCAGTGGTTAAAAATCAAGAGCTGAAGATGTTGCTGCTTTACTCCTGTGTAAATCCACCCATCCGTTATTTATATGATTACTGCTTTGAAGCCAAATGCAGATGGGGATCCTGCTGGGCTGGATAACCCATAAATATCTTTAGGTATTTAGTAAATGCCCTGAAACATTTCATACGTGCATAGGACAGAGTAGAAAATGGAATCAACATGCCCATGTCCTACCAGTGGGTGGCCAGTGCCTGATCTGGGAGGGGAGCATCAAAACAGGGCTGACTAGACCAGATGTTTGCAGCTGTATGGTTGCAGCTGGGGTTGCCAAGATGAGCTGTGCTCCCTGGGGAAGGTGATTCCTCCTGTCCTCCAACGGACACCCGAGATGGATGTGTCAGATGAGTTGCCCTGTAGTAGTGTCTACTTCTCTGTGAAGAAAGATTACGAAGACTATGAAGACAGGCGGGATTGAAGGCTGAAACCTACCTTCCAGGTGTTTGAAGTGGGTAGAGATGAATCCCACTGTGTCTCCTGACACCCTGGGCAACGGCTGTGTTGTTAGACCAGCTCTGCCTGTCCTACTCATCCACCCAGACCTCCAGTCGATACTGACTGCAGTGACATTGACAACACTGTCAGTGCAGTATTTTCTGCAAACACTAAATTGCCTGAAAAAATCATAGCTGGAATAAAGACAAAACTGAAGAAACTTATTCTGGCAAGTGGTAAAATTTGTGTTTATATTTCTATCAGCTCTGGCTTCCCTACAAGAATCCTGCCCTGACGTGATCAATCTGAGAGGAGGAATTTTCTTTGCTTGGCCTCCATTTATTTTACCATTTAATGCTGAGTCTGTTTAGTCAGGAAGGACTTGCTTCCAGACTGTGCAGTCAATGAACGATTCATCTTGTCCAAGAGCAAATTAAGCAGAGTGAATAATTAAATGGAAGCACTCGACCAATATTTCTCAGAGCTCTCTTAAACAATTCCCCACAGTCTCCTTGCATCCTCCCCCATCCTCACCCCCAGACGGCTTCAACCCATCTATTCAGCAGCACTATGTCCGGCGTCAAGCCCAGACCGTGCCAACGCTGGCCAGAGGTTATTGCCATCTGGGTGGTCAGTGTGAAAGGGTTGGTGGTCTAGCTCCTGTTCCTATGGGAAAATCTTCTAGACCACAAACCTCCCACTCCATTCAGCCAGCATTAATAAGACCTCCTTGCTGGGAATGGGATTGGGATTGATCGGGCAGAGTGAATAAGCTTGTCAGAGGAGATGGCTCTTCTGGGAGAGAGGCAAGCAAGTGGGTTGGAAGCCTTTCATGCTGCTTCCTCATGGCATTGCTGCCCTTCAGTGAGACGCAGGGGTCCCCCCTCCAGCGCTGTCGGTCTGGCAGGCTTCCCCACATGAGCAGGGGAGGTTAAAGGGAAATATTAAATGACGATTTTAAGCCAACTGATTGCATCGGGAGGCTTCAGACAACGATGCTCATGCCTTTTCGGGTGAATGTGGGGATGAATGAGATGTGTTGTGCAGACTGGGAGGCGCGGAAGGTGTTGGTGTTACATGGTAAGCACTATTCACTGAGGACGGGCTGTGCATGAATGGAAATCTGAGCTGTCCCAGTGAAATTTCTTTATGGGCTTCACAGGCTAAACAAGCAGCAGAGGTTTCTGCAAGCACAAAGAGCCACCCCCCTCCTCACCATTTCCTTTGAACCACCTGCCTTGGCAGGGCAAAGCCATAAGGAGGCAGAGCACAATGAGTTAATTAAAAAGTCCTCAGTGAAGGGACTCCCAACTCCAGTTACCCTGGAGGCAGCAAAAGTCAAAGACCCAACTGGGGTCTGGGACGCAAAGAGCTGAGGCCACCTGAGACCACCACCATGGAGGCCTAGGGTAGAACATGATGAGATGGTTGCTGGGTAATCTTGAAGGTGTCTTGAGAGGTGAAGGGGACCCTGACAGTGATTGTTGATTTAGTTTAAGGAAGGTTTTGGAAAGTGATGACAGCAGGTAAAAGATGAAGGAGAGGGGGACTTCTTCGCTAATAACCCAATACATGCCGCGCTTCTGTGCTAAACTGTCGCTAGAGTTGGTTGGGAATTTTTCAGACGAATATATTTTCAGCAGAAAATGCTGATGTGTCAAAAAAATAACACTTTTCATGGGATTTAGAATCATAGATTCATAGAATCATTTAGGTTGGAAAAGACCCTTAAGATTATCGAGTCCAACCATAGATTTAGCCAGTCTTGGAAATTATTTTAGGGAAAGGCAGGAGGATCCTCAGGTCTGCACACCCTTGGCCAGGTTATCATTTTGCAAAAGGTCAGTGCCAAGGGATGTGGAAATCCCAGGATCAAGTCATGGTTTCAAATGGACATTTGAATACAAAATAGGGCACCTCTGGTAGACAGTTTAAGAGGCGGAACCACTTCAGGACAGCCAATAACCCTCCTGGTCCGTTCAACATTTGGCCTGGACACACCGGCAATGGAGACTTGAGCCCCAGCCTCCCAGAGCAGGGCAGAAGAACCCTGCCACCATGCTGGGGCTTGGCCAAGATGATAATTTCACTTCCGTCTTACAAGATGGAAGCTCTGGGTTTTGTCTCACAGGAATGGGGAACCTTTGGAAATCACAAAAAGTTTTAATGGGACTCAGAAACCTTTTCCCGCCAAGCTCTAATTTCCACTACATTATAATAAGCACATCTGAGAGGAGAAGGAGGGGGAAAAAATCTTGACTTTCCCATAACGCTGTTGCTGTCAGGCAATTTTTCACCACCATGGATGCCACTGTGAAACAATTCCTAAGCTGAAAGAGGCCCAACAGAGTGAAAAATATCCCAGTTGGGAAGATAAGGAACTGCAGGACATTACCCAGAGAGATATAAATTGTAGTAATCTATTTGTTCTTTTGCCCATGGGGTCCTTGTAGTAAACAGGGAGTGCTGGGAAGCGGGTAGATTCTGACACATCATTTCTCATTGTTCCCAAGGGATGGTGAGCAATCCTAGTGCTGGCAAGCCAGACAGGCAGTAAATGTTTCCTAGAATACAAACAGTGGGAGCCAGTACATAAAGGCTGCAAAATCACTGTCAAAATGTAATCAGCTGAAAAAAAAAGCAAAAGCAGAGACCAAGCCATGGCCGTGCGGCCACGGATGTAGCACCCTAAGGGTGAGGGAAGAATATAATAAACACCTGTGGAAAAGTGAAACTTGCCCCTTAAAGGAGGTGAGGAACTTCTGTAATGGGAGCATACAATGTGGCATGCAGGGACAGACAAGAGAGCTTTCCAGAGGTCTATCATGCAGCTTTGTGTCTGATGCAAATCAGAGGTGTAACTCTGCTAATGACTCAATTTTTTTTGAGTCTGATGATGCTCTGGTCCATGCCTTTGTGCCTTTTTTTAAGAACTCCTGCTTGCAGGTGAAGGTTAATCTTCTTGAAACACCATTAAGACCCAAGGATGTCAGACCTGGAATGGAGCCATATTCCAGCCTTGCTTCCAAGTTGGTGGACTTGCACATTTCCAAGCGCTGACAGATTTTCATGGAAAGGCGGCCCTGGAGCTGGCCCTGGGGCTCACTGAGCAGGCACACCATGGTCCTAGACCTGGCTGAGATATAACCACTGACATGCAGGCATCACACCTCAGTGCCAAGCAGCAACCCAAGCCAGCTTCCTGATGTGCATGGAGAGCTACGCACCACCGAGACATCATGCTGAGTCAAACAGTCAGAGAGCTCAGATCAAGGTGGCTTAATTCCTTCTGGACTTTTCACCACCTGTCTCAGGTGGGAAGTAGTCATTGACCTTGGACAACTTGTGGAGATAGCAGGATGCATGTGCAAGGACATTGACAGCCCTGGACCGCATCCTCCAAATGGGCTAAAAAGCCAGCAGAGCCCTACTAAGAGGACAGAGGCCACCAGCCTGTGGGGTTCAAGCTGGCAGATGAATCCAGACAGTATGGAGAGATGAAAGCGAGAAGAAAGAGACCACCTGGAGATGTGAGCTTATACCTTCTCAGCCCAGGCCCGCACTGCTCAGCTGTTTTGCTGCCCTAGTTCCCTTCTCCATGGTCCGTCACCCCATCCTTCTGCTTCCCTGCCCAGGGAACTTCCTCTGAACAGTCATCTGCTAAGTGCAGCTTGCACCTTGATTGACTTTTGACTGAGCTTGAGATGGGGAAACTTGTTCTCCAGCCCTCTGCTTGACTTTCTGCTTCCCCATGGCAGTCAGCAGCGTCACGTTGCTCTGTGACCTTCTAAGGGACGAGCCAGGAAATATCTTCCTGGCTAAATAACGAATCTAAAAATCAATTTGTGGAGAGGTTGGAAAGCAATGAGCATACAAATTAACCAGTGGATGAGTAATACATTTACATCTCGTGGATCCAGTTAACTTCAGAGCAGGCAAAATTTATGACCTACTGAACTCCAAGTATGAGGCTTAAAGAAATTACTGGGAGGAGAATTATTGGGTTGGATGCTAGACATCATTCCAACCTCCATTAACGTTTTCATGTGCTCTTTTAAAGTTTCTCCCTAGCAGTACCCATTTCCAAGGCTGGGAAAAAATCAACCACTGAGATCACTTGAAAAACACTTTGCCTCCTCCCTCTCATTTCCCCAAGTTGCATTTTTATTTTCCACATAAACCTGATAGTCAGACAAATTACTTTACAAGTGAGATTCTGATAATAGGAATCATGTTGTAAGCCAAATGCTGATGATCTGCAGATACAATGTTAAGGAAAAAAATCTTTCATGGGTGTGTGTGCATGCATTTAGATAGATGGTTTTACTTTTTGGGTGATTTATGACACTTTATGACACTTGCTCTACAGCTGTGCAGTCATACAGCCCAGGCAGACCTCTAGATTGGTTCAGCCTGGTTATTGAGCTATTCCTAGTGGTTCTGTGAATGGTGGGAAATTGCATGAAGCCTTCACGCCTCCAATTGTTTGAGATTTCACAGACTGTTGGCAAATCCCTGTGAATCATTTTTACCATCTTGTCACTTGAGAATAGACACCTGTGGACACCAGCTCCATGGGTCACACAGTCTTATTGGCCTCCAGGCTACAGGGAAATGGCCAAGCCCAACCAAGGGTCGAACACCTGGATTCTCTACCTCTCTTTCTCCTGGGGTTGCTTTCTTCCAGACAGTGAGGGACCAGCTCCCTTTCTTAGCACTTCTGTGGAGAGTCCTAGTCTTTGATGTTCCCCAGGGAGAGGAGGACATGGGAGAGGACACTTCTCTGTTTGCTTTCATCTGTGGCAAATTAGCTGCTCTCCTTATGATGGCTGTTCCTGTGCCAGGAGTTGCAAATTGGGCAAGGAAGCAGGTTGAGGCAGGCCCAGGTCTCCTGCTGGTTGTCCACACACCTGCATCTGAGCCTGAAGGCTCTTTCAAAGCCCCAGGTGATGCTGAGCCAGGGATAACTGCAGGTGGGATGGGCTTTAGCACACGTGGCCTGATCTTGGTCTGACCCTTGTGAAGTACACTGTCACACCATCAGCACACCGAGGCTCTTCCTCTCCGGAGAGCTCTGGAGATGAAGCTGTTGTCACAGATTGGGTGTAACGGTTTGCAATGTGGCTTGCATATTTTGGAAATGAGCTCAGACCTGTGCTTGCCTGCCAGGGTAAAGGGTGCTCTTCTCCTCCAAGTGCCATAATTTCCCTTCTGCTTTCCTGTGTGGAGTGCTGTCCTCCACAACAGTGGTTTCCTCCACAGTGATGGTGTCTAGAGTGCAGGGTAAGGGCAGTTGTGGTCTCCTGATTGTCCAGACAAGAGGACACATTGCACCTTACCATTGTGGCCTGGGGAAGGGAACATGCCACCTCCTGTCTCCTCCCAGCACGTGACCGGGGTGTGGACAGGGTGCACAGCTGGACCAGGGTGCTGGGGAGCAATCCCGGGCTGCACAGTACTGCCTCTGATTGCTTTTCATTTGTCCACAACATCAGGAAAAATCATCAAAGGGAGAAGAAAAAGGGGTTTAAAACCAAAGCCAAATAAAAATAGGTCCCAAATGTAAAATTTGTATCTGAACTTCCTGGAAGCTTTGAGACTTTGGGTGGGGGTTCATTATATTGCTCCAGTCAAAATGCCATATGTAAATCTCCTACAACATGAAAGATCACGTTCCCTTGTGATCCAAATAGACAGGGACATATTACTGGTGATGGTCCAAGCAGCTGCACCAGGATAAGGATGCTTATTAAAGAGGGGATTGCTGGATATACATATCCTTGCCTAACAGATTCAGCTCTCTTCAGTGAAGGGATGTTAGAATGCAAATTTGGAAGAAACACAAGAAAAAGAACCACTGGTTCCAACACAGGCCAAAAAAAGGGAGTGCTGCATGCCGGACACAATATGTGATAACACATGAGAATGAACAATTCTTTGGAAACCCTTTCCATAGAATTTTAAAGAAATGGAAAGCAAGAGGGTGAAAGCCCGAGAGGTTTTTCCTCCTTCTGTGGAAGCTGTCGGTGCTGTGGTCTCAGAGCCAGGGCTAACAGCGGCGTCCCCAGGCCCTGAAAGTGCACAGCAGTGTCTGGGTGCCTGAGAAGCCTTTCTGTGCTTGCTTTGGTAAAATGGAGACTGCTTCCCACCATGGCAGGATTTTGCATAGTCCTCTGCTACTCTCTGCCAGCTCCCTGGGTTCAACGCACTTGTGGGCTTGGGAAGCTAAAGTCAGTGCTCATCAAGCAAGTATATAGTACATATGTGAACTTAGAGACGTGAAACGCCCTTCTTTAAGAAACAATGATGACCCACCCTGAAAAAGCCACAAAGACGTGGCAGAGTTCTTTGGGGACAAGCTGCAGAGTCCTCTTGCAAATGCACTTCAGCCATAACATTGCTCCTTCTCATCTAAGTGACAGTGAGAGAGAGCAGGAACCCATCTGCTCAGGTACAGCCCTTGCTAGGGCAGCAGGCACAGATTTCCCAGCACAGAAAACTGCCTGAGCTTGTGTTTCTGGTGTGTTGCAAAGAAGAGAATGTGACATCCATCATTTTCATAAACAGGATTGCCGCATGGAGTGTATTTGCGTGGCCAGATCCTATACACAGGATTACAGCTCAGCCAAGGAATTTCTTCCCTGTTGTGTCTCCGGGCATTTAGACTGGGAGGTCTTTGCAGAAAAAATGATCTTTACATTTGTTTTCCATCCATGCTGTGCCCAGCATCGTGGCACCAGAGCTGTAGACAACAGCCCCGCATGATTCCTGGTGCTGTGAACAGTAAGAAGAGTCACTGCAGCTGGTACCTGACTTCCCAAAGGCAGAGCTCTCCGTGCCCAGCCTGCTCCGCCAAGGTGACATTGTCAGCTCCCTTACAGCGCTTCGTATTTTAACATCTACTTCTTTTAAAGATTTCTGAATAAGGCAATTTCCCCCTGTTCTCCCTTTTCCCGCTCCTTGAATTTAACCTTTGCAGCAATCTCCTGCTTCAAACAGTAAGCTGCAACGTTATAGTAACACAGGAGAGACTCTCAAGGACACATTGAGCTCTTGATTCCCAGTCAATAAAAGCCAGGACTGCACGTGCCAGCAAAAAGTGTCCCAGTAAGAAGCTGGGGACAGCTGTCTTCTTCCAAATCGAGGTGTTCCTGCTCTTCCTGTTTGTTCACCCACCCCTGGTTCCAGCTGCATAAGCTCCCTTGCACCTGTGTCAGGCAAAGTGAAAAGCACCTTTGCCCGAGGTGTGAGCCCCCCCTGAGGCTGACCAGAAGGTACTCAGGTCCCTTGTGCTGGCAGAGATGTGGAGAAGGGGGATCAAAGTCCAAGTGATAACACATTCAGCACGGCCTAACTATTTTCTATCGATTTTCTGTGTACATTTTCTACTCCCACAATGCAGAGTTGCGAACATTTTTCTGTAGATTAAATGAGGGGGTATTTTTTTCCAAAAATAACGCTAAATTTAAAGTAGAACAAATACTAATTTTCCCCTATAAAGCAGGGAAAAGGATTCTTTTGAGCCAACTCTACTGAGCAGCCTAATTAACTCTTCCACCATGTGACCCAAAGCACTCCTCAGTTGTCCTTGAAGGAAGCTAAAGCTAGAGCAAAGCTCACAGCCTGTAACAACCTCATTTATGATGTAACCACTAGAGGAAAGTAAACCCCCTGGTTGCATCGGGGTTGCATGTATCATGTGCTGGTCTAGACGCCAGGCTGTAGGTAGCTCAGCATTTTCTACCTGCTCAGCCCTGACCACTGCTATTCATGGCATCATTCCTAACCTTTGCAAAAGTTAGCACTTTGTGTGAGCCTGAGCATTTAACGAGGGCTGCTGAGCTCCTGGGAGACTCTCAGGTTTGCAGCATCCACAGGGAGTGCAAAGGACCATCTCATGGAGGATTCATCTCTCAGAGTATGACACAAGGATGCTGGGATGCAGATAAGGGAAACTCAGTGCTGGTTTGTGCTGTTCCTGATAAAGCACACAAGGCTGGGAGACAGAAGTGATATATATATGTTTTTCTCACACCATCTGATACAGTTGGGAAAAATAGGCAAGTTTGTGGGCATGAGTCTTTTGGTGATGTCTCCTTCTTCTACTAAACAGTTGAATGAGATTAAAGAACCCACCCACAATTTGTGTTTTGTAGTTTACAGCTCCGGTGAGTAATGCATTTAAAGGATACCTTCTCCCCCCTCCCCCCTGAGGACTCATCATTTATAGATTTTGGGAGCACTTGGTATCTGTTAAATTTAATAAGCCTGCTCTTGAGAAGGTTGTACAGACCCTCAGATAATAAGGGCAGAGGACCAGACTCCTCCACACTTACATTTTCAATTAGACTACACAACAGCCCTTGCGTGCTGACGATGAGGAATGGGAGCAGTCGCTCCATCACTCTCTTGTTAGATGGCACTTCTGGCACACAATCTGCCAGCATTTGTTGCCTATGAATTACGGTTTCTCTAGCATCTTAAATCCTTAAGCTTTTTGGAAGTTTTCTGGAGGTGTATTTCCTTTCTACTAATAAAATACTGTATCAGGATTCTTGTCTCTTGATCAGAGTGCTGAGAGGGAGGGAAGGAGGCCATGAGTCCTGGGTAGGAGCGGGGCCAGTGGGACCAACCGTGTGTGATGTCTCCTCAGTCCTGGCCTGCAAGTCTCCACGAAACATGGAAGGTTCTCCCAGGAGGCCCCAGGAAGGGGGGATTTGAAAGGTGATGTTGCAGCAGTATTTTCTTGTACAGCCCTAATTTAGTGCGACTGCTCTGTTCTTTAGGGAAATGTCACCTGGGCTGGTGAAAAGCCTCCCTACAGTCCTGCCCTGAGCTGGAGGAGATGACACACAGGAGCCAGAGCGGTGGATGCCCGGAGAAGCTTTTAAAGACTTTAAAGCCTATTTGTACTTCGCTCTTAAGTTTATTTGCTGTAAACACAATGACAAGACAGTAGCTTGGAAATAATTATTCACCCATATTTTTGCAGAAGAAGCACCTGAACCGTATACTGGTGAGTGCTACACGGGTACAGCTGTCAGTAGCCCTTGCAAAACTCCCGCTTGAGCAGACAAGGTGGACACAAGGTAGGGAAATGGGCAGGACAAGCAGGGAGATAAAGTCCTGGGGTGACGATGGGAACTGCTGGTTAGCCTTATTAAGGGCTAATTAGCAAGGACTGTAGAAATAGGCAGGCTTAAGTGATAAATTGTGACAGCTGTTGCTAGGAGGTGTGGGGAAAGTGTTGGACTTGTTCAGGTTGTGACCCTCTTCCAGCAAGGGAGAGGTGCCTGATGCCCCATGCTGTGAGCAGGTAGGGGGGGGACAGGTAACACCAGAACAGAGAGGACAGGGGGAAAAAAAGCCACAGTGCTCTTGTCTGTGCACGATGCTCTACAGGGGCAGAGTTACTGGAAAAGAGAGCTGAATCGGTAGGTTGTTATTCCTTTTTTCCCTCTGCTGTGATTTGGTGTGTTGAGCCTGCCTTGTTAGAGGAGCTCATCAATGCAGTAAGAACTCATTGTCAAATGACCGTCCTCTCCCATTCCTGATGGACTGGTGCAGTTTGCTTCTGTGCTGGGTCTTCTGCCACATCCCTTGCTTTGGTTGCTTGTTTTCCAGAAGAGGCTGCTGGGCTTGCTGGAGAGCAGGCTCACCTGCAGGGAGTCCAGCTGTGCAAGCCAAGGGCTTTGGCAGCTGCTGCATTTAGCTTGGCCACAAGAGCATCAAGGCCACCTCTTTGCTCATGAGAGCTCACTTTATACGACAAAGCTTTGTAGACAGCAAGGCAGACATGAGGGCAGCTCGCCACAGGACCCGCAGGGGAAGAGTTGAGGTCTTAAGTCATGACTGTTGGAACCACAATATACAATTCATACTTTAAAAAACACTACTATGTTCCCTGGTGGGGAATTTTCTGGTGGATGCCAAAATATGAGAAAATGGGCACAGGGGAGCTATTCCAAGTGCTATATTTGGTGCTGGTAGCCCCAGGCATGCTGGACAGCCAGCCAGGAGAGAAACCCCTCAACCCTGAGTCAGGGTCACTGGTCTGGACGCTCCAAACCCGGTCAATATTAGCATAAGTCCTCAATTTACACTCTGTCACGTCCCACCTGTGGGAAGGGGAGAGTGACTAAGGTCCGCAAATCCCCTCGGTGTGGATTAAAGTGAAATAACACTCAAGGTCCAAACATGAACTCCAACTTTAATGGCACGAACACTTCTATAAGCATCAATCCTCTATGTCTTAATATATAATACAAGCTAAGTGGCTTTGTGAGGAGTTGAGGTGGGCCTTGTCCCTTACACCCTCTTTTCTCCCCTCCTGCCCTCTACCTCCTGCTCCATCTCAGACCATCTAGGTTGAAACCTCCAAGAAGTGCTCATTCAGGTTACCCACTGGCCTGTTTTGCAATGAGAAAGCAAGGTAATTGCTGACATATCTCCAATACAACTTCCTTGTTCCTCCACAGGGTCCCTGATGACTGACCAACTTGTCCATGAGATCAGAGTCTCAGCACCAGGCAGGTCTTTGCAACACTGAAGGGCCAAAGCATCTTCCTTGTGCCACCTGGCCAGAGACACCATAAGGCTGGAGCTGTGCCTTGGAGTATGTCCAGGTAGAATCTCTCAGAGGTGTAGCTCAGACACAAGCTGTACCAGCCATGGAGCACAAGGCTTTTGTTTAATTCTTGTGGGGGTAAGATGGGTTGGAGGTAAAAGTTTCCTTTGCTGTGCTGTCTCCTTCCTCACCGATAGTTGCACTGATGCCATCTGGGTGCCCGTGGCAATGCTGGCAAGTGGTATTTGGTTAGGGAGCACCCTGATGTTCACTGCTGCACAGACGGAGCTGCAGAGCCTCTTCTGCTGTCAGTATTGTCTGGAGGAGCTGGGTCACCCACCTAGGAAATTCCTAGGAAAGCTCCAAGCCTGAGAGTCTCCAAGAAGCTGACACATGTTTGGCAGCCCTGGGGAAGCAAAGCTTCATGCCCCCTGGATGGCCCTGGCTGGGAATCCTGCTGGTGACTCAGCACTGTGGGATGGCAAGCGTTGCTCCAGTCTCCAGAGACTCCTTCCAGCAAAAACCTGGTGATGACAGGCTCGGGAGAAAGCTGCTGCAGCAAGGACGTGTAGGGTGGCAAGAGATGTGGCAGCAGACCCTCCTGCCCAGGACCAGACGTCTTCTCTAATTTCCCTCCACTGATGCCACCACACCTGAGCTGAAGGCTTCCTAAAGCTGTCACAGGCAGCAGGTCAGATACTTTGACACTGTGATGGCCCCAAACAAGGAGCACAGGTCTTTGATAACCTGCAGGCCAAGGCAATCTGCAGCCTGCCCTGACAGTGAGGGAAGTAGCTGTGTATTTGGGGGCTAAGGAGAAGGGAAGTGCCATCAATCAGAAAGGCAACGGTCAGTGGAGAGCAATTCTTTGTCACCAAAAAAAGACCTAAAAAAACTTCAGCTCTTTTGCTCAGTTCTGATCAATTACCTCCATGGCTGTTGCAGACCCAGGTCTCATGGTGGCTTTGAACATGGGTGTCAACTTGGAAGGGTATTATTTCAGGCACATCCAGAGGTACTGAGCTGTGCAGCAGGATTTGACCACACGTGCACATGGGGTTGGAAGGTTTGGGAGGAAAACAGCTTCCAGTCTCTCATGCGTGTTCCTTAGGTAGCAAGCACAACAGCTTGAAAGCATTGCCACATGGTTTTACTTGGCTGGTATTAAAACCAGGGAAGAGTTTTTTTGCCTGAGAACATGCATGTTTTTTACACAGCTGCTGTGGTGACAGGAGAGCTGGGCTAGGAGGGGCTAGATGACATTGTTAATGTCTAGTTACACTGATTCCAGAGGAGTGCATCCTCTGACGCAGGCAGAGCACGGCTCATTCATCCTAACACAGATGTCTGAAATACAGCGGCTGAGTCATGTCCTCCCAAGTGCGAGCTTTTTCTCCATTGACTACGATGTGAGCTGAGAGTGACTGGCTCGGTGGTAGGAGCTGACCCGTAGACATCTAAAACTGAGAGGCGGGTGTCCTCCAGACTAACTGCAGCATAGCATGGAGGCAGTCAAGCTTACGTTTAACTGACCACCGTGGGCATGGGCAGAGGTCTGATGCAGCAGCATGGTACTGTGTGATCTGGGGAGAGTACGGCACAAAGGCAGAGGTCTCGTGAGGAGCATTGTCCTGCTGCTAGGTTCTGGATGAGCTAACTCAGGCACTTGACTCCATTAGCATGACCTGGCTATGCTTCATGCACCTTCAAAAGTTGTCTTCTGCTCCTGGCTATCTGCTCATGACTGAGACATAACTGACTGTCTGGGTGCTATGAGCTAGGCAAAGTCCTAGATCAAGTACAACATTGGTGGTTTAAATGTCCAGGGAGTGTTTAAATGCTCAGGGTCTGCCAGCCTTTTAAAACCATCTCTCTGTTGTCTCTCACCCCAGCGACATTCACAGGCTGTGTAAGCACTCCTCATCTGCACCAGTGCAAAGTCATCCAGCCTCATTCAAATGAAGTTGGCTTGGGCCAAGCCCCTGTCTTTGCACCAAAGGGGATGAAGGGGGTTCATGCTTCCTTTTAGTACGGCTCCATGCTGCCCTAGGGCTGATGGAAGATGGTGAAGGGCCCTTGACCCTCAGAGGCTGAGCCCATTGAGTGCAGAGGGTGGCAGTCTGTGGGGAGAGTTTGATGAAGGTCCTGCCTCAAGGACCCTTGCCCAGTCAATGGGCACTGCAACCTCAGGGAAGCTGGAATGTCTGCTTCCAATTTGATATTTTTATTTCCCTGGTCCATCAGTTACCAGCTTGAGGGACCCAGATCCAGTTCAGAGCACCCCATGTCCCTCTCTCCATGCTCTGGGAGCCGGAAGAGCCCACACGGTGGCACTGCGACCCAGCGTCCTGGATTGTCACTATTGCTCTCTGTGGGGATGGGTTGTGACCGGCAGCTGCTGGGTGCTGGGTGGTATAAATCTGGCAGCAGGCCTGATGTGGGACAATGTCGTCCTGTCTACATGAGCCTTGAGCCATGCTGGACAGCATGGCAGGGAGCAGGACTCCCACCTCCACGTTTCACTGTGACACCAACCTTCTCCAGGGCTTGGCTTTGTTTCCACCAATGCTGCCAGCAAGAGAGTCACTTCTTCCTCATGCCACAGGTGACACAAGGCACATGCTGGCACATTCAGGACGTGCCCACTGCTTCTTTTGCTGCTGCTAAGAGACAGGGGTTGGTTTAAGGAGGATGAAGGCCCTGTCTCCTCCACTTAACCAAATGACCAAGCAGTTTCTGGATAGAGGTGGGAGTCTATGGGTGACCCTGGCTCCTTCACCCAGAGCAGCTGCCACCAAACCACCCCATCCGTGTGTCTAACTTGGAGTCTGTGGCCAAACTCTTCAATCACATGCAGAAGCAACGAGACCAAACCCAACGACCCCATGAGCCACCATGACAAAGCAGCGGCTGGCCCCGGAGTTCAGCCTCAGCCAGATGTCCTCACACATTATGTACGTGCCACCGGCTGATTTTTCAGATAAAGACAGCAGTGTTTCCAAAAAACCCTTCACCCTGGAAGGAGTCAGCTGCTTCCCTCCCCAGGGCTAGCCATCCCCAGCCTGCACCCCCTTCCCTGGGGAGATGCCTGGTGGGGCTCCCCATCCTGCCCCACCACCTGCTGAGGAGCAGATCCCTTGTCCTTGTTTTGCTCTCAGTGACTCCGACGTAGACGCCTGTAGCAACAAAGCAGCTCCCTGTGCATGGGCTGGCTTCGGGAGGGGGTGACTAATACATCACCTGCAACCGAAGCCGGGGACCTTTTGTAACTTCTGTGGCAGATAGGACTACAGATCATTCCAGATGAATGGAGCCCTAAGTAGTTACAATTCATAGGAATTAATCAAGCTGTTCTCTGCTGTGTACATCATTTAAATCACTAAAGTGCTCCTACTGGCATCACTTGGTGGCGGCCTATTTTCATGACAGGGAGTCTGCTTATAGTGGAGCAGAGTGCTCCCCTCCACCCTCCCACCCCAGCGCGGGGTGGGGAGAGGGATGCTCAGTCAAGGTGCTGTCCCAGCGCCTGCTATGTTCCTTCTCCTGCTGCCCCACTGTGCTTACCATGCAGAGCTGGGTATAAGCTCCTCATGTAAAGCATGCCATTAGCACTTTGTGCAGTAAAGCCCAGGAGATCGAGCTGTCTCCAAGGAAAAAGCCCAACAACACCCCCCCCCCCCCCCCCCCCCATCAAGTTGTCATAGGGTATGTTGTGAAATGGGAGATGGAAAGCATAAAAAGTGGAGTGTGTGTGTGTGTGTTACTTCTAACTATGTCTTGGGAGGAAGCAAACTGCAGGGGAGATTTTCCCTTTACCAACAACTTCCCCTGAAATGAAGAGAGACACAGGGATGTTTGTGCACAGAGAGTTGAGGCAGCAAAACAAAGCAAAGATGAGAAGGACTTGTTCTTGCCCAAATCCCTTTCCAGCCCCTTCCCCTTTCCCAGGTTAAGTCAGCCCTGCTCCTAAGGGGGATGCTGTCTCTGCTAGGCATAGCCTTGGATCCTCCCCCAAACCCTACCCTGACTGTCTCGTTAAGCCCAGGTGAGCTGGAAGTCTTCCCGAGGCCAAGTTTTCAGGTAAGTTGTCCCACAAGGCTCAAGCTCTGGTTATAGTCCCAGCAAAGCAAAGAGGAGGTCATGCCACTGTCCTCACTTCCCGGGCAGAGTAAGCCCAGCTGCATTTCTTCCCATTTGCCTTGGGCTGACCCAGGTGAAGGTCATCCAGCCAGGGTAACCCAGGAGATGTTGTTAAAGAGGCACACATGATGTGGTCCAGGCCTCAGGTGTGGGGAGCAGTGCCCTTCAGCAGAGGGTGTAACAAACTGTTGAAGAAGCGACAACATTTTAATGCCTCCTAACTATATGTGCACAAAAATATCTGCCTCTGCCTGATCTACCTTGCTTCTGAGCTCTAAGTCCTTGGGAGGAGCACTGCATTAATATGGGTGAATTGTTTCTTGTCCCCAAGATATTTCTGGTGTCTTTGCTCAGCTCTGCACTGTGCAGAATAAAATGCCTTTAGATGCCAATGTGGGAGGCACTTCATAATCCCCTGAGAAAGATCTTATCCTTCAACCTAATGATAGGATCAGAAGTGTTCCCAAGCATCAGTCCGTTGATCCTGCAGTGGAAGTTGCACAAGATGCATCGATATGCAAGACCCAAGGTGTCCTTCAGGGTGACATGTGCTTTGCCACAAAAAGGCTTTAAATCTTTAATGGGAAAGTGCATTTTGTTCCTCTCTATGAACACAGTAAAAGGCTTTAAATAATAGCTGTTCATGTGGCCCTGAAAAAGGTTGCCATGTGGCTGAACTCTATAAATCTGGACATTTGCTGAATCGATTTTGCCAAGAAACATACTATGGCTGAAAAATGAGCTGGAGGGATAAGACAGTGGTTGCTTGCAGATTCCATGCTGCTGCTGCTCTGCAGAGAGCTTTGTTCCGCATTTAAAAACCATATTAAAGCCTACTGTAGTAGTGGGAAGTTCTTGGGTGGCTTAAAGAATTGATGGATGAAGCTAAAACACTCTCATTGTGTAGGAACTGGATGAGCTTTAACCCAGTCACTGGGAGAGGAGAGAAGAAGAGTCGAATTAGACACTGTTACACAGAACTGCGAATCCAGGTTGACTGCTGTGATTCATTCCCTCTCTGGTTATGAGAGCAGAGAGCAGCTGCTGTCTCTTGCTTCCAGAGCTGATGAACATGGCGTAGGTTTTTTTTGGGTTGTTTTTTTTTTTTTTTCCTGATATGCTGGTGTTATTAAAATGCTCTTGTTTTGCCAGTAACATTCCCTTATGTAATACTGGTTATACCAGTATAGATTTATTCAGGAATAAGCAAACCACCAAATTACCTTTTTTTTTTTTTTTTTTTTTTTTAATGAGGATATTTATGCACAAAAGGAATCAAGCTGGTAACTGGAAGAGTTTAAATTCATGCCTGCACTTTTAGAGATGCAACTTCCCAAGCAGATGAGTACTAAGAGCCTTCCAGGGCATTGGCTCTGTTTGCGATCCAACACTGAGCAGTTTCCCCACGCAACTCTGGAGCCAACAGGGTGTCTGTGCCCCTGGACATCTACATGTGGGCAATTTCATTGAGCCCATAGGTGTCCATGTTTGATGAGCTGAGCAGCTCCCAGGCTTTGTTGACACTATTGACTAGATCTGCATTGACTGCATTGTGAATCTTGCTTCCAGGTGGACACATACGTGTGGGCACTGAAATGTGACTGTCTTAACCTGGACGTTGAACTACTCCCCAGTGTCCCCCATCAGTGCTTGGGGGCAGATACTCTGTCCTGCTGTATTCTTCCTGACCCTAAGGTGATGCTGAGGACATAACCCACACACATCTTCTGGAGGGGATTCCCTTGGTACTAGAGACTCCAGAATCACCTGGATCTTGAGCTTTCTTCCCTGTCGCTCCTGACACAAGAGGATGGATTTGGGCAAGAAACCAAAAGATCTTAGCAGTTTCATCTGTACTATTAAATCAAATGTGCCTAGTAAAGTCTACTAGTATGGAACATCCCATTTTCATTTTACTAAACTCGGTCAGCATTCGAAGCAAAGGGAGTTGCAAGCTGCCTCTTGGGAATGGGTCTTTCCAGGAATTGTTTGGGACAGTGCTTGTTGGCATGAGCATAAACCAGCCAGAGACTGTGCTAATGATCTAAAAGTACGGCTCATCGAGTTCTACCAGCAGGGAACATTTCCTGACACTGCTTAATTTACTAGCGCAGATGAAGCCAGAAATAGCAAGAACCCTATATTTTCCTCCCCTCCTGCTTAGTTGGTAAGAGAGGTATGTCCTCCATTTAATAACTTTGGAGGAGCTATTTGTGTTCTGGTTCACTTCTTTCCTGTCTCTCACATGATGTGGTAGAATATTCATCTTTCATTTTCTTGTATCCTTGTTTCTGGGTACAGCTCCTGAATGCAAATTGTCTATGTAGTCAGACAAAGTGAAACTGTCCTGAAAGAAGATTTTGAGAAACCACTTTAGAAGAACCTGCCAACCAAAGCATGTAATCAGTGCAGAAAAGATGCAAGGTCACAGCCAGGTATCTTAATTGCTAGCTCTTCCTTTTTCAGTGCTACTTGAACCCCTTGGCACGAGGGAAAGAGAGATATTCAAGTTTTTAGCCAGCTTTCAGGCCATGGTCCATTAGCCTTCTCCAAAACCTCCATCCCTGGCCCATGGAAAGGCATACTTTGGAAACCAAGCAGTGATGGACCAGGAAACTGAGAGCAAAGGTGCAGGACTGGCTGTTCCTCTTGAGTGAGATTTTTCCAGCAATGTGGAAAAAACCTTTCCATCCATCTTCCAGTGTTTCAGGCTGTTGAGGATTTGTTTCTCAGTCTCTGTGTCCAATGATAGATTCACAGCATGTGATCATTTTTTAAATGCTTTGTGGATGATTTTAGCAGCCAAAATGTGTCCATCGTTCCAGTAAAATAACCTTCTTCATTTCCAGCCAGAGCCTTTTATTTCTCTATAAATATTGACAGGAAGGGTGACTCAAAAGATAACTGTATCCAGGACTGTTCGCCACAGTATTACTGCTTTGGATCCTACTGTGGTCACTCCTTACCATTATGTTGTTATGTTTGCAACAAAAAATTTGGTGAGCCAAGTGCGTTTTTTACATGTTATCGTATTATTTGTAAGCCAGGAGTTGATGCTACAGTAAAGGGTCCTCTGAGTCTGCTTTATCCGAATACGCTGGTTTTTTGACCTCGGAAAAACACAAATAAACTTGAGGGGAAAGGACAGTTTTGTTGTCAGAGCTGAGGGGTGTATCAGCTCCTCTCTTCTCCTTCCTGCACAGCATGTGGCAGATCCCAGTCCCGTCTCCAGTGGGCACTGAGCCACCAGCAAAGTGGAGCAGTTGCAACAGGAGATCCTGAAGGTCCACCTGTAGAACAAGCCATGCTGGCAGAGAGGACATGTTTATTCAGATGCTTCCTTGAAAGTCTGAGTTGCAAATAATTGACACTTTCCAAATAGAGTTATCAGATAATTCCCATCCAGGTGCAGCGTGGATTTGATAGTCACAACAGGACCACTCCAGAAATGAGAAAAGTACTTTGTCTGTGCAAGAACCATTTCTGCACAATGCTGGCCGGCAGGATGAAGATGGTTTCAGTCTACATGGCCACCACCTTCCCCTGCGGTTTTGGAGGATAATTTAAATAGACTATTTTTCAAGAGAGAAAGGGCTGTACTCTCCTTTCCCCTCCCCCTCTTCCCACTGACATTTTTAGCTCTAATCTTCAGGCTGCGATAGGTGACAGTTGCGTTTTGTGGCCAAACAGCTTCCCTCTTTCAAACGAGACAACTTTTGAAAACAAAGCACAAGAGGAAAAAGTTGGCAAAACCAAATGCTATTTTCATGGGGGCTTTTCCAAGACCACCGCTTCTCTCTTTGCTGCACCTTTGACAAGACGACACAAATAATTTTGACTATAGCAAAGGTCCAAGCCATAGTTATGCAGAGTAGTCATCTTGCTTGCTTGCCTTGCTTTCTTATTTAGAAAAGGAAAAAGGAGTGTGTGATAGGCTGAAAATAGTAATTTTTCAAGTGGCTCCATGCAAGATGTATTTGAATACCAAACATGATGATCTGTAGATCTTGAACTGATGAAATATTTAGTAGTCCTTCGTGACGTTGATTCAAAAACTTTTTAAGACTGGGAAAGATGGTTATTACCAGAGCCCCACACAACACAAAGCAGAAGCCTCTGGTCCAGGGCTGCTTTGTGTCAGTTTTTTAACATCTGGTTGAACTACAGCATTTTCTGTTAGAACATGCTCAGTCTTCATTTAAAGTCCCTGGGTGATGGAGAATCCACTGTATATATAGATCTATTGTCGCAACGGTTCGTTACCTTTGCCATCAGAAGATGTGTGCATCATTTCTAGCCTGAATTGCTTGGATTCATCTTACCTAAATTTAGGTGTTTACGCTGTAGATGTCCACAGCTGAGCTGATCGTCTGAGAGTCCTTTCAGATTCAAAGGAGAGAAAAAGGCACTTGGTGGTGGGATCCATCTGCCCTATTTCAGCTGTTGGCTTTAGAATGAGAGGAATCTCACCCTACAGTCCATCGGCTGTGTTGGCTGGGTATCTATTGGTGATATAAGGGCCTGGAGTAACTAAACTGAGATGCAGTTTTCTGCACTTAGACGAATGTTACTTGACACATCTAAGTAACACCCGGCTGCTGTTAGCCCTTTCTCTACCTTCAGAAGTCTCAGCCCCCACACAGAAGGAGCAGCCGAGACTCAAGTCACTTTTTACTGTCTTGGGTAAATTGAAGGGATTGAGATTTCTAAGTCTTTTCTGGACTTGTTGTCACTGGAGTTTTTCCCTGAGCTCTTGCCAATATAGAAACAGCCTCTGTAAAGAGAAGGTTCCCAGATTGGTCCTGCTAGTGTGCAGGTAGGGCAATGCTCACTGTTGTACACACTGTCTAGGTCTTTTCCCCTTTTTACACACCCAGAGTTAATGTTTGCCTTCTGAGCATTACACTGCACTGGGAATTCATACTGCCTCCTCATCATTTGGGAAAGTTGTGATCACCTACGTCCCTTTCAGAAAAACATCCCTGATCTGTCAGCACAGCGTATACTGACCCTGCACTGAACTGGATTGTTCATGTGAGTCATAGTCAGCCACGCGCCCTTCGTTGGTCTCTGTAATTATCTGGTACTCTATCTCTTTTTCATCTGTTTATTTAGAGTTGTCAGCACATGCTACCTGGAATGATTTGGTTTTCATATTTTCTTGCATTCTTGCTAAACTCACCAAAAGCATGGACCCAAGGACACGTCCCATCTTCTGGAAGTATTCCTGGGGGATAAGAATTCTCCAGTTTAAATAAATTGCTGTGATGTATCATAAACTACTTCCCTAGTTTAATATGGGTTGTGCTGACTGCATGGATTTGGGTGCTATCACTGGTGATTGAACCACACAGCTCCTGGAGTCTAAGCATTTTACGGCAACAGCTACTCATGCCTTCCAGCTTTATGACTTCACTCTTGAACTGACAGATGACGCTTTCAAGATTCTTTTAATCCCACACCTTGATGTTATTTGTGCCCCCAACTTTTACCTCCTTCCTGGATGCTCTCAACCCTGCTGCTTCCATGATGTTGCTTGGGTCCAGTGTCAGGCTGACCAAGCTAGAGCTAATGCAGGGTCACGCACAGGTGCTGCAGAAGGCTAGGGGCAGCTCAGCTCCCTCCTACCATTCATTATGAACAAGCATGGAGCCCTCTGGGGCAAAGAAAAGAGCCCCATTCAGCAAAGCGCATAAGCCAAGGGAACCTTTAAATTATAGGACTCTGCAGGGGAGTTCATTGAGTGCAGGACTGAGTGTGTACAGGAATGGCAGGATTCATCTCACACAACTTTAGATGTCTCCAATGGTAGATGTCTATGGCTGGGCTGCACTCTTCCCTGGACAGTAAAAAAGTATCTCTATATGTGTATTTGAGATGTATTTTCAGAGCCCAAAAGTAAACTGTCAGCATACAAGCTTTAGTGTGTCTTTTTGTTGAGAAAAGAACGTAAGAGCAATTACAGGTCCATCTAGTCCTGTGTCTCTGGCAGCGGCTGGTGGTGCAATTCTAAGAAAGAATGTGAAAACGGAGCAATCGCAAATGGCAGTTCTCTGCAGTGTTTTCCCAGTAACCCCCACATGCAGCCCAGAGGCTTTCTGAGCTGGATTGGTTTCTAGGATCATAGTGGCAATGTGTGATACTTCGAAATTTATAAATTTCTCTCCCATGAACTTCTCAAATCTCTTCTTGCACCCCTAAAAAGATCTAGCATCCACAGTGTGCTGTGACAAGGAGGTCTGCAGCCCAACTCTGCACAGGGTGAAGAACTTTCTCCTGCTTGTTTTGAATATACCTCCTGCTTTTTCCATTTGATGCCCCCTAATTCTTATATTGGAAAAAACCATGATCAGTTCCTACTTGCCTTCTCCCTTTCATTTACATTTTACTGCTTCTGGACAAGGTCTGAAAGCCAGGCAGAGGAGAAAGAACTTGATTGTGAAATGGATTTGATAGCTCCACACCTTCTGCTAGCCTTGGAGGCCTCAGAGAGGTGACCAGCAGTTGAAGGATTAGTATACACCCTCCCCTGCCCACCACAACCTGTTCCCCTTGTGCAGACATTTTCTCTGGAGTGGGTGTAATATCTAATCACACTTCCACCAGGCCAGGTTGTTTTGACAGAAAGACTCGTATGAAGCAAGCAGCAAAAGCCATGCAGTGAGAAAAGAAAAAATGCTTTTCACGGTCCCCGCACTGAGTATCTGCTGTGCAACACACACACACACACACACACACTCTCAGCCACAGATCTTATCAGGCTGGACAGTTTCCACTGAGAGGTGTCTTGCTGTTCTCCTCTATCAGTGATGCGCATGCAGCAGTTGTGGAGTTTATAGACTACTTTACTTTGGTAAGTAATCTCCAGATCTCTGCACTGCAAAAGGTCATGAATTCCTGACTTCTTAATACGAAACACGGCTGCAAATGTTACTGTGCAAGCAGAGCAGAAAACTCCAGCGACTTTGGCACACTGCGCCAAATGGGGGAGCTGCAATGAGACCTGCTCTGGAACAATGGATGTCCTGGTGGCATCCAAGGTCACTTCCTCTCCAAGGATGGGACATGTAGACCAATCAAGAGAAATTCAGCTGCTCTAGCCTGGATGATTGTGAGGGCTCTTGGCTGTCTGTACACCGGAGTCATGACAAGTGACCAGTATGATCAATGCTAAGAAATAGGTACTGCAATCAGATTTAAGCCTACTGGAGTCTCCTCCATCTGTAGGCATTCCTGCCCAGGCATCATGGGCATTTGGGAATGGAGTTGGTGTTGCAGCATCCTAAAATGAAACAAAGAAATGCAGGGCTGGCAACTGGAAATCTCTGTGCCGCAACTCAGTTCTCAAAAATATTAATGTCTGCCTCCATTTTGTGTGGCTGGTTTGTTACATTAAGGCCTAATGGAGAGGAAAGCTGGGCCTATTTCTGAAACATCCTCCCCTCCGCTTTCTAAGGTCCCCAGCTTATGTCTCCCCCAGCAGCCAGATGCAGACAAAGCTCAGAGAAAGGACAACCACTTCAGCATCTGGGTTCTTCTTGTCTAGACAGGAGATGCTCAACATGTAGGTCTAGCTCCCTGTGCCTGTGGAAGAAGAGGGATGAGGATTTAAGGATGCCTGAGCATGGCTGTAGTCTCAGGCAGCCAGTCCCATGTGTCCTGGCTGGAAATACCAGCCCAACGTGTCGTCTCCCAGGCTGTAGCTCTTGTGGGAACCTCAAAATCACCAGCAAAAGAAACAAAAAAGAAACATCTAAACAGCCTTATTTTTAAAGCAAGGCAAAACGATCATCTCCTGTCCTGTTTGATGCTGACTTCCCAGCGACTGCTTCCTGCCCCTACACCGTGCATCCCCCTGCGGGCTGTCAGATCAGACTAGATGATGCTTAGAGGCAGGAGGGGAAGAAAAGAGAAACAAAGAATTTCACCGCCCAGCTTACGATATCCTCTCACCAGGGCTGGGGGTCGGTGTCAGGTACTGTGCCATTCCCGCAGGAACCAAACTGTCATCCCAGATAGGAAAAAAACCTTCGATGATGGCACAAGCCCATCGCCTCTGAGTTGGTGTTTGAATTACAGCACGAGTGGGGAGCTGGCAGAGAGCAGGGGGGAGCAGGGAGTGGCAGATAATTTATGGGTAAGGTCTTCAAAAGAGCTCTGTTCCCATTCGGGACAATGGAAGCTACTGGGGGCTTCGCATGCTCTTGCCAATCTGGTCACGTAAGCACAAACTCCCTGATTTGGTTTATGAAGAATACCCTTCAGTCTGACACTGACCTCTAAAACAAATAGAGTATTGCGGCGCTCTGATGCCCCATTCATCACTGGGTGACAATGGGAGCCAGGGCCCGTGAGCGAACAGCGTTTCATTCAGGAGAGGACTGAATTGCTCTGAAACACTCATCACAGCACCGCTGGTACCAGCTCTGTGCTGCTCCGCGGGCACGCTTCTGTGCCTGTCTGAGATGAAACCCCCTGGGAGGCCTCAGGATGCCACGGCACCTCGGGGGAATCCTGTTTCACAGCATGCGGTTGGGTTGAGCTGCAGGGTGGGACGGCCAGAGCAACCCGGGGAGAGCCAGGCGGTGGGAGAGGGATGAGGAGGTCCAGGCCACTGGATTGCCTGGAAGAAGTGTCCCACTTTGCAAGAGGTGTCTCCTCACTCTGGCTTGAGTGAAGGGGCAGTGCTGTCCTGGAGGGAAAAAGATGCCTGAGATACAGTTCCTCTCTGTGCACTGATGGAGGAGACCAAGAACTGGGAAGTGTAATACAGCTATGGTGAAGGGCGATGGAGAGACGGGGAGACAGGGATGAGCAGTGGTGGGGAGCTGGGCATGAGGCCTAGCTGGCCATGGTGTGCCATCACTAGAGGGCTAGGCATCTGCAAACAGACCATAACGGGGCGCTAGTAATGCTCTAGCTAACTTTGGTGGTTTCTCTGGGGCACTCATCAGCTCCAGGATGAGTTTTCTCCAACTATTTCTTCTGCCCACAGCTCTCTCTGTTGCTGTTCTTATGCATGAGGACAGAGGAGACGGCTGGTGGCAGGAGAAAAACACCATAGTAGGCTTCAGAGGAGGGTGCAGGGACTATTTGATGGCTCTCTATGGGGAACCAGACTAGAGGAAGGCTTTCTTCCCCCTCCCAAAGCCAGGCTGGGCTGAGCACTGAAGCATGAAGGTACATATGCTCACTTAGGGTTTTTTTCATTCACATTCTTCATCAATAGTTAATTCCTTCTGAATGGGCCTTGGACTATCTGGTGATTGCGTTTGCTGGTCACGTACCTAGATCACAAAAGCAATCACAGTTCTACATATGTTCCTCATAAGGACCTCTGCAAATGGCCAAAGTGAATATGCAGCGAGTCATTCCCATGTGTAGATATTAGTGTGAAGTGTGCAATTACAGAGATTCCTTGAGCAAATCGCCCATGTATGTACAGATGTGTACGTTCACACTTTTAACAAGCCCGGTCTTTCCTAGGCAGGCATCAGGCCTGAGAGAAATGCTCCCACACATTTTCGGAGGGTGTTGTTTCAGGGACTAATTCTGCCAAGGACTTGGCTCTCTGAGAAAGTGGTCTTGTGCTGGCGCCTGAAAGATTGTAATGTGCAACATTATCTTTCAACAGACATCTGTGTTAACAACTGAAATGAAATGATGGCACATTAAAAACTTTACAGCGCTGTTGCAAAACACTTGCCAAAAAAAAAAATCCTGAGCTGCTGCTGTAGGTTACTCTGACTTATGCCTGAAAATAGCATATCCAACATTACTTGGAAGCAGACACACGGTCGCTAGCAAATCTAATTATCTCCCGGAAAATAAAACACCAGTGCCTGTGTGAAAGGCTCAGGAGTGAGTGTAAGCATTGTCCCAGCATTTGGAGGAATAATACGTGGATTTGTGATTTCTGTAGGTCATGAAATCACAGTGCCCTTGCCAAGTGTGCAGTTGTCTGATCATGTGAAGATCACCCACCTAATGCTGGCTTGGCCTGTGAGGGATCTCAAATAAAGCAAGCAAGAGCGGCACTGTGAGAATTCATGTCTTGATTTCCCAGCTCACTGCTCAGAGAAGGACAGTGTTACGAGGGTGAAATGACTCAAGGTTACGTTTGTCCTCACCTAACACGAGTCATCTGGTTGATCATGGTTGTTTCAGCACCTTTGATACCGGTAGGTGAAACCTGCATCTTCTCCTCTGAGTTGTCCCCAGGAGGTGTCTGTCTCCAGGATGGCAGAGGGAGGCTGGGTGCCCAGCTCAGCTGGCTGGAGGGTAGGAGACAGGGCTACAGGACACCTGGGGATATCCTGCTGGGTCAGCTACATAGATGGAGCAGCATCACTGTGGCTGTTCAGGCAGCACAGCAAAGCCCGGATGGCAAGTGTTGAATTAGGGACCAAAGGCATGGCCTCTATTCTGGAGATCTCCTGCAAAGGGGAAGGACCGGGTGAGACTACTGCTGCGTGGCTGGTCTGCTGGGAACAAGCGTGACCTAGAGGTAGGGGGCTTTAGTCTCTGCAAAAAAAGTCTTCTCTGCAAGCCAAGAGGGCAATTTCTGCTTTAAAATCTGCTGTAAGAAGAAGTAATAGTCAGGGAGAGCCCAGAGGCTGTCTATCAGGGGTAAGAAGATACTATGCTATGCATCTGAACCACCTTACAGATCTCACTGTTTGTGAGGCAGAACTTGAGAGCCTTCATCCAGGGCTCAGCAGGTGGGGGATTCTCACTGGCATGCAAAAATAACATAATGACTCTTTGATAGTAAGAACATAAGAATAGCCATGCTGAGTCAGACGAAGTCCCATATTCTCTTCCCCACCCTGGCCATGTGTGGCTTGCCTAGGGAAGGGTTTAAAACAGGATTAACACACGTACTTGAGTGCTCACTAAAGCCCCAGGCACTTCTCTGAGAGGGATGTGGCTTCTTTATATTTACTAATCTTCATGGGATTTCTCTTCCATGAATTTGTCTAGTGTCTCCTGGATCTACCTGGATGCTCACGTACATTTTTAGCATCTACCCCTTCCTGTGGCAAGGAGTACCGCAGCTGGACTACCCATTGCAGGAAGACCCACCTCTGGTCTGTTCTGAACCTGGGTTCTCCTACGTTGATCTCCCCAAAGCTGCATGGCTGCCACAGGAATCTGTCTGGAGAGGGAAGGGCACCAGGTGAACCAGGGCAAATGTGCCCGTGCTTGAAAACATCAGTGGTTAATCATGCAGCAGGCATAACTACAGGATTTCCAGAAGAGCTTCCAGAAGGAGATTCAGCCCAGCTGAGATTTGCACTGCCTTCTGGGGATGGCTGTCGGCTCAAGCAGGAACATAAGGTGATGGTTATCTCAACAGGTCAGGTAACAGAAACTCAAATTTAGGTGGGCAGACCCAGTCCTTCATGTTCAGTTGTACCTATTGGTGTAGAGAACCTGAGCTGTGAATGAATACTCAGGCCTATGGGTATGTATACTGTGATGTGTCATTGTATAATAAATGTATGCAAAAAATGCAAACATTTGTATGAGTTTCTCTTTCAGCAGAGTTTACATGTGGGTCAGGTCTGGAGAAGCTGAAAGGAGACTGGCTGAATGTAGGCCACTGCCGAAATGAATATGAGGTATCCAGCACATATTCCAGCACATTGTGGGCTCTTTGAACTGATAAGCCTGCAGGGCAGAATGTAATCTTGGAAACTGTGCAGTAAATGGTGGAAAGAAGTTGCTTAAAATAAGTAAGTTGTGCCATTTGGAAAGCTCTAGAGTATGGGAACATCACAGGGAAAACCACAAAGGATGGGAGAATAGGACCAAGGATTTACAGGAGACCTGTGACTTTTTGGAGCAGCAGCTGGAGACCAGAGAGGATATGCAGAGCACCTGAAAGGACACTACCTGCCTATACATCAGCAGCTGAATCTGGCCACAACTATTACAGATGATACGAGTGGAAATCAGCTCAGAGGTTATACCATCTGCGTGATGTCTACATGCAAGTGGAGAACTAGGGCAGAAGTTTCCAGTGCCATTTGAAGTGCCTGATGACATCCCACCTGGATGGGATGAAATGGCATGGGATGCCTGCGTCTGGAAGCTGAAACTCACCTCATGTCAGAGGAGTCCAGACATGGCTCAGCTGACCAAAGCAAGGCATCTACCCTGGGGGACCTGAACAGCACTCTAACTTCTCAGCTATATTAACTGGCTCTTCTTCCACTACAAGGGGAATTTAGGTGCCAGATCACATGTAGACACTTAGATGTAGGTGCCTAAATTTAATCTATGACTATGTTAATCTCCAAGAATTGCTTTTGGTCTCAGCAGCAGGAAGAACGATGAGATGGACCTGCAGAGGTGGTCACAACATGCAGAGCTCACAGCTGGGGCAATGCTGCACCAGGGAGGACACGGTACCATGGGGAAGGGATTTTCATAGTGGGGCTAGTGAACAGTATGTGCTGAACAACTCACTCCCCTTGCAGGCATATCCCAAAGAGTTACAAACACAAACCACAGAGAAGGTCCCTAACTCACTTCATCCCTTCAAAATCTCATGCAAAAACCACACATTGTCCAACACCAGCCAAAATTCTATTTCCAGGATTATATACTCTCAGGATTTTTTCCCCACAATTATTTCTTGAGGATTTTGTGATAAACTGTGCTAAGAATAACCCTAGTGGGAAAGATGTGGTTTGGCTGAGTGAAACGGCAGCCCACTGTCTTTCGAAGCTTTGCTATCAACATCTGCAGCAACGAGATTTATTCTCTGAGCTCTTAATGTGTGAGAAGCCCCCAGTAAGGTGAGCATGGTTTGGTAATGTGGTGGAGGACAATATTGTCTCTGGGGGGAGTATTCAGCATTTTGTGCTTTTGCAAAATTCAAAGTACTGTCAAAGGCTCTCTGACTTGGGCCTAGAAGTTGCTGCAATCCGAACTATCAGCTCTGAGACTGCAAGTGTTGTGTTTGTTTGCTCTGTGCCATGTTCCATGCTCATTCTTAGGGTACGTTGCGTCCAGACCATATCCTGGCCTCTGATCTGTTTTATGTTAGCAGAGCCAAGCCTTCAAACTTAATCCCTTGATCAAACTTCTTGAGCCCTCCTATATTTTTGGCTTGTGCACCAAAGGCTCGGTTTAACCTTTTGCAATAACGAAACGCTCCCTGGGATAATGCCTGAAGTCTCTGCCTTGTTAGCAATTATTTAAATACTCTGTTATGAATAGGATCAAAGACTTCTCTTATTGAAACACTTCATTCCCAATGCCAGAAGTTGTGACCGCATGACAAATAGATTGCCTGTTCTCTTCTCACAAGTGTGCTCTAACCAGACAGGGCTGGGCAGCCTGTGGGATGGGGAGTTTAATTAATAACAATATTTAATTTCTACAGTGAGGCACATAGGAGAGGATGAATATTGCACCAGCTGCTGCGGCGCAGACGATGCGTCTGTCTCCAGTGGCCAGCCGAAAGCAGCTCGGCACGCATGAAGAATGGCTCCATCAGCAAAAAGCACGGCCGCGTGCACCGCGTCGTGCTGAAGTGCGAGCTCAATAGCACGCGTCTCCAAGAGCTGCCTGAAATATTTAGCCAGGCCAATTTTTTCTCAGTTACTGAGCAGCGTAAGTGTCATCGTTCCTCCAGCTGATAGTAGCTATGGAAACCGTGACATCACCACCAACATAGCGATACATAAAAATTCAAATGGCTGGGGACCGGTTGCTAGGAGAGCTCCGCTCGGGAAAGTCATCGGGCAGGCAGCCAAGGGACCGGAGTCTGCTGAACATGTTGTACTTCACCCTGGTGATTTTACTCTCCTCCCCCTATTTTCCCTTTCACATGCAAAGCTTCTCTCTCTTCCCCCTCCCCCCCCCCCCCCATATTCACCCTTAAATTATCTCAGAGATTTTGACAACGGGCTAATGAGCTGGTGTAGTAGCTGCATGTTACCACAATGTGTGCAAGGTCAGGAAAGAAAACCACATACTGTACTTACCGTCAAATAAAAGCCACCGTCACCCGCCTTTTTAGAACCTGAGTTATTATAAATGTGCATTTTGGATCACTTTTGGGCAAGGGTTTTCCACTAAGCTTTATGTATACACAAATTAGTGGAAAATCTCTGACCAAAATATCATCAGAAATGAAGGTAATCTGAACGAAGGACGAGGAGTAACCTCTGTAGTGGGTAAAACCTTGTATTCCAACCGGTCTGAATTTGGGAAGTGGAGTGTTTTCCAGCAGTCTGAGTCATACCTGGTTTCTGGAGAGCTGGCACTTCTCAGCTGGTGGTTTTGGACCACTGGTGGTCAAGGGAAACAAGTGAAGCAAGTTTTGTAGGACAAGGTGTTGTTTTTGATTAGATCAAAATTGTTTTATTAGACCAAAATAATTAAAATTCCACCAAGCAAGCAAACCCTTCCTCAGGCTCTGAGAGGATTTGGTGAAGCAGCTTGTTCGTTCCTTCCAGCATTGTTGGTTGGCTTAATGAGGGATCTTGCACACAGATACGGTCACATGCTGGTGCGTGCATCTCCCCTGGGTCTATCTGCACCAAACGCACAACTGACATGTGCATGCGTCTATGCAATAGATTCAGGGGTCCAGTTTTAAAGTTGTGCTTGTATGTACGTATAAATAGACATATCCATATATATATATTTATATAATATTTCTTTTCCCCAGACTGAAATGTAACTTGCAGAGGAAGTTGTCCAAGTAGATTTTCACACGACCACCCAAGTACTAACAAATGACGAGATCTTAATAAAGGCAATATTCATACTGAATAGTCCTGGCAACTGACCAAACAGTGAAGTGGTGTTGGGGAGCTTTGCCTAGGAATTACCCATCAAAATTATTTGGTAGAGGGTTTTTTCCAGAAACTGAGTGTGCAAAATTCTTAGAGTGTAATCAGAAACTGAGAAGGAAACAGAAAAAAAAAAAAGCCATTGAATAACTTATTATCAGAAACTCTCTGATTCTTGAGAAATGCATGTGCACTCAGCACACCCCAGCCACCTACATGAACCCAGACACAACCTGAAGATGCACATGTACATCAAATGAAAACAAAATTATTTTCATTTTTATGAACGAAGTTGTGACCTATTAAACAGCTAGTACGTTCCAGACACAGCTGCAATTTAACTTATTTGTGTTTATTAAATGTAAAGGATAATGTGTATTGCGCGCTGAGGTCTTCTTGACCAAGAGAGTAGAAGTTTGAGTTAGGAAGACATCTTCTGGTGTGGCAGGATGTTCACTGTAAGTGCAGCACACTGTTTAATGTGTATTTCACTTTCTTTCTTGTGCTGATATCCCCTCCAAGGAGCCTTCCTTGTCCCACCTGCAGCAGACCATGATTGCTCTGCCTTGGAGATCCATAGTTCACTGAACTGAGCTTTAGATCTCCTTTGAGTTGATATACCTCACTCACATTGACATCTAAACTCAAACAACTTCATTTGCTAAAAGCTGCTCCTCCAGGAACTGCACAGCATCATTATGATACTGGTTTAGTAACACATTTCTGGCTCAATATATCAACTATGGTGAAGGAAGAATAAGCATAAACAGGATCAGACCCCTGGTTGGAAAACATCTCATCAAAAGCTCCTCGAGTACTCAGCTGTGAGAGTGGGCTTGTCCAAGCTGGGTACTACCTGGAGAGACTTCCAGCAGTCAAGCCAGCTGAGTGTCATCCTGTGTCCTGGACTCAGCTCAGGCACTGCAACATACTGATTAATCTAGATGGATCAGGTCCCGGACCCATCTTGTTCTGTACTTAAAGAAACTCTACTAGGTTCCCCCACATAATGTGTGGTGGGTACATGAACTTCATCTCCACGTCCCTAAGTTGAGTGGCACTGAAGAACAAATGAAGGGCTTTATGTTCATGCCATTGCTGATTCCCGGGTCAATTGGTGCCTCTAGCAAAAGTATTTGAGTTGTGGATACTCTGATGCTCTTTCATCTGCGTGCTGTCACTTGAACTCATTTAATAAAAGCTGATTAGCACAAATGCTCCATGAACTTTTCCATCCATTAAAAAGACACTATTTTTGTTGGTATTCCAACTATTCTATTCATTTCCTGTGTACTTTGCATCATACTCCCCAAAACTGAATAGGATACTTAGTGATGAATCTGGAAAGAAGCAGGAAATCCAGGGTTGTCCTTGGGTTTAAATGAACATTCTCTTGCACAAACCGTGGCAGCAGTTGGTGGCACTTGGTGATTTTCCTCTCTAGGGTCTCCTGCAGGACCAAATTATGCAAAACAAGATGGAAGATTGTACATGTGTAAATGCAAACTTTGGACCACTTGATCAGGATAAAGACAGGAGTCATGGTGCATTCAAGGCAAATGTGAGCAAGTTTATGGATCCGAAACAGATATGAAATAAGAGACTTGGGCTTCTTGTGGACCATAGAGGCTTCTCCATCAATGCAATAGAGTGGAAAGTTGGTTTAAATTGCTTGCACTAAGAGGAAAACAGCGACAACGAAAAACAGAAATAGTTAGTCATCAGTGTGCTAACAGCACCTTTTCAGAAGAAGTACTTGGTATGAGAAGTACTTGTGTAACTGAGGTCAGTGCCATGAAACATGAAATGTGTCATGGAGGTTGCACCTCCCACACTATCTTTGCTGGGTGTGCTGTCCTTTTGAGATCAGAGTTGTGGAAGAAGGGAACTGGGTCTAGACTGACCATGGATATGCTGAGTAATGTCTTTGCTGGTAGTAGCCATTGGTTTTGTATTACCTTTTGGGAAGAAGGTGAGATAGACTTGGAGATCTGTGCTCTTCCAGTGCAGTCAGCAGAAGATTTGCCATCATCTTCCAGTGGAACAAAGAATAAAAAAATTAAAGCCCTGAGCTAGGGTGAAGACTTTCCACGGGCCTTCACAAACATCCCTCTGCTCAGTGTGGTGCTTGAGCATGGTCAGTCTAACAACTTTTTTTCTTCCTCTTACTTAATTTGATGATGGCAATGGTAACTCTCTTCCATTTTGTCTGAGGGTATGTGTATTTTTATGGGATCAAGCTATTGTTTTCCTAGCTTACCTTTAGGGGATGCGAAATACTTTGGACAAGCTGCTACATATTTCACTGTCATTTTAGCGTAATGTGCAAAGATTTCTCTTTAGTTATCCTGATGCAAAACCAAAAAAAAAAGTTAACCAACAGCCTCTTTTAATAAATATAGCCATAGCAGGATTTGAACTTGCCTCCCCTAAAATAAGGTAGGCATTTTACTATCCATTAGGATACAAGATCTTTGGCTATCTTCCATGGGAATTTAAAGGCGTTAAATTAGCTGCAGGAGGGTTTCACTATTGTTCCCTAAATGTAATGGGAGCGGATTTAAATTTACAAGGGGAAAAAGCTAATAATTAAAAATTGAACATAAGGGCTATAAAGTACAAAATGGGTTCCCTCGGATTGGCATACAAAACTTCATGAAAAGTGGAGCTCCTGCTGTGTTATGCTTTTGTAGAATGACTAAAAAAAGGCTGTTTAAAGGTGATTTTTGTTACAAATTAATTGCTTGTGGCTTCCATGGATCTTACAGCCTATAAAGATGGCCCCATTGTTTTTTCCATTGATTAGTTCATTAAGGGTTTTTCCCCCCTTCTTGTTGTTACCAAAATCACAAAAAGTAAATAGAAGTGTTGGTGAGGATGTTGTGAGAGCTGCTAATGCCCCAGATCTGTCAGACCTTAAGCACTTAGGGTACAAATCACAGCTGTCTCCAGTTCCTGCCCAGATTTCATGCATTTGCCCTTTTTACAACCTGGCAGAGGATGAAGAACTACCAGGGGAGCTCATCCTCGCTAGCCTTCTCCACCAGAAAGTCCAAAGAGCCAAGTGATGTGAAATCCCAGCAATCCCAGCTGCCCGTGTAGAAATGCCACAGTGCCCCAGTACCCCCTTACTGGAACAAGGGTCAAGCAAAACCCTTGTTCTTGGTGTGTTTCTCCTGCAATGGGATTTTCCTTTCTGAATTGTAGCCTGTTCACCCCAGAAAGCTCCCTTCCTAGAAGCACCTGCCGCTCCCATCTTTTTCATCTGTGCAGTCTCATTCATCTCCTCATTCCCTTTTTCTGCAAGCCATCAGTTTGTTATCGTTCTTATTATTTTTAACTTCTGATCACTACACAACCCCTTCTGCATTTTCTCTGACTCTTGCCACTTTTGTCAAATAAGCAGTTGAATTATGCTGTTTCTTTCCCTATTTCTCCTTTTTCACTGATTTTGTTTCATTCCTCTCAACTTTTCTCTGCTCAGACTGAATTTCCTCTTACCTTTTCACTCCTAGTCTATTTTCAACCAGGTAATATAAACTCCAGGTCTCCTAGGACAGCTAACCTGGTATGAAGAACATCACACTACTCTGTTGGTGAGAGGATTGTGAAGTGCCTATGGGGAAAAGAAAGTCATCCAGGCAGACACTGTTGTGGCTTTAATAGCGCTTCATCCACAGGAAAATTTTTAAAGGGGATAGTAATTTTAAGCCTATAGGAAAGCAGAAAATGGGATACAAAGCAGGGTGGGGTTACCAAGGGTAATCCCCAGAGCTTACTTGCATAAGATAAGGGTGTTTATAGAAAGGTTGTGCATTGGAGCTAATCCCTTTGGGTGCAAATGTATTTGCTGATCTGAAGGACACCATGAGACACCGGCGTTAGTCAGGTCACTCATGGCTAGTATTGGGCTAGGTCTCCTACTGATCCCATAACAAAGGGGGGCTGAGTAAGGAACGGGGAGCTTTTTGCTCAGCATATGTGAAATCTTTGTTCCACTACTTTGGCAGGGACACTGTTTCATCTTGTTTAGCACTCCTCTGCAAATGAGTTGTTTAAGAATACGGGTTTCCCTTCTTCTTTTGGAGAAGGACAACAAAAAATTGAAAGATTTTCAGTTTCAGATTAAATTCCAAGAGGAGGAGAGAAGCGATGGAAATCTGTTATTTACTGTTACATTGCTGCTATATATCAACATATATGACTAAGTGGCACAATCTAGGCTCAAACTTTCATTACCAAGAATAGGTCATTTCTGAACACAGCAGAAAGTTTCAACCAGACCTCTTGGTCTCTGGCACAAGGACTTGGAGTTTGCAGAGAGTAAGGACTGCGAAGCTGGTGCAATTCTCAAACAAAACTTCTGGCAGTTTGCACGGCTGGAGGTGTGTTTTGCAACAGACTCTTTGTTCATTAGAGATCAGCTTCTACCATTTGCTCCCCTAGCACATTAATCATTAGCTGCAGATGGGTGGAGGGGAAGCGATATGTGTTCAGGTTTTAGCAGAACTTTTAAGTGTTGAAATTGTTGGTCAGTTAAGAGATGACAAAAGATCAGATTAAAGGCTGTATTCGAAACATTTTCAATGGCACTGCAGTTCAAAAGAGCAATTCAGACTGCCTGCTAGTGCAGGCAGGCCAGGAGAGATCCTCTAATTCACTATTCAACAACAACTGTTTTTTTTCATTACCGGGTGGGGATTGAGGATCTGGTGGCTCAAGGTTGTAGAAAGTCTCAGTTTCTCACTGATTTCTTGAATTCTGGTTGCATACTCTGAGCATTAGTGTCTCGAGGTCATCTTCACCTGGGCTGTCTACCTTGTGAGATGAGCAAAGTGGTAGAATAGTCAGTTTGATCCAGAGCAAGACAACTTCAACCTGGAAAGACAGTAGACCCAGACATTGTTCTGGTGTCTCCCATGGGCTCTTTGGGTTCCCATTTCTCCTCCCTGTCTCCAGTTTCCTCACATGCAGTGAAAAGGCAATGCTCCAAAGCTATTTCCCCATGTAACAGGGACACAGGGAAGAAAGTCACCCAACAGCCCTTTTGACGTCACACAGGTGCCATATCATGTCACCAGCAGCAGATGGGCTGACACAGTGAAGCTGAAAACTTGCATTCAAACCATTCATTCCCAACACATTGGACTTTTCCAAATGCACGTTGCTGGTGTGAGACTCAGCGAAGGCAGCGGTTCTTGGACAGAAAGCCTGGGATGATTTCACTTTGCAAAGTGTTTCAGTCAGCAGCCAACAAGACTCTTACTGAGTATTCAGCATTTTATTTTTTATACAGAAATAAATGGCAAAATTCCCATGATCTTCAAAGGGAGAGTACAGCCCTGAGTCCGTATGTGATGCATTACTATTAGATGGAAATACTTGCTGGGCTCTGCTATTGGTGAGATTCAGAGTTTTATTTTTAACCGCTGTATTTTATTTTATTTTATTTTGGTGCTGCAAATAAACTTTTCAGTATATTCAAGGAAAGAAATAAAATCTGGTCCAGGGCAGTTTAGTCTATGCTCTTTCCATAGTATGAAAATCCAGAGATTTTGATCAAACTTGGGAAAGGAGGGGTGGTGGTGAACTCAGCTCTACTTTGCAGCGCTGATCCCAATTTCAAACATAATCACCTCCAAATGTTGCAGATTGAATCTCTGCTGAAATGGAGAATTGGGTTTGTTGGGGAAGAAGCAGGCCAGAAAAAATAGTTGACATGATCAGGTGAAGCTGTGCTGGGAGGAAGGGGAGGCAATTGCAGTGCTCTCTGGCATGGCTGCAGCTGCAGGCGACGTGGGAAGGGGTTGATTGAGCAGCAATTTGCACAGGCCATGGCTGAATCCAGCCCTCGTGAAACCACCATGCCGTGACTGCCAGGCTGCCTTAAGCCCCGCGTGTAAGCGTGGGACCCATGGATGCTCCTGGAGCCGGCAGCTGCATCCATAGCTGGCTGCTTTCCCCCAGGGCCCTCCTCACCTGTGCACATACTTCATTGCAAACGCAAACTGCAGACCAGGATCCTCAAAGGGGTTGCCAGCAACTGTGGGCTGATTTATGAGTTGCTGTCAGATGCGATACGATAGAAGGAGGTTTGCGGGCTTCCCAGGGAGACCAGGTGGTTCTGAAGAAACCTCTCTAGGTCAGGGCTGTTGGTGGTAAGTGCCCTTGGCTAGTTACGGCTTGGAAAATTGTACTTTCTGCAGCTGAACATCTGAAGGAACCTGAGACCAGGAGGAAATGGATGGGCGGTGATTCTTCATGACCCCGTCTCTTGCAGACAGGAGCTGGATTGCTGCGGGCAAGTTATTCCCTAATTGAGCATTACCGGCATTAGTGCTGTAGCTGACCCAGCAGGCCCAGTTAGGGGCCATGACCATGTTCAACCACATGAACCAAAACCAAAGTAATCACGTGCATTTTGAGAGACGGTGGTAAATACAGCGAGCAGATGTGAGGATGAAGGTGAAGGGAAAAGCTGTGATAGAGCCTCTCTCTTTCCTCTGAAGCACCTGCTTGTGGTCACAGCTGTAAGTGGAGTGCTTGACCTGGGGTCTGCTCTAATATAGTGGTTTTTTTGTGCCTGGCCCAAGATCAGCCAGCTTCCCTGGGTCAGCAGTCGGCAGTAGAATGTGCAGTGCACTGAGCAGAGGGAGAGGCAGAAGCCCCACGTGTGGCTCTCCACTTATCTCATTTGAGAGCAGTATAGATGCCCGGAGTGAGATAAATAAATCCTCCCCCCTTGTCCATGAATACGTCTCCAGGGGTCAATGCCAGAATTACAGTTTCTCAGCATCTCTGCTGAAAAGCTCCAGACTAGCTTTGCAAGCGGGGTGGGCAGATGGCATCCAGCTGAAGGACTCCATGGCACCATTTGTCATGATGAAGAGCCACCAGGCTAGAAGCAACCTTCTTGGCTCGTTGCAGCCCTGATATTGCAAGTGGCAAGCCCATATGCTGTCTCCCACAACCTGTGAGTCTGTTCACAACTCTTCAGGAGCTATGCTGAGATGCTATGAGAGCTCCTTATGTATACCGTGTGGCTTATAAGCTTCTGCATTTGTCACTCCACGTGTGTGTCTCATGCCAGGTTTCAAGTCTGTGATAGGTCTCTCTGGTTGCCCAGCAAGTTCAGGATCCTTCTTAGCCAAAACTCTCTCCCTCAGGTTTGATCATATTTTCCATTCTGGTTTTGGTGGGAATCCAGCTTTCAGACAACCTTTTATAAAACTGCCTTTTTCTTGGTCTCCCTCTCTCCCTCTTTCTTTACATTTTAATTTGAACAGGCCTAGACCTTCCACACACTGACCCAGGCGCTGATATGGATCCAGATGGTTGCACTGGGATCTGACCTACAGCAGGCAAACACCGAGCCCAGGGCATGCAGAAATGTTCCCAGAGCAGAAATCCTAGGACGAAATGTTCTATGCAGTTTGCCCAGAAGTGGGAGTTTTCCTCCCAGGAAAACTTTTCCTCCAGGGGCTCAGGCTGCTAGAAAGGGAGAGTACTTTTTGCTAGAAGTGTATCTGTGCATCCATGTATCTGTATCTGTGCAGAAATGCCAGCCATGCAAAAAATAAAATATTCGCCAAAAAATGAAGTATTCTCCAAAAAATGAAGTATTCGCCAAAAATCTATCCCAGCCAACTTTGCCATTTTGCACTGCCCAACTCTGCTTTGTGTAAAGGCCACAGGGACCCTGCTGAGTAAGGGAATGGGTGCTAGCATGGCTACATCCTCCTGCACTCATGCTGGAGGATTGCTCGCTTACAAGGAGACAGAGGGGTATTGTTCACATCGAATTGCTGAATGACACCACTGGCAATGGAGGGCAGGGGGCTGAGCTGTGCCAGCCCACAAGCAAACCCGAACGGCCGGCTGCCCCTGGCCCTGGCACTGCCAGGAGAGGAGATGCTGCTCTGCCACGCCATTGCCCGAGCAAGCAAGGCTTGTTGTCAACGATGGATGCTGGCACGTTCCCCTGCTGTGTCCCTCGGAGAGGGTGAAGGGGACTCGGCTGGCTGAGCCATCCCTCCTGGCCTCACGTGGAGCGAGGGGTGGCTGTGGTGGGTCCCCCGTGGCGTCCCTGCAGCTGGCAGGGCTGGCTGCCACCATCTCGCCGCTAATAGGATCAGGGCTCAGGGAGGGACCCAGGGTGGCCGCTTGATGTCGGCCCCGTGTTTCTCCACCTGAGGAAGAGTCAGCTCATTGCAGGGCATGTGAGAGAGAAACCCGAGCTGCCATGGAGCTGGATGCTACGCAGCAGGGGAGGGCGAGCAGCCAGGCTTCCCCTGGGTCCTAGCCGCCTTTTGCCGCAGGGTTGGCCTCTGGAGCTACTCCACGCCATCCCTAAGTAGAAATCCCTCCTCAAAGAGGTTTGCAGGGGGGCTGTGAGTTAAACGCGACTCCTCCTTGGCCCCCTGCCCACCGCTGAGTTCAGGCTATGAGTCAGGGAGCAGGGGAAGGAAGCCAGGGGATGCAGTCATGCTACGGGGGAGATTTGCATGCCAGATCCTTCCTCACATGTGAGTGGTGGTTGGAGGTGGCTTTTATAGGTGGAAATGCCCTCACCGAATGTCGCTGCTGGGCCCTGCTGTACTAGAGACTTGGGAGTCGCTGCAAGGTGGGGGCTCCGGGCAAGGGATCCCAACACTGAGCTTGGCTTTGAACTGCAGAAAACCTCCATCCCTCACTGTGATTGGGAGCACCTTGCCTTCTCTGGGATGCTAAAGATAGCTCATGTGCCCTTACATCAGCTGGCCAGCGTCATCTGGTCCTACCAAGGGGACACATAGAACTGCTGGACCTGCCAAGCCCTTGGCTCACCTCAGTAACCACTCTCCACATGACACCTTTGGAAAGAAGAAGGAGGTGTTTCAAGCCACTTACACATTTCCCTGGGCCTGGCTGTGAAAAACCAGCCCTTGGCTGCTCTGCATGGGACCAGCTGGATATCCTGAGGGAAGCTGGGAGTCCAGGTCTTGCAGCAGATGCCTATCTGTGCCCTTACTCCTGGGGCTGCTAGGTAATGGGGAAAGGACTAGATAGCTGTGTGGGGCAGCACCCTTTCCAGAGCTAATTAAGTGACTTCATTTTCTTGGGGACAGATTTTTAGTAGGGCCTGTAGTGATAGGACAAGTGGTCATGGTTTTAAACTAAAAGAAGGTAGATTCAGACTGGATATAATGAAGAAATTTTTTACCATGAGGGTGGTGAAACACTGGAACAGGCTGCCCAGAGAGATGGTGGATGCTCCATCCCTGGAAACATTCCAGGTCAGGTTGGACGGGGCTTTGAGCAACCTGATCTAGTTGAAGATGTCCCTGCTCATTGCAGGGGGGTTGGACTAGATGACCTTCAGAGGTCCCTTCCAACCCAAACCATTCTATGATCCTATGATTCTATGAAGTGCATCTTGGCCTGCTTTGTGTAAACCAGGGCAGAGTACCTGAGTGCAAAGGCGGGGACCAAGAGGTGGAGACCCACCTACTGCAAAGTGGGAGGCAATGCAGAGCTGCTCCCGGCATGGGCAGGGAGCTCGGTTCTGCAGTAGCTTTGGGACTGACCCACACAGGGTGCTGTGCAGGCACGAATTGGATCCAAGCGGGGCTTGACAACAAGCTACAGATCAAACACATACATCTGGGGCATGGAGCTGCTCTAAGACTCACCACCTTTGCCTTATTTAATAATCCCCAAACTGGGACACTCCACAGTCCTGACCCCCTTCAGGATGCTCCATTTAGAGAGAATACTGCATCCCTCTCCCGAAATCACATAAAACCCAGAAACCAGGGATGCTGGCATCTGCTTGGATAATTTGGCTGACTGAGCATGACTTTGATTCATTCATTTTTTGAGAGGGAAATATCTGTCTCAACTGGAGACTAATTCCCTCCCTCTCCTGAGATTGTCTTTAATAGCTAAATCTCAGCTCTCTCGCTTGCTCTCATACCTCTGGAAACAATTGAATCAATTCCTTGCTTATAAAATGCCTGTGTTTGTGTACAGTTGACAAAATAAAACCTGCCTTCTATTTTCCTGCCAGATCTCAACAGCATTAGTCTTTGAGGAAAATTTTCACTTTATTTTGTATGTGTTTCTCACTCTCCAGCTACAGGAAACATGCACCTTTAGGGAAATGGGAAATGAAGTCCAGAGCGAGATACACTACTCACATTAAGGAATTCAGGTCCTGACCTAAATCCATTTTTCATCCAGTCCTGAATCCAAATATACCTGATTTTCAGAAGCTGATAGCTGGAGCTAGACTTGAAACACATGACACAGACATCTCTGTCACAGATACAGGGCCTAAAGATCTGCCTTAATAGCTGTTTTTCAGGTGTCTGCTGACCCCCACATCCCTCTAGCTGAGATTCATTTTCTCTGACTGTCGCGAATGAGTGGAATGCACCTCACTCAAAAGAGAGAAGCAGTAATATGTTTTATTGAGGCAGAATAATAATTTGACAGGGTTCAATAAATTCAATGGAATTTAACAAAGTTTAACAGTGGTTTACCAAGGTTCAATAAGTTTGATGGCAAGGTTCACTTTATTAATTACTGCACGGAAGAAACATACAAAGGAAAATTGACTTAGAATTGAGTTAGAATGATTCACACAGAGACCAGAGATGAAAAGGATAAGGAAGACCCTCCCATTGAGTTATGAGGTTCAGGGTGGACCCCCTTGCTTTCTAAACTCCTAATGGAGCTTAGGTGTGGCTAGGTCCAATCTTAGTCTCAGACTTGGACAATGGTTTATGTCTAATGGAATTATCTATACAAAGTTTATAGTAATTAATATTCAATAGCTACATGGATTAGTAATGTTTCATTAGTATTAATTCAGCATGATATCAGTCACTTACCAAAGATCTGCCATTGGTAAAAGGTCTCTCTGCCTCGAGGGGCAACCCTGAGAGGGGTCCTAGCTCAAGGGGAGATCACCGCCATGCAGCCACGCTGCCTGGCAGGGAGAGCTCAAAGGCGGCTCACCTAGGCTGTCATATTTATGGGATAAAGTGGTTGGCTTGTAATCAAATTACATGCGATGGGAAAGGTATGCAGGAGACTCCTTGTACCCACAACTTTCTTTGTTCCTTGACAAATGAGTCTTGGAAAAGCCACCCGCTATTCATGTGTTAATCGCATGATCAGTGTTCCAAGCTCATATGCATCGATGCTCACTGTGTCACTCTACTCCTTTGTGGGTTTTTAGAGAACAGATTGAAACTAGAGGAGTTCTTGGCCCAGCTATGGCTCAGGTCTTTACCTCCTTTGAAGCCTGTACCAAACTACTGCTAGTTTGGTTAAGGGGTCGAGTGCATCAGTCATGCTGACCTTAGCCATCTGATGGTGCGGGGGATCCACGCTCTTTCAGACTGAGCAGCAGGATGGCATGAAACAATCTCTCCTTGCAGGAAGGGTTCCTCTGATCTATTTTGGACGTCTACTTTGGGTGAGAAGAATCGCATCAGGACCTCACAAACCTTTAAGGGGACCTGGGGGTAACTTGCTTTCATGAAGATATTTACCTTTGGGCCAAAATTGCCATGACTTGGTGCTGGAAAAGCACTGCACTGCTATATCTGATATGCACATGTGAGAGGGGGCAGCCGGGGCTCACCATGGACAGGGTATGCGAGGAGGACCTGGGATGCTCTGTGTGAAGGACGCAAAAGTTGTGCCTCTGTGTGGCATTTCAGATCTGCCTCTCTGCTCCAGAGAGTTTCAGACTTATATTGAGACCAAGAAATGAAAAAAGTACTGATATTTGTCCAATGTAAAAGTAACACCATGTGATTTAATCAGTTCATCTCCATGTTCCAATGTCAGGCTGGCAAAACATCCCAGCTTCTCCCAGACCCAGTACAGTCATCCTGGGCAAACACAGCTCAGCACTAGCACGAGTTTTGGCTCTCCCATTCAACCTTTGGCCCTCAACCTTGTCATGCTTTGCTGCTGCCAGCAACGTTCCCAGGGTTCAGGGCAAGTCGTTGCCTGTGCTTCACACGCGGGTCCCTGAGGCTTTGCTGCCACCAGAGACCCACCTAGCAAGGCCATTCTGTCCCAGTCCCGCCTAGAAAGAAGCAGGGATTTTGAAAAGAAAAATGAGTGCATACACAGAGCCATTCTGGCACAACCATCATGCCTTTAATTCATATCCTCCATTTGTTTGAAATACCAACCTCATGTAGACAAGCTGTAAATTCAGTTCTGCCAAAAAATCAAGTTAATCCCTGCATTTCTTAATGCTCACCAGACAGAGTTTGCTCCTGGCTTTCTGGCTCTGAGAAGGAACCTCTACTAGATTTTCTGTACCTTGAGTTACCTGATAGCCAGTCACATCAGGGTACTTCTTCTGTGAAAATAAATTTAAAAAAATATTTCCCATGCCAGGATCTAGGCTGCAGAGAGAAGTCTAGGACAGTTTTTATTAATTGATGGGTTTTGACTGCCTGGGGAGGTTGTGAAACACGTCAAATAGGTGGTCGTGGGTTAGAAGAAACGGTGTTATCCAGCAGCAGCACTGTTCCTCCTGCATGGGAAATGAGAAGGACCTCAGTTACTGGTTGCAAGAGGTCACACTAGCCAGGGAGCCACTAAATGTCTTTAATTGCTTTCAGCACTCAGTCCCTGCGCCGTGGGTGCATCTTTTACCTCTGCAGCCAGTAACCACGAGCACATCTTGCTCCTTGCCTGGAGGGACTGAGCTGCTGCTGTATAGACTGGCTGGAAACCGGTCCCAGTGTGAGGGAGTTTGAAAAGTGCCAGTACATTTAAAAAAAATGCTGTGAAAAGGAGCCTTATCTTCAGGCTGATATAATGCATAGCTATTTTTACCTCAGCATGCCTAATTTTTATGTGTAATCTAAGGTAAACACACCGCAAAGGGAAGGTAGTGCGGTTTTAGTCAGCAATAAACTTTGCAAAGCCAGCTCCAAGGAGGGGATAATCTTTCCCTTGTCTAGTTTGTTTAGAAAGAAAATTAAACTTGCTTGTTCTCATTGTGCGATGACCCATTGTATGCACGTTGGTTCTCAGTGGTACAAAGTACAGCTTTTTCTGCAGTGCAGATCAGTCTATAAACATTCACTTGCTTTTGCTACTTTCTTGACTTTAAGTGATTAAAAGAAAAAAACAACCTATCTTTGCCAAAAGAGCATTTTCAGCTGAGGTTTGCTGCGAATGAAATGAGAAGTTGAGCTCTGTATTGCAGTGAAAGAGGAGACTTTATTTCTATTTCTTGTGAACATTCGTGGTACAACCTGTGCAGAAGAATATTTTCTGCTACATCTCACAGTCAGGGACTCTGTGGTTTGTTTTGCAATCAGCAAAGCAGTGCAGCCCCCTCCCTGTATTTGCAGGGGGAGATGTGGTTTCTACGAGGCAGGTGGGCAAATTAAAAATGTTCAGGACTGAGCCAGGCGTGCAGCCTTGTAAAACCTGTTGCTTAAAGGTGTTTCTGGTCTAGAGACCAATAATAAAAAAGAAAAACTGACTGTGCTTATGACTAATTCATTGGGTTGATACAGAGTAAAGTGATGATGTAGTTACAAGTACTATCTCTAACAGATGGTTAAAACCATATCAGTGGGAACGTTTATAGGTGGCTATATCTATTGTCTGATTAACCATTTATGAAAACACATAATAATAACATGATAATCCTTTACCACTTATTAAAAGTCCTGTGGTGTGAACTATTCCTGGAAAAAGACATCTCACCTTTCATTAAAGAATAAGATGGTGGGATATTTTTGGCCTTTTCCCTTGCAAGGGTGGTCTGAATGGTACAAACCACACTGATGGAGGGGAGAAGATGACACACGTGAGCTCTCTGCAAGCAGAGGCTGGTAGGACCCAAGTGACACAGCCATCCTTTTTCCTGCCCTGTCGACTCTTGTCCTCCCAAAACTTAATAGAAAGCAAGGCACTGAGGTTTTGGGGTCTACCCTCAGCAGCCACTTAGTCATGATTTTTGAGCCAAACCAGTGAGATGTGATCACAGAAGTATGTAGGGTGAGGTGAAAGGACTCATGAGGGGAACCTGTCTGGCACCTTCAATGCATCTGCTTAGAGCTATTCTCATGGGAAAAGCTCATCAGAGCTGAATCCACTGTGCCAACATGCTTCCTTGCGAGATTTGCAGGGGCTCCAGACCCTGATGACACCCCCACAAGGCTGTTTCTTCTTACAGTGTTTCAGCTTCTCCTGACTGGAAGATATCATGGAAAGGAGAGGAAAAAAAAAATAAAAGCCACAGGCAAATATTTCCTTTTTAAGAACCGATTCCACATATGTAGGGTACTCTGGGGCTGTGGGGGTGGAATACGTTTTCCCCTCTTGGTTTTTCCTCATCCCTAACCTCTCGGTCCTCTTCAACATTTCCTTTCTCTCCATGGTTACTCTACACAAACAATTTCCCTGCAAAATGCAAACCTGCCATAAATACGCACTGCAGATGCAACGTATTACTCACCCGCGGGGTGACTCATCTGGAGCAAGCTGGTGAAGAGCCGTACTGGGGCCTGTGAGTCAGCAAGGCCGGTTTGCTTTTGAGCTCAGACTTACAGGGAGTAGAAGCACATCTCAGTGCCTTTTGTGGCAACCCAGGGAGCCCTGCACGGGTGGCCCTGATGGCTCATTCAGGAGATTACTGGAAATCGGGGGAGGAAAGGCTTCGGTTGGTTTTCCTGTTGTCACTGGCAGAAGGAGAGGGTTTGTGTAATGAGAGGGTGGCCACTGTGATCTGACGTGGGATTCGAGCCTGAGCCCTCCCATGGTGAGTGCCCAACCCTCAGTCACTGGAAGCCAAGAAGATGTTAGCACCTGAAGGAGGGCAGGCACAGCAGTCTGCAGGTAGCAGAGGGAAAGCCATGCAGGCACTGTCTCTTTTTTTTAGGGCAGAAAGCAAGCTGAGTCCATAAACCACGAATTTTCTTGTGGTGCTGACCCTAACTCAGCCACAGCTCAAATGTGTCCTGAGTCTGTATGGTCTCAGCATCCTCAGGTTGCTCAGAAGTATCCTCTATTTACCTATTTCTGTGGTCTGTTTATTCCGAGACATTAGATCACTGTTCACAAGAATTCAGGGTGCCTGACCCAAAATAATTAGGTTTTCATGGTGACAGATTAAAGCAAATTTTGCTTAACAATATAATCAGTCACTACAATGGGCAAACAAAGGATAAAGCAAGGCAGATATGGCATGAGAAAGTTATGTGTAGAACTGATAGGAACCATGTGCGAATGTGAATGTGGAATAGAAAGAATCGCAAATGTAAAATGAGGAAAGGGAAGTGTTGTGTTCTTTTGTTTGGTTTTGGGGTTTTTTTGTTTTGTTTTTTTTTTTTTTTTTAAAGGATAATAGGGAAATTGACTACTAAGGCAGAAATTTGGTGTAAGTGTGACTAAATTTCATGCAAGACTGGGGCATCTGCAGGTGGAGGTGAATGCCAGCTTAGGGACAGGAATGCAATTGGGGCACCAGATCCCTCTTTTATTTTCTTAAGAAATAATTTAAAATATCCTCATCTAGCTGAAGCAGATGGCTACAATCACACCATTTGATCTTAATCTGAATAAGGAAAAATTTGTTTCTTGGCTTCATGACACTCAAGCTGTTTCTCTTAGCCTTTTCCCCAGGAAAAGCCATAATACTTCACACCTTTGATATTCTCAGGTTCTTTACCTACTGGCCAGACTGATTTATGCTAAATTTCCCTAAGCTGTCCGTAACAGTTCAGATATGCTAATCTACCACTTATATTCTGCGCTATCTCCAATGGTTATCATATATTGTTTCATAGATGATACTGTGCTAAGTGATATATTGAGGCCTCCTGAAAGATTTAGGCTTAAACAGGGTGTCTAAAGGGTGTAAAGCCCTTTTGGGAAATCATTGGTAGATTGGTCTGGTTATGCCAGGTGCAACTTGTGCTCAGTCCACTCTTTCTGCTGAGCAAGGCTGGGCCAGTGCTGCGATGCCCAGCATGGTTGGGCTGGCTTGCATTCAGAGAGCCCTGGAGCTCAGGTTTACCTTCATCCAGGCTTTTCTGTTGCCAAAGTGGTTGGTTTGCAGAATGACCTTAAGATCCAGGATTAGCTGGGGGCATAGCCCCAAACCCCAGAGGCTGCATCGTCTGAGGGAGCATTCACCCCAGCACCCTGCAGTCAGGAGGCCATGAGGTACTTCTGGGTTATGGTACCGTGGTATCTCCTACTCCTGGCCACAGCACTCAGCATTGTTGCCTCCTTTTCAGTGAAGAACTGTTTCCAAATCTACATTGTCAGGCTCCAAAAAGGGTTGGCTCACAGCCTGTTGTATAGAGGAGATAAAGTTAGATGATCCCTTACGCGCCGTGAAATGCTCCATGAAACTTTGTAGGGGATAGAATATGAACCTCCTTTAAATAGACTCCCTGTGACTGCCTGGGGCCTGCGTTTCTCATTAAGATTGCTTTTGTTTTTGATGAGCAAGGGATTCTTGGAGAGTGTCGCTCCTCTTCTCTCTTGTACTTAAATCCCTCCTTCACTTCTCCACTGTGTTTTGACTGTTGTGATGACACCTTTGTGGGGCTCTTGCTAACCACCACCCTCAGAGCAGCTGGTTTGGTTCCCAGACCAACTGCACCTTGCTGGGTTCCCCCCTTTAGTGCCTGGGCTCATCTCCACATTGGCAGGAGATGGTGCCTTCACACAAACCCACTCTGAGCCAAAGGAATGGCTCTCTGGATGCAGAGGCAGAAGCATGAAGACATTTGTCAGGCTTCTTGCAGCGGGGAGGGAAAAAACCATCAGCTGCTGCCAAAGCCTATATGGTGCAGGAGAGCATGGGTTTGTTTTTGTGGTGCTTTCCAGAGGGCAATTAGCAGTCTGAGGAGATGTTAAATGGACTTGGGTGGAAAGGGAAGGCCTGATGCATGAAAAGAGCAGGGATGAGAAGAGGAAAAGCTCTCCTGGTGGAAGTGGGAAGGGTGCAGGCATCCTTCAGACCACTTGTCAGCCTGGGAGCCATGGACTGCTTCCAAGAGGTCCAAGAGTGGTAGCTAAGAAATGCACATTAGTAGGCTTTATTTTGCTTTGCGGGAGTCTGCTGCACAGCTGGAAAATGTAATTAGGTCCTTGTGCTGTAAAATGGGCTGCACACATGCTGCTCCAGGCTGAGATTAGAAAGGGAATCTGGGAACAGGTTAGGCACAGGCTATGCTGGAGTGGAAAGTGCTTGCTGTGAATGCAGGAGGACAAGATTTGACCCAGAAGCCACCTTCTCTTGACCTCAATCATTTGCCTGACATGTCCAAGGCAGTCAGAATAGTTTGTTATAAACCTGGAACATCTCATCTATGTCTCTCACTTTGGGTAGAGCACTCAGCCATTTCTACAGCCTGAACATCAAATTTACAGGATAAATTGGGAGATCTAATAAAGGAGCAGACTTGGAGGAAGAGAATGGGACAGAGAGAATCCCGAGCAATAGGACCAGCTCCATGGGAGATGTTCTCCACTGATATGAGGGTAAGAAACAGAGCTGAAAGAAGACAATGTGTGAGCAAGGAAGATCTCTTCCCAGTCAGTGAACTGGTGTGGAGAGACCACAAATTTGCATTTTCTGTGTACCTTCTGTGGTTAGTTGCCTCTACTGGAGAATGCTCCTTCCCAGAGCCAGGTGAAGGATTCAGAAAATTTTGTTTCCAGCATTCTTCCTCCATCTAGCAAGTAAACAGAGCACACAGGGTATTGTCCTCTGGCGATGCTTCCAAACGGGAGATAATCACCTGTCGCTACCATCAGTCATTCCTTCAAGTTGTAAAGATCTTCACTTTTATCTATAGATTCAGATTTTGCTCTAGACCTAAGGGGGAATAGTCAGTATGTTTCCATGTAAAGGAGCTCTTCTTACATTATTGCTTAGTTTGTTGTGGTTTTTTTTAACCTGAAGAAAATCCAACCAAGAACAATAGTAAGGCTCCAAAGGTTGCAAACTCAAGTACCCTGGTGCTAGCAGCTGCCAGAAATCAGGTTGTTCACGTGAGTTCAGTTTTATCTCCTATTTCAATTTCTTTTTACAAGATCCTGTATATTTCAGCAGAGGGCCCCAACCTCTTTCAGTGCGGCGGTTGGACAGTGAACCAGGCAGAGTGCACTATAAAGCAAACACTTGTGATTAAGGCACAGTGTGGGTATCCAGGAGAGGTAAATTCTATTCTTGGCTTTGCTACCACCTTTTGTTTGATGTTGAGCTGGGTGAGATAGTATCATAATGGAAGTGTACGAGGTGGCTGAATTATGGTGGTGGCTTGGCAGCATGAATTATGGCCTTCTCCACTGTAGCTTTTTTGGTCTGTACTTTGCAACCTTTGTGTTCTTGCAACCAAGCTTTTTCATAACACATTGTCCTGGAGAACTGGGTAGATCCCTGGGGTTTTTAGTGTCCTGAAAAGAAAACAGCATCTCCATGATCGCTGGCTTGTGCAGCTCATTGTGATCGTGCCTTTCTCCACTTGAGGGCGATGTGACCTGATTCGGTACACGCAAGAGGCAGTTCGGTATGAAATTAAGATGACAAAAATTTGGCATCTAACATTGGGTATCCAAATGAGGTCTAGGCATCTGAGTTCCCACTGTAGTTGGTGGAGATTCGGTCAGTACAGCCAGTGGAGTCTGGAGAGAAATTCAGCTTTCCCTAGAATAGACAGGCAACAGCTGAGCACATGAGCTGCTCCTTACGTTCACTTGACTGCATTGGGTAGGGTCAGGACTCTCTTCCCACCGTAATGCCTTGTGTCCTTGAGATGGCCTTGAGCCTCCTGTATGGGCTCCAGCTGCTGCCCCAGAAGGGTCTCCCAAAGGTCCTTGGACACATCTGCCAGCTGTGTACAGGTACATTGGCTATCCTGAGGCATGTCAAGTGGCACTGGATACCTCTTGAACAACCAAACTGAGGCCCAGACCTCCGCTCACAATTACGGGAGCTTGGACATTTAGCTCACGTATAGACATAGGCACTCAGCTGCCTACATTTAAAGGTCTTGTTTTCAAACTAAGCCCTGCCCAGGGTTATTGCTGTCATTGAAAAAGGGAAGATGTCCAACTGGGTGTGGAAATGCAGGACATTTTTGCTAAGGGGACTACATGCCCACCTCTCAGTCGGACAGTAAGGAAGGCACTTTGTGGGTCAAGACCTCAGTTCAAGAAAAAGCTGATGAAGTTGGCTGAAAATACAGGTGATGCTCCACTGCCAGGTTGCATAGTCAGGTTTTGCTACAAAATATGTGGTAACAGGCTTTTTTAAAGACATAAACCTTTGCTTTGTAGAGGCCCATGATACCCCTTATGGCAAGAAATATATTTCAGGTTTCTGCAATCAAGCAATACACTTTCTTTTTATAGTCCAGGAAAGTTACCTTGCACTCCAGGAGTATGGGAATATGCAGTGAGTGCCTGATAAATGTTAGTTGAGCTAAATGATCCACCTTAGTTACGTTTCTTTTATCTGTCAGGTTGATCAGCATTTATCTTTTTTGTTTGCAGAAGGAACAGGAGAGAAATATTACAGATGGAAACATTTTAGTCCACTTAAAACTACATGAAACCAGATTAGTGCTATAGTGGCAACTGAAGCAGACATTACTAATTAGCAGCAGCTTAAAATACCCAGACAGCAATGGTCTGTAATGAAATAAATAGATCATCATTGTCCCTAGCAGTAGGGAAAGTGTTACAGGGCACCAGATATCCATGGCAGAAGCCTAGGACCTCATGCTTCTTTCTGGACCTTGCCTCCCATGACCACATTCAGAATCTTCACAGGTTCAGTTCCTTTCCTAAAGTCAATTTTCACACGTGGCACTTGTATTTTTTCAGGCAGAAGGATATCTATTCTGCCTTACTGGGTATAAGTGTTGTTCTGATGTGGTGAGAGCTGCACAGAAACTACCTTCTTTTTGGGTCAGTGGGAACAGGAAAAGATCAAGTCCGAGCTCTTGGAGCAGAGCCCAGAACTACATATGCTTATCTCCTTGAAACCAGTGGAAGTTTAGACCTGTAACAAACAGTTGGGTCCCAAAATACCTCTGTGGGTATCCCCGGATACCTTTTATCTAGTTCCTTGGGTCTGGTCATCTTCTGATGGCTGATCTAATAACACTTTGGTTGAGTTATAGCCCATGCAGGGCAAGGATTTGGTTTGGTTTGGAAAAAAAGGAAACTAGAGTGCTTTCTTAGTAATTCATATATGTGTTAGTGGGTTAATAGAAAATGGTTGTTAGATCATTTGTTTCATGTGTGCCTCTGTCTCAGTTCTCAGACAGACAAGGTATTGCTGTTCTCTTAGCCTTTGATATGGGATAAAAGTAATAACAGAAGGGAATTAGTAAAGGAAAAACAAATTCCAATGGGGAGATTTCACACTGGTCTGTAGACCTCACTCCCACAGGATTGCACAGAGGCCGAGAGCTGAGCAGGGCTCATGACAATTGGAAAGTGTCTATCCTTGCCTAGGTACTTGTACCGGGTCTGACAGAGGCAACCCTTCCAAATACACATTGTGGGGCTCCCCGACCTTGGCTGTGGTCTTGCATTTTCTCCCCAGACACGTAGCAATAGTTCTGCTTACCTGCATCCCAGTGAAGCTGTCCAGAAAACCCTGGCACTGTAGCGGCTGACCCTCCAACCATCTGCCGGTAACAGCAGGAGCCTTCTGGCTGCCTTGTTGTCGGAAGCACATGGCGACATTCTTGCAAGAGGGACTTCTGCTGAGCAATCGCCCTGCAGAAGGCTGAATTTACTGGCTATGTCTTAAAATCTTCCACGGTAGTGCTGAAGGTAATGGGAATATACGTTCCTGCTGGCCTGCTTGCTGCTGATTTGACATCATGCCATGTGGGGGAGGTGTTGGAAATAAGCAAATACTACGGAATTAAAAAAAAAAAAAATTACTCTGAGTTAAAAGGGAGGAGAGCCAGGAAAGGAAATACCTCAGGCAGAGAATTACTACTTCTGTATTAAAGCCAGCAGCTCCTTACTTTAATATTTAACACCCAGGAGAGCTAAGTGGAAGGATGCTGAGAATGGGTGAAATTTTTCAAAGGCACCCAATTTCTAGTGATTTTCCTTGGGTGCATTTTTCTAGTGAATATTCAGTTTGATGAGAAATGTGGCTTTTTGTCATCAGAAGCACATTTACACATTCAACTGCAAATTGCTGAACAGTTTCAGCCGGAAAGTGAAGCGTGGAGAGTGGCTGGAAAGGGAGGTGACACCAACCCCTACAACCAAAATCCAGCCCTCATTGCTGCTGCTTTTCTTACTAGAAGTCAAAGTAAAATGTTTCACTCTGGGTCAAAGGGATTGTTCAAGGTGTCAGGAGAAGACAAAAGGAGGAGGCAGCTTTCTGCTGTGTTTAGCTGCCTAAAGGAGGGCTATTGAGAAGAAGTGCACAGCAAAAGAAGATGAAATGGGCACAAACTGCAGCAGGGGAAATTCCTTTTGGACATAAGGAAAAGTGTCTTTCTAGTGAGAGCACTGAAGCAGTAGAAGAGAAGCCCAGAGAGGGTGAGAAGTCTCCATCTTTGGAGATAACCAAAACCCAGTGGAGCAAGGCCGTGAACAACTAGATACGACCTTGAACCGAGACCTGCTTTGATTAGGGCATTGAGCTGCAGACCTCCAGAGCTCCCTGACAACCCAAATTATTCTCCAGTTTCGTGAAGCTGAGACAGAGATTGAAAAAAATTACGGAAAAAATGTTCCCCATTTTCTCCTCATTCTTCTCCCTTCAGCACAGCTGGAGGCTGGTGTTCTTGTGCTTTGCCATGCTTTTTGCTTTTAATACCTCTGGCCCATACAGGGTACTAATACCCATTTCAGCTGCTTTGCTTAATCAGTTAAGCTAGTTTGAAGTCATTTCAGTCCCCAGTGATGCTGTCTGGATCAGTGACAGTGAAATCAATTGCACTGCAACAAGAAGCACTCTAATTGCATTGCTAGCACTTATGGGGATGTCTTTTGATGCTACAGGGACAGGGAAACAAATAAGACAAGGGCCAGACAAGGTACAAGGTAGGTCTACAAGCTCACCAAGGGAAAGACAGCAAGAAGGAGAAGTTATTGGGAGGGTTGAAGCTGGTTTTCAAAGTGGCATGGTAGATGCACAGGGATCTGCTCCCTCTCTCTGCTCCCTTAAACCATCTTGTTGGTAGGAATGGTAAATCTTGAGGTCCCAAGACTGGATCCAGGCTATAGGAGGCCAATCCTGTTATCCAAACCAGCACCATAACAGTTCACCTGTATCTGGTAAGGAGCTGCATCCAGGTCTTCTTCTCAGAAAGGAGCAATAGTTTTTTTTTCCTTTTTGGAGGTGGTGTGCAGGAGTCCAAGAAGCACAGTTTAATTTTGGGGCAGGGAGGTTCGGGGTTTTTATTTTGCTGCAAAACGCTTAAATATTTTGGCATTATTTGCATGGGGTTTTGACTCGGCACCAGAGGCAGGAAAGTGAAACAGTCCATCACACCAGGTATTAACAGGGCAAGTGCGTTAATAGTGCTTGTCACACGTTTGGATGCCGTGGGACTCTGGGCCTGATCCTACCCACTGACTCCAGTGGGAAAGTCCACGGACTGGCCTGAGGTCTCCTCCCATCCCTGTAAGTACCTGGAGAGTCAGGAAAGGTCCAGGATGCAGAGCTAAACGAAACACTTGCGGCATGTGTGTCTTTTTCTGCACCGGCAAAAGCCCTGTTTGAGTAGATCCAGAAGGTTTTTGTCCCAAATATTTACAATATGCTGCTAAAAGGAACTGCCGGGTGTGACCTGGGGTCCTTCTCTCCACCTCTTTGCCTGAGGGAGATCCAAAACAATGCAAGGGAGCTGGACTTCTGCCAGGCTTGTCTCCGCCTGGGGAGGGTATGAAAGAAAACAAACCACGGACAGCAGATGTCCCTTATATTACTTAATACAGCCTGCCGTGGCGGGCAGGAGGAGAACCTGTAGCGGATGGACCAGCTGAAAGGTCTGCTGGGGAACAACCTTCCTACAGCTCTTGGAAAGGGCTGGGACGTGGAGTGGCCAGACCCTCAGCCACATGTTGGGTTGCTGCAGCCAACTCAAACCCTGACTTGCTGTGGGTCATCACATCTGTTTTGACTTCGCTACAACCAGTGAGAAAAGGGGGAAAGCTGGTCCTTTGTCATTTATTGGAGGAGGATACATTTCCTCTGGAGTTTTTTATTCCACCAGTGAATCACAGAGAAAGCTCTATTCTTGCCCAGCGCTGCTTTTCCATGGTTTCAAAAGAAACTGTGCAAAAACGCTCGTTCTTTTATTTGTAGAGTCTGTCCCAGTAGGACTTTATTGGTGTCTCTCCTCTTAAATTCAGAGACTTTTTCCTGGCTTAAAGGTAGCTGGTAATTGACTTACAGCTGCCTCTCCACAGGAAATTTCAGTATAATATTCCCTTTTAAGTTCCTGCATCATGGAAACATTCCCATAGATTTAGGGGAAAAGGAAGAATGAAAAGGTGAGAGTGGGATAGAAATCTACCTCTATTTGGTCCTGAGTCTGCTGTTGTTTGCCCTGAGGATCAGAGGGGATCAAGCTTTGTCCTGATAAGGACTGTCATTAATAAGAGCTACGTGGTGATCATGGTCATCACAGCCCACGTAGGGGACCTGCACTTGGGTCTAGATAACAATTGTTCCTGAAATTTTTGTGAAAGGTCACTCTTGCTTTCACAAATGGTGGTTGTGTCTCCTTGTCTGTTTCTAGAGGATGCTGAGAGAAAGATCCTTGCATTCAGTCCTGGCTATATTCCCATCTCAGCCCACGGTGTTACAGGAGCCAGTCTTGGTCACCTTGAGTGCCCATGCAGAAAGGTATGTCGGCACCTTCTCGTGGCTTGCATCTCTCTGTGGATTTGCCAACCACTGAACAGTGAAGAAGACAGTTGCAAGGCTCAAACCCCATACTTTCAAAGCAAGAAGCATGCTAATAAATCTAGAGGAGCAGGCAGCCAATGCTAACCATATTAGCTACAATTAAAAGGGTTAGCCAGCTTCATTCTTCAGGGCAAAACTGATCTCTGGGGATGGTCAGGAAGGCTGTTTCCCCCATGGAACTGGATTATACAAGCAGGTGCATGAAGCAGGTTTTATGACTGTAGTGCAGTAACAGCTGGAGGCCCCAGCACCGGATCGAGTTTCTTGGCTTGGCCCAAGATTTTACATTACCACAGGGATTGCCAGAGATGCGTGATCTGGTTCAGATCAGATAAGAACATCTGCCTTCTCCCGCTGCCCTCCGCAGACGATACATCAAAACTGGCCCCGGCGTAATTCTGCTGGAGCTGAGCGTCGTTTACCTCTGTGGATAATTTGGTCCAGCATGTTGTGAGCTGCCGGGGCTTGAATTCCCGTGGCCGCAGCTGCTTGTGGTGGAGCTGGCGAAGGAGACATCTTCATCATTCGTTGCTTGATCCCGCTTCCCCTCCATGGCTTCAGCAAGCAGAGCAGCTTCCACCTGGCTATAAAAGGCTTTTCCCTTACATTCGGCTGTGCGTAGCTGGAGACTTGCCATGGTACAGATGCGCATGGACCACGTGGCTGTGGCTGTACCATATTGCTCAAGCACCTCCAGACTGGCAGGGATGCTTATCCAGGTCTGTTCCCTTGAACAGCTCTACTGTACCTCTTTCTTCTAATATATTGGTGATGGGGAAGTCTAAATGCTTTTGATAGGAATCTAGACAGAAATAAAGTTGCTGAAGCAGCCGTAGATGAAAGACTTTTCCTCATGTGATCGTAAGCAGGAAGACTGTGGTAATCTGGGGAAGCAGCCTTTGTGCAATGATCAGATGAGCATGGCCCATACTCCACAAGCCCCTGTGGGATATCATCAACCAGCATCTGTTGATGGGCCAACACTGTCCAAGTCCTTCAAGCCATTTCTGCGTGGGCGCAAAGAGTCCTCCAGCATTTTACAAAAGAGCACGGAGGTACCAGAGCTGACACAGGAGATGACAGTGCGTGCTGACAGGTTGTGATAAAAGGAACCCTGTATGTGACATGGCCAACGTTATGATGCTCTTGTCTGAGCACACTGATTCAGCTTTGCACTAAACAGAAAAGCCACAGAGAAGCTTCACACCAGAAAACCCTAGTGAAGACGAGGGGCAATCTCTAAGTAATTGGAGTTCCCTGAGGTTTCTGGTCAAAGTGTCACGGCTGTTCAGCTAGGAGGCTGGAGAATAGAAGGCTATCATCATTACACAGCGGTATAATTTAAAGCCGTAACTCCTGGGACTGTAGCTGAATGATCAGGCAGGGGCTGCTGAAGAGCTGTGATATGAGATGAGCTGACCCGGAGAGCAGCTCAGCGGGGAGGCACTTGGCGTTGGGCCTGGCAGGGTGGGTGAGCACTTGGGAAGCTGCAGTTTTATCTCCTCCGAGATGCCTTGGCCGTATGTACAGGACGTGGCGTGCCGCCAGAGCTGGAGACGTTGTTGCCCTGGGGAGAGCAGTGCTACGGGGGCTGAGCCGAGGCTTTGGCAGGTCTGTTGCAGCATGGCTGGGTTGGCTGCTCAGGAGCTGCAGGAAACGTGTGCTACCAGTCTGGGGGGAGACCTGTAGGGCTGAGAGCAGCCAGGGAGGGTGTGTGCATCAGCTACATCTCAACTGGTAAACTATGCAGGTCCTGAGCATGGGCTCTTTCATGGCAGCACAAGACTGTCTGTGCTGTTAGATGGTGAGCACAGTCCCTGGCATGGCCCTACTGGCATTTCCCAGGTGACGCCCAGGCACAATTTGGGGGTTATCACAAGCTGGAGACATCCCCAACAGGCAGCAGTGATGTGGCTGTCCTTTTTGAAGGACAAGAATATCTTACCAGAGTAGATGCAAACCGTGCTGCTGCACCCTATGTCCTCAGAACTGGAAAAGGGGCTTGTGCCCACCCTGTTGGCTGGTGCAGCCAGGATGGTGCCAGGGTGCAGAATCGGGTCTGGCAGTCAGGGGACTCCTGGCTGTCCATCATGTGCTCAAGCCACTTCACATAATGGCCTCCTAGAGATTAGTCTGTTCGCTTATAGTCACCTCTGAACTCTCCCCGGCTTCTGTCAGGTTAACACATTCACTCCCCAGCCCTGCAGATGCTCAGTAAAATTCAAACTAGGTGGAATCTGCACAGGGAAATAGTTGAGCACTCTGCATTGCTACACTGATCTCCTGCAATGTGGGACTTTATTCGAGTACTTCTGCTTTATCCTGATTTAAATATCCTGATTTAAATATCCTGACAGTGGTGCAGCCCCATGGCTCTCAAGAACCACCATCGTTTGAACAGCACTTTGCAAAAATACAAGCTGCGAAATTTCCTGGTGCCACCTGAGGTTGCTTGAGAAAAAGCAGTGAAAAACTGCTGCTGGCTACAGTATTACAGCACAACAGAGGTGCAGGCAGGCTGGCTTTTCGGTGTTATCACACAGTTAAAATTGATGAATAATAGGGCTAACAAAATAAAAGAAGGTTCTTCCTTGCAGTGCACGGGCAAGCGCGCAGAGGTGAACAAAGCGTTAAACCTTGGCAGAGCAGCTGCAGCTGACCTTCTGGTCCCAGCACCACTAAACAAAGCTCCTGTTACAGCTGAACTTTAGTACCAACTTCTGCTGCTCCAGGGATCCTCGCAAAAGTACACGCCGAGCTGCAATTAGCACAGTGCAACTCAGCGGGGAATGGAGGAAGAAAGAGGATGGCAGGGTGGTGAAGCCCACAGAGCCCACTGTGTCCCCCTCCCCGGGCTCTCCCAAAAACCATCCTCTGCTGTAGTCAGTAGTTGAGGACTCCTGAAGCTGAAGGGTGCTTCCAGACCAAGGTTTTCAGTAGCCACTGGTTGATACACCCACCGTAAATTTTTGAATTTCCATTCAGACTTTTGGCCTTCACAACATCCTGCAGCAATGAGTTCCATGGGTGAATTATGTGTGCTGGGAAAACATGCTTCCTTTTGTGTCTAAAATGTGCTTATTTGCAAGTTTTCTGAGTGCTCCTGGATCCTCTGGCATGTGAAATAATGAACAACTGTTTAATATTCATATTTCCCTCCTTATTCACGGTTTTACAACATCTACTATCATATCCTCAGAGAATTCTTTCCTTTCAGAGGGACAATTCAAAGCCGTTCAGTCTCTTCTCACATGGGAACCTTCTATAGCCCACACTTAATGCTGGGCATCCTTGCTGCCCTCCTGCATTACTTCCGCAGAAAGCAGAATTTGAGGCACTTCCCAGCACAGGTCTTACAGGTATGGTCCAGGCTCTTAGTGGGACATAAAGATACGTGAGAAACATTTTCAACCAATGGCACTTCTCATCCTCCATTGGGGATGGTGTTGGAATTACACCCCATAGGAAAAAATGCACTTATTTCTGTATGAGACTCAATAAGAAGTATGAGGCAGGCAGGACATAAGGCATCTGGAGTCTCTTTGTCTTTATTCAGGCCCCCAAACTGTGAGGAAGAAAATAATTTGTCCTGTGAAATAATAAATAAGACTCAGGAGACTTAGATGGGCGTGAAGACTGGTTGTGGCATGGAATAAAGAAACAGGACAAAAAATAACAAGTTTGGGTTGAAATAGCAATAAACATTATCTTGATGCTTTCTGCATGCAGCTGAGTTCAGTTGTGGTGCCCCGTTTTGTCAGCTCGAGCTCGAAATTTGCCCTTATCCAGCTCAGTGCTTTTTATGCACATGGCTGACAGTGTGGTCAGACCCAGAGCTATCCACCGTGTACTTTTTGCTGCTCAGGTCAAGAGCTCTTCTGTGCCTTGTCCTTATTGCTCCCGGCCTGTTGCCATTACACTGACAGCAGGGTGAGGGAGGTGGGAACTGTGTGGTTGTTGAAGGTGGACATTGATCCCCAAGTGTGCAAGCAGCCGGGGTTGTATCTTGGAAGGCAGGTGGGTTGGCCATCAGAGGTTTACCTAATAGTACATGTCGATAGGGATGTTTGAGGTCAACCTTAAGATCAGCTCATCATTGCTAATATTGTTTCCTGGGCCCCAGGAAAGCGGGAAGACTGGAAGGACAGAAACTTTATTGCTTAGGAGCTGGGAGACTCTTTGGGCTTTCTTGTTCCCAGCCCAGTGGTTAGAAGTGTCCCAAAGTGGCTGAGCATTCAAGTGCATGGCATGCAGGCCCTTGGGAGTAAAAGAATGTGCAAATTACCATATTGGATCATTCTGGGCATGTAGCACCCTGTCTTGGCATGGTTGGTAGCTTCAAGAAAGCTATGAGAAACAGGGGATGCGTACGCTGCTTCTCCTACCAAGAGTTTCTTTGAGCTTTTAGCAAGCAGTGTTTGTGGACTTACCCCCTCTGAGGCAGGACAACCCCTAGATCCCCTCAGCATCCAGCCAGGAGAGGCAGTAAACAGTCTCTTTACCATACATTTGTTAAAACCTATGTGTTTTGGTTTGGACCAAACCAACTTCTGTGGAAATTGGTTTCATCAGACAGCCTCTGCCCTCCTCTAATCAATATTTATTACTTTGTGTGGCTCTTCACCTTTCAAAGGAAGTTCAAACTCAGCTCCAAACTGACATGTGCCTCAGGGTGGTCTTGGAATGGAGCAGGACCATAGCTTGGAAATCGCTTTGGTTACACCACAGGTGAGAGATGCAGTTTCCACTTTGCAGGAAGGATTTGTGGTTGAGGCCATAAAGTCTCGTGCGAGGAGATGAGTGCCTTGCAGAGGAGGTCACTTTGGGAACTTGCAGGCTGTGGGACAGCTCCTTCTCCTGCCAGGACACCCACAAACCTCCTCTCCCATCAGGACGGAAGACAGTGCTGCATAGCATTGCCAGGGCTCCCGGCTGAGTCACATCATCCCCGGGGCTTTGCCCCAGTTCCTGGGATTTCATGAATCCTCACCTTCCATTTTGAAAACTTGTGAACCTGGTGGTTACTGGGGAAGACTTGAAAGCATGGTGCAGGCATAACTGGAAAGTTTAAAGCCTCAAAATTTACACTAAAAGCTGACACTTCGTGGTTTCAGAAACCTGCTAGGGGTGGGTGTTGCGAGGAGGCAGGCGGTGACACTGGTGCTTTTAGCAGTAACATTGACAGCTTTAGTATTAACAGAGCCACCATGGTCCAGGACTTCATTTGCATTTGCTCTGTGATAGCAGCTCATCCTGGAGCAGGGTCTCCTGTAGGTGCTGCAGAAGTGATGCATGAGACCACTCTGCCCCAAGGAGCTCCTGGTCCAAGTACAAGGGCTCTGACTTGCAGTAGCTGATCCTTCTTCACAACCACCTGACCCTGTCCCTCAGGTTGCAGCTCCCCAACCTCTGCCCTTGTCCACCTGGATTATCAAAGCTAATGAACATGGGGGTCTTGCTTATCTGGCTGGGATGCAATCAGCTCAGCACCTCCCAGAGACTTTGGGGACCTTGTGGTGGTGGTATCCACTCCCATTCCTTCATGAATCATTGCGTTCGGAGAAAGGACGCTGTAAGCAGAGGTAGAGCAGACATTTAGAGAAGTGCCTGGAGCACTCTGAGCCTTTTCTCCATAGATGCCTGTCAGGAAAAATCGCTGCAGCTGTCTGGGAGATTTCTTGCCTCCCCCTGCTAGATCTGTGTGTAACTGGTGACAGACTGGTATCCTGGGTTCACGTGTACCTGGGATGCAGTGGGAGTAATTTTGGCATGATTGGAGCTCCTGTACATCATCCCAGGTCAGGAGGATTTGCAGGCTTGGTTGCACCACTGCCAGTATTCGTTAGGAGCTGAAATCGTGGTATCAGCAGCAATGGTGGCCAAGTTTCCAATCTGGTCGATGCTGCGGAAAGCTGCCAGGACTGAGTCCTCACCCAGGACCTCTGGGAACATGCCTGGGGACTGGCTCATCCCTGTTTCACACCACCCACGGGCCACCCCACACTCTCAGCTGTCTTCACCAGCCCTGCCTCTCCACTGGCAGATGACTCTGGCAGGAAACTCTGTGCAGCGGTAGGAACCGAAGCCTGGGGTCTCCCTGCCTAGGGGCATCCCCCTGTAAAGCTGGCATGAGGAGCACTTGCCAGCTTCCCAGGGCCATTGTTGCAAATTGAAAAATGTTTTTGGAGGCTGCCAGACAGCCGCTCGGAGTGGCCCCGTGGTGCTCTGTCCTAAGCACCAGGTTTTGCGGGGTTTTTTTAATCCCCTAAATCACTAGTCTGGTGCACTGTGTAGTGCATCCTGGACAAAAAGAGTATGGAAGAAAACATACCCAAAAGCCAAACCTCCAACCTCCATAGTTGCTTTGGACACCATGAATTACCAATAGACGCGTGACTAGCAGGAAAGAGGAGGGGGAGAGCAGAGGTCCATTAGCAATTCCCTACCCCCAGCATATGGCTAATTAAAATTTCTAATTAAGGCACTGTGGGGGTGAAGAAAGGAAGTTCTTGGCCGAAAGTCCCCCTCCTTTTTCTATATTTCCTTCGATAGCTTTATAAATTTCGCCCCTAAATTAACTAATTAATATCACCTAATCAGTTAATAGAATTAGCTAATTAGATTGCTTAATGGAATTTCTGAAGAGCAGATTTAGAAGCTCTTAAGGAGACTTTAATCACTTTTTATCTGGGAAGCGGGGCACCAGTGTCTGTATTCATTCAGCAACTTAGAGCAACTGCCGTTTTCAGCAGAACATTTCTGAAAATCACTAATCGGGCTTCATCCTGCTCCAGAGTTGCAGCTACAGTTATCCAGGCTTGAAAGCTCAGGCTGAGCTTTGCTGGCTTGCCCCTCCAAGTTGCTGTTGCCTGCACCTGATCACATCGAAAATCCACCGCTCTCAAGTGTTCGGCAGAGTATTTTAATAGAATCAGTGTTGGGGGAGAGCACTGCAAAGGTAACCGATCTCCCTGCAGGATCTGGAGTAGTTTTTTAGCCCATGGCATTTTCTAGGCTTGTTTGCTGACAGTGTGCTTAAGTGGCGGTGAGTGACAGCAAATCACTCCCTCAGCCACCCCAGCGGTTGTGTTCACAGAGGTCAAAGTCTTCTCCCAGTCCCCTCTGCACTGGCATTCAAGCACACACACACGCACACACACCCATGCACGTGCTGCCGACTGCTCCCGACAGTGAGACTGCGGTGAGGGAGAAATGCATGTGCTGAGAAAAACAGTGTTGGGTGAGCTTGTGCCTCACCACACGTGCTGTGGACATGATTTGCAACCACCACTAAAGATCAGGGTCTCCAGGGAGCACAGGGCAGCTCTAGAAAGTAGTTATTTGTTTAAGGCCCAGTGAAGAGGGATGAGAGCGGGGCTGGGTTTGCAACCGTGTCCAGCTATAGGTAGGCTGGTCTTGCTGGGACATCCAGAGCTATTCTGGATTTGGGCACTGGCCCTCATTGCTTTTCAGCAGTGCAAAGTGGGAGTGAAGACCAGAGGGCTTGTCCCTGCTCCTTGAGAACACCGTATGAGAAAGGGAGATCTTTGTGATCCAAGATGAGGCCAGCTCACCAGGCCCCTCACCAAGCCCAGCATGAGGAACTGGGGGAAAATGGGCTGGTCTGAGAGATCCCATTATATTCATGCCCCCACACCAAGGGCTAGATCCTGAGTGACCTGCACTGCTCCTTGGGCTTGCTGGAGTTTGATTGATGTTCCCCAGCCCAACATCTGGCTACGTGCAGTGGTGGGAAGGAAGGCAGGGATCTGGTCTCCACACAGCATTGCTAACATGGCTTTGAAACAATTTCCAAACTGTGTGCAGCTTCCAGCCCCCATGTTAATTGCCTTGTTATCAGGGAGGCTGTCAACAGCCACAGCTGAATGTGGGATACGCATTCCCAGTTGGGTCCGGGAGCCCGGTCTCTGTCTCAGGCAGAAGTTCAACCTGGCTGTCTGGGAGTCATTCAGTTGTGTCCCCCCTGGGCAAACTGTGTCTACCCTGCAGCAAAAATCAGATTGACACAGTCTGAACTGCAGATTCTGAAGGTGATTTAATCCATCCCTGGTTTTGACACCACAACCTGAGATGGGTGCAACAGTCAACGGCTGTGCTGTTCTTAGCAGTTTTGATCGTGTGATCTTCTGTTCTCACCCTGAGCGTAGTGTGGAGCGGGAGAAGGACCTGATGTCAGCTCTCACCATGGAGGTAATGCTCTGTCTCTCTGTCAGCTGTGCCCACATGATTTAATTAAACAATTACGCTGTGTCAGACTCTTCGTACAATGACATGCTCTAGGAACTGCTAAGAGATCACCATTTTTCAATGGTTATCAAGGTGGGCTCTTTCTCCAAAGTCGCCTCTGTAGTATTTTAGCCAGTAGCTAGCATGGCTGCCCGGCGGCAGCTCTTATGGGTGGCACAGTGGAGCTGGCAGATATGACCTGAACCTGTGCAAATACAACTGCAGAATGATAGTGGACTCCTGGAGAGAGATCAGCCTCTGCATGAGGGCAAACAAGAATGACACTGGACCAGGACAGCGGGCAACCTTGAGACTTTCCAAACTTGTTTTCCTCCTGCGTTGGAATGAAAACAAGACTTTTGAAATATTTCCCTGCAACATGTGGCATTTTCTTGAGCTGCAAATGCTCAAGTCTCTGCCCTGCCTGAAGGTTCAGAGGACAGTTTTATCTCTAACTGCTGCAGAACAGGACTCAAGCCATATGCCTGGAAAGTCTGAAGGTCTCAGGGTGGCGAGGGGTAGCTCAGGTAGGTCAGCAGCAAGGAGGGAGCCTTTCCAGAGCCTGGTTCAGGTTCCTGCTGTGAATCACCATCAGAAAGATCATGTCTGTATGTGCTGGCTGTGCAGGACCAGTGCATATTGCCTCCCAGTCAAGCTGTCTAACACAGATACCTGAGTCTTTCTCCTTCCAGCACCAACAAAATTGTTCCAATGAAGCTCCCATCAAAACCAAGCCCTCTGAAAGAGCGCACTGGGCTGGGACCCTAAGTCAGATATGCAACACCATGTTCTCTTAATAAAGAAATCTAGGCAATTATCCAGGGAATTTTCCCCCCTGCTTCCCCCTCCTGCTTGTGGATTTCCTGTGAACAAGCTGAGACCTCTAGATTTCCTCAGCGTCTGGGTTTTTTTCTGCCATTAACCTTCACAAGTCTTCCCAGCCTGGGGATCACCTGCAACCCAGCCCACACAGTCATTTTGTTGGAGAGGTGATATGCTGTGCCATGTGGTTGTTCTCCTCTCGGGATGAAGTGTGACCAGAACGAGCAATTTACAGACGATGAGACGGCACCCTATGAGCCTGGCTTCAAAACCTTGAAATTTTACATCAAGTGAATAAACAATTAGAAGGGTCTTGCGAGTAGGTTTATGGCAAAATTAGTCCTCTCCAGTGTAGACATCTGCATCTGATATTAATACTGTTCTCTGTGGAGAAAAGCATTTTAAATAGGGTGATTTGCCTCTTCCTTGGAAGACATAGAGAGAAGCCAGTGAATGGACCCCATGTGATGATCCTTCAGAGAGCAGCACAGAGGTACTGGAGCAACCTAAAAGTCATGGTGTCTCATCTTTGAGCATCTAGTTGCTCACGGGTTTCCCATGACAACACTGAGGAAAGCATTATCCAAGATTCTCCAGTCCCCAAGACCTGGGGCTTAGAGGGACAACCCAAGAGGAGGATAACGAACCAACGTTCTCCAGTGTTGAAAAGCAGCAGATGTTGCTCAAATCAATGCACCTTATTGTACTGCCAGTCCATTACAGACCTGTTGGTAGTCACTAAGAATTACTGGGGTTTTGGGGCAAGGACACCAGTTCACATTATCAGGCATGAATCAGTTGCCACAAAGGTTTTGCAATGTTAATAAAACTGTTTCTGTCCACTCCAAGGCTCCACATGCCACTGGTATCACAAGGCAATTGCCTATGGCACAGACAGGAGGATCTGGAGGCTTTCATAGAATCATAGAATCATAGAATCATTAAGGTTGCAAAGGACCTCTAAGATCATCGAGTCCAACCGTCAACCCAACACCACCATGCCCACTAAACCATGTCCCTGAGCACCTCATCTACACATCTTTTAAATACCCCCAGGGATGGGGACTCAACCACTTCCCTGGGCAGCCTGTTCCAATGTTTAACCACTCTTTCAGTAAAGAAATTTTTCCTCATGTCCAATCTGAATGTCCCCTGGTGCAACTTGAGGCCATTTCCTCTCGTCCTATCACTAGTTACGGGCCGGCCGTCCAGCCAGTTTTTTACTCAGCGTGAGTACACCTGTACACCTGTCTAAGCTGTGAGCCGCCAGCTTCTCTAGGAGAATGCTGTGGGAGACGGTGTCAAAGGCCTTACTGAAGTCCAGGTAGACCACATCCACAGCCTTTCCCTCATCCACTAGGCGGGTCACCTGGTCATAGAAGGAGATCATCGGAGGAATTTTGGCTTTTTTGATCACGGGGAGCTTGCCACCAGGTAGAAGGAGGGGACCTAAGCAACCTTGGGGGGGGTGGGGGGAGGGCTGGGGCACCCTCTCACTCCCTGTACTTTTGCCTTCGCGGGTTTTGTCATGGTTTTGCCACTTCAGGAAGGGTCTCCTGGCACGATCCTCTGCGCCGGAGCCCTTCGCCTCGGTGGCTTCCACTGAGGAACTTTCTTGGCACTAATGTTAACCTGAAGAGTTACAGTCATTTTCTGGTGGCAGCACTGGTTTCCCTGACATGGAAGTGGTGTGATGATTGAACAATATTTATCCCACTGGCTGCCTGGTGTTGTGTTTCCTGACGGGCAGATAGGTTCAGGTTTGTCCCTGGGCACTTGCAGCAGGAGCAGCTCCATGTGCAGGTGCCTGCTGCCATAATGCTACCTCTGCCGGCAGCTGCCTTGGTAACAGGGAGATGATGAGGACCATATGGCACCAAAGCAGCCTCGCTGCTCCAGTAACATCTCTTAACCCTTTGGAGGACATCATCTTCCAGGCTGGGTAACGTGGCAGGTTTAAATGGCTGTACTGGGGCCAACCAGTGCAGCATCTCAGCTTTGATAGTGGTCTCTTGCAGATGCCCAGGGAAGAGAGGAGAAATAAAGGAAATCTGAAGTGGCTCTTTCACCTTCCTATTGACCCAATGCCTGGCAATAGGTAGATTAGTACCTTCCTGATCCACAGATTTGTGTCCACAGTTTTGTGTTTCAGGTCTCCTGATGGACTTTGAGGAATGTGTCTAGTTTGTAAAATTTCTCCAGTCGTATGCAGCAGCTTGTACCCCCTGGCATATGGGTTCATGAAAGCAATAGGAATATCATTCCTTCTAGCTCTCCATGGAGATTTCTTAACCTGTCAGGTGGATTCCTTTTGTACTCTCTTGGCAATAGCAAAATTTATTTCACTAGGAGTACCAAAATACTGCTGGAAAATTAAACTGCAAACAGTGAAATAGGCTGAAAATGCTTAAGAACTGCTGGATTAGCCCATCCCTAGCAGTAACTAGATACATAGAGAAAAGCTGAAAAACAGAAAAAGGATATATAATATTTTAATGGACGCTTCAAGCCTTTAGCAGTATGTTGTATGGAGTCTTTCTAGGCAGAGTGCCTTTAGCTCTAATAACCCCGATGGATTTTTTTTGGGGAGAACTTGCCTAATTCCTTTATAAGCCCTCATGCATTTCTAGCATCCACAACATCCTGCAGCAAGGAGCTCCACAGCTCAACTGCATGTTGGGTAATGAACGACATCCTTTTGTTTGTTGAAGCCACCTGCCTGTTAGTTTTACTTGTTGGTCTCTAATTCCTGTACTGGTGGAGACCATGGACACCTGGTCCTTGTTTATCTTCTTTGAGCCACTGATGGGCTTTTAGACATCACATCCCTACTCTTTCCCCAATGACTTTCAAAGACAGACAAGTCCTAGCTTATTTGATCGTTGTACAGTGAGTTATACAAAGGCTGTTCCATAACTGTGCTACATTTGTCCATTCCAGAGGTTTTGTATTCAGCAAAACATTTGTGATAGCAAACTTCATGTAAACTTCTGAAAAACACGGTAGGATGTGATCATTTTAGAGAAAGGTAGAGATGGAGAATGATGTGAGCTTATAGGTACAGCGAATACAGTAGGAGTATGGATAGAGATTTTGAATAAAATGCTAATCTCTAAATAATGTCTCCTATTTGTATGGGCTTTCTAAGAAAAAAAGAGAATTTTTTCTTATTCAAAACACCCCTAAAACCGAATACCCAAAGCAGGGTCTGGTTTGTTGCTGAAGTCTCGCTCAGGGATTGTATCCTGACCCAGCATAAAATGGTTAACACTGAAAAGCTAAAATATCCCTCTACTGGACATTCCTCTGGTGTGTCCGTTTTCACAGGCTCTGACTCCTGCACTCCTTGAACATGTGAACATTTTCTGGTTTCCAAAACTGCAAGCTTATATTAACTTTCCCCACGTCGGGTCACTAGCAAAGCTGTGTAAACAAATGACCTGTAGCCATAATCTTCTTCAGTTCCCCCTATTGATTTCACTCTGCTATTTGCCTGCCAAATATTAGCAAACCTTCCTTCAGAAATGGAGAAACTTTTGAATGCTTCTTAGATGGGGTGAGTCAGGGGAGACTGAAAACAGTCTGCTAGTATCTTATGATCATAGACTGGGGTCGAGGAAGTGTATTGGTTTTGTCTGGGACAGAGTTAATTTTCTTCCCAGTAGCTAGTGTGGGGCTGTGTTTTGGATTTGTGCTGGAAACAGTGTTGATAACACAGGGATGTTTTCCTTACTGCTGAGCAGTGCTGACACAGAGTCAAGGCCTTTTCTGCCTCTCACCCCACCCCACCAGCGAGCAGGCTGGGGGTGCACGAGAAGTTGGGAGGGGACACGGCTGGGACAGTTGACCCCAACTGACCCAAGGGATATTCCACACCATATGACGTCATGCTCAGCATATAAAGCTGGGGGGAAGAAGGAGAAAGGGAGGATGTTTGGAGTTATGGTGTTTGTCTTCCCAAGTCTCGTGATGGAGCCCTGCTTTCCTGGGGTGGGCTGAACACTTGCCTGCTGGTGGGAAGTAGTGAATGAACTCCTTATTTTGCTTTTGCTTTACTTATTAAACTGTCTTTATCTCAACCCACGCATTTTCTCACTTTTACTGTTCTGATTCTCTCCCCCATCCCACTAGGGGAGTGTGAGTGAGTGGCTGTGGGGGGCTGAGCTGCTGGCTGGGGTTAAACCATGACAGGAAGACAACCACATTGATATGGTTAATAAAACTTCTTCAAGGAATGTCACCTATGATAGCATGATATTGCGATTTTGAAAGCGTACGTTTTGCAGTATCAAGGGGATGACAATTAGGTGGACCAGTTCACTGCTGCATCTTGAAAGCCATTCATGCCATGACTCCAATGAGTAGAGCTATTTTGAAGTGGCTTCCCCAGAGAGTGGTCTTGCTCTACTACTGTTTAAGGTTTTGTATAAGTCATTTTGCGGTGATATAGAACATATAGGGGTGAGGAACCTTTTATGGCGTTACAAATGACACAGAAATTTGCAGGCTAGCAAATAAGGAAGATATGGGTTACTCACACTGAGAGATATGGATTGTGTACATAACTGGTCATGGTTCAGCAGGATGCTTTTAGTCCAGCTAAATTGAAGGGAATCCCTCTGGGAGTGAAGAATGTAAGGCTGTGCTTACAGAAAAGCAAGCTCCGTGTTTGAAAGCAGTGTCTTGAGGAACGACTTCAGGGTCATCTGTGATAACCTCTCAAGATGAGCTCTCACTGCAATGCCACGGGGAGAAAAAAAAAAAAAAAGATAATCTTCAGATCAGTGAAAAAGGTAGGTAATGTCAGCTGGGACAGGGAAAACACAGTCTTGGGCAGAGAGCTGTGCTGAATCCAGGCATACTGGGAGAGCAAGCATGAAGAAGAGTTCAGAGAGAGACTCAGAGCTGGACAGCAGTAGCTGGAAATGAAAGAAATTCAACCTCAAACTAGACCTCAGCTCCCTAAGGCTGGAGATAACTGGACATTGGGCTGCCTAGAAAGAGATGGTGGACTAGGCTTTCTCCAGAGAGGCTGCTGAGCTTATGTTTTAGCTCAGCTTTGAGGAGACTTTATTTAAGGGTGGAGCTGAAGGAGTGGTGGCCTCCTGGACCAGTGAGGCTATGCACGTGATCCCCCATTTTCCCACTTCTTTTCAGGTCTGGCAGCTGTTGCTGGTCCACAGTAAGGTAAACCTGATGAGCTTCAGGCCGTCCTGAAGTATGCCAGGAAGGATTCCTGTACAGGAGTCTTTGGGTTTCATAAGGAGAAACCAGTTCATGACTTGTTGGCCTGTGATGCAGGAGGCCACTTAGATGAGCCAATGCTCCCTTATGCCAGAGATTCCTGTTGCCCGTGTGTGGGTGCAGAGATACACATAGTCATGTGCAAATGAGTGTGCAGCTACTCGTCCCTGGGACGTTCAGCCCCGCTGGTGATGTCCAGGGCAGCACCATGACTCCTCCATTCACTCAGCCAGATGGATTTTTTTTCCCTCCTGTTCATTTGCCCTTCAAATTCTTTGAAGCACACAATTTATACTAGCAGGAGTTGGTTGCCTTTTGCTTCTCGCACAAAACAAAAGGAGAGACAGAGAAAGGATTGTGTATATAAAGAAAAAGCTCCAGAAGAACAACCTTAGAGCTGACATCTCAGACAGGGTCTCCCCCAGGGAAAGGAGCACATTATATTAACCGTGATACACTAAGGAGCCTTGCACATACATCACTTTCCAAAATGTTTTTAAAAGTTCATTAACTTCCAGTGGAAAGTTGCGGCTGCATCAGTTGCCTTCGAGCCATTTTCGCCGACTCTTGGCCCTGGCTGGGGAATACTTTGTTGATTTAGACGGGTCTATTAGAAAGTGTAAGTCTGTTGGGATATATAAAAGGCAAAGCTTCACTCTCCTGAACATTTCCTTAGTGCAGCACTTTAAAAATTGCACGGGAAGCAGGCTTTGAATGCCTTGCTGCTTTTTAACTGCTGGACTTTCAGCTTGAATGTTTCAACTTGGTTAGTAACCTGTAAATGACACCAATAAAAAGGAATCTGAATGGGGAGGGAGGAGAGAAAGAAAAAGATGAGATCCATCCAGCATTTCTACTGCTTCTGGGAATTTGTTTCTAACCGGTAATAAAAACACCTGGCACCTAGTGAGGACCATGTGCTGGAAAATTGGATGTGACCCACTTACCTAAGGAAAAGTCTTTTTTGGGGGGTGAAAAAAGGGAGTATGTCTATAATATCAGAGCAGGGAGAATAGTGGGGTGAAATATTTTCAGGGTTGTCTCCACTGCTTTTTGGAGGTGCTCTCCCAAACCAGCACTCCTGGAGCTTCAGATGGGGATGAAGCATCTCCTCCTCCCAGTGCCTCGTGAGGCCGGGACCGGTGATGCCCAGGGAGGCCCTGGGGATGCAGCTGCAGTGCAGCACCAGCTGGGTGCTTGGGAGCTGCCCTCCTGCGCCCTGAGCTCTGGTCCTGCCGCCACCCAATGGCTTTTGCTAATGTTGTTCCTAGGGCTGATGGAGGGGAAATGGAGGAGAAGGTCCTGGGCAATCAGGCAAGGCCTGTCCTAAACACATGCCCTTGTGAAACTGTTAACTAGGGCTGGTTGCAGCTTTTGGGGAGATAAAAATTGACCCCTCTCCCTCCCAAAACAAATAATTATATTTTCTATTGTTGTTCCTATTTCTTTCATGATCCTACCTGCCAAAATATCCTCAGATACTGTATTTTCCCATCTTTTTTATTCTCTTTTCCTCCAATCTGACTGTTGCAACGTTAAAAAAAGAAAGGGATTAAAAAAAGGAAGGAGATAGTCAAGCTGTCACCTTCATTTGAAAGCAAGAACAATACAAAGTATTTGCTAAATGTATTTAATATATTTATCCTTTTTCTTTTCCTTCTTCTCAGTCAGACCAAATACTGCTTGGTGGCCAAAGAGAAACTGCTGTATTTTTCTGGCTCTGACATACGTTGTATGCCGTTAAGCCTAATACATATTTATTTAAAATATTAATGCAGAAGACTGAGTGCTGCCTGGCTGATAAGCACATTCATCGGAGACTTTTGTGCACATTGTCTTCCATTACTCTCGGAGCCTCACTCAGGGGCCTTGTTGGAAGAAGAAATATACTGGAGAGTAAAGGTTTGCTTCCTACCCTATAGGAATTTTTTAATTACCATTTTGACAGAGAACAAGTTTAACTGGCTCTTCAACCACAGACTATAAGGTCATTGCTATCACAGACCATAAAGAAGATACAAAAATGAGGTAATAAAGTATATGGGCTGTGTATGTCTGGTAATTTAACATTATTCTTGTAACCCTGTGAGTCACCTGTGACTAATTTAAAAATGCTGATGCACTTAGATGAAAGCCACAGTAAACCACCTAAATCAGAGTCTGAGAGCAGTAAACACTGGGGGTGGGGAGGAGGATGGAGACGGGGAGTGGATCCAAGCTTTTATCTGAAAAGATGCAATCAAGATGTGCCTTCAGCTGGTGGTTCACAGATCCGGAGAAGCTGCCTGCTTTGCACAAGCGTCCCGATGTGCTGTTGACCCACTGCATGCCTGCGCGGTGCCCGAGTGCTCTCCCACCAGCGCAGGAGCTGAACCAGGTCAAATTCAGAGGGTTTGGGGTAGGCACTGGCTCCTAGGGTGACAACCAGTCCTGGGGGTGCAGGTCCTGGGCTCCTGCTGAATGGGCTGTGGGGGTTACTGGGTAGCTGGTCCCAGGGCAGCATCCCTTCAGCTGCTTGCTAAAGCTGTTTTATCCCAAATAAAGGGAGGGACAGAGACGTGAGCTGCTGCTTGTGCTGTGCTGCGGCCGAGAGACGCTGCCTGCTTTGAATTTGGAGTATAGCTCTTTCAGTTTCTTTTTTCCCCTCTGTCCTTCACCAGCAGCGGTTTGCTTGTTTTTCAGCAGTCAGTATCATGGGGCTGGAGGTGGAGGAAGCTCTTCTTGCAGGTAGACAATATTTTCAGGCAGGTTCCCCAAGCAGGCATGCGCCGGGGCTAGGGTGCACAGCCGGGCAAGGGTGCTGGCTGCAAGGGTGCCCATGTGTCCTCCATGCCCCTTTGCCTCAGGGACTGAGCTCTCAGACAGGTTACAGAATCATTTTGTTCTGATGAAACCGATGCAAATCAGCTCAGCCCCCAAAGATCCTGTTTATCCCTGTCCCCCCCAGCCCTGTGTTCCCACTCCTTGCCTGGCAGGGACCGATGCACAGCTCACCCTGGGGTGAGTCGGTTCAGGGAAATGAACCAGCAGGAAATTATTTGCTTGTTTGCGATGTTTTTTGCTGGCTTAGCGCTCCAAACCAGCTGCCCACAGAGGGAGGGCAGGTACCTCCAGGAGGGACGATGGGGACACCCAGGCAGACATGGGGCAGACGTTGGGATCCCTGGCAGTGCCAGACCCGGTGGGTAAAAGAGTCAGGGAATGTCCCACATCTGGAGAGACCCCTTCCTTCCCCATCCTCCCTACCCCATGCAGGGAGGCAAGGAGACCTTTCTCATGCTGGTGCTGTGCATTTTGTTTCCATGCAGAACAGACAACAGAGGGGCATTTTTGGTTATAATACATCAGTTATTTTCTACGCACAAAGCCAAAATTTCCAGAGTAGCTCTAATCCAAACAGAAACACTACCCTTAATATCATAATTTTGGGTTGTGAATTAGTAATGACTCTGAGGAACCCAATTCTGGAGCTCTCTTTGAGGGGGAATAGGGTGAATTCCTGCTGTGGAAAGCAGGCCAGGAAAGGAGAGCAGATACATAATCACGGGGGCTGGGGACACTTGAAGGAAACAGTGACGGTCGATAGATATTGATCCCCTTCTTCGGTGTGCTCAGCCACCGCAGGCTGGAGAAGAAAAGCCTTTTGTTCCTCCTGGGAAGGTGCAGGAGGCGGGTTGTGCTCAGTGACCCCAGGAGCAGATGGGCCAGAGCTTTTTTTTTGTGCTGTCTGGCATAGCGGAGACTGGTCCATAGTGGGGAGGAAGGGATGCTCCCATGCTACACAGCGCCAAAACCATGTTTTCTGCTGAAGTCTCAGCAGAGTAACCCAACACAGCATTACCCAGGCCTCCTGTGGGATTGCACAGCCCCATGGGGCACGTGCCACTTGATTTTGGAAGCCAAGCCATTCTGGCTGGTGGTAATGGAGAAGGTCTGCCATGGTCTGCTTTGCCCTGTTGGTAAATCTGCTCCAGGCTTCAGAGTGGTTCTGCCCTACCAAATGCAGGACCCACAACTTTGGGGGTTTCCTGCAGAAGACAGGTACAAGAAGAGAGAGGCACGATGGACTGAAGTGTGACATAGATGCACCCTTCTGAGTCCCTCAGAAAAGATGCTGGAGGATGAGCCATCAGGGTTTATCCAAAAGAACTCTCAGGGCAGGTAGGAGAGGAGTGGACCTCTGTTAGAGGCCAGGTTGGTCCTCCTGGTCTCAGGAGACAAGGTGGTCACCTGAGCAAAACATCCTCCTCTATTCACTCCTTCCTTGACGCAGCCATCGGACCCATCATGCCATCACTGGACTGGGAATCTGGAAATGCCGGTTTCCCTCCTGTCTCTGACCTGGCCTGTGGTATGATCTAGGTTGAGTCACTCCACCTCTCCCTGCTTCCCTTTCCCCTCGGTGCTTTGTCTTGTCGGATGAGCCCACAAGCTCTTTGCTGGCACCGCTGCCTTTTGTGTGCTTGTTCAACATGTAGCACAACGAGCCACCAAAACCCACCATGACCTCCAGCCCTCACTGCAATGCAGATAATGAGGATCTATTTGAGGCAGTCTTCACAAAAAAGGCTTTGGTATCAAACACTCAAATTTCTTAGTTCCCTGGGAATGCAATTTCTGCCGCCCCAAAAGTTGCAGCATCTCAACATTTGGCTTCACTATGACACAGTGTGAAAAATGTGACTTGGGAACAAGCCTACCTGAGCGTCTTCACACAATAACAAAGTCTGACTTAAGGCGACAGGTCTCAGGGAAAGATTTCAACATTTTTGACATAAATGATAACATTTTTCAGCTAAACCCTCAACATTTACAAATGGTGATTTGAAAAGGAGGGGAAAAAAAAGAACAAGCTGTTTGCTTAGACTTGGTGAAAAATAAGAGAATGTCATTGAAAGTCATGTTTTTGAGCCAAAAGTTATGTTTTGACAGAATCCCGTATTTCATTAAGAAATATCTCTTGGTTGCAGGACATCGGTCAACTGGCTCTGTTCCTCCCTGAATCCCAACAAGATACTTAGTGCTGTGCAAAAGCAGAGAGACCGAGCCTGTTCCAAGCAGCTTCCTACCATGCAGACTAACTCTTATCTCTCACTTTTGATTTGTTTGCTTTGCAACATATATTTTGAGAAATGGAGGCAAAGCCTAGGAGCAAAATTGCCCAGTGTGTGACTTTCTGACATATAATCAATTGTCTGCTCACTGACTACGGACTAGCTGTGTTAATATGCCTGTGAAGTCCTTCAATTTATCAGGCAGGGCAGCAGCATCTCTGAACCTAGAGCTGGCTGGCAATAATAGAGGGGAGCAAAGTAACTGAATATAGCCACTCTTCCCCGAAGTAACTTATCATTCAGTCTATATTCATGGATTAGCCTGTGCTAACCCTTAGCTGGGTTTTTCCACCTCTGGCTAGCTTGCAGACTGTGTGCTGGTTTTTACTCGGGATGTGTGAAAAACAGAGTTCGGGTAGGGAAAATGTTAAGCAGAGTACAGCAATGAGGTGCCGCTAGATAATATTTTTTGGTGGAAATTTTGGAAGAAAAACCTGGCAGAACGTTATGGGTCAAATCCTTTTCTTTTTGGTGGGTCGGCGACTGCCTGAATCATCTAAAAACATTTAATTGTCTTATCCTGTGGGTAGCTGTGACACAGGCATCACCCAGTTTTAAAGAAAGACCATGTGGGAAACCTTTTTTATATGATTAAACCACATCTGAGACGCTATCATAGACCTGTCAGGAAAAACCTTCTTAGGGCACAAATGTGGACCTGATTGAGTTTTAAAATATTTGCCTTCGGGAGGCTCGGCACCTGTACAGGAGGGAAGCAAGGAGCTGGGATATAACAGGTCACTGGGTTGAGACACCACATGGCTGTGGCAAGAGGATAGTAGCAGCTAAGGTGGCCCAAGACACAAACTTACTCCGGTTTCTTCTCATCTTTCTTCCAAACCCACAGCAGACCATGGGAACGATGAGTTTGCCCTTTGCAAGCAGCCAAGCTTTCCCCCTCTGTTCTTCCCTTTAGCAATGGCAATCAGAGCATTTCTCTGGTGAGATTTTTACTTTTTGTTCCTTTGTTTTTTCCCCTGCTCCCTATTTAGTTATGTGCTTCAAGGAGTTTAACTGGAAAAGGAGTTTCACTAAAGGAGGTGAGCTGAGCAGCCCTCATCCATGCAAACTTTCCCGGGCGACAGCCCCCAGTGCAGCTGGAGCTTGGACAAGATTAAAGAAAAATATTATGGGGATTTTTAATTTCCCCGTGTGGAGCTGGGAGATGAAGAGCCACCATAAGAGAAGTTTGCCAGGGGCAGTGAGTAGATGAGAATGTCAAGCCCAGTGAGAAACTACTGAGAAGTACCGGAGCAGCATTTTTATTCAAAAGGAGTTCTCATCTCCAGCATTTGCTGCTCCGGGCGCCAAGCTGGAGTACAAAATGAGATCCCCAGGGTCCTACCAACAGGACAACATCTAGAAAGCCCCATTCAATTACAATCGTATGGCTGTTGTCACTCCCAGTCTCCCTGCATTCTCTGCGTGAGAGGAATGAAACATGAGGATGGGTGCTCCGCTGCCGGCTGCCCCGTGCAGGCTGCAAGGTGGGGAGGAGTGTTTCTTGGAGTCATGTCAAGTGTTTCTTGAAGATGCTGCTAATGTGACCCTCTTCCTGCTCAGTTTGCTGTGTTATCCATCATCTTTCGGTGGCTACAGCAAGTACACCAGGTTTTATACAAACCAAGTTTGTATCACTTGTTTTTTCACAACATCTCTGGTCTTGATAGAAAATAATTTTCAAAAGCACTGACATATCACAGATCCCAAATGCCATCTCCCAGCAGGACTTAGGACCCTGCATACCATTTCAGGTAGAATTCAAAGGGAATTATTTAAATCAGGACCCTGCACAGAAAGGCTGGGCATCGCTTCAGTCCCTGCCTGCAGGGATTCCCGCAGTTGCTCTAGACCTTCACAAGGAATGAGCCAACAGGAGCCGGAGAGTGCAGGTAGTACCAGCATCCGTGGTTTGAGATCTATGAGAGGAAGAAAGTCCATGCGATATATTCCCATTCTCTTTTGTGCACTAAGAGCACCTTCTTGCTCAAGGTACTGGGGTTTCACTTCCTAGCGTACATCCCAGAAGCACCCCCAGGTGACCAAGCCCAAAGTAGAACAGAAGAAAAATGCCAGACAGTTTTGACATGACTTTTCAACTCACAGTTTCTTCTAATTTTTCAGTGAAAAAAAATTAGTTTTCAAAACTTAAAAAAATATGTATTTTTAGTGTCCTTTGCTCTCTATATATATGAACATATGTGTTTGCTGATTTCAACCAAATTTGGCAGGAGCAGAGGTGTCCCAGAGTCTCCTAAATGTTCTGAGGAAAAGGAGGGCTGAACTAAGGAACCCATACTGGTAAGACTCCTAATACATGCCCCAAAGTGGGAACAAGGCTCACCTTTTCAAATACCCATCTTTCAAGCTTACCTCCCTCTTCTACACCAAAAGCCTGGTGCAAAAGAAGCCAGGTTTCCTCAATTTCAGCTTCCTGCCAAACGTTCAGGGAGTGTCTGGCTAACACTTGGGGTTTTAGAAACTAAAAACGAGCTGAAGGCTCAAACCTATGTTGCACATCAAAATGCCAGAGTGTTTTGGTGCTGCTCAGTCCTTCTCATTGCACCAGTTAACTTGAATTAGCTTGTTCAAGAATGATGCCTTTTATCTGGCTATCACATGCATGCTTAATGTGAACAACAGCAAGAAGAATAGCAGAAGAATAAAGGCCTTTGATGGGGATTTATGAAGGTCACGTGTCTTAATTTTGCAGGGGTGGAAGTGTGCACTCAGAGGGCCCATGGGAACGTGTGCTTGGCAGGCACCTGTAAGTGCAGAGACCTGGAGGAAACAGAGCAACTAAAGGAAGAAGAGGCAGTTCCTGGGGGTAGACAAGAAGGACCCAGATGCATCTTCCCTGAGTGGTCTCTCACCTTCAGGACCAGTGGATCTAAAGGTCTCTCCCTAAAGCAGCGAACATGCTGAGAGCTGGAAGTGCATGGACAAGCCCATGGTCGAATTGTCAGGTTGCTACCAAGGTTTGGTGTCACAGGTGCCCTGAGGAGCGATTTCAGATGCTCCATCGCTGGCTGGTTATTGAGTGCTAGGTTGACACAAAGCTTTTGGATGGCTAACAAGGGCTTTTGGAAGAGGTGAGACCATCTCCATCAGCACTGTGGGATTCCCAGTGGGCAGAGTGACCCCAGCCAGCACAGACATGTTGCATCCATTGCACCCATCAGGAGAGACTTCAAACACAAACAACATTAGCATTTCCCTGCAAAACCCTGTCCTGTGGGGTCTGTTCAGTGGAGACGGTGCAACTGTGAGAACCACAACGGATGACCCCAGGGAGAAGTAACCCTTAGACCCCACTGCTAAATAAATCTGGTATCTCTTCCTCGAGATGTTGGGACTGGAGGTGGGACCAGCCAACACTTCTTCAAGGCCTGGAAACAGGGTGGCCAAAGTGCACCTTAGGCCACTGGTGGCAGCGGGTGGGTGCAGTGGATGAAGGAGGGAGACAGTGAAGAATATGTCTAGCTTCTCTATTGCTGCAGTGGAGAAGAAGCTGCAGCTGAAGGCACTGTGGGTCCCCTTTGCTTTATTGGTCCTGGCAGCAGGTTTTTGCTGTGCTGGCTGCCGTTTTCCCTTTTCTTTTGAGAAAGCTCCAGCCCTAGCACCCAGGAGGAAGAGACTACACCACCAAGGAGGACACTGAATTGTTTAGGGTAGGGACTGGAGCTGGCCATGCCTGCTGCTTCAAGGAGAGAGGCTAATGATCTGATCCCTGCCGGTAACATGTAGTTGCATATGCCAAACTCCTTCGGTTCATAGCAGGCAGCTACTTGCTGGATCCTGAAGCTCCCTTGCACCAACTGATTGGTAAGGAGGCCCCTTCCTCTCCCTCCCTGCCTCTCCCCCTTGGTCCTGCTGCTCTCTTCCCCCCTTGCGAAGGTCACAGAGACATTTCCTCCAGGTCAGTCTCCCCTGTTGGACCCTCACCAGGTCTGTAAAAGCTCCTTTTGTCGCAAGAAGAAAGCGTCAGTGATGAATGATGGAAAATGCACGTGAAAGACCATGGGGCAGGCACTGGGTAACAGAGGGATTTTGGGACTCTGTTCTCAGATGCTCTCCTTCCCATCCCTATATTTTGTTCCCCTTATCTCCACAGTAAGTTGTGCTCCCCAGCACTGCAGGATGCTCAAAGCAAAACTATGATTTTCCTATTCTCTCCCAATCGAAGGACTGCGGTGCACACGTATCCTTACAGCAGAGTGCCCTATTGAAGGCTGCTTGGCTCCAGCCTTAAAGCAATTTAGCAATCTGCCATCTTAAACTGTCTAATGACAACTCTTCAAGCAATTGGAAAATTGTGGCCTTCAGTAAACTCTCCAGCTGAGTGAAAGCCGGTTTGTGTCTCCTCCACTCTCTTGGCAGGGCTTGGCACTTGCAATGGAAGTCAGGCTGCGCTCCGTGCGCTTGGCATGGCATTAATGCAAAGGCAGGATGCAAAGGGTGGGTTGAAGAGTGTCCAAGGCTATGTCTATACTATTAAATAAAATGGGCCAGGGCTTGCTCCCTGGCACGGGCAGCAGCTGGCAGAGCTTACATGCTCATGCATAACTCTTCTCCTCTTCAGGACAGGGCGGCTGCATCCAAACCACCCATCGAGGACACGTCCTTGGCTCAAGCGTCAGCCTGAACTTGGGCTCATGGGAAGAGCTCAATGGCCAGATCTTGGCCAGGGACTGTGTTCCCAATGGCCTGGCCTGGCTGACCACAGGACATGTTGGGGACATGCCTCAGTTTACTGAATTCGATGACGTTTGGGTATCCCCATGCCGGCTATCACGTTTGTAGCCTTGGCTCCCCGTTGCTTTGCTGGAGGAGTGGGTAAAGCAGTGTGTGGTGGGTTAGCACCTACTAACGTCTGCTGTGCAGCATGTTTAGAGGCTCCAGCTGAGATGCTGGGGAGATACAAATGCATAGGAGGGATCTATCCAGCCCCATCATTGCTTTGCCATCAAACTGGGTAGAAGTAGAAGAAAAAGATCCAACGTACTCCATGATACAGGTGGGGAAATGAGGCCTGGAAGGAGCCAAAACCTCCTGGAAATGCTGGAGGAGAGTGACCGTAAGGAGCTGTGCTGTTATGTTTTGCTAAGAGCTGGATGCTGGCTGAGGAGAGATGGGGCAGGGAAGGCTAGGGTTATCTCATCTCTAATGAAGCTGTCAGAGAAGCAGCAATCAGAGTACACTCACTTCCCAAAAGTAGGCTAAATCTGGCCGAAGAGATTACGGTTTTTGACACATTCAAACCTGCCTGGGAATCTGACAGCATTCTTGCCCAAGGAAAGAAAAAATGGATAAAAGACACAGTATATTATGTGTAAGGCCAGGACAGTATGGAGGTTATGGGAAGAGAGTCAGTGTGAGGGTGCGGCTTCACCCCACGACCACAAGGAAGGTGCCTGCTCTGGCTCAGGTCGCCCACCCCACTCTGCCTCATTGCATGCTTGGGCAGACTCCAATGGACCCCGTTCCTGCATCACCTTGGTCATTGTCATGGTCTAATTGTCATTTCTGCCTTACCAAAACCAGAACAGTCATGCAGAAATTCATCCTTACCATGGGCACTGGAAACAAATTTCCAGGGCCCCATGAGTGTCCTGTCCTTTCCGCAGCTGGCTAGGGTTAACATTGGAGAAGGGGAGTTGAAAGGGTGGGAAGTCTCATACCCTGAAAGGGGGAGACTGGAATGCAGAGCTAAAATGAGAGTGGATGGGTGGCGCGAGCAGGGTGTAGCGTGCCTCTGCTGGCAGCTGGCTTGGCTGGAGACGGTGGTGGTGAACTCGGCAGAACTCCATGCAAGGAGAGAGGAGAAGGAAGAGCATCAGGGGTGTTGACTGACAATGGCTTGGCATGCTTACAGAATCCAGCCAAAGGACTTTGGCCAAAGCATTCAACCAGCGTACATCAGGACTGGTTTCTTGTTCATGGGGCAAATAAGGGCAGAGGGAACTTGCAGACTCATGTTCACCTCTGGTTCTCCAACCGCAACTCATCTCTGGTACAAACTGTAGGAGTCTTGTCCTACCAAAACACACGCGAGCAGCCCCCTCTGTATCTCAGGGCTGTGATGGGGAGGGGTATGGGAGATAAAGCCAGCATGTGGGGCCGTCTGACAGCAGTCATGCTGCCAAAGGGGTGTTGTGCCAGAGGACGGCTGTGGTGCCAGCTGCACCAGGGCAGATGTGCTCAGCCAACTGTGGGACCCTGTTAGGGGACCACAGCATCGCTTGCCGCCACCGCACCCCCTCTCTGCATGGGGCACAGGAGCCAGAATCTAAGTCTGAACCCAAGGCGGGTTTTGGCTCCAGCTCTGCCTGCTGTGGCTTGGACTTTGCAAGGCGAACTGATGAATTCCCAACCTGATGCTGGAGCCAAACGATCCTGCAATTTGGGAAGCAATTTGATTGCACAGCCCGACTCAAGTGTTATCACCCCAGCCAACTCCAGGAATGAGCAGAAACTGGAGCTGGGCTGAGGCCAGCGAGACCAGCACTGGGCTGAATGTGCATCTCTGCAACACTTGGAGCTCTGGCTTTTATCTGTATTTCTTTACAGCTTATCGTGTTTGCACTAGGACTCCACCGATAACAATCTATTAACAGTGGAGTGAATTAGATCACTGCCTGGTTATTTCACTCAGCTGAGGCCAAACTGCTCTTGTCCATTCAGGAAATTTGTGCTACTTTATTCTCTCTGTGCACGAAAGCATGTCACTCTAATTACCTCCAGTCTCATTCAGCCCGAGCAACTCCGAAACGTTTGCAAGGCAGGAGGAGAGCTATAACCTCATTAGAGAATGTTATCGTAAGAGATCAGACACTGGCAGGGGTTTGTTGTGACGAGCTGTTCACAATGTTTTCTTTTGAAACTACAAAAGGGGAAGAGGACTCTGAAGCCGGTGATGGGGAGCCTTGAAATAACCCCCTCTGGTAGCAAGGACAGTAAGCAGGTGCAGAGGGTCGCACCCTGCTCTTCGCTCGGTCTGCAAGGGGCCGGAGCAAGGAAACCTGGGGGGCTGCGGGGATGCAGCATGCAGCTTAACACCCTAAAACGGTCCATTCCTCACCAAATTTCAGCATTGGCAGAACATTTTTCGAACACGCAGGTGAATGTGTGCCAAAGCAAACAGACCTTTTGGGCGGTAGATAAGCTGCCAGCACAGGGTGAGTGGAGCAGGCTGGAGGGTAGCAGGCGGGCGGGTTTGGGTTGTGATGGAGCCTGGCTTTGGAGCCTGGCTTTGCTGCTGCACAATCCCTTTCCCGAACCCTCTGGGGTGTCTAATCCGGAGATGCTTAACAAATGCTTTTTGGGTTTTTTTCCCCCCATATCATGAATTTTTCTGATGGAAGCAGAAACTTTTTCTTCCCCTCTAACCACAGCAAAGTAAAATGTCAAGCAAGCCAACCTGTTCTCACAAGCCATTAACCAAATTAACAAAAAACAATCTATTTTTGGTTGCATGTGGACTTTTTTCATTGAAAAGTCCATTTTGTTCTGGGTTAAAGGAGAGGCAATTTGAAGTAGCCACAGACCTGCCAGGAGGAGTGACCACGTGCGGGAGCAGAGCAAGCTGGCTGTGAGGGGGAGGGCTGTCCCCAAACCCTGTGCCCACACCTTGGAGAAGGAGCCTGGCCAGGGCCAGCCATGCTGATGGGGAGTCGGGACCAGCTGGTCATGGCAAGTGAGAGCAACTCTGCCACAACACCTGCCGTACCAGTGCTCTAAAGTTACAAGCAGTTCATCTTCTTGCTGGTAGACAGGCCTTAAACATTTAAGAAACACCACGGAGCAGCTTCCCAGCAAATCTAAATCTCTTCATTTGTGTCAGAATAAACTCAAATGATCTCTTTTATTATTAGCTGTTGGAGAGAAGCTCAAGCCATTAATGTTTAATAAAGCCAGTGCCCACGAGCAGCTCACTGCTGCTGCGTGTGCCAGGCCCATCTGGCAAAGGCAGAAACCCCACCTTGCCAAGGGCGCCCAGGCAGATTCTGACAATTTATTGATGAAAGCAATGTAATGGGACGTTAATTTAAGTCATCAGGACAGCAATGTGCCCAGGCAAGACAGCTTCCAGGAGCAAAGGGGTCAATGCAGATCCACCGCCATCCCAGTCTTGGTCCTATGGAACACATCCATTGGAGCTGGTGGGATTGCAGCATGGGGATATGAGACCTGCTGCTTGGAGATTTGGTGGGATCACCATAGCCAGATCTGCTGCAAATGGAAATGTGACCTGCTCACTGCTTCAGCAACTTCTTAACTTAATGTTCATTTTGACCCCTGCTGTCTGGGAACGTGGCTGCCCCTAAGGCAAGCAGAGCCAGGACAGCCTCACACAAAACCCACTCCCTTCCTCATGTCCGTTCGGGTTTGTGGGCTGCGGTTTCACCCTCAGTGAATGCTGAAGTGAAACAATGAAGGCCCTGATCCAAAGTCCTCTAAAATCAAAGGGAGGTTTGGGTTATTTTTTTCCTGCCTTTGACTTCTACTACTTTGGATTACACCGATACTCAGCAATTTCCAGCAGGTGAGAGCTGATCAGTGTTGGGCAGTAGCCAGACAGTCTAGCTGAGCATCTATACACACAGACATGCTTTAGCAATGCTTTCCAACAGATTTGGCTTCAAATCGAAGGTCCCGTTCATCTCTTGACCATGGTCCAAGCTGAGGTCCTGGCTCTAAACAACCCTAAAAAGTGGGGAATTAAGCACAGACCAGGATAAACCCACCCAGCAGCTGTGCACACACATTCCCCTCCTCCAGGCATCTGCAGGAGACACCAATGCTAAAGGCATGGGCAACTTTCTGCCTGAACTGCAGTACATATTGGTGAAGACACAGTCCTCTTCCACCTCCAGTTTTCTCCCTTAGAGACACGTGGTCCAACTCTGACTTTCAGATGCTGCAGTTGCAATTTGGAGCCAGCTGCGCAACTGGCTCAATATTCAGGCAATGACCTCGAACATGGCTTGAGGAGATTTCCTAGCCTGCTGGGTGCAGGAAGCTGCAGATTTCAGCTCTCCCATGAGGCCAGGAGGGACAGAGAAGCATAGGTCTGGCTTTTCTTTTTCGTCTCTGTTTCCTTTTTCTGAGTTTTCCATTGGAAACTTTTCTTGCAAGTGCCCCAGATACAGCCCAGGTAATGCAGCCCTGGGATGGAGGATGGTCGGACTTCAGTTGGGCCAAACACACAAATGTTGATTCCTGAGCCCTGAGCAGAAATCGTCCAACTGCTCCCTGTTGTGGTGTGTGGAAAGCCGAGGGTCTCGTTCTCCTCCAGGACAGATGCCATGACTACTCACACATCGGTACCTACAACAAATACAAGCCCGGGGGATTCCCATGCATCTCTGACCTCTGCAGGAGGGCAGTATTTGGAGCAGAAAAGAAAAGGTTGCACGCAGGCACGAAGGCAGACATTGACTGTGAGAGGAGAGGAGTGGGAAAAGGGAAAAGTCTGCTCTGATGGACACATCAAAGCCCAGAAATGAGTGAGGGAGCATTCCCAGCGGCAGGACAAAAGGTGACTTTTGCAGCAGTGGAGTCTCTGAGTCTGTCCCGTTGCCCTCAGTCTCCGCTCTGGCTGGTGAAGCTGTTGCAAAATCATCTTCCCATCTAAGGCTCTGGCTTCGCATCAGCCCAGCACATGTACAGGACGCCTTCCAGAAATGCAGAGCCAAGCAATGTCTGCAAACACAAAGCCTGAAAGAAACCAGTCTGCTCCCAATCCCTTTTGGCTATTTGGGGAGCAGAGGCCACAAGGTGACAGAGGGTAGAGGATAGATGGCAAAGGGGGCAGAAGCCTGCTTAGCCCAGGGGAGCCAAGTGAAACACAGGGGCATTGAAGGCACGTACCTCTTACAGTTGTGGAGTGATTTATTGAAAGCTTAAAGAAGGAATTGCCAGGCGCTCTTTGTTTCCATGGTACCATAAAAAATGGATGGGAAGTGACTGGGCTGTCTTGTAGTTTGAATGTTTCATTGGCATGTCGCGGAAACCTCCAGAGGATGCCTCGGGGGCATGAGAACTGGCTGATGGAATGTGCTAGTTTGTTAATTTAATAGGATACAGTGTTTTCCCTTAACACCGCACATGCAAATCAGGGTGGCGAATCAGGTCAGCACATCTCCCCTGCGCTGGGAGTGCTAGGACCCCGCTCTCACATGGCATCTCCTGCAGGATGCTGAGGTGCCCCAGCCCCCCTTGCAGCACTCGGCAGGATCAGGCTGCGGGAGAGATTTTGGACTCCGAAGTGTCTAGTGGGAAATGAAAAACAGTACTTCTGCAGTGTGAAACCCAGTCTGAACAACGTGGTGGTATGCAAGGCAGTACCAGCTCTGCTGGCTGGAAGAGAACAGATCGATGTGCACGCTGATAGGAGTATTAAAAAGTGCAGTTTGTATGTGGTTCGTTGGGGACTTTATCAATGAATCCTTCTAGACAATTAAGGAAAAGGCATACCAGATTTATTTGGGATTAGTAAACTTACTGTAACATTTTCAAACCAAGCTACAGAATGCCACAGTCAGGACATGACTCTCCTAAAGCTCAGAAGGTGCTTCTTCAAATCCCACAGAAAGGGTATCGACCTCTAATAAATTGTATATATAATTTTAGAGTCCTTTCTATAAAACTGTAGTATTTTGATCCCCATCAAATTCCCTCATTGTTTCCAAAAAGAGGTTGGTGAATCTTACATAAATATTGTGTGTGAGTGCATGCATACACGTGCGTGTGCGTGCATCCTAAAACCCAATGCACAGGTCTTTACCTCATCCGTCACTAAAGGCGAGTCCAATCCTTCCACGGAGCTGAATGACTAAAGTCCCATTTTGGGAAGGGTTCAGTCCTGTCAGACACACAGTCTTCAGGGGATAGACATAATCCAGAATTAATTGAATTCAGTGGAGCTCTGCTCATTTAAACCAGCCAAAGGCATTTGAACTCGCTGACTTACCCCGTCCCTTCTCCCTGCTGCAGCCAGGAGAGGATCCCAGCTGTAGCTTTGCTCTGAAATACCCAGGACATCTGCAGTCGGTGTCCTCGAGCAAATATCATTTCATACTTCCTGAGGCTTATGCAGCCGTCCTGCAAAGCTGCAGTGTGACACTGGGCATGGGATTCCTGTCAACAACGTTCCTGCATGGTGGCGGGGGACCCCGGTGCTGGCACTGATGTGCTTTGACTGCTCTTTGGGGAAACGATCTAGTGGATCCAACCTCGGCGCATCCTTCACCTTGCTGCAGTCTCCACCACATACGAACACCTCCTGTGTGTGGGTGGCTGGGCTGGCCCCACTCCAGCTACGACGTGCAGCCAGCCGCTTTCATTTTCTGTTGCCTGATGGCTTTGTGCTCGTCTTCCTCTCTCTGTATCTCGTGCATTCCCAGAGCACATGGCTGGGTTTCAGGCTCTTTGCCCTACACTGGAGCTCTGCTGCTCCACCAGCCAGGGAAAAAAGTGGTGAGGTATTCCCATCAAGCTGCAGAGGCAAGATCTCATGGTGCTTTTTTGTTCTTTTTTTTTTTTTTTTTTTAAACGGTGGAGGGAAATGACTAATTTCTATTGAGAACTTGGTGTTGTGTGGAAGCACTCTCCTTGAACGCAGAGTTTTGTTCTCAACCATACAGACCTTGAGGATCCTGGAAGAGAGGTTTCATGCTTTGAGAGGAACTCCACCAACCTTCCCTGTGTCACTCCAGCTGCTCCCAGTATGAGCCAGGAGGATAAACATGAAGTGAGAACCTTTTCCAGAGGAAAAAAAGGGAACAACTGTCACAAAAATCTGACTGAAACTCGTTCCCAAACAATTCAGTGCCAGCTGCACAGCAGGAAAGCGGATCCAAATGGACAGTTGCAGCAGTCGTGTTTGACCTTTTACACAGAGGAGGCCAGAGGCTGCATCAGTGCCAAGTCCCGCATCGTTACCAATAGCTCGTGGCCGAATGGGACTCTGCTCCTGGCAGGACGACTGATCTTAATTTAATGACTAGGTGGTGAAGAATGTACCATGCCTCTTTCTAATCAGTGATTAAGTCCTTTTGGTGTTGCATTTACTTCATTTACGACTTCCATCGTATGCTTCCCTGTGGCTACGTCTATATTATGATGGGTAGCTGTGGGCTTGAGTTAGCAGAGCTGAGTGTCTCTGTCATTTCTGGGGCATTTCCAAGCCAGCTAAAACCAGGACGTGTAAAAGCCCAGGCTAGCGGCAAGTGCACATCCAGACCACACAACACCCACTCAGACTTGAACCAAGTGCCTGAACCTTTTGGAGTTCCTCCAACAGTTGTCCTGCTCAGGGATGGCATTTTAAATAAGAGAGACTATATGACAATCTGCTTAGGGAAGCGAGTTTTAGATGTGCCCAGACTGCCTATCCTGGAATAGAGTGAGGATATAACCAAACAAATTTCAAATCGTCCTGATAGCCACCTTTCCATGACACCAGAATGTATCACATAGATTGTAAAACTTGCCTAAGAAACAAGAGAAATTAGCCTGATACTTTGTTTCAGCTACTGTTCCCTTGTGTAAAGCATTTTTTGGTCTGTTTGCACTATATTCCCATGCATGAAGGTGAGAGGGAAGTGCAAATATATCAAAGGAGATGTTATGAGAGGTTTTTCAGCAGTGTGACTGCGACAAGATTGTACTGTAGCTCTGTAGCACACTATCTGTAGGATGCTTCAGTACAGCCGTGGAGACAGATGGCTAGTGCAAAGTGAAAAATCTAGTTGCATCAAACACACTATCCAGCAAGTACTCGTCAGGATCCTATGCAAAGCATGGCTAATCTGCACCTGCAAGTCCATATGTACGTGTCCCATCAAGCATTCTCAACCATGTCCCTGGAGTGACAGCAAATCCAGACTTTTTTTTCCATGTCCACTTCTACTCCAGAGGTTTTGAGAGGACGTACAGCATCCTGTAGCTACCAATTCCCATCACATGTCCAGTTTAGCGTCCTCTCCAACATGTGGCACTGACCTCTGCTGCGTGATGGATACCAGACAAATAGAATTAACCATTCCTCTGTTCTTATTTAGTTAGGAAGCAGTAACCTTTCAGTGCTCCCTGATGTACCAGATATGTCAGAGCATCCCACTCTGACTTCAAAGGAATGTCACAGGAATAGGAAGCACAGAACCAGCAGCAAAGCAATTAGTGATACAATCTGGTAGAGCAGTTCCCCTGCTCCGCTTCCTAATGCCACTTAGTGTGTTTCCATTAATGTTAAAACGTGTGTTAAAAGAGATCGGACACCAAGAAACGAAGTCCCTCCTAGAAAGAACTGGACACCACTTTGCTGTGGATTCACAGTGAAAAATCTGAAAATCCACAGCTGTGGCTTCACAGCAAAGTGAGGCAGAAGAAAAGAAACCAGCACAGGGAATGGATTTAAAGCCTGCGCTGGGGAACGTTTTTCTCTTGAATGATTATTTCCCATGCAAGTCAGTTTATCTGAGTTTAAATACAAGAGAATCAAACTCTCTGCCTGAAATCCTGCTATCTCTATACGGTGGGACATAAGCAATTGGCAATATAAATGTAAGTAGTCCCAGAGCAGTGGGAAAAGTAAAGTCTGGCTTCCCTTATCTATATCCTACTACAATAACTACAGTTCCTCTATGGCAAGAGATAGTCTATGCACTGATTTATCGTTTGTGTTGATGGATTAGCCAGTTCTGCATGCTAAATGGCCAGCTGGCCACTGCCAAACGTTTCTGCTTGCTTTTCCCTTGTTTGCTAATAATCCATTGCTCTCTACGAGCCCAGGATCTGTGTACCAACACCTGAATGTGGTACCCTCTGCTGATAGGGAAAATATAGAGAGGATTTATGCTGCAGAAGTCCTGTTTCTAAGCCTTTCTAATATCCCAGCCCTGTCCCTGCAAAGCTGGGCTCCTGCTTTACACCAAGTGCACGTTCCCCTTTCACCATGTGTAGGAGCACTTCAGGGCACCTTTCTCTAAGAGATTTCACCTGACACCTCCAGAGGCTAAAGAGGGGCAAGGAAGAGGACAGGCACCCATCTCAGCTGTCTTGCTGTTATCCCATTGGTTTGGCATTGCAGAGAGCCAAGTGAATGACAAGAGCATCAAGAGCACAGGAATGCCCAGGGGGTGGTGGTCCTGCCTGGTCCTTGAAATCTGGCCCTTACTCTTGATTTTGGGAATTGTTTGATATCGGTGCCCCCCTAATATGCGAGGAAGAAGAAATGATGGGTGGTGGGTTTGTTGTGGACAGCAGGTTCACCCTTGTGTGTCTGCACCTGCCTGAATGGAGGATGTTCTCCTGCTGCCTCTGAGGAGTGAGACCTACTTACAACAGCCACATCCAGGCAGCTTTAGTCCATTTATATTACGTGAAGATCTGAACTCACATCTGCATCAGCAGTATGTAAAAACTGGAAGCCTGCTTGCACTGTCCATTTCTCTCTGTTATTTACTGCTCTGGTGTTTAAAGGCTCTACAAGCTTAAAGCAAACAAGGAAAAAAAATCATCCAGACAAAGTACTGCACAGGGTGAATGTAATCAGCCCAATAAACCACATTCATGCTACCCATGGGCAGAGGGCTGGATGCTGATCCCCTCTACAGGAGCCCTCAGATTTCTGTGCAACAAAACTGCCTGAAGTCTCTGTTTGGAGAAACAAAGGGAAAAGGGTTATCGCCCTCCCTCCTTCGCTTTTCAGACTGTGAGCGCTCCAGGGCAGGACCTGCTTGGTTGGTTGTACAGTGGCTCAAAGGGCACTGGAGCTTTGCTGCTCCTTGCAGAGGCAGCATCGTGACTGCTAGGTTAGCATGGACCGGTTTATGCTTTTCTCTGTCCTTTCCATGCCCTGATTTCAACATCGAACAGGGATCAATCCCGTAGCAAGCACAGGGATGGTTTCTTACTATTGCCCTATGTGATGGGCAGATCCTGCAGCCAGCAGGGCATCGTGGCTCGCCCTGGCCTTGGAGGGTGCAGAGGATGCCCAGCATCACGTCAGGATCAGAGCTGGCCCCAGCGTGGGGGCAGCCTGACCAGATTCACCTCCCTGCTATGGCGAGGAAGGTGTTGCTGATGCTGAAGGGGAGCAGAGGCAGCGGGGAGGAGGGGGAGATGGAGGGAAAACATGGACACCAGCATGTCTGCAACGAGGGCAGGCCGGGACAGTGCCTGCTTGTAGGTAGAAAAAAAGGAAGGGAAGATGGAGTGAGGGAAGAAATGGAAGATTTCTTCCAGGAACAAAACCTGTAAATGAGAAAGGTGCATTTCTCCCGAAGCCTGTTTTTTGTCAGCATGCAGGAGGCACGAGCTCTCTCCTCCTTGTGCAGGTGTTTAGTGAGTCTTATGCTTCACACAACAGATTTAGGCTTGTGGCTCTTCTGGCTCCCCTCCTTTTTCTCCCTAAAGTGCCCTCCATGCTCAGCTTTTCATTCTTGTGTCTCCAGCTCTAATTATCTTTTCTCTCCTGCTGCTTCTGATGAAATGCTCCATTTTTTCATATCTTTGGGGCCCCGCTGCTTCTTGGGGAGCTAGGCTAAAGAGTTATATTTCTCATCCCTCTCATTCATTACGAAAGACAATCCTCTCAGACGAGGACATTCATTAAACTGATTTGGGATGCTTGGTATATCTTCACTGTGTGTGGTTGCATCAGTGTGGAGAATAATAATTAGAATGCACAGGAAGTGTAAGCTGGAATAATAAGAAAGTCTGGCCCTAACCTTAGGAAATTTGGGGGCAGGGTACCCACTTACTTTTTGACAGGTGTCTCGATCACTGCAACCATAAAACATATTTGAGTGTTTTCTTCTCCTTTACTCTAATGTCTTTGCATGTCGGGGTGTGTGGAAGACACAGGCGATGAGACCCTGCACACAGAACTGCATCCCCCCAAGTCCTGAGGTCACCATAAGACCTTGACATTTAACAAATCATTAATGCAGGTAAGATGGGGGAAGGAAGAATGCTTATTTGCCCTATGAATTTGGACCTCTTTAAGGCTCCCAGATCCCAACTTCTCTCCACAGCCAGACAAACTTAAAAATTATTTCCAACATAAAAGCTGAGACGAAGCTGATTCCAGAAGGTGGGGATTCAAGGAAGAAAAACATGGAGAATATGAAAGACACAGAAATGACAGTGCCAGGAGTGGCTTTTTATTCTGCTGGTGGAGTAGGCAAGTGATCCCAGAGATACACCCTGTGGTGCATGAGCACAAGAATAGGGTGGTTTCAGTGGGGACGTCCGCATAGATCTGGGGGCCATGAAATCTTGCCTCTGCCACAGCCTCCCTGAGTCGGGACCAAACCACCTCCTCTCTCTATTGCTCATCCCCAGAAAAAGTCTGTTAACACTTTTACTTTTTTCCTTCTTCATGTATTGGTCTTGAAGTGCCTTGGGGCAGAGATGGCTTTTGTGGAGCACAGCACCTGATGCACGGCAGCCCCAGATGAGATTTGAATGGTGCTGGTGCCACTACCAGGCTATGGGAAAACCTGGTTTATTCAGATGCCGCCGGGGTCTCTTCTTGCCCTTGGAGGTGAAATGGCCACAGCTTGCACAAGCCAAAGGGAGGCTCACAGGGCTCAGGACAAGCAGGGCACAATTAGTCTGGCCTGACTCCACGCTAATGTGCCTAATTGGCTCTGCGCTCGTGTCCCCCGGTGAGCAGCCCTGTGGGCATGTGTCTAGCGAAAGAATCAGGTTCACTTCAAGGTTTTACAAATAAATGGGCTGCCTTGGGCTGAGTTACACTGAGATACCAAGCCAGGGCACTCTGGGATAGTGTTTAGAGATTCACAACTGGCTGAAGACTAACCATAAAAAAGACTGTACTGGCTAGGACCTCACCAGTTCCTACAGCCTCCCTCCTGCCGTGATGTCTGGAGGGGCTTTCCATCAGGCCAGCATTGCTGGTTCCCTCCCTTTGCAGGATCCTCACTCCAGGTCCCAGATGGGACCAAAGGGCAGGATCTCACGGCAGAGAAGAGGCACATGTAGGTACCACAGAAGGGTGGCATGAGTCGAGTCAGAAAGAGCAAGTTTCATGCTCTGTGTGACCTGGTGCACTTCGTGTCAGCCCTCTGGCTGGGTCACCCTTGCTGAGGACGTCACAGCAGTGTGATATCCCTGCATGCATGTGCTCCGCATGTGTTTCAAATAGCAGCAATGAATTTTGAGAGTGGGGTTCAGCCGCCTTCAGGCAGATGTCTGCATCTCAGGCTGCTGTCCTTGCTCCTCAGTGGAGACTTGGTCAGTGGTGTCCAGGGTTCAGCTCTTCCTAAAGGAGATATCTCCAGCCAGGCAAATGGGTAACGCACTATAAATGCTTCTCACTCTGCATTGCCTATCAAGGGAGCAGGAACAGCTGGCTCAGGTGGAGACATCCAAGCTGCAGGTGTCTAAACTTAAGCTGCCTAACATGACAGGCAAGCTGCTGGGGTCTGGGATGGCAAGGATGGGGGTGCAGAGCTGGGGACACTTCGATAACAGGAACCCATCAGCAGGCAGACAAGATGGTTTTCGTTAGAGAACAGTGCAACATGCACAAATATTCCTGTTCCAGCTCCCCGCACTGAGAGAGAAAATGTGTCAGTGTGTGTATGTGTGTGTGTGTGTTCCTGACAGTGTGGGTGTGAGAGAGACAGAGATACCCGGGGAGAGGGAGGGTGGGAAGCAGGAAGAGATGATTTAGTACTGCTCACAAGGTATGTCCTGTACTTGCCTCCTCTCCAAGGTCTTGGCACCAGCACATTTCTCTGCAGAGAAGCCAGAGGTGCGTTCCTCCAAAGTGATACTCTATCAAAGAGGAAAGCCATTTACTTTCTGCTGGCTCTGCAGATTTTCAGTGCCTGCAACTGCAGACCTAAAAGTTTATCTTACTGGAGGAATTTATACAGGGCTGTGAGATGGGCTGGTGTTATATGGCTCTAAGTAGTTACATGAAGCCTCTGCGGGCTAATAAAACGGTATTAATTGTAGTGCTAAGGTTGCATTTTAAACATTAAATTATGGATGGCTTGATAGCATCGTGAAAGCCAGCATCTGGTTGATTTAACTCTTTGAGGTGACACTTCACGTTAAATTATTTCCTCAGGCAGAGGGAGAGCAGTGAGGGCTTCTCCTTTCTCCTTCCCCTTCTCCAGCATCCCTGCTCTCTTCTTGTGCTGTTTCTGAGCTGCTCTTAACCTCCCCCCTTACTTTAGCCTAGAAATAGCAAATGGGGGGGACAAGCCCAGGTCACATACCATTCCCCACTTTGTCCCTTGCATCTCTGATGGTGCAAAAGAGAGGACCCTGCCAGGCACAGGGAACAGTGGCAGCAGGAGGTGTGGGATTGCAGGGAGAAGCTCAGAGGAAGCCCCAACGCAGTGGGAGTGGGTGCTGTGCCCTGGAGGGGTCCCTGCCCCCAGCCCAAGGAAGAAATCGGAGAGGGAATGCACCGGCCCCTGTTAATCTAATTAAAGGGGTCAGCCCTAAAGGCCAATTACAACACAGCCAATGTCAACAGCAATTTTTCCCTTGCTGCCTGTTTTAGGGGCAGGGACAGGGCTGGCAGCGGAGCCTTTCGGGGTTGGGAACAGCGTGTGCTGCCAAGGAGGAAGCACAGACAAATAATTTAGTGGTTTTGCTTTTTTTTTTTTTTTTTTAAGGGATTGATGGATTCATCACTGAAGGTGACTAGCTAAAGAGTAGAAGACATCCCTGCCGTGTCAGGCGAGTCCCACCCCCGGTGCCCCCCCCCCCCGTGTTACCCACCCTGATATTTTCCCGTATGTCTCCTGCAGCAGACGAGTCACAGTGTACCCGTGGGCTCTGCAGTGGGAGCCTGGCCGGTGGCACGCTCCCACCGCAGCAGTGAGGGCCCCTGACTCACACCCCCAGCCGTGCAAGGTACAGCTGGCCGGTGGGGCAGCCGCGTGGGACCCTGTTGTGCCTGGCATCCCACGCCTGACGCGTGAGACTTGGCAGCTCAGTGTTTGCAAAGCTGCAGCTCTGACGTGTCCCTGCTGACCCCAGTAGAGCAGCCGGCACGCTGCTCACGCTCCCAGCTCCTGAGCTGCTCAGAGCCCCAGCTGGAGACCAAACCCCAGGGGGGTTTTCGGAGAAGCCCTTGGCTCACCCGAGGACTGATGCACTCAAGCTGCGGGAGACATTAAACATAGAGGAAAGGAGAATTATACTTTCTGCCACCATCCCCTCTGGTGCCTGTGCAACACTACCCTGGGTGCAGCGGGGTCTCCGCTAGGATGGAGAGCCCCATGCCCACTCGGTTTCGTCCCACAAACCATGGGACCTCCTGCCCCATTGCCTCTCCACTCAGGAAAACATCCATGCAGTGGCAGACGTGGAAATGAAATGCAAACCTCTGCTGCCAACGGCTCACGTAGCACACCCGTCCTCTGCTCACCATGGCAGTGTGAAAACCCCAGTTGTGGCCTCTAGGAATCAAATAAAATAGGTGAAGGTGAAGGCTTGCGGTCTGGTGACCTTGAATTTTTATACTAATAAAGCTACTTCATGGGGGTTTTATCAAAAGGAAAAAAATCCTTTCATAGGTTGCTGTCCCCCGATAGCATTTTGACAGTAGAGACCCATCATGCCTCTTGTATTATGGAGTGCTAATTTATCTTAGAAGCCAGTAGCAGCTGCTCATGTTACAAGTGGGAATTTCTTCCCTTTGTTTTCCTCGATGTTGCTCTCCTGAACTTCGGTTCAAGGGTCGATTTAAGTGGATCTGTGTTAGAGACTGAGGAGATATTTCCACTGAGTGAAATGACTAAATGTGGCATGTTTAATGTCTTTGGTGGATCAAGCTCACCAGTCATTTCTGGCCACTTTAATAAGCCCTGCTTTGTAGAGGTTACAATCTGAGGGTTGGGTTTTCATGGTACAAAGTGTACCCAAGGGAGTTACGCTGATGCAAAATATATATAAGAATCTTATCATGTTTATGTTCCCCGCAGCCCCCAAAGACCCCTGTTACAAAGCAGCTGCCCTGTGAAGCCAAACTGTTACACAAATCAGCCCAGAAGAGAAGAGTCCAGAACTGGAGCCCGAGTGCCCAACAAAGCCAATAATAACTTGAATATGAAGAGGAAAAAGGAAACCCTGCCACAAAAGCCCAGAGGATGATTTATGGGAAGTGTTTGGTAATAACTTTTAAACTTGATTTAAAAGTTTGAGGGCTGAGATTTCCTGGGAAATGTCTCTTCTTAGGGCATAGAGGAGCCATCCAGATGCCGGTGAGATGGGAGAAGGCAACTGCATATACAGAAAAATCAAGTGTGTCCTTAAGGCAGCTCGGCTCTCCTGCACGACTTACAAATTACTTTGTTAAGCTCCGAGCTGCTGCTTCTTCCTCAAGAAAAACATGGATCCTTCATTCAACCTGAAATCCTCTGTTGGGTGTCTGGGACCAAGCAGCCCCTTGGTGAACAGGCCCAAGACCTGTGGGTTTGGGGGTCTGGATGCCTGGTTTGACTCAGGGAGGATGCCCTCTCTGGGACAGTGCCTCTGAGGGGACAGAGCTGGTGACAGCAGTACCGTGCTAGCTGGTCCATCGTGTGGTCTATGCAGAGGCTGCATGGCTGGTCTGGGACGAGCCAGCTGGCCCTCCTGTTCGGGCAAGTGGTGCATGACTGAAGCCTGGTCCATGCCCAGGCTCTGCTGGTCCGTGCAGTCTGGATACGCAGAAGCAAGCCAGCTGGCTCCAGGAACACCACCGTGGGCTGAAGCACAGCTCCTAAAGGCAGAGAAATACAACCCAAAGAGGCTGAATCCCTCTTTGACATGCATGTTGTTGGAGAGCAAGGGTCAATTCCTCCAGAGGTAACGGGAGCTTCTTGCCCTGTTCCTGCTGCTGCATCCCAAAGAGATGAAAGGCAAACCTCTGGCAAAAATTATGGCAGAGCCTGGCCTGAGTTTTCCAAAGAAGCTTTGGAGTCTGTTCCTTGCTGAGAGGGCGTTGCTGCAATCCTACGTGAACTGTAACACCAAGGCAGCATCTGCACAAAGCGCTGAGACGTGAAACCACCACTCCCCACCCAGCTTTCTTCCCCAGTTCCCAGGCTGACAGAGAGGGCTTGGCTCATCTTTACAGAGGCAGCCTCCTTCTGTTCCCAAGGTCTGCTCACCCTCCTGGCTTCCTCTTTGTTCTTCAGACCACCAGGACAGAGACACATGCAAAGCCAGCCCTGCCCTGGCTCTGCAGCAGTGGTCTCCACCTCACTTTGACAGAGGTTTGCGACCTTAAGAGCAATCCAGGATTTCCTGCTACCATTTGCTTTTTCTGCACAGGTCTTCTGTGATTTGCTCAGGAATCCCAGCAGGTATCCATTGAGGCTATGTCCTTTCCAGCTGGCATTTGGTGGGTGCCTCTGCTGGTTGCTGGTGGTCTATTAGTCACTCCCCCCGGCAGATTCACAGAGAGATGATCTGCTTCTTGGCCTTGTAGCAACAGTCAGTTCATGCCTTTTAATGACTGATTCCCTCAATATCTCCTCTTCAGGTGGTGGCTTGTAATACCTTTATGGAAGGCTGGTGTTGATGAGCATCTGTGTGATTACATGTGTTGTGCCTGTGTGTCTTAGTACACCACTGCTAGTACACAGCTAGTGACAACAAGCGGAGATCGCTCCTGTCAATGGGTGACCATCTAAGGATTTTGGAGGTTGGTTTGGAGCAGCATCTGAGAGTTCAGATGCTTCTCTGAAGCTTAGCCAAACCCCTTTGGCCTGGAAACTGAGCTGGGAAATATAATGAGATTAGGCTGTCGAGTGAGATTTACGGCTCATCCTTCTTCCAGCTGGGTCAAAAATACCACAAGTGCAGCCTCTTTGAGAGTGCATCAGTGCCTCTGCTCTCAGACAAAGTCAGGGAGGACAGGACAGGTGGGATTTCCTTTCAAGTCAGTGGTTGATTATTAGTTTGGGGGAAGTTCAGCTTGTGCTCCAGGCTCATTTGTAGCTGAGGCCATCTGCACGTTGATCGCACACCCTGGGGATAAGACTTACCCTGACCCCGATGATGAAGGCAACACTTGGCGGGGGGCTGCAGATCTTGGGGACACTGCCCTAGTCCTGCTGCTTGTCCACATTATTTGCAAGCCTGGTTCACAAACTCCTTATGGAAACCAGATTTTGCCTCCAGCCTCCAAGGGCTTTCCTTGCTGCTTTGCCCACTGTGCTTCCAGCTCGGATAAAGCAGCGGTGCAACATGGGGATTCTCCACTGCTGCCGCTGGCAATTTCCACCCTCTTTCTGTTCCTGCTTAAAAAGCTAGGTTAGCAAAGACCTGCCATTTTAAAACGGGCTCCTTCAGACTGACCTGAGCTAAGGCTCCATCGCGTGAGCAGCACAGCTACCAGAGAGGAGAAGGCAGCCGGTGACAGCAGACTGGGTAAAGTCATCTCAGCCGGCCCAGCTGGCGCTAGAAAAGGGCATGTATCCATGCCCTAAGCCTTCTCAGGCCATACAACGGGGCACCTTTCAGGACATTTGCATCAAGCCACAATCTCTGTCGCTGTGAATCAAATCAAACATTGGGAATTGTGAAGAAGTGGAGAACAAAGCAGAAAATGTCTCTGGTGCATCCACATAGGCTCATTGGATGATTCAGGTTGGAAGGGACCGTAGGATGTTGTTGTCAGTAGTACGTGCTGGTTTGGTCCCACAACACCAAAAGGAAACAGGATGTTTGGGAAGGATGCATGGAAAGTGACAAGGTTGGCTGAAGGTCTGGAAGGAGAGCTTCTCCAGTTTGGAAAAGAAATGGCAAAGGAGAGATACAAGAGAAGTCTAGAGAAGTCCTGAGGGACGACTGACTGCTTGTTGTCTTGTGTAATAGAGGAATTAGGGGCATTGGACAAAATTAGAAGCTGGCAGGTTCAAAAGCTACATCCTCCCACTGTCCTGCTCTGGGGCGTGGGTACAGCCATACCTCCCGAGGCATGATGTGACCAGCTGTGAAGCTCATGGTGTGTCACCAAGCTGACCTTCAAGCTCAGCTGAAGAGGGTGCCATGGGCTCACCATGGCTTTCACACATAGTTGCTTTTTTAACCCCTGTGTTGAAGACTTTTGAATACTGTTATATAATTGTACTAGTGAAACTACTATTTAATTACAAAACAAGCTAATAACCACTGAAGTCCGCAAACGCTGGCAGCTGCCATGTATCAAGAGTATCAGCCATCATCACAGCCCATGGGTATACCTAGGAAATTCAACCACATCCCTTCCCAGTGGTCCCAGAAACCCAGGCCTCATCGCTCTCCAGTTTTTTTAAGTTCATAGTGCCCTGAGCAGGAGTGACACTGAAATCTACTTTTCTGTCAGTCACTGTCTTGCAGGCTGAATTTTCTAGTGTCCAATGAGATGTAAACCCCAAAAGCAGCTTCTTCTGGTGGGTGGTGCTGGATTCTCTAGTGGCTAGTAAGAGATGAGCTCAATATTGTCACCTTCATCCAGGTGCTTATTCTTAGGACGGATGGGGGTCTACTGATGGGCTCAGACTTGGTTCAGAGACAGTCAGACATAGAGAATGTGCGCAAGTTGCATTTCCTAAAGTAAGCAGTGGAGAAACCCTTCATTTTGCACAAACTCTCCTTTTGGGCTTTGCAAGCTTGTCTCTTCTCCCATTAACTGGATAGCACAAGCTGCTCATCACCTGCTCTCCTTGTCAGGGCTGGTACTAGCATGACTTATAGCGCAATGGTTTATAGCCACAACAGCGTCTGAATTACTGATCATTCACTTTTATAGTGTACTGTGGGAGGAGGAAGCTTTTCTCTTTTAAAAACAATCATTTCTCTTAATAAGCACACCACACAGCAGCTTGAGGGAGTGGAGCCCACACATCCATCCTGGTGTGGAACAAACTCGTGCCAGAGTCATCCCAATTTTGGTGGCTGGGGCACAAAGTTATGTAAATTCCCCATCACAGTGGGTTTGCACAGTCTCCCCTTTCAGCCTTCAGCAGGGACACAGAGAGATATGAGACAAAAAAGACCTTTTCTTAGCTATTCTGGATTCTGTGCATATTTTGCCCAACCCCTTTTATTTTGCTTTTCTTCTTTTTTTTCTTTTCTTTTTCTTTTTTTTTTTTTTTTTTTTAATTATTTACTAAAGCAAAGTAGCCAAACTGCCATGGAATTACATTTTTTTTCCTGGAAGAAGCATCTCCCAAACTCAAACAAGCCTGATTCTAACTTTTTTCAAAGAAACACTTTTAATTTTTCAGCTCGGTGCAGCTTTCCACTTCACAACATATTTTGCTTCCGGATTTCTTAATGGGATTTTTTCCAAACAGTGCTCAAAATCAAAAGCACTTCTTTTGTCTCCAAACAGCATTTTTAAAATTCTTGATTCGTGGAAAATCTCCCAACTTTTGGCTTCCACGGCACACTGAAAGGAAGTATTTGGAAGTTTTGAACTTGCCGTCGGCCAGCAAAACCGGGTGCGTGACCAGCTGCAGCTATCGAGAGCCTCTTCAGCAGCTGTGAGCAAGATCTGTAAGTCAGCTCTGTCCACATCTGCCATCACATAGTAGTATTTTTGCCACTTAAAGGAAGTTTTAGCATTCTTCCGTTCTGCAGATTGTCCTCATCTGGGTGCAGTGAATCTCATGGCCAGACCAGGCCTTTTGCAGGTGGACCGGAGTGGGTCCTCAGCTGCCCGACCTCACCCGAGCCTCTTTCTCTGAGTGCGAGGGGATGTTGGTGAGCCCAGCAAATGTCCCTTGGCCCAGAGGGTCTGTTCGTGGGGCAGATGGTCCCCATGCACCTGGGGCCCCCCGTGTGCCAGCCCGGTGGGGCAGACATGGAAAGCACAGCTGTGGAGGGGCAGCACTGCTGTATCTGAACAGCTGGAACCATGCATGCCCCCTTTGCTATTTCTTTCCCTCCCTCTTTCTCTCCATTTATTTACTTTTCTTCCTCTCTCTTTCTTTTTCTTCCTGTCTTCCTCTTTCTCTCTTGCTTTGCTTCTTTCTATTTCTCTTTCTTTTTATTTTTCTCTCTCTCTTTTAATTGTTTTATCTTTTTATCTTTCTTTCTCTTTCTCTTTTCCTTTCTCTTTCTTTCTTTTTCTTTTCCTTTTTATCTTTCCCTTTCTTTTCTTTACCTTTTTCTCTTACTTTTCTTCCTCTTTTCCTTTTTCTTTTTTTGTCTTTCTCTTTCTTTCTTTCTTTTCTTTCTTTCTTTCTTTCTTTCTTTCTTTCTCTTTCTTTCTTTCTTTCTTTCTTTCTTTCTCTCTTTCTCTCTTTCTCTCTTTCTCTCTTTCTCTCTTCCTTTCTCCCTTTCTCCCTTTCTCCCTTTCTCTCCTTTTCCTCTTTCTTTGTGTGTCACTCTCTCTCGTTTTTCTCTCTCTTTCCCTCTTTTTTCTTTGTCCTCCCTCCCCCTTCTTTCTCTCCCCCCACAGCCCCCTTTAGCTGTACTCCCCAGCACTCTCGCCAGGATGCCACTGTCTTTGCAGCCATCCCCGAGGCATCGTGGAGCCATGGATGGGCCCCTGGGCCAGCAGCGCCTCAGAGCTCATTTGCGAGCAGCAGCGTGCTTTAATTGAGGATTTCCCACCACCACCACCACGACTCCCATCCTTGCGGGAGCACAAGGAGAGCAGTGATGTGAGAGGGAAGAAATTTTCCCAGGGGCTGAACCACCTCTCCGTTTGTCACCTTCTTGGGAGACTGGCCTTGTCCCAGGGCAAATCCCCTTTCTCCCCACTCTGGCCAGAGGGGATTGCCTTGGGGCTGTCCTCGCCCTGGCAGCCCCTTCCCCAGCCCTCCCCAGCAGGTCCACCCCATCACCAGCTCTCACTCTGGCCGGTACGTTCAGGGCACAGAGGTGCTTTGGACTCGTGAGGTGCAAACACCCATCTGCATCCTTCTGCGATGGCTCGGAAGGCGGCTGGCAGACTAACTTAATATAGCTTGGTCTCAGTTCTTTTAATTATGTCTTTATAGTCTTTTAATTAGCCAGAATCCTACTAATTTAAACCACTCTTGTTCGGAAAGACTTCTGCTGAGCAGCTGTTCTCAGAGCTTTCTCTGGGTTAGGAAGAGGAGCCTGGGATGTTTGCTTCTCCCCTTCAGGCTGTTTTTCTTATTTTGCTCTATCAGCAAAAGGCTGCAGAACAGAAATGGTTCCTCTGAGATAGAGGAATGTGACTTACAAATAATTATTTGTGTCTGGAACCTGTTTACAGGGTTCAGACAATAAAGAAAACCAAACCCACAGTGTTTCCCTTTGTGTACGATACCGCTCCAATTTTCCTTCAAACAAGGCAGAGATTAGAAACTTCGAGGACGAAGATGACAAGCTTATCTGAAAGGCAGGGCTCATCCAAAATAAGAAAGGTCCTGGCAGCCAGGCTAACTTCCAGGGAAAGCAATTAGAAGGAGGGCTCCAGGAATTGCTATTTTATTCCCGCTGCATGCTGGACCGCTGGCTGCAAACCAGGCTTGTGCTAGGTGCTGTACAGTCCCAAGAAAAAAGGGGGTCCCTTGGTGCACAAATTAAGACACCAGCCCAGAGGTTCACAGGAGACTCACGAGCTTCCTCAGCTCCCTTTCCCAAGAGGGCTTGAGCACAGGTCTCCTCTGAGAGGTGGCACTGAATCCTCTTTGTCACCGAGCTCCAGGGAAAAAAAAGGATTTGCACAAAATGCAGCTTTCTACATCACCGTCAGCTGGTGCTTCCAGCAGTGGTGGGAGGTGCAGGGCTTGGGACCTCAGGGCTGCTCCTCGGCTGCCGGCAGCACTCGTCACCTTCCCGTGGCTCAGCTCCACTCTCGGCAAGCGCAGGGTGTTGTCCAGCTTCAGATTTTAACAGAAAAAAAAAAAAAAAAAAAAGGCTGTGCAACAGCTGTGAGGGATTATCAGTGTGTATCGTGCTGTCCTGCTCTGCAAGAATAAAGTATGCTTTAAAGTTCAGGATAGGCATTACTGATTGCGTTTAATTGCTTATGTCCCATCCTAGGCAAGGGCTGCAGCATGCCAGGAGTAATATAAACACACACAGAGGACGATCCCTGCTAAAAAAGGCCGGCCATCAAAGTGCAAGGCAAGAGACGGCAAGTGGGAGCCAGCCTGTATTTCTTCTTTCATAATTCCTCCAAAACATTAGTCTTTTGAAAGCAAATACTGAGGATGGTCCAGGGAATTGAAATCCATCACAGTAAGGCAAGCAGACAGCCTTGCTCTTGCTGCAAGTTAGGAGGGAGGTGGGAAGAAAAAGGAGAGCCAAGGGGGAAAAGCGTCACCATCGTGTGGCTCATTATCATGACTGTTTTGGTTGCTGTGTAAGTTTATAATCCAGGCTCTGTGGTACTGTAAGAGCTCATTAATTTGAAGTCTGCATTGGTGAGTCAAACACAATTAAGAATAATCAAAGAAATGTCATCGCAAAATGCACTTCATGGATTTCTTTTCAAAGTTATAGTATCACTGCAATTATTTGTGGTATAAATTCATACTGCTTCTCTAAACAGACTGTGGTCATTCTTGCAGAAAGACGAGCCCTTTGTAGTAGGCGAGCTGGCTCCAAACACCGCTGCGAGCGCTTGGCTGGTTGCTGCCAGTGTTTTACGATTAGGAGGCGGTTTAGCAAAGTGCAGATAAGGACCAGGCTGGATTTTGCACACAAGAAAAATAACTGACTTGTGCAACTCAGTGCCAGCTGTCGTGGAGGTTACAGAGTACAGCTGGACCCAAGTATAGACAAATTTATGGGTGATAAGAGTGCAGGAGTCGCTCTTGAACATACTGGTTGGGACACAGACTTGGTGTAGGACATCTCTAAACTGGTGTTTGTTGGATGATAACTCAATGGATGAGAGACTTTTTATGTTTTATACCTTTCCCTAAGCAGCCCCTCACCCAAGTGACAAGGTATTCGCTTACAGAAATCAGTATCCTGACCCAGATTTGAGGGTGGAGGTGGAAGGGGAGCCGAGCAGCTGGTGCTTTGTTGTATGGCTAACAGCAACCACACCATGAGGGGTGGTGGGAAGGGGGACAGACCTCCCCTCCCTTAACCTCCCCGTGAGCCGACTGCTGTGTATACTAGGAAGCCGGCCAGATCATAAAGCTGGGGGACAGATAGGTAGAAAAGAGTACTCCAAAATTTCCACTGACCCTCTTTTTCAAGGGATGATTACTTTTTTGACTAAGTGTCTGTTTACTTGCCAAAACAGTTGGGAAATCAGATACTTCATGCTGCAGTACAACCAATTCCTGTTTGCTGGTGTTGGGATGTTTTCTGGGAGAATTTTTTTTTAGTTTCCACCTGCTTTCAGCCAAAGCATGATTAAATCTAATTTTCCATTGAGGGAGGGGAAAGAATACACTTATGATTATGCTAAAGACCCCTAGAGCTGTAAGGGAGGACTTGTCACCCTGAGAAATATGCGCTCTGCGAGGCAGGCTCCACTGAAGGACACTGAGCACCGGGCTGAAGGAGGGATGTCCCTTGTCTTATAGCACGGCTGGGAGTAAAACACATGGAAACCTATGACTGTGCACTCTGCGTTGGTTAAGTCCATTAAGCAACTTGCCCAATCTAAAAATGCAATATATGCCTTGGTGTCAGATGAAGCACAACCTTCTCTGTTCATCCGTGATAAGGTTTGGTGGAAGCCGGTGCTACAAGCAGCCTCGGCTGTTTGCTGCCCACGAAGGCTGGGATTTTCAGTGGGGCCAAGGAGAGTTAGGTGCCCATGGAGAATCAGATGCCTGCTCCATGTACACCTCTCTGCTTGCAAAGGCGCCTCTTTTTCTTGGGTGGGCTGAATTTTGCCAGCTGCTGTCATCAGTCAAGTTTACAGCCTTCGCTGAAGCTTGAGGTGGCCAGGGAGGTGGCAACACAAGTGCCCCGTCAAGCACCGGGTGGAAAGATTCACACCTCCGAGATGGTGTTGTGTTTTCTCAGGTCTTTTGCTGGTGCATCCTTCAAATTCCTCGCGAAAGTGCAAGTCTACCTGCAGGAGGGAAATATGTGCAAAGGCATTTAACTGATTGCCACCCATTAATTGTCCCATAGTAATGGCCAAAAGTCTCAGAGATGATTCCTATTATTATTATTACTGCTAATCATAATAATGATTCTCTGTGTTATGGTAGTACCTGAGGTGTAAGAGTCTCCACTGATTGCTACATTTAAATGATCACCATGCCCTGATCAGCATCCAGTCTGATCTATAAAAACCAGTGATGCTATAATTCTAAACCCCAAACTAAAGCTTTGGTAGAGATTTCTCCAAGTCAACCTGAAAATAAGGCACCAGCTGAGCAAACCTCCTCTCAGCCAGAATCAAAGCCCCTTCCTCAGCCAGCCACTAACTTTTTATTGCCTTTATTTGCAATTCTTTCCCACCACATCAGTCATCCCCAGGGTGCCCAGTCGTTCTTGCTGCGACCTGTAAAGGGAACTGTGCAATATAGCAAAACGGTCCAAAACAGTCTGGTGTGTCCCCTTCCAGGAAAGGGTGTTCCTCACCCATCCCCTCCATCCTTAAGCAGACCTCATATTTTCCACTCATATCATTTGATCTCAGGTGGGCTGGGATCAGACCGGGCTTCCCGTGCAAGGTGAGGTGCACACATGCTGGCTGTGGGCAGCAACCAGAAGATGCAAAACACCATGCAATCCCGTTTTCTTTTTTCCTTTGTTTTTTTTAAATGAAAAACAGCTAGTTGGAGGAATTTGTCCAGTATTTTGACTCATGGTTTCTCAGTTTTTGGGGCCTGCCAGTAACAAGTTAGGAAAGGGCTGTTTCAACCCAGGATAGAAGTGACCAGACTTCCCGGGCCCCCAGCCAAGGGTGAGTGGAGCCCAGTGTTTCTGGAGAGAGCGCCAGGCTCGGCACTACAGCTGCGGTTTGGGTCCTGTTTTATTGTCTCTCATGACACTAAAACAAAATGACTCAGGAGACCCGGGAGCCAGACAAGCCTTCCTTGCCCCATGGCTGAGTTGCAAAGCAGAGTCAGTGCCATAGCAAAGGAAGCCCACTCCGCTCCATCCAGTGCAGGGTTATGGTGCGCCTTGTTGGAGGTGACAGTTCAAGACCACTCAGCAAAAGCCTGGCAAAATAAAAAGCCACCCTGACCATGCAAATGTGCCCATCTCTTCCCATCTGCCCAGCACGGAGCTTAGGGTTTCTTGCTCCTGCCCGGCAGGCAGACTTTCTTAGTCATTGCTAGCTCTGCAGATATTTTCTGATCGCACAAGGCATCGATTCTGCCAAACTTTCGTTTTGTTGATGTGGTGAAGTACAGCCCGACTCAAAGCCCCTTGTCTCCTGGTTTCAGCTGGGATAGAGTTAATTTCTTCCCAGTAGCTAGTGTGAGGCTGTGTTTTGGATTTGTGCTGGGAACAGTGTTGATAACACAGGGATGTTTTCCTTACTGCTGAGCAGTGCTGACACAGAGTCAAGGCCTTTTCTGCCTCTCACCCCACCCCACCAGCGAGCAGGCTGGGGGGGCACGAGAAGTTGGGAGGGGACACAGCTGGGACAGCTGACCCCAACTGACCCAAGGGATATTCCACACCATATGACGTCATGCTCAGCATATAAAGCTGGGGGAGAAGGAGGAAGGGGGGACGTCTGGAGTGATGGCATTTGTCTTCCCAAGTCACCGTTATGCATGCTGGAGCCCTGCTGTCCTAGAGATGGCTGAGCACCTGCCTGCCCATGGGAAGGAGTGAATGAATTCCTTGGTTTGCTTTGCTTGTGTGTGTGGCTTTTGCTTTCCCTATTAAACTGTCTTTGTCTCAGCCCACGAGTTTTCTCACTTTTACCCTTCCAATTCTCTCTCCCATCCCACTGGTGGGGAGTGAGTGAGTAGCTGTGTGGGGCTCAGTTGCTGGCTGGGGTTAAACCACGACAACTTAAAAGCAGCAGAAAGATCTGGCTGAGGCTGGAAAAGCCAGTGGTTTGAATCTACTTTTCTCCTGACACTGGTGCTATGGAGGAAATGAGACCAAAGCTGGAATTGACTGATGCTGAGGTCTGCAGACGCTCAATCCCTCCCCTGGGATTTCTCCCCCGGAGAAGTTCCTGCGTGTCCAGAAAAGGCAAATCTCCTTGGAATGGGATAATATGTCGTTGTGGTGGATTAATATCCCGTAGCCTGCATTTCTTTTCATTCCCCTGGAAAAAAAACCAACAACAAAAAACCAAACAAGCAAACAAACAAAAAACCTGTAAATATTTATTTGGTGGCACCTACAAGATTAAAAAGGAATTGAACTGGGTTTTAAGACGTGGAATTTTTAACATTTCTTTGAGGACTGCAGCCCTGAGCACCCTGGGTTCACCCTCTGCCCTACAAGATATAGCAATGCAGAGCTCCCCACATTTTTTTTTTAAATTTTTTATTTTTTTAAGCCAATCAACCTGCAAAGGTAGGGAACAAATCACCACAGCCTTGCTGAGATTTTTAAATTTACTCATCAGCCCCATCCCTGTCTGTGCAGTGGAGAGAAAAGCCCATCCTGTGCCATGACAGCACCACTCTCTCTCTCAAGGACCTTCTCCAGACCTTCACCCCATCCCATGGAGCAGTGACGGTTCTATCACATTTACAGCCATGGGACCCTCGTGGTGGTGAGACATAGTTTGACTTTGGCAAGTGAATCGCAGCCAACCACACACTAATAAAAGTCTTTGCAGACTGCGGTGATGACTTTTATCCAGCCCATTTTCAGGGCAGAAGCAGGGGTGAAGTGTCAATCTTTCCTCCTGCTCTTTACCTCTCCAAAGGGAGCAGCATGCCTCGCTGACATTAAAGTCGACTGAGCAAAAGGGCATGAATATAGGCCAGACTTTATATAATTATATAGGGAGGAAAACTGGGATGTCTCTTTGTAGAGGCTGGGAATGTTCCACTGGAAAACTAGGTTAGACTGAAAAAAAGAAAGAGCCTCTGTAACCCAGAAATAGCTGGGAGGTTTAAGTATAATTTTCCAGCCCTGTGTTATTATGGTGCTAATTCAGGTCTGAGAAATAAATGTAGGTAAAGGTCTCCCAAGGTCAAGAGGAGAAACAAATCACACCCACAGCTACCTTGTCATAAAAAATCCATTGTCCTGATTGAACAATCCCTATTCACATGGGGTTTGTTCCCCTTACTGCGTGGGGGGTAATATTTGTGTTTAATTGACTGATAGATTCATTAATTAATAAATTTAGAAATAAAGCAATTTTTCAAGTTGCCTGGAGCACATCCTTTCACCTGGAAGGTGAGTTTGGGGAGCAAGCAGAGCCTGGAGGTGCCTCCTGTGCCCCGGGAGCCGAGACGGAAGCAGTGTTTCTGCAAGAAGAGGGCTGGGAGGAGGGACTGGCGGGTGCTGCACAGCCAGCAAAGAGCTGTGATGTCAGTTTGCGTCCCTGCAGCCTGCCCTTAGGCGGTGAGTGATGGCACAGCTAAGGCCAAGCCAACTGCCTCAGAAAGCCCAGAGCAAGTTCACTGCAATGTTTATTGTTCTTTGAATTCACCTTTCTTTTTTATTTGTATGAGGCTAATGAAGATTAGCTCCCTTCATGGACCGCCACCATGCAAGGTGTTGCGCAGGAAGAAGGTGCCTGTGCGTAAGAGGGAACAACCTCAAAACCACATCAGCCCTCGTCAGTCCACAAAACCCTGCTTTTTGCTGAGAGCAAAGTAACTGGAGCCACCAACGTCTCTGCCCTGCCATGGGAGAAAATTGCTGCTAAGAAACATCAGCGATGCAAGGAAGGAGGAGGAAGTCAGTGCAACCTTTTTCCCAGGAAGGCGAGACATTTCCCTTCCCCATCTGAAATGTGCATATTTAAACAAGTGCTAGGAAATTGAGCAAAATAAAATGAGCTGGTTTTTGCTTACATCAGAGCCAGGAACCCAAAGCCTTGTTGCTTTGGCATCTTCCAAGCCTCCTCTTAATGTGAGCTCCCAAACAGAAGGTATATCTGTGGGGAAGGATTACCAGCAACTGGTCTACTTGTTACCCCGGGGCAGGGGTTGGATATCTGGTAGCAGTTTCATCATACAGCCACCCTGAAACCCAAAAACTGATGTCCAGACCTGAGACAAGGAGGAAAATTCATGGTTCTAAAGTCAGAGTTCAGAGCAGGAAAGTGCAATGCTAGAAATGGCTGAAATAGTTTGAAGGAATTGTGGGTTTTGGCCAATTTGATCTGCAGTTTCTTCTTTCTTAAATGTCAGGCTTTCTCTGAGACTTGAATTGTTTTTATCTTGATTTCCTTAGGACAGGGAGCCTGTGCAATCATCGGCCCTCCAAGGGGCAGACAGAGTGGCTGGGGTGATGATGTTGAGGAGGAGTTGGGAGAGCTGCGAGGGCAGGAGGTGGGCGCTGGTATTACAGCTCAGCCACGGTGCACAGAGCCAGAGGAAAGCAGCCTCCAGCAGCCGTGCACAGGACCACTTGGGTTTTAATTGCTTTTCTTCTTGGACTCTTTCTTCTGAGCATGGTGTCAGCAGTACTGCCAAGTCCACTGATTTCCCCAGCCAAGGCTTCAGGCTGAAAAAGGTTAAAAAGTCCCGAGCAGCACTTCTCACTTGTGATTGCTCTTGGAAGCCAAAACTCTGTCCCTTCTGGTGGGGGGTGGTGACTGAGATGACAGGTGGTAACTCTTTTCTTTTGCTGTGTTTTTCTGACATGTATTTAAATCCCAGTCCTGTAGATTTTTGACTAGGAGAGCTTGTTCATTACGACTGTTCACCTCCAAATGCATCAAGATGAAATCTCTTTGGCAAACCTGAGCAAGGATCAGGCTAGGTATGGGGTGGGTAAGAAGCTAAATTCTTGGACACCAACAAAATCTCACATTTGAAGAAAAGCCCCTAAAACTCCAGACCTCACAGCAGGATTTTCACTCTACCATTTACACTGCGGGTCTTTAAAGGCCAAAAGTGATTTAAAGGCCAACCAAGATTTGCACCAAGGCTGGTGCAGAATGCATTGGGTGGTACGATGTGAGATGTGAAACAAAATGAAGTCAGAAATAACAGCAAGGTCAGCTGTCACTGTGGGACAGCAAGCAAAAATCACCAGTCCTGGAGAATTTCCTTATCTTTTGCTCTCCTGCATCATCCCATGCTGGGACAGGAGACAGGGACGGTGTATGGACAGTTTAGTGAACAGCTTTGCTTAAGTTGGAAGGAGGTGAGCGTCTTAGCTTAAGCTAACACAGAGGACCTTGAAGCTGTGGTTATTTTATCATCTGAGAGAAATACAGCTGCAACCTCAGGCCAGCAGCTGTGCTCCTGTGAGTTTTGGACCCCAAAGAAAATGGGAGATAAAAGTTGCCTTTGATCTTGTTGGGCTGGGTTTTTATTGCAAAGACTCTCCGTTTATAATTTACTGCAATCGTAGGTTGGGGAAGGATGGGAATTGGGGGAAATGGAGCAACGCAGCTCGTGGGAGGGACTGGTCATTTTGAAAGCTGTGTCTTAGAGCCAATATAACTGTCTGCTAGGTCAGACAGGGAAGAGACTATTATTCTCCACCCCACCTCCTCCTTTACAAAATATATCCATGCCTGAAATTGCTCAGTATCAGGGACCCGTCCAGAAACCCTTTCTTATCTCTTGACTAATCATGCCTGGATGAGGCCAAACTGGAGCTTGCTTCATTTCACAAAGGACTAAACAAACACTCTGGCTCCTGGTGATGCAACTCTGAGTTGATTTTTCCAGTTACTCAACTTCTCTCTCCCTACGTATAATGTGCTGAACTTTGAAATAAATGCCTCTCTCAGCGATTTCAGCAATTTATGTCAAGAAAATCTGGATGCATCAAAGTGAGAGATAATATTTTCTGACACGGCACAGGCATAAAGCTGCAGCAGTACATGTAGCTCCTGAACCTTCATCTCAGCTCTGCCACTGACAAAGGTCTATGGCCAAGGGCAAGGTAGTTGAACTGCCTGTTCCTCAGTTTCCCCACTGCTGAAAAGGGGATCGTGGCATTTATCCCAAGCAAAGGAAGTGGGACAGTATTATAAAGTATACCTGTAACACCGATGGAAGTTTTCCGTGAAGGAAAGGAAATGTGGACTCTGCTGTCTCAGCAGAGAGGATGTTTTATTCTCAATTTGTGCTAAAAAATGCAGCATGTAAAGAGGTGTTGCTGATTATTCCTAAGAATCAGCAACATACATTGCATTCAAAAAGCCTTTTCCATATGCTATTTCTGTTTCTTGGCTGCTTCCCAACACGGGTCATTACCTCCTGCCTCTTACAATTGCCCTGCTGCTTCTTTCCGATACAGCCTCCCCCTTCCCCACCCAAAATGCCTGTACAGAGTTGCAAGGAGCTTGGAGGGCTCAACCTCCAGAGAGACTGAGTGCCCCAATGGGAGCTGAGGGCATTCAGATATTCATGAGAGCAGCTCCCAGCTTGAGGAATCAGACCCAACGCTCCCATTTTTGTGCAAACAGCCTTGCTAATGAGAGACAGCTCTCCCTCCAAACCCCTTGATGAGAATCCCAGAAGCCTACAGGGTTTGAAATCCAGAGCATCCTTGTGATTTATCTAAAAGAGAGGGAAATGCAGGAAATTAACAGTGCCTTGAGGTTGCCTTTTTTCATCTCACGAAGGCTGGGGTTGATGAGCAGATCTTTTAGGGTAGTATAACCTGCCCATGACTCTGGTTACAGCAGGACACAAAATTGCCCAGCTTTGGCCATGAGATTCCCAGCGGCAAAGGTGACAGGTTTGTCTCACTGCTACTCCCCATCTGGGAGGCACCTTGAGAACTGGGGGGCTGCCACCCCCTCTGCCCACTGACCATCACCTTGGAGAGGCTCAGCCCTGGGCTGGGGAGCTGCCACCAACAGGAGCCCGAGTCTCCACCACCCACGCCTTCAAGAGAGAAAGGTTCAGCCTGAATTTGAGATGTCCCAATTGGAAAACTCAGACTTTGATGAGGTCCTGGGAGAGGAATTCATTCTCTTTGCACTTTTCCACAGCACTTTATAAAGCCCTCTTTAAGACAACCTGCCTTTTAACCCTTTTATCTTCACAACAACCTCGCGGCATAGGGACGTGCTAGTTCTTTTCTTATTTACAGACAGGGAGACTGAAGTGTAGAAGAGCTAAATAAATACCTTCATTGCATTCACGCAGATGGTCTGTGGCAGAGCAGAGACCTCACACAGTCATCACCAAGTCTTCGGTTACTGTCCAGTGGAGTTAAATGTTCTGGAAGGCAAAATAGAGTGACTTTTGTCTTCCCATACACTCTGTCACATTATTTGGGTAACATCTTCCATGTGGGTGAGGCTTCTTTTGGTCCTTGGCCCAAGGCAAGGCTCTTGTGTCCTCCAGCCTGGGGTGTTTTGCTTTCTCCTTTCATTTCAGAGCCACGAGGAAAATGCTCATGTGGAGGTTTGCTCCCCAGGTTCAGTTCCAACCGAGACATCTCTTCTGAGCACTGCCAGGAGAGCGGCACTTGAGCCTTTGGCTCCTGGAGCTCAGCTGGAAGTCGGAGGCACTGACCAGAGCTGAAGTCACCTCAACTGACCTGAGCCGGCACTTCCACAACCTCATCTAGCATCTGCAGATGCATGGACATGCTCCCTCGCAACCCAGATACCCCTGTCCCGGCTTCTCAAAAAGGCTTTTTCTCCTCTGCCTGCTCCTGTAACCATCAAAGGAAATTTTGTGCCTTCGTCCTAATGCACAGAGCATTTTTTTAAAGTGTTGCACTGGGCATGAAGGTAGTACTTAAAATGAAAGGTTTAGTGAGCGATGCAATGGAAGAGGAAGGTTTGGGAAGGCTTGTTCTTTCCCTCTGCTTTTCCTGGCTACTCTGAGGTTTTGACTGGATTTTGTCCATCTCTGGACCAAAGTTTCCTCTCTCTCTCTCTCCCCTTCTGAATTCACCTTATGTAAATAGTTATGTATGTGATGTGTATTAAGGCTTAGACTATATAGCAGTATGTGTGGCATGCCGTATTTCGCTACCAATGTCAGTATACTTATCAGAATACTGATAAGTATGCTTTTTGTGTGTGTATATATATATATAAGTATAAATATATACATAAAGTATAAGCACACCTGAGCTGTTGTTGTGCCACCCAGTGTGAGGTGGGCAAGCACCAAAGCCAGGCTTCTCTCCTGCCCGGGGATGGAGATGACATGGCTGGTGCCTGGCACGTGAATCTCGGCTTCCCTTGGGTCAACAGAGAAGGGTGGAGGGACACCTCAGACTGGTCATTCATCCACCTCTTGACATGGGAGGAATCCCCCTGCAAATGCATCTGTACAGTCATTTTTGCAGACGGGGGAGTGCCGTGCCTCGCTGGAATATCACCTGGGCTGTAGTCAGCAGGAAACTTCAGGAAAACCAGCAACAAACAAAACCTCTCCCCTTCCCAGAAATACTTTAGTAATGAATCCTGGAGCCAGATATGATTTTAAATCACACTGAGGCTTGCTGGTGGATGCCAGGAATAATATCCACCATTTTCAAGGTCTGCCTATGACTCACCCCAGGGTTAACATCATCCCAGAATATCTTTGGACCCCAAGTTTAAGGTGACTTGTCCCCCAGGAATAACCAAAGGGAATTTGGTGAGGATTTTCGTTCCTGAGGGCACTCTGTGGGTATTTCCCTGGAGCTAGCCGATGGGTCTGCTTCCCCTGCTTGGGATAGCTGCCTACTACTACCCGGTGTCTGTCCTGCAGCCAGAGCCAGGGTGCAAATTGCAGCCTGCAGCACACAAACAGCCCTGTGTGCTCTCGTGGGCCCAGGCAAAGGCTGTTCACGGGGAGCCCTGACTGCAGGTGATCTCCCGACACAGCCTGGCCTTAGCCAAAAGCTGGTTCATATTAGATTTGCTGGGGATTAAGTGAAGCACTGCTCTAGCCTGCTGTTGTCACTTCTGCCTCGGTGTCAAAGCATCTGTGATCCCCTTAGCACTGCCTTGCCCTCCATCTTCCTTGTGATAGGGAGCAACAGTGCCAGAAGGGAGCCGTGGGTTGCCAAGGGGAGGATCAAAATGCAAGGGAAGGAAGGAGGGGATTTGGGATGCAGCACATATGTAGGTTTGGATTACTCCTTTCTTCCTCCACTTGCAGGAAAGGAATCCCTGTCCCCAGTGCACAGGGAGGTAGGTTATCTGACCTCATCCCAGAGGTAAGCCTGGGGGTAACCAAATTAACATGAAGTAGCAGCACATATTAGACCCCCCTGTAAATGGTTTCAGGCAGGCTCGGTTTACTACACCTCTCCTGGTTGCTGCTTGGAGATGGCAGCGGACCAGGCACGTGTCCAGAGCCTGCATGGGGAGTGTGCAAAGTACTGCCATAACCCAGCAGGAGATGAGCGCCATATTGCCCCTGCCAGCAGCCTCACCCCTGGGATACATGCCAGGGCTTCTGTGAAATATCCAAGAGCTAGCAGGGCACAACGGGCTTCACCCTGTCCTGCTACCTCGACCTGCAGGAGGGAAGTCTCCCAGCTGCCTGGCACGTTAATGCACCCTGCTGCAGTGAAGCCCAGTGGGAACACCTGGGCTGAAACCAACTGGAAAGGGCAGAGTGGGAGGCTTTGGAGTGACTTTGGGGGACTTGGATCAGGCCTTGGGGAGAAGTTGCTCACTGAGATCTGGGGAATGGTGTCAGTGCAAGGAGCAGAGTCAGGCATCGGTGCTTGCTTAGATAACTGTGGCCTAAAGAGGGTTTCTAGGGCACTAGGACACCCAACGGGATACATTCTCAGCCAGTTTAGTCTCGTCAAACTCTCTAGGCTAAAGCTGCTGAGCTGCTTCTCCTCCGGTGAGTTTCAGACCTTGCACAAGTTAAAACAACCCCTGACAACCAGTCCACAGCACTGGTTTTGGGCTCCCCAAACCCCACAATATAAATTAATCCAGATAAAGATAGTCTTCAGAGGCAAAGTGCAGCCATAAGCCTGAAGTGACCCACAGCTGTGAGTACTTGGGTGAGCCCCATCCGAAACAGAAAGGGTCTGCTTGTAAAGGCAAAACCCAACCTGTAGCAGCAACACAGAACATGAATTTCTCCAGAGGTCAAGAGGAGCTGGCTGTTGCATTTTTATCGCTTCATCTGTCAGTAGCATATACTTGGCAGGATTTTTAATGAAGAACCTGAATTGTTTTAGTACAGAGCTGGAATGAAATGGTGATTTTTCCCCAAACTCCTCCCATCACAGCTGCACAGAAAGCTCCTGATCCCCCAGGTCAGACCTGGCTTGTCACCATGGTGTCCTCTAGATGCAGATGTCACTGTCTGGCAGTGCCCACTCCGAGCTGCCTCTGCTTTCGGGGGGAGCAGACAGCCCTGTCCCACGTCCAGCAGGACAGAGGAGGGACCTGGAGGACGAATGCAGGAGTTCTCTTGGTTCGCTCCTAACTCAGGAATCACATCGGCATCACGCTCTAGGGTTTGTTCAGACCTTGAAAACTGGAGCTTTGCCCATTTTAAATATGAGAAGGGAAACTCCGGAGGGCAAGTGTGCGATGTGGTTCTCGCACACACAAGCACATCCACACAGCCTGCCTAATGGTTTTGGAGATGTGGAGGAACGGAAAGCCTTCTCATGGTGCAACAGAAATAATTCCAGTATCTTTTGCCATTTGGAAGATTTCCTTGAGTATCTAATTCAATTTTTTCCTTTAATTTCCCCTCGTACACACAGGGAGCTCCCCTGGAACTGCTCTAACCCCATCCCACCTGCCCTTTGGTGTTCTTAGCATTGTATGGTTATAGAAAGCTTTTGCATCCCCCCTGCCTGGTGATGGATGGAGCTGTACAGAGCAGAAAGGAGCCCTTGGTGTGACTCCTTGGGCTTTGCTGGCACAGGCGCTGGACAGAGGGAATGGATGAGCAGAGGGATGAACACTTCCCATCAGAGCTTTCTCTAGAGTCCAAATGACTGCCCCTTGTTCCTTCTTCATCTGTGCCGCTCAGAATGAATGAATCAAAGCAGAAAAGCCAGCAAAAGGGATTGCTTTGAGTTCCCTCTCTGAACCCAGACCTATCGCATGTTGGTGGCTCACGTTCCTTCTCGCATAGCCTCAGCCTGGCTTCACCACTGCCCAGGGCCAACAGCTTTGGGCTCTGCTCCTCTGATCTGGCAGCAGTTCACACGCAAAGCAGCAGCCTAATGGCTTTATGGACACTAGTTAAATATATAGCACAGCTAACAGACTTTTCCAGGGCACACAAGCAAAATCACGATGCCCCGTAGCAGTTGGAGGTGCTTGGCACACAGCTGCTCTGGACCAGAGCCCTGAGCAGAAAGCTCAGCAAGGAAGGGGAGACATTTCAATAGGAATATTTCAGTGAGCGCTTCCCTTCAGCTTCCTCTCTACGGAAAGTTGATCTGGTTCATCTGAGGCATCCCAGCCACATGTGTTGAACTCTTTTACAGCAGCCAGGGAGATTAAATCCAGCTCTTCCTGGAAGCACAGGCCCTTTATTACCCAAATGAAACCTGACTTCCCTTAAGCAGACACACTGCAGGGCTTGTGACACATGGATGAGCCATCTGGAGTCCATCCAGGTCGTGGCTGGGTTTTGCACACACAAATACGCTGGCTACGAGTCACCAAAATCTTCCCACCATCCGATTTTCACTGTCACCTGCTCTCTTCCCTTGACTCCAGCACTCCCAATGGGACTCCTAAGAGTCCTGTTACAAACAAATTTTACATGATGAGCTGTTGCCCAAACCAAAACGAGACTGTTGGGTTAAAGCAATGGCCTCCAATTAGACCCCACAGTATTCATCAGCCTGAGCGCGGCAGCATGTTTAGCAAAGCTGCTGCTGCCACTTCTTTTTATGAAGTCGTTTGGGTGGGATTTTCTGTGTGTGCCTTTTTAATGTCACTGCATGTGTTTTGAAACCACAACAGTTTTGTTCCTGAGAACAGATGGTGACTGAGGGCTCTTTCAAGCCAGCTGCAAGAGGAACCTGGCCAGGGCCCTAACTGCTGGGGCAGAGTCTCCCACCTGCAGGGTCTGTCTCCTTTCTCTCATCGAGAGGCGAAGAAGACCCAGCTCTGCTACAAAATAAAGGTAAAATAAAGGCCTGCCCAGCAAAGCTCCCACTTGTGTCAAGGAGAACTCTGCATGGCTGCAGATTAAAGGGTGAACCCGAGGCATGGGAAGTGCTGGGTTTGCCAGGATCCCATGGAGCATACAAGGGCACAGCAGAAAATGCACCCCGTGCACACAAACATACTCTCCTCCTGGTCAGGACCTCAAGCCAATGATGTCAAATCACTTTTATTGGGGCTTTTATTAGCCTGGCAGCAAACCCTGCTTAGCTACAGAGCAAGCTCCTGGGACATGACGTCCAGATGCTGAAGCCCCTGAGTTATGGTGCAGCCTGCAAGGCTGGCCCTGCTCCCTGCCAGGGAGGGGAAGAGGAATGGGGCTTTGGGGTAGCAAAGGCTGAAGTGTGGGGTTGTGTGCTTGAATCCAACCTGAAGAGTGACAAGCAGACCTCGTGTGGGATGTGAGAGCAGAAGGAAAGTCCCTTGGACAGGAGGAACCAGCTCAGCGCAGCCCACAGCGCCAGATCACACTAACAGCATGACTCTGATCGCTGTCCCTTGCCTCCTCAGCGCCAGGTCCTCCCACATGCCAATGCCACAGTTCCTCTCTGCCTGGATCCATCCCACCTTGCTGTGAGCATCTCCATAAGGAGTCCAGCATCCCAGTCAACATCGATGGCTGTGGAAAGAGACAGGTCCCTACAGACAGCAATTCACAGTCTTGAGCTCAGCCTCCTGTGGAGGGGTTTCTTGCCTTGCACAGGCTACAAGGAGAGCCCGTGGTGACCACGCTTACAGTTGGTTCCCTTGGTTAAGTGCTCATATTACATGGCTAAATCAGGATCCATGGCCTGTAAAGCAGATTTTAAGTCATCTCCTAAAACTTGCCTTTGGGGGAGCAAGGAGACCTCAAGAGCAGGCCAGTAGCAACAAACTACATATTTGGCCCCATGCACAAAGACCTTTCCTTCATGAAGCTTCTCCCCCTTAAAGAAGTTTCAGCCAAGCAAAACTTCATCCCAGACAGCCCTGGGGGAACCAGGAAGTTCTGCAAATACAATATGTTGGGATTAACAACCATGTTCATCAATAACAGGTAATGTGACCTGACAGGTATCGATTCGGCAGTGCAGCGTCACATTTGCTCAGTATGTAGGTCACTCAAATGCAGGCACTTCAAATAAGTGTGCAGCGTGCCCCGTCTGAGCCGCGGGTACAGGGTGTCCCTTCTGCAAACAGCATGGGTCATCCCTCTTGCCTCCCCAGTTCGCTTTCACCTGAGGCAAGAGATCACCTTCATTAGTGTCCAGCGCTAATGACGTTTCCATTGACGTTTAGGGTAGGGGAGTTTTGCATTTTTCAAAGTGCAAGCATAAGGCTGCCATGTGTCTGTTTTTTTCCCCCACCTCCGTGTCTTCCTCTACCTTCTTGCCCGAGCACATTTTTCATTTGCTCTGGTTGTGGGGAAAATGGGAAATGAGCTGGGGGGGAACGGGGGCTGCAGCAACTGAGGTGAGTGGGCTTGGACAGGACAGACCCAGACTGGGGAAGATGAGGGATGGGAAAGGTTTTAGAGCAGGAAGGTTGAGAGATGTGAATTTTGGGGTGAGAAGGGAGAGCGGTGGGACAGGACACTATGGGGTGTGGGTGCCCTGTTAGGATGTCATTTGGGAGCATGGTACCCCCTCCCTCTCTCCATGCCTCCATCCTTCCATCTCTCCACCCCTCCACATGCACACAGAGGAATGATCTCCCCCTGCCCCATGAAGAGCAGTGAGGCATCCATCTCCCTCTATTTTTAACCCCCAACAATAGGGCAGTACTAAATACATCCCATGCTGTGGTTTCACCTTTGGGTGCAAGGTCTGCCTGCGCATCTACCTCCACTGCTGGGGCAGGCTTTAGGAACCAGCTCTTCGTTTGGGATTTCTATTAAACCACCTTGCTGTGTCATCTTTCCTTCTTTTTCACTCCCCTCTCTCCAACCACAATCACCTTAAAGCCAGCTTGTGAGGGAAGAGGAACTCATGCTGACATTTTTTTCTTTCTCTTGTGGTTCCTCAAATGATTAATAGAGAATCTGGGACTCGTGCACTTCCCACTTAGGAAAAATCAAAATAAGACTACGGGGAAATACTCTGGGTTCTCTCTTGCAAAGTTTTAACCAGATCATCCCATAAATGGGGAGTCCTGGAGCTGTCTCCTGCCTAAAGAAAACTAGACATTTCCCTCCATTCAAAGAGGCTCTCAGAAATCAGCTATGTTTCATATAGCAATAGCAATAATAGAAACACCAATTTTATTCTGGTGGTTTTACAGGCAGCCAGAGAACAGGACAAATTTTTCATGACAAGTTTTGCAAAGAAATGTAGTGGTTTAAGGTTTGCTTTTCCTCCGGGGTGTGTGGGGGGAGATGGTGGAAATTAGTCATTTGAAATATTTCAAACCACTCAGACATTGTTTAGCTCATATCTAACCTTCCTGAAGCACTGCAGACACCCATGGAAGGGAGAGGAAAATCCAGCCTGGGCTGCTGCACAGAGAAACCTTGTGTTTTGCAGCCTGGTTTCACAAGGTTTTCTGTTCAAGGCCCCCAGGTTGTGAGCTCCAGGTATGGGAACAGGCACAGGCGCTGCTGGAGCTGTTGGGCTCTGGGACCAGCAGAAGTAGTCAATTAGTAGTAGTCAAGTAGTCACCAATACTGCCAAGTCCTTAAAATAATTAAAAAAAAAAAAAAAAAAAGGATAGGACAAGGGGATATTCAGACAAGGTATAAGGAAGAAATTTTTTACACTGAGGGTGGTGAAACACTGGCACAGGTTGCCCAGAGAGGTGGTGGATGCCCCATCCCTGGAAACATTCCAGGTCAGGTTGGACGGGGCTTTGAGCAACCTGATCTAGTTGAAGATGTCCCTGCCCATGGCAGGGGGGTTGGACTAGATGACCTTCAGAGGTCCCTTCCAACCCAAAACATTCAACGATTCTATGATTCTATGATTAGGTCTTAGTAGCAACGGGCCATATTCTGAATGCCTGTTATTTATGTTATGCCTGATCCATGTCTTGGGGCAAGACTTAGAACTTAGGAGATCAAAAAGTCACGACTTCTCCTGACATTTACTTGCTTTAAGCGGTGCAGATGAGAGCTGCTATCAACTTTCCTTAAGGCATTTTATGGTATCATCATAAGGCTGAAGGAAAGACCCGCTACGGTTGTGGTTTGTGGATTGCGGACAGTGAGCAGCTCATTACCATCCTCATTAAACTCGCTGTTGGATGGTGATATTAATATGAGCGATTAAAAACAGTACTGATATTTTAATATTGGAAATTCAGAAAGGAGCCATTGGTCCTCTCCTAGATTGCAAGCTTGGCTTAAAGATTAGAAAATTTGCATGTTAAGGCTTTAAAGTTTTCTCCCCAAATTCAAGGGATAGAAAGCGTCTTTAAAAAAATTGAAAGTGAAGATTCCAGGATCTGGGCAATGGAAAAAAGCCTGAGAGATGGCAGCCTGGGAGCCTTGAATCCTGCCACAGAAAAGATCAAAACACTGGATTCCCATAATGTGGTCTCGATCACGGGATGCTCCGGTGGTTTATTTTGTCTTGCAGTCTGTTTGTTGAATAGAGGAGAGTTTCTCATGGACGTGTCCCAGTGCTCTGTGTGTGCATGGTGCATGTTTGAGGAGAAGCAGCTCAGCGTTTTTATCTATCTGCTGTGTTTAGCTCGTTTAAAGACAACGGAAAAACGGCAGCATCATGTAAGGCTCAGAAGCAAATGTTAAAATTAAAAGGCAAAGACTTGTTTTGGGATAAGGCTGCGGGACTGAGCTGAAATCTGTTACACATGCTGCTCTAGTCTTAACTTTTTGTAATTCTGGAAGGGATCAGAGAGCAAAGCTGTTGACTTTGCTAAGTGTTTGCAGATCGGGCTGTGGGGAAAAATTTCTTCCATGTTCCAGCTTTCTTACGCCAAGGAAAAAGAGAGCAACGTCCCACGCTGCATGGGGGGACGTTTCTCCATTCTGATCTATGGGAGAGGATGCTGCCTTCCAACGAGTCTCTCCGCATGGAGATGGGGTAGCGTGGCACAAGCAGGGCGAGAGCCTGGACACGGGGTTGCTGGGATGGGGGGTGGCACTGAGGTCTCATGGGTGGCCCAGAAACACCGCCACAGCAGATGGGAACTGCTGAGCTGTTTGTATCTGGGATGCAAATTTTGGGTGCTGAGGAGACCTTGCTTGGCACCGCAGCCTTGGCACCAGGCAAAGCTGCCATGCTGAATAACCGTTGCAGAACATGCTGAGTGTTACGGAATAAGAAAACCTGAAGTAGCATTTCAGAGGTGTGCACAGCCCTGCTCAAAGCACTGCAGAGCCCACTGCCCTTCTGCCCGGCATGGCCTGCATCACCCCTCGGGGCTCCCAGCCTCAAATACCAAAATGTGCAGCACATTGAAAGCAGAAAATAAGGGGGGAAGAGGGAGACATGACTTACAACCTACCAAACTTAGCATCAGTACCAAGGATAAAGGATGCTGGCACTGACTGAAGGGAGGAAGGAAGGGAGGGAGGGAGGGAGGGATGGATGGATGGATGGATGGATGGATGGATGGATGGATGGATGGATGGATGGATGGATGGGCAGGCTAGATTCAAGAGATCCAACCTCTGGATTGACTCAAGTTTTGATCCACATAATATATGGGCAGGTCCCCAGTTAAAATAGACTGTACCTTTTCTGTGATATGGCTTTGAAACCATCCTGATCCTCCTGATGATACACACACACACACACACACATAAATATATAAACAACTTATATGGGGAAATGATTTCTCTGAGGCTGTATTACCCCAGGAATGCCATAGCAAGGTCTGATAATTGGTCACTCAGGCTTGCATTTGGAAGAGCCTGGGGATTAGAGCAAGCCGTAGCATTTCCTTTAGTGACCTCCTGGTTCTAAGCTCTGCATAAGCATCATCTGCCAGAGAGCCTCACTGTCCCTTATATAAAGGAAATTACGCTAACCCTGCTTTTATAGGGAAGGTAAAGGGACAAGACAATTTTTATTGTTACTGTTGTTCTTCTCTTTGTTGCAAGAGCTTCTGCAAGCACCAGGGTCTCCCAGTGCTTTGTGTTTCATAAAAACACATTGAAGAAAGGGTGCCGGCCTTATGTGACCTACTGGAGCTGGGAGCCAGAGCCAGGATTAGGACTCCAGTTCTCAGCTCCCAGTCCTGGATTCTCCTTATTAAATGACACTTCATCATTACAATAATGAGATCATCCCTGTTATTTAATTACATTCTCCTTGTTGCTACAAATCCTCTGTGTAGCAATCCAAGCACTTGCTTTCTAAGGTTAACAGGAACACAGAGATATGTTTCCTGCCTCGCTGTTAAGATGTATATCACTTACGTCTGGCCTGACATCAGCTTTTTCCTACTGTGGCCGTGGAAAAGCTGAACTCACATGCATGCCCGTGGTCTGAGCAGCAAGACTGCCAATACTCACCTCATTCAAAGATTTAGATGCAGGCTTAATTTTGTAAACCTGTGGGATTTCTCAAAGGCTGCTTACACCAGGAAAGTGAAGTGTCTACAGGATTGGGGCTTCTGGGGCTACATCCCATTTGCTTGTTGCAAAGATGTGGCTCTTTAGGGTGCCAGCCCGGAGGAGGTTCTCTGCTCCGAGGGGGTTCAGACATGCTGAGAGCTGACTCTGCCCACCTCTCTTTGGTTTTGTACAAGAGACACTCTTGCCACCATCTTATTAAATCACAGCCCTTGAGAGTGAGGAGATGTTACCTCCAGGAAGACCTGTTGCTTCTGGTGCTGGTAGTGCTGTGGCAGAATCTGGCCAGCTTTTTACAACTCATCATTAGCTCCTGACACATGGGGGGAAAATAAGGGCTCCAGGAAAAGCATTCAGTAGCAGAAATCTGGATGGGCTTGTTTGCAGGGCTGCACCCCACCACAACTTCATTTGAGGACTGGGCAGAGGGGTGGCAGCAGCAGCACCACAGGAGGACCACATGTTAACCCCCACCACTAAAAGTTATCCCAGGAGATGAAGAGCACTGGAGAAGAAAAGCCTGGCATGACTTCTTGGGTGATGGCTCCAGGCTGCTCCCAGATCCGCTTGCATTTCCCCAGCTGTCCCAGAGATGACTGGGGTTGCATTTCTGGCAGCCTGTCCAGCCCCGGGCGAGTCTGGAGATTATTGAGTTTCTGGGTATGAGGAAAAGGCAGGCTGTGCAAGTCACGGCACGGCTCGTGCGTGGAGCGCTGCCTGCCACAGCTCTTGCCAGCCCTGGCTACCAGGGCTACCAGCACTTCCCAGTATGGCTCCTGTTTCTCTTGGCACTGCCCCCTTGGAAACGTTGGTATTCCCAGTTAGGCAGCCCAGGTACTGAGGAGTTTGTGTGATTTACCCATGGTCATGATGAAGATTTTGACCAAGGAAGAATTTAATCGCAGGTAGGGGAGATCTACAAGTTTACATCTTAACCACTCCAACATTTCTTTATAGCTTCTTTCACTTCTCATATCTCAGGAAATGATGTTCCACGTCTTTTTCACATTCCTCTTCAAGATGCCTTTAGCTATGTTGCTTGCTAGAAACAAGTAAGCAAAGACACCTCCTTGTTCTGGGTGTTAATTTTTCATCTCTTTGCCATGCCAGGCTGGGCACTGGCCCTTGCTAAGCCTGAGCAGATGCCGCAACTTCTCTCTCCCCGCAACTTTTCACCGCTTCATTACAACCTTGTTCCATGCTGTCAGAAATGAGCCAGTAACTCCCCAGGGCAGGGCTGTGTACCTGGACAGACTGGGAGGGTCTAGCATACTTTCCAGTACTGAAATAATTAGCAATTAAGTCATTAATTAATAGCTCACATGGATTTCCACCGGCACGTGAAGCACTTTGCAATGGCTGGGATCAGTAAAGGATCCTCTCTTATATTTCAGTCTAGAGTAATAATGCTAGAAGAAGAAAAAAATCAGAGGCAATCCCTCCTACATCCCTGAGAGATGCGGAGACTTCCTGTCAGACAGACAGATGCTGTGTTTCCTCCAGACATCTGGAGAAGGGCGCTTTGATGCTGATGGTGGGAAATGTTCTTGGCTTGCTCTGGCTGGATGAGAAACCGCTGCTATCTGAGACAGTGATTTTGCCATGTCTTTCCTCCCAACAGTAACTGGGATTGGAAGAAATCATGTACTGGGAGAGACATGCAGCTCAGTAACTGCATCAGGGTGTGCAAAGGGGGGAAATATCGTCATGTTAGTATCCCCAGTAAATCTGCAATTGATCTAATTGCTCAGCTCCTTTGCTTTCTCTCATCACCATATGAACTTGAGTCTTTTGATGGGTTTGAGCAGCAGCAGCGACTCTAAACACCTATGAAACAAGCAGTATGCTGGCAAATGAGGATGTAAAATACTTGGCTTCTATTTATTATAATGCAACTCCTGCCACACACAGGCAGAGATGGAAGATGTTGAGGTATGGGCTTTGCTCAGAACCAAATCATGTCCTGACCCATGTATGTGGCCCCTCAAGATCTTAAAGGTCCATGGAAGATTGGTGGGCTGGAGGAGAAGCCACGGAGCATTTGTCCTCCAATACCATCACCCATCAGCCTGCAATGCAAGGAAGAACGGCAGAGCCCAAAGGAGAAACATTCCCACTTGGAGCTCAACACATCTTGTGCAGCACGGGGCACAAAGGTTCTTTGGGAACTTCGCTGTGTTCACCTCCTGGCTTGGGAGACACTCAATAATACAGTGATAAACATTGATTAAAGTAAATCAGGGTTTTTTTTCCCTCATACAGAAAGAAAACAAATAAAAACCATGACGTAGCATTTTGTTTTAACCCCCTGCTCCCATTTCCCAGAATAGGGAAAGGGGAGAGCGAATTTTACACACAAGCAAATGCAAAGCCTGCCTTCCACCCAAGTGAGGTGCTCGGTGTGTGTAAAAATCCCAGTTTTGCTAAGACAAAGTCTCCTACTAGCAATCAAAGACAGAAAAGTTTGGTGGAAAATTTCCAGCCAGTTCAAGTGTCAGTTCATAACCCAGAGTTTAGCTATCCTGGTAGAACAAATAAGCCCATCAGACACTCTGATCCTAAGACAATATGGCCGTATACTGCCTCAGACACTTGAAGTCCAGAGTTTAAAATGTGTTTGACTTCGGTGCAATAAAATCAAAAAGGAAGCAAGAAACCTGAAGCAGCACCACAATCATTAACCCGTAGTGCTGCTGCAATGAATATCATATTTGTGTGCCTGAATGTAACTGAACTCTTTGGGGTGGTCTTTTATGTACCTGTAAAGCAGTGTCTACATGTACAGCACTCTGTAAATAAATAATGCACAGTAATAACAGTTAATAAAATATGCTGGATGGTGGGGCAATTTGGCTGTTCAGCTGGATTGCTGCTGACAATTCAGAGATTTGATTTATGACTTTGAGGTCATTCTGGGAAATATTATACCATAGTTTTGTCATCCTGTTGCCATGTTTTTCTGATTATTTGTATATTTTTCTGTTGAGCAAAGCAAGCACTATTCCATTATACTACAGACTTGAAGTCAGAAGAGAGTGTCATGGTCTTCTCCCTTGTGCTCTTGTAATTTCCTGCTTTTCCATTTGTGGTTTTCCATTTGTGGTCTGTGAGTAATGGCGGGTGTAAAGGCTATTTCAGAAGGGTCTGTAAAGGTGACTAAGAACAGTAAAGGGAATTTTTTTTCAGAGGTTTCCACAAGCTACTGGCTTAGACAATATCTCAGAAAATATTGAAACCTATTTTGAAGAAGTCAAGGAGCAGGGCCCTCCTTGTGTTCATTGCCACCATCTGTTTGCATCTTGCTTTCCATTTGCATCTCTTTCCCTCCAGACCTCTGTATTTCATTTTGGCTTTGTCTGTCCAACAGGAGAGCATTGTGCTATGAGAGGGGTGCTGCTCTAGAGAGGTGGTTTGCAGCCTACAGCCCTTGGATGCCTGGCAGGACGGTGATTACTTCTGAGATTTTCATGGAAGAGGCTGGGAAAAGGACACCAGCTGCCAACAGGCTGGAATTTGCCAGTGTCTGCATTTTAAGGGACAACTCACAGGGGCCACAAGTCAAGAAAAGGTGGAAAGCATCTGTCTTCAACAAACAAAAGATCTGAGCTTCTTAAGAGTCACACTGTGTGGCAGATTCAGCAGCTCTCAGCTCATTTTTTTCTGCACTCTTTCCAGATTTGTAAAATTAATTTAAAAGTCCAGGCACCACAACTGGGTGTATTCTTTCAGTTACGCCTCCTTAATGCTGCCTACAGACTTAGTAAGATCTTGCCTCCTCCCACTGACCAGGTCTACTCCTTCTACATTGACAGATCACACGAGCTCTACTCACCACAACATCCCACTATAAACTCATGCCCTCTGGACTAGCACCAGGACATCATGAGCTTTCATGGAGCTCCTGACCTGCAGTGGATGAAGAACAAATGTCCCTGGCATCCTGGCTTGCCTTTGGCTTTGGTAAGGTACATATTGTCCAATGAGTCAACTTCAGAGCTAGTCCAGTTTTAATTTATCTGTCCTTATTCTCCATCCTTGCACCAATCAATGTAGTATTATCTGACAGAAGTGGTCTAGATCCTAGAGTCATTCCAGCCTGTCCCTCACATTTGTGTTGAATACTGTAGTCCACAGCACCCACCAAAGAGCTGCGGCAGCTTCTCCACGCAATACTGGCTGTACTTGCCTCCTGCCATCAATATTAGACTCTAGACTGGGAGAAAAAGCTGAAAAGTCAAGTTTCTAATGTTAAAGAGAGCAGAAGAGAGCCCAGGTGTCCACACTGTCCTAGGATCTTCCATTATCAAGAGGGAAGTTAAGGGAAATTCCTTGAAGATCTTGGGATGAAGACCATGAAGGAGGCTTAAGAGCCCCAGTCCCTGCCAATGTGGCTCCCTTTCCTGTCCTCACGTCTGATGATTTATTTTATAGAATCATAGAATGGTTTGGGTGGGAAGGGACCTCTAAAGGCCATCTAGTCCAACCCCCCTGCTGTGGGCAGGGACATCTTCAACTAGATCAGGTTGCTCAGAGCCCCGTCCAACCTGACCTGGAATGTTTCCAGGGATGGGGCATCCACCACCTCTCTGGGCAACCTGTGCCAGTGTTTCACCACCCTCAGTGTAAAAAATTTCTTCCTTATATCTAGGTCTAAATCTCCCTTCTTTTAGTTTAAAACCATTCCCCCTTGTCTTATCTCAACAGGCCCTACTAAAAAGTCTGTCCCCATCATTCTTATAAGTCCCCTTTAAGTACTGAAAGGCTGCATTAAGGTCTCCCCAGAGTCTTCTCTTCTCCAAAGGTTGTGAGCAAGGCATGCTGACTAGGTATCTGAGATACTGTAATATCATTGCTATCACCAGCATTTCTGTTCCCTCCTATCTTTAGTGGTTCAACTTTATTAGATATAGCTCTCCAGTGGATCTGGAGATGTAGCGCTTTGCCTGGACTTCTGCATAGGGACAACAGCTGGGCTGTCACAGTGGGATAGAGCAGATGGGTGAGGAAGGAGGTCCAAAGTCTGCCTGCGTCGCTGGGCACCCATTTAGACAGCAGTAGCAGTAAGCTTGGTAGCCTCTGCTCAGGTTTCTGTTAGTGGACATCTAATCAATACAGTCAATGGGCTGTAGGGAGTGATTAGTCTTGGCCTAAAGAAGACATCTGCAACAGCTAAGATAAATCATGCCCTGCACATGTCTGTTTCTGCCCATTGACTATGAAGGGGACCTTGAGGGACTAACTCAGCTGAGGACATGCCTGAAGTTAGATGGAGTGAATATCATCTTCACTGACTCTTACCAAGCTTCACTATCTAACCCCAAGTTCATCCCTGTCCTGTCCTGTCAGCTGGCCCCACTTCCATCCTCGGACCCTGCAGGTCTCTTGCCTCCGCTCCCCTGCTTGAAAGGTTTCAAGAGCCAGCCAAAACTTAATTCCTGAGACAATTAGAAAAAGGCTTCTTATTTCCACTTATGTCTCACTTTTGTTTTGCTAGGCAAAGCAAACCAAACAACTTCAGTCTCCTGTCACCAGACACTGCAGCCAGCTTTCCGCTGCACCTGCTCCAGTATAAAGTTGCATAGTGACAATTCCCCATCAGCAATGATGTTTGGAGATCTCTATCAAGGCAGGTGTTCAGCAAATGGTCTCTTTGTAGGGGGAGTACCCCACTCTGCTAATTGCCAGCACAAGAGCTGTACAACAGAGTGACACAAGGCTTTGCAGCTTAAGGCTCTGCATGGGGTGAATATAAGCTTCTGCACCTGAAAGTCTGTTTTAAAAATGTTATCAGCCATCTACACAAACTGGTGTGTGGCAACAGGCTGCAATACAAAATATTCCTGCTCCCCAAATGAAGTCAGGTGGGGGGCACCTTGGGTTGCCTTTTCAGTGGTGTGGGTGAGCAAAACCATCACAAGCGTGATAGCAAACACCGGATAGACCAGTGCTCCTGCAAGCTGCTATATCAGCAAGTATGGAGGTGGAAACCAGAGCTGGACAACAGGCAGAGACTGTGCTTTGCAAAGGAGATGGAGGTTTGATGTGTTTGGTCTTGCTACTGTACCCTCTTTTAAACGAAGAAGATGATAGATACTTCCAACTGTACTTCTTTCCTGGCATTACCCTGAGACTCAACTTGGCTAAGGTTTGCCTTTATCACATAAGTTAGAGCGATGTGCATGTCTCAGGTCACAAATATTATAAAATGTCTCCTAGAAATTAGCTTGATCCTGTCTATACTTAGCTACTGCATTTAACCATTAGAGGGAATCATCATAACAGGCATTAGCAAAATGACAGACAGGCAGAAATCTGCATCCTCAGCGAGAATGACTCTCCCCTACCCACCTCCCCTCTCAGGCTATTGAGCTACATTTAAAAACCTAGATCTGAGCTTTGCAGCTCGACTTTCATGTTTACTCACAGCTAAAGAGCTGAAAGGCCTTGGTTTTCAGAAAGCAAGTATGATAAAGCACCTCCTTGGGCAAGAGGAGATTTGTAGTCTTTGGCATCTCACGGGCCATGTTTATTTGTTACTGATGGGAAAAACCAGGCACTTTATTCACTTGCTGGACGACCGCGGCACGGGGACAGATTATCCCCAGCCAGCTTTCGTTTGATTGCTCCTGCCACAATGCCTTGCAGCATCTCCTGCAGCCTGCAAACGCAGGAGCTGGTTTATTGTTGGAAGTCAAATGGGTGCCAAAGATAAGCTTTCTCAAAGGAATGTCCCTCTCTGATCCTGCTCTTCTACTGGTGGCATGCTAATAAAATAAACTCGGCTGTGCATGGGCCATGTGCGTGGAGCCCAGCTCCCGGACGTGGAATTCCTGGTCCTCGCCAACTTTCCCCTAAAGCTTCGTTATTCCAATAAATCATGGAGCTGAGTTATGGGGCTCTGTTTGGTGGGGGTTGCTTTTAATTGCAGTTTTAGGAACTGTGGGAAAGCAGAATTAATGCCATATGTTTTTTAGGCTTTCGGACCAGTCTCGAGGTCTCGCTTTCAGTTTTGGCTGGGATTCAAACATCACAGCAAATTTTCAGGTTCCTCTGTGTCAAGCCACAGCAAGAGGGGGAAGAGGAGGAGGAGAGATGGTGGCAGGGTGAGGGAGGGTGCTGCTGTGTGGTGCTGTGTTGCTGGGGTGGAGAGGCAGAGAGAAATGAGAGAGTGCTTCCAGAGGCAAGCAGAAGCACTCCAGGTAAAATTCATTTGCTTTCTGACCCTCAGCATGGCCAAAAGGGGCTGAAACTTGTGAAAAAGGGGAACATACTGAGAAGGAGAATGGAGCATACAGTGCTGGGATTTTTTTCCTGGACACTAGCTTCTCTCACGCTGCTTCTTTCACCAACTTGCCTTCCCACAGTGCTCTTGGTGCTGAGTGATGTGGTGCCTTCACTCCTCTCCCCACTGCTGTCAGGCTGTGTTATGGGCATGCATTTATAAAGGATGAACTTGGAGGAAGTTCAAGGTAAGGCTTACATACCATAGGACTGACTTTTGTGAGCACAGGTCAGCCCCTGAAACAATGGGACAAACGTGACAAGAGAGCCAGGGTCTCTTTAGCTGTTCGAAGCCTTCTGGTCCCAGCCACTGGGACCTTGGAGGCTGTGTCTCCAGGTGGCTCCAGCCTGGTTTCTTCTGGAGAGCAAGAACTGAGAACTCAAGGCTGCTCTAAGAGGACAGCTTTCATCCAAATACAAACCTCCCTTGTGCCCTGCAAGGGAATGGGGGACCCTACCGAGTCCTCTCTGTTTCGTTGGCATCAGGGCTTTAGCAGGGCCAGTCCTGGATGGTGAGCTGTGTCAATCCGTAACACGCAATCACCTGCCCAGCGCACACTTACTGTGGGAAGAGCAGTGCTTGGGGTGTGAAAAACACTGGTCCGAGAGGAGCAGGCACAGCATAACATGGACCACAGCTCCTGTTCCCTCTGTACCCGCTATGCCTGGGTACTGGTTCATGGTAGATATTGTGTGAGTCTAATCCTTCTCTGTTCAGAGAGGATGTGACCGTGCCCACCACTCCAGGTGAGCACCAGCCACCTGGCAACTCGTCACAGCCTCCGTCTGATGAGATTTGCAGACACATTACACTCAGCCACAGGCTGGCATTTGCAGATCCTCACGACACACTTGCTGAGGTTGAAAAGATGTCATTTTGCCTTTTCTGATGCCAAACCAGGACTCAGCTGTCCCTGTTGCAGGTGATGGAAGTGATGAAGCTCTCACCTCCTGAAAGCCTGGCCCAGGAGTGCGTTGCAATGCCTTTCCCCTCCAAATCTCACCCATGGTATACGCAGCAGTTGTTTCACCTAGCACAGAAATAAGACCACCTCTGAAAAAAGAAAAGATGGCTTTCTGTAAGCTCTGGGCATCATGGGAATGAAGGCAAGTGAGAGACCGAATGGCGAGCAAGGTCCCAGCTGAGCATGGAGGTCCAAAGCACAGAGGCAACCTCTCTCTTTTTCTCCTGTTGCTGCGAGCTGCAAAAAGACTGTGACTTTGTCATGTTGGGACACCACCATGAACACATGGTTTCCCTCCTCCTTTGTATTCTGACTCGCTTTTAGTTTGGGTTTAAAATATCTTGAAAGCAGTATGGGATGTCCTAGTCAGCAGTGGTGAGGGGAGAGACAACTCTTGTCCAGGTGGGGACCCATCCAGCACATGTGACCGTGCAACCCTTGTTTGGAGCACTGACAATTAGTCACCAATGGTAAATAACAAAAGGATGACTCCAGCCACGCCAGAGGTAATGATCAGTTAGCTCATTTGTTAATACGGTATGAGGAGGGAGGGACCTGGCAGATGACTCAGCTCTGATGGGGGAAAGAACGTGCATAGCATGTCACACTGGTTAGATGGATTTTCCAAGTCGGAGGATGATATTGCCCATTCTAGATGTTGCCATCAGTGCTACCAAAACAGCTCACTCTGAAATTTATCCAGCAACCAAAAAGCACCTGCAAGTAATAAGATAAGGGTTGTGATGTGCATTAAAAAGAGGTCTAGGGAATTGTTTCTACCAGCTCTGAGTAGGTGTAAATACCTGATGACTTCTAGGTCTTGCCAATTATTAGAATTTACTTTATTTTGCAGAAAAATAAAACCCACACATCTCAGAGCTGCTCAACATTTTTGAGAAATCACTCTCCATCTTAAAATGCACTCACAAGGATACATAAATTTTCATGAAAAGCTTTCAGTGAAACATTTTAACAAATTGCATTTCCTCAGTTTCACTTCAGCAATGTTAAAATGTTTTGGTGACATAGAGAGATATGGTTTCAACTTGTTTTGATTAATTTTGTATTGTACTGCAATATTGATTGAAACATTTTCAATGTGTGTTATATTTTATTGTGCTGGGATTTATGTTGCATGTGCCTTTGTTATGTTCGGTTTTGACATTATCAAAGTGAAATGTTTCAGTGGTGTCAGACTGAATGGCTCTTACATTCTTGTTCCATCAAACATTTTAAAATTTTATGGTTTTGTTCAGATTCAAAATGATAAATAGGAAGCAAATGTGGACATTTCCAGGAGGACAAAAATTCTAAATTCCCGCCATCTCTGCCTCTGTGTTTAGAAGGAAACCATGTTTTCTGGGCATTAAATCTGCAACTTTGGAGAGCTGGTCTGTCTCCCAGCTCCACCACAGCCCTGGACAAGTCATTTAGGACTTGACTACACAAGGAAAGAGTCTGGAAAAGCTATCCACGATCACCCAGAGTATGTGCATTTACTCCATACGAAGGGCGAATTCATCTCTACAGCAGTTCTCCAACCCAGGCCACTCACCCTAAACTCGGTTTACCAGGGACTCATCTCACCCTAGGTGAAATGTCAGTTGAGGTCAGATGAACCTTCCTTTATGCTGACTGCAAAAGGAGCCCAAGGTGAGCACCTCAGCTGAAGATGTCCAACGTTCCTGTGATGAATACCTCTTCTAGCATCTGGTGCAATGAAATTTGGCCCAGCCTGAAAACAGCTTACACCCGTGCACAAAGGCTATGGCTACACTGCCGCCCTCCATGTCTCCAGGCTGGCAGCCTCTGTGGGTCAAAAAGGGGCTCCAGCCTGGCCTCCCACCCCACCCTTGGGCAATTGGGACCTAAAGCGAAGGAACACATCCATCGTTTGGTCTAGATATGGTCTCCAGCTCTACAAGTGGCATGGAATTTTAAATTTACACCAAAAGTTCATTCCCCAGTCACTTCCCTAGATAAAAAATCCTTAATCTGCTTACCCATCCAATTTGTCACCTGCAAAATGAGCATTATGCTAAAGCGTCTTGTTTCAGCTTGGTCCATCTAGACCTATCAGAAGCATCTCTTTCTTTGTGTACATTCAGGGATGACTACAAGGGGATCTTTGATCTTGTTCAGACCTCATTACAACCCAGTATAGTTGTCCTTTGGGTTTCCTACATCACAGAAACGTTTTCTTTTTGTGGGATCAAACATAGCACGATTTAAATACTTACAAACATCTCCCTGGCAAAACAGATTACTTTTTCCCTACCAATTTGCCCAGTCACACTGTGCATCCGATTTGTAGATCTGCAGTGACAGCAGCAAGCTACTCAACCTTTTAGGACAGTATTGGACACAACTGCTGAAGACCTCTTCCCATTGACACCTAGGACAAAACTCCCATCTGTCTTGCTGGGAACAAGGTCCTAGCCAGTTGATGATAAGAAAATCCTCGTCGTGTCTCCTGGAGGATGTCCCATCCCTCATTTAGCAGTCTGGGAAACTGAGGATGAGGGGTTAGGGCAAGAAGGGACAACCAGGACTACAGCTGATGGTTTCTCATCCTAACCGCCTGGTCTGTGCGACAGCCCCAGCTGCCTCTCTGGAGGTGGCGGAGGGAGGGAAAATGAGGAAGAACTGTCAAAGACAGACAACACAGCAGTTTCAGTTGTGTATTTCAGTTCACCTCAGAGACCTCGCTGCTTCATTTTGGCAGCACCTTTGTCTTATTTTCCTTCACATGCAAGTTTTCTGAAGCACTTACTCATTTGTGGAGCCCCTCAGGACGTCTGTGGTCCTGAGGGTCAATTCCTTTCTCCCCTCCCCTTTCCAGTTGCCCACCTTGCTATAAGATAGTCAAACCAGGGCAATATTGCCAAGTCTGGGAGCCAAACCTCAGATCTCCTCTACATCTTCTGACTTGTTTTTGAAGGCTGTGCAATTCTTTGCACTTTTTTTTGCCAGCTTCTTGGGTTTGTTAAATAATAAAAGAAAAGATAAAAGCTCAAATAAAGTTGCAGCTGCTTGGCACCGACCCAAGTCTTTAGCACCAAAGGGGTGCGCAGTCAGAGAGGGGCAGCGTGTGGGCTCTCTCTTCTGACTCAACAGGGGAAGAAAAGCATTAGAAGGGGCTGATTTTGCAATTGGCATGGAAAGCTGTTGGATACCTTGTGCTTCTTGTCTTTCAAAGTGATCTGGGCAGCTACCCCCCTTCACTGCCCTTCTGGTTCGGAAAACAGCTCTGAAATAGGAGGTGTTTTCTGCTGCTTGCAGTAATATCTGCTCCATTTCTGGGATTTCTCCTCTTTATAGGGCTCCTTTCATAGGTGCTACAACAGGACATTGGAGCTGCTGTTCTGGACAAAGGCAGAAAAGATAATTAAATGGTATTTCCCTGCAGCCTGACGATCACCAGGCTCCCTCCCTTCCACCTACTGGGTACTGGATGAGGCTTGAGCTGTATCAACAACTCAACAGAGCTTTAGCTTCCCCTGTGCAAGACGTGCAAATGGATTTCATGGAGAAATTTGAGTATGAGCATGCTTGTACACACTGGTGTTTGCTGGATTGGGCCTGCATCCCTTGACAGCTGGGTCCCACAGGTAAAAAGTAACAGAGAAGTCACGCAAAGGCTATAGACCATCAAGGGCTGTGGTTGCGTGAGACAGCAGCACATTTACGCAGGTTTTTGGCCTCTTTTTAAACCAAGACCAAGTGCTGAGCATGCAGAGCAAAAGGTCACAGCAAAAGCCATCTTTGGGCTGATCAGACCCACAGCATCATGATGTAAAGGAAGACAAAGCGCAGATCTTATCCTCCCTTGTCACTCAAGGCCAGAGGTAGTCCTCTTGTGAAATCAGTCCAAAAGGAGCCGAGATGGGACTAATCCCTCTTTGGGCAAAATTTCCACAGCAGCCAGTCTGGCCAAGAAAGAAAATGAGAAATCTGTCACCAAATTACCTCCAAGCCACTCCCATTCCCTGATGTTTAGCGCATGTGTTTTAGTCCAAGTGCTCACCCCACACTCCAGCCCCCCAGCAAAAGCCTATTAACTGCCTAAGGGACATTAAAGTTAACTTAAGGGCCTTAATTATCTGTGGAGGATTTTATATGGACAACCCATTAAGAATTTAGCTCCCATTTCTGAAGGATGAGCTATGTCCAACTTCGCTCCAAAACAAACGCACCTGTTTAAGCCCAGATCTGTGTGGAGACACTAAATTTGAAATAAAAATGACTGAGTTTTATCAAAGACTGACTTTCACCAGCAGGACGAAACTCTGCTTTTCAGACCAATGTGTAACACTTGCACTGATGGGACAAACGGTGCAAAAACCAAACATGTTTATTTTGGTGCAAAATTTACATACAGAAAGGTCTCCAGAGCATTTAATGTATGACTTAGAGCAAACAGCTTAATTTCTGGGCTTCCATTTCCTCTTCTTTAAAATTAGGGTGATGCTATTTATGCATTTTTCAGTTTAAATAGCACTTAGCAGGTGCACCAAGCCTGCACGCGCTGCAGTCCTGGGCTTCACTCGATGGGCATCAACGGGAAGGGGACCAACATCTTCGGAGGGGATATCAAGCACTGCCTCACTTTGTATGACTGTGTATAGACACGGTAGCTTGTTATTTAAACTATACTAATAGACTATGGAAAGAAAGAGGCACCTACCTAGACTGCCTTATTTTCAACATCCATCTTAGGACAAAATTAATTGGGCCCTTTTTAATACTCATTACTCACCCTCATATTTAACATGTGTGGGACTTATACATGATTAAAATCCTGACATTGGACCATTAGCCATAAATCCCAGCATACCACTAGCAATGCCTTTTAGACCTCTAGAGCTCCAACCATAGCAGTGGTTTATCGGGGTGTCCGCCACCGCCATGGCATAGGCTAAATTATTAATGGTAAGTGTGGAGTTAAAAGCAGGGTGGACAGTGGCTGCTTTTTGCATTCCCATTGCTGTGAGGAGAGAGGTAATTTCAGAGGGGAAAACTAAAGTAGCACAGCACAAACTAGGAGGAAACTACCTTCCCTGGCTATCAGGAAACCAAAACCAAACAAGGGTTAACTGGCAGAGCCAGCACTGACTGTAAGTGGGAGGTTTGGGCTTTATTTTATTGTTGTCATTAATTTCCTTCTTTTACTTTCAGTAGATGAGCACAGAGTTATTTACATTAGACACAGCTGTGCCCCACTGAGGTATACCTTAAGAAACGTTAAGAGTAATAGAAAAAAGAGCTGAAGGCACATGGATGATCTCTGGTACTAACATCACCAAGGGCTTGTGCCATTTTTTCCCTTTGGAGAACATAATGATGATGTCAATTCCCCAGATCTTTGCTGGCCCATCTGTATGGTGTCAGAAGGAGGGATGAGCCACTCTCACTTTATAGGACATGAGATGTTAGTGATATGCCAGCTTATCTTCTTTACTCATGCTTTTATTGCAGAAATAACTAAGAAAGTTTTGGTTTGAGCTGTTATCAGTAGGCTCCAGAGTTAATGAACTGGAGCAGATCATGCCCCTTGCTGCACGTGTCCGCTCAGAAGAAGCATGTGTGCCCATTCTCATTTTTGCATTTTGAAGAGGGTTTTTTTTCCCCACTCAGATAAGGGCTAGAGCCCTGCCGAAGTAGGGGGATGGAGGAGAGCCTGCGTGACTCTGCCTGAACCACTCCCTTTCTTTATACATTTCCTTTCCTCCTACTATTTGTCTGCCTCGGCTAATTAGATTATTAAAACATGTGCCTTTTGTGCAGCTCCAGGGATGGCGAGGACCTGACCTCAGCCAGGGGCTCCAGCACAAATGCTTGGTCAGGAGGAAGGGACGAGCTCCCCGTATCCACCTCCACCCCGCTCTCTCCTCTGCTCCCTGGAACCTTGTTTATCTTAACGCCAGCTGAGTTTCCCTGGGAAACTCAGCACAAGGCATTCGCCAAACATTCATTCCTTTGTGCAGCTGAGCTGAATGTATCGCTGCAGGACTGTTTTTGCAGAAACCCCAGTAAATTCATCAGGGCTCATCGCTCCCCTCCCTCAGCTGATCCTCCAGGGCAGCAGGGCATCTATGTCATGGTGTCGGTGGAAACGGGCTTGCAGAAAGGCTGGGAGCCTCAGCAGGAGCCAAAGTGTTTCAGACTCCTGGCACATCCAAAAGTCAACGCCTCATTGCTACACGGCTTCCCTCCCACCCAGGTTTCTGCACAGCCGGCCAGAGGCTTTATTTATGGGCTGGGATGCTCAGCAGTGAAACGGTTAGAGCTCTTGGCATCAGGGGTCATAATTACCCTTCTAAGTTAACACCCATTGAGATGAATGGAAGCACACCCTTTTCTGCGGGTGTTATTGTTGCAGTCTGCCTGGCTGCAGACGCAAAGGCGGGAGTTTACCTTGGTTTGCAACCAGAAAGGCTAGAAAACGCCTCTCTCCCTCTCTCTTTTTTTAATAAAAGGAAAAGGAAAGTTTGCTTTTGTAGATTTGTGGGGTGGGGAACGGTGAAGCAATATCATTTGCGTCCAATGGTGCTGAGCACCTATGAAGTCTTCTGGCTTTGGAGAGCAGGCAAGGGCTGAAGTGCTCTGGGAACCAAGCTCCTGGATTCAGCCCAGTTCCTGTCGGCGGCCGGGAAAGTTGTTGTGTTATCTTTTCCTCATATCTGAGAAAAGGCTGAACCTAAGAAGCAGCTGGAGCTGCTAAACCCCAAAAGCTGCTGGGGTTTCCTACATGCAGCCGCTGCAGGCACACCCTGGGGTACGGCCTGGCAGCAGGCAGCTGGCAGCAGCAGCAGCGGCTGTGTCCATCTGACAGATGGAGCTGGGCTATGGCTGGGGCTGCAGCATGGGTTGGACATCCCTCCAAGGGCATCTCAGCACACTCCCTGCCTTTCCCCCAAAACAGGTCTGGTAGGTGCAAACCATGAGCAATGGAAAAGGGCTGAGCCCTGACCTGGATGGGGGCACCTCCAGCCCATTGGTGCTTCAGCCATCAGGTGTTCATATGGGTACAGCAGAGGAGCTGCCAACCCCAGGGCGGAGGAGATGCTCACCCCACCTGCCTGCCAGAAGTTGCTTTTCCCCTGAGCAGAAGGAGTTGGCTGGGGAGGCAACATGTCTGCTTTTTAATCCCCGATTCCCATCCTGGCACGCCTTACTCATTTTGGCACCGATTACCATTCCCTGCTCCGACCTGGGAATCCGCAATCAGGGCAGCTAAAACCATCCGGGACCACAAACCGGTGCCTGGAGGCCACGTTTGCAGGAGGAGATGTTTACCAAGCAGCCTGGAGGGACACCACTCCACTAGCATGGTGTTTTGTGTCAGGATAACAAACTCACCTCAAGGGCTCACGTGCACTTGAAAGGGTGCGATGGGAGAAGCAGCACAACACCGGTCCTCCAGGGAAGATGCAGACTTTGCCATCAGAGGAGAGCTTCGGCAGGGATAGTCTGGAGCAGTTCCTAGAATAAAATAAACTACCCTGGCACAAAGGTTTTGTTTCTTGATTAACACGAGTTGTACATTTAGCAGGGGGACTAAGGACCTGTAATGCTGCCCACCCTGCTCACAGCATCACTTGCATGCATGTAACCTAGGGTACATAACAAAAAGCAACCAAAAATACCTTTACCACCCCACCCTACCCCCTTGCAGCTGCTTTCCCTGTAGGGTGCAAATAAGAGTTGCAAATATCCATGTGCCAGGGGTTATTTGCAGGAAAAATTGTGCTGGCTAAGGGTTTGAGGGTGTTTTCATCCATGCTTTTAAGTGTAGTAAAACAAGGTTCGGGTACAGGCTGCCTGGCATGCAGCAGGAGCAACCCTAAGGCTTCGGGTGCTTGGGATTTTCATCCTCTCTGAGCTCCCCTGTATTTGTTTGTGTAGCCAAGGCCCCATGGGGATACCAGCAGGATGCTCTGTGTGTGCAAGGCAGACACACACGCATGTATGCACAAACACAACCACGGCTGGACGGATAACCCCAGGGCAAACCATTTCCTATAACCTTCTCCTTCAGCTCCCAAAGGCGGCAGGACCAGGGTGGCGGTGGGATCTGGGCACCCTGTGGGATGGCAGCACCCACTCCTGGGGACTGTGCTCCTCCTGACCCCACTGCTCCGACCGCCAGGCCACAGCCAGCCTCTGCACCCTGCAAAATCACACCTCAACCACAGCTGCCAGCACATGCAGGTCCAGTTAGTACAAAATCAGGAGGCAAGTCCTCAAATTCCCAAGATGAGAAACAAAACCATATACAATGGTTTTATTTGCTTTTTTTAATGGCTACTCTTAATCATAAAGGCTTCAAACACGCTGAAAATAAATACCAGTTAATAAAATCCTGTAAAGTTGTGGACTTTGAAGAGGTTTGGTTTTAAGAAAAAACATTGGCTAGGACAGGATTGTCTAAGGAATTGAGAAAGCTGGGCGGCATTTCTGCAGAAACGAAACTGCTTCTGCACCGGGTGTAGTATGTAAACACCTGAGTGGCCCCAAGAGCAAGGGAGTTAAGTGAAATCACATGATCTTCCATAAAACCTTTAGGAATCAGATATGAACTGGTTCTGTGAGCTGAGGATAATGCAGATGCGTAATAAATAAGGGAAAAGAAATTTGGTTGCAAAGAAATCCACTCCTAAGTAAATCCTTATCTAAACATGCTGCTCAAAAGCACTCAGCCTGTGCTGCGGTGACTGTGGTCCTCATCGCGTTTCAGAGTGGCAGCAGGTAAAATACGATTAAAAACCTTCTTCCCACCCAGTTACACCAAATAAAGAGGTTTTGCCAGCCTGAGATATTTATATGTTTATAACCAGAGATGCAAATTAAAGTTCACCTGGCAAATCCTTGCGTGGCTGTTCTTAGTTTTGCGCAGCGATGACTTTGTTGTGTCCTGTTTGTTTTTCCTGGTTCAGCTGGAACTCAGGCAGTTTATGTGAAAGCAAAAGGTGATGCTCCGCTCAAAAATAAACTGCTGCTTGAGCGATAATGGGTTGCTTTATAGCCAGTCTGAAAACAAGAACAAGCCCAAGAAGAACTGGTGCAAATACGCATTACTGTGGGCCTGTGCTGATGCGAGCTGTGTTAGCATCACTCCTTAAACCCAAGTCGTTGCAACAAGTTGTGTTTGTCTGTTGTTTTCAGAGCAGTGACAGTGGAAGATGCCCGCACCGGGGTAATCCAGCCTATGGGCACCTGCAGTCACTCAGCGCCAGCAACTTTTCCTCCTTTTCCTGTAGTTCCTTGCCCTGCGCTGAGCTCCGGATCCCACAAGCAAGGCTGGAGACACCTCAGACACGGCGCTGCAGCAAAGTGCCAAACTGCAGGGGATGCAAAGCGTTGGCGAGAGCCGGCTGCTGACTCGGCACCGGCAGGCCACGGGTGAGCACGCTGCCCGTGCACGGGTGAGCCAGGTTAGCCGACGGGTAAAGTCGGTGTGGTTTTGTGGTTGGAGCCCAGGCCAGCGTGGCAGAAGAGCCAAGCTCTTGCTCCACTTGTCACCGGCTTCCTGTGCGAGCTGGAGTGTTTATTCACACACGCGAGACTTGGAAAAGAGCTCAGAAAGCTGTTGTCTTTCAAACCCAACTGACTGCGGGTTGGATTAAAATGATACCGTCGAGAGTGCAAAGCAACCTCCCTCTCCATGGTCATGCCCACGTAACGGAGATGCTCTCTGCTCTGCTAATATTTACAGGCAATAGATTTGGTCAGACTCTAATGATCACCTTTCTTGCTTAACAGGACTTCCCTCTCGTACCCATCTGCGGTACTCGTATCCCCGCCTGTCGGCTGTGTAAATTTGCTGAAAAGCAGAACTGCACAAATAACTGATAGGGGTGAGGGGTGGCCAGACCGGAAAAAATAAACGTATTTGCCGTGGGGTAACCAGAAACGAACGTTTTCCAGCTAAGAAGGGGGAAAGCAGCATTTTAATGAAATAACTGTTTCAGGCCAAACAAACACTTTGTCTGACCACAGTGAACTTTTAAGTGTTTTTATAAATTGCTCAGATAATTTGTTAACATGAGAGAAGCTTCAAAGAGAAGTGAAATATTTCTGCTAAAACATAATGTCTTTTTTTTTTTTTTTTTCACTCAGGAACAATTTCCTGAAATTGCTTTCAGTCAGTGAAACATTGCAGTCAAGTCAATCTGCATATTTTGGAGGAAAAAATTGCCTTCTTCCACCTCACATCTTCTCTGGCTGTTAACTTAACTGTATCCTCACCCATTTAATCCCTTTTCCTTGCTTCCTCCTTTTCTCCTGTAACAAATGTGAATTTCCTGCCTTTTTTTTTTTTCACCCTGTCTAACCCGTTATCTGATCCATGCTCGCTCAGTCCTGACCTCTCCTTCCTCCAGCTGACCTTTCTATCGCACCACTGATATCCATTTATCTCCTCCTCCCAAAAACCACCTCTTCCCGTTTTCTTTCCCATAGCCATGAATCATGGAGCGGCCCCGGGGAAGCAGGCTGCTGGCCCTTATAGGAATAAGAGCGGGAAATAAGGAGTGAGTCCAAACCCAAGCCTGGGTACAGGGCTGGGAACGGAGCCCCGTTGCAATATTCCCTGAGTAACGTTTATACTTTGATAACCTGAGCCAAAACTCCGGATCCCGCATCCTTAAATTGCGGGTGTGAAGTTGGCATTGCTCAGTGTTCACTCCCGAGGACGTGGCTTTAAATTAACGAGGTCCCTTCATCGGTCCCTTCGCGACACTCATCACCTCTGCTCAATGCTAGGTGTCATGCTTCGAGCATTGAGACTCTGCCCTCCAGGTCCCCATCCACCCCGGTGCGATGTGATAAGGTCTTTGCCAGGCTCCACAGGCTTCCCGCACTGCTCTGTACAACAAACATCTAAAGATGGCTTGGAGCCAGCGCCGGGCTGTAACGGAGATGTGGTGTTCATATGGACGGTATCTGAGCACGTACTGCAGGCAGGGATCGTTAATAAAAGCCAGTGCTCTTTGGAGGGCAACTTTGCAAGCAAACAGGACACAAGAAAGGAGCTAAATATTCCCTTCCCCCTGCAACTCTTTTGTTCACAGCTTGCTGCCACCCTCCTTGCCGTAAAAGAGCAAAGCAGTAGGACAACTGATCTCTTCTCCCCGGTATCCAGTGACAGGATGCGTGGGAATGGTTCAGAGCTGTGCCAGGGGAAGTTTAGACTGGACATTAGGAAGCATTTCTTTACTGAGAGGGTGGTCAAACACTGGAACAGTCTTCCTAGAGAGGTGGTCGATGCCCCAAGCCTGTCAGTGTTTAAGAGGCATTTGGACAGTGCCTTAATAACGTGCTTTAACTTTTGGTCAGCCCTGAATTGGTCAGGCAGTTGGACTAGATGATCGTTGTAGGTCCCTTCCAACTGAAATTATTCTATTATTCTTTTATTCTATTATTCTATTCTATTCTATTCTATTCTATTCTATTCTATTCTATTTTATTCTATCTACCTACCCTTCATCAAGTGGATGGGTAGGGATTTGAGCACTCATGCCTTAATAATCATGGTTGGGCTTTACAGGGCTAAATTTTCAAAGGCACAGTTTTTACTCTTGCGTTTCTCAATCCAAATTCACATTAAACCCAGAAACAGCCCCTGGTCACCTGGCTGCTCTATGGGCACAGCTGCTGACCCTCCTCAAGCCATGAGCAGAGCCTCAGAGCCCACCGCTGGTATAACCCACCGACTTGGACCTTCCCAGTGGTGCTGCCCCAAATTGGGAGCACCAGCCAGCCCTGCAGACATGCAGTAGCACAAACGCAGTAGGTTTCTGTGGTGCAGGGGATTGTGTAGCGCTGGGGTTCCCCGGGGCGCAGGGAATCTCCGGGATGGGTAGCTGGCACGGCCACATGTGCTACCACCCTCCCGGGCAGCAAGGTCTGGTTAAGCACCACGACACCGAAGAGGAACTGACGGGTGTCCTGGCGGAAATGGTGGTCACTGAGAAGAGTTTCGGTTTTGTCTAAATTTTCCGTGGAAAAAGTCCCCCTTTTCAGAGAAAAGCTGCATGTCCACTTGTTACAGAGAAATGTATCTATATACATATAAACATACACGCACACAATTACACAAAATGTAAACACCTCTGTGTGTGTGTGTATACACACATATATATGTATACATCTACATAGACATATTTTGATTTGAGGCATTCAATGTCTGTTCTCCACTAACAAGTGTTTCCAAATTACAGTGAGTTTCTGTGCAGAAAAAGGACAATTTGAAAATACCATAACTGAAAACCCAATCTTTAAAAGAAATTGATTTTAAAAGAAAATTTCCAACCACTGCTGCTGATCAGCATTGGCTAACCATCCGCAGAGGAGCAGTTCACTGGCATGGATGTGGTAGAAGAGTTATCATCAAACTCTTGCAGGGGGACCAGAGGTTTTGCTGTTCATTCTCAAACCAGTTGCCAAAACGGAATAAACAGATCAGAAAAAGGACTTTTTTTGGCACAAGTGCATCTGTGCTGGGGCTTTTGGTTCTGGTGGGTGTAAGCTCTGCTGCTGTATCTGTGTGAATTGCCACCTGGCACAGCTCCGGTGAATGTCTCCACTGAACCACTCATCGACAGGTAACTCTGGTGTGTCCTGGCCTGACCTCTTCATTGAAGTAGGTTGTAGTTCTCCTGATTTTCTGGAGCTCCCCAGACCCTCTCTGGATGTGTTTTCTGCCGCTGTGCCCCAGAAATGGGACTTTGCGGTGCAGATGCACTGGCCGGCCTTTGTGGACATCTCGAGTTTGTTGTTCCTCTCTCTTAGGGTCATACTGCAGTGGGATCGTGCAAGTGCATGTACTTTGCAGGAGCTCAAAGCACAATCACTCTTCACTGTAGCACAAGGAATAAACAGCTGCAGAGACAAAACAATACAACATCTGCAGGCACTTCCCTCCCTGAGGTTTTTTTTTTTCCCCTTAACATTCTGCTGACTTTATTCATATACCCAAAATTGTCCTATATCTCTCTCCTCCTACACAGGGTTTCTCTTCTAAACCATTCACTTTTCCCCCTCCTCTAAAGAAGCTTTCTTTTCCCTGTGCAGGTTCTTCAATTCGAAGGATGTCTGTATTACAAAAAAAAAATCCTGCCTCTTTGTTCTTTCTTCTACACAAGTTTCCTTTTAAGTGGCTGGAGAGACCTTGATTTCTCCAAGTGCCAGAACCCTTTGTCAGGTTGGCTCTCTGATCAGGCTCCTCGGTGGAGCTAAATCCCTTGCCAAGCTTTCCCACATTTAGCCAACAGCCCCTTTGAGTTGAGTCTTGAAAAACTGGCTTGTCCTCAGCAGCAGATATCTCTTTGACCAACAGAGCTCCATTTGAATGAGTAATCATCAAAGTTTAATGAGCCTCTTTTGTGAGCCTTATTCCAGGTGGAAGGATTTTTAGATTTCTTTTCTTGTGGGTTTTGGCTCAAAAATATGTAGGCAAGAAGAGAAAGCAAAGAGCTCCATACCCAAAGCAGAGTTTGCTGCTTGATACCTGCTTAAGCCTTTCCAGAAAAATTGCATCAATAATTCAGACAAGGTGCAAGGAAAGACAGGGAGGACAGGTTAGCACCCCACCCTCCGGTAGCTGCTTGGTGCTTGAACAGGACATGGGGAGGGACAGCAACAAACCGTTGAACTAGGGTTTGAGAAATTGTTTGGAGCCTGAAAGTTTCCACCTACAACTTCACTTTTGCTCACTTCCCCTCCAGCCCAGCTCTCAGGTGTTGCGTCTGTGCCCGATTTCTGACCCTGCCAGGAGAAGAGTAGTCTTAATTATGAGTCCATGACCAGAGAGAAGGAGTTTTTCAACTCAGTGTTTACCTATCTTGGAATAAGCTCAACCAACCCTCTCCCAGAGGTCCACAAATCTAAGAAAAAATGACGTCAATCAAACACTGCCTGCCTTTTTGGCTAGCTCGTGGCTCTGGTATGTCTGCTCTGATAATTAGAGGAGGGGAAGAAAAAAGGATAGTTACAGGAGGGGAAGCCACAGCATTTCCCATCCCTGGCTGCACAAATTCTCAATTGCTTCAGGGTTGACCTCTGCGGGTGGAGCTGGGGCGGCTTCTCCATTTGAGCCTCTAGCTGGAGCACTGGGGAAAGGGTTGGAGACTGATAGCTGTGCTGTCAAGATAAGATATTTGCCAGAAAATCAGATCAGCTTTTTTTGTTGTTTCTTTCTTTCTTTCTGGGATAAGAAATGCTGCTAAATCAGCTAAAATAAATCACTGACAGCAGCCGCAGAAGATTCAAAGCTGCGGGCATGTTAGTGCCCTGCTGTAAAGCTCTGCCAGGCATGTAGAAGACGAGGTCACTACATGGGCAATGAAATTAAAAATTAATAAATAGTCAAGGGATTGCATTATCAGTGTAAAATAGATGCTAATTGTTGCAGCGAGGTCACAGGGTCTTCTGAGGCCTATCAGAAGGGGTTATAAGAGTATACATGGCCTACCTTGGCCAAAGCCTGGTGATAGCTTTGGGCAGTAAGGGAAAGAGCCCACCTGGTATTTAGGTGCCTAGCTGAACCCATTAGGAGTGAGGCACCTAAATGTTGCTAAGGGATCTGCAAACCGTAAACCATGGGCTCGGCAGACCTCAGGAAAGGTGAGGTCTGGACTGACACATGGTATGGGCATAGGTTTCATCTGGGCAGGTGGCCTTCCTGCAGATTTTCTAAGGTTTCTCTGTCTGCATCGCCTCTTGACTTCACCAGCCCCTAAAGTGGACCCCACAGCTTTCCAGTGGGTTGAGCCTCCTGAATGGACCCACTCTCACCATGGGTCCCAGAGGAGTGGTGGAGCATCCAAGAAGGGCTCAAGCTGAGGTGGATCTCAAGCAGCTGAGTTGTTAGCAGGTGTTTTGTTGTTGGGGTTGCAGAAGGCGCAGGCTAGCTGTGTTACTGTCTTGCAGGACACCATGTACAGTACAGGACCCAAAGGGGTATCTAGGCTTTAACTCTTGGCTCAGTGTCTTGAAGACTGGGCTGAATTCTTGGATATTGGGCCTTAAAAACAGGTATTATTTCCTTCTTTCGTTTTTTTGTGAGAATTGAGAAGAATATAACAAAACCAGGTCTTCTTTCTGCAAATGGTTTGGGCTGGTTTGCCAGCTGGGAAAGGATGTCTTCAGAGAGCTGAAGCAGCCTGTGGCTGTGGTCTAACAAATGCCTCCCAAAGTATGTCTGGAGGAAAAAAAATAAGAAAAAAAAAGATGTAATCTGGCTGCATTTGCACAGCCTGTTTACATCTGTCTGGTGAAAATGCTCTGACAAATCAGTTTGCTGGAAGGAATGGTTGCAGAGGCTGACTTCTCCACCTATGAATTCTGCTGCCTGTGGCCTTCAGATGTTCAGTTTCCAGGTAATGAGGTCTGATGCTCAGGCTGTCCCTTGGGTAGGACCACAAGCCATTTTCATGCTCCTGGTGAGGACACCTTGAGTGGGGTTGATGTCTGACAGTTGCCAAGAACACAAGAATGAGTCAGAGGTGCCTACACTGGCTTCCCACACATCCAACCACTGTGTCACCTCAGTGTGGCCAAACTTTCATCGCTCTTACTGCACTGCTCTGCCTGGGCTTCCCAGCTAGTTTAGGAACCCCCATGCTATCAGACATAAACAAAAAGGTCTTCATCCAAGCCCATCATACAGCCATACATATGGCTGGTAGGAGAGCCCCTCAGACCCAGGAATGCTGTCTTGATGCTTGATCTCTGACCCGAGATGCCAGCTTGACCCCTGCAAGAGCTCTCTCCATGTCCTCCAGTTCAATGGAGGCTCACCTAAATTTAACAAACCCCCTTTGCAAGCCTTATGCCAGACATAAGGGTGACCCTGTCCTTCCTTGAGGGTTGGAGGCAGGAATCAGATAAAGAAAATGGCCTCACAACCAAACCCGTTTTCTCTGTGATACCAATATTGCAACACTCCACCACTGTCAGTGACACCGTGAGACAAATTACCATCTTACTCCCCCTAGGAAGAGGGAACCTATAGATTAAAGTCACCATCTCACACCTCTCCAATGCTCCACAGTTCACTCCCAATCACATTAGATCAATTTAATGTGACCTCTGTGCAGATTTTGGAGGTGTCAGGAGGAAAAAGCTGGATGCTATTTTTATCTGATTATCGTCCAAACAAAGCCAACGTGACAGGCTTCAGAATTAAATGCAACATTAAAACCAGTTTGGCTGCTTTATTGCCACCACCTGAACGAATGAAGCACCTGGATGGAGAAGGCAGGTCCCAACAGACCAGAGTTAGACATTTGGCAGCGATATCGAGGGCATCTCTCAGCAGTGGAGCAGTTAACACTCACGGGCATTTCCAGACAAAGCGTTTTAATCGTTGAACACCAGTTAGCAACTCCTGCTTCGATGAATGCACCGACGTCTCTACTTTCTCTCAGCACTGCTATTTCCAGCTTTCAGGCAAACAGCACTTCGCATTTAGCTAATTACTCTGAGAGAGCAGCAGGGTTTCTGGGGCTGCAGATTTTGCACAGTTTCTATTAATATCCCCCAGGGCTTCCAGGTTTGTGTTTCCTTGGGTTAACACTGATCTCTCTCTTTGCCAGGACCACTCAGGTCTTGTGCACCCACTCGCTCCCAACCACTTAATATGGCAGCTAGCTAATAATTTCCCTTATCACATAACTCTCCTGATAAAGCTGCTTTGCAATAGTGGTGAGGACCAGTGCCTGGTTCCCTTAGATCTGCCCCTGGCTCCATTGGAGACTGGAGCCTCCCAGCAGAAAAGGAGCAGACGCCTTGGGCTGGAGCCATGCGGGGCTTGGTGCTGTCTCGCCCTTAACCGTGACTCTTACCTTGCTGTCCCTGAGAGCCCACTGATACCACAGCTCTAGAGGGCATGAGGAGGGGCAGGTGCCTAAAAACAGCTCCTACAAAACCCAGCAAGTTCAGGGGGGAGACACCGAACGTGGCTGACAGGAGATGCTGAGGAGAGGGATGCAGCATCGGCATCGCCGGGACTCAGCATCTCACCCTGGGCTGCAGGGTCCCTGCCTGGCAGCCTCCCCAGTGTGTGTGCCCAGCCAGCCTTTCCAGTGGGAAAGGCAGGAACAAGAAGAGCATCCTTTTCCCCCAAGAATGGAGGGATATGAGCACTGACATAGGAGAGCCCAAGACATGATGCTTTAGAAACCAAAGGCAGCTTTAAAACCCTCCATGCATTTGCAGCACCCTCCTCTTGCCTGCACACAGCCTTGACTGGAGGTGAGGATTCAGACACCTGGCAATTTAAATCAGTGGCAATCCTGAAACTCAGATCCAGACTTCGTTGTTCTTCCAAAAAAATCCAACATTGTGTTAGTGTAAACTAAAAAGTTGCAGGCAATAAAAGGCTGTTTTGGGGACGGTTGGCATGGAGGTTACAGGCGACAGCTGGTGGGTGTCTGATGGGGCTGCCCTTTCTAGCTGCCATCTGGACTTTGCATAGGACATGCAAGAATAAGCTACTTATACCTTAATAAGGAAAAAGCCTGTAAAAATGGAATGGGGGATGGTGGTTTAGCTACGAGATCACTTCGCAAATAAACAGGAATGCGAGCTCGGGCTTTCCTGCTCCGATTGGGCTAAGGCAGGGCCTACAGCTGGAGACTGAAAGCACCTAGAAGTTTCAAGGATATTTAAACATTTTGTCCCTGATGTACTAGTGTGTGTTAAATTAAAAAAAAAATAATTTGCTTATTATTATTATCATTTAATCACAGCAGAGTCAGGAACAGCAATGCACCAGTGAGCCTGATTCTTCCACCCAGACAAACCAAAAGGCAAAACTGTTGTTGCAGTCCATGGGGAAAGGGATGGATGGGGCCAGGGTTGCAAAGTGAGAAGGAAATAATGCAGGAGAGAAACGCAGGACAAACGCGCACTTGACGCAGGTGTGAGTGTGTTTTGCCATCGGCGCACAGAGATGCCCATTTATGCTCCCCTGCATTTGAGTGGACAAGATTTACTCCGTCACTTCAGAAAGAGTAATTTCACTGGGCTTGGGTTTTACCCACAGTCACTTGACACTGCACCAGTAATGTAAAGTTGGCATAAATAGGCACTAAACTCACTTAAATATCAGTTTCCCTACAGGAGGGATTCAAGTGGCCTTTAGGGCCCATTGACTCCAACTCTTGGTTCACCTTGGTTGAAGGTGACCAGGGTGAAGTTATCGCAGCAGCAACGCTGAGAGCCGTCAGCCTCAAATAAGCGGTTTTGGCAGACCAAAATCTGCCTGCAGATGTTTTGCATTGCCCCTCTGCCCCACTGGCTCTGGGGGCGGTTGGACAACGTGTTCCTGCCATCGTGGCGTTGATGCCCAAACTGGTGGTGGGTTGGGTTCGACCCCAGACAGCTGAGCTGCAGGGGGAATTGCTTTTCTGCCAAAAACAGAGATGGAACCTGCCACAGCTGTTCCTGCCAAAGCTCATCTGTCATAGCCTTAATTTGGTCCTCCGAATCCCAGCTCCGCTCCCTTCCCTTCCTTGCAGCTGGCCAAGAGGAGGCAAAACTCATCGCCGTGCCACATTGGCGCAGCCCCTGCCTGCGGCAGCACCTTCCTGCGGGAATCCCCGGCTGAGGAATTGCAGGTGGTTTCCAGCCCTTGAAGCGTGGCCTCGCTGGGAGCCTGGAGGCACGCGATGCCTCTCCTTCCAGCTCCTTTAGCCCGTCCCATCCCCTGTTTGTTCTGGGGAGCAACTTCACATGGGAGGCTATTTGCAGATTTTGAACTGATGCAACCATTTTTCTTCCCCATTTTTAGCATTTTTGCCCCAAAACCCCTTCCCCACATTAGCATGCACATGCTGCCCTGTTGCAATTAAGTCACAGCATCATTAAGATGTGGAGAAAGCAACACTGGCAAACCTTTTCCTCCCTGCAGTAGTGCTTAAGCCATGTTTCAACCCTCTGTCTCAAGCAACCTGCCTTCCTATTAGCATCTAATGTTGCCCGTTATCTAAATGCACCGGGCCATAAACCCGCAGAGCAGCAAGCAGATAACCAGCAACATCAGATGCTACTTAGAAAGCATTTTGTTCCCGATTAAAGCCAAAACATGCGCTAAGAGCTATTGAGGGAAAGTGCAGAGCATTTGATTTCCCTCTTTTGCTAACACACTCAGAGGAAGAGGTGACGAGTTTATGGAAATGGCTGCAATTTGCAGTCAAACGTGGTGCATACATGAATAGGAATTGGAAGCGAGGAGCCAAACAAGCAACGTACTGCACGGATTTCTTCCAGCAATGCTGACGGAGCTTATACAAACCAATTAGCCCCTCTTTGAAGAGGAACCCTATCCCCATCACCATACCTTTTATTTCTTAAGAGAGAGGTGGTTGTTTTTTTAGTAATTCCTTTTTTTTTTTTTCTTTGTCTTCTCTTCGATTTTCCTGGGGAAAAATGTACCTGAAGGTCCAGGGAATTGCTTCTCCATGCTTTCACATGGCTTTACCATGAAGTAAATTTATGGGTGTCAAATAAGTTGCTCCTTATGCCAACGTCACAGAAATAGGAGTGTGTGGGAGGGCTGGTGGCTTCTGCTTAGTGGAGTTGCCAAAGATTGTGCTAATTAGCAGTTGGAAAGACTCATATTTTGGAGGTGTGGAATGGTCCAGGGAGGCAAGTCTAAGCTTGTCTAGACGCTAGTAAAGGCTGTTCTCCATGGACCAGCTGCAAAGGGACATTTGGGCTGGGGAATCGAAGCATGTGGCTAAGATGGGCTTTTTGAGAGACCTCCAAAAATTGTGTCTGGCTTAGGTTCAGGCATGTGCATCCACAAGTGAACCAAGCCTATATGGGCTCTGAAGCATCTCCAGCTGCTACCTGAGCTCAGGACCATTAGTGGAAGTTGATGGAAGCTGCTTTATCTTGCACTATCTTAATAGCTCCAGGCTGCTTCTGATGCCAGTGGCTGGTGGCCATCTCTTCATGGATGTCTCAGGGCTGGGTTCTCCATCATTTTACCTCTTGTGGTTATTTACGCTGGTGAAAAGTGGAAGCAAATCACAGCTGAATGTAGCAGTGACAGCAAGAGGCTGAGATGGACCTTGTGTGGTAGGAGGAAAGTTTTTCACCAGCCCAGTTGCTGCGTGCCTGTGCCAGTGGTTGTTTGAAGGGAATATGGTATATGTCGTGTGTATGAACTGGAGCTTTACTTGCAGCCTGAGCCACCCTGTCCTTCCTTACACCTCAGACTTAACAAAGAAGGAGCTGGTTTGCCCTGCTGTAGCCCCAACAACACCCCGTGGGAGTCTCTAACATGGGAGCACGTTGGGAAACCTTCTCTTTTGCAAAGGTTGGAGATGCCGGAAGGAGATTCTTGTTCCCCTGCAGCACCGTGGCATTGCTCCCCGTGGTGGCGATATGTCCAGAGCTGGCATTGCCGGGCTGCAGCGGCTCCATGCCTGCTTGAGAGCTAAACAAACGCATCTCAAGACCCTCAGCATCACCAACACTGGATAAGGTTTTTCTCTTTAGGGAGACCAGCTAATCCAGAATCCAGCAGCTGAAGCACGAGGGAAGCCTCCAGCCATCCACATTGTCTGAGGTGCACTGCCTCATGTTGGAGGGAAAGCTTGAGACCAGCTGAAACGACAGCGTCTGGAGGAACACAGTGCGTCTTCCAGCACGCACCCAGCTGCCAAAGCTATGGGAAAGGCCTTTTTCAAGAGGACTAGCAAGTTGATCTTAGCTCAGGTAGCTCTTTTGAGCTGAAATGGGTTAGGGACCGGCCTCCGGAGCAAACCAGCAGCAGATTTGAGGTCAGAGGGTCCGGACAGAGGGCAACGGGGACAGAACGAGCAGGTTGGCAACGTCTCCATCAGCACAACTGAATCCAGAAGGAGATGCATGTTGACAGCCTCAGCGTCTAGCTTTTGACAACTGATTTGGCAAATTTGGGCCTGTGCAAATAACTAAGAGCAGATGTGTCAAATGTTTTTTATTTCCTAGAATTAACACTAGATAGAAGAATACTGAAGGAAGTTGCCTGTATATCCCCGCTGTGGGAGTCTCCCTGACCCTCTCATCCTTTCTACCATTCCCAGACCAGATACTGCTTCCACTTGTGCTAGAATAAATTAGTTTGACTGGAGCCACAGAAGATATTAACCAGCACACATGAGAGCTGAGGAGGACTAGCTCTTTTCACACCATTTGCTGTGTACATGCAGATAATGAGTTTGTCTGTTACTTCCTTTTAGTCTCCTGTCGCAAGTCCTTTCAACGCAGGGGGCTCACCCTATGACATAACATCTCTCCTGACTTCTGCTGTAACAGAAATGCTTTTGAGATCCCATTTATAACTCTGTTCACACAAAATGTGACAGTTTTAGTTATATTGGAAGACCAGCCTGACCCTGGCAGCCGCTAGCACTGTGATCAGAATAGTTATCAGACAAACCTTGGTATGTGATGTCTGGTTGGGATGCTGTGGCAATGAAGGAACATATCTGTTCTTGCAGTAATGCAATCCACACAGCACCGGCAGTGATAATCAGTAAAGCACAGCCCTGCAAAAACAGACAGGTGGAGTAGGATTCGTCTCGAAGTCAGGCACACAAGTCTGAGCTAGCCATCCTGGACTCCCCTTACAGTCCATGGGGAAAAACAGGTTCTTTCAGGGAGTGACTCATCTCATCCTAAAATAGGTCAGAGGAACCGCTCTCCAGCAGCGTCTGACTCCTCTCCACAGGCTATAAAAGGAACCCGAGGGAGACTAGTTCAAATTTAAGCAACTTATTTTCACTTGTCTAACATTCATTGGTATGAATCTCAGCCAGGGTGTACAAAGTTTTCTGGAGTCAGTGGGAGTCATGTCAAAGGGCTTTGGACCCGACAATTCATGGTCTGAGTCAGGCTGTGCATTTCCCAGAAAATCCCTGAATGTAAAGAGCCGGGCAGGGCTGAGCCAGAAGGAAAAATGTGCACCTTAGCCCTGTTTTCTGGAAAATAATGACAGGCAGCGCATCCAAACAAGGGAATTCTGTCTTTTATTTTAAAAAATTGAGCGGTGTAAGACACTGCAGAGTTTGGTGTGGTATCTTTTTTCCCGGTTATCCTTCCATTGAAAATGAGGTCCCACTTCCCAATGTCACAATTCCTGGGACTCTCATCGTCTTTCAACCCAATGCATTCTCCTTCGTCTGGATTTTCCCCTTGATCTAAAATATGTTGAAGTCAATGAAAATCCATGATGCTCGGTAAGATGCGCCAGCACTTCGCAAGAATCCCTCACTGGGAGAAGGGCACCAGATTTCTTGCTAACTCCTCCTTTCACCCTCTCTCAGCAGAAGCTGATGACAGGATTATTTTTTATCAAGATGCAGATACTACACACAACCAGCACAAAAGATCAGTGATTAGCCTTTGGATAAGTAGCCAAAATTGCTTTTTCCTGACCTTATCAATCTGGTATTTGAATTTCTAGGGAGCTTTAGTGAGTGGGTTTTCTCGGGAAGCTGAAACCATTCTTTTTAACCCTCATGCAAAGTTTCTGCTAACTTCACTGGAATTAGTCTCTCATTTAGGATAAAACCAGATAGCTGTCCATGAGTTGTCTGAGATCAAGTAGGTCTTCAGGTTGCCAGGGACTTCCTTTTTCTTCCTTTGCCCCACATTTCAACACAGCCCATAAAATGAGAACGAGTTGTTTCCTGTGACGTAGAACAGGGATGAAAATACCCAAATGCACGTGGATGTCTACCTGTAAGCTACACGTCTGAGTTTCCACTGGAGATCTAGGGTGCAATTCTGCTGCTTAAAGGCAGACATCTGGTCTTGTCTGAGATGCCTGAGGGCATCTGAGATGTCTGCACATGGCAGGCAGGTATGACACAGGAGCTGCAGAAAATTCTTCTTGAAATCCCCGCCATTTAGTAATCAAGCTCCAGAGCCCAAATAACCCATTTTCTATTCAGCCCCAGCAAGTGATGAATCATTTAGGCATTCAAGAATGCAGTTTGACTGGGCATCTCCTGATAGGTGCTGAGTACCTGGTGTTCCTGCAAAACTACAGATCTGTGCAAGGAGCAAGAGATCTTGCTCCCTTTCAGATTCTCCTTAAAAGAAATTTTCAAATTCAGGACTGAACTGCTCAGATAACGGCTGTTTATATCTGCAGTACAAGAGGGTTTTTTTTTCCTCTCCCTGTGGTCCTCCGCTACTGTTTCACTGAGTGAGCAGGACACTTAAAAACAACATCTCCTGGGGCTGAGGAGCCAGAAGCCCACGGCCTACTTTGGGTCCACAGGCCTCGGTCCCTCCTTGCGGTTCCTGTGGCCCTTTAAACAATAAAATCCCATCAAGTCCACATCTGTCAATCTGCAGGGGCTTGGAGGAAGTGCACAGGGCAGTTTGGAAAGGCAGGCCCATGTAACGTGTTGTGTTCAAGGCAAAACCTATCCCTCCCTGTCCTTGTGATTGAACCAGTGCTGAAGGATTGAGCCAAGGGGCCATTGTAAATAGGAGCAATGAAGCTCCTGAAAATTGGCCAGGTGGCTTTGCATTGCAGTGCGGACCTCAGAGTGAGACATTTTGGCACAGAGAACAACCCTCCGCGTGTTCAGCACTCTGCTTTCCACCTTCTGAACTGCAATGCTCCTGAAAGGATCCTTTCTGAGGCTGTCGCTGCTGCAAGCCTGCAGATCCTTTCTCTAGCAGAAGTAGATGCAGGAACTGGGGTTGGGACAAGCATCTTTAACAGCATTTGATGGTTTTCTCACCTACTTTAATCCCAACTCCAGGAGGCAACATGAGTACCACATTAATTCCGGCCAAGCTTTGCAACAAGACCCCGTCTCCAAGTGCTTTGTAGAAGACAGCAAAAGCATTGTGGGATCCCCAGGGAGGAAATCCCACCAGGTCTTGGTGAAGCACATTGATCCCAACCCCTGTTTGCAGGCAGAGGTTAAGCTGAGCAGTTGGCTCTCAGGTCTTCTTGGATGAGAAGCACAGAAGCAGCTGCAGCAAAGCAGTAAAGGGAGTCCTGACGTCTTACAAAGGAGAATAGACTGAATAAGCATAAAGAAGTCATGTTTTGGATATAGGAAGCAGTCAGCCAGGGGAGGGTTTGCTTTGCCAGTCAACAGGTCTTATCTGCATGCTCTGTTTTGCTTTGCTGTGGAGGAATCCTCAAAGGCTACACTTCCCAACAAGACCCTGCAGCCTGTCTCCTGTGCGCAGGCAGTTCAGTGGAAAGCAGTGCATTTATTTTTAGCTTTGTGTAGCAATTAGGCAATGTGTGTGTGTCGGGGAGGATGTTCTTAGGAAGCAAATTTTGGACAGTTTCCTTAAAAAAGATAAGACCTATCCCATTTCAGTAGGGGAAAATAGCACAGAAAACCACTGGGAGCTTTCTGTTACGTGTCTTGTTCTTGTGAAAGTCACCTACTGACACCCTTGGATTTAAGCCAAGCGTCTATCTGAACAACAGGAACCTTCTTCCAAACTGCCTATCCGCCCCAGCCAGCTCTGTTCCTCTGATCCCCGGGGACACTGCAGACAGGTATTTCCTGGGCCTGGCTGTGATTCCCCCAGTTCCTCTCCATCGCCTGCCACCTGGGATTCACCACCCCACCGCTTCATCTGCTGATGGGATCCTGCGACCTCCTTGAGCAGCTTCAGACAAAAACAGAGCCTTTGTCACGGCTGGGAGGTTTTGCATGAAGCAGACGAGTGCTCAGCAGACCCGTCTACTGGGTGACCTTGGGAAGGGAGCGGTAACACCAGGGAAGGGAGGAAGGCAATTGTCTTGCACTGGCACAGCTGCTTGCCCAGGGAATATCTATTCAGACTTAGGAGCAAACAGATGGTTTTCTCCCACTGGCCAATCCATTCTTGCTTTTTCTTCTGACACTGCCAAAAAGGGTCACAGCAAGAACGGTGATTCTCCTCTGCATCCCAAATGGACATACGTTGTCCCCTCTGTCTCAGGTGGAGGTGATGCGAAAGCACAAGTGACCAAACTCAGGTTGCAAAAGGTGGATAACGAAGTTTCTTGACCTGTTGGCTTGAGTAAAAAGTGCAGCTTTCCCTGTCCAGCCTCAGGTCTGCTCGTGCCACCGCCATGCACAGCTGTTCCCCTGCAAGGCTGCTGGCCATACACAAGGGGAAATAGGAGGCTTGTGACAGAGCCAGGGACTGAATCGTATTTCAGCAGCTTGGGCATATCCGTGTGCTCTAAGCCAAGAGGCATGCAAACTGCTCAGCAATGAACAACTGCTCCAGCAGCCCACAGCCAAAATGAAACACACTCGGGCACGTCAGCCGCTGACCCAACCCGCCATGGAGGTAACTGTAAGATTGTGCTACCGCAGGGTCAAAGCTGCATCTTCCGCTTGGGCAATAAATGTCGCTGCTTTGTTGTAGTAGTTATATAGAGGCAAGAGACCATTACCCAGCAGTTATGCTCTATCTCACTGATGTTATCTCTAAATTGCACATTTGCAGGTGCTTCTACTTGCAGGGTGGGTGCAAGGAGGAAGGTGAAGTGGGGTTGCCTGTCTGGGACATATGGAGTACCCGAGGGACCTGCACCGTTGCTAACTCTTAGGATATAACAGTACAGTTGCACTTTTGCACCAGATGAGTTTATCCCTGTCTTGGCCCAGGAATGAACTTCAAATGGTGCAAATGGTGCAAGTGGTGCAGACCTGCACATCCTGGACTTTGTCATCAGCCCAAGCAAAACTCCGAGAGCGCCAAGGATGCTCAGATATACCCTGAAAAACTGACTTTTTATGGAGAAGCGCAAGAACAATCATTCAGTACACAGATGTTTTCTATCTCCTTCCTTTTCTTTAGAATTTTGTACAAATCTGTGGCCATCCAGGAACATCTGGTCCATCATTACATCGCACAACATGACCACTCGCCTGCAGAAACAGAACTTGGAACCACCCATCCTAAAAAGCATCTGACACTCCAGCAAAAGAATTGTCACTCGTGGCTGCCAGAACGCGGCATATGACACATATTTGCAGTGCTGCTTCTTTCCGATGTACAGCAGCAATACACATAAACATCTGCCTGTGTATTATGGCGTGGCTGATTTTTAAGGACTGGGCCTTGGATCTTGAAAGACAGTTTGGCGCATAAGTCTGAGAAAATCAATCAGGAATTAGGTTTCTAAGTACTTCGGCTGACGTGTGTGTCTGTCCAAGATCCGTGTTCTCTCTACTAGACTTTGCTGCCTCTCCAGTCCTCTAGACATTATATTTTGGACCTGGAGCCACAGTTCCCTGTTTAGGACAACATCACAGCCTCCAAAGGAATTAATTTTAATATTTCCAAATATTGCAATTAGCTGGGTGCCTTCAGCTTTGGTTAACTCCAAATTCTGATGGTAGCTGCTGTTGTACATTGAGTTTTCTGTCATCGACATAGTCACATTGGTACAAGCCCACGTAGATGTCCAGCTGAAGGTGGACCTCATTCACATGGGATAGTCTTTCCAACCACCCCAAGCCTGAGGCTAGGCCTCATATAGCAGTGCTGATGGAGTGACAGAGGAAAATCCCAGAAATACCAGTCCTCTAAAGATGCCCTTTGAGCACTGACCACAGAACTGAGAAGGTGTGTTTGACTGTCCTTGGCTCTCACGGGGCTGAGCAACGAGATGAACTTGGCTCTGGGACCTGAGATACCTCTGCTCGCAGACTCTCCTGGCACTAAGTCATCAAGAGATAGGGGCATCTCACACCATAGGGATGAGCTTGATTGAAATTGCCACCAGTGTGGCAGAAGCTAAGGACTACAAAATGGGTTTTCACCTATCAATGCTACTTGCTTTTTAAGGTACCAGTGTTATTTTAATTAAACCTTTGGTTTAATTAAACCTGGCCCAGCAGGTTGGTGATATTTTCATTTGTTTTTTGAATTGAAAATTCAGCTGAGAGCTATGTACAGGCTCAGAGGGAATGATCTGCCTTCAGTTCCCTTGTGGGACGTGGCCTTATGCTTCTGACCTGATCGTTAACCGGTGTGACCACATGCCTTCCCATGTTTCACTCCTGCTTAAAACCTCTCTGAGATAATAAGCCTTTTTAGCTCAAGTCTTTTTTTTTTCTTCACATGTTTGAAAAGTAATTTTGCTCAGCATTTTTTCCACCATGATGATACTGGAAATCTGGTCACTTCAGAGTCCCTGGGCACACATCAGCACCTCGTCAAAACCTGGAATGTTTTCTGCCAGGAATGATGAGATGCAACAGTTCCCACTGAAGGATATTCCTCCCAGATAATTCCAGTTTCCAAGGCTTTGAAGATAAACTTGTTGCTTGTTTGGTTTCCTAGCAACTTCTGCTCCACGGCAGAAATGCATTCCCGGGACCCCGCTCTCGCCCATGCTCAGAGCCGAGATGTGCTTTGCTCCGGTGAAAGCAACTGCCTGAAAATACGGGAGTGCAGCCACTGCGAGAAAGCTAGGGCTGGATCAAAACCTCTGATTAGATCCACCGGTCTTCCCCGGACTTTGTCCCTAAACACAAATCTCATTTTAAGTTAAAACAACACATCTGGTCAGCCCCGAAGGTGGATGTAGCTCAGGTTTGGCTGGTTGTCCAGGTTCTTGCTGGGGAATTTGGCACTGACCCCACAACACGGCTAAACTGATAATCCCAGCTCAAACACCCCGGCCTTCGCTGGAGCTTTAATCTAGGCTGAGCTCAGATGAGAAGTCCAAGGATTCAGTTTGCCATGAAATATGATGGGGCAAATCATCACCACCGGTGAGACAGCTCAAGTGTAAATCTAGATAAAAGAGCAGATTTGGCCACCTGTAAGATGTGAGTTTTAGCCTTGGTATTTTTAATAAGATATTCAAAAGAACAAGGGGCAAACCCACCTTAATTTGTGTCTTGCCTGGTTATAGATATTTATTTCATGATTTCTTCTTGTAATTAGAAGCTCACCCCCACTTCAGCTTTGATTTAGGTGCTTGAGCTCCAATGTCCCAAGGGAACTCTGCAAGCTCAGATTAATTTTCATAGAGCTTCATCCAAGGTGAGTGAAGGGCAGACCTAGAAGTTATTGAATCTGATTCTGCTTTGTATCTCACTTGATTTAAGGTTTTTGGAGGCATTGCTCATCGGGTCCCTCTCTTCTATTTGTGTCCCAGTTAAGAAAGTAAAAAGACGATCAGTTCTCCAGCTCAACAGAATAATAGCAAAAAGAGCAACATGCTGATATGAAAGAAACTTCTAAAGGGACCCTGAAAGTTACAGGGTTTCAGCGTGTGAGGTGCTGTGTCAAGAAATAGGAACAGGACAATCCTGTGCTAAAGCCACTGCCACCTAATTAGCTGCAGCGTGGAAGGAAGAAGTCCCTTGCTTTTCAGATAGGCGAGGCATTGCTAAAATGTTTTAGGGTCACTAGAAGCAATGAGTTCTTGATCCTGAGGCTGACCAGGGGTCTTCTGAATCCCAGAATTACACTTTTACATAAAGACTTATTCTGAATTTGTCTAATTAAATTTAATCAGAGCTGTCAATATCATGTGAAGATTTTTGTCCTATTTTAGCTAACTCAGGGCATTCTTTCCTGAGGATAATCTTTAGTGAATATAGCACTGCATTGTTACAGCACTGTATTATGGTTCAGGGAACAAACTGAAGGTATTGTTCAGTCTGAATTATATCATATTACTGTCAAGGATATTCCTTCTAAAAGCTGACACCTTTTAATTACCTCTGTGAGACTCTGGGAAAAATGGTATCCTGGGAAAAAACAAAATGCTTGGCACCCACTTTGTTAGTTTTAGCTTGATGTTCGTTTCTAGCCATTCATATAGGACTGAGTCATAGAAGAGAAGCCTGTAAAAGAATCACGAACTAGCTGCCTGGCTTGAAAAAACTGGGAGCCATTTGAAGTGTGCATTGCCTCATCTCATAGTTAGTGGCAGGAGCTATTAGAGACTCTGGAGAGTCTGAAACTAGAGAGGGCGTTTTTCTACCTGAATAGTTCTGCAGATAGACTGAAGACGGGACAAAAACAAGCTTCGGGAGAGAAAGAGACCTTCCCAGACAGTGCTAGAATCAGATGTACCATCGAAATCGGATGCAATCATCCCTCAACTGCCCAGGGCACCTCTAAATCTCACTTGACAATCTTTTCCTTCTGTCTTTAGGCTACATTTTTCACCTCCGCTGAGCTAGTTTGAAATTTTTAATTCCATTCTGCCTGTTCTTCCAAGAACGTGGTGCGGCAAGTGGAAACTCATCTCCGTACGGGAGAAGAAGGGGGCGGGGGGCATTGCATGAATATTGAAACATTTGCAGTTGTAAAATGTTGGGTCATGAACAAAAACAGCACGCCTCAGGCAAGCAGCATGGTGCCAGAGCCGCGCTGGCGTGCGGGATGTCCCAGGAGGGTTGGCTTTGGGGGGATGCGTGCGTTGCCGCATAGGTGGGCTTGCCAGGTTAGGGCTCTGGGCTTAGCAGAGATGCTCCAGGATTGAGATGCTTTGGAGGAAGGTGCACACAAACCCTGAGTGGTGTAAACCTGCTGGTGCAGGAAGCTGGTTCTCCTCCTCTTGCCAGTGAGGCTGGCGTACGCCTGGAGGCAGCGTTACAATCCCTTTTAAACATTCATCCTCTCCCTGTGAGTGCTCCAACTTACCTGTGTTTGGTAAGGGACGCTCTTCCTTCCTGGGCCAAACCACTTGCAGCCCAGCATGGTGGAGGAAAGGTTTTGTTCTGCCAATGCCATTTGGCAGTGGCGGCTGTAAAGCTTTGGTCTTGCTTTAGTTGCAGATGGTGACCCAGGCTGCCCGTCCCCCTTGGCTGAAAAGTGGAAGGGAAGAGGTCAGGTCTGAGCAAAGCACCTTGTTCCTGCTCTTCGTGCTGATAAGATACCAGAAAGGTTGTGCAAGCACTATCAGAAGACGAGAATGTGCCTGAGGCCGCACGCTTAGTAAGCTCAGTGTAAAATGGATACTCTCTGGTGAGTAGTACATGGGGTAGTTTAAGCCTTGAAGGTTTCTAAGGTGTTTTGGGCCATCAGAGCTTGAAGGGGGTGAAACGCAGTAGATGTCCGAGGCAGGGAGCATCAATGCTGCATTAGTATCAGGTGAAAATAGGAAGCAGAATATATCCAGGGAACAGGAACAGGGAAAAGTGACCCTGGCAGTACTGTCATTTCATGGAAACCGGGCCTCTGCTTCCCACACTGATGCACATCATAACGTCTTTGGCAAATACACAGGAGCAGCTAAGCGGGTGGCTTGCTCCAATGTCTGGAGTCACAGTGCATTTCACTAGGAATCCTGTTTTTGGAGACCTTGCAACTCTAACCCTGGATCTATTACCCTAAGCCTAGATAAATGAGCCTGTGATTTGTGTTATGAGAAAGCTGATGTGCTGCAGGGGAGTAAGATGAATCTGGTGAAACTGGCAATCTTAGGATGCTGGGCTTCAGAGTAGTTATAAAGTGGAACAGGAAAGTGGGGGAACGTGCTCAGAGAGCCCAAGCTGGGAGAGAGGCCACCGCTGTGGCAAAGCATCTGCTACAGAGACCTCTTTGCCAACTGTGAGATTTTGGGAAGGAGCTGCTGGCGACCCAGAAAAGCACATTTCCTACTGTGTGCAGGCAGCACCAGCATGCCTCCCTGTCCAGGTGTTCCTCCAAGCACCATTGCAAATACCTGCTGAGGGGTATCTAAAGGGACAACCAGACCAGGATGCCTCAGTTTCCCAACTGGACGTATGGGATAACAGTGCTCATGACTTTTGCAAGGGGCTTGATCCCTGCTCACAGGCAGTGCCAGGTCAGAGCAGCCAACAGCTCTTACTCCCTTGATGGATTTGCCATGTTATTTCACTTCCTGGCCCAATCTCTTATGCAGCGTGTCTGGTTGAGAAGATACAATATCCCTGGAGAGTGCAGTGGCTGGAAACTTGGTTTTAGCTTCCCCTTGGCACAGCAGTCCTTTACTGATGGCTGTATTGGTCCTGCCTTACCAAGGAGATGTGTTTCTCCTGAATGATGTTATCACAGATGAGGGTGAGAGCTGTCTGGTTGTTGAACGCAAGGGGACGATTCAGTCCTTTTGTGAGAGCTGATCAACTGCAGTAAATAAAGTTGCAGCTTGTGGGAGTAACAATTAAAGCCCATTATAACCTGCTTAACTAGTTAGGGACTGAAGTGCCTGGAAGAACTTGCTCTGTCCTTCCTGAGTGCTGTTTTGTTTTACCCATTGGCCTGATTTGGGAAAAAAGATTCTATTCTGGGGGAGGGTAGCTTGCAATTCCTGCTCTCACGACCAGGGCAGTGGTTCCCAATTCCTAAGGATGACTGACATCACAGGAAAAAAAAAAAAGTTTCCCAAGTGATCCTTCTGAATTAAGTATTTTGATTCACGGGACATGCAACACCTTATGTGTTCAGGACAGACAACACATCATAAATTAAACCAAACTGTGTTTCAGACCAATCTCTGAACGGACCAAAACTGCAACTCCAGTGCTTTTAGTGGAGACAGCTGGAAGAAGGACGAGTCAGTGTGACATCTCCACATGTGAACCTGCCTTGAGATGCTTGGTGGAGGTAATAGCATAGGCTTCTTGCTGGCTCACGCCAAGAGGTTTGGAGAAGGGAAAACGGGGGCAGAGAGCCCATGTCTAGGTGGAAAAGGCAGGGTCTGAGCTGCTGGGGCCTGTCAGTTGATGACTCACAGGTGGGATTTATGAGTGCTGAGCCATGGAAGCTGCCTGGGTGTCTGATTGCCCCCACTGCAAGGCAGGACCACTCAAGAGCCACCTCAGCTTTTTTTTCTCCTTTTTTTGTAGAAGAATACACACATGACAGGGCTTATTTCCACTGATTATCACTCTGCTTTCAAGAACTAGAAGGGAAGAAAAAACGTGCCTTTTTTCCTCCCTCTCTCTCTTTTTGGGTGTGCTGCTCATGGCCACGTTTTTTGCATGCCTTCCAGATACAATCAGAAAGGAATGGTAGCTTTTCCCAGGTCTTCAGTGCAGCTCAAGGCATTCATTTATTTGGCTTGCGTGGCTGCTTTGTATGTTGCAGTGTTTTTATTTGGGGCAGCATTGGGACAGGTGGCGTGTCAGTCATGGTCTGCAAAAGCCAAGGGGGCCCATTGGGCTCATGTGCTTATGACATGGCCACAGCATACAAATAGGAGCTGGGGTTTTCTGTGCCAAAGTACGTGTCCCTGGGCTGCAGGGTTACCACACCCCATGGCTACTTGTCTGGGATTTTGGGATGCCTAGAAATCTTGGCCAAACTGGCAAAGTCCTCAGATACCACAAGGACGTGAGGTTCGGGAGGAGAAAGGGGACATGTCATGGGGAACTTCTCTATCAAGGACAAAGCTGCCCCTGATGTCCCGGCTCAGGATGACCCAGGCCTTTTTTACAGCTGGGTCAGTGGGGGAAAAACAGCCTTCAGCACATGTCTAAGACGACATTAGCCAATCTGTCCGTCCATGTACCCCTGCCACCACACACACAGGCAGAGGAAGACAGACTTCTTCATTTTGCTGTGCTCTCCAGCAAGCCAGGTCAAAAAGGGAAAGGTGTACTTAAATGTTACACCACCCTGTTTGCAACAGTAAAACTGGCAGTTATTTGCTCTCTGCTCCTGGGGAAGGGCCAGCAGTTTTCAGGGAGGAAAATGCCATCAAACCAAACCTGAAATACATGTGTTGGAGATATAGTATCTATTAAAAAATGGATGTTCTTGGCCAAGATGTCATTGTTTATTTTGCTATGGGAGGTGTTCACTAGAGGTCTGGTTTGTTCAAGACTTCCCTTCCCTCTCTGTGGAGTCAATCGCATCTGTAACCTATTCCGGATGGCAAAGGTCTTGTCCTCCCTCCTCTCCATCACATAAGATGTCACCCTGCAAGAAGGACAGGCTGAAGGGCTGAAGCCAGGGAGTGAGTCTTGCAGCTGGCCCCTTGGCCTCCCTAGCCAAGACAGAGCTGGCAGCCAGCCAGAGAAGCACGGTGAAAAGATGGAGAGAGGAGAGGTTTGCGTTGCTGTGCAATGTAAGATGGAAGAGGTCTGGCATCATAATGTTACTGGCTGGTGCCCAGCATCATGACTTATGCTCAGTGTCCTGCAGGCGAGACCACGTGTTCCCTTAGCTACCCATGGGGGAAACCATGGAGGCGGTGGCAGGGTCGTCCTTGCTGTCCCCACACCGATCCAGGAGCTCACCCATGCTTACCCAGTCCCTTCCCTCCACGGTTTTAGCTCTGAGCTCGCAAACCCTGAGGCCTCTGTGACTCCAACAAAGAAGATGTTCAGATTTTTACCAGCTTGGACCCAGCAGCCTCATGGCACGAGGGGTGAACCAGGGACATCCCCGCAGGACTAGCTTACTCACAGAGCAAGGCTTCATTCAAGTGGCTTTGATTTTCAGCCGATTGCACCATGTGAGTCCCCTGCTAAGTATTATGATGGAGGGAGCCAGCCTTAGGTTAAAAATAAATATCTTCAGTAATTAACAAACATGGTTGGGAAACTTCTGAGCACCGTTCATTTCTCAGAGGCTTCAGAGCTTGAATTCCCAAATCGGGGCAGTTTTCTCCAACTCGCTTTTAGTTACACATCCACTTTGCTTCTCCAGGGGGATTTGCTGCTGTTTGCGTTGCAGTGACGTGGAGGTATTTACGGTCTTAGACTTCTGCTTATCTGATCCACCCCTGCCCTCCACACTCCTGGTATGGTGCCAATCCTGAACCACTTTTCCTCCCTCTGCTTGTGCCCCTCCAGAGGAGGTAATTTCCAAACACAACAAAAACCAGGTAGCTCTCCCAAAGAGCTTGTGGAGATGGATTTCTCATTTTCATCGGGCTGCAGCAGAGGCACTGTATTGATTTATTCTCTTTTGGTCAGGGCTTTCAAGAATAAAAATCCTTCTGGTGTTTACTACGGTGGGATAAAGCATCTCTGTGACCATGTTGCCACCGTTAAGAAAATTTCAAGTGGGACTCTGGCTGTTCTCCGAACGGCAGCCAGTATCTGAGTTACTATCCCACAGAGGTTTGTTGTTGGAAAATAACGTAATTGACTTTGTCCCGCTTCCAATTTCACAGAGAAACGAGTTGTAAGAGTACACAGGGTACAGGGGCTGGCTGCTCCCGGAGTTTATTGAAAGTGATAAATGTAGTAATCAGTATGAGACCGTACAGTACGTTTCCTTGTACTTTCTTCCCCTCCCGCCTGCAGGATAGCATCGTCACAGGCTGGTGCTGCCTGCTCCCGCCGAGGAGCCGCGGCCGCTACAATGGAGGCACCGCTCCAACCGCACCGCTGCCCTGGAAAGCCACCGGCTCCCTCCCCCCGGGATCCCAGCCTGGCTTTTAGCCCAAATAGCTGACCTTTCATTAAAAATTACCTGTTTTTACTGCTCCTCAGGATGGGAAGAAGAAAAGACCGAGGCTTGCAGGGGCAGGCCAAGCCAAGGTAGTGTTTATAGTGGGGACAGGGAAATTACTTAGGGCAAGTTTAAAAAATTAATCTTTTTTATTAAATTAAGGTAGTGCCCAGTTAAGCCTGGACCTTATTCTGTTTGATCCGGTACGAACAAAGCAGCACAGACCCTGGGGCCCATGGGCTACTGGATAATGCTACCTCTGGGCTAGTAAATTAAAAGTGCCTGGGACCGTTTCTGGGCTCTCAGACCACAAACACAGAAGTTCCTGTGTCCATTAACCCCCTTCAGGCTCTGAAACATGGCAGCCACATGCAAACTTTGTGTTGGAAAGAGCCCCAGGCCTGTGCTAATCTGCAAACTGTCCTGGGGAGCTGTTTGGGACACTGCTGGCTGGCACAGGGCAGAAGTGCTGGAGGCCGTGCTGGTGATGATGCTGTCAGGTCCTGTCCCCAGGAACATACCCTGGCACCAGGTTGCTTGTAGAGACATCACCCCAGCAGGATGAGCCAGGTTAATATCCCATCCCTCGGTACCAGGGGGAAATGAGGCACAGAGAGACGGGGTGACTTGACAGAGGTCATAAAGAAAGTCTGTGTCAGAGCAAGGACTGGTGCTTCATCACCCGTTGACATTCAGGTGGAGGACAGGCTTTGAAAGTTGCCTTTATCTCCTCCAAATTTTCTTTTTAGACCTCAGAGAGGCACTGGATGTGCTTCCAGCTCGTGGATGCTCACCTGGCCATTTGGGCAGCCTGAAGTCCACACCTCAGTAGCTGCTGGCACAGCACAGAGCAGAGCCAAGCACTGAATCTCCCTTTGCACCAACCCCACATCACAAGCATCTCCCTTTTCAGGGCAGTCTGTGGGCACTTAGGGCTAATTTGGGAAGAAACACCGTTCTCAAGGCAACACCCAGGAGACTGTCACTTGATCACAACTTTCCTATCTCCTCGGACTGCCTCATATCTCCATTTGCAAAGCAGAGGTTGTCATCTTGCCTTGTGTGTGCAGCTGCAAGGAGTCAGATATGACAGTGATATGCATCATACAGGTCATATCTAGATTAACAAGTAATTGCTACATCTAGATTAGCAAGGGAGCAATAGGAGAGTATCAGGAGATCAAACAGACTGGTGCTGAGGGCTCAACATCTACACTATGTGCAGTTCACAGTAGTTACTCCAGGTTAGATTTATTCCAGTCACCTACACTGAAAATCCCCACCCTGCACACTGCCTGAGGCTGGCTGAAGGACCAGCTACTAATTTATTACCTTATATCCCTATGAGGGGTTGTAGCAGAGCTTCTGGTTTCGTTTCCACTGGGGGGAAAAAAAAAAATCAAAGTTGTTTGCATCAGGGCTGTTCTGCAAACTGGACTACTATGGGGTGAGGGAGGCCAAGCCGGAGAGCTGCTGTGAAACAGCATTACTGCTCCGAACCAAAATGCTAAGGCAGAGACAGCCAGAAGCACCTCGGGCTTGATGCAAGGTTCAGCAGAAAGGTTCTCATTTACTGCAGTGCTCCTTGAGTCAAGCCCTTAGGGCTTGTCTGTACACAAAAATTAATCTGGATTAAGATGAGGCAGGAACTTAAGGTAAAGTAACTCTTCTGGAATAACTTCACTTCGTAATAGACAAGCCTCTGGACGGTTTGGTTAGGAAGCATCATGTTACATCATATTTATGATGATGAAATGCATTTTCAAGAGAATGTCCTTGCGGTATTTGGTCACAATTGCGCAGGGAACACTTAAAAACACATCCATTCCCTGCAGGAGGAGAAACAGAGCTCCCTGCAGATTTGGACTGCTTTGGGGGGCTGATTTGCCAGAGCAGCTCGATGGGTTTCACCGTTCCTCTCTTTTCCTTCACACTGAGAAAGCGCATAAGATCCCGCGTGCCCAGCACGCCAGCTCCCCTGCCAGCAGGGTGTAATGCCTGGCGGAGCATCAGCCCAAAACGTTTACATGGTCATTACTCAAAACCTGTCCCATACACACTAGCTCCAGGCCAGAAGCACTTCAGAGTATCAGTTCAGAGCTGTGTCCAAAAGGGTAAATCCTACCTTAGCATGGCTCTGCATGGATCCAAATGCTCTCCCCGAGTGAGTTTGAATTACACCCTCCTGGAGTGCAGGCGGGTCCCCCTTTTCAATACCTGCACCTCGGCTTGCTCTGAGAGTCACACATTAAATACAAAAAGATCAAATGACCTTGTTAAGTTGGACATCATTGAGTAGAGTGATAAAAGCATAAGGCCTGGAAGGACCACAAGACCTCCTTAACTCACTGTGCAGAGGACAGGACAGGAGATGGAGATGTCTTGACGATTGTGAGGTTTTCTCCCCCCGCTGAAACCAGTGTGAATGGGAGCATTGCATTCAGGATTTTTTCCCTTACCCGAGTGCTTCCGCACAGCTTTATTTCCAGCCAGGTTTAAATGGCCTGTTAAATATTTCTACGAATACACACCCTCTCCAAAAGAGTCTGTTTGCATTCAGCTCAAGTTAATTGTTCATAAGTGACAGTCCATAAGCATAAAAGTTTCCACATGCTATTTTTTTAGCTCTCTTACTATTTATTCTGTGAAGTGATAACATTGATTTCAGCTCAGTCTCTGTTTTTATCAGTCTTGCACAAGGACAAACGAGGAGGCAAAATGAAACCTCCCCTCTCTCCCATGAAATGGAGTCTACTATCAACCAGCCGAAGCAGAGGAACAAGCCCTTCATCATGCTATATACATAACCTGGTTGGCAGAGTACGTTTTCCTTAACATGCCTAATCCCACAAGTATGTGGTGGCTTGCTCTGTAGAAACCTCAGCTTTTCAGGTGCTAGAAAATATGCATGTTCGATGTTAGTTGATAGTTTGCTCACATCCCTATCTCCTGGAGGCAAGCAATTGCTGACCCTCTCAGCTTTCTTTAAAAACTACTTGTCTTTCTGCCTCTCCTGGGAAGACTGAAGCCTACTCTGAATATACCCGCCGTGCTACACTGCAAGGAACAATAATGTACTCACGATTTCTTGGTTTACATTTTTCTGCTGTAAATCCAGAAAATGAGACCTGAATTATTCTTTTCTGTCTGCTTTGACAGACATGCAGTCCTAGCTTCTCAGCAGACTGGCTTATGTATGCTGAGCTTTCCCACAGCTTCCTTAGAAGAATGGGAAGAGCTGGTGAAGTTGGGTTTTGGTAATGGAGCTTATCGCGACCATGGTATAAAAAGTTATCATTGCTTCCCTGGTGCAACCACCCTCGGATGCAGAGGTACACCAGTTGGCCTACTGAGCAGCAATGGGAATTGAATGAGGGACTTCCAAGTAGGCGGGAAGGATTTTTCCCCATCCTAAAAGACTTTCTGAGGTTTAAAAAACGTGCTTATTCTGGGATGAAGTGGAAGAACCAAATTACCACATTTTTGTAACCTACATGAAAGGGCTTACACAACTGCATCCCACTTAGCAAAACAATTACCTGCCCTGTGTGAGACCAGCTTCAAGCCCTTACACTGTCATTATCTCCTATGTCTCCAACGACCAGGCTACAGGGTAATCTGCAGCCTCTCTCATCCTTTTCTGCTGGAGTTCTTCCACTCTGTATAAACACTACTCATTGATGCAGCTGTTGGGAGACTTCCCACATCCCAGGGGAGTGCTCTGACCACAAAATTATTGTCACCCTTGCTCTCGTCCAGTAGGTATTTAATTATTCTTACAAAGTGAAGTAATTTCAACCGGAGAAAACAAGAGGCACCCAGGTCAGAGTACCCCATAATTATCACAGTAGGGAGCACTCTCCTAGGACATCAGATTTCCCAATCAGACGCTGAAAACACTGGGCTGTGGGAGTAGCTGGGAAGAGAAATGTTATTGTCTTCTCCATTTTGTGAATGGTTCCTCAGATTCATGGGAGTAATAGAGTTTGAGAGATATGTGTATGTGTGTGTATGTTTCTGGAAATGCTGAAATTAAGTGCTTCAACATTTCTAAATTTTTTCATTTAATCCAAAAGCATTTGAGAATATGCATCATATTTGGCAAATAATTGTGGCCACCCTGAAACCACATTTTTAGCAAATAAATGATTCACTGAATAAATTTAGCTCATCTTAAATGTCTATTTATATCATGGGAACACACCCTGTCACTGTTGAGGCTTCACCATGTTGAGTACTATCCAGAGCTTACAGCCAGACGTGCTCTACCACAAACAGCCTGAGAGGGAAAAATAAAGCCCAGCCTATTTTGCAGGCAGCTTTTTGCAACAGCACAGATGTCGGCCTCACTGCCTCTGAAGCGCTGTGCCCTACCCTACAAACGTGTCTCAGATACCTCACATCATTTTGGGACTGGGAAACAGAGCATCGCCTTGCCAATCTCCTCTCCGCCACCAACACAGCAAAGCCATCCATCCCTTTTTTAGTTCGCTTTCCCAGAAAAGAGTCATCTCTGAGAAACCTTTGCCTTACACCAGCAACATCCTGCAAACGCCGAATGGGTTAATCCCCTTTAGCCAGCATCCCGGTAATGAAAGGTTTCACTCTTTGTCACCTAATGGTCTTGTGTCTAAAATACAAGCCTAGCTGCCTTCACTTGAAATGTTTTTAATCATTGTGGAATAAAAACCTAGCCTGGCTAGTGCCAACCAAAGAGATGTTTGTCTGCTCAGCAGATTTTATCAAAGCTTCCTTGATGTCTTTGCCTTTGTAATGCTAAGCACTTCACTGTTTGGCATATTTGAAGTAGGATGCGGTACATGTGAAGCATTTCACAGAGCGATGATGTATCGAGTGTGCTTTAGGAAGTAATGAAAGCAGCAGACTCATGATTTTTGAGCTTTTAATTACTTATTAAGTGGCATGACATAAAGGCTACGGGGGAGATTTTTTTCCAGCATCCAACTTATTGACTTTGAAGTCGGTGCCTAAATACCCTTTGTGCCTTTGAAACTTTCCGTCTGCTCACAGGGGAACGTGCTGCTGCTTTGGGCTTTGTTTCACGCTGACCACATTTGTTCAGAGGAGAGAAGCGGAGGGATGGGAGTCTGCTCAGACACAGGTCTCTGCCTTCGACATGGTGGATAAAGATGAGGGACAGGCTAAATACGTGTCCTTTGACAAAGTGTATAGAGAGGGCCGTTAGCACAGAGCCTGGAGCAATGAGTTCTGACCTGGCCTTAAAAATGCCAGCGCTACAGGGGGCAAATAACCATAACAGCCCCCGGGGTGCTTTTAATGAGCTGAATCACAGTCCGAGTCCAGCTCTCCATCACTCACAAGCCACTGCCACAGCTGGTTTTAGCAGATGTCCCCTCCAACAGAAAGGGCCCAGCAAAGCACAGTGGTTGGCCCCGCCACCATCTCCTTCAGGTCTGGTGTGACTGCTGTGACAAGAATGCCATCCAAAGCTTCAGGAGCAATAAAGTCAGGAAAGGACAAAAAAAAGAAGTCTCTCTCACATTTGGGTTTGGGTTTTTGGGGGTAGTTCAGGGGTTTTTTTTTGTGTCTTCTGAAGGGAAAGACTTTCCTCCCACTTATTCTCGTGATAAACCAGGAGACCATGGCCTCCTAGAAGGGTTTCTTTGTGATGGTGAGGACGGAGCCAGATAAGGGTTTCTCCATGATGGTGACGATGAAGCCAGATCCTTCCCTCTCCACGTTCTGGACCAACACTCATCGTGTCGCAGCTGGGATGTCCTTGTGAACAGAGATCTGTTTGCTCAGACAGTCAGTAGCTGACCCAGCAGTGAGTACGCCTCTTTTTTACGAGTCCTACTGATTCCAAGAAACCCTTGTGGGTCGTGAACCTGAGATGCTCACTTTGGCTCCAGAGGCTGCTAAATCGCTGGGGGTCATGTCAAAGCTGGAGCTACATATGTGGGGAGAAACTCACCCTGCAGCTGCCCAAGGCACCCTCTCATCCTCTGGTCTCTAAAAAAGAGGTGTCATTCTGGCATCTTCAATCAGTATCAAATGCTCCTTTCAAATAAAAAGAAAAGGAGGAAAAAAAGAAGAAAAAGAAGGGACGGCTGCCTGCTGAAAAATTACCCTCCCCACAGACGGAGAAATGAAATGCCAAATGTGCGATATGTGTATTTTTATCCTCACTGAAGGAAAAAGCAAAGCCACAGCTTCCCATGTTCAGTAAGTGACCAACACAAACACACAAGGACTTAAGTGCATTTCTACCCCCTGGAAAAGTTTTCTGTAATTAGGACAGACACACTGCTCAGTCAAAGCAACATCAATGTCCAGGCACACAGTTTGATTAACCCACTTCTTATAATCTTTGCTGCTTGTTCAGATCTTCCAGGAAAGAAAAGAGTGGGAAAGACTAAAATTCACTATCTTTAGAACAGATTTTTTTTTTCTTTCAATCATTTTTTCCCCCAAAGAACGACAAATACCACTGTCCTGCTTCTTCAATTTTCTGAGTCTGCAAAACATTGTCATTTAACCGGTTTTTTCTTAGTACTGGTAGGATCTGCGCAGGGTCACCCAGCTGGGCAGCTGCAAGGGGATTTGATTCAGGAATAGAATGACTCAAGCTGCTTCCCAGTATCACAAGCAGGACATGGAAGATTTGTGTCCTGATATTTCTCTGAAGCTTTATTAGGTCATATTATTTATAAAATCTACTGCATAAAACAATAATTAGTTTTTAAAAAGTCTTGCAGTCTACACTGTTCATAATAGTTTAATTTGCAGGCCTATTTTGGGTATAATTATTTTACATTTATTACTGCAGGTCCAATAAAGAGCAGAGGTAGATCCTGTTTGAAAAAAAAATGAAGGCAAAGGGCTGAATATTAACATCCCCATTTTACTACTGGGAACTAAACATCAAAGAGACTAAGGGCCATGTAAAAAAAATACATTTAAGTTCAACATAGAAACCCTGAAGACTCCATTTAGCAGAAACCCAAGCCTGAAGGTGCTGTGAGCACCTTGCTTTTAGATTTGCAATATCTTTGGGGCCCCAGAGCTGCTGCTGGACGCAGTCAGCTGGAAGTGGCACGGTGCCTAGGTCACGCCGAGGTCACGCCGAGCAGTCAGCATCCAGAAATGAGCCGTTCCTCTGACTAACGCCCCAGAGGGATCCTACCCACTCAGTGCTCCGTGCACCCACACAGACGGGATCAGCCTGCCTGCAAAATGGGACACTGAATACCCCTTTTGTCTTAAATCTTCTCGTGGCATAAAGCTGGAAATCCCAGGAGGTGGGAAGCGGGTGTCTGACGTGCTCCACAGCCTGAGGACAACCCCAACTCTCCCCATCCCACAAATGCCCCTTAACAGCAGGTCAGTAGGTTGGTCCGGGGGGGGGGGCCAGTGATCACCCACCTTTTGAAACTGGGATGTTGCACATTAAAGTCAAGTGCAATTAGGTGCAAGGGAGAAGAAAGGTGGCAGCTCTTTGGCCCTTCCGCCAGAGCTACCTGCACTTCTGGGAGAGCTTCCTTTCTAACAGGGGTTTCAGGATCTCTCCTGTAGTACCAGTCTCTAAAGATTAGGTGCCACAATGCCTTATGTTGAAATATGGAGGTTCCTTTGTTGGACTGAGCCCTAAACAGCTTGTCTTTTCAGAAGTTGGTGGTAAACGGACACAACCATGAGCTCTTAAACTCACAGCTAATGTGGGGTGATTTCTGCAAATTTGAACCACGAATTTGTCCTCCCTCACTCTGAGTCCGCATTCAGTAATGTCCCTTTTCCATCACTGCATCACACTATTGGGCTTTTTGGGGACATTCTCTCTCCCTGGGACTTTCTTAATAGTACATATTTAGTGAGGTTTTTTTTCTTGAGGGAAGAGCAATGAGAATTTCCCCCAAAAGGCCTGAAGGAGAAGTTGGCCTCGGCACGCATCTGTGCCATTTGTTGCCATGCCTGTCACGCTGCAGATCACGATGTGCAAGGTGAAAACCACACAACATGGTGACATGAGCTGACCTCCACTGGAAACGAGCAGGGGTGGTGGGAAACGTTGCAAGCGACTTTACAACACCCACTTTTCCCCTCTGCAAGGAGCAGTTCAAAACCACTCCAGGAAAGCCAGCAGAGGAGCTGAATTTTTATCTCATTCTCAAAATCTGAAGGCTTTATGTTTCCTTTAATGCGTGCACGTAATTCATGTTAACAGGATGTATCGTGAAACACGTAGGGCCCAAACTGTACTCTAGTCACGCCCAATTTTCATCCATGGTGGCTCACCTGGAGTCACTCCAGATCAACATCAGTGTAGCTAAGAACAGGAACTGATCCTTCATCTCTTCTAATGAAATAAGATCAGAGGGTTTAGACACTGGTGGACTATCTTCTTACTCAGCTCTATTACACCAATAGAGAGGCTGAGGGATCCTGTCTATAAAAGAATAGGATTTTTTAAAAAAAATTAATTTAATGTTGTTTTTTAAAACGGTATATGGTTTAGTGGGTGTCAACGGAAAGCAGCTTGCCTTCACTCCTCAGTCAGGCCAACTGCCACATGATAAATGAGTATAAACGAGTGGGATTGCTTTGTGTTATCCCTTACAGGAGCCTCGAGCTCATCATCAGCTTTCTTCGCTCCAATCACCTCCATTAAAACTGGTAAACCAGAAGTGTGCGGCCTACGTGTATGGAAGAGCATGTGCAGGAGGGGAGGTGAACCTGGCATCGTGTTCACTGTGTATTTAAAGAACTGCAGAGACTCCAGAGTAGTTCCCCATGTGGACACACACATATGTTCACACTCCCACTTATTTTAGTGTCTCTGAAATGAGAGTCTTTTTTTTTTTTCCTTTTTAGTTGATTTTTCTTTGGAGGCATTTTAAATTGAAATGTAAGGAAGTGACTACGATTCTAGAGAAATGGACTGATATCCTAATGCTTCCTTTAGATGGCTGTATCCAGGCAGCATCATTCAAGCTAGTCACCCCCACTCGACTAGTTATTAAAGACCAGCCCACTGAGGTCTGGAGTGCAACTCATCTCCTCCTACAACAGATGCCTAAAATATAGCCGAGGAACTGCACCCCAAAGTGCCTATTCCTCTCCATTGACCGTAAGGGTGTCTCAGATGCTGATATATGCGTTTGTGCAGATGATTCATAACTGAAGTGCCCACACAGGCAGAGATAATGTGCAGATCTATAGGGTCTCTCAGCAGAGGCTAAGATATGGGCTCTGAATTCCCCCTGCCAAGATGGCTTGTATTGCTACCCAGCTTAGCCTAGGGTTTCTTCCCACCCCATGCACTATCGGAACAACCACTTTCATTACTTGGTCCCAAAATATAAGGAAACCTTACTAGTCCTATTCGGGGGCTTTGTGTTCACACCTTGCATTGCTGCGGTGTAACTTCCCATGCAGACAAGCTTTGCGTCTGGTTCAGTATCTCCAAACTTTCACACATCTGCCTCTGAAGATCCTTCACTGTTTGTTTTTTTTTTTATAAAGACAAAAAAAGAAGAGTTCAGATGAGCTGGTTCATGGGATCTGGAAGTTCCCCTTAGTACATGTGCTCGTGCAGCCAAAGAATTCACAATTCACATGAGCAACACCCGGCAATAAGATTACACGATGTGGGTGAGCATCTGTAATCCTCCACACTGACCCACAAAGAGGGTATCTTTTATTATCCCATCTAGAGGCTTTTAGCTTCAATGGGCTGTGGTTTTTACATCTAGAGGTCTCTGCCCTGGTTGCCTTGACTCTAGCCAAGGTGAAGCCCTGATGGGGCGGAGGTAAGTCTTTTAAGGCTTTGCCCCCGAGAATGAGTGTCTGCAGCCAGGGGGACACCGTGCAGCTCAGTTTGCAGGAGCAGATATTTGCAAAAGGGTAATTCAGCGGCATTTGAGAACTATTAAATCATTATTTACATGGTAGCTTTTAAAAGAGGATTTCTGAATGCTCTGTGGACATTAACTAAACCTTCCTATCTGTGCAGGCTTAGCTGCGTGAGTCAAGTGAGCAGCTTCAGAGCAGGTGACGAGGCAGCAGCCAGGACAGGGACAAGCCTCCTGACTCCTACCCTGTGCTGCTAACCACAAAGCGTCCCCTCCCCGTTGTCAGGAAGGCTAATCCTGTAATGTGACTCTTGAGCAACGTTTAGGAGCCGGAGCCTAAATAAAACTTCATTCCAAAATAGCACGTATGAAAATGAAGATAAGGCTCAACAAGTTGTAACAGATGCCTGTTAATTAGTCACTGCAAGGCGCTTTCAAATGCGAGCCGTGTTTCGGTGTGCGAGCCATCCGCAAAGGCTGCTGTCCCTTCTGTTCTCCAGACATGATTAAGGAGAAAGGGCAAGCCTGGACACCCTTATTTCGCTTAAACTCCCGGTCTGGCTGCAGCAAGGTGAGCCCTGCTTGCTTTCTGACACTGGACTCAGCCCGGCGTTAAAAAGGCAAGAATTTGGGTTGCACGCTTGCACACAAATCCCGGCAGCAGACAGTTCTGTGGGTGCAGGGTAACCTCAGGAAAAATCAGCCGGGACTAATGCACTCTTATATAAGCACAGACAACACATACTGGTACCATTTTATTACTTTCGTCTTGATACTTGCATTTTATCTTCATTTATATCACATATTTCTGAACCCAGTAGTAAACAGTTTCTCCCTCTTTCATAACCCTTAATGATACAGGTTGTTTTTTTCCCAACTCTTTAAGATTACCATTTAAATTAACTATATAAATCAGGCCCTGGCCTCTATTACACGGGAAAACAATTGGGTTCTGTTTAACTTAGGAATCTGCAGTGTTTATAGATAGACAACCCCGAAGGTAAGTTACTAAACTAGTTTCTAGTTGCATTGATCTGTTGCCAGAATACATAAATTATTAACTGAGAAGTAACTCCGGAGAGTGTTGTGTATTTAAGTTCATATTTGGTAGGGCTGGGGATACGTGGCTTAGCCATAAGTAGACACTAGAAGTATTAATCACTTTCAAGTAGAATTCTATATTTTAATTGCTGAGAGGAGACTTCTTTCTTTCAGCGTCTGACTAAGAAACCCTCCCCTTGCTTTGTTTAAGCCACCGCAGCACAAGCCTACGGGAAAACTCCCACTGATTTCCCTGAGGACTCCGGCGTTAAACCCATAGGAGTTTGACCAGTTATTTCAGCTGATCAGGGAGTCCAGATCCCTCTGCCAAATAAATCTATCTATCTCCTTTGAACTCCAGCTACTCAAAATTTAGTGTGCTGTTAGTGGAGCACGACGTGGAGAGTGAGATAATAGTGTTTTCCTCCCTAAACGACACGAGGCACTCAAAAAACTTGACAGTGCCAAGGTCCAGGTGAAGAAGACTCTTTTCTGCTCTTTTGTGTTAACTGGGAGGTTGACCTGAGGTTAGCTGCCCTTCAAAGCGCGGAGGGGCACAGAAAAATTTAAATTGGTTTCCTGGCTGTGTTTTTGAGGACTGAGACAGTCCTTTCTTGAAAATTATGGGATGTTACCTGGGCACGGTGTGTGCTGCTCAGGCAGTGCATGCTGAGAAAACACATCTGCTCTTTATCTTCGAATTGTCTTTAATTTCCCAGGTGGGGTGTCAGGGCAACGCTTTGATCCTCTGTCTTGAGGTTAAATAGGACAATATATGGCATCCTGGCCGCTCCGATGAGCTAGCCCGACTGTAGAGGATGGGGTTGGGAGGAATGCAAGCCGTCTGCATGCCACTCAGTCCCTGGGTGGATTTAACACTAATTCCACTTTGCCTCTTCCACCTCCTTGGAATAAATTTCTTCCCAGCTGAACTGCACTGCAGCCAGCAGCTCAGAGAGAAGGGAGAAGACAGCCTGAGCAGGCTTGGTCCCAGCTGGGCAGATATCACTCCATACTTCGCCTCGTCCTGGAAGACCACAGCAATTTAACTTTGTCTTCATGGCTCAAGATGTCAACCCACTTTTCACACAGCAGGGAGAAGTCCAAGTGTGTTGAGTATCACCAAAAGGAAACTGCCTTGCAGAAACGGCCAGGAGCCCACGCTGCAAGGGTGAGTAAGCCAGCAGCAAGTGTGGGAGCCATGAGGTGCTCTGTCCCTCTGCTTGCAGCAGGTCCATCACAGAGCAGCTCGGGGAAGAGTGGGAGAGCCATTTGCACAGGGAACAAGTCAGATTTAAATAGCTACATCCAGCCACGTCTTGTCCAGGTGCCTGCATGTGGCATCCCTGCTGCGTGAGAAGGGTGTTCACCTTTTGTATAATCTTCACCCAAGCCAGATGAAAAGTACCTTTTTGGCTGTACAGGTGCCACAAATACTTTCGCAAAACCCTGTGGTTCTTTGCAATTTGGTGTAAGCTTTAAACTCATTAGGATTCATTTTTTTCCTACCTCAAAATCATGAGGGGCTAAAGGATGAAAACCATTACCCTTATTTGCACAGTACCTAATGCTTCACCATCCTCATGTGTATGGATCCTCACTACATCTGGAGGCTGGTGCTGTCATTTAGCAATGTGGAGACGGGGTGTGGCTTTCAAGTGGATTTAAGCACTTAAATATCTTTAAGCAACAGGGACATACAGACTTGCCGGCCATCACACAGGAAGTCCACGGAAATGCAAGGAAGGGAGCCCAGTTATCTAAAGATGTGTGGCACCTACCAGGCAAGCTTTTCCTCACAAACGGCAAGATTGCCAATTTTTGCGGAGCTGAGTGCTGCAGACAGTGGTGTTGGATGTCCTGGCCATCCTGTGTCCTCCTCTCATAGCATCTTCTCCAGGGAGGCACAGTCTTCTGAGGAGTAGCATGGGGTTGCTTTGAGAATAACAAGGGAAAGGTCTTTCTTGTATTAAGGAGCTGTGGTTGCTACCTGACAAAAATGGAAATAAAACCGGATCTGGACATTTCAGAAATTCAAAGGTTCTGTTTCGCAACTCTTGAAGGCCCACAAATTTAATTTGATCTAGACATTTTTATGCCATTCTTGAAACTGTAATGGTGTGGGTGACATCCGTACTGAAGTATTATACCAGTCTTTTGTGTTTTAGTTCTGTTCCTCAGCAGAGTTATCAGGGTAAAGTGGAAAGTTTTGTGGTTACGGTTTCAAGTATGTTGGTAGACACCCACTTCGCCTTTGTGACCTTCTGCAAGTCACTTCATCCCTCTGCTGCAGTTCTCCCCCATAAAAAAAGGGGCAAAAACCCCCTTCCCTGTCCCATGAACAACTGCTGAGGACAAACGCTGTTGGTATCTGAGAGGCTCAGATGCCACCAAGATGGGGAACTGTCCAAGTGATAAGTTGCGGTGACCCCTTGGTTGCACCAAGATGGAGTGGCAGAGCTTGATGCAGCCGTGAAGCTGTACCAGTCCTGGCTAGAGACAAAACTGAGACAGAATACCTGAGTATTGTGACAATTTCTATATTGATCCTACTGTTTGTCTTCCTAAAGTGCAACAGCAGAAATGCAGTTAAATGCCATATCCGGAGAACTTTTGCTTTAGTGAGAGAGCAATGATCTTCAGAGATAAGGGGCAAGGCAAACACTGCACTCTTGTGAACTGCCTCTGTAGACAACTATTCTTCAGCTCATAAGCTATTAATTACCAGATGTTAGAATTTATTTATTTTTCCCAAAAATAATTCTGACAGCGTAGAGTCTTAAAAAAAAAAAAAAAGACTGCTTGTTTAAAAATTCCTCTTCTCTCTCCAGTTCTTTAAATGCTGCTGGATTGCTGAGCTGTGAAATCCGATGTCTTTTTAAGAGTTCCAAGATTTTTGCCCAGAAGGAAGAAAACACTGTTCAGGTTTGTCTCTTGAGGATTTAATGATCACATCGTAAATTTCTCCTGAGAAATGAAATAGCAGCCAGTGGGTAATATCCCATCTAATGCTGTTTTTCCCCCCTCTTCTTCCTCAAAGGCCCAGCCTCTCTCTTCAAACCTCTCAGATTTTCTGTGTAATGGGAGGATGCAGAGATGCGGGGTGATGTGCCCTTCACAAACCGATTTGACACACTCAAATATTATTCCTGCTCCGGCTTAAATCTTCTGCTCGATCTAAACCCCTCTGTGCCCTAAAAACAACTCTGTTCAGTGTCCTTAAAAGCCAGAGCGATTGAAATAAGGAAATGTTCCTATACGGCCGGTGTGTGATAGTCCAAGCATCTGTGCTCCTGCATCCCAGCGCATTTCAGAGGTCTTCAGCTTCTTACTGGAGGGACACAGACACCGGAGCACAAATTATTTCCGTTTTCTCCTTCCTATCTGCGAGGCATGTGAAACCAGCCTGCCTCTTTGCTCAGAGAAGCCTACGTGGAAACCTGTAAAAGGATGAGACGAAGGGGCAAAAGGTTGTTATTTTTTAAGATCAGCTGCCAGTCGAGCTGCTCAGCCTCATTCCTGGACCCAGACAGAGCAATAACAATCCATTTTTCGATGCTGTGGTTTTTTTTCCCAGAGGCACATGTGGAACAGAGGGAAAGTCCATCTGCGGGGTAGAAGCACTCATGAGGCTATGGCCAAAATCAGTGCATCAGTGGTGTCCTCCACGCTTTCTCCACCTAAACCCTTCCTTTAGAGAACACTCCTTGGGGTTAGAGCTCCTAGTTCTGGTACTGGCTTTTCTGGGAGACCATGAGTCATGTCTTTAACCGCTCCGCACTCAATTTTCCTCATAAATACTATAAAATAAGGAGGAAGGATTTATTATTTGCAGGAGCATCAGTACCCTTGAGCTGAGGTCTCTCCTGACAGGTAAGGATTTATGCATTTTACTTTTTTCTAACCACCACTGGTGCATGACTCTCAGCCCTTTGGTGTCCAGGTACCTTTCTTGAAAAAAAGCATAGAACTCCTTTGTTATTTGGTTCCTGCCTTGCAGCCCAAATCAGATTCAGGGGAAGCCAAACGGCGCCCTGCTTGACCTGACAGTGTTTTTAAGTCACATCTCGCCCTGTTTGCCTGTCTTCCTGCTGGCCAGGGGTTATTTTCATGTGCAAACAGGCTGACCTGGCTACTGGCAGCAGCTGCACAAGAAAACACCGTGGAAATGGTGGAAATGGCATGAACACTTGAAACCCTGCACTGAGATGGATGCGATCCCTTCTATCCAGATCACCAGTGCTAGGGTGTGTTTTCTGGGCAGCAAAATGGCTGGATCCAAGGTAGGGGGGGACCCATGCCCTCTCCACACCCACACGCCTGCTGCTCTTCAGTTTGCAAAGCAGCAGAGACAAGTGGTTTTGGTATCTTTGGGCAGATCTCTTCTTTGTTCTCTGTGTTTAGTGCTGCCTCGTTAGTCACAAACGCTGTGGGCTGTGGGCACAGGCAGCAGCGGCGGTGGGTCCCCGCTCCAGCCTTCCCACCGCCTGATGGGGCTTAGGGCAAATCTTCCCAGGGTCTCCTTCAGCCCTGGGGGATCTGATTTCCTTCTCCCACCCTGTGAGCCAACATGCCCGATCACACAACAAATCTTGTACAATATTCCTTTAGAAAACACAGGGCATCAGTGCTGTATCCCACTCTTGCTTCTCTAAATAACCCATTTCTGCATATGGGTACGTGGACCTCAAAGGACCTGTTGCATGTGAACGTGAGACACAAGGCATTGGACATCGTCTCCTGACTGCTGGCTCTGTCTACACCTTAACAGAAAAAGAAAAGACACTTACAATACAGTTGGAGATGGGCCCAAGCCACAAATTCAAATATGAATGAAGACAGAAGGTGTTTGGCTACAGGGTTTTGGTTCTAGTCCTTAAATAAAGCAACTTAATTTACAGTGTGCTTGGCCCAGAGGAGCTCACGAGAAGGAATGGAAATCCTCCGCCAGAAATTATAGGTTTCATATGGAAATCTGTGGATGAGAGTCCTACAGCCTCTGCTATGAAAACATTGGGCCAAATCATCGGCACAGAGCCTTGTCATTTAAATCACTGCTGCAACATACTTTCACTTGACATTGGCACACACTGTCTCAGTACACCTACATAACTGTTTTATAAATATACTTTGTCCTGGCAGGATGCAATCCCAAAGGATAAATTAATAATAAGCCACATATACATACATGCAATGTTCAGAATTGTATAACAGTTTCAGAGATGAAGAATCCATGTAAAGTTAGGCAAAACTGTTTTGTTTCAGGTCCTCCATCAATGGGCACATTCCCATTTTGTGCTGCTAATGTTTGCTGGATTTAGTGTTGCATGGATGGCATGTGACTCACGGTAAAACAGGTAGACGCTGCCCAACCTAGAAGCATCCCATCTGGTGCGTTGAAAAGGCACTGAATTAGCTATTTCATCAGAGGGATCTGAACAGTCTTCTTGCATGAAACGTGCTTCAGGGTGTACCGTGTATTCCCTGTCTCAATCTTCTCATTTCTTCATCTTCATGGCATGGGCATAATTCTTTCCATGGTTCTGCCATGGTTTCTACAGGCAATAAGCATCATCACGTCTAAACAATAGCATTACCTTCTCTTGTTTCCTCTGTGGCCTACCGAAGCCAGGGGCTTTCCTCCTTTTGCCAAAGCCCGTTTTCCTCCTTTCCGCTCCCAACCCACCTGAAGGGAAAGGGATTAAGATGGAGACGGTTGTGCAGGCTGCAAGCCCGGCTGCTTGGTGAGAACAGACGAGGTGGCTGCAAAGCTCCCATGAAGTGGAGGCTCCCTCCAGACAGGGCTGATGATGGCTTCTGCTTGGCACTCCCCCTGGGAGTGGGGGGTGGAAAGGGAGCAACAGCCAAAAGCAGCTTCAGTCTCCTCTGCCAGGGCAAGAAAGGAGATTGTATGAGGCCTGGAGAGAGGCAAGGCTTTAGCCAAGGGCTTCAGAGTCAGTGAGGGTCTTTCTGCAAAGAGTTTTTTAGGTATTGCTGGTAGAAAATCCCCATGCTCCCATGGCTTCACACTGTGTGCATTTTCCTGAATGCATCTAGCAGCCTTCTTTCTGCAGGTGTCCCCAGTTGAGATGCTGGGAGCTGAAGCGACCTACTTAGGAATTACCTGAGGAGCACGGGCATGAGATGTGGTCCCCTCAGTCTTCACACCCAACCGACTACCTGGACTGCTCCTCCTTCTTCTGCCAGGCTAGCCTTTCTGCCTCCACACCGTGCTGCTGGCAGGACCTCTAAATGGTCCCCATGGTCGCACCAACTAACTTCAGCGTTGGTCTTAATCAATTTTAGGACATTCTCTTTCCACGTTGTCCTGGGGCAGAGCCACGAGCTTGACTCAGGATGAGTGTCAGGTTCCCTGCATCTCTCCAGCACTTGGGGATGAGTCTCCTTTGAACTTTTTGAACCTGCCCAATGCATGGTTGGAGAAGCCAGCCCATGCTTGCTGGCAAGCGGTTGGTTTCAGAGCCCTGTTGTGTACATGCCTCCTGCCTGGATCTTCTGGCCAAGGGAAAAGTGGGAAAGCAAGCTCACTCGTGCTTCTTGCACTTGGTCCCAAATAGAAATCAGACTGAGAAACAAGCGCATAGTGAGGTCTGTGCCTGGAACACCCTAAAATCACACACTCTGAATAATCAGATCTCTACCACCGAGCAAAAAAAAAAAATCACATATTGGCTAAAAGCCGAGTCACGGTGTTGGCAGCCTGTTGCTACTGATGGCAAACGAGCCGGTTTCCTGGCTGGCAATAACTGGCTGCGTTCACATCCAGAAAGCCAAACTTGCACCCGTGAATCAGAGCAAGGGTGCAGGCAGTGCCCGGCAGGCTGAGAGCAGCAAAGCAGGGGACTGTGATCTCACTTACACCACAGCAAATCCAAGTTATTTAAGTGGATTTCTTCCAAGTTTCTGCCAATATAACTAAAATCATAATCTGGCCTCTAGTTGTTGCTTGGTTCCAGGGCCATGGGAATATTTTCTGCTTGCTGCTGGGTGAACCATTCTCACTGTGCCTCTAATTGGAATTTTTTTTTTTCTCCCCCCACAGCAGCGCTCAGGAGAGGGTGGTAGACATAAAAGAAAAAAAAATCACAACCATTACCAAAAAGCCAGCTCTTTTCTGCGATTTTTATCGCGGGCAGACAGCTAACCCACACAGCTGGGTGCTGGTGTCTGCCCAGCCCGGGGAAGGGCTGATCCGGGCGAGGTGCCTACCTGTGCTAGCTGTCTAGGGGAGCACAGCAGCCAGGGCAAGATAGTGCGGGCTGCAGCAGAGCCTGGCAAGCAGCAGCCCCCGGAGAGCTCACGCAGCGGTTGCTAGCACATTTCTCAGCCAATTCTGCGGCTCCCCATGCCAGCTGGATGAAGCCGGCCTCGGTACCCAGGGGATGGAGCTGGGGCATCGAGGCTGCACAGCAGGATGTGCTGCATGGTGCGGCATGCAACGTTAGTGGGAGGTGTGTGGTCCTTGCCCAGCGTGCAAAACAGTGCTAACCCTGTTGGCACTCCTCTTCTGTGGCATTTGGGTGCACGGGGTGCCTGGCCCCAGCATCTCCATCCCTTGAGCTGTTCTTCCTATCACCTGTCATCCAGTGCTGTGCCTTCGCAGTGCAAAGGCTGGAGCTTTAGTGCAGGTAAAACCTGCCCTGGGGGTTTTCCATCAGCATTCAGCCATGGACATGCTCAAATCACACCACGACTGGCTGCCACTGATGCTGGGGGGTCCGAGCCCCTCTTCCTGCTCTCTCTGAGCTCGGGGGGTCAGGCTCAGACCCACGTGCTGACTCCAGGAATACAGCCGATTATGCTTTGCCTTGCTACAGGCTGTTCCCTCTCCTCCTGGGAGTCGGCGTCCCTGCTAGTGGCAAATCTCCTCTTTGCCTTTGATGCCAGGCAAATCTGCCCTTGGGCCCTGCTTGGGCAAATGGCTCCAGAGACACCTCCTCCAGGTCTTCCTCCCAGTTATTTTGCTAGTACAGCACATGTGTGCACTGGGGCAGGTCGGGTAGCTGTAGGACTGTCCCCAAAGCCTGTTGAAATGCCATGGCTTGCAACGGGATTGGGATCCTCAACAGGTAAATGAGCTTCCATGACATTGGCCAACAAATGAGAGCAAACTGCATCCCTTCGTGCTAGACATCTTCCACTTCAGGCTGAAGGAAACCTCCGAGGACAAAACCAAAGGCACACACAGTGTGGTAATCAACTCTGCAACATGCTGCTCTGGAAAGGGATGTGAAATAACCTAGGAAGACCCAATGTGTAAGTCACCCCGCTCAATGCTCGCTGTCCCTGCGTGGCATCGCTGAGATGGCAACCGAGGGTCCTTCCGCAGCAGCAGTTTGACAATTTGCAGAGCGGTGAAGCGGTTGTGAAAGACAGTTTGGGAAGAATAAAAAGCCAGTTGGAAATTTCGCTACCAATATCTGTGACGCAGAGCCGAAGGCTCATGCCATTGGGATTTGGCAAGAAAAAGTCCTGTCCGATCCCTCATGAGAGCGGTGGGGACCCCAGCTGCTTTCACTCCCAAGGCGTGACGCCAGTCATCTTGAATGATACCCAGTTTCCACGTGTCTTTGCTCATGTTTGCAGACTTTAGAGAGTTGCATAATTTCCCCTTCTGCCGTCCTGCTGGAGAGGGTGGACACTAGCACTCTTCCCACCCCCAGTGTCAGATTGCTCAGCCTTTGAAGATATTTCCTTGGAGTCCTTGATCCTGAATTTCTTGGCTTCTTTGAAGTTTCCCCTTGATGTTAGTGTGTATCTGGGTGACTCAGTTCCCTCCCTCTCCGAGCGAGATCAGATCTTGTTTGCCAACTTTGTCTTATGTCCCCCTGCTTAGATAACTGCCAGATATGCAGTCTCGGGCCACCGAGTCCAAGGGCTCTGAATTTCTGGGGGACTCTGCATGTACCAGCATCATCTCGTTCCTTCTTGTTGGTAGCACATTTCCCTGGCACCGGGGTCTTTGAGGCATCCCTGCTTTCTGGAGGTGAAATCCTACAGCCCAGTTTCATAGGTCCCAGGATTCCCACCAGCCTTGAAAACAGGGCATTTTACCCTCATTTACTCCCAGTTTTGCTGTGTAGGGCAGAAATGAGGTTGAAAGAGCCAAAACACCTCCCCCAGGTTCTTAAGAAAAGTCCCTTTGACCTTTTTTATTCCTCTTTCAGGAATTTCTCCTTTGCTCAAATCTTTTCTGGAGAACTTTTTCAGCTGCAGTTGTCTCCTGAGGGCTGTTGTGGTCACCTTCAACAGCAGGAATCAGCTTTGAATGCTTTACGCTGCCCAAGGCTTGCACGAGCCACGCATTGGTCTTTGATGTCCAACCTGCAGCCGCAGCAAGCGTGCAGCCTTACAGCAGACCTCAATGCCATCCCGGGCCTGATTCAGACACAGAAATAGTGGGGAAGTGCCCTTATCTGACATCCATTGATTTAGGCCTTTAATCTGGGAAGGAATTTGCTGCAGGTCACAGAAAGCCAGTGGGTAAAATCAGGATCCTCGCCGTGTCCCAGCCCCACAGCACTGGCCACTTGGGCACGTTTTTCACCAACGTAGATATTTGTGCACCTCTGGCCAAGGAAACCGGTCCCTCATCTTCCTTTCCTTACACCCACTGACCTCTGAAACCTGGAACCCTTTGGAAAGAGTGAGGATTTAAATGTTAAAAGCCGGAGGGCAGAAACCAGAGCCGGTCCCTAGCTCCGCTGGCACTGTCATAATTAAGTGCCGTGGAGTGAGAAGGATGAGATGGGGAAACCCAAGATAAACAAGCTCGTATTAGCGCTGGTATCCCGAGCCAGCCATGACTCTGCTCCTCCGCGAAAATAAACCCCCCGAGCCGGCGAGCAGGACTGCTTGTGGAGCTACAACAAAGGATCCAAACGTGTTTCCTCTTGGAACAGGATGAAGTGAACCATCCACAACCATCCATCGGGCAGGTTTTTGGCCCCCCTCTCCCCACCTCCATCCAAGAGCAGCTCTGCTTCTCATCCACATCCACCCTCCCCTTTGAAAGCAAAGCTTCCTTCTCCGGGCTATTTCTGAGCTCCTGAGCCAGGACGAGCTCCCAAGGACGAGCTCGCCAAGGCTGGCTCCTTGGGCAGGGCAGGGGGCTGCAGAGCCCAGGATGCCTGGGGGCACGCTCCAGAGGCTGCGGCTCTTTTCTCGTTGAAAAGAGGCAAGATGCTTCCCTGGCCAGTCGGGTCCAAGCGGACGATGTTTCACCCACCCCCCAAGAGTCAAAGGAGAAATTGTCACTGTTTGGCCCCCGTTTTCAGACATTCTGGTATTTCTGCATGTGAATTTATTCCCTCCTATTCAAACGGATGTATAACTAGGCAGCAGCTGTAATGTAATACCAGAGTCCTGTGTATAACTCTGAAAACACCACTGGAGCAGGCCTATTATCGTGAGACCAATCTGAGCAGGAAATATTATCATTACCAGGGGGCATTATTTTTTCCAATCACACTTCATATCAGTTGTCATCAAACCCTGTGTTTTATATAGTGTTACAATAGCCACAGTTGCCATGAATTGTCTCTGGATGGACTGTAAGTATTAAAAACAAAATAAGAAGCATATGTTGGAATGTCTGAAACTAGCAGACGAAACTCAAGGCTTTGACAACGCTACGGGTTTTTTGGAAGGAGCCAGATTTTAGCAATAACATTCCACTTTTGTTAGTCTACCCACCAGCATCTAACCTGCCCTATAACATCTCACTCGAGTTTACAATTTCCTTCACCTCCTGTTCCTCTCTAATGTAAACTCTCTGGCTTTTCTCGAACCTGTGGCTTGGAGGAGGAATAGCTGAGGCTCCGGGCTCTCAGGTGCCAAGTGGAAATCTTCCTTCACAGCGGATGGGCAAGAACAAATGTACGACCTAAGGAAAGTGCTTATCCATAGCTCTTTCTTTTTTCCCCTCCCGCTCGAGCTGTAGCAAAATGTCAAAGGCATGATGCACGCATTCCTTTGAATCCATTCCATCGCCTGATGATCCATTTTGCTTACGAAAGGAATGTACGCTCGGTGCTGTGATTTTTGTTGGAGGCCTCAACAGCAATGTAATAACTGCAAGGAACACTGCCAGGTTTCCCCCTTTCCTTACACATTCCAAAACTTCCATCCAGTGAGCAATAAATAGCAAAAAAATATTAATTACCCAAAGGAAGAATTCTCTCCTGAACAAATATTGGCTTTGTGACGAGAAGGAGCTTGTGAAATGTGTGTTTGCCTACCAAGCCCACTCAGTCTATTTCTGATTCCCAAAGAACATAATGACCTGTGTGCCAGATTTTATTTTGGCTTTTTTTTGCATGGCTAGCAAGAACTGTAACAAACATACAGGAAGGAAAACACTCTATTGTTGCTCTTGGTCTTTTGGTGGTTTTTGTTCTGTGCTTTTAACTGTGCTTCACTTCTGGAGCTGCACAAAAAAAGTTCTTCTCTTTTAACCTGTTCACCAATTGTCGCAGCTTTTCCCTAACTCATTCACTGCTTAAAAGTGTTCAGTGGATGAGCTTTGGAGAAATCAGTTTTGAGCTATTATATGGCACACACACAAACACACAAGCACACGCATACTTTTATATATATTCACAGATATACAAGTAGGGGCTTGACCCTGGAGCCACACGGGTTAATGTATAAAAGCCTCCAATCCCTGCTCCAAAGCAAAAGTGATGGTCTCCGTCCTGTGCAAAGTCAGTCTTTGTCTGAAGAGCTTGGTGTAAATGAAGGTGAATAACCAATGTTTTGGGTCCGGAGGCGAACACCATCTACCCTCATCCCTGCCACCCACCCTGCAGGAGCTCAGCTCCGAGCTCTCCTGCTGGAGATGATACCGCAAGCAGCAGATGTAGTGAGCATGAGAGTGGCTGAACTGGGCCAGAAAAAAGGGCCAGCTAGCCTAGTACCCAGCAGCAACCAAGCACAGATGCCATGGGAGGGATATAAGAATTGGGACAGGAGGTGACACTTCCCCCAGGATCTCCCCCAGCCTCAGCCTTTCGCAGCTCAGGGACTTCCTGAGCTGGATGTGGGTTTTCTCTCTTTAATAACCCCTTTCCATCAACTTCTCCAATCTCCCCTTGAACCTGCAAACTGAGAAATTTCCTGCAGACCAGGAGGGAAATAGGGGAACTGGGAAAAGGGAATGTTTCCGCTCCCACTTTGGACTGCTGGGTGCAACCCCCTTCCTCCAAACAGAGGGGGCTCTCAGTGCTCAGGGGGAAGGGCAGCAGGGCACAAGGCATCAGCAAAACCAGCGAGCAGCCCACGTCCCCCGCGGGCAGTATTGCAGCCCTTCAATACTTAAAGGGGGCTTATAAGAATGATAGGGACAGGCTTTTTAGTAGGGCTGTAGCAATAGGACAAGGCGTAATGGTTTTAAGTTAAAAGAAGGTAGATTCAGACTAGATATAAGGAAGAAATTTTTTATGCTGAGGGTGGAGAAACACTGGCACAGGTTGCCCAGAGAGGTGGTGGATGCCCCATCCCTGGAAACATTCCAGGTCAGGTTGGACGGGGCTTTGAGCAACCTGATCTAGTTGAAGATGTCCCTGCTCAGTGCAGGGGGGTTGGACTAGGCAACCGTTAAAGGTCCCTTCCAACCCAAACCATTCTATGATTCTATGATTCTAAATTGGGCAGGGGTGACTCCAGCCCCCTGCTCAGGACTGGGTGAAGCATGCTGCGGGAGGGGGGCTGTGATCCCAATACCTCTACTGCTTGGGGAAGCAAGACTTTGAGTCCAACCACCACAGCTGGCCTCTACTCAGACACAGACCTCGGATCTAAGTGCCGGAGGAGTTGGGGTTGACGGTCAGAGCTGTGCACGCTGCGAAAGATGCCCACTGTGCACAGCTGGGAAAGATGCATGTACGCTCTCGGTCAGGGGCAGCTCCAGACCCAAGCCGCTCACCCCACATGAACGCAAGCACCAAGCTAGCACCGAGACAGCGGAGCCCAGGTGTGGGAGAGGGGACAATTCCCTCTGTGGTGTACAGCCTACACTTAGGGGTGGACACAGGCCAAGTGTAGGTCACCCCACTGCAAAACTCCTGTGGCATTTCCCCAGCAGGTCCCACAACCTCCACAGATGCTCTCAAGCTTCCCTTTGTAATGTTTTCAAATCATTCAGTCTTACAGGAGATGAAAAACCATCTCAGTATTTGCTCCTTGCCTGGCTTGTTTTGGGGCTATTCTTTTGGGAAAACAAACAAACAAAAAACAACACTAAATGCAATGGGGGCAGAGGGAGGCACTTGGAGGAGACCAGGAGGGAGTCCAGGTCTGTGCAGCCCCGGGATATGGTAACCACAGTTCCAGGACACGGCACGCCAGCCCTCTCCTGCAGAAGAGTGCGGCAGAGACATTTCGAGTCTAAGAAAATGATGGCAGCCTTCCTGAAAGCAAAGCCTGGTTCAAAACACTCAGAGGAGACCACCCAGAGAAGACATGCCTGGAGATCCTCATGAGCAAAACTCTTACGTCCTAAGCTATCCCTCATCTAAGTTGCCCAAGGCAGGACGAGATCCATTGACTGGTTGTGCTCTTCCCTGCTGCTGGGAGCCAGTTATATTGTAAGAGCAGTCAGCACTTAGGAGCACTTACACAGAATTATTTATCTGCATAGAGATCTTTTCATGAACAGAATAGCAAATCTTTTCATTGAACAATTTTTAGACAAGAGCTATTTGTTAATATGACATTTTTCATCTGTATCAGTACAAACATCCATCCATTTAGTTTTTCACACACAGAAAACATCTTTCTGTTTCCAAAAAAGAGGGGGAGGATGAATGAAAACTGGACATATTTTTGTTCTTGTTGTTGTTTGGGGTGTGTTTTGCTGAAAAAGAAAAAAAAGGTCAAAATAAGATGTTGCTGTGAGTCTTTAATTTAGGGGAAAGGCCATTTTTAACCGTCAAAAATTGCTTGATTCAATAAACGTTGCCCAGCTCTAGTGTCATGCTTTGCTAATCTGATTTCAGGAGATGTTCAGCACAGTAGATCATGCTGCCATGTCTTATCAGCTAAACTAAATGTTGTGGTTACACCATGCAGCAATATCACAACAGGAATACTCGGTCTTCGCAGCCGGCTCTTGTAGGACCCTGAACAGTGCTGCTGGTTTTCTCCACATCCTTAAAACCAGTTCAGTTCAGTTCCAGGAACAAAAAGACAGGGAGAGACCGGGAAGGAGACTGCGATGGTCAGTAGCATCCCTTGGGATGCTTTGGGGCAGAGATACATCTGGCCTTAGCTCCCTGTCCTCACCTTGCCCGCAGTGGTGACTGTCTAACGTGGGAAGGATGCAGTCCTCTCCGCTTGTCATGTTTATCCTGCCCTTGTGCTGCAAAGTTACGATTTCTGTTCATTGCCTTTTTTTTTCCGTGCCTGTCTACCCTTTCAACAGGATTCCTTTCCCCTTCGCCAGCAGACATGAGCATGGATTACAAAGTGAATCAGCTGGAAAAACTTCCAAGAAATGAAACAAACAATCTATTAAATTGTTTTCTGCACAAAAATCAAAATTCTGGCTTAAATTTCTAGAGTTGGAATACCACCCCGGCAATTATGTGCAGTTATCTCCAACCATTGGGTATTCATATTTTTTCCTGGTGTGTTTCCCTGACCATCATTTGGGTCTTAGCAGAAGATAAATTTGTTTTAGTTTGATGTTATTCCTGGCGATTCCGTGGTGTTCCCATGCAAAACTTTAGTTGCAATAAACCCCTTGAAATCTACTCCACGTAAAGAATAAACTGGTTTGATAAACAGCACTCATTACACCAAAGTAAGAATAGACTTGATTTCTATCATGCAAAATCAGATTTGGTGTCAGTATTCGAATAGCAAACAGGAGGTTTCATGGGAAAGCCTGCTCATTTGCAGCTGGTAGGATGCCTTTGAATATTTTGGGTGCGACTCATTTGACAAGAGCAGACACCTAAATTTCCCATCTGAGCAAGTCTCCCCAGTCTCCCTTTGCAGTCGATGGAGATCTCGTCAAGGGAGACCAGGACTCGTCTCCTCCACAAGCAGGCAACTAAACCTGCCCTGATGCCCCAAGCTCTCAAGTCCTGACTGCGGCAGGGTCCCAGGTGGTTAACAGAGGTGCTGGGTTGTAAAGCACGATGAGATGAACGTGGGGGTTTTTGTGTTGGGGCAAATTCTGGTGTTACGGCACGCTGGAGGGCATGCTATCAGCAGAAATTATAAACCCAGACCTTGCAACTCCGCAGGAACAAACCTCTTGGTTCTGTGTCAAGTTTAACCTCAGCGCAGGTTTGTGTTTAACTTGAACTTTCTAATTGGATGTAAAATACTCATGAACCCAAGATGGTTTGTCATGTTCCCATCACTCGAGAGGTCGCACCCTTAGCTAGCTCGGGCTGCGTGCAAGGCCTTGTCTCTGTAAGGAACACTTGGCCAAAATCTCACTATTCTCAGTCAAACCTTGAGTTGGCAGCTGGGTGTCTTCGGGGTAAGATATCCCCCTACCTGGTCCTGGTGGCCAGTGGGGCGGGGGATCGGAGGTGGTCTGGGAGTGATGCCATGCCTGCACATCTCCCTGCTCAGCACACCTCGGGCTCTGGTGGAAGGACAGACCTCCCAAAATGTCCACCAAAGGATTAATAATTCCTCTGCTCCCCAAGCTGCAAAGGGAGAAACCTCCTGCCCTGCCAGGGGAGAAACATCTCTTCTGGGCCAAGGGATTCCCATGAATGCCTCGGGGCAGGTGGGAAGTGCGAGGAGGAGTAGGTCTGGTTTGGCTGAAAGACAAATCCCCATTTCCAACTGGCACCCGGAGCTGTCAATACCCCGACCACACCTGGGCATTTCCAACAAAAGGTCTGATTTGCATCCCTGCACCGCTTTGAAATCTACCAAAATGCATGCATTATTTCCACCTCCTGCTCTTCCTGTGCGGTGATGATCTGTATTTGAGCTACGCGCAGACTTAAGACACGGAACGTAATTTCTCCTGGTAAGGCAGAGACAGCCTGTCTTATCCCTGTGCCTTGCACCCTCTAACACAATGTGGTGTCCGTTATAAATGAACCTGAAATTCATGTAGCATCAGACTTTCCAAAATCCATTCTTGACCCAGCCTCGCATTCTGAATAGATTAGCGGTTATTTCTGTTTAAGGAAAAAAAACCCTGACCCAGTGAAAAATGTTAAAGGGAAATTGCAAATGTTATGCTTGTCTGAACAGGAGTCACTCTGGGAAACACACTACAGACATATTAATTTCTGAGAGACTTCCCCCCCCCCCCCTTCATCCTGTGTGCACTCAGATGAGGAATGCTCTGTTTTGGCTTATTCCCATCTTCTAATACGCACACTGCTTATCAGAGATGCACTAGTTGAGGTGGAGGAAATTAAGGTGACCTCTACTAGTTCAGGTCTTTATGCAATTTGAGATGGTCATTAGTCACATATTTTGGCATGCTGTGAATTAAAGAGAGACTCAGACTTCCAGAGTATCTCAGACCTTTTATTTTGTATTTCGTTCTCCTTTGTATGACCAAACACCCAGGAAGGTTGTTTCATTCATCTCACTCTTAAAACTGATTACTTTATACAATTTAAAACAAATCTGTAGGTCTTCTCTGTCTCTTTTGGCTAATACCGTGTGAAAAGTCCTTCCAGACTCGATGGGAAAAATATTTCCCAGCTATTAATCAAGCCATTGATTTAGGAATTTTGCTCAGGGAAAGAACTTAGCCCTCACGCAGGGAAAGGACCATAAATCTGCAAGAGGAAGAACTTCTCGGGCTCCGTTACTCATCCTCTTCCTGCCTGCGTGAATAGAGTGACTTTTGCAGACCAGATGCAGGAGTCAGCACCGCAGGAGCGGCAGGGAAATCCCCACTTCCCCCTCGGCGTGGAGGAGCCACGGTTTGAACACGTTTGCCTGGAGCCAAGGAGAAAAAGGCAGAAAACAAGGTAAAAATCACCCCTGGGCCCTGCACTTGGTCCACACGCTTGCCGACGGACAACACAAAATGCTGCTGTTGGGACGCCCACACTTGTTCCCACGCAAAGGTCTAAGTGCTGCACAATGAGATGCCACCAAACCTTCCCTTTGCAACATGCCTGGACCCACACCACCTCCCTAACTCCCATGGCAAGTCTTCACACACCACCTCCTCCTCTACCATCATCTCATCCCACCCTGGCCAGTGCTTTCACCAAGGCTGAGCTGCCCCTGGGGACAAAAACCCCAACAGAAAAAACTTGGTGACTGCAAAGGGGAGCAGCCAGGGACTGGGAGAGGCACTGATTTTGTGACTTCATTGCCAAAAAGGGCTGTGCACAGCTGATTTGAATAAGTTATCTCACTGTTAAGCACATCTTCCTGTCAGGGAAAACATTGCTCAAGACTGAAAGGGCTAGTAATAGCTTTTTGAAGCTGACTTTTTATGTGGGCCTACCCACTTTTTGCCTCTGTTCTAAATAGCACAACTCCCACTGACTTACTAGAAATATTAAGAACTAATGACTCAATTCCTAAGAATAATTGCGGGTGTCTCTATTTATAGGTACCAGCCCTAAGCTGAAAAGCATTGGCAACACCCAATCCCCTGTTTTTCCATCATGCTTTGATATCACACCAGAATAGCCTGGAAATCAACACTTTCCACTGCTCCTTGTTTCTGGATATCTGCCCTTTCCAATCCAGATAGCTCGCAGCACTTCATTTCTCAGGAAGGGACATGAGCCGTCAACTATTTTCAGGAAGTGTCTGGAAGCCCAGTTTAAAATAGAAGTGGAGATGCTGGAGGACAGATGCAAACTCGTCCTTCGGTGGTGGATTAGAGACATTAGAGAGCACTTCTGAAGGGCAACTGGTGGGCTGGACGTGTCGCTGTTGGAAATGATGCGGGTAAAGGCAGTCCTGTTGTGGGGGTGAGAACGGAGAGGCAGGGGAGGGAGAGATAGAGGATGGAGAAGGAGAGGATGGAGAGACAAGGGGTGGAGAGGCAGGGCATGGAGAGGCAGCCTTGAAGCTATTTCAACTTATGGCAACCAAAGGACCTTCAGACTTCCCCAAGCCTGAATAATCAGACCTGCCTCGATCACTTTTGACTGTGCTTTTCAAAGGTAACCCATGATCTTTAGAGGACAGATTCAGGCCGGGCATCAAAAAATTGAGGCTAGAAAGTCACTCTTGGGCATTCAGACCAAAGAAATCAGTAGTGTATATCTGTAACCAAATAATGAAAATAAACAGCTAAACGATTTAAAAACTGCAGAAAGTAGAGATAACTATTTGTTACAGGAATCTCCCATGCCATTAGGTGCCCTCTTTTAGGACTATAGCATACCTGTTGCTTTAGAGCAAAAAACCTGCTTACTCATGTTTATCATTTAGAGGGGTGACCCCATCACGAAGGTGTTAGCGGGAGGATGGGCTGCATTTTCTCCTCCGCCGGTGCTCGGCACGACATCTCCACACTCACAGCCATCGCCAGCACGCCAATATAAGGTTACAAAGCATGTCGATGTGGTGGTGGCGTCGACAACTTCAGTGCCAAGACACATTCACCTCTTCTTTGGAAATTCTCTGCTGAACACCCTCTTGTCCTTCCTCCGTCCTGCCGTGGGCTCAGCGGTGAGAGGCAGGATGGTGTTGAGGTCAATGCGTGACTCATCCTCTGGGAAACTGAGCGTGGTGTGGCTCTCTGAGGAAAGAACCCATGAGTAAGGACTTTTTTTCTCTTTTTTTCTTTTTTTCAAGGGGAATCGGGCCATGCAGGACAGCGGCACATAAAAGAAGGTCACATCAGGTTTTCAGGGAAGAGAGGCACTGCAGGAGTACCAGTGCTTCCCCCGTGCTCAGAAGCCACAGAGCTTAATGGTGTGGTTAGGGGATATTGCTTTCACAGGTTACCAAAGCCCATTTTGGGCAAAGAGAAATAATATCACATAAAATGCCTCTCCTGACAGCTGCGGCTCACTGACAGCACTTGTTCCTCAGAAGTTGTTGCCTCTCCTGAAACAGTGGGTTTGAACAATATCATTTTAATCGAATGTTCGACTGTTGCAGGATATCGTAAGGAGGCTGGGATACTCATGGATCAAAACAGGTTTGAAACAGCAGCATTTCCCTTTGCAAAACCAATGGTGTGTTTTTCCCCGTAGGGTTTTCATTTTCTTTTTTTTTTTTTTTTTACCAGTTATGCTTAATTACTGGTTGAGACAGCAAAACCAGTCCATCTCTGATTTTTAGGGGAGATGAAATAAGCCTTTTAGTGACAGCACCTCCCTGCCTCATCAGGTGCTATGAACCTGTTGCTCTTAGGAATTATTAGTCATGTAGATGCTTTGCCAACAGCACTGACACACGTGCCTGGATGGGTTACTCTTTCCTTTGGAAATCCTCTGCCCAACACCCTCTCTGAGCATCCTCCTGCCATCAGCCAGCCAACACGCTCCAGAGGCTGCTTGCTAACCTCTCCTAGTCAAGGTGACATGAGGTAGCACCAACCTGATACTTACACAAGCTCATTTTGGCTATCACCGGTGCAAGGAGGTGAGCCAACGGCCCCAGGATGGGGAGGGAAGTGGCCTCCAAGAGGGGTTTCACTGGGTGTCACAGGGAAGGCTGGTGGGACCTGGCATCTCCTCCCAGAATAGAGGGTCTTGGAGGGAACGTGAGCCCGCAGCCCTGTCCACGGTGAGCTGGGGACTTGCCAAAGAGCCTTCCCAGTGGCATCTCCCGAGGGAAGGCAGAAATAAAGCAGGAAGCCAAGAAAAAGTCAACCCAGTTTTCTAATGGGTGGAGAAAGGCTGGAGTAAATATTTCACCTACTCACATTATGTCCAGTGAAGGGGTTAAAAATAAAAGGGAAGGAGTCAGGGCTGGTAACACATCCCTGTGACAGGACAGCATTGGTTAACGGGTCTGGGGAGGGGGAGTGTGACAGTGTCCCCCAAATAACTACCCAGCTTTTGCAGGAGGGGTCACCCCACTGGCAGAGCTGGCACAGAGATGGTTAAGGTTCGTGCAGGTGTTTCCCTGTAATAGGCACTGCCAGGTACTTTGCAGCCTTGATGACCATCTGGTTACTATAAAGAATGGTTTATGGGATCTCATCCTGTTTTTTGACTACTATAACGTAAGTATTGAGAGCCTGTAAGTTACGGCTTCATAAAAATAACAGCTTAATAATGAGAACGACTTTCTCCTTCCAGACCATGGCGAATTCAGGTATATTTTCCCCCTCCATTAGGATTGTAAAATGAGACAAAAGAGACCAAGGCATCTAGGAAAATAAAACCACAACCCCACAAACCTCTCAGGTCTCTGTTTTACAGCAGGGCATGAGCACAGCTCAAAGCTGTTTGCAGGGCAGGACTGAATCCCAGCCTCCATTTTGAAGAAGGGGAAACTAAGGCACTGAGCTGTGAAATAGCCTGAACAGCATCATCCAGACAGTCAGTGGTCAGAGCAGGAACTGCAGCCTCAGCTACACCTCTCACTCCAGTCTGCACTGCTGTAATTAAAGATACCAGCACAGCTACCCAAGAGTTGTCCCCCTTCATCACAGATATATTTAGGCTATGACTTGGCCTTTCAAACTCTTTTTGTATTTCCAGAAAGCAATAACCCTCTTCAGACCCAACCCAAACATTCTCTGAATTTGTTCTTGCAAAACAAAGCTTTTCACGCAAGTATTTGAATGAAAGATTGCAATTCAGGTAGCTGAATTTTGGTGAGGGATTAGAGGAGTACACAGAACTTCCCAGTTAAAATTAAGCTCCATATCCCCACCCTGTTTAGTCCTATACCACTGTCATCTCAGGATATCTGCACACAGCCTGCAAACTCTTTAAAGCAAGCTTTTAAAGGCAACGAAATTACTTATGGAAGGAAATCAGTAGATACCTGCTTTCCTAAATACCAGGGAAGAGTTGACAGTATTATGGACATCAGAACTGTGCACGACATGCTCTGTGACTCTGCAGGCGAAGACTGCAGACAAGCACAGGACAGAGCACACGCTCTACACCGGAGAAAGGATGAACATGTTTAATATGTTGGCCCGTGTCTTAGAAGACCCAGTTTTGGTTTCGACTGTTACAGACAACCTGCACAACCTGCAGAAAGTCAAACAGTCCCTCAGTTCCCGTAAAACAGAGCTGCCAGGAGGGTAACTCTGTGTGAGATGGTGAGGTTGTTGGGTACGCTGGTAAGAGTCGGTAGGTTGAGAGGGAGTCGTCTGCCCTGATTTTAGGTTTCTGTAGCACAAATGTCTCCATCTGAGTCACCCAGCCTTTACAGGCAAAGGAGACAGTAATCTCATCTGAAAACAGGGGGCTGGGCCAGGTCAACCATCTTCTGGAAGTACCTGTTTCTCCAAAGCTATCGGCCAGACACACAAGCCCAAGGTTGAGCCCTGGGGAAGGGGGACCAGCCAACCTCACCTACACAGGGATGGCCAGGACTGCAGCCTCCCATGGAGCGGGGTCACCCAGGCATCTGGTCCTCCCAGCGCCCTTCCTTTGCAAACTAATTAGCAAAAAGGAGTGGAGCCATCATGAAGAGACACGCGACCAAGATCCGGGGCAGGCTGGGGACCCAAGCCTGGCTGTAGGCCCTTATAGCACTTAATAACCTGCTTAGATAGCACAGAGATTAGCCCCCTGCGTGGGGGGCTCGGCAGTCCCGGAGACAGGGAGGGCATCGCCGCTCCCATCGTCTGTCTGCCAGGGAAAACTCCCTCTCTTTTTTCTTTTTAGAGACAAGCCAGCTCGTGATGTCTTGAGATAGGCTGGGGGAGCTTGGGAGCGGGCCAGGGTGCCGGAGACCATTGGCTGCATGTCTGGGAGGAGGCAGGGGTGGGATTATCTTTCTTATGCCTCCAATTTGACCTCTTTGCCAGCAGATTGTTCTGATTTTCCACATGGAGGAATCTAGGGACCCTCTCGAAAGTTCAAACTCCCGTCATCTTCTCTACCAGCAGCAGCAGAGCTCTGGGCTTCTGCAAAGCCTTGTCTCACAGGAAGCTGGACTGCAGAGCAGCCGTCTCAAACCCAGCTTGCTTCATGCACAAATTTGGGCATTTCATGGTGCTTTTATACTGGACCATGTGGGGTTTTTTGCTAGTCAAAAATTTCCATGGAAAACTGGGAATTTGGGTTTGCATTTTCTGCTGGTTTTACCACCTCGGCAAAAGACCTGGGGGAAATTGCTGAGATTATTTCAAGTCAAAGCATTTCTTTTCTTATTGCAACAGAATTTTATTTCAAAATTTGTGTGCAGTTAACAACCAAAAAGCCTACAAGTGAAAAACAAGAACCAGGGTTGTTTCTTTCAGGTTTTTGCTTAGCTCAGAAAAGCAAAACATTTCCATCTTCAGTCAACCTGAATTCTTACAATTTTTTAACTTCCTTGGTTCAGCCAGCAAACCTGAAAGATCAGCTCTTTGTACAGCTTCATCTGACAACCTTGTGGACTTCCTACATGCTGGTGCAAGAATCTGGACTTGGGTTAACCAAGTATTATCCATCAATGCAACACAATACAATACAGTAAAAGATGTGGGAATATCAAGTACTGTCCTTCTGCCCTTTCCGGCTCAAGAAAGCATTGAGGCATCTAAAACCAGAATTTCCCAGTCCGTGGCTGGAGCACAGAGGCTTCACAATCCAGACAGGTCTTACCCAGCACAGGAGTGCTCTATGGCATGCACGTTATTGCTCCATCTGCCCTGGTTGCAAACATTTATTATTCTCTGTGACACATGCTATAAAATTGTACGGAGGTAACCACGTCTAGTTAGTAATTTCCATTCAGATGAGCTGAAGGAATTAATGAATTTGGAAGATCTCAGATCTTTGGAGATAGGGACAGGCGATGGCACGCTTTAAAATAATCACTCTTAACTGTGCACAAGCTTGAAACCACCCTACTAATCATAGGCAATCTAAGTGCTTATCGGGGCAGAGGGAGAGCTCAAGCACCATTCAAACTCTCTAATAATGGTAAATGATTCCACAAATGCACGTGTCCAGGACTCGGACTGCTTCCAAAGCTAAGTGCTTATGAAAACTTGAAGTGCTCCACTGGTTTTAAATCACTGTGCAGGGCTGACTGATTTAAACTACTGGAGCACTTTTCTTTTTCTTGCATTTTCTTCTCCCCCCCCCCTTCCTTTTTTTTTTTTTATGAACGCTTCAATTTGGAAGCAAGTCAAACACTTTAGTTTAGTGGTTCGAGACCATATTGAACCGATTTAGAAATATGTCAAAAAAAGTAACAGTAAATTATGGTTTAAAACCCTTTTGTTTCAGAGCATTTAAGAAGCGAGGATTGCTGCTAGAGCTGGGATGTATTAGCGAAGGCTGGAAGACAGCACTGGGTTGCAGGCATGGACGCTTATCTGTTTGATCACATACCTACTGCAGGACAGATCTGCCCATGTGCTGCTCCCTACCCTGTACCTTTGATGTGCTGACTTTTTTCTCTGATCCTTAGTGGCCTTTTGTTGCAACTGGAAGAATTCCTCGGCTTGTAGGCGCAGTGCTAAAAGTGGCCTGAAATTTAAATGCTGTGTATGGAAAGGGGAAAAGATGCAGCCCCCACCGAGGCTTTTTAAATAAGCAGTATTGCAGGCTTGGCAGTCTCCAACACCGACAGCATCATAACCCGAAAGTGAAAATTTCTGGTGAATTCATACCTCTCAAAAGACAGGATAAAACTGAAGCAAACGCCATAAATAATGGAAAAGTGAATTAGACTTTAAAAATTCTGTCCTGTTTAATAATTCAGAATGATTATAACATGCTGAAAGGAACTTTTTTTTAATTACTTCTAGCGTGGCAATCTCCCATTAGTGCACACACATTTCCATCAAAAATCATCAGCTAACGAGAGCTGCATTAGTGTGAGACAAGTGGCAAAGTACATCCCTTTGGATGTTTATTCACACCAATGACCTGCGCAGTCTTCCCACACCCATGGCCATGCCGGGGAGGGAGGAGATGCCACGGCCCCCGGGACCAGCGTCCTGCCCCTGGCTGCAGCCACATTCTGGCTTGCATAAAACATTCAAAATAAAACTCCCTTGGAGCTAGTAAATTGAAGCTGCTTGTCACCATTGCTGGGAAATGAGTGCAGCAGGAAGGAAACCGAGCTTACGGTCGCAGACATGAGCTGAGGTTTCCCTCTCATGTAATGTGGCGAGGTTGAGGCACTGATACAGCCACAGCAAGTGGGGGAAATGAGGACATGGGAGCAGGCCAGGCTGAGTGTTGAAGACAACATCAGCAGAGCCTGAACGATGAGTCCTGCCTTCCTAAAATGATGGCAATCCTTGTTTAGTGACTCAGGCTACGGATGCTATGGGTGGAGAGAGGTGTCAGCTGCTGCTGGCCATGACTTGCCGGTGAAGGCTGAAACACGGGCAGACCATCAGTGTTCCCATCACCGAGAGCCACGTCTTCCTTCTACCGGAGCAAGGAGTTTCTGTGGTGAGAGTGAGGAAGCATTGCCCGGGTGATGCTTTCCATGAGACATGCGACTAAATGGCAGGTGGGTGAGCAGCGAAGCTCTGGAGATGTCAGGAAAGGAGGAGAGCAGATGGCAGGAGAAGAGTGGTAGGTGTCTTGATTGATGGCTAAGAGCTCTAGGTGGTTGAAAGAGAGTCCAGCTGAATCACAAGCATCAGCATGGCTAGAAGCAACGAGGCTGAGGCATGGACTGGGACAATGGAGTGGCTGAGAAGTGCACAGCTTGGGAGGAGCAGGAGAAAATGCACAAAGGGCTCTTTTGTAGCTGGGAGGCGAGCATGGCTCCGCTTGCGAGACTCAAACCTGTGGTCACAGGAGCCGGGCTGTGCTCTGAGGTTGCAGCCAGACTCATTTAGCATTTTGCAGGCCGTAATTTACAAGCAAATATAAATACTGGCCACCCACAGAATATACCCGACTCCCGTAGCAAAGCTGGTAGGTGGGGGAACACGGCCACCCCTCAGCCACTACCTTCACCGTGCCATCTGGCTTGCTGTTGCCAAGCCCATGATGGCCATCTGCCTTGTGGCTGCCTAGGAGAAAGTTAATTATATTTTTTTGTAGAGACACAACGGCAGCTGGAGACTCCAGCCAAGCATACGCAAATAAATTAGGCCCAAACTCCATTGCCAGAACTCAAAGAGAAGTCGTTTCTGGGTTAGCCGTGCTTCAGCCCCACCACACCAGCAAGGACAAGGCTTTCCAAGTGTTTAGGAGCTGCTGCCATGTCATGCTCACGTTTTGCTGTGGTACCTTGGTGTGAGGGAAGCTCTCCTCTGTCGGAGGATGCACATTGGGGCAATCTAGTCCAAACCCTGCCGGGACTTGCTGGGGGACAGGAAGAAACATCCCTTCACCTGATCTCCCAGTTCCCACATCCACCAAGTGAGCGCAGCCGTTCTCATTTCCTTTGCAAAATGCCTCAAGCAGGAAAAAATAGTGTAAGAACAAAGTACGAGAAAACAAGAGTTTTCTTTGGCCCTGTTAAAACTACTGTGAGAAAATGCAGCTGTGCAGGAGCATTTAATAAATTATTTTCTTTGCAAAAACTCACCTTTTTGTACCAACCAATATTCATTTGCCACCCTCCGCTAATCGCAACTCACAGACACCCTCGCTATCACCACTGGCACTTTAGCATGGTCCTGAGCCCAAACCAAGCATCTTTCCTTTCGGTGAAGTCTCCTGGGGGTACGAAGGCAATGCCACACTCTTCCACTGAGGCCGTTTTGAGGTCGAGGTTGGCATCCCTGCACTCTGCCATCCTATGCTGTGTTGACATAACTCTGCATCTTTGCATTTTGCTCCATAGGTGAACCCTCAGGGATCAGACCTTTCCTCCCCTGCGATTTTCAGGACAGCAAACATATTCTGGCAGACACTCGAGGGTCCTGGTTTCATTTAGGTCTGGAGGAAGCTGTGTTGTCCTCACACAAAGAAGCACCACGGCATAGATTAAACCCTCTTGAGAGACGGGAGTTTTCCAAACTGCCTCGTAAAGGGAGCAACGCGTTGTGAGAGGAGAAAGCTCCTTTGTTTTGGATAGCAGCTGTAATCTCCACATCAAGCACATGTTGGAATTCGTAAGTGGCCATTTAGCCATATTCTGACAGCAGAACGAGCAACCTTGGGGCAGCAGCCAGGCCTATTTATAGCGAGGAGGTTTGAGGTAATATCCTTACCTTGGATGCACTGTCTCCACTTAAGAGCCCAGCTTATGAGAGAAAGTGATGCCAGACAGGCAGACGGCAAGGAAGGAAAAGAGTCACAGCTCACTCTGCCTGCCTTGCTTTGCATCAGAGCAAATTAAGTTTTACAACAACAATAGAAATCTCTGAAAACTCAGTTTCTTCCCAAGTCTGACAAGAAAAGGAATGGCAGAAGATAAACAGCTGTAGAAGTTCCTCAGGCCAAACCTGCATAAGCGTATGAAGTTAATGTATCACTGTTGTCGCAGTACGAGAGCATTGGGAAATCGTGAGCTATCCAGGCGGTCAGAGCTTAGCCCACAAAGTTTGCTGACCTTTTTGTTGACATTACTGATGACACTCAATGGCTTAGGAGAGCTCTTGGACATTCATTGAGTGTTATCATGAGTCGAGGCTGTCCCCCCGCATTGCGTCAAATATTGATGCTTCGAGTCTGCTAAGGCCAAGGTATTTGGTAAAACTCAAGCAGTGTCAGATTAGGTGTCCTATATAGATGGGCTGGGATCCAAGTCCAGCTGAAGTCAGAGGGGTTTGGAGCTGGTCTGGGACACCTGAGAAATGTGGATTTTTCCAAAATAAACAGGAGTCAGGAACCCACGGAAAGCATGAGAAGGGGAGAGGACACTAAGGTGGTGGTGAGACCCCTTCGGTTAGCAGAGGTCTTTGAAGGGTTGTACTCAGCATAACAGGGTGTCTTGGCCACGGCCTGCAGAGATGATAGTCCAAGGGTAAACTGTGGCTTGGAATAAGGCATGGTGGGATAAGATTCAGCTCACAGCCAAAAAATCTAAATTTAGCCATTTCATTTAAATTTATTGGCTATACTACACGTAGGTCAGCTAAGAGTCTGAGCTCCCATTGCCGCCTCGAGAGGGATCACACTGGCCTAACATGGGTGGTTACCTTCAGGTATGTTGAACAGATAAGGTCTTTATTCAAGAGCTGGGTTGAATAGCCCCAGGCTGGTGCCTTCACCAGAAGATCCCTTCTTCTTGCTATAATGAAGAGGGAATCTGTATGACTTCTCCTGGAGGGCCCAAGCCTAGAAGTAACAGCACTTGGAGTGGTTTTAACAGCAGCTGAAGGTTAGGGTTCAGAGCAGGGCTTTTCATCGCCTTGGCTCACCCATCCTTCTCAGAGATGACCTCATACTGTTTCTGGTTTTTGGCTAGTACAGCTGGCTTCATAATCCATGTACCAAAATCTGCCTAGGGCCAAGAACCACAAGACACATCTCAGGTACCGTATGGACCAGAGGAGATGCTCACACATGCAACTTAAGAGCCCCACACTGGCCACCCCAGCACTGATTCTTCCAAAGGAAGGATGCTCCCTTACACCAAATGTTGATTTTGGTTTACCCTTGGGTGTGAGAAACCATGCCAATGCACCCTGAACCTTTAGATCATACCTGTAATTAACCTCGTCTTGTTCTGAAGTTCCTCCTCCACGGAGGTACAATGTTCTCTGAGTTAGAGGACAAATATTTTATTCGTCAGGTAAGAAAAAGAGTATTTATAGGAATCTCACTTCTAACATCAAAGCTGCTCTAAGAAGCTTCCCCGTAGTTCCCACCGGCACGTGGGAGTGGGGGAAATACTCCTCTGGGATACCTCTGAGCCCTTCTCCTCTTCTCCAAGTTAAAGTTGCTACCGCTGTTGCTGCAGGGACAGCTGAAAAAATCCTGGTGTGGGAGGGAAGGAGAAGCTGGCAGGTATCCAGCATCAGCTTCTGTCGTGGGGGAAGACTCCTGCTTTCCAACAGATGCTTGGCTTTTACAGCTCCCAGAGCCCAGTTCCCTTATCTTCCTAAGACATCTCTAGCTACTCCTTTTCTGACCGAATTAAACAGAAGCAGGGATTGAACTGGGAATATGTATATTTTCTAATATGCACACAAAAATCAGCAGATTTGGAAGAAAATCTGTATGTATGTCCACATACACACGTGTGCATATTACATGCATGTTGAGCTGCTTAAAATGGCCAGTTTCCTAAGGCTGATATCAGTTACAAGACAAAAAAGTTGAAAGAAAGGATTTAAGTAAATATGTGACTGATAATTACAAATTCGGTGGAGCATATTTTGCTCTTGCCCCAAAACCCCACAGTTGAGACGCTGACCCAGGCGGAGGAGTGAACATGCACTACCTATAGGGTAATGTCTAGGCATCCATGCACAGAGTCAAACACGACATATTCAGAGGAAAGAGAAAGCTGATTTTAACAATAAGTATAAATGAGAAGTCAGAAATTGTAGGATATTGATAAAGGAAGCAAAAGGACAGAGGGAAGAATTGTTCAGTAAATATCTCTGTACTGTATTGGTGAAAAAGCCCAGTGACAGAGTCTTATTATGTGTTGAAAATTAAATACCTCCGCTCCGCTAATACTTGCTGTGGTGATTAAGCAGCAAGTGACTAATGCTAAATGGATAACTTGAACCCCAGGATTTTCACCAAGCTGCCCAAGGGCTATTAATATTGAATTTCATTATTTCCAGGGTGCCTGTGAGTTAAAATTGGAGACTGTATCAATCCTAGCACAATAATAAACCGCTGATAACTACATCAGTTCAAATTTACTAGATTAATAAAGACACTAATGTAGTCAATACCAATCAGCACCAGTTCATGGAAAGGAGATCCTGTCAAAGTAAACGTACCTCTTCGCTGTTGATAGGGACAACAGCGTTAATAGAGTTGGCACTTTATAAAAGTATCGGTAGCACAGGGTATTTTAAGCTGATTAAATCCAGTTGGCATACGTAAAATCTGTTAAGAACTGGACATTTGATAGATCTCAAACCCTAATTGCAACAGGAGACAGTTCACTAAGCTGCTGTGCTTCTAGTGGTACTTTGCAGAGCTCAGTTTTTGGCCTTACACTTTAACTTTTTTGCTAATATTATGGAGAGAAACACATTACTAGTGTTTGCAAATGATGATGGGGAAACCTGGGAACTGCCAAAGAAAGAAGAGGCTGGGGTAGTGGGTACCCTTGATTGCTTGCTACGTTCATTGCAGGCAAACTATATTCAATATGTATTGTACTTTTATCCTTTGAGGAATGAAGACTTTCTGTGCACATTTACTGTATAGGGCAGTGCCCCAGGAAGCAGAGATTTTGGACAATGTCTTCCAGGGGTTTAGAGAGATCCTGAAGGTAAAAACCAGACCACTGTGCGGGCTGCATCTGGCATAGATCTGACAGATGCAAGATTTGACTCAGTTGTACTTCTGCAGTTGAAGAAATATTAATAAATTGGAGAGAGTCACAGGACTGATAAAAGGATTTGAATATATATGGCCTACACTGAAAGGCTTAAAGGGCCCTCAAGATGTCTAGAAAAGCAAGGAAACAGCTAAGGGGTGACTTGACTCGGTAAGTCATCAAAAGATGACAGAAGGATATTCTGCTTACCTGATTATGGGCATAATAAGATCAGACATCAAAAAATTTAAGCTGGACAAATTCATATTAGAAACAAGATACATATTTTGCAGCAATGAGAACTATCAACTACAGGAACCATTTTCTAAGGTTTGTATTTGATTTTCCATCCATAGATTTTTTTTTTTTTAAAACAGATCAGATATCTTTTTTTCTAAAATATATATATTTTAATGATAAAACCAAGAATAATTTCCTCCAGGCCTTACAATTAATAAAACTAAATAAAATACAAATCTATTAGCTTTATATTTGCCCAGGATACTGGAGATACTTAAAGGACCCTGAAGCAACCTACTCTGCCTCCTAGACTTGGGACAGAAGGCCAGGATCAAAGCAATCAGCCGCTCAAAAATTCACGGCTAAATTAGTTTTTCTGCAGGTCAGTCTTTATCTGCCAGGTCATGGAAATTGTCTCCACTGTGTTTTGTCATTTTGTCTTTCAGGCCCTGCTGGAATTAGCCAGATTCTGTGGTGTGCCTGAATCCCCAGATGGGCTTATCTGAATGGAATAGTTAAAAAGAACAGAGAAAACAAATCTGGAATAATTCTGTGGTGTCCTCTAGTCTGGCTCTTCTGAATCATCAATGACATACTCAATCACATTAACATTTTCTCTAGTCCTGATCAGACTTGCTTGTGTGCTTAACTTTATACTTTACTATGTTGACCTACTATTTAATGTAAACCAGGTATACGCGAACTTCCCACTGAGCTCAGATAAATTTATCTACTAATGCGCTAATGGTTACTGTGTCACAAGCGAGAGTAGAACATGATCGCTAGTTTTTTTAATTAATTAGTTTGTCAAGCTTATTTTAAAAAGGAGAAACTTGAGCCTAATTTTGCCTGTCAAGCAAAAAATACTATGGCTAGATAGATTTTCCAAAGCATGAAATTCAAGAGGAGTTAGGTTTCCCTTTGTGCCTTTGAAGAGCCCTCCTTTGTGTCCAAGAGCTTCGTCTTGGCTAATAGGCTCTAGGCACTTACCCACAGCCAGTCCTGGGACATTTTGCTCTGTTTCCAGGAGGCACCATGACCGAAGGACTCCTGTGCTGCCAAAAAGGCATGGGCCAGCCAGTGGTAACTGCAGCATCTCTAAGGTTCACCCCCCTTTTTTCATGTATTTAAAGACTCAGTCACAAAAATGCCTTTGGCTGCACTCTGAAAATCAGACCACAGCATGATGGCTTTGACCTATTTCTCTATTGCAGCACACATGCCCGGTTGACAGAGCTTTCTGAAGAGCCCTGGAGTTTTCCAGCCAGCTGGGCTCCGAGCAAGGATGGTGGATATTTGATGGTGGACATTGAGAGGGGCCTTTCCAGACTCTTCAGTCAGGCCCAAGCAAGCTTTGAATATGAGCTGCTGTGTTTTTGATTAGGTAAGCAGGGTCTGGGTGGGTTGCACGTGATATCCATGTAAACCATCTTATTTTCTCATTCTCAGCACTGATTCCAACAGGGCTGCTTTGCTTCGGAAGAAAAGGGAAATTCTCCATGTCACTAGACCATCACAGGATGCAAAGAAGGAGGGGGAAACCTCTTCTAATGCAAACCCAGATGTTTTCTGTAGTGGATTTCAGCTGAATGAAGAAAATTTAGATATTTAGATTTACTGGTAAGACGAACTTTATTAAATGGGTGACTGATTGTGGGCAAATGATGGAAGCAAACTTATGTGAAAATGTTAAACCAAAGTCTGGAAGCATCTTACAAGAGACTTACACTTCACCTTTCTTAGTTTTAGGATCTTCTTCTGCTGGGGAGGACTCTGATTTGCTTTGCACTCTCAATAAGCTTTGCCTTGTATACATGTCTTAAAACCTTCTATTGTCCTTCTGAGAGGACATTTCCAATGTGAATGCACCTTATACAGTGAGAGTTAACCTTCAAAACAACCTGTGCCTACAAGATGAATCCAGATGCTCATCATGTAGCATGTCCTCCCTGATGTGCTTCCATTAATGTTTCTTCACCCTTTTTCCTAGCATCCTTTCCCCTTATGTTAATTGAAGTGCAGAATCAAGCCTTGAAGTACAGGAGCCACTTTTTGCCATCTTGCTTAAATTAAATTACCTTTCCCTCTTCAGAGAGCCCAGCCAGCTTCAATGGAGCCATGTGAGGACCAAGACATACCCACAAGCTGGGCCTTCCAGAGCATCCTTCAAATATTAAGGACTCAGGGGCACGCTCCATGTCCTAAGGAGTTTCTAGCCAGGACAGAGAGAGAGCAAGAAGTGAGATGAAGTGCAGCAAAGGCTAATGCGTTCAGTGAACACTGATGTATCATGCATATTTTATTATTCCCACTTTGTAGGATTCTCACAGGATTTCCTGGAAAAAAAAAATGCAGCACATGAGTATCCTGGGCTTGTCAGACTGCTGCAAATGCGCTATATGGATGGGCTGAGTACACAGAACGGATGTGCCTGGGGCAGGCTGAAATCCCAGGCAAACATCTGACTTCCCAAACTCACATAGCCACGATCTTCACTCAGAGACACAAGGGCTGACGGAGGAAACCTGGGGAAATATTAACCTCCCCCATTTCTCTTTCTTTTTTTTCCTCACCTTGAGGTTTTATAGGGAACCAAGACATCGGTTTTGAAGAAGGACTTTTAGGTGGGGAAGAGAGTTTGATGTGACTGGCCATAGCTCAAGGAAGGCTTTAGGCATTAGGAGCCATATCTGAACCGATGCTTGGCTAAACGTGATGGTTACCATTTAGCTGCCCATTTTCCTTTTAATATGGCTTTTTAATATTTAGGGGCCATCTTTGGCTCCAGTCAGAGGGCTTGGCAGCCCATGCTGGCTGTGGCTACAGGAGCAAACCAAGCAGGGCCAGCTTGCCCCAGCCTTTTTTCTGGCCCTAAGGATGAGTACCAGGACATGACTTATATCCATATGGTTACCCACGACACAGCTCACATCCATACCGTTACCTCCTTCCTGCCCCCTTCCACAAACCCCACACAGTGGTCCTGCCTATAAGGTCACATGCAATGTGACCCTGGCCCATGCAATGCCCTGAACCATGCCCAGATGGGAGGCTGATAGTTTGCATGGGCCAAAAATCATGCCAGGGAATGAGCTAACTTCTTGGTGATCATGGGAGAGTGTTTGATCCTGTGCCCAGCTTCTGGGTAGTTACTAGAGCATTCAGACCACCTACTAACAAGCCTAATTCAAGTGTTGCCATCACCTCCCTCCACGGGGTCTACGAGGAAGCAGGAACCAGTCTGCCAGCCTGGGGTAGCAGACAGCTGCTTTGATCTCTTCAGCAAAGGTGCCCCCGTGACGATATGTGTAGGCAGCCTGAATGTGACCTGAGTTCATCTATCGCCGACCTCTCCTGATAAGCCATGTCTGGGATAGGGAAGTGTTATTGCCCTGTTTATACCTGATGGAGATCACACGGGAAGGTGGGCAAAGCCATCCTACACATCCCTCCAGCTCCCTACCACCCTTGTGTTGCACCAGGTGGGTTCAGTCCTGCTCTGTTCCCCTTTGCAGTTTAATCTGGGGTTGCATGTCAGTGACTTTTCCTTGCCAAGATGATGGAAATACTCTGCTTTGAGGCTCAGCCTGCTATTTCTTCATAATCTTTTCTAGTGAGAATATTTATTAATATGCCACCCTGTCTCTACTGTATTTTGGAGTGGGGAGACGGATGTTGTGTTTTAATTTTCAGTTAGACATGAAGAATCAGCGTGAAAAGCTTCAAACTTTTGATCTTTGATGTCAGAGGAGCACAGAGGACTGTTTTTCAGAGCCAGGTTGGCTAGGGAGCCTTGGGAATATATGAAGCTATTTCGCTCCTCAGCCAAGCAACTTTCAGATATTAAAGAGAATTTCTTTACCAGATCTTAAACTATGTTTTCCATCTGACCTCTAATGCTAAAGAAAACTGCACCTTTTATTTTTAGTTTTTAGATTTCAGCTTCTTAAGGCCTCTGCTCAGTAGGACGTGCAATGTGGAAATAGCTTGCACAGTTTCTAATATGCCAGTGTTATATGCTATGTTTTAGAGGCTTTCTTTTATTTAATGACAAAATAGGGGCTCAATCTGAAGCTGTAGTGACATTTATGATGCTCATTTGCACCCTGCTACAGCAGCAGTGTGGCTGCTGATCTGTTAATGTGGTACTGGCAATTTGGATGATTTCTGTGCTTTCATTGCTTTTTTTTGTGCTTCCCAAGATCTTGGGAACTTTATGTTTTATTGATGATTTTTTTTGCCTTTCTGGTTGTGGAGGAAAGCTCACTAACGTAGCAGGGAGTGATCTGCAGACTCAAAAACCAGAAGGCAAGAAGAGAACTTAAAAGCTGATTATTCTCCTTGCAAGCCTTGTGATTCTTAAGTCAATCTTTTCCTTTCGGGGGGCTCATGAGGCTGAGATCTGACACAACCACAGGTGGATTTTGCTTTCAGTGAAGAAGATACAAGGCATAAACTGAGTACCTGCAAAGGGGTGATCTACTCCCAGCTCTCCCAGCCACACTGCCGAGGAGAGGGACAGGATAACTCTCAGTTCTGGCTCATTATGGACTTGACGGTATCTCCCTTGTAAGTTACTAAACCCATTTTGTCCGTTTTGAAACACATCAATTTTATGGCTGAGGTCGAAGTATTTACTCGTCCTTGGGGTTTGCAGTTGTTGAGATACAGGATGGAAAAGCTTGCATTTAAAATGTGGCTTAACTCTGCTATCCATTCAACGGAGAGTCAATAGTTCAGGATTTAATTCATGAGAAGAAGGGAGTAAAAACACACCAAGGTCAGGATCTCATGACCCACAGTCTGTCTATAACTCTATCTGAAAGACCTTGTAATAGATAGGTATGTGGCTTGGAAAATGCATAATATTGTAGTTAAGCGAGGCATTTCACAAGTTTTGTAACATCACACTGCTGGCAAATTTTCTCGAGTGCATATCACATTCAGATCAGAGTTCTCTGTGGGATGGAAAACGTTAGGGTGATGAAGGTTTTAAATCTCATGACACACAAATTGATATGCCAAAAAATATTTACAAGCTGGTGAGTGTCCCATAAACTCCCTCCAAAGATTTTTCTCTTCAGGCACTAAAGGAGCTGTGCTGATTTACACCAGAGCTCTGGCCCTCTCCATACCATCTCCCAGCAGCCAGGAAATGCCAAGCCCAGGTAGTCTCTCCCCGTTACCCACTTGCTGTTCCTCCTCACAACGCTGTGAGATTTGTGCAGTGTCAGCACTGACAGCCAATTTCCTGGCTTTCCGTCAGTTCGTTGCTGGTGTGATGCAGACAAGGTTCGGGTTTCCAGCTCTGCAAATCTCGGGGTGCGGGAGGCCCACCTTGAAGTACGATTTCAAGGCATCCTCCTTTCTGCTTTGCCTTTAAAATACCAAACTGCTCAGTCCCAGAGGGAAGGCTGCAGAAAGCCACACCTCTCTAGTGAAACATGGACCTGGTGAAGCACAAGAGCAAAGTTAAGCTCATCAGGGCTCACGGGCTGCGTGCTTTCCATCTGTCCAGCTGGCTCCTGGTGACCGGAGCTTAGGATCCCATGCACTGACCTTGCTCCAGGCCATCGCATGAGAGCTAGAAAGGGCTTGACATGGTCTAGGAGCTGGAGCACCTTTGCAGGCTTGCAGCTTTGCAGTGTGGACAGTGGGTTTGATCTTTAAAGGCTGTGGTGATGGCGTCCAAGTGGTTGGTGGCATGGTCACGCTTGGCCAGATGCTCTCTGCTTTCTGCACCGAAGCCATTCTCCTAAGTGGACCTGGGAGATGACCTACCTTGAAAAAAGAAAAGGAGGGGAAGAGAGACAGGGTTTCCTAAATCTGGACAAGGTCCCTGAATGAGATAGCAGCACAGGCTGCCATGGTAGGGGGAGGTGGCAGGGAGTAGGGAGAGCCACCGCAGAGGGACGGGAAGGAGGGCTGCTCTCAGCCACCGCTGCCTCAAGCACTTGTCTCATGATTCCTGAGGCTGCTGCCAGCTTCTTGTGTGAACTGGGGTAAAATCACTGACTTTCTGTTCCTCATCTGCAAAATGAGAGTCTTTATACTTCCCTTCAGACCTGTTCTCTTTGTTTACAGCGTGGGATGGTTGTGATGGAGCGTGTCTCTTGTTGCGTGCAAGTGCACAACTCCGAGTGCTGCAAGCTTCATTCGGGGCCCGGAGGTGTTGCTGGAGTATTAATTCAGATGCATATTTGCACCCCAACCCTCCAGGTAGCCTTTGCCCACGGAGGGCCCCCTCCTCTTTCACTTGCAGGTTTGTCTTGCAGCAATTTGAAAAATAAGGGGCAGGAGGAGGGAGGAAGAAAGCATTAATGGAACAAATGTTCCAAACACAGTTCCAAAAACATTTCCATCTTCCGGCAGAATAGCAGCTGCGGCATGTCCAACGCTGTGTTCGGCGTAATGGTCACCAGCTGTGAGGAACCGCTTTTTTATTGACCAGAGCATTTCCTCGGGGCTGCAATAGATACCGAACACCTCCAGCTCCAAGTTTCACAGGTGCCCAGAGCTGGCTGTGCCTCCATCCGACGGCTTTGCCGAGGAACTCCTGAGGCTGAATTTCCCCTGCACTGCCCCTCTCCCCGCGCTGCCCTCCAGCCTCCGGACAGCAGCAATCTCGCTCGGGATGGGAAAGTCAGTGCTCAGCTCTCCTTGCCCAATGCTCCTTAAAGCCCAATGCACACCAGTCCTAAAGTCACGGTAATTAAAGGACATTTAAAGAGGTAATACCAAAGATAAACCATGTAGCAAGAATAATTAAAAAATAATAAAAGCTAAGACTTTTATTTCAGGAAGATCTTTTGAGGAGGGGGGCTGGATATAATCTTTTTGAGTGCTCTATTATAAGCTCTGAGTTATAAATAAATCCATATTTTAACATCTGGGATTCATAACATCTTGCTGACAGTCAAATCTCATAAAAGATGTGGTGAGTTCTACAGATGTGGGAAACCTCATTCAATGAGCTGCATAACAAAGGAAATCTAGTTCTTTTTCATTATTTATTGTTAACTCTGTGTCTCTCTGGCGACCGGTAAAAGTGGCTGGTTACAGCGAGCCTGGCTCCAGAGAGGGAGCAGAGCTGCAGGGTCACCCGTGCTTAAATGCACCCTTGCTCAGAAACTCACAGCAGCAGCATTGCCTTAAAAACGGGTGAAACGAGTACTCTGTGCATCATGGGCTGCCTGCAGAGTATAGGATTTCAATCTCTCCCTGATGCTCAAGACTGGATGTTCATGCAATAACAAGCAGTCCCTGCCGGAGGAAGCTTACAAATAGCAGGGGACGAGAAGGAAAGCACTGCCCGGGGCATCAAGAAGACCCTAGGCTAAGGGATGTGCCTAAGATTTGCATGAATGTCCCTTCAATCCCAGCATGGCATTTTAGCAAGGTGAAACAGGGGGAAGGAAGGGAAGAGAAAGGGCAGGACACCCCATCTCCCAAACCCTCACGAGCCACCATGACTCCTCAGCGAGGATGTAACTAATCGAGGCTACAGCCCTGGCTAACATTTTACAATTAGCTGTTTTACCTTCCCAAAGAAAGGAGGGGAAAGTATTGAAGTCTTTTCTAGCAAAGTTTAATAACAGCAACCATCTTACCACAAACTAGACCCAACACTTGTCCTGTCACAGGCGTTACAGCAAACTGGAATCTCCTTTCTACTGGGTAAACCCAAGGAAAGTAAACAGTTTATTATGGTTGCGTTTAATTTGGGCTTATACGAAGCTGGAGCACTGAAGCCTGTGTTTAATGTGTTTGTGGTGGTTGGGATTTTTTTTCCTCCCCAAATAGCTTACAACTGATTTTCCTCTTAACAAGTGCTCTTGTTCTAACACTCTGTCTCACTCTCCGTGTTCAGACTAAGAGGTTGTAATCTTCCCATCGATGATATCTGAATCCTCTAGCCGTGGGCATGGTTATGTTTTTGCTAAAAGAGGATTATGACCTACTTACTAATCAACGAAGACGAAGTGGGCTAGTAGAGCCGTGACAAAGACGTGGTTATTTTGCACAGCCCTGGAGAAACAGGCAGGTGCGACAGGCATGAAAGAAAACAGCATCTCAACAGCGTTGTCCTCAGCCATGGGTTTTCTGCATCTGACGGAAACGGGTGGTGTAAAAACAGGTCACGCAAAGAGCTGCTGTCGATCCTTGAACGATCAGTCTGCTATTTCGTCAGGACCCACGCAGTATGAGTGCTGAGCCACATGAGACAGGAGACCAAAAAGGTCCCCTGCACTTCTCAGCACCAAATCTCAAAGCGCTTTATGGCGGAGGACGGAATTGTCTGTATTGGACAGAGGGGGAAACTGAGGCCTGCAAAGGCGGTGGGATTTTTTTGTGAGCCTGCAGGAAATGGGAGCCCGGGCTGGATAACAGAAAATAGGCTTCGCGAGTTTAGTGAGTCCAGCCCAGCTGGCTGCGTTGCGTGACTTACACTAAGAGGCTGGCAGGACTCTAGAGCTGAGCTAAAGCACTGGAACTAAGAATTTCCAAGCTTTCAAATATTTGGATAGCCTATAAATATAATTTTAAGCTCCTAATCCCTCTCTGTCAAACGGTGTAATTTTTTTCTTCTTCTTTTCGGTTTCGACCTTCCTTCTTTTTCGGTTTTGCTAAAGCAGCCTCAGCTCTGACATCATCTGAGAATTTCATTTAACAAAATGTTTTGAATCATTTGTGCCGGTTCTGGCGACTCTGCCAATGGAAACATCCCCTGCAGCAAGTGCGATTTTAAACCTTGAATGTGCATTTTTTTTTTTTCCCCTCCTGTAGTTACATTCAGAGCAAATCCCTTCCCTTGACTCCTGGCCAACTCTCCCAGAGGAAAGGGTCTCTCTGGGATGCCAGGAGAACATGGCTTGCATGTCCAGGGAGGTCCCATCTGGAGACAGGGCAGCTTCCTCGCATGTCCCTGTCCCCTGTGAGTTCCCCCCCGGGTGGGTAAGAGGAGGAGGAGGATGAGCTAAGGGAACGTTTGCTGTGTGCCTGGGGCTTTGAACATGGTGCGGTGGCTGCATCACCAAAGCAATGGTGAAGCTCACCAGCTGGTAAAGGGAGAGGACACTGCTGGGAATGAAAGCTGTGACCAAACCACACTCTATACATACCGGTATTTTTTTTTTTACTATATGATAGTGTTGCACCTCCTGCTACCCAACCCTGCTCCAGAAATTGATGTCCTTGTATCAGGTTCTCCTTCACCCTCTTTTTAATGGTTGCATGGAAGTAGGAACATCATGTCCTGAAGCCAAACAAGGCAGAGGTGCAAGGATCCTAGCCCTTGAAGTCACATTTAATACTCAACAGCCTTCAGATGTCAAAACCAAGCAAACAAACAATGTGAGGTGGCCCTCACATAGCCCTGATGCACTATTGCCAGATGTCCTCCTTGTCATGACGTGCAAGCACATGGATAACAGTAGTTGGTGCTTGAGGTTGTCTTTGGGAAGCAGGAATGTCCTTTGCAAATAGTTGACCCTCAATGACGTGCCTCTGACCTACCAAACCCAACAGACATACATTAGGAGCCTCTTCCAAAGAATCGGGACTGGGGGAATGAAGTTATAAGCTATTTCCAAACAAAATAGTCCCTGAGTCCCCCTGCGCACCAGAATCACCCCATGAAACCACACTGAGAGATGCCTCTCTCCCAGCAGCAAAAGAGCCTCCAACAGAGGAGGCATATGAGATTTTATGGCATTATTATGGCTCTATTGATACTATTTGAAGCAAACGCAAACACACTCAGGCTTATAGTAAGAGGCTGTAGTAGATAGTAAGTGCAAATGACTCATTCACTGAGATTTTCCAGGATTAGATGGCAGCAGAAGGGCAACGGCTGTGTAAAACAGACTTTAAAAAATAATCTTCTAATAAGATTTTAATAAACCTGTCAGTAAATTATAATGCTTGACTTCAAGAACTATTTATCCCCTGCAGTGTTTTCCTGTGGAGTTAAAGCTGTGATGTTCTCCAACGTGCATGATACAACCTCGACCACACCGTGGGCAGAGCCAGGCAGGGAAGAGATTCCTCCCGTCGACAGATGAACAGAAAATCACGCCTGTGGGGAGAAGTTGTGTCCTAAAAGGCTGTTTCAGGCCTCCTGCAACATTAGCTTTTTGAATTAAACTCAACCTCCTTTTTTATACTATTCTTGTTGCCTTTTTCTCTCTGTTGTCTTGAGTAGATTAATTTTGAAATGAAAATAAATGGTGTTTTTTGAAACAAAAAGCCTCCTCTTTTCATTGCCCTCCAGACTGTGTGTAACAAATGCTGGCTTACCAAAGCCTTTCCCTAAATCCCATGTCTGGACACGCATGTGCATATTGCCAGTGCAGGGGAACTGCCACATTTTTGGTACTTTTCTTAGAAGTCTGTCTCCTGGGGTCAAGTCATTACATGGTAATCTTGGCTTTTGTTTGGAGGAGAGAACTCATTTTTGCAGCTGCCACAGTTGAGGAGAAAAGCTTGCATGTGTAAATGTTTAGGAGCTCGAAAACCAGAATGGAAACCAAAAGGACCCAGGTTTATTGCCTTTCCCAAATCCTCTCTGAATTGCAGCATGGTTGTGTTTAAGCTGGACCTGGCCAAGCTGCTCTTATTTCCTGTGAGTTTGTGGGCATTTCGGCCCCAGCAGGGTAACGTTCATCTCCCTTTCTCCCTCTCTGTCTCTTGTTAAATGGGGTGTCAATCATTTAGCCTGTTGTCTTATAGAGGTTTCTACCACCCACTGATGTCACCACCATGTATACATTATGTTATTAAGTGTATCTGTAAGTTATCTCTTACCTTTTCATTTTTACCCTTTGGGGAAAGTTGTGAGTAAAGGGGCAGAAAGCATAAATGCAGCTCCTCACTTTTACCCCTATCCTAGAGGATGACTGGGGAAAATAACCCTTAGATGGGGTGAGGTACATCAAAGCCCAAATCACCCTCCCTGCTACACTGGGGACGGGTTACTTGGTGGGGCTGTCTGGGTCCCTAACACCTTTGCACAGTTAATGGGGTGCCGTGCGAGTCGTCCAGGACCATTAGTACTGCAGGCTTTAGGAGACATACACACTTCTGATGGCGAGCGTCCCAGAAAAGCAAGCTTTCTCTTTTGCAATTGGGCAGTGCTGCAATGCATCTACTTGGCTAACACGTGTAGGGTAACGTGGTTTTGGGACACGGCACAGCATCTCATGGCACAGCTGCCCGTGACGCAGGAGACCTAACAGGGCTTTTTCTTTTGCCTGGGCAGCAGTTTGATGCAGGACATGCAGGGACATGAGGCCAGATCAGCACACCATTGCTCCCTGGACCAGACCTGATTCACACTGCCACCACCACCATGTTGTTTGCTACCCCTCGATGATAGAGGTTCATTAAAATTTCCCATTTTTTTTTTATTTATAGCGAGGAGTCTAATGGCTCTGACAGGGCAGCCCCCAGCGAGGCAGGAGGTCTGCCTGCGCCCCAATCTCTGCCCTTCGCACCCCACACAAGGTCAGAAGGGTGCTGAGACGGTGGGGGCACAGCCCCAGTCCGTGCTGACTCTGCAGCAGGAATCGCCTCCCGCAGACCTCCGCAAGCAGGTAGCTGAGGGCTGCATAACCTTTTAAAGCACAGCAGCCGGCTGCTCCACGAACAGCAGCCAGAGCTGAAAAGCATTTTGAGACAAGCACAGTGCATTGGGGTGCCAGCATCTGCAAGGAAGGCAAAGAGGAAAAGTCCAGATCAGTCACTCCTTGCAGATGGTAGGAGAGGTGCATGCTCCCGGGTCCTTTGGGGTCAGGCTTCCAGATTTTAAAGGTCACCTGTTTCGGCTGGCAATGAAATTACCAAAGGATCAACACTTTGCCATAAACTGCAGCTTCAACCTTGCAGGGCAGAGCTTGCCCTGTCCGTGTGTTCAGTAGGTGCCTGCAGTGAGGGCTTAGGATTCCTATGGAAAAACCTGAGCTCCTGCATGGGGTAATTCATAGTCCCTGTTTTTGGAGCTTACCCACTGCACTGATGTCAGAGGAGCTTGGCGATGGGTGGCATGGGCTCAGCCTCAAAAAATCGTGCCTGTGCCCATCCTGTTCCAAAAGGACGGCCCCAGCATGGGGCCTCAGCTTCCCACTCATAAAACTGGGGGTAAGAGCCAGGTCCTGCTCCCCGGGGAGCAATGAGGGTGGCACAGTCACACAGGGGAGCACCAAGACCCTCCGACGTGGCAGCTATGCCAGTGGCCTTGCTGGGAGTTAAACAGCGTTACAGCAGACGTGAATTTGGCTCGAAAGCCCCAACGTTGATCACAAGCACTTCAGGAGCGTGACCTGTCACAAGTCCATAAAGCACCAGCAAAGACAAATAACAATTAACTCCCTCTACCTAATTCCACGCACTTACCCTTTTCAGAGCAAATCTTCCACGCCACCAGGATCTGATGCTAAAACCCGGTGGCCCCGGGCATCCTGCAAGTGTCAGAAGGACAGCAACAGCTCACAGATAAAACCAGCGCACAAATGGACACCCCGATGCCCTTTTGGTAGCTGCCATTTTTAAACAAGCACCGTCATCCGGAGCTCTGGCACTGAGAAGAAAGCACTGAAGCATCACCCCCGGCCGCTGTGGCCACCAAATGCTGCTTCAGCTCTTGGTGACACGGGAGCAGTATTTTTTGTTGCAAGATTTGCTGTGAGTTCAGCCAATCAAGTTAAATATATAAAGATGCATACACATCTACTTGTATATATATATACAAGTATATATATATATATAATATATATATTATATATAATTTATGCACGTATTTTACTGCTGTTTCAGTCCAGCTCAAGTATCATAAAAGCTGCCCAGCGAAAGCAATGCTCCTGCCCTATAGTGTGGCCTTGCGAAAACCTTCTTTAGGGGAGAAAATTGAGCTTTAGCCATATTGTTATTTTTAATGGCTTTGCATCCTGGCTTCCCTGCTCTGAAACCAGCACTTGCAGTGGCTTAAGGAGCCACCGCAGCCCTCCAGGAGCCTGCAGCCCTCTCCAGCGCCGGAGGCTTCACCCCTGGCTGTCTCGGGGGCTGTGCAGTCTCCCAGATGTTCCTATTCACGGTGCAGCCCATTAGCTCAAACTTTGCATGAAAATAGGTTCGTGCTGAGATGCCGGAGTCTGAACTCATCAGCCTTTGCTGGAGGAGGGGTGGGGGGGGTGGGGGTGTAGTAACTTTTTCAGACAGCTCAGGTATTTCCTTCAGAGCTCGTCTGTCACATCACTGCAAATATGTTTTCTCCGGGTGGTGTTTTGCTGGTTAAGAGCAGGGTGTAACAGAGGCTTTAGGACGCCTCTTGCAAGGAGGGCAGGGGCTGGCGGGGACCTGCAGGCAAAGCCCCGTCCCCAGCCTGCAGCCAGGTAAAGCAAGTGAGACCAGAGGTGTGACGTCCCCATCGTGAGCCACCAAAGTGACAGGGCAGTGGCTTTCCAAAGCTCGCAGGGAGAGACCATGGCAAGGGTAGGGAACGAACCCCGAGTAGTGCCTGGCCGAACCCATCGCCCTACTCAGCTCTGGGTCTAGAGCAGCTTCACTGCGCAGTGACAAACAGACAACAAAAATTGCTTTTTCTCTCTAAAAGCTGCCACCAGCCAACCCAACGGAAGGGAAATGACCCTCTTTCCCAGTCTCCCTCACAGTTTACGATAAAGAGCCTTTTGTTGCATTTTAATTTGCAAACTTTCTCTTCTGCCATGTACCACAGTTCCGGAGACACACATAATTATTTTTACAAGAAACGCTTTCAGACAAATAAGTCTGGGGAGGTTTGTAATTTCTATTACCTCATGGCGACTCTATTGATAGACAGCAGCACACCTTGGGAGAATTAGAGAGCATAAAGTAATGGAGGTTTTTGTCCTCTCAAGACAGAGCTGCGAGCACTGCCTGGCTCACCGCCAACACCACCAATTACCAACCTGGAGCAGGAGACAGGTCCTAGCGCTGAAAAATGACTATTTTCCAACAACGCTGGTAATGATGGAGCTATACTGTAAGCTACCGTTTCCTTCAGGGCCTGTTAGGCATCCAAGACTGCAATGTATTTTGGGCCGCCTCGACGTTTAGGGACAGTTGTTGTCCCTACCTGGGGGGGAAGGATGGAGTTTGTATTGCTGCTTCTTGCCTTCGCTGCCGCTTGCAGCTCTTCCCTGGCTTCTTTATTTTTCCGGAAGCCCTTTCTGCCAGGAGACAGAACGGTCGAGCGTAAAAAGCAACTTCAGAGGCACTGCCATTGGCAATTACACTTGAAAGCCAGAGATTTAATTATTGTGCGAGAGCGATACCCTTGAAAGAGGAATTGCAACGGTCCCATCACTTGAGACGTTTCAGTGCTAAAACAGACGACTCACGAAATGTCAAGGAACGAAAAACACAGCACTTGTGTATTTCCCACCTCCAAATCCTGGTGCGAGGGTTTCTGTTGACACCGAAGTTAACTATTAGTTGGGTTAATTGGGGACACAGGTCCCCCACTTGAATTCAGCTGTCTGGATAACACGTTTTTTTTGTCATATATATGTTCCTTGCTGCTAACCACTGCTAGGGAGTGGTGGAAACTAAATGGCACTTTCACAATTCCCATTTCATGCCTGCATTTTAAGTTAACACTTATTCGCTCAGGTTGATGATTTTTGCGTGTTTGTTGGGAATCTAACAATTACACCAGCGCTCCACAGCAAACAGGTCATATTCTCCATCTCTCTCAAATGTACAGGGTGCCTGTGCATTTAGGAGAGCACCATATTACGATGTCCCTCTCTCTATCAAGGGTTGACAGCATAGCGAAATGCATGAAGAAAGCATGTTTCAGTAAATGCATAAATAATTACCCAGCAGGTATATAACAGCACAGCATACGGGGCCTTAAATGCTATAGATCTGACTGTCTTCCAGCATCAGCTCAGATAAGGCGCAGCTTTGCAGAAGCTGCTGGAGTTGTGCTGGTGTAAAATCAATGAGGAAACCACAGGACACCTTCCGTCACATCTTCATGGCCAGACTCCCTCACCCAAGGCTGCCCCAGCACAGCCACCTCCCTCCCACAGGGTAGGTGAATAGCCCAGGGCACGGCTGAAGCGAAGTCTTTGATTTGCCACTTTTATGCCCATCTTTCGGGGGGAAAAATCCCAAAATTACCCAATGCCCCTGTTCAACTTGTGTTTCAGATACGTGGGGTGGGAAGGAGCCCTGGCACCAAGACAGGCAGCCCATGAGCAGCCGCGGCAGCTCACTGCGATTACACAAGGCGTTATAAAAGCTAAGCGTTCATTTTATCTGAATGAAACAGGACGAGTCAGGGCCACAGGGCGAGTCAGGGCCACGGGGCCGGCTGGAGGTGATGCTGGACATGTGATTGCTCAAGCGGGGTTGGTTCAGCGGTGGTTTCTTTCCCCATGTCCCCGTATCTTCATTCTCAGATGGGTTGCTACAGTACCCAGCAACACATCCACAGCCAGATAGAGCCGATATCCCTTTCAGAACCACGTTCAGGACGTGCATGTAAAACGAGGAAAAAAAATCCTATCTCCAAGCCCAGATACTCCTGAGCTAAGCACCAAGAGGCTCTCAACCCCAGGGAAAGCGCTTCTTCCTCTGCAGGGCAAGCACAAAACAGGCAGCGAGGAGCTTGACATCCAGAGCTTGTCTGACTCACACCTCTTATCTCGCTGCTCCGTGCATCACGCAGCATCCTCCTCCGGACCTTTCCCACTAGGCTCCCCGCTCCTGCACTTGGTCTGCGGCTGCTGCTCTCTGCCAGACCACTTATCCCCCGCCGTGGCCGGTCAGCAGGGAATTTCCTCCCGCCGGAGCAGCACTCGCGTGGCGCCCGGCCAGGGAAACCAGCTCCGGGCCGGTGCTGCCAGCAGCCTTTGCCAAAGGAGTGAGGGCTTTCCTGGGCGCAGGGGCTGCGTGCCGCTCAGGCTGAGCAAGGAGAGAAGGATGCTCCTCAGGAGGTGAAAAAGCTGTGTTAAAAACCAAACCAACCTGGCTCAGGTTAAAAGAGAAACAGATTTATTTTTTTTTCTTCTCTCTCTCTTGAATTCATTTGTTGGCGGAAGGAGGCTCAGAGACGCAATAACAAAATACAAGTTGAGTCAAACTGAGATATTTCTTTCAACCTACACAGGAAAACGTCTTATATTGGTTGAGGGCTATTTATCCTTCTGTGTAAGCTTCCACTTGTTTATGTAGTAGTGCTTTTAGGTTGATTTTAAAACAACAAAAAAACCCGCCGCTTCAAAAAGAAGAGCCAGAAAGTTTTGTTTCACACCCCCCTTCTCTTTCACACACACACAAGTATGGGGAGTTCAGGGTCAGAATTGTTCATTGCCTGATTGAATGGCTAAATAATTTCTGCCCTGCATGGGACTCTATCTCACAATGGCTTCACTTTAATTAAAACTAGTAAAAGCAAGAGGGAAAATGTTGTAACCCAGAGGTCACTGGCAACTTTACCAAGCGTTTTCCAGGATATCCCCTTTCCCTCATACCCTGGGTTTCATGCCAAACTCAGCTTGGGGACGGTAACAAATGACCCCCCCACTTCATCTCACAGATACGGTATATAGATAGGTGATACTATGTCCTGGTCCTGTCATATCAAAGATCTCCAGGTCCCCTGGGGTTGAGCGGTGAGACTTCACCGGCGCCAGGACCCGTTTCGGGCTCAGTGATGGGCGACTGCAGCTGCTGGGAGGGTGGCTGGCGGCTGCCGGGCTGGCGGGGAGGCAGCGGCCGGCTGGGGTGTAGTCTCCGAGGCGGAGGAAGTGAGGAGCCAGTGTATAACCTGAACTTGGTCACCCTCGACCCAAACCCTGAAGAGGAAAGCCTGCATGCATGACGTCTTCCTGTTAGGAAATATTAATCGTGGCCATGTCCAAACATGGTAAACCAAACCTCAGGAAAACCGCTCCTTTGGCGATCGAGTGCTGTACGCCGGCATATTCAGGAAGGCCCTCGTGCCTCAAAGACAGGACCCACCCATCATCAGGGCACCATCTATAATTACGTATTGCCTCCACGATATTTGCATCTTTGAAGTGAACTCTCAACTCACGCCTCCTGTGCTTCTGTACCGCTGGGAGCTGTCGCCGTTGTTTCACGGCCTGGGGAGAGACACACAGGGAGGCGAGCCAGGTACTGGGGTGAAGCACCTGGAGATGAGAAGCGTGGGGCAACCACGGGATTACAGAGCTACATCAAGTACAGCAGCAAGATCGGCTTGACGATGTTCTCAGTCCACCCTGGTTGCACACCCTCGCACACCACTACGGTTTGCTGCCCTTGCAGCGGTGTCGTTAGGGCGACCAGCGGGGCTGCCCTGTCCACGGGAATCACTGACACACACCGGGGTAAGACCAGAAGCAAAAATCCTGGTGGCACTGCTTCGCACAGTGGTACCAAACTGCCTGTGGCTTTCGCGCTAGAAAGGACCTTTTTCAGCATCAGATTTTTTTTTTTCCCAACATTTTAGCCCCAGAGTTTGAAAGTTTTCACTGGTGAGACTTTCACAGTGGTCTAAAGTAAAACACTCCTGGAAAGAGGTGCCAGCACCCTGGCTCGCAGCACTGTGTGGGAAGCGTCTTGGAGCTAAGGGGCTCACAACGGAGCACGGGGGTACGTGTGCTTGGGGAAATCCCCCCACACCCCGATCCAACCTCGGCCACCTTCTTGGCCAAGGCAAATCCAACCCGACTCCGTCTGATTTTGAGTTGAAGCTATGGCAAGGGAAGGATCGAAGTGGGACCTTGGCGTAGGAAGGGGGTGAGTGGCCGCTTAGAGGCTGGATGCAGAGGTGGAGATAAGGAGACCTGGCACGGCCGTCTTCAGGCTCCTCCATGGAGCCAGAGGAGACAAGTCCTCCCACCACCATGGACTTGGTCCTACACAGGGACTCCTGCAGCTTGGCTGTACCAAAACCCTGTGGGATACAGCCGGGCTACATTTTAAAGAGCCGCCCCGAGAGCAGGCAGCGTCATAGCCCGGGGACTCTGACCATGCCACTGGCCCAGCTCCAGCTCATGGGGCGAAAATCTGGTCAAGTGCCGAAATTGGGAAATGCCGGGTCAGTCTGCACCTCACCTACCACTGCAAGGGGTTAATCCCCGTGGTGCAGCTCTCTGAAAGCTCCTGGTGGTCAATGGGAAGCATGTGGAGATCCTCAGCTGAACGCTGCAGTGATCAGAGCTGGGGGGTGACCTGGTGCAGGCTCCCAGACGTCTCCCCCACCCGAGCCGTGCTAGGAAAGGAACTCCCCAAAACATCGTGTCTCTTGCCTGTGGGGCCTTAAATCAGTCTGGGGGCCAAGCCTCGCTTATAGGGCTAAAGTCCCTTTCAGAGACGCCCTTTGGGGGCCAACTCTTGCTTGTGGGGCTCAAACCCATTTTGGTGGTCAACCCTTGCCCATGGGGCCCAAGTTCCTTTGGGGGCCCAAATCCCCTTGAGGGATCAACCTTTGCCTATAGGGCCCAAACACCTTTTGGGGATCATATCCCTGTGGGTCCAAAATTCCCTTCAGGGTCCAGGCCTGGCTGCTATGCCCCAAGCATTTTCAGGTGGGCCCAAATCCCTTCAAGAGGCCAAACCTTGCTTGTGCATCCCAAACCCCTCATGGGACCAAAACCCCTTTTGGGGTCCAAGTCATACTTGTGAGGCCCAAAACCCCTATGGGACCCAAATCCCTTTCGGGGGCCAAGCCTTTTGTGTAGGTGCCAAATCCCCCTGGTGTCCAGAAACCCTTCTGAGGGCCAAACCTTGCTTCTGGATCCCAACCACCTTGTGGGTCCAAAACTCCTTTGGGGGCCAATTCTTGCTTGTGGGCCAAGCCCTGCTTTTGGATCCCAACCCCTTTTGGAGGCCAAGACTTTCCTGTGGGACCCAAACCCCTTATAGGGCCCAAATCCCTTGTGGGTGCCAAACCTTGCTTGTGGGTCCTAAATGCCTAGTGGATCCCAAATCCCTCTGCGGCCAACCCCCCTGTGGGGCCCAAATTTGTTTTGGGTTCTAAGCCTTGCTCGTGGGTCCCAAATTCCTTTTGGGTCCCAAACCCTTTCTGGGTCCCAAATCTGTTTTGTGTCCAAGGCTGCCTGTGGGTCCCAGGCACTCTGTAGGGCCCAAATCCCTTTTGGGGGGCATTGCTTGTGGGGCTTGAAGCTGTTGTGGGGCCCAAATCCCTTTTGGGGGGCATTGCTTGTGGGGCTTGAAGCTGTTGTGCGGCCCAAATCCCTTTTGGGGGCCATTGCTTGTGGGGCTTGAAGCTGTTGTGGGGCCCAAATCCCTTTTGGGGGCCATTGCTTGTGGGGCTTGAAGCCGTTGTGGGGCCCAAATCCCTTTCAGGGCCCAGCCTGGTTGTGGGGCTCCAACCCCTTTCAGGGATCAACCCATGCTCATGGATCCAAAAACCCTTGTGGGACACAAACCCCCTGTAGGACCCAAATCCATTTTGGGGTCCAAGCTGTGCCTGTGGGTCCCAACCCCCCTGCAGGGTCCAAACACCTTCCAGGGGTCAAGTCTGTTTGTGGGCCCCAAACCCCTGTGGGGCTCAAAGCCCCTGTGGTGCCCCACTCAGTCTTGGGGTCTGAGCTGTGCCTGTGGGTCCCCAACCCCTCGTGGGGAAGCAAACCCTTTGTGGGGTCCAAATCCCTTTCAGGGGCCAAACCTACTCGTTGAGTCCCAAACCCCCTGTGGTGCCCAAAGCTGTTTTGGGGTCCAATCCTCGCCTGTGGTTCCCCAACCCCTCGCGGGCTCTGAACCGCTTGAAGCACCCAAACCCCTTACGGGGTCAATGCCTGCTTGGGGGCCCCAAACCCCCTGTGAGACCCAAATCTGTTTCGGGGTCCAAGCCTTGCCTGTGGGTCCCCAAGCCCATATAGGGACCCAAACCCTTTGTGGGGTCCAAATCCCTTTCAGGGGCCAAGCCTGCTTGTGGGTCCCAAACCCCCTGTGGGTCCCAAACCCCTTGTGGGGCCCTAATCTGTTTCAGGGTCCAAGCTTTGCCCGTGGGTCCCCAACCCCTTGTGAGCTTTGAGCCCCTCGAGGCACCCAAACCCCTTATGGGGTCAGTGCCTGCTTGAGGGTCCCTAACCCCCTGTGAGACCCAAATCTGTTTCGGGGTCCAAGCCTTGCCTGTGGGTCCCCAGCCCCTTGTGGGTCCCAAACCCCCTGTGAGACCCAAATCTGTTTCGGGGTCCAAGCCTTGCCTGTGGGTCCCCAGCCCCTTGTGGGTCCCAAACCCCCTGTGAGACCCAAATCTGTTTCGGGGTCCAAGCCTTGCCTGTGGGTCCCCAGCCCCTTGTGGGTCCCAAACCCCCTGTGAGACCCAAATCTGTTTCGGGGTCCAAGCCTTGCCTGTGGGTCCCCAGCCCCTTGTGGGTCCCAAACCCCCTGTGAGACCCAAATCTGTTTCGGGGCCCAAGCCTTGCCTGTGGGTCCCAAACCCCCTGTGAGACCCAAATCTGTTTCGGGGCCCAAGCCTTGCCTGTGGGTCCCCAGTCCCTTGTGGGTCCCAAACGCCCTGGGGGACCCAAATCCATTGTGGGGTCCAAGCTGTGCCGTGGGTCCCCAACCCCTCGTGGGACTAAAAGCCCCCGTGGGACCCACACCCATTTTGGGGTCCACGCCCCCCTGTGGCTCCCACTCCCTCCCTCCCCCCCCCCCCCCCCACGCCGTGCCCCGACCCCTTTCAGGATCCCCCCTGCCCCCCGCCTGCCCGCCTCACCGCGGTGCCGGGGGGGGGGGGGAGGGAGGGGGGCGGTGGTGCCGGTGGGCGGGGCGGGGCGGGGCGTCCCGTCGGCCCTGACTCAGCGCCCCGCCCGAGGCGCGGGGGGGGGGGGGAAAGGGGGGGGGGCGCAGGAAGCCGGGCGGGCCGGGCGCGCGCCGGCCCCGCGCCTGTCACCGCCTGCGTCAGAGCCCGGAGTTTTCCACTGACGAAAAAGGGCAGCGCGGCGCGGCGCGGCGCAGCCCCGGCCCCGGCAGCGGCAGAGCGGGAGGCGCCGCGCCAGGCACCGCCGCTGCAGCCGGAGCCGCCGCGCCGAGACACGCCGCCGCCGCCGCAGGTAGGGCCCGCCGGGGGCAGCCGGCGTCGGGATGGGGCTGGCGGGGTCCGGCGCGGGGGAGGCTCGGCGCTCCGCCGTCCGGGACCGCGGGTCGGGGGGCGGCGCGGGGTCCGGCGCGGTGCTCGGCCGTCGGGGGTGCGGTTCAGAGCCAGGTCGGCGCTTGCCCGGCGCGGGGTACGGCGCGGTGCTCGGCTGTCGGGGGTCCGGGTCGGAGCCCGTCCCGGCGCCCCGCCGTCGGGGGGCTCCGTCTCGGTTCCCCGCCGTCCAGACCCGGGCAGGAGCACGCCGCGGCGGCGCCGGCCGGCCGGGCTGCTCCCGCCCCGGGGCGAGGGGAGCCCGGCGGGGCTGGGGCTGGGGGTGGCCCGGCGGGAGGGTCCGGGACCCCCCGGGGCAGCGGGACCGCGTTCCTCGGGGGGGGCTTTGCTGCTCCCCGGCCCGCCCGCGCTTTCCCATCGGCAGAAAACGCTGCGCTATATATACATATCAATACCCATATATTTATTTGGGGTAGCGCTGAGTTTTCCCCCTGTCAGTTAAGGTTCTGCTCCATCTTTACGGCTGCGGTTCCAATTTTCTGATGTTGAAAGAAAGGCGGGGGCGGGGGGGAGGAAGGGGGGGGGAGGCTTGCCGGCTCGCTCTTCCCCAAATCTGCCCGGCTGGGGATGCTTTCCCGTCGCTACAGCAACACCTACCGACCGGCGCACGGAGGGACCGACGGACGGACGGGGAGCGGGTCCGCCCCTCTCTCCCCCCCCCCCCCCGCCGCCTCCCGAAATAAAAAATCGGGGCTTTTACTGCGCACTTGAGAAAAAGAAAAAGAGAAAAAACAAAAACTAACAAAACTACTAAGTTTTCTCAGTGTGGTCTTTTTTTTTTTTTTTGCTTGTGTCCGTCCCCGTGTGTGTGTGTGTCGTGTGTGTCCCCCCCCCCCCCCCCTTCCCCCCCCGGCATCCTCCGAAGTGTCTGTCACCTCCGAGTTACATAATGCCGCTGTAGGAAGAGGCTGAGGCGTAGGGACAGCCCTTTCCTAAAGCAGCCCTACCTTGCTGCCGCCCGCAGTGACGGCGCCTGGGCGGGATGGAGAGAAAACCCTCACGGCCGTTTACAAACCTCAGAGTCTTCTCATTTGTTACGGCGAACTCATCAGCAATTTCCACCCACACGCACGATTTTTTTTTTTTTTTTTTATTTTATCCCCCCCCCCCCCCATCTGCTGAGCAGTTTGCAGATGAGGCCCGTCGAGGTTTGGGGGGGGGGGGGGTGGTGGTGGTGGTGGGGTGTTATTTTCGGGATGGCGCGTCTGTTCTCTGCGTGGAAAGACTCTGCAGCTCCCGGCAAGCCCTTTAATAATTCAGCGCAGGAAATGCGTGCGTATATATAGCAGGCAAGGTAACGCACAGCGTGTACCTACAGGAGGACAAATATGGAAACCTGGTGTGAATTATTCATGAGGTGTAATCGAATAGAGGATTTTCCTAGACAAAGCACACTTCGCTGTTTTCATATTTATTACAGCACAATCTGCGCCGAGTACATTTGAACCTCGTTTCATTTGGGCCGTGTCAGATAACCTTTAATGTATTTGCTAATGTTTCTTATTTACCTTTCAAGCTGTCAGCAAGAAATAAGGGCTTGATAGAAAAATCTTGACAAGCCTTTTTCTTTGTGGCCTTCCAAAAATTAGTAGATGGAGTAAATGCTTCTGATGCTCTTCCCGGGGAAGGTGTTTTGCCTCTTCAGTCTCTGGCAGGAGAATAAACTCGTGGTGCTACGAACTGATTCATGCTCCTGCTCCGCGGCACGGGGTACTTTGGGTTTTGCTGTTGCATAGTAGGCAGAGGCTATTTTTAACCCGAGTAAGGTTATGAAACCTTAGACCCAGCTGGGTGAAAATAATCTGGTGTGAACTGGAAAGCACAGCTTGCGTGGCTGGGAACACGCGCGGGACCGTTCCCCCGGAGAGTCCCGATGGGATGATGCCTCTCGCCTTGGCCCCGGTCAGCCCCGAAACTGGGAACTGCTGTCATCGTGGAGGCTGTCACAGCGGCGCTGGGGAAACCATTTAAGTAAATATGCAAAGAATTAAAATAGTTAAATGAACAAGCAATGAATCAGTGTTGATAGCGCGGTGATTATTAAGTAACCCAGAGGCGTTACTGGAATCACCGCTGCTGTTAGACATCAAATATCTGGGATAGCTAAACGGGAAGCTCAGCTCCGCACCAGTTTTTGGCGATACTCGCACCAAGGTCGTCTGGCCCGCAATAAACAGCGGCGTGCAAATAAACACCGACCCCAAAAACTCCCCCAGGTTTGCTCTGCGAGTCGCATTCGGAGCTGTACCTGGTGAAAATATGCGGTGGTGGTTTTTAAACTAATATTTACTCCTGCTAGACCTGCACAGCCACTGCGGCTCTGGGGGAGGGAGCGGGAGCCGCTCTGACTCACGGCTCAGCAGAGTTGTTAACTCGCTCCCGGCGCCCGAGCCCTCGTCCCACTGTGTCGGGAAGAGTCCACCTTGGCTTCCTTGGGCTGCAGGCAGATGGCTGTGCTTGTAAAGTTGGCAAACCAGCTCAGAAAGTCACTGGAAAATAAATACTTTCAGTGCGTTGCACTGAGGTTTGGGTTTTTTTGTTTGTTTTTACCCAAATTACTTTGCAGAAGAAAGTTTGCTTTCAATAGCTCATGCACAGATTTGGGATCCTTCCATTCTTGAGGATGCTCCACCGAAGGAAACCCCAAAATTTAAAATGTCCTTGCTCGTAGGTGTTCTCCTGCAATACCACGGCAGTTGTGGCAGAAGCAAATGCAGCTGCTGGACTTGCTGGGAGAAGTTTCCTTTGCCTTGCTTGCACTGCTGCGTTCGCCTGCCTGGTGCAAAGCACATATACAGCCCCAAAATATAACACTGAAACATCTTCTCCGCATACTTCTGCACAAAGCCATGATGCCTCTTTGTGCAGTCTCTTATAAATAGACTAACTGGACACTGGTAGGGGTTTTAGTTGCCTTCCTCTGCGCTTGGCTAAACAAATGCCAAACCTTCTTAAATCTAAATTACTCGAAATATTTACTGTTGAGACGTTGTCCAAGAGGAGGATAGTTAAAACATTAATTCCTCGCATTCCAGTGTATTAGGGCTTTACCCTGCGACTCGCTGAGCGCCAGAAATGGGACTTTGCAGATTCGATTCCCTTCCCCCCAACTAGACAGCCACCCCCCCCACTCCCCCTACCCAAACTTTAATGCTTTAAAAAAAAATAAAAGAAGAAGGAGGGAGAGAAAAAGAAAGGAATGCACATCTGGGCTAAATATTTGTTAGAAAGTATTCCCAGGATAGTGGGAGTTCTGGTGCCAGAGAGGAATTCCTGCGGGTTTGATCCATTGCATTATGTACTTGTTCCAAAAGCTGTTTTCAGTAAAATAGATGAGTAAGAAGTCTTAGCCAAGAACAGAATGTCTTTTTTGGCAACTAAAAGGAAGATAGGATTATTTTATTTCAGGTTATGTAAAAAAAAAAAAAAAGAGAAGGTGGTAAAATCCTGTGCTTGGTGGTGCCTGCAGAGATTTGCAATGGCAAGCACAGATAGATAGATATATTTTTTTTTATGCTGCTGTGCACATTTTTGTGACTTCTTTATAAGACATCAGTGTGGATTTAAGATTACTTGCAGAATTACTGCAATTAAAATATCCTTGCTGTGTCTGAATTGGCCTCTGGGTTTTTTTTGGTTGAGCGGCCAGCGGTTTTGGCAACATGGCTTTCAAGGCAGCGTCCAAATCGCTGGCGTGAATTCTGCTCCCAAGTGCCGGGGTGAGGAGGGGAAGAGAGGATCGTCTCTGCCTTGACAGCGAAACCCCCATCTGGAGGATTTTTTGGGAGTGGATACAAGTAGACACCGATGGGTGCAGCCCCACTACATCGCGTATAGCTCCTGAGAAGGATTTGAAAAGTTGACCTGGAAAACGTCGCAGCCATCAATCAGCAAAGAGGGGGAAGGCGTTCCAGGGGAAAATTAATGTGTTTTGGCTGGTGGGCAACAGGTTCACCAGCTTTTTCCCATTAATTGAGAATCATGTTTGTACGACACCTACTTTGCATTAACAAAACAATAGGTATTTTGAATAAGACAGCAAGCCAAAGGTGGGTTTTTTCTTATGCATTTGGCTTATTCTCATAGATGGGAGATGCACACACCTCCCTTCATCCTTCTGCCAGATGTGGCTAATCAGCGATGATAGTATTTAAAAGAAAAAAAATAAAATAAATAGAATTGCACTATCTTATACACAGCTTGCCTTGGCTCTGGCTTGGTGTTTGTGTTAATTCGGTTAGCTTGCTTGAGGAAAACACTTTGTTTTTTCTTGCTGTGTGGTTTTGGGGGGAGGCGGCGCAGCTCGTGATGGGCGCTGTTGGGTTTGCAGGCGACCTGAGCATCAGGGCTGCATCGTTCTGCAGCGTCGCAGTGTCCACCTTCTCGCTTCTCTGGGAGTCCTGCAGACCAGGTAAATCCCGGTAGAAATGGATGCCGCGTGGGGTTATTTTTTTTGGTCCGAACCTGGGAGTTATCCCCGTTTCAGCGGTGTGACCTTGGCTGCTCCACCACGCTCCGGTGTCTCCCACGAGGCTTGGATGTGGTCAGCATCGCATCTCTGAGGGCGTTTGCTGTTGGACATGTGTCCTACGGGCGTTTTGGGGAGCTGGTTTCTCCCTCCCTTGGCTAGACAGTTGCATCCTTCACCAGCAACGTTGGAGGTGTCCTTTGGAGCAGCAAGCGGTTGCTCTGCAGCATGAACTGATGCCCTTTGAGGCCACGTGCGGGATTTTTTTGGAAAGTTTTTGGCCGCTCCGGGTGGACGATGGGGTCAGCTGGTATGAGCAAACCTCCGGCTGCAGCTCGGGCTTTGATTTGAACCCCTGCCATGGACTTGGAGGGTTTCTTTGCTCCTGGTCGTTTCTTGAAGCAAATGTGAGACAGAGCAGAAGGCACAAAAATAAAATGATAAAAATAAAAGGTTTGTAAATGCAGCCAGGTAGTTGGTTTGGGTGTCGTGGCTGCCTGCGAGCTCGCACAGGCAGGAAAGGGGTTAATCCAGGTGTCAGGTAGGACATGTGCTGCTGGGGCTGGAGGGTGGCCAAATCCACCTTCTCCCCATCTGTTTCGGATTAAGGCCAAAAAAACAACCACCCCTCCGTGGCAAAACCACCTGCAGCTCCGGGGCTGCTGAAGAGGAGGAGGAGGAGGGATGGAGGGGATCGCCTGCCCCCAGCCCTCAGGTTCGGGGGGCCGTGGGGGATGCAGCAGCCCCGTAGGCGCGCGTTGCAGTGAATGATTAACTTCTTCAGGCCAAGGAACTGCTTCATCCAGGGATTTTTTTGACCTTTTAGGGGACTCTTGTCTCCTGGGAAGCTGTTGGTAAACATAATTAACGAGGGCTGGTGCAGGGCTTTGAAGGCACCGCGTGTGCTCCCGTCCTGCTACGTGTTACTGTGCGGCGCTGTCGAGATATTGCAAATCCCATCGTTAGGAGGTTTTGAAGCCAGTGTGGTTTCTGTGCTGTTCAGGACTGTCGGGAGGGCGGGTTTGGTGGTTTTTTTTCTTTTTCAGAGACTTTAATTAACTTCAGACATGCAAAAGAGGGTGAGAAAGTGCTACGGTTATGAAGAATAAATTTGGCCAGTGGAGGAGTTTCAGCTGGCGGGAGGGGATGGGGACTGGGTGTCTGGCACCCCGTACCTGCGCCGTCACCGTCTGGGGCTGTATGTGTCTGAAGCATCCCGGTGTCATCCGAATTTCAGGGATGCTTTAGGTTTTGCCTGTTACCTCTGGTTTTATTGAAGCACCGGGGTGGCTGGTAGCATACCACGGTGCCGGGGCTCTCCCCTCCTTGCTGGAGGGAGTTTCTGGTCTGGGGCTGCATCTCTCCCACCGTGGTTGTGCCTTACAGCCTGGTGGGATGGGGTCAAAGCAAGTCACTCCTCCAGCAGCCGCCTGGCTCTCAGCTTTGGGTATGGCTCACTGGCTTCAAAATAAGCTGGCAGTGACTTCTGCAGAAGCAGGGACATCTGGTGCAGTGTTGCCAGTGTCTAAAAGGAGGAACAGTCCATCGTCTGTGCAAGAGCATCCCAGGCTAGGTGGGCTCTGATATCCATTAGCCTGTTGTAGGCAAAGTGTGTAGCTTTGTGCAATTTCACGAGACAAAAACCCCACAAACTTTATAAAAGCAAAGGTTAAAAGATGCAACAAAGTTATTTGTGTTTTTTCTTTAAGATGAGCAGGGGAAAAGCATGCAGGAAATTTAGGAATCTAGGCAAGTACAGAGCTCCTTTGTTTTTAATTAGCTGCGTTGTTTTTAATTGCTACTATGCTTGATACATAACCCAGCCTAAACAAGAATAGCTTATTGAATGGGGGACTGACTATGAAAGGCACCGTGAGGAGAAGGGCTGTTCTTCACAGTTGATATATTTGTATTTCAGTGCTTCATTTAATAAGTCTGTTTCCCCAGGGGGCTGTAGCAAGTAAATCATGCCAACAGATTGTTCTCTGCAAACTGGCTTAATTTTGTAATTAGCAAGACGTTAAAGCTGTAACTGCATAGAAAGCGATCTGGGTAAGGAGTTAACATAAAAGAATTAGTAAGCAAAATGTAATACTTATTGTTTGATAACATTTGTGTTGATTGAATTGGTTTCCGGAGAGTTTGTTGTCTGGGATAGTCGGTTTTTCTGCAGAGTCGTAAAATGGGAGAGAAATTCAGCAGGTGTGCACAGCGAGGGTAGTAAGGTGTGGGGTTTTTTGGGGAGAGCACTTTCTGGGAATCACACCTGCATGGCCAGGTGGACCTGGTGGAGAAGTCTTGCTGGGGGTTAAAGCCATCCTGCTCATCGCCAGAAACTGCCAGTATTTCCCTCGCTTTATTTTGCTTTTCTCCTTTGTTTTCCAGTTATATGAAAATTACGGCGTCACCATGAGCGGGGTATTGAAAAGGAAGTACGAAGAGCTGGGGGATGACAGCACCTACTGCTCCTCCTCCTCCTGCTCCCCCCTGTCCTCCTCGGCATCCTCGGGCTGGGAGTCGGACGAGGAGAGCTCCCACGGAGAGCCCAAGCCCAGCTCTGCCTTAACACCCAGCTTTGCCCGTGAGTATCTCCGGCAGCCCCTTTCCCGGGATCAGACGTGCCCACGCATGGGTTTTTTGTAGCGTGGTGGTGGGTCGTCACCTCCGACCATGCAGAGACCCCCCCTCCGAGCACACCTCCACGGGTGGAAGCGGCCGTGACAGCAGCTCCCTGTCATTACACCAATTTTTCTCATTTTTATAATCAGCCAGCATCCTCAGGGTAGTCTTTCTCAGCCCTTCCTCCCAGCATTTATCATTCCTTTATAACGTTTTTGCTGAAGTCCAAATTTCCAGGAATAGGAACCCAAGGACCTGGGTGTGCAGAGACATGCAGGTGCCTCCAAGCCGGTGCTGTAGGACCATCTCACCATCCCTCAATCCCCTGTCAAGCTATTCCATAGGCAATGACTAAACAGGCAGCAAAGGCCCATAACGCTGGTTTTTGAAAATGATTAACCAGTAGCGTAATTACCATTTCAGAACTCGTTTCCTACGTAAGTTGGGTACTTTGCCAAAGAACATGACACGTTTGACATTGCCTCCGCTGTTAGTACAGATAAATGCTATTTTTGTTTTCCTAGCAATATCAGTTTTGAGAGCTTTTAGGAAAACACACGGAAGACAAGGTTGTAAAATCCTTTATCTGCCATGCAAAGGGAAAAATAAAAAACACAATAGGGGAACATCTTCACGGAGGAAAAATAGTCCAACCTAGTAAATTATACTGAACACCCACTGTATAGAGCAGTTAAGGTCCACTTAGCAGACATACACAAACACGCAGTGGTCTGAAAAGGCTTTAGAAGTCTTGTAATAATAAAGAGTCTCATTCTTGCTTGTCTTCCCAGGTTTTGTGACAAAACAATGAACTTTTTATATTCTCTGGCTCAATTGGAAAAGGGTCAGGAATGGGAAAACAATTTCAGAGGGGGGGGTGCGGGGAGGGAGAAGCAAATGCCAAAGTGCAGCAGTTCAGCCGATAGATGATCGCGGTGGTTAACTTGCCTTTTGATAAAGAGCTCATGTTTTAGAAGACCGAGTCAAGGTTATTATGAAAATGCAACGCGCAGTGCAAAGATATCATCAAAGCGACTGCAGAGCCCAGTGTGAAACCCTCAGCTATTTAGCAGAAGCTGCTGACGCAGCTGGGTGAACGCTCTTTTTTTTTTTTTTTTTCATATGAAACTGAAATGCTATATTTTGGCAAGCGAGACTTGTGAAATGTGGGTGCAACTAACTGTCCGGTCTTGCACTTTCCCAGCCTTCAGGGCCAGCCAAACCAGCCAAGCCCCTTGGGTTTTCGGCAGTCCTTTCGGTTGGCTCCCCGCAGTAGGGCTGCCTGCAGCTCTGCCATCCGAAGAGTGGGGCTCGGATCCCAGCTCTGCAGGACTTACCTATCCTTTCTGGGTTGGTTTTTTTTCCACGTTCTCCATGGTGGCAACCAAGACATCCATGCACCACCAGAGAATGGGACCGAAAAACCCCACCACCGAATTTGTGCATAGCTGACTCTCGTGCTCATGCAGCAGAAAAAGCAGCTCTGTAACCCAGCACCACTGTGTTTCGCTTTGCTTTCCGTGGCCAGCTACATTCGTGGAAACTCATTGACTCTGAAACTGTCCTGGCTAATTAGTCCACCTCCATCTGCTACGTTTGCACGTGCAAACGTGCAGAACTAGGTATCTCTGAAGAGGCTCCGCTTTAAATGGTGTGTAGCGTGTTTCAGCAGTTTAAGATAAACCAGAGTCATGTATTGCCATGTTTACCCTGGGATCACCTGCATAAAGATTAACATCTTTGCAGCTGCTCTCAAATGAGCCTCTTGAGAATCAGCTATAGATTCGTAGTTCCTCCCAGTGGATGGTGAAAGGAAGTACCAGAAAAACAGCCGTTTTGGCTATTTTCTGCCCTGCCACAAAAGCTGGAGCCACGCAGCACTGGAGCGTTGGTGCTCCGGCATCCTGGGAGCGAACCACGAGCTCCTGAACGTGGGGCAGGGTGCTGGGGTTTAGAGCAAGACAGGCATGTAGGATGGTTTGCTGCTTGTTCGTTATGCTCTGCTGCACGTGAAGAATAAGCAAATGTATGTTTCCTGGAGGAAGTCAAGCGGGAAGGAGAAGCAGCAGCCGTTTCTTAGGGCGAATCTGATCGGTGACTCGAGTGCGTCGGGACTTGGCTTAGTTTCCTCTCCATCCTCATCCCACCTTTGAAGTGTTAGATCATAAAACGCCAGAAGCCATCAAGCGATGTTGTAACCTTGTCCCATCATGTCCCTGTTGAGAGAGTAATTGCAAGTCCTGCCTGTTTGTAATATTTCTATCCTGTCTGCAGGATGACAGTACTGACTTTGTGCTTTTCTTTCTTCTTCCCCCATTTTTAGCCACGTCTATCCTGAAGAAATCCAAGCGACTAAAGAAGAACAATGTGGAGTTTGACCGGGTCACTGTGTTTTACTTCCCACGCTGCCAGGGGTTCACGAGCGTGCCTAGTCGCGGGGGCTGTACCCTGGGGATGGTGAGCAAACACAGCTCCTCCCGGCAGTTCACGCTAGCAGAGTTTTCAAAGGAGCAGAAAAATGTTCGTCGGGAGAAACTCGAAGAGAAATTAAAAGAGGAGAAGTTGGAAGCGTTGAAATGGAAGGTGAGTAGGAATGTGGGGCTGGGTTGGTGAGGAGCAGGTGGATGTTGTTAGTTAATGGCCATTTTTTTAGTAGGAGCCTCTCTGAGACCTTGGGGGCATCGGTCCTTAACGCTGTTTGGGTCTCCAAAAAACACAGGCTCCGGTGTGGGGTTTTCAGCTCAGTTCTCCACCCTTGAAAGGAGGTGGAAGAGATGCTGAACTCCATGTGTCAGGTGTCTGTCAGGTCTTTAGGGGCTCTGACACAGATTTTGGTCCTGGGGTCAGTCACCATGGGGGACAGATCTGTCCTTTCTCGTTTCTCCTGACCTGGGAGTGCTGATGGCTTGGTGTCCCCGACAGATCCCTAACGCTTTGCTTGGTTTTTTTGCCCTCAGCTAACCATGAACGGCACGAAGGAGTCGGAGGAGGCCAACCAGCTCACCATCGAAGACATCTCCGACGACGACATCGACGTCAGCAACGTGGACCTGGAGGACGGCTTCTTCCTCCAGCCCTACCCCGCCAAGAAGAGACGCGCGCTGCTGAAAGCCATGGGGGTGAAAAAGATCGACAAGGAGGAGAAGCGGGAGCTGCACAACATCCGCCTGTCCCGGGAGGACTGCGGCTGCGACTGCCGGGAGGTCTGCGACCCGGAGACCTGCAGCTGCAGCTTGGCAGGCATTAAATGTCAGGTACTGCCCTCGCCTCTGGGCACGGGGGAAAAGCCATGGCTCCAACTGGTGTGTACTTTAAAGCGGGGGGGGGGTTGAGCAAGCAGGGCAGAGTTAGGGCAGCTTGTGAAATGCATCTGTTCCCACCTGCGCTCGGACTGAAGCAGGCGAGAAAAGCTCTTGGGAGACGCTCCCCAGGCTGCGAGACAGACACGTGCAGCCGTCCCCGCACTGCCGCTGCAGCCGTGGGGATGTGCCCCAGCCTGCAGCGTGAATGCACCCACCCTGTCTGTCCCCACGAGACCTGTACCTGCTTGGTCTCCTGTTGGAGATGGGACACGTGCGAATGTCTTCGCAAACGAAAGCTTCTTGCTCCTCACGCGAGGCTGCGATTTCTCCTCCTCCCCCTGGTTTTATTTTTAATTTTATTCTCTCTTGGTGCATATCACAACTCCCAGCGCGCTCAGGCGAACGTGGGAGTGTCAGCTGAGCGTCAGCCCATAGCTACCTGTGCAGACCACCTGCAGAGTGGGATAATCCCTGTATGTTCAATTAGCTTATATTTTTCATTTTACTTCTTATGGGTGCCTGCCCAGCTGTGTTTGGGGAGCCAAATTCCCTATTCTGGGTGCCGCTCGCTCCCTCGATGCCGTGGTTGCAGGCTGGGGGTGGTGTAGGGTGGGTGTGCACAGGCAGATGGGTGCACGCGGGACGAGTGCTCCGTGTGTGTGTCACAGCCCCCCTCTAGTACTGCTGCTAACAGGGACATAAAGGTGCCGCAGATACCTGTTGAGCAATTTGTCCTTGTCTCAGCAAGGGGCAGAAGCTCATGATATGGATCAGGTATTAAATATCATGATGCAATATATAAAAACTCAGGTTTGCCCCCTTATGTCTCCTTTTGGAGCGTTTTATTTTGCTTTTTTTGGAACCTTTTAACTTTCTTCAGTTGTACTGAAATTCAACTTTTTATGACAACCCTTCAAAAGAGCAGGGTGTCTTTTATTATTATTATTTTTTTTTTTTTAGTCTGCTTTTACACCCCTCAGCTGTTACTTGGTTTCTCAGGGCAGGTGAGTCACGGGCGGTTTCGATTTTGCACCGCTGGGTTCGGTCCTAACCCTCCACCTCTGCTTCTCCCCACACCAGATGGATCACACCTCCTTCCCCTGCGGCTGCACCAAGGACGGCTGCGGCAACACCGAGGGCAGGATCGAGTTCAACCAGGCCCGCGTGCAGACCCACTTCATCCACACCATCATGAAGCTGGAGCTGGAGAAGCAGCAGCAGAGCAGCGAGAAGGTGGTGGAGGCTGAGCCCCCTTTTCGGGAGCTGCTCCCGCCCCTGGGGTGTGCAGCAGGGAAGGGCTCCTTGGAGGAGCGTGCCGTGCCGCTGGCACCCGCCTTCCAGTTCAGCCCCGACCTGGAGGCCCTGGGGGAGAACAGCTGCAGCAGCGACATGACGGACTCGTCCATCTCCTCCCACCTCAGCGAGGACCTGGAGGAGCCCTACGAGAGCCTCCCCTCCGACAAGTCCCAGTCAGATGTGGACGACGACGGTTTGGCACGCATCCTCCACTTCAACGACTCAGATGCTGAGGAAGAGGGTGGCCGCGGCCAGGATGACCTGAGCTGCTTCCACCCCGCTGACTTCTTCATCGAGGACCACAGTGGCGAGGCCAAGCCTGTCCCCGGCCACTTGTCCCACCTCTCTGAGTGCCTGGATGAGAACGCCAACCAGGACGGCGGAGGTTTGCTGGAGGATGCTGCCCACGTGCGGTGCGATGGGCTGTCCTGCTGCGCCTCATCCCCGGCCGAGCCCTGCTCCAAGAGCTACGCCGACCTCAGCCTTTCTTCTGACTCCTTGGATTTCTTCCAGTCCTTCTCGGACTATAACTTGGGACCCCTTTACAACTCCTTAAAGGAGTACGAGAACCTCGATAACTTCTCAGCATTACAGTTTCAGTTGCCTAATTTCCCCGGCTTCCCGCAAGCCGGAGATCAGGGCTCCTGTTTCTTGGAGTCCCTCATCGGTTTGTCCGAATCCGTCCCCGAAACCCCGGCCCCTTTCACAGACAATCAACTTTTGGAGGACGCCATCAAGTCATCGCTGATGGAGACGGTGAAAGTGTGAAACGCCCGCGTGGCTGGGGTGGGAAGGACCAGCACCAAAAGGAAAACCGAAGTACGGTCAGATGGGCAAACTTTCCCCGGAAGGATGATGCGCTACGCAAAAATAAGGAGGAAAAAACAACACAAAAAAGACTTTCTAAGCAAACAAACTATTTTTGGTCTTTATAGAACGTGGACGTTTTGACATACTGCAGCTACAATCAGTTCTCTCGCTGTTTGTGCAAAAATTTCTAAACTTTCATGGTGGGGTGGGGAGGGAGGGAGGGACAAAGACTTTCACGTATGAATTTCCTTGTGTTTTGTATGAAAAGACCTGTTGAGAAATACTCCTTGCTAATGTTGCCAGTCGTACACACAGCCCCTTCTAGAAACGTTTCAGTGTTGCAGGAACTTTTTAAGACAACTTTTTGGAGCTGTATTTATTGTGAAAATTTGTGGTTTGCGTAAGAGTTAGCCCAACACGCTCTTACGTTTAAATCGGACAAGGTTTACAGAAGAGATCCATACACTATATACATAATCATTCTTCATCTATTTATTGCAAATTCCAGAATTTAACTAGCCACCGAAGCTTGAACTAGCATGAAACCTTATTTAAATTGGTAATACCTCAGATGTATTATGTGTACAATCATATTTTTTTGCATAATATATCTGTATTTATTTATTTTCTACCTGTAGTACATGAATAGCACTGTGGTTTATCAGTGACCTGGAAGGGCAATAAGGTCTTCAGCAGCACCCATCCTAAGGACGACCCTGGGTTTTTTTCTGAGTCTAAAAGGTGTTGGCTGTTCGGTCTTCACTTCGTATTCCTAAAACAGCTGAATGCAAGCGGGTGGGAGGGGAGGGTTGGAGGAAACGTTGCTGCAGCGTCCTTTGGTTACTATCAGCCCTCTAGTAGACGTCGTGATGGTGTCTGATCTCCGTAATATCGCTATGGAGAGGAAAACAAGCAAAACCTTCAACTGTCCAAGAAATAACGTGAACTAGCTCTATTTAAACAAAAAAAAAAAAAAAACCCAAACCCTTTTCATAAATTATTTTGTAATTTATTTAATTTCCTAAGGATTTGGCCATGAGATCTTTCCCGATCAATTATGGTGCCTGAATATGCAGAGGAACCATTAGCAGCAAGGGGGGGGTGTAACGAGAAGGACCTTTGCGGCCCAGGGGGGGCTTTGGGAGAGCAAAGCCAACAACAGCAACACTGTGCTCACGCTCCTCAGCAAGTGCTCCTTAGGACTTCCCGACGTCGAGGGTATCGCAGCTCCAAAATCTAGTGGGTCAGACTGTTTATACTATTTTTTTTTTATATATAGCTAAATCGAGTAAATCAAGTAAAATAGATGGATATGAAGGTTATTGGGTTATTTATCCTTTGAGTATGGTTTTAGAGGGAAGAAAAAATAACACCTGAAAACAAAGCTGAAAAACTTGAAGGCTTTTGTTTTTTTTTTTTTAAAATGAGAGAAGTCATCGTGTTTAGAAGGGATATTGGGGGCCCTCTTGGCCCTTTGCTATTTAAATCAGTCTGAGAACATGACACTATTTGGCCACGAGATGTAACTGGACATAAAATCTGTATGTCAGTGATACACTAAGTGCCTATGCCAGCGGTATGAGGAAAAAAAAAAAAAAAAAAGGCTTTAAAACCTCCCGGCTTTAATTCCCCCCTTGGAAAATGTGAGATTCGGTCATGGGAGAGATTCCTGGCATTGCCGGCACCAGGGGGAGGCGGCAGCTCTGGCCCCAGGAGTGGGCTGCTGGTGGGAGCTCCCGAGGGCTGCAGAGCCACCCAGATGGAGGGAAAAAGGCCCAAAATAGGGATTTGAGGATTTTTCCATTGGCTGAACCGTTTATATCCCCGTGATGGGGATGGTGCTCCTTGGGTACCTGCTATTCGACAGGCGCCTCGTGCAAACCCGCCGGCAATTTAGGAAACTTCTGGCACACGAATATGGCGAAGGCTGGGTTGTTTGGGGTTTTTTTTAATCGTTCTTACTACTATTTAATTATACATCTTCTCTGGTATTGAGCCCGGTCAACTTGGAAGCGGAGCTGACCTGTCACGGCTGCGAGCGGGTGCTCGCCGCCGCATCCTCCTGCGAGGCATCGCCCCCGGGGACCTCCCCGCCAGGCAGGAGGGCGACTGTAGGAATACTACTGGCAGATGGAGGATTTCCTGGAGAGAGAGAGAGTTATATTATTATTATTTTTTTGTCGTCGTCGTTTCTTTAGACTGAAAAATCCCCTTCACTTATCTCCTAGGTGGTAGTTTCTATCCTTCAGACTGCATCAAAAATACTGACAGTTGAAAGTCTGGTACCATTCTGTATTTATTGGCACTAATATATTTTATAACATTCCTCGGTTTCTCTGCATATATCTATTTATATATATAAAATATATACATATATTTTATATATATACACACACTTTTTTTTAAATGAATGACGGGGATAGACTCCTGCCTTCGTGGATTTTTTTCTATAATTTATTCTTTTTATTTGTGTTGGTGCCAAAAAAAAAAAAAAAAAAGATTTTTTCTCTTTTTTTTTTTTTTTTACTCCCCCCGGGCACTGAATTGTAAATATATAATTTTTTTTTTTTTTTCTTCTCGGTATCTGTGTAAAAAGTTGCCTGTTAAACAGTTTAAAAACTGGGTATTTATTGACACAATCTGTAATTATCTAATGTATTGATTGAAACGCTTTGGTTTCAACATAGCTTTATTTTAGCTTTCTTTGTGTATATATTGTGATTACGTTGCTTAAAGGTACAAGTTAAAAAAAAAATGCTTTATTTTTACCTTATTCATTTGCATTTGTTTATAAAAAAGCGTATTTGTCTACAGCTGCTGTCTCTCATTTCATCAAAGCAATATGAAGAAATTTCCATTACACTTTCAATAAAAGAATTTTGTTTGAATACGTCAGCGTCTTTGCCCTGTTTGTCCTTTACTGTGGCTCAAAAATTTGGATGATGGGTGTGTATGCTTCATTGTATGTCCTAGTTGTCCCTTTTTTTTGTTGTTTTTGGCTTTTTTTGGCCCCTTTTTGAAGCTAATGGGTGCCCTGGGGTTCCCACCCCAAGTGTCGAGATGGGAGCATCCTACTAGGGCAGGAGCAGCCCTTGTCCCAGCCTGGTGTCCTCCAAGAGGCTTCTCCTGAGCTTGGGGACCCCCGTTGCTTTTCTCCCCCCCGCCCCCCCCCCCCCCAAAAGCAGCCCAGGGAAGAGCATCCCCATGCCCTCACGTGGGGGAAAGGCACGGGGAGAGGCTGGGGGGCTGAGCGCTGGCGTGGGGCCAGTCCTGTGGTGGGAAACCAGCCGTAGAGTCAGTCCCCGGAGCAAAGGGGACATCTTCCCTAGAGGAGGCATGGAGCCGAGGCAGCTCATCCATCCCTGCGGAGCCCTCCTCCATGCGTGGCAGTTGGGTACACGAAGGGGGGGGGACTTCCCAGGTAGCCTCCAAGGTGTCCCCAGGTCCATCGCAGCCTCGATGTCACCTCAAAACTGAAACGCGGTTGGGGACGCTACCAAAGGCCTGGGAGGTCACGTGGGGGAAGCTCTTGGGGCAGTCGGAAATGCACGAGGGGTGTCCCAAAGTCCCTCTGGCTTCGTCCAGGGACGGGTCTCCTCACAGAGCGGCACCCAGTGCCAGCCCCTGCTTTCCGATTTTGAGCTAAAATAGCACATTTTGGCCAGGAGAGAGTCTAGGCCGGCAAGAGCAGTTTCTCCCAGGGCTGGGACTAGAAGGGACTTTTTTGGTGATTTGCTTAATATATTTGAGGGTAAGAATGTGATGCAACCTCTTGCTTGGCAGAGCAAGACCCGTGTCCTGGAGAGCATCTCCTGAGGCTCCCAGGGTATCTCCAACTTCTCAGCCATGCTATTGCAATGTCCCCAGTACATCATCTTGTGGTGGCACGTGACAATTGTCCTGTTCAAGTTGCTTCCTGCTCCACCTGTGTCACTCTGTTGTGACAGTGTGCCTTTTTTTTTCTCTAAAAAAGGTAAAATTCAGTGCATGGGGGTCCGGCTGTGTTGTTTCCCAAGCCTGCTTGGCTTGTGGATGGTAGCTGCACCTCTCCACGGGACGATGGAAGAGACAGCGGTGGCAGCAGCATCCCCATCGCCAAGGAGCATATAGGAGAAATCTTGGGAAACCCTTGGAAAACCCTAGAAATCCCTTTCACTTGCAGGCCACAAACTGTTTCTCATCGCCCCACGGCACCCCCGGGACCTGGAAGGGTGCACCCAAAAGAAGCATCACCACGATCCTGTGCCCCAGGGGAAAAGCAGAGAAAATGCGATTGGTCCTGGCAACAGCAGGGAAATAAGAAGAGGGTGAGGATGTGAACCAGCCCATCGCGCAAAGGAAAAGCCAAATAAATCCCAGAAACCTGGATGGAGAAATGCACACCTATCCCAAGGACTTGTGCCCGGCAGTATGGGCATAAATCATAACCGCTGACATTGACCTGAAAGCAAGGGAAATTGGCCCAAGAATGCCATTGTCTAGTTTTCCAGCGGGAATCCGTTTCTGAAGGTTGCCGTCCACCCTCAGAGCTGAGAAGCTCAATTAATTGAATAAACTATTTGTTACAAATTATTTGCTGGGCCGTAAAAGCAGCAATACTGAAAAGAAGCCCTTTTAAAAATTTATCTTATTTTTATTTTATTTTATTTTATTTTATTTCATGCGGCTTATGCCTGTAATTCCCTCTTATGTTGATTATTCTCTGACTGGGAGGAGCAGAGCCCCCATTGTACAGCTCCAGCTGCCACACTGGTGGGTTTTCTGCTCACGGTGATGACTTTGCGCCATGCCCCGGCAAAGGGCATCGCAGCCAAGGGACCCACCACCCCCCAAGGGACGGTGCCGAAACAGCCCCGAGGTGCCTCATCCCATCAACCAGCCTCCGGCACAAGCATCCGCTGTCCCGGCGTCTCCACGGGGAAGCGGCAGAGTTTATAACAGCCTCTTTGTGCCAAGAGGAGTTCATGTTTGCTTTGAAGAGCCAGGCAGGCGAAGCCCTGGAGGAGCTTTCCCGGCTTGTTCGGGATCGTCCCTCTGCAAGGCGTTGACATTAAAGCCATGGCCACGCTGCTTTTATAGGGCTGCCTTCAAAGGGGTGCAACAAGGTGCAACCCTCGATTTGCTCCCTGGCCATGGAGGGGTTGAGGCCAGCTGACTTTCAGCACGCACCAGGATGGATGTGCTCCAACCCGGAGACACAGAGCTGGGACTCACGCCCCGTTTGACAGCAGGCGGTGGTGCTCCTTCCCATCCCTGGGAATCGGGGATTCATTGACCCCAGTTAAATCCGTCTGTGAGCTCCCCACCTTGCTTAGGTCTTCATCGCCCTCTTCATTTTCATTTATTTTCTTTTTTCCCTCCATACAGCCACCCTGTATGCCTAGCTTGTAGCACACAGAAGCACAGAATTACTCATCGCTCGCTTTCGTTTCATTTTTAGGTGCCTACAAGAGTTGAACCGTGCGTGTAGCCACCAGACTAGAAAGCATTTCTCCCCGGGTGGCGGAGCAGCCTCCGGAAAAGGAATGAGTCATCTGACGACCGACGGCGGGGATGGGGACGGGCTGTGACGCGAGGCTCGGCTCCTCCAGACCTGGCGCCACACGGGAATGAGACACCTGCGGACTTTTCTGGGCAGGAACAGCTATAAAACGACGGGCAGGATGGACTTTATCTCCGGCAGGGAAAAAAAAACAACCCAGGAGCTCCAGGGCAAGGTGAGGGCAGGGGTGTGGGCTCTGCAGCACTGGGGGCATTGCTCTAGGGCCAGATCCTGCATGCAAAGGGCTTGTGTCCGCTTAGGAGGCAGGGGCATTGGGAAAAAAATACCTTTTCTCATTGCTTGTCCGGCTGGTAGAAGAAAAACGCAGGTTTGTACCGCGTGGCTGAGCAGCGTGACACTGCAGAGGATAAGGTTGCCCCAGGCCTTCTGCAAAGGCGATAAAAAGCATCCTCGGTGGTGCCGCTGCATCCCCGCTGGCTTCAAGACCTCTGTCAATGTAACAGGCACCTGCTCCGCCCGTGCACGTGCATTTTCCATGGAAATGAGCAAGTTTGCAGGTGCTAAGGTTTTAACTCAGACCTGTTGAACGACTTGACTTTCCTATAAAAAAGCACTGCAGAATTGGCAATCGTTGACACGTTCCCGTGGCCCATTTGAGTTTTAGTCTGTCAATGCTACGGGATGGGGAAAAAAAAGTTCGGCTGTTATTCCTTATTCTTTGGGGTAATGATGTTCAACATCACAGAAGTCATCACACTGTAAAGAAGTGTCCTCTCCACCAAATCAACCCAAATTACACACCAAGATAAATGCAGTTTGGTTTCCGCACCATGTGAGGGCCCCTCTGTGGTCATCATCTCTGGAGGAGCTCTGAGTCCTCAGCATCTGGGGAAATGGGTTGTGCCAAATGTAGTGAATAAATGTAAGTATTCTGGCTTCAGTGTTTTCCCTGCATAAATCAGCAAAAATTCTTTGTTTTGCCAGAGCTCTGGCTAAAGTGAGACTTCAGATAAGCAGTTAATAGAACTAAGTTTTCTCCTTCACAGCTCTGACCATTAGGAGTTTTCAATGCTGCTTAATCCACACATTTCCACCAGCTTCTTGTATACCTTCAAGGCTGCTGCTGAGTGAATGGCAGTATTGCCATCTACTGGGCAGCTGCCTCCTTCGCCCAGCCTCTCAGCTGGCCAAATTGCTCTCGGGCAATGCTTGTCCTCCTCCGTGGGACCAGAGACACTGTGTATCTCACTGAGATATCATATTAAAAAAACCCTAAAATGAGTCTTAAATGACCCACTCAGGTCTGGAGGAAGGGTGGGGATGTTGCAGCCAGTCCTACACCTCACCGGAGCACCCTACACCTGGTGGGACCAGCCCCAGGAGATAAGTGTCCTGGTCCTTTTTCTGCTCTCCATAAAGACGTGGGGGAGAACCAGTTTTCCAAAATCTAGTTCGTTCCCTGGTTTGGCTGCATCCTCACCACCCCGCTTTGGAGAAAAGGATGGGAGCATTATATATGAGCATTACAGCACTGTGCCCAGCCGTGTTTTCCCAATACCATTGGATGTTATATTGCTGTGACACCCAGTATCTCCACACACTAAAACCTGCATGAAGCACTGCATTTTCCATGAGCTTCCCGAGGTGTGCTCCTGGGATCGCAGCTTTGCCTGGCAGTGCTGGGGAACAAGTAGCTCTAGCAAGGCTCTTGGATAGTGAGAGGTAAATGAGGCACAAGAGAAGCACATGCACCCTGTCCGCGTGCTGCCAGGCTATCGCCTCCCTCTTATCCTATGCAATAAATCACAGCTGAGCAGCACAAGCTGTTCCTGTCGTCGAAACGTGGAAAGAAACACTCCTCTTGGCACTGGGGACGTGATAATGACCCCGAATTAGAGCTGTACGTCTCCAGCACCTGATTCTCCTGCTCCTGCGGGTGCAGCCTGATGTTTTTCCTCCTGGCTGTCGCAGGAACAGGTCCAGGTCTTGCTCATGCGGAGGAAGAATTTAAAGGAGCAATGTCCAGCCTGGCTTTCGGAGCAGTTTGTGACAAGAGGTTTCAAGCACCCGATGGCCACGGCTGCCCCGTGGAGACCAGGGGCAGTTGCACGGCTGCAGGCAGAAGCAGGGACAGCCCGTCACCACTGTCATGTCAGGGGACGAACATGGGATGGCTGTGGTGTTTTGGGTTGTGGCAAGGCACGTGCATACTCATTAAATTGCTAATGCTGTCCCAGGAGTGCTTTTGGCCCAGGGAGCAGCAACGTCCTCGACAGTTCCCAGCTCTGCTCAACCCAGGCCAGGGATGGGGGCTGATGAGAATTTGGGACCCCGTGTGACGTCCCCAGGTGCCCCCATGGCCCATGCACCGAGCACACAGAGTTAGACCCCCAGCCCAGGCATCAGGCACTGCAAAACCACCAGGCACTGTAATACTTCACTTCTCAGCATCTGAGTAATTTTTGGAAGTGGTTTGAGGGGCTCCCTTTAAAAAATCTCATTTCCCAAAGCCTTTGATCTGTGTCTTTTTAATTGCCTCTAGAACTCAAAGGGCAATGTTTGAGTATAGTCAGGCCAAGATCTCAGCTGCCAGAGTGCTCCTGTTACTTGGCTCCTAAGTGAACTTTTAAGGGACATTACTCCACCACTGAGCCTAACAGATCTAGGCTCCTTCAGGAGAAGTTAAATATTTGAACTTGATATTGGAGCAGAAATCACACATGCTGTCTTAAAAGGAGCAAGAACCATTCAGTAATATTAAAGGGCAGGAAAGCTGAGATTTGGGGGGTTTTAACTTGTCAGAAGAGGAAAATTGCCAAACTACTGAGCACCCAGGAGACACTGCCAAGTGCAGTCCAATAAAGCAGAGAGCTAAAAATACAGCTGGAACTCCACTCCTTTTACAAGCCTTAAAGAAAGCGCGGCTGGTTTCGTTTTCATTTACGCTTGCCGTAATAAGGAAGATTTATCTGTTTGCAAATGGGACCTCTGGATAAGGGCGACAAAAAGCAGCTCCTGTGTGTCATTGCTTATCTGTGTGTCTGCAAGCAAACACGAAGGACAGAGTACAAGGCTGCGTACATGCCATTTTATCATTCTCGGCCCGCAAAACTTTAGCAGGCGGTGATAACCGTATCGGATATTGCTTCGGTTTGCCCATGCCCTCTAGTGGCTTTGGGAGAGAAGAAATGTGCATTCCCAAAAAAGAGAGGATTTTGCAAAAATGCTGCTATGCCCTAGGTGTGTGCAGGCTTTAGGAGAGATGGGACATAGGCAGTTTAGAATGGAAAAGGAGCTAAATTAAAATCCTTCATTCATAAATGCTCATCTCATAGACAGCAAAAGGGGGAGAGGGAAGGTTGTGGGATTCCCCGTGTATTCCTAGAAGATGGTTTTGTAGTTCAGCAAGTGACAAATCTTGCTATATTGTGTACGTACATCTCCCTCTCTTCCTCCTTCCCTCCCTTTACCGACCCTGCTGTGTGTCTAATAGGAACATGGCTCTTATTCGGAAATGTTATACACTGCAGATAGGCTTGCCCAGCTGGCTGCAGTATGGGCCCCTGCATGCCTAACGGCGCAGGGGATTGTTTTACACTGAATTTATTGCTTCCTCACTAGAAAAGCACCCTCCAGAAATGCCCTTTTCTATGCACTTAGTCTTAGAAAACGAATTAAAAAAATAATCATCCTGCACAGAGTGAATTTAAGAATAAGTTAGATGGATCGTGCTTTCTATGGGTTGAGTTTGCCAATACACTTGAGGCAGATGCCCTCTGTATGAGCAGCGCTGTACTAAAGCTGTTTGTTTAGGAATATAATGAGAACACAGTTCTGCAAGCAAAACCTCTGCTGGCTGCTGTTAGAATAGAATAGCATTAGAATAGAATAGAATAGAATAGAATAGAATAGAATAGAATAGAATAGAATAGAATAGAATAGAAGTATTTCAGTTGGAAGGGACCTACAACAATCATCTAGTCCAACTGCCTGACCAATTCAGGGCTGACCAAAAGTTAAAGCACGTTATTAAGGCACTGTCCAAATGCCTCTTAAACACTGACAGGCTTGGGGCATCGACCACCTCTCTAGGAAGCCTGTTCCAGCGTTTGACCACCCTCTCGGTAAAGAAATGCTTCCTAATGTCCACTCTAAACCCCCCCGGCACAGCTCTGAACCATTCGCACGTGTCCTGTCACTGGATAGCAGGGAGAAGAGATCAGCACCTCCCTCTCCATGTCCCCTCCTCAGGAAGCTGTGGAGAGCAACGAGGTCTCCCCTCAGCCTCCTCTTCTCCAAACTAGACAAGCCCAAAGTCCTTAGCTGCTCCTCATAGGACATGCCTTCCAGCCCTTTCACCAGCTTTGTTGCCCTCCTCTGGACACATTCAAGGACCTTCGCATCCTTCCTAAATTGCGGGGCCCAGAACTGCACACAGTACTCCAGGTGAGGCCACACCAATGCTGAATACAGCAGGATAATCACCTCTTTTGACCGGCTGGTTATGTGGTGTTTGATGCACCCCAGGATGCGGTTTGCCCTCTCGGCTGCCAGGGCACACTGCTGACGCATATTGAGCCTGCTGCCAACCAGCACTCCCAGATCCCTTTCCGCAGGGCTGCTCTCCAGCCACTCCTCTCCCAGTTTATACTCGTGCCCAGCAGTGTCACACCATTGCTCTGCTCCCACTGACCTGCAAGCACCGAGCTGACCACCTTCGCCGCTGGTGGGGTTATCCCTAAGGAATCCCTCAGCGAGAAAAACCCATCATGGTTGTTTTCTGCAGGGTGGGTTTGGTGCCAAAATGACAGCTCTGAAGAGCTGTGCTTGCTGCCCACAGCCCAGCCCCAAGTTCAGGACATCGTCATCAGCTTATATTGTCGCTACAGGCTGTGGCATTTGCTGGAGCCTCCTTCCCTGCTGACCGGGTCTGAGCTGGCGCCTAAGGCCAGGCACAGGTCGCTGGTTGAAATCACTGATACTTTATTATACTCTTAGCCAAACGTTGCTATTAATAGCCCAAAGAGGCGTAGAAGGGATGAGAGGAGGGTTAATGAGCAGAGATACTTCGTTCTAGCTCTTCTCATATTCACGCCCCAGTCAATCCTTCTCTAGAACCCCCCGTTATTCATTGCAGTCTGGAAAACAAAAAAGAGGTGAATTCAGTAGAGAGCAAGAATAACACGTGTCTCCATCCCATGTAAGTGCTCTGTAGAAAGGCTTGTTCTCCACTGCGCCAGGGGACTGCTCTAACAACCTGTTCCCACCCAGAAAGGTTTATGGATTGCAGTAGCCTCCCTCTTCCTTGCAGTGATTAAGATACCTCTCCCCACCTTTCTTTCCAGCAGGCCCCACGGTTTACAGCGGCATTTCCACAAAACCATCCCCTGTGCCTGGGAAACGGCTCCTCCTTGTGCCAGACGTTATTTCTGGGAGCAAAGAGCTCATTGCTTATTCCCAAATGTAAAGCTGAGAGTGCATAGTGCGGCACCGCAGGACTTGCAGTTGTAGAGATGCTTTACGTTTGCTGCATTTCCCATTCACCGGCCAGCTAATTCCTTCAGCGGTTTCCCGCAGTAAGGTTTTGTCTCGGTGAATGGTGATGATCATTTTTTGGAGACAGAGCCCAGCTCCCGCCTGGCTTGAATTTTGTCCGTGGTCCTCAGCAGAGCATTTCAGCTCCAAGGCAGCAGCTCCTTCCTTACAATTGTTTGACTATACCAAAAGTAGCACCAAATATCCTGATTTTAGACCTCCCCAGATCTCCCGGTTCAACTCTTAATGGTTTAGTAAATGAAAGACTCCAATTCCTCTGGCACTCCCTTGCCTTCATGGGAGATGCATCAGGTTACCTCGCAAGCACTAAGCAACTTACGCTGTAGATCCAGTCCACGTAGGCTGACACACGTGTGAAGACTGTTGGCTTCTTGTAGGTGTTACAGTAAGGAAGTAGGCCAAAACTGACAATCCCGTGGACTTGCCAGCGATTGTCTTTGTAGCAGCTGAGAGGGCCCCCAGAGTCCTCCTGGATCAGAGGAAGGAGAGGAACATATTAAGCCAAATTATCCGAACAATTTAGGAATGACTGGATAGGATTAAGGAGCACCAGTTAGTTAATCACTGTCCTGAATAGGAAAATAAATGTTTGTGCTGCTTTCTTTGTAAAGGGCTGACTGCCCCGCAGCAGCGTGGCAGCAGAGACCCCCCCAGCACCTCCCAAGATGTTGCAAAGATCAGACCCACTATTTATTATCTCAGTCTACATGCACAAACACACACACACACACATATACACGTACACACCCCAGGAAGGGCTGAAAGCCTGATTTCCCACCACCGTTGCAAACACAGTGACTGTAAGCAACTAGTCCAGTGCACGCTGCGTGACATGCAATCCTTCCCAGCAAGGGGATCCACCTGCGCAGCATCTCTGTTAAAAAATCAGCTACAAGGAACCACGTAGAAGGGAAACGCCGGTCCCCTTGTTCTTCGCAAACAAGTATATTCAAAGGGTCCCGGGAAGTTAAGGTGGTGAAAAAGAAAGCAGCTTGAGTTAAAATATATGAGAAGACAAAGGTTCTTGCTTGGCTCAGATCTCGGTTTGTTACAGGGTTCTGCCATAATTAAACCACACCAAAAATACACTAAATATCTATAGACCTATAATTATGCTATACCTGTAATTGTACTATGTATAATTGTATAACCTGTTTAATTTCTGTATGTTTCTATATTATATTCATATATTTACATAATCAAATATCTTACGTATTTGTTCATTATTTTTTAAAGGCTCTGCGTGGCTGCTTTCGCCAGAAGCCACCTCTGTAGTGAAGGGAATACAGGCAGATGTAACATGTGTCCCCTGCCTCCACACACCAAACCTCCTTGCCTTGATGCTGGGGCCACCTGGAGCCCCTGGGATAAAGGGGACCTCACAGCATCTTCCTTTTCCACCTAACCTGGGCCAGATGGTGGAACTCGGACATAGCCAAAACTTGCAGCAACCTCAGCTGTGCATGTGAGCAGAGTGGCTGGGGAGGAGAAGGGTGACAAGCAGGGCGAAAGCATGGGGGAGCACTGCCTGCTCCAGGGTGCAACAGGACAGAAACATGGGAGGAGCGGTAGGACTTCCCTGAAGCTTCATCCTTTGGATGAGGGCAGAGGGGACTGCCAAATTCCCCAGGATCTGGTCAATGGGACGTGCTGCTGGAAGGAAGGGCAAATCTCCCCTCCAAAATCAGAGGGGAGAGATGCACCCTGAGGATTTGGAGGTTTCCCCTCTGCTGGCTGCTCTGGGGGGAGATGGAGGAACGTGGAGCAGTCTGGTCCAGAAGATACTCAGAAAAAAAGCGGCAAAGGGGCCAGGATTTACAGGAGAGCTACTGCAGGTGGAGAAATGGCAAAAACAGGTCCCCACTGAAGGAACAGCAATGGTTACCAACTGAAGGAACAGCAAGGTCAGACAGGAAGAAAAGAGAAAGAGGGGAGCTTGAAAATCCTCTGATAATAACAGATCTTACACTGCATCCGGACCTCGCGCCATCTCCACCTGCACAGATCATAGTGACTTTTGCTTGAGATCCCCACCAGTCATCCTGGGAGCAGATCTCATGGTCGACCACCGGCAGCATCACCTCCTGCAGTCTGTCCGCACTGCTGCCACCCACTAGCAGAGAAAGGGTGAGATTTTGGTTGAGGAGCTCCAGTGGTTGAGGAAGGAAGCCCGCACCCTGCCTCGGGCAGCCTTCCCTGCACAGTGGTCCCTCTGAAACCAGGAGGGACCCTCAACTCTCCTCCTTCCCCCTTACTTACCACTAACCAGCCCCCATCCGGTAATATAGCAGGGATAGTTATTGGGCAAAATTTCTCCTTCAGGTGGAAGCACTGCTATCTCAACAAATCCATTGGCATAGGCAGGAGAACTGAGGTGCAGCAGGGCAATGTCATAGCTGAAACGGGATACAGGTAAAAGTCTCTTTACTGAAAATCCTCAATTAGTCATAAACCAGATCTGACATCCTCACTCATGTTTCATCGCTTATACAGGTCTCTAGCCTCTGGCATGGAGATAGCCAAGCACCTTGCAAACATCATGAATTAATCCTTACAGCTATCACAGGCGACAGGAAAATATGAGCAATCAAGAGAGAAGAGGCCATGGTACAGACTGATAAAGGGCTAACAGCCCCCAAAAAGCTCCTACTCCTTCGGAGGCACCCAACGGCAGAGTGAATTTGAGTGGACCCTGGGTGGACAGGCGTGCCTCTGAGGGGGGATTTAAGACAGTCCCTCAGCATTTCCTTGTTGGCTTCCCTTCATCAGATGCAAATAGTGGTTTGACTGCTGGCAAGCCCCTGAACCTGCTGTACATCCTGGATCCGTCTGTGAGGCCCATCTTTCCCCCATCTTGGGCAAAACAGGACTGAGGTCACCCACATAGACACCGTGTAACACCTTCAAGAGAGGAGGTCATTTGGGAAATCTCCATTGCATCATTTTCCAGTGCTTCCCACAAATCCAGCCTCACTGGGAACTGGACTGAATATACACATAAACGCTAGCGGGACAGGGTGCTAAGCACCATTCAACCATCTGACGATATTAAAAATAGTTACCCATTGGCAATGTCATTGGGATTCCAGCCATTATGAATGAAGACTCTATCCACACCAATATAGTACTCGGTGCCATCCACCTCCAAGAGATTGTGCTCACCCAGAGCCACTCGGTAGGTTGCTCCTGGTGGCCTGAAAATGAATCACAGAGTAATTAAGGTAAAAAGTACTCCCCACTGCTAGGTTTGCAGTGTAATCCCTGCACCACTGAGACCTTGCCACCAATGTAATCATTTCTAAAGCACCTTCCACCGGAGGATTTTCAATGGACTGTAGCTAAATGGTCTTACGAATTAGGCAAATGCTGCCTGCAGTTTGCTGGCGAAGCAAGTGAAGGTGCAGCATCAGCTAACGCAGTGCTGAGCTCAGTCTTGAACAAGAACATTCATTTTGCATCTCTGCATCTATCTGAAACAGAGTGTGAAGGATCAGCTTGTTACACTTTATTGTGAGTACATTCACTCAAGGCATGAGTAATTAAAGAGGAGTGTTCGCTATTGGTGTCTCGCTGTGTCGTTTAAGGCGGTGCATGTTAGACATGCTGCAGAGCAAATTGTACAACGTGGCCCGTGAGCTACAAAACGTGCCTTTCGTTCAATCTTTCCACCTCTGTGCAGGTTTCTCAGGACGCAAACCCATTCCAAATCCTCACATTCATGCAAATGCACCTCCTCTTATGCAAATCAGCAATCAGCTTGATTTCCACTCCCAGGAAGTCAGCAATTAATGTGTAAAATCAAGGCTAAAGCAAACAGAGTTTTCCAGTGCCCTTGATTAAGTGCGCAGAGAGATGTCCAGCTGTGCAAGGAACGGCACCGTTGGGGAGCTCAGAGGGTGAGAGGGGTCTGGCTCCTGTCTGCGGCAAGAATGAGGAGCAGAACCAGAGTTTTAACGCTTTTTATCCTACTCACATGCTGAGGCAATGGGCTGCAGTCATGACCCATTTGCTGCTGATTAGGGTTCCACCGCAGATGTGAGAGTAGTACCCCGGGGAGACAGCATAGGCAATCTGAAGCGATACCTGGATCAAACGACAGCATATTTTGCACCCAAGCCATGCCGTGCCTCTGCAGAAATGGTGTGTGTGGCTTTGGACAGTGGAAGGTGTCATTTTCTCACTGTTTTTTCAAGTATAAGGCTTTTTTCAAGTATAACACGCCAACATTACCTGCCACTTCCAGCTGTTTGGTTGGGCCTCGTGGCCTCCAATTACTCGCCCCATCAGCACATCCTTCTGAAGAGCATCCCTTAGGGGACTTCCAGAGATTGCCCCTAACCACACAAAAAAACCGAGCGCAGTTTGTCGTGTGGATTCCTAAAGAGCGTCAGCCATCGCGGGTTACTGCCAGCGACAAACCTGTGCTGGGCAGGGCAGCCAGCGAAGCAAGTCTGAAAGATCAAGTGATTGAGACTTGCACATGGTGACACTGTGATCGCTCTCCATCCTGGAAGCTGTCTTTAAAGCCTCCACGGTTGAAAAATGCCATAAACAAGCTTCAGGATGCGAAGCTTTCATATAAATGGAGTTCTGTTTCCTGTAGTCCCTACAACCCCACCTACAACCCCACCATAACCGGTCGTTGTGCACCAACCTAAACCCCCTTTCTTTCGGGGTATAGGTTTCCCCCTCCCTCAGAGCACCACCAGATCTTTCTCATGGAGATCTTGTTCCCGCAACAGAGAAAAACCCTTCCAGCCAGAATAATTGTGTCCACATAAGGTTTTGCCCTAGCACAGTAACTGCAGACAAAAAAATTGATATGCTCTAATCTGCACCACTTAGTCAGAGGTTGAGAGGTTCACCCTTTCCCAGCTCAAATAAATACTTCAATTGCAACTTACCCAGGCAACTAAGAACCACCAGATACCGAAGCATCTTTAATGAAGTGGTAGCATTTTTCCATGAAAAATTCTTTTTATACTAACATATCTGATAAGAAGCTGTGTCTAAATTTGTGATTAATACAATTTATCTATACTCATAACTCATTAAACTGATCAAAAATATTCTCTATGTGGAAAAAAAGGGAGAGCAGTGACCTGTTCAAGGTAGAGCCCAAGGATACACAAACACCTCCACACTGCATAGTTCCCACAGGGCCACGAAGCAGAAAAAAACCTGATAAATTTGGAGAGCTCTCAGATCAAGTCCAAAACAAAACAGTGCAAACCCAGGCTCAAGAAGCCAATACTTCAGACTAGCAACTGTTGATGCACATGTTGTATTCCCGTGTTAGAAATTTGTGAGTCCAGCTGCCTGCTACTCCATGTAACATGAACTGGTCTTTGTCAACTAGATAGTAAGAGCAACAGCAAACAGGGAGAAGCGTAACCGCTGAGGGTGGTTCAACCTTGGTTGCACATGTTAAACTGATGTTGGCTGTACATGCTGATCCTTTCTTAGGATCTTTTTCTGCTCCCTCCTCCCTGCTGAATGAGTTTTCCTCTGACTGCCCCAAAATGCTGGCTCTCAGTGGCAGGAGGGGAGGTAGGGAGCTGGGCTATGGCCAACGGGGAAAAAAGGGAATGGTACAGCTGGCAAAGACATGTGTTATCTCTGAGGAATGGAAAAGGTCTCAGAATCACAGAACAGCTGAGGTTGGAAGGAACCTCCAGAGATCATCTAGTCTAACCCCCTGCTCAAGCGGAGCTCCTTAGAGCTGGTTGCCCAGGACCATGTCCAGACGGCTTTTGAATATCTCCAAGGATGGAGACTTCACAACCTCCCTGGGCAACCTCTGCCCGTGCTCAGTTGCCCTCACAGGAGAAAAGTGTTTCCTGATGCTCAGAGGGAACCTCCTGTGTTTCAGTTTGTGCCCCTGGCCTCTGGTCCTGTCGCTGGGCACCACTGATAAGAGCCTGGCTCCATCCTCTTTGCACCCTCCCTTCAGGTATTTATATACATTGATGAGATCCCCCCTGAGCCTTCTCTTCTCCAGGCTGAACGGTCCCAGCTCTCTCAGCCTTTCCTCATGGGCGAGGTTCTCCAGTCCCTTTGTCATCTTTGTGGCCCTTTGCTGGACTCTCTCCAGTATGTCCATGTCTCTCTCGTACTGGGGAGCCCAGACCTGGACACAGTACTCCAGATGTGGCCCCACCAGTGCTGAGTAGCAGGGTATGATCACCTCCCTCGACCTGCTGATAATAGCTTGCCTACTGCAGCCCAGGATACCATTCACCTTATTTGCGGCGAGGGCACGCTGCTGGCTCATGTTCAACTTGGTGTCCACCAGAACCCCCAGGTCCTTTTCTGCCAAGCTATTTCCAGCAGCCTGGGACAGGCAGTAGGTAGGGGAGGCACCAGGCAATATTGCCAAGACATGCATCCCATCTTTGACAGCGGCCTTGATGTAGCACTTCAGAAGAAAATGTAGAAGCCTTTGTAATGGATAACTTTCTTCTAGGGGGAAGTATGTTTTTCTTTTTTATATCCTCATTAACTGCAGTCCCCTAACCATTTTATACTTGCGGAGCATCATGATTTATATCCCTTTAATGGTGTAAAGCATCTATTCGGGAGCACAGCAGATGCACAAGTTCTTCAGTTAAATGTAAAATACAGCCCTGCTTTACCTGTCCAATGAGGAAGAAAACAAGAAATGCCTGTAGCTGGTGGAAACTCAGACTTGTTTCCATGAACAGGGGAAATCCCCTTGGGACGCACAGGCCATCAACGGGTGGGAAGTAAAGCTCATCTTAACCTCTGATCTTAAAGGTCTTTTCCAACACAAACGATTCTATGATTCACCTTGAACTTGAACTGCAGCCAGAGACCAGTTGTCAAGTAAAAAAGGAAGGGATAAGGAAATGAACTGGAGAAGACAGCAAGGGTCATCCACCCAGGTATGCTAATGGGATCCACTGTCCATGGAATGGATACAGTAGGACCAGCACATTTTCCATATCATCCCAACAGACCTCTTTATCAAATCCTTTTTATTTTACTGGAAGCCATAAAAAAGTTCCATGTGATATTTCAGCACTGAGACCTTCTTTAAGTCACTGAACACTTTTTCCCCTTTACATCATAGATCATTTTTAGCCTCCAGTTAGTTTTGGCTAGGAGGTCAGAAAGTGGCCTCCTACCCAAAACAGTCTCTTCACTCACTTTCACTGCATTCATCATCCTTGTTAGACCGGGCAAACTCACTCATTTTCTATTGCTAATTTATTTTTCCAAAGACTTTATGTGTTCCCTACGTACAATTTTGTTGAAGAACATTGTTGTTTGTTTATTCTCCTTTTGGACATCATGCCATTTAGCTTGAGTAATTGTTTGTCCGTAATCTCTACTCTACAGCAATGCACATGGTATCACACTCATTTTGCAGCTGAGTGGCTTTGATGTTGGGCTGTGTTGTAATGCCCAAAGGAGACATAAATTACACTGAGGACGATGAATTACAGCTGTTTTCAGAGTTCCTCCACTTAAGGCATTGTTTTAGCATAGAGCTCTTGAGGGACTGTCTATGTTTTGCTCTGGGCTCTACTTATATGGTTTGTGGAAGAGGTGAACCTACGGGACATATGTGAAGGGAGAGCGGGGAGTTCGAGCGTTGGGACTGGGAAGCTGTTCCATGTACAAGCACTTGCCAGGGTGAAAAAAATTGAATTTATGAGTTAGGACTTTAACTGTAAGGGAAGGAAATTAAAAAACATGGGGATTGGTGTTAATGGCTATGAGAAGGCTGATCAGTTTTTGGTACCACAGCATTACCATGGAGCTGCAATTGCGAAGCTTGGCTTGAGATGCCGAAGTTTAGAGCTGCCATCCAAGACACAACATCTCACCTACTGCTAAATCTCATTGGCCCATAACCCTCCAGGGGCTATGAAATTTGTTTCAGAACATGAACGGTTGTGGAATTGGAGTCCAGGACTCTTCTTCTTTGAAGGACCATCTCAAGCCAGAGCAATCTCAGGGTTTCTCACAAGTGTAGGCAAAAAAGAATTTCTGTGCTCCAAGTCTTTACCAGTAAACAAAATGGGACATCTTTCACACCACAAAACCAACTCAAGCGGCCCTGTTTCTGTCCATATGGCAAAACTCTTTTATACTCTAAAACAGAGAGGTCTCATCCATGCTGCCTATGGAGCATGGTCTCTTGTCCATGCTAACTTTCCAAACCATGCATAAAAGTTGCTATGGGGAGCATGGGCTGGTGCAAACCAGTGCTATGCTAGACCGCGCTAACATTTAACTGTACAGACAAAGCAGGACAATGTCTGAGCTGGTGCTCTAGCACTGTTTAGTTAATTGGTGCTCTAGTATTGTTTAGTTAATTAGTGATCTAGCACTGGTGTCGTGGTTTAATCTCAGTCGGCAACTAAGCACCATGCAGCCGCTCACTCACTCCCCCCCACCCGGTGGGATGGGGGAGAGAATTGCAAGAGCACAAGTGAGAAAAAACTCATGGGTTGAGATAAAAAACATGAACATAAAATAAAATGATAATAATAATAATATGATAATAATAATAATAATAATAATACACAAAGCAAGTGATGCACAGTACAATTGCTCACCACCCGCCGACCGATGCCCAGCCAGGCCCCGAGCAGCGGCCCCCCCGGCCAGCTTTCCCCAGGTTATGTACTGAGCATGACGTCCCATGACATGGAATGTCCCTTTGGCCAGTTGGGGTCAGCTGTCCTGGCTGTGCCCCCTCCCAGCTCCTTGTGCACCTCCAGCCTGCTCAGTCGGTAAAGCATGGGAAGCTGAAAAGTCCTTGGCTCGTGTAAGCACTGCTCAGCAACAACTAAACCATTGGTGCGTTATCAACTTTGTTCTCATCCTAAATCCAAAACACAGCACTGTACCAGCTACTAGGAAGAAAATTAACTCTATCCCAGCCGAAACCAGGACAACTGGTTAGTTAAGTAGTATATAGCCTTTTTGATGACAGCAGCATTTTCTGGCTGAGTAGATTATTTTAGGAGTGATAGGAAGGATAAGGGAGGTTGTGAGGGATAGGATGGATGGTGGGGAAAGTTTCCAGGACTGTACAAGCAAATAAGGAGATTTGGGTGGACTTGATGAGATCCATTAGGAGCTACTGAGCACGAAGTTGAGGATATAGTCATCTTTCAGGAAGGTCCTAAAGCACAAACTGACTTCCAGACATTGGGAGGGTTTACTGTGCATGTTTATTGTGCAGCTTTATGTTTGCTCTGCTCTTACATGCTTTTCCTAAGCATCTGTGATCACCCATTGTCACTAGGATATTGGTTAGATGGATCTTCGGCATGACACAGTTCAGCCCTACATATATCTTTATTTATTGACTATGTTTCTAGAAACGAAAGCCTCAGATTTATTTTTGCAGTGCAAACACCAAGGTTTCCTTTCTTCTTTATAGCAGCAATTCAACATAACATCTCTATTCAGGATAGTATTAAGCACATTGTTAACTTAAGTATGTGCTAATGTAAAGCACATGCTCCTCTTCTCAACAGAGATGGTTTTAAACATATTAAGCAGGACTAGAGAAGACTCTTTCCAATGCACACAGAGCATTTAATTTTTCATTATTTTTTTACCTATATTCCTTCTCTTCCATAACTGAGTTTGAGTTGATCAACACACTAATAAACCCATAACTATTCCTAACTTACCATCATTTGGCAACAAGTTAGGACAACACGAGCGGGAAACCTTTTTATTACTTAAGTGAAAAAAGTCTATGGATACACTATCCTGAGGACTGGCAAAACCTTGATTTAATGTACAGTTCTTAATAAATATACTACAGCGGCCTTAATCATCAATAATTGAGGATAAAGGGACAAATGACTTCACTTTTTCCTCCTCTTTTTATTGCTACAGGATGAAGCCTTTATTTCAGTATGAGTACTGTTGAGCTGTAAAAAGAAAGAGATGCATGATATGAAATGGCTAATTTGTCAGACCACACCATTTCTCTCTGTATTCAGAAGCATACCTTTGAAGGTTGATCTAAAATATATCTGACTCAAAAGAAATTCTTAGCAAGAAGGAAACAAGAAACCAATAATTGAGAAAACTTCACATTTCAACACTGGAAATCATAAAATGACGTGAGGTAATGTCTGCATGTTCACTGTAATGATAAAAATGTTTATTAAATTTAAGGTCAGTCTCATGAAATACACACACTTAACCCATATTTACTGACGTTTCACATGATGATGTTTGATGGAAAGGGCAAGCGGCTGAGTAACACTAGTTACTATACACTGTGACGTACGCTTACGTGAAAAATGCTACCTAATAAATTTATTAGGCAGCTGAGGTGCAGGCAAGTTATAATGCAGACATAAACTCTACTCCGAAAGTGATTTTTAAAGAAGCTTGATGTACAGACTGTTGAGGGTAGGTGGAACGTGAGAGCGTCTGCTTCATTAAGGTTATAAGATCAAGGGCCTTTTCAGTTCAGAGGGGATAACAAGTAAAAGGGAAAGGGATAAACAAAACACAGAGACACAAACCCGGTAGACAAGGAATAACTAAGATGCTGGTGAAGATCAGAAGTCTCCAGATGGTAGTTGATGGGCCACTAAGGAACTACAGGCACAGCTTTGGAGAGAGCTAAGCTGGACGGTGCAACTGATAAGAAGGGAAAAAGAAGATGAACTTGAGGATTTGGGGTATTCAAGGGGGCTGTGCAGGACAAGCAAGCTGGACTAGCTGACAAGTAGGAGGTAAGAGGGCCCAGTGTTCCCACTGAGGGTGCACCAGACTGGGCTCCAGCAGCTGGGCAGGAGAAATCCCAGGTCCCGGAGGCTGCCGGAGGTGGCAGGTCTTATAATGTCCTTGACACATATATAATACTGTATATGAGGGTCTTACTAGTTTTATTTAAAACCTTTTTGCACCATCTAGGCAGGTAAAGGATGTTTAAAATTGATAAATCCGATTTACTGCCACTTTAGGGTTCTTTCAGTCTGAGCAAATAATATAATTGGCTGCAAGAGAGAGGGTCTGATATTCACTGTCTTTTAAATTGAATCATCTTTATAATACAGCTATGATAAATGCAATGTCCCCTGTTGGTGAATCTAAAGCTCTGCCTTGCTGAACACACACAGACTTTATTGTTCACGTCTGAGTCACCTTACTCTTTTCTTAAACAGTTTTCTTTCCTTGTGATTCTTCTAAAAAATGAAAACTTTAATTTTATGTTAATTAGAAAGTCTAAAATACATATTTACTCAACTTTTTTTTTATTTTTAGTGTTTACTGACATCTCTAGTAGCCAAACATTTTATGTTAAGATCTTATTTTTAGGCTTTGATTGCTGCTTGTGCCTTTTCTAAAAACTTTGCGAATCTTTGGATAACTTGGAGACAGCCTCAAAACCTAGCTGAAAAAAAAGACAGCTAATAATAAATTAAAAACTATTTTTCTCATGGTGTAATTAGAAGTTTTGTGAATGAGTTACATCATGACAAACTTCTATTGCCTCCACATAGCTCTTCGTTTGAAACCTTCAAGAGATACAGAAAGAAGAGTGGTTTTCCATCTGTATAGCTTCCTGAGATTAATCTGAGATTAAAACAGCACTTCGGACCAAATATCACAACAGATTCAGGGTCAAAATAATTTTAGAGTTAAAATAATCGTTAAGATAATGAACATGTGACCCGTGGTACAATTTTTTTCTATCTGGACGTTTTACTTGGATTAATGCGTACGTTGTGTTAGGAAACTCCCCAAAAAAGAGCTTCAAGGAAAGGTTTTACGCACCTTGGATCCTCGTCCAGTTTGCAAGTAAGGTGCCGAGCGCTTGGTGGGATCCCCCTACCCGGGGCCGGGATAGGAGGGCTAACACGCTCGCAGCCATTGCAGTCCCGGGAAAGGAGCCTGTCACGTCGCCGTGCTTTTCAGAGCCCGGACGCCGACGCGGCTGCCAGGGACTGCAGGGCACTGCTCGGTATACGTCGAATTTGGAGAGTAAACCAGTACATAAAGATCAACGAACTGAGAGATGAGTAGCAACAACTAACACCCCACTTTTTTCTGACTCTTCAGCATGTGACAACGTCCACTTTACTTTTGCTAATTGTTTTAGTTGAATTCTGGCCGTGGCAATCTGTTTTAAGTATCGCATGGGGTTGGGCCATTGCCAAAATAATTTGAACGCTTTCCCTCTAATAAAATATAAATCACGTGAATTACAGCAATGTCCCTTCATATGTTAGGGATCGTGTCGTATCTTGCACCATTGTATTACAAAAGGTTAATGCAAAACCAAACAGGTTGTTAAGAGATTGTGAAATAAACCTCATTACTTCCATTTATAGTAAACACCCAATATAGCATAAAAAAACCACTGAACACATATCTGCGCTTCATCTTTTTTCTCGCAGCTGAATTCCTATAGGCAGGTTTTTAGGATCTCATAATACAGAGGAATTTATATGTGAAATCTTTCTATTAGAGCAACATATTATTGACAAGCTAGGTGGAATATATGGCTCAAAGGTTCTTATAATTAAAACACCTGTAAAAGCTTTTCAGCCTGTCTGAATATTGAGCACAGAAGATCCAAAAGGAAAACCATCTCCCGTGTTACAGGCGAAGATACAATTTCCAGGGGTAACCTTTTACAGCTGGGTGCTGCCAATGTGACAACAGGTTTCCTCAGTGCAGCATGAAGAACTTGGATGATTCAACTCTTAATTATTCAAAACACTGCTAATCAAATCAAGGTCAAAGGGCTCCTTTAAGCGGCAAAACGTGTTACCCACTTTAATGTGGTTAATGCGTGATGATTAGTTTTAGAGCATTCATATCGCTCTATTAAAATCATTAAGTATACATACTCATGCGGGGGAAGCATGTAATTAAATATTTTGCTGGATCAGGACCAGAGCGTTCAGCTAGTTGTAGTTTCACGCTGCCATTTCCCAATATTGATTTGACCACATTGAAAATCTTGGGAAAGGAGAAAAATGTCAACAATTCAAATTACTTATGCACAATCACAGAATTCAAAGAGCAGGTCTTGAGAAATAATGTCCTTTTTATTTACTTTTAACAGCAGAGTAGCTTGATCTTGCCTCCAGATTCTGCAGAACATTCAGTACATAATTCAATCTCTTGTTTCAGTTTTTTAAGTAACTGTTGTGCTAGTAATCAGTTTACTGAAATCCACAGTTTTCATAACTCTTAAGAGTTATGGGTGTGATTTTCTACAGGCTAATAAACTGTATGCTTTAGAAAAATTAGTCTATGAAGCTTTATAAAGACTGGTATTCTTAACTCTACTGAAATCAATGGAAAAGTTTAGTATTAATGACATCAGAATCTCACCCAGTGTGTTTACTGGAAAAGTTCACTTTGACCTTAAGTAAAGAGGAAAAAGTACAAAATAAATAGCCCGCATTCTGTCTTTTTTAGTCCTTACTCAACATGGAAAAAAGTGGTAAACACATTCATATATAAGTATTTTCATATGCTTATTAATTTAATTTCAAAGCTTTTAGTTTAAAGTTAGGAAGAAAACGCTATTCGCTGTGGAGAAAAAAACAGGTAAAAAAGCAAAGCAGGAGCCCATTAGCAATTTATAGCAGGAAGGAATGTGTATGAAAAGGTCTCAGGAATTCTTACCTCACATTTTGCCATTTCTACAAATACACTGAGAGCATTTTCTACATTGTGTATGGCTGTAGTAGCCATTAAACAGTAGTTCTGTAACGTCTTTAGCTGATTTTGGCCCTCTTGCGAACAAGGACAAAACTCCTTTAATATTTTTTCTGGTGTTCTTACACCCTGTTGCACAGCTTCCTTCTTCTCATCCAAATTACTGTAACATTAAATTCCATATGGCTTTTCCTAGTTTATCAAATAGTGACTAATATAAAGCAATATGCATCTTTGTCTATAAATTCTAACTACCCCATACGTAAACAGAGTGGTTATGCATTTGTTTTTCTAAGTATCTCATAAATCACACTGTTTCCCAGACCAGAAATGAATCACCTCAGACTGCTACTATTTGCATACCTGTTCTATAGCTAATTTCATCCCACTCCAGGTCTCACATGCATGGCAGTTTTCAGAAGTGCTACATTTTCCTTTAGTTTTAAAATGAAAAGGCATTCAAAAAGAATGGTTAGATATTAAAGCTGGAAGATGGGGACGGCGAGCAGGATGAACCCCCCGTAATCCAGGAGGAAGCAGTCAATGACCTGCTATGCCACCTGGACGCTCACAAGTCTATGGGGCCGGATGGGATCCACCCGAGAGTGCTGAGGGAGCTGGCGGAGGAGCTCGCCAAGCCGCTCTCCATCATTTATCAGCAGTCCTGGTTAACGGGGGAGGTCCCGGACGACTGGAGGCTTGCCAATGTGACGCCCATCCACAAGAAGGGCCGGAAGGAGGATCCGGGGAACTACAGGCCTGTCAGCCTGACCTCGGTGCCGGGGAAGATTATGGAGTGGCTCATCTTGAGGGCGCTCACAAGGCATGAGCGGGACAACCAGGGGATCAGGCCTAGCCAGCACGGGTTCATGAAAGGCAGGTCCTGCTTGACCAACCTGATCTCCTTCTATGACCAGGTGACCCGCCTAGTGGATGAGGGAAAGGCTGTGGATGTGGTCTACCTGGACTTCAGCAAGGCCTTTGACACCGTCTCCCACAGCATTCTCCTCGAGAAGCTGGCGGCTCACGGCTTAGACAGGTGTACTCTGCGCTGGGTCAAAAACTGGCTGGATGGCCGGGCCCAGAGAGTTGTGGTGAATGGAGTTACATCCAGTTGGCGGCCGGTCATGAGCGGTGTTCCCCAGGGCTCAGTTTTGGGGCCGGTCTTGTTTAATATCTTTATTGATGATCTGGATGAGGGGATCGAGTGCTCCCTCAGTAAGTTTGCAGACGACACCAAGTTGGGTGGGAGTGTTGATCTGCTCGAGGGTAGGAAGGCTCTGCAGAAGGACCTGGACAGGCTGGATCGATGGGCCCAGGCCAACTGTATGAGATTCAACAAGGCCAAGTGCCGGGTCCTGCACTTTGGCCACAACAACCCCATGCAGCGCTACAGGCTTGGGGAAGAGTGGCTGGAAAGCTGCCTGGCGGAAAAGGACCTGGGGGTGTTGGTCGACAGCCGGCTGAACATGAGCCGGCAGTGTGCCCAGGCGGCCAAGAAGGCCAATGGCATCCTGGCCTGTATCAGAACTAGTGTGGCCAGCAGGAGGAGGGAAGTGATCGTGCCCCTGTACTCGGCCCTGGTGAGGCCGCACCTCGAACACTGTGTTCAGTTTTGGGCCCCTCACTACAAGAAGGACGTTGAGGTGCTGGAGCGTGTCCAGAGAAGGGCAACGAGGCTGGTGAGGGGTCTGGAGAACAAGTCTGATGAGGAGCGGCTGAGGGAACTGGGGTTGTTCAGCCTGGAAAAAAGGAGGCTGAGGGGAGACCTCATCGCTCTCTACAACTACCTGAAAGGAGGTTGTAGCGAGGTGGGAGTTGGTCTTTTCTCCGAAGTAACAAGCGATAGGACGAGAGGAAATGGCCTCAAGTTGCGGCAGGGGAGGTTTAGATTGGATGTAAGGAAAAATTTCTTTACTGAAAGAGTGGTTAAACATTGGAAGAGGCTGCCCAGGGAAGTGGTGGAGTCCCCATCCCTGGAGGTATTTAAAAGACATGTAGATGAGGCGCTTAGGGACATGGTTTAGTGGGCCTGGTGGTGTTGGGTTGACGGTTGGACTCGATGATCTTAGAGGTCTTTTCCAACCTCAATGATTCTATGATTCTATGATTCTATAATATTCTATTTCTAGGTGTGTTGTCAATATGTACCGTTGTGTTTTTGCTGTACATAAATTCACGCAGTCATGACTGACAAATTTTTATCTCAGTAGGGGGATGCACAGGGGATACATATAAGTTACCCTCCTCTATTTTCCCTCCTCTCTTCTTTCTCATGTCATTCATGCTGGTGTAATAAGAAAGGCACGCTCCCTACAATATGTTTCTCTCAACATCAGAACTTCTGGGAAAATACTTATGGCCTCAGAGCGAGAGATGTAGGAATACACATACAAAAACATACCTCAAAGACTAGAATTTCAGCCCATTTCAGGAAACTCAACATAAAGAGCAGAAAAAGGCTGAGTGCTCCCACTTGTGGATACTGAGATGGCGGCTACGTATTCACAGCTGATTGATGGAGATGCCCATCGAGTTTAGCTTCAGTTAACAGCATTTGCAGTGCCTAGTATTTCAGCCAAACCGATAAAAGCATCTGAGATGACAGTAGTTGACCAACGTTGTGTACTCAGATGCACAGCACAGCAATTTTTGACTGAGGATCAGAATTTGTCTTGCTGAGAAGTTACAAGTGTGCTCTCATCCAGAAGGACAATCAACACAAGCACTGTTGAACCGGGACAGCAGGGCCTGGGATGGTGATTCTGGCCTGAAACAACTACAAGAAGATGTGGAAGGAAGGGCAGGGCTCTTGGACTCACTGGGTACCCTCAAAACAGAAGAAGGTCCTTGGCCAAGAGTAGGATCAGCTGAAACTCTATTGGCAAACCCCGCTCGGCAGGAGTCCTGAGTGCACCAGCAGGTGCTGCAACCCCGTCCTCACACCCCCTGGGTGTGCAGCTACATGTTCAGGGTCATCTCTGATATAGTGGAGCTGCAACCTTGGATCAGACTTCTGTGGAAACTGCTACATTCTGAGAAAATGCTGAATGAGAAAGAAAACCCTGAGAAGCCTTATCTGAGGCCATACCCATTGGGCCTGCTGCTCACACCCTTGCTCTTGGTCCTTGTTTGAGCTACGTTGCTTAGGACGCAATTCCCCATCCCTTCTTCCCCCACTCCCCATTTCACGGTCATCAGCTTTAAACAGATTAGCACTTTCACTAGTGTGTTTGAAGCTCTTGGCAAGACATTCATTGATAAACTTGATGCTAAATGCTGCTTGCTGGTGAAGAAGATGGGAGTACCTTATTTATTGATATTATAGCAGTGATATTGCCTGTTACTATGTGTGGTTGATGGATCTTCTTCATGTAGGGCTTTGGGATATTCCCAAGCATGACAAACTTTGAGCTTTCAGATCACTGCGATGAACCTTCCAACCAAGCAAGGAGGCAACCGTAACTATTAACTAGGGTAGCAAAGATAATTTGAAAGGCGTTCTGATACATCCTTTCTCCATGTGTCGTGGTTTAACCTCAGTCGGCAACTAAGCACCACGCAGCCGCTCGCTCACTCCCCCCCACCCGGTGGGATGGGGGAGAGAACTGGAAGAGCACAAGTTAGAAAAACTCGTGGGTTGAGATAAAAACAGTTTAATAATTGAAATAAAATGATAATAATAATAATATGATAATAATAATAATAATACACAAAGCAAGTGAGGCACAGTACAATTGCTCACCACCCGCCGACCGATGCCCAGCCAGTCCCCGAGCAGCGGCCCCCCCGGCCAGCTTTCCCCAGTTGATGTACTGAGCATGACGTCCCATGGTATGGAATGTCCCTCTGGCCAGTTGGGGTCAGCTGTCCTGGCTGTGCCCCCTCCCAGCTTCTTGTGCACCTCCAGCCTTCTCAGTCGGTAGAGCATGGGAAGCTGAAAAGTCCTTGGCTAGTGTAAGCACTGCTTAGCAACAGCTAAAACATCGGTGTGTTATCAACATTGTTCTCATCCTAAATCCAAAACACTGTACCAGCTACTAGAAAGGAAATTAACTCTATCCCTGCCGAAACCAGGACACCATGTTTGCCATTGATAAAGAAAATCCCAAACTTTCTACAGAAGCGACATATTCATGCTGATCAAGTGATGAAGCGGTCAGGAGAGTTGGTACACTGACCAACTTCATGCTCTGCACCTTCAATATCACCCAGTCCAAGTCAAAGCCAGAACTCCAGAGGTTTTGTTGGCTCAAAGGGAACTTTTCCACATTTATCTTGAGACCCAGAGCTCCTTCTATGCCAAGAACTAAACAGCACCAGAGCAAAGGACTTGGCATTTCCTTCTGTTGTCTATATTGTGAAACTGCACAGTTCCTGGTGTGGTTTTGCCCCATGTCAGCCACCGCAGTCTCAGAAAATTCCTGGTCACATTTTAGTGTATAATATGGTCCAGGAACAATTCCAACAGGCAATTGGGATGCACACGCTCTGGTTTAGAGATGAACATTTTTAATCACATGGACGTGAGCCGTGTCTTGCCAGCTGGACTCAGGAACAAAGAATGGGTACCACCCACTTGCTTTACTAATAGACTCAGAATGAATTTTTTTGTCATCTGACACTGTCCAGGTGCCTCCTTTCTAAGCCTGCTGCTGATGCAAAGTGAAGCAATTCCTCTTTTCACCCTCAAGTTTCTGACAAGCAGCATCACTTTTTTGAAAAGTCTGGATGCTGAGGCAACGGTGGTACATTGTTCTCTCCCTGGAGAATAACGGGATAACTCGTTGAAAGTGGTGGATCAAATTAGCCTTTCGCAGAGTGTAAGAACTTGGTTTAGGCATTGAAAAGGACTCTACAAAAGGTGCTGTACTTGACAATTAAATGAAAATGCACAGGGAAACCTTACAGACATCCCTACAGGTAGAAGTCTTGGATTTGATAGAGACAAAGCATTGCTCAGGAACCGTAGTCTTAACCCGAACAATAGAAGGAATGGCTAAGTTCATCAGAGCAGAAAAATCACTTCCATAAGTTATAAAAAGTCTGTCAGAAAAGTTGTGGTCATGTGGCACATGAAGAGCCAAAGTCCAAGAGGATTTAGACAAATCTGAATCATATCGTTGATAGCTCTCTGGCCCCAGTCACTGCTCTTTCTAGCTCTGTTAAAGTATCTCAGAGCTTGATTAGGTTGTCCCATGTGCCTGCCTGAAAAGAATAGAGGGCGACCAATCTTCTCAATATGAAGTTTCCATATTTACCTATATAAAGCACCATGAAAAAGAAACATTTTATTAGAAAAAGAGAATTTTGAAATATATGCAGTAAGCATACATCTGTATACAAACCTGTAAACAACAAGTGTATGAATTTGTTCAGATAGATGTTTAATTTATTTCCTAAGATATCGATGGATGTACAGGTTTTCTCATACGTATGCCATCCTTTCATTTGCAGCTTCACAGTTCTTACAGTTTTACAGGTCATGTGCTTGCCAGTTCTGATGCACAGATTAATGCAAAATCAACCATTTTAAAAAAAGAGACAAATCAGGCACCAACCACGTTAACACTGCTAATGAAGGGGGAGGTTAGCCCTCCAAGAGAATGAGTTTGTTTACTTTTTCCCAAGTACCACAACTCTTGCATTGAACCGTGACTGCTCAAGTACCTAGTTTCTGCTTATATGCTTAGACAAAGAGTGCTTCTGCAATTAATGAAGTACTTTTGTCTAGGTGCTGAATGAATTTAAACTCTGTCAATGGTGCGTGTTGCTGGAAGCCTGCCAATTCAAATCTCTCGCTGGGACACGGATGCCTACATTTCTCCAAACTTCTACCTTAATGTCAAAGCTGATGCTCTCGCTCTCACCCTGAAATCCTAATCCAAAACCACGAGCTCTACTAAATGCACAATGTTCCCTTTATGAAACAGTGAGCAAGAGAATAGATGGGTCCTGCCAGATGTTAACTGTGGTGTTTAACACAATTCACAACGATACCCCTGTACTACGGTGATGGGGACAAATGAAATAGCGAAGAGCGATGTTGATAAAGAACAGCATTTCCTTTAACAACTGAGGTCTAGAAAGAACCCCTTTGAGCAACTGGCAAGGATAATTTATAATTAGAGCAGCATACAGCATTAGGGTATCGGCTCACGTGCTCTCCAGGTACGGGTACTTGCATAGCTCAGAACTGATGATGGGGCAAGCTCCATCAGCTCTGCCAAGGGTAATGTTACGTATACGCTTTAGCTGCTCTAATAGCTTTTGCTACAAAAAAAGTGACTTGTTATCACTGCTCCTGGCAACAAGGTCCTCCCTTGCCTTGAGCTCTGGAACTTTTCCTCTCACATGGTAAAATGATTTGATTCACTAACGCAGGGAAAATATATTCAAATTTTTGCTGGTTATTTCTCTGTCACTTTAGAAAGCTGGATCAGGCAGGTACAGAACTGGGTGATTCTCAGAGCCTGTGCAAAGAAGCAGGTGAGGCCATGTGGCAAGAAGCAAGGCAGGAGGAAGAGCAGGACCTTCCCATTTCAGCACAGCAAGTGCCCAAAACGGTATCATAAAGTTAGACGTAAAGAAGTAAAAAAATTGCACATCTGCATAATGAACATTTTATTAAGTTTTTCATTCAGTGCTGCAAAGACATCCAGTGCAGGCTGAAAGATCTGTCCAATATACTCTCTATTGCCTCTTCACATGTTTAATATGTTCCAGTCGCTTATGCCTGTAGAGACCTACTCTGAGCAATCAAGTTGTAAAGCAATCACTAAAGACTTAAGTTAAACAGATTCTAGTTACAATTTGGGTTTGTATATTCTGCATTATGCAGAATAAAAGAAAAAAACCCAAACCTTCTTGCCATCAGATTGATTATATAGTCCAAATTAGTTTTGTTTAATTGTATTTTGACACATCACTTACAGACACATATTAGATGTGAAACCCTATGATGATAATTTCTCATTTTAAAGCCAAATGCCAAAAAGAGCTAAAGCCAAAAAGTAGACTAAGAACTACCTGGACTTATATATACAACTGGAAAAAGGGTAAACCCCCAAATTTGTAGAATATAGAGGTCATGTGTATAACATAAATGTGTAGAATATGTTTTGAAATCCCCAAAATAAACGGTTGCCTTTTACAGTATGTTACAGGACTTATTTGAATTCTCTTACTGACTACATTATAGAAAAACATCTTGGTCAGAATCCCGGCTCACTGAAATAATTTCAGCCAGGATTTGTCTCCCAGTGTTTGCAGATGGAGGACTATGTACAACCAAAGCTCTTGCGTTAAGTACCTGCAGTAGAAATATTCAAATCAACATACTTCTCTTTGGAGTACTCTATTTCACTATACATACAGCTTTCCCCATCTTCATGCTCCAGTACTTTCCAAAAGAAGTCCTGACCTATTAAGAAGTTTGTATTTTTACCAGCTCTAACTTATAAGCAAACCTGAAAACACTAGTTTCAGTTCTGTGCACATGAAGAAACAACATTTAACAAACTGAGCCTTAAAGCAGCCACATAAACTGCACGGCGGTTCTGCAGCCCTGCTCTGACAATCTTCCATCCACAAATATTCCTTTGCATGCCTTACCAGCAGTAGGGTCCTTTGCAGCAGTTATATCCAGGTTCCAAAAAATAATCACATTATCTTCACCATTTCAAAGAAAAATGTAGTTTTATCAAGATTACCACTTCTTCTCAGCAAATCAACTAACCTTTCCGGGGCTGAAAAGTTACCTAAAAATTGTAAAGCAATAAAGGACATTTTATCTCTACCTTGCAACAACTCAGATGCTTTCAAATCTGGCAAAATTTAAATATCGACTTAAATCGTGCAGAATTTTGTTGTTTTGTTGTTTGTAATCAATAAGATACAGCAATACCGCTTATCTCTTGGGAAGAGGGTAAGGTTTTTAAAAGGAAAAATGGCAGAGCCACAGAGTCAAAAAGAACTCAGATGCTGCTAAAGTTTCCAGCTTCTTGAAGTAGAAAGCTCTTCCAGAAAACTTCAGATCTATTCATATTCTATATGTGACACTACAGAAAGTCCTGAGAAATCCTGGATTTTACTCAGAAGGGGAAAATCTTGTAGGTGAAATTAAGAGAACAGAGTTTTCACATTTTCATGAGTTAGTTGTTTAAAACTTAGAGCGGGAATCTGAACAAACACACAATCGTCAAGTTTATTTAATGTTACAGACCTGGCGATTTTTCCACAACAACCTGGTAAAAGTTTATTGCTTGTTCGTACTTCTGTTTCCTGAACATGAGATCTGCCATCATCTAGACGATAAAAACTTGTAAAAATAAAAGGAGATGCACAAATAGAAAGCCCTACATATGAACAGGCATTAAACAATATTCCAAATTTAGTTCTTTTAAATATGATCAGAATACATAATAAAGCAACTAATAATTACCATACCAAAAAAGCACGCGGGACATTTCCACTTTTTAGGAAGAGAGAGGTTCAAACGCATCGTTAGGTGTCACACTGGGATGGATGGATGACTGTCACCGCTTTGGCATACAATTACCCACAAAAAGCAAACATTTCTTCTATTTCCATACGTGTGCATAGAGTGAATATTTTTTCTGTCCTACAAAGGCTATATTTGGGGGATACAGATCTCTGATTTTCATCATTCCATTACTTCACTCCTTTTCTATGACTTTCTGGAAAAAAATTTAGCGATGCCAACCTACCATGCCAGCAATTTCATTATTAGTACTTTCACGTAGAAATAGTGTGCTCGTGTGTAGACTGGGAAAACAGTTATTAGATCTTGACAATCAATCATCCAAATGAAAATAAGCCAACTTCAGTATTATCTGAGACAATAAGTAATTAAAAATGAAGTATTTAGATAACAATTTTAATAACTATCAAGAGCCTCTTATTTTCTCTCTACTGAGTCCCATCATAGAAGACAGAAACAGAGTAAATCGATTTTTTCTAACGCAAGTTCAATCTACTTTTATAATTACACCAAAGAGAGATTTCCCCATTAGTACAGCTATTGCAGTAGCCAACTAATTGTGAATAATCAGCAAAGGATATTCTTTACTGATTTTTCTCGTGCATCATTAATTATCTGAAGTGACAGGGCTAACATTATTTCTATTATGAATAAACTACCAGAGGAAACACGGAGGAAATCAAATACAAACAATAAGATGGCCACTCTTCAAAAATCAGTGTAATCCTGGAAAATGTTAATAGCAGTTCTATTTAAATGAAGCCGCATGTGCTTGCTAGACATCAAAGCTTGTAATATGTTGCATATCATTAGTTCTCAGTAAAAGCCTGGATGGAATTCATATCTAATTCAGTGCTATTTTCTGCCAGTTAATGGCCCCGAGAATCAAGCATTCACAGCTGTAAATGGGAGTTTTTCCAAACCAATACTTTATGGGCTTTAAGAACTAGCTTCTACTGCGAGTAGAAAACCATACCTGAGCAATTTTCTTTGTTGTAAGTGTGACCTGACTTTTACATTTGTAATATGACACTCTCTTCTGATGATTTACTATATTACAGTCTTACACATGAATTTTTAAATATTTTTCAATTTGATATATTTTATTGAATGGATAAATAAATACAAAAATGGCTAACATGGCCGTATTTCCTTTTTGTGTTCGTGTTCCTTCCTGGAAATGATGAACAGTGCAAGAGAGATTCATGAAAACGAAATAACAATTGCAACAACTTCTGACGGTTTTTCAGAGCAGTTTCTTTCGTGTCTGTACGTTGTTTGGGCATCCACCTGAGGAGTGGACATCTGCCTTTAAATCTCCTTGTCTTGGTCCGAAAAAGAGAACACAATTCAACTCTCCTACTGCCAGGTTTGTGTCCTAAAAGCCAGACTGGTATTAAAAGATAAACCTCTCTCAGTCACTGCCCGCTGAGGCTCTTCCATTTTGCATAAATAACATATTAACTAAACTTGTACAACCTGACCTGTGCCTGTGGGGAGGGCATGGCCATGGGGCTATAACGTCAACATTTTTTTCTTCCAAGCATGTTTCATACATAAGTGTGGATGACTGAGAATAGTTAAATAACTAACCATCCATTGAAATACCATGCCTTTTCCTAGCGGATAGATGGTTCTCCCCATCTCCTGGCTTGACCCTTTCCTCTTTTAAGTTCACTTCAGTGAAATCCTTTCTTAAAATGCTTAACTCTTCCGATGGGGAGACTGATGGGGGTAAACGCAGCTATGAATTCCACCCCTGCAGTGACTGTATCCTGATTTTAGCACTGCTTTTTATCAAGGGATAATTCTCAATATATAAAATTTACCCATTTTTAGTACGCCACAGTAAAGTCAGCATGGACTTTAAATGGCATCTGGGATGGTGCTGTCTCTGCAGGCAGGTGAACTGTATTAAAAGAATTACGTTTACATTGAAACTCCTGCTCTGTCTTTGATGGATTCATAAATGTATTTCTAATATGAAATCGGTTTCTCACTCACAGAAACACGCACACATATACCTGGCTCCCACACCACTTACCCTACTCGCTGGCTAGTCTGGCTTAATATTTGCCACACACTGACATACGTCCCCTCAACCACTCCAGCTGCTGGCACCACGGACGCGCAAGCCTCTATGGCCCATGGTCCCCACCCCAGTTGCCGGCACTTAGACCTCCATATAGACATCGCAGAGAGACCATCGTCCAGGAGAATCGTTAGAAATTGAGTTTAATGAGACTGTGCTGATGAGACACAGGGCATGGCTAGATGAGCGTACTCATCAGCAGCCTGTTTACAGGTGACCAAACCCTTTTTTCTCCTTTTACCTCTATTTTCCCATGCTTGTTCTTCCCCAAACCATCTTGATCCCTCCCTTTCCCCACCATTTGGTTCCTCTGCTAAACATCTCATGATAAGTCTTGTAAAATCCCCAAATGCTCTTCCCTTGCATCCCATCATGTGTCCCATATCCCCCAGGCAGTAGTTCCCCTTGGTCCAAAGATGCTCTGGAGAACCTTCCCTGTTGACTCATGATGACGGGCTTCATCCCCAGCCAAGGGGACTAATGGCTCACCTGTGACAGCCCTGGGAGGAGCCAGGGCAGGGTGTCCATTTCTGAGACTGCATTATTGGGGTTCCCCTGCCATATCACATAACCTAACAAAGCTAACTGAACAGCACATGGGACACACCTGGACATGGACTGGACATGACATCGAAAACTGTCAGGCATGATAACAGTGTGAGAAGCTGACAAAAGTTACAGATAATGCCATGAGGGATGCTTGGATTTTGCAGGGGGTTCACAGGGAGTTGCATGAGAATTGGCTGGCCCTCACAGATAACTGGAGGGGAGCACTGAGGACCTTTATGTGGAGCAGAATCTTGCAAGGCCAACAGCACCGAGTTAAGCGTATCAGTGATTCCACGTAAGGCCTAGGTAATGGCATCAGAAATACCAAATTAGGCTATGGATGTAGCAAAACTGGGACCAATGGGGAAAAAGTAAGAGGAGATGAGACTGGGTTAAAGAAAGGGAGGTACAAAAGTGGCAAAAAGTAGGGTCAAGAAACAGGAAAAGGGATAACAACGTATGGAAATCATGTCATCAGTGCTGTTTGGAAGTACCTCTTGAGCAGCCCTGGGCTTGTTTACTGCAGCTGAAGCAGGACAGTAAACCAAACCCATCTGTTGTGACCATACTGCAGGAGTCAAACCTGCTTCCACTGCCAGGAGGAGCAGGGTAGAGGCAGGGGTGGCCGGCTGGACAGACGGACTGAGGCTCCTTGGTACCACCTGTTCCAGGCCTGGCTCCACTGGCAGCTACCTACCACTTCATAACACCCTCTTTGAGTGTCACAACTCATCTTTGAGACAACAACCAGGAGAGATAAAAAGGCACAATAGCACAATCATCTTCAACATTGAAGATCAGAGGCAGTACAGGCTGGTCAGCCTAACCTTAGCTGTTGGGAAGGTTATGGCACAAATACTCCTTAAAGTCATTTCCAGCCACCTGAAGGACAAGAAGGTGATTGAGATCAGCCAAGATTTACCAAGGGAAAATTACACCTGATCAACCTAATTGCCTTCCATGATGAGATAACTGGCTGTGTGGACAGGAGGACAGCAGTGGATGTTGTACATCATCTCGACTGTAGCAAGGCCTTTAACACAGTCTCCCACAGAATCCTTATAGCCAAATTGGTGACATATGGACTAGAAGACTAGATAATAAGGTGGACGGGTGGATTGTCAGGTCAATTGTGGCCAATTACTAGTGGCATGCCTTAGGTCAATACTGCTCAATATCCTTATTAATGATCCAGATGATGGGATAGAGGGCACTCCCACTATATTTGCAGATATTACCCAACCAGGGGAGTCGTTGATAGGCTGGAGGAGAAGGTTGCTCTTCAAAGAGACAGAGACAGGCTGGAAATGGGCTGGTAGAAACCTTCTGAAGTTCAACAAAGGCAAATGCAAAGTCCTGCCTCTGGGATGGAACAACCACATGCAGCTGTGCAGGCTGGGGGCTGACAGGCTGGAAGGCAGCTCTGCAGAAAAGGATCTGGGAGTCCTGGTGAACAACAAATTGAACATGAGTCAGCAGTGAGCCCTTGCAGCAAATAAAGCATACCACGTGTTGGGCTGAATTAGCTAGAGTGTAGCCAGCAGGTCAAGGGAAGTAATTCTCCCCCTCTGTTCAGCAGCTGTTGGACTGCATCCCTGGGGTACTGTGTCCAGTTCCGTGCTCCCCAATGCAAGGGAAACATTCACGTGCTGGCACAAGTCCAGTAAAGGGCTACCAAGATGATAAGGGGGCTGGAGCCTAGAGAGTTAATCAGCTTGCCCTATAGTATAAAACTATACTTTATCAGCAGGATACGTCTTTAGATTCCCTTGGGAGTGATTCAGTCGCTTAAACAGCCATTTTAAGTGCCCCAGAATATCTGACACATCCTCACCGGGCTGGCAGTCTGACATAGGACCTATGTCTAGACATGGTCCTGGGCAACTGGCTCTCGGCAGCCCTGCTTGAGCACTGGGGTTGGACAAGATGACCTCCAGAGGTCCCTTCCAACCTCAACCATTCTGTGATTCCATGAGAGACCCGTTCACTTCTGAAGCTTTGAGGTAACTTAATCCAAACACTATTCAAGTTATTTCGATTTGCTGACGACTGCATTACTGCTTGACTGCTATCAACGCAGTTAGCCTGCTCCTTCATCAAGCAGCGCAGCTTAAATGCGGGAACATTTCCAAGAGCTCCGTTTGTACAGGAAATACCTTTGCCTCCCAACCCGAGCAGTTGTGGCAGCACCGTCACACTGCTACAGTAATGGAGACAAAAGAGTAAATTGCTTAGTTTCTTCAAGTCTCAGAAAAATAAGACTATTAAAGACATGTTACGCTATACTGCTATACTAAATTCAGTTGCACCCTAGAGCTTTGGAAACACCAAAACTTTCTGTACCAGTGAACATCGATATGTTGTTTACATTAAATGGGAATTCTCTCTTGTGAATACAAGAAGGAGCTTGAAACACACTACGACAGTTCACCAAAATCAACAAAACTGATTACAACTGATCCCTTGCCTCTGCCTGGCAACTTTTATGTGTATAAAAATCTATCATATCTTTATTTATGCTTCTCCAGGGTTGCAAGATTCAATTCTTTACAAGTTCCCTAGAGATGATACTGTTAACAAGGTAATGATCATTTAAATTTTTACTGTATGATGTACCTATGCAAATGCTGTCTTATCATGGTTATGGAGACAACCGCTTTCAGAATTCCTGTTCATGAGCAACCTGTGCATGTCTTCAAAGAGGTATAAACAAAAATGACTGAAGAGCACGTTAATTTGTATAAATGAACTCCGAGCCACAGTCTAACTAGGCAGTTTGTTTCATTTGCATGCTCTATCACAATAAGCTATTCTCAGTGCACGCATGCGTCTACGGTAGCTTTGTAAACTACGTGGAATAGCAAGGAGTAATGAGCTATGAGCATGAAGAACAGCCGTGTTGGGTCAAACCAAAGCTGCGTCTAGCCCACTCTCAACCTGCACCAGCAGCTCTAAGGCACCTAGCAAAGACTAAGGTTGGGACACATGTAAATGATACTTCCTTCAAACAGTCTCCTGGCCTTCAGATGACTTCAGCTCAGAAAATATCTTTTGTTGTATTGGTTTCTGCATACTTATTGGTCCTCCCCAGATTTTTCTTCAGTGAACTTGGCCCACCGCCTCCTTGGGTCCAAATAAACTCTTGGCATCGCCATCTCCTGGGATAGAGGGTTGCAGAACTCAGTTAACTGTTACGTGAAAAATCACCTCCTTTTGCTCGCTTTGAATGTGTGCCCTCATAGTTACAACAGTTCCCCTGTTATTAAATTGAAAGAGAGCAAACACTCAGTTCCTGACTGCCCTCTCCGTGCCACACATGATTTTATAGCACATTCTCTCTTCAGTTGTCTCTCGTCCAAATGAAAAAGCCCTGGTTTACTTATCATTCCCCACGTGGTAACTAGCGATACCTTTAATCATTGCTACTGCCCTTTTTCAAGCTTTCCCATTTCTGCTATTTCTTTTTTTTAATGGAAGGACAAGATAGCGAGGAGGTTCCCATCCCCAAACCTTTCTTTGCAGGGAACTCCTCAGAGCATCTGCCTTAAATTAAGGTGAAGGTCAAAGAGACTATGGAGCAGACAAAACGAACAGTAACAGTTTGCAGGAATAGGCGGTACTCGCCCAACCTCTTCAAAGGGACTCGGGAATGAGATGGCAATTGTGTCAAACATTTTTCTGTGTTTTCTGCTACGTATTTGGGAATCTTATCACGTAATTATATCTTTTCTTAAATTCCTTTTCTTCAGAAGTCTTTTATAACAGATGGCCAATGAAGAACTGCAGTGTTGGCCATGTCATTGTATTGCTACAAATAATAGAAATAAGAAATCTTTCTTCAGACGTGCCAAAAGTAGATGCCAGAGAAGAGTCTGATCCCAGTGTAAAAGGAGTACCTAGGAAATACAAGCCCCGTTTTACTTATCATTCCCCATGCGGTAACTAGCGATACCTTTAATCATTTCTGCTGCCCTTTTTCAAGCTTTCCCATTTGAAGCCATCTGAAGGCCAGGAGACTGTTTGAAGGAAGTATCATTTACACGTGTCCCAACCTTAGTCTTTGCTAGGTGCCTTAGAGCTGCTGGTGCAGGTTGAGAGTGGGCTAGACGCAGCTTTGGTTTGACCCAACACGGCTGTTCTTCATGCTCATAGCTCATTACTCCTTGCTATTCTAGTTAGACTGTGGCTCGGAGTTCATTTATACAAATAACTTTTTAAGTGATTGCTAGTAACATCTGAATCAACCATCCATCTGCAACGTCTCTGCTGGTCAAATGCAAGGTGCTACCTTACAGTTAGGAAAAGCCAGAAAGAACCGTTCTGGTGTGTCATTGTGTTGTCTTTTGTCCTCTTTCTTAGTCTCCTTTGTTTTCCTGGTAGTTCTTAATAATGGATTTGCTTTTTTGGCTATTTCTGATTTCTGAAATGACACTTTGTAAACTCTAGATCTCACCTCAGACTGTTGCCAAACAGCTCAGAGCCCACCATTTCACAAGTGGAATTAGTCGGGACCATTTTATGTTTATCTACACTTAATTATAGCTGTGGTTTTATTGCCCATCTAATCTTCTAAGATCCTTCTGCTGTTCTGCAATTGCTCCTTAGTTTTGCTATTCTGAATAATTCCATGACATCAGTGCATTTTGTCATCTCACTGCTTATCTCTTTTTCCAGGACTTTTAGAATGTGAAGAAAAGCAGGGTCTAACTGGTTTTTTTGGATAACTCTTTGGATGACCTTTCCAAGCAGCGATCATTCACTCCTATCATCTACTTCTTACCTTTTAACCACTCATCTAAATAAAGATATCTTACTGCTTAGTTCCCCTGATAAGCCCTTGATAAAGCTTTGATAAGGGACTTTTTGAAATCTGAACAACCAGATCACTCCTTTCTGTGCGTTTGTTAACGCCTTTAGGAACTCCAATAGATGTGTGAGACAGGACAGCCCTTTATCAGAGCCACGCTGACTCTTCCCAAGAATATAACACTCAGGTACCCACCAAAACTATTATTTATTATAGTTTCTATTACTTTGTTGACAGGGGCTTACAGACCTCCCCTTCAGATCTCTACTAGAATCCTTTTTGAAAAATAGGGTATTTGCTACTTTCCAGTCCCCTGCAGCCAGTGTGCTTTTAAGCAAGAGGTTCAATACAACTGTCTGGGGTGTGCCGTCTCATTCCCGAGTCCCTTTGAAGAGGTTGGGCGAGTACCGCCTATTCCTGCAAACTGTTACTGTTCGTTTTGTCTGCTCCATAGTCTCTTTGACCTTCACCTTAATTTAAGGCTAAACTCCTCAGAGCATAGTTTAGGAGGAGGAGTTCCTCCTGAGGAGGAACCCTGAGGAACTCTGAGGAGTTCCCTACAAAGAAAGGTTTGGGGATGGGAACCTCCTCGCTATCTTCCACGGTAAACACAAATGCAAATAATTCCTGCAGACTTTTTTTGCTATGGCCTTGTATTTCCTAGGTATTCATTTTATACTGGGATCAGACTCTTCTCTGGCATCTGCTTTTGGCATGTCTGAAGAAAGATTTCTTATTTCTATTATTTGTAGCAATACAAGGGCATGGCCAACACTGCAGTTCTTCATTGGCCACCTGTTATAAAAGACTTCTGAAGAAAAGGAATTTAAGAAAAGATATAATTACGTGATAAGATTCCCAAATACGTAGCAGAAAACACAGAAAAATGTTTGACACAATTTTATTTTTTCTGAATACTTACGTGCACTTCTACCACATGCTCAACGAATGCGACGCACGGATCTGCGATCACAGCTTAGAGATAACACCGGAGAAAAGTTACTTAAAAAGGCTCCCGAGAATCTCCTGGTCTTTCTTTGGAGGAAACATGAGCCAGTATGTACGGCTTTCAAGCATAAATAGCTATTGAAGTGACAGGGAATGTAAGAGTTTCACTTGGAAGCAAAGGCAGAGGATGGAGAAAGCAGCTTTTTTTTCCTCTTCTGTCTTTATGCATCGCACTTGAACCACAGAAATTCTGTGGATGGATCCTTTGGAAAAATGACGTCTCAGAGGCAAGAGCAGCAACTACCAAGGAGTTTTACTAAAATGGATGCTTTTATACCGGAATGAAAGTACTCGTGCAGGAAATATAACTGGCACATTAACTATATTAATATAATAATGCTTCAAATTATTACTACTACTTTGAAAACTTTCAGAACTTTTCCATTAATGAGTTAATGGCAGAATCGGAAGAATTCATCCCAAGTAAACCAAAGTGGAACAGATAGGAAATTTCAGGGGAGTGGAAATGTCGCCACTTCTTAATAATGACCGCAACACAAGGCTCCCTGTGTCTTGAAAAACAGCAACACTGGACCATTGATTTGCTTCTTCAAAGTCTGCAAATTGTCTCAGCTGGTGGAAATACTTTTCTTGAGCGTAATACATAATATATGCCTACAGGGACGAACAGAACAGAAACACTTGCTCTTTTGAAATGCGCAAATTAGGTATTGCTAAAAAATAATAATCTCTTTCTGGACTATAGTAACAGGAGCATAATTTTTAAAAGGCTGTTAGAATGAGAACAGCAGTCAACTGTTTTTTACAGAGGTTTGTAGGAATATACGTGAAAAAAATAAGGGATTTGTGAGTGAAAGTCTGTTTCTGCCAAAAAAGAGGCTCCGAGACCCAAACCGCCGTTCAGCTGCAGGCCGGCTGCCGGAGGGGCTGCCCCGGCTCGGCAGGGCGCATCCCGAGCCTCATTCCAAAGGGCATGCCCCCCCTCGGGGCATTTCGAGCGCCAGGGTAGGCCGAGGGGAGAGCGAGGGACCGCCCGGCCGCCCGCCCGGCCGCCTTCCCTCCCCGGGAGCGGCGCCTGGGTCTCCGCCTCCCTCCGAGGCGCCGGGGCGAGCCGCAGCCCGGCTCAGGGCTGTGACAGATCCTCCGCCGGCCAGCCCAGCCCTGACGAGGCTCAGCGGCCCCCGCGCCCCCCCGCTTCCCCTCAGCGCTGCCCCCGGCGGCCGCTCGGCCGTTTCCCGCCCAGGGGCCGTTGGCAGCCTCCGCGGCTCGCGCCCCGCCCTCCCGCAGCACCGCCTCGCTTCCCCCGCCCCCTCCCCGGTCGCTAAGGGCGTCACCGCGTCGCGCGCCCCGCCAGGCCGGCAGGGAGCGGAGTGGAGCCGGACGCCCGTTCCCCTCCGCCGTGCGCGGGCACTGCGCTCGGCGCTCGCTTGCTCGGGCCTGCGACGCCCTCAGCTGAGGGAGCGGCGCGAGGGACATGCCGGTTGCCGCCGCCGCCTGAGCGTCCCGTCCCGCTCCGTCCCGTCCCGCGGTGGTGGGCATGGGGCTGGGCTCGAGCTCCGAGGCCCCCGACGGCGGCGCCGAGGGCTTCCACGTGCACGGGGTGAGGCGGCCGCCGCGGGGGCGGTTTCGCGGGGGGAGAGGGCGGGAGGGCCGTGAGGGGCGGCGGGCGCTGAGGGGGGTGTGTGTGTGTGGGGGGGGCGGGTCTGGCGGGGCGCGGGGTCCCGCTTCCCCCCTCCGGGCAGCGGTGGCGCAGGCAGGCCGAGCCCGGCACGGGAGAGGGTGCTGGGCTCGGGACGGCGGGCCTGTCGGCCGCGGGCGCCCTGGCCCCCACCTGTTGGCTCCTTCCAGGGAGCTGCCACGGCGGCAGGGGCGGAGCGGCCGCACCGCTCGCGGTAAGCAGCGGGTACCCGCCCGGCGCGGCCTCGCACCCGCCCCGGCGGCCGGCTGCCTTCACCGGGTCGGAGCCCCGACCTGCGATGTCTCGGCTGCCGGACAGCCGGGGGGACCCTTTTGTGCTACTTGAAGTGGTTTAGGGTAGCGTAGTCCTCCCTCCCCGCGCCCCTTCAAATTCCCTTGGCTTGAAGGTTTGACGAATTTCTCCGCGGATCTTTACGGCATCCTGGCCGGGGGTTGATTCCCGCTCCAGGCGGTGTTTTCCTGAGGGGCTGCTCCTCACAGGCGCTGTATGTAGTTGCAGATTTGTTGTAACTTCTCCGTCTGGCAAATTGCCTGCACGCACATTGGTTTAAATGCGTATCTTGGAGGTTAAAGATAGGCAGAAGTATTGCTGGTAACAGTCGTTGTATAAGTTACCCTTTCATTTAGTTGGTGGTCTTCCTCCCTGCAGTAAGAGTGGAAGCATTGTTGCCCCATGCTGCTTTCCACTTCATCAGCAGTTCGTGTTTCTCGATATCACAAGATGTGTTTAGGGTACCAGCGTTGTTCTGTAATCTGCTTTTGTCAGCCTCCTTAACTGAGTTAACTCCATCAGAAGTGACCGTTGGTCATGAAATGCCTCCTCCTTTTATCTCCTTTTATGTTAAGTGCAGGATGCTGCTTGGTTTTCTGTACTGGAGGACCTACAGTATGCAGGAGACAGAGTAATGTGTTTTTTTTTTATCTCCAGGGAATTGATGCAAGTTTTGATACGGTGTCATTTTGAAAACCAAACACTGCAGGATATTTTGCAACTTACATCTTCATGTGGGAATCTGTGTGGCTTTTAGACATCTGAACAACAATGTCATGAGCTCCGTAACAACTTCCATGTACTCCTGCTTGTCTACATTTTCATCCTTGACATTGTGTTACGTGATAGTTTCATTGTAAGGCTTCTTGCACTTTATTTAGAATTAGGATGTAGGGTAAACTCTTTTTAACCTTCCGCTTGGTTCAGTATAAGTTGGCTGTTTGCTTTTGATGCAATTTAGGGTTGTGATGAAAGTTAATACTTCCTACTCCAATTGTGGTTACGGTGGTCAGTCTCGACTGTTTAATAATAAAGCACGTTGGGTTTTTTTTTTGCTTTAAAAGCTTTTGCTTTTAAAGTAACTGCTATTACTTATGTATATTTTATAACTTGCATAGACAGTTACGCCAGCAAAAGCCCCAATACCAATACAACTTTATTTAAAAAAAAAATAAAATACAGCAGTTTGGTAACATAAGACCAAATATAAGATGTAGCAGTTTTAACTTTGCTAGCAATGAACGTCTTAGTCTAGATGATGCGCGGGTAGTACCTTAGCACTTAAATTCTGGGGTGGCTTTCGGGAGCCAAATATATTGCAGGTTAAGGGCTGTACCGCTGAGTTCGCAAAAAGTAAAGTTACAAGCAGCGTGAACCGTTAGCATGTTTGCAATGGTTCCCTTAATATCACATTGCTTTGTTAGTATGCTTTGAAGTGGGTATACTCTCATATGGTCTGCGTATGTCAAGTTCTGTGTAATTTTTGGTGGGTTTCATCTTGGTGTGAATGCATTTTAATAGGTATTCTCTATATTTATTACATCTGTTTTATGATAACTTGGTTATAATGAAATTGAGATGTTGTAACTCTTATTTCTTATTGCCATCACTTACAAAAGATTCATCTTCTTGACCAGTACTTGTGGTTAGCCATGTGTTTGTAGCATACGCTCTTACGTGTTCCTATTCTAATGTGCTGTAAATTGTGGGAACCTAACTGTAAATTGTGTTTATGTAAAAAATGGCTGTGAAGTAACTGGGGACTCTCAGTGTGCTCAGGCTATTAGTAAGCATGGAAGAAAATCCTGAAGCAGCACTTTGAAAACTAAGCCCTTCTCCGAAGTCCTCGTTATTTAATAATGCCATGCTGTGCACTTTGCATCACAATACTTGTGTCCTGTATGGGGTTTGAAACCTGGTTTTTACAGCTTAATTAGGACACCAGTTGTTCATAGTTCTACAAAAATAAATTCACAGTTGTGGACTGCTTCCCGAGGTCTGTCACTTGGTGTCTCGTCTCTGGTTCAACTCTGAAGTAAATATTGAATCAAGTGTAAAGATTAACACTGTCCCTTAGTGTAACTAGAGATCAATGTATAATAAGAATAAAATGTATGTTTTACAGGTTCAAGAAAACTCCCCAGCTCAACAAGGAGGACTGGAACCTTTCTTTGACTTCATCATTGCGATAGGACACACTAGGCTTGTAAGCTGCAAATGATTTTATTTTTTTTCCCCTGCGTGAAATATGGGTATTGTAATGATGAAAGGTAGAAGCCAAAGCTGTCACAGTAAAGAAAGCTTTTTCATATTGGACATTGTATGTGGAATTAACAAGGTAAAGTAAAACTCGGTGGTGTTCAAAGTCTCCTCTCTGGCTGGATCCAAATTTGAGGAAAGTCTTATTTATGCCTTTAGTCGCCTTAACTTCTTAACAGATTAACACAATGTTTATTATATTACTCATTCACGCATATTTTCTGCCACACGGTGAATGTTGAACTGGTGAGTCGATGGTAAGAGCTCCACAGTTGTTTAAACAAACTTGTTTCAACATTTGATAAAACGTGAAAAAGAATCATGGCCTGTCTGTTTATACTTAAGACTGGGAACACAGTTCCTGTATGGTGAGTTATGAAAGAAGAGTTTTGGTTTGGTGGTGTTTTGGTTTAAAAGGCTCACAGCTTTGGCTGTGAGCTTTGGCTCCTTCATCCTAGCTACATACAAGCTGAATTTAAGTTTATCTTGCTTTCATTAGCGGAGGTGTCTTTCTGGAAATGATTGTTAGAATGGTAAATTTCGGTGGAAGATCCATCTTTTAACATGACAGAAATAATGATAGTTCTCTAAGCTGCTCCCAAATAGTCTGTCCTTTCATAGTCAATTTGCAATGACTTTGAAGGGTTGTCGAGTAAGGACTGGGATCAGAGGCATGAAGTAAAATGTCACTGCTTATTGTTACGACTACATAGTTGAGATCTAATATTGCTGCTGTTATTTAATAGCAGTTATAAAGAACAGGAAAGTTAAGTGATGAAACTGACTAATAATAAGTACTTATGTAAAGGGATGTGAGCTGACAGTACTGACTTCTTTCTAATAAAGGAAAATGGAACTGCTGGGACTGATCGTGAGACGTGGAGCCTAAACTTTGACAGTTTTGGTTCTTGTATTCAAATTCTGCCACAGGCATGATGTCTATGTTACAGGTGCAACTAGAAAGAATGTTAATCGTATTATCTCTCTCTGTGCTCTACAGAATAAAGAAAACAGTATGTTGAAAGATCTGCTGAAGGCAAATGCTGAAAAAGCAGTGAAGCTGGAAGTGTATAATATTAAAACAATGAAAGTAAGAGAGGTGGAGGTGATCCCCAGTAACATGTGGGGAGGACAAGGTCTTCTTGGAGCCAGCGTGAGGTTCTGCAGTTTCCAGGGAGCCCATGAACACGTGTGGCACGTTTTGGTGAGACAGATTTCTTCGGTGGCTCATTAGTGTTCATACAACCTTGTTTTAAAGTGTAATGTTTAGAAGTAACTTGTATGTAGGAGTACAATGCTGAAATCGCACAGAAGAAGGGAACACAGTCTTGAAAGTTTGTCCGAGCCATTTGAATATGGACAAGTGGTGGGTGACTGTTAGTGTTGCCTGTCGCTGTGAAGAAAAATAACTCCATCCCAACCAGACCAAATAGTTTGCGATGGGGGGAAGGCTTTTTTGTCTTATGTTAAAGAATCAATGGTAAAAGCAAAAAATGATTCTGGCTCGATAGGTGTCCCTGTGTTGGCTGAACTTCATCAAAGTAGTATTAATGTTACAAAAAGCACCAAAAAATTATTTTAAAATTAAGAGGGAGAGCTGAAAGAGTAGAACGGAATAGGAAAGACTGTTTTAAACAGTTGTTTTAAATAAAAGCAACTTTTCAACATCTTCAGAGTATCTCATTTTGAATTGGCAGTATCTTGGTCGGTCTTGTTCAGCGTGTTTTACAAGATGTTACACCTAGATGTAAACTGTTCAAGGACTTCTGTGGTGTCCCATAAATAAAATGTTCTTTCCTTCTGTTGCTTTTGGAGTTAGATTTCCTTTTTGATCTTGGGGTAGTTTATCCTGCTGCGAGTGCAGATGACACATGTCACTCTTTCACAGGATGTTGAACCTGCATCTCCTGCAGCTCTAGCTGGTCTCCAGCCGTACACTGACTACATTGTTGGATCTGATCAGATTCTTCAGGAGGTAGGGCGCATGTTCCTTCAAGTAGCGATTGTCTTCGTGCCTGACAAGTGTATGTTGTAGGGTTTGGGTTTTTTATAAATCTAATTGCGTGTACATCAAATGTATGGGGATAGTTTTTTGGGGATTTGGGGAGGTTGATGTTTATGACAGATGCTTTATGGTTGAGGTAAACGTTACCTTTTTTTAATCTGACAACAAAAAAAGTTGCCCCTAAAGATGAAACTACATTAGTGAGTTTTAGTCTGTCTTTGGGTTTTTAATATCTCATGTTGAAGTAAATAACTGCGTAAAATGGTAACTCGCTTCCAGCTCCCTGTCTTACACATTTGAGTTTAATAACTACTACTTTTTTTTTTCGTAGTCAGAGGATTTCTTTTCATTGATTGAATCCCATGAGGGGAAGCCGCTGAAGCTGATGGTTTATAACACTGAAGCAGATTCCATTCGAGAGGTAGTTGTGACTCCCAATGGAGCTTGGGGTGGAGAAGGAAGGTACTGATCTCCGGCCAGTCACTGGCTAATGACAGGTTATATACTCACTGTAAATGAGCTCCTGTTAAGAGTAGTAGTATTATTATTGATTACAGCTTGTTGTTTTCAAGTTAAGCCTTGTTTTCTTACACTTATCTCACAAAACCGTTCATCTTTCCATAAAAAAACCCGAAAACAGCTTAGAACTAGGAATTAGGCATGTTCTGGATCTAATCCTGTTTGAGTTGAAACCAATGGCAAAACCTGTGTTGACTTCCCCGGTAGCAGGTTCACTAGCTACGTTCTCACAGTCGAACACTCAGTTAAAGCAAGAACAAAATCTAAACCAGGTCAGATCATGTGTTTTGTAAAGATATAATCAACTGAAAGCTAAGCTATGTATGTCTAAATGTCAATTGCAGAGTGCTCCTTGAGTACTGTAGGTGAAATGATTCTTGCGGGTAGGTGTTTCTTGCTATAGATTAAAGACTCAAACTCTTCTTCTTTTAAAGAGTCAAAATTTAAAACACTTACTAGCTTTGTTAAACACCTTTTTTCCAAGTCTTGTTTTACTTTTCTCGTACAGTTTAGGATGTGGTATTGGATATGGCTATTTGCACAGAATTCCAACACAGTCGATAGTATTGAAGAAAAAGCCGGAAAGCAAACCACCTTCACACTTACCAGAAGCTGGAACTCCTGTACCATCTACTAACGGTTACACAGAGGTATGTAAAAAATCGGTTACATTCTCTGGAGTTTCAAAATTTTCTACGTGTTGGAACATTCATAATACGGTATATTTGAGTACAGCATACAATTTTCCTTGAACAAAATGGAGTTAGGTGAAGGGAAAGTGAGAGCTGATGATGCTGAGCAGATGACAGGAAGGGTAGCACAAGCGAGCAACTCTGTTTGCTGAGCCGTACCCTTTATTTTCTCAAACTTACAGCTGGTATTCTTCCATATCCCTCATTGTATTTGGGTGCAATTACATATTACAATTACTCTTTCACCAGTGTTGGCTGATACAAATTTTTGCCAGATATTTTCTTCCTGTTTTGAAGACTTACATACTACAGCTGCGTCACGTCAATGAGAACCACATCAGAAGAATACCCTTCTCACTAGGAAATAAAATACACCTACAAGAATTAAGGATGGACTGTTCTTCTAAGAACGCACTGGCTTTAAAAGGCTACGCTGGAACATGTCCTAATCAGTGGCTTAGCTATCAGTTTCGGCATCATAGGTTCTCTCTGAATTGGTGTACTTGGAGACCGAGGCGGAATGCTTTCATAGCAACGTCTTCTTCAGGTGAAGCTTTCAATATATAAAAAAAGATGCTTTTCCTTCTTACTGTGTTATTCCAGACTCCGTTATTGGCAGCTGCTTCTCAGAGTGACACCTCTGAAATAGGTATGAACTTGGATCATTCCACAGATCAAGAAATGAGTGGTTATTCACCAGAAAGCTCACTCTCTCCTCCTCCTCCTCTCCAGAGAGTTATGGATCCAGGTATATCTTCTTAACATGCTTTTTTCAGCAATTCTTTAGAGGACATCTAAGTAAACTAATAAGGTCTTAAACAAGTTTGAGACTTAAATACAGAACTATGAGCATTGGTGGTTGTTTCCCCTAAGGTTTTTGACTTCGCTGGATTTCAGAACTGTAGAGTTTGGGTACTGTGAGCCTGACTGAGGTTAACATTCTGCAGAAGTCTTTCCGCTAATGTCAGCTAACTTCTAGGTTAAATTTATTTGCATTTAGCGGGGAGGGGACTTCACTGACTTCAGTCTGGATGTAACATGTCTTTTTGATTCTAGAATTTTGTGTTACATCTAAAACAATGCTGTAATATTTGCTTTCCCCTTCAGGATTTCTAGATATGTCTGGTATTTCATTTCCTGAACTCACTGACTTAACAAAAGTGTCCAACATGTCTTCATCTGCCTCCTTCAACGTGCCAGCAGCAGATGCTTTAGTAGGCACTGAAAAGTTAATATCAAACAATGACGCTTCTGCTTATTTTGGTAAGTGTATTCAAGATTTCCTTTAGGCCTCTGACCTAATTTATGGAATGGCACCAACTCGTGTCTGTTTAACAGGATCGTGCTTTTTGGAAATAAGCAATTTTAAGAAAAATCAGAAAGGGGATTGGCTAAAATGAGATGGAAAAAGTAGCAGAAATCAGCAGACAAAAACTAATAGGCTCTTTCATTTAAAGAAAGACGACACACATTCTATAATCTTATAAAAATGTTGATGATCCAAATTAAACTGACCTTAAAAGTGGGTATTTTTAAAATCAGTGTAAATGAATTTTTGTACCACAGGCTTGTCTTCACAGTTATAACGTGAAAACAAAATTGCAGTCACCTTATTAGTGACTTTTCTATTTAAAAAAAAAATACATCTTCACATTACAGATGCCTTTCCCTTTTAAAAGTGGGGTGACTAAGAGTTTTAACACAAAATAAAACATCCGTAGCATAAGAATACAGCAGACCAAATGCTCTGTGGTCTCTTAAAAACCTGCTTGCACAGTCAGATTTTCTGGATTTGGGGAGAACCGAGTAAACACAGCCCACGTACGTGACAGTTGTGAAGCTGGTTATGTGCCTGCACGAGGTATCGCATTCAAGCTGATTTTTCTAGACGTACAGTAACCAGAGGCACTGTCTGTTAGCCTGACGGGTTTTGGTTTTTTTTACAAACTATTTCCATTTGCCAGAAAATGCCACAGCTTTGGACCCTGAAGATGTAACCATGTATTCTGAACGCTCGGTCAAGCAGCCCGAGTTGGACGACCTACTGCCTTCCATTCCATCTTTACCTTCTTTTGCTCTTCCTAATGAAATTTCTTCAAAAACAACACTAGGAACTGATCCCGATAACCAAGAAACAAAGCTGCTCTTAAACAGTATGGAGAGCTCGTTAACCACTACTCCGGGGAAACCAGATGATGAAGCAGTGTGTGAACAGAAAGAAGGAGCTGCACAAGATCAGGAGTGAAATGGATGCTGCTTTTGTTTACAGACTGCCATATGCTGTAATACTACAGCTTGGGATATTTTTCTGATCTTGAAAGAACGACAGTTACTCTATTTTGTTAGTTTAGACAATATTATAAAAGAAATCATATGAAATACATATCCTGTTGTCTTTTCCAATCATTGTTTAATGGATTGATCTGTGTTCAAACTCTGAATGCTGTCCAGAATCACCAAATTAATGGAGAAATTACTGCAGAAACACGTTGGAGACTGGCAAAACATCAAGTTCCTGAATTCACATTTGCCTACAAATGCTCCTGAATGTATTTATGAAGGCACTCTGCCTGAACAGTGACACTTGACGATGGTTTTCTCAGTATGATTGATGGCATTAAAAAAAAACCAAACAACTATTTATGGTTTTGACTTGCTAGAAAGCTTTTCTAATGGTACACCTCAATTTGACAGCTCTCATGACTTTCAAGGCATTTCCCACTTGTTACAGAGTTTCCCTTCTCTATAACAGTTACTCACAAACCTTCTCTACAACTACTTTTGCAGAAAAGGAAGTACGGTAGGGTTTGAAGCTGCAGCATATAGATAGGACAAAGTCGTGTGGGTGGGTCCCGTCATTCACTTTAGCTCTTCAATGGATCATGTGTTTAAAAAAAAAAAGGGTGTGGGGGAAATAGTGGTGGTTATTTGAAACAAACTGAAGTCAAAGATGATTTTTAAGTCAGGCCCATGTGGTTTCAGGGTGACTGATTAACCTTTTCAGTGGAGTTGAATACGTCTTGGTTTCTGTAGTGACAGAGAAATAGCTTTTCTTTAGTTTCTATTTACCCATTTCTATTTTTATACAAATCATGACATGGGGCTGGAACACGTTAGTGTGGCAACATCTATTGCTTTTTGTAGCTTTTTAATTTTGTTTGCACTTGCCTTCAAATAGCTTCTGAATGTAATAGTAAACACGAAAGAAACATGCGGGTGCCTTTATACCCCTCTGGGCAGTGAGTTATCATGGGATTTTAAAGCTGCTGATCAGGAATAACTTGACTATAGCTGGTACAGTTAGTGTGGTGAAAATCTTTCGTAAATTAAGGGAATGGGGTACAAGCTATAAACTAGAGTATACTTATTTAGCACAGTATTGTCCAATTTCCCTTTCTCTGCCCTGTCTCCTGATCTGTTTCTATATTGTCCCCTATGGAGGTCAGTAAGTGAAATGACTGACTAGGCTGAAATCTAGTAACAATGCAGGATGGGGAGTCTGGGTCACACGAATTTGCCCGTGACAGCTCAGCGTCAGCGAAGGGGTGCAGATGAAGCTGCAACACCGAGAGGTCTTCAGATGAGTATACCCTTACAGAAAATGTCCTTTACATTCCTTCATCTCTGTTGGTCTTAAATACTGTTTCACATAAAATACAGTAGCTCTGAACAGGATGGTCAAAATACCTTCTGCTTTAAAGAAGAATGCATTGAGCCTTAACTGCAGGTAGTAGAATTAAGAGATTTGAGATCTAGTCTGCTAAACAGTCTGTTGATAGTGAGCAGATTTTTCTTCCTATATTCCTAAAATAAATTTCTTTTCTTCCCCCAACTGACTGCTACAAGGGCAAACAGCCAAACACTAAAAATAAATGTAATTTAAGCTATTGGTAAGTTTGTTCGGTCTCGGAGCCTGATGACTGAAGCCATCTAGGTGATATATTTGTGTTTTTGTTGTTGTTCATTTAGGACTGCTTCTAAGACTAGAAGCAGTGACTTCTAGTCACTACTAGAACCTAGTCACTACTTGACTACACCTTTATCAAAACTGTTTTTCAGCTGGTAGTAGCTTATTTAAGCGATACCATAAGCACCCTTTAGAAATTTAAGAGCAGGGAATGTCAAAACTCGCACTAAATTTCAAATGTCACAGTAATAAATGGCTTAACACTTATGGCAGTCTGTGTCCAGCTACGTGGCTCTTGGAAGGGGAGGTGGGGAGTTGGTTTGCATTTATGAGGACTTGATTCTTTTTTCATTAACATCCAAATGAACAATGGTCTAACGTATCTGTTTAGAAAACCAAATAGAGAGTGAAACCTCTAGCAGTAGTATGTTGTATTCTCCTAACCTGTAACTTTATCATTTAAATGCTAGATGAGGTGAAGCGTTTAACCTCCTCATCAAATTCCTTTTCTCTTGACAATTTGGAGACTACCCTCTGAGATGCCTGAAGCTACCTCCCTGCTGAAACAGAAAGTACTCTTTTACTTGTGGGTGCAGAGGTGAGAAAGCTGATTAGAATTTCTTAGTTTCAGAATATAACCTAAAAAAAGTGGTAGAAGCCACCGAGAGTGGCTGGATTCAAAGAGGATACAATTCTCCTGGAGCCACAGGCCGCCTGCCTTGCCTTCCTGCTGTTGCTGCAAGCGCAGACAGCGGGAGAGCCATCCCCTCTGACATAGACTACGTGCTGCAGACTAAGCTGGAGCATTTGTGACTATCTCACTGCTGCTGCCACCTTAATTTGAGGAAAAATCAGGAAGGGAATGACCAGGTACTACTGCTGAAAGAAATGTACCTCGTAAGGCCTGTGAGGATAGGCCAGTTCTGAAATAAAAAAGGGGTAATGGTTTATGTTGGTCTGAAACAAGTAGAATGGCTGTGGAAGACAGAGCTATCTTTGAGTGAAATGGCTTGAATCGCCCACTTTTGTATTTGGGATTTGAAACAAAAGTTTAGAAAAAAACCCAACAATCAACCGGGTGCTGTCCCAAACAGCTACTGTTTCCACGTAAGTAGGAGAGCTGTGTATTACCTTGTTTGCATCTGTAAACTGAAGGCATCTGTAAACCCGACGGTGATGTTTCTTCTGCAGACACAAGAGGAATTACCTCAGCAGTATCACAAGGAGGGCAAAACAAAGGGAGGAGGATGTCACCTTAGAGTGCTTTGTACTAATTTTAGAGCTTGGATGCAGTGGCTGTGTAGCTGGACACTGCACAGAGGTTTGGTATGGCCAGACACAACAGGATAAGCTTCCAGACCCGAGATGCTCTCTCATATTAATAGCCAAGCCTGAGGACATGAGTCTGGCAGACATTAAATCCAAAGAGGCTACCGGGAGCTCGAGTATTAACAGCAAGGATTAGGCAAAGCTCATCTCCACTGAGCCGTGCCTCCGCTAACCCTAACGAGCCAGAGCACCCGGGCGCTGGTGGTTAAACACAGGGTGGGTGCTCAGAGAGGCTTTGGGACCTCCACCCACCCAGATACTCACAACTCTGCTTGACAAAGGCTGGAGCAACTTGATCAAGCCCTGCCCCAAGCAAGGCTAACTTTGGCAGGTGGGACTAAGCCCTCCCTTCCGAAGTAAATTACTTGATTCAGGGGAACTTCAGACAGCAATAACCCTGTACTAGGAATGATCCTAACCCCTAAAAATCACGATAAGGAAATAACCATCCTAGAGACAAACACACAAATCTCATTATTAACAGCAATATGCTGAACTAATTCCAGCCGAACTCCAATGTGTGAATGAAAGTATTTAGTGTCTTTAAGGTGAACAACTACTGGCAAGAACTGTTGAAATACCAAATTCAGGCAGCAATGACTTTGTTTTCCCTCTTAAACTTTCACAGCAGGCTTGACAATTTACTGAATCTTCTGCTGTCCCACTCTAGGCCGTGTTCAGAAGCTGCTCATCCAAGCTGCCACACTTGACTGAATTCCTCTTAGCTGCAACTGAGAAATGCTGCGGGAAGATAGACTGCAACGCCGAGTAGAGATCACACCACTCGCATGTCTACTGATGGACTTGAATTATGCATTTCCAGCTGCTTGGGGGTTCAGAATTTTATCTCACCTAGCACTAACTGGGGAAGCGGGAGACTTCAGCTATTCCAGCACCCCTGTGCTGCTGCACCATGAATTTAGCAGAAATGGAAAGCAGCAGAGGCAGCCTCCCAGAGAGAAGCCTTTAATTCAGCATTCCCCTCAGCACCCTTACCCTTCCCCATCTTCCCCCATAACTGGGCAAATATTTTCACCCCCAGGCAATTATGAAAGAACTAGGCGCCACTGCCTCTGGCTGTTAAGTGACAGCAGCTACAGGTTACTCTCGGCATTTGATTTGACTGTGCTAATCTGTTATTTCCTGGGCATTGCCACTACTAATGTCCACACATCCTCCCTCTCTGCTTTTGACTTAAGCAAATACTAATTTGCATTGGTTCTGCTGTAACGGCAATTTCAAAGCAAGTGTTTGGTTTAAGTTACATTTCTAAGCTACAATAAGTAATTTAGCATTCACAGTCCCATGAAAAAGATGGCTAGAACAGTGTCAACAATATCCTCAGACAGAGATGGGGCATATCCCACCCGGTCTCCAATCCGTGCCTCTGGTCTGCATGATGTTTGTACAGCTGCTTACCAGAAAAACCTCCACCACATAGTACAGGAAACTATTTTAGTCAATCATTTTCTTGATATTTAAGTGTGCATGTGCTTTTAACAGTTCTGTTATCCAGCTGGGTAGTAACTCCACCTGGCTCCGTTCGGGAGCCATCTGCACATCTGCAAGTGGGTGCTTAAAGATTGATCCTAAATGTCAAGTTCAAGAAATTCCTAGGGATGAAGTCTGAATCAAATGGGACCTCTGTGAAAGAAAAAGTAATACCTCGGTGTAACGTACTGACCAAAATTTGGAGTCCTGTAACTGGATTCATGCCATTAACAGTCACTCTCTGCCTTCACCTTTGGCAAACGCATTCTCTCCCTTTCCCTGGCGCCTCCACACTAACTCACCTCAGCAAACTGACCTCTGCAACTTCCCTCTCTGCCCTGAGTCAGCAACTCTCAGATCTACGTGTTGAATAGACGCCCACACTTCAGCTTGCATGATCTGAGCCATTGGACAGCTGTTCTCTGAGCAGCTCTCCACACTGCTCTGCTCAAGACTGACCAAGGAGTGCACTGTCAGTCCCCTGGTTGCCCCTCTCCCATGGAATATGAACAATCGAACTAATAAGTCCCAAGTCCCTTATTTTCCTCACTGCTTCTGGCAATGAAGTAGAACTACGTTATTATCTTCTGCCTATGGCTTATTTTGAGCTTTTTTTTTTTGTGTGTGTGTTTCTAAAAATTGATGCTAAATCCTTCAAGTAGTTCTTCTCTTCCTAAAATGATACTTGCACTTCAGCTGCAACTACTGAGCCTTGCTCTCTCTCCTGTTCTCAGTGCTGCCCCACCTGAAGAGGAAAAAAATAAAAAAAATTAAAAAAAATCACCCATCATAGATAAATTAAATGTTTTTCCAGGAGACAGGTTACACTAATAGATTTACAACTCCTTTCCAATACGAACTTGGAAATTAAAGAAACTTCTACAAATCAATGGCCTTTCCTATGACTCTGGCAAAATGGAACTCTATCTCTGTTCATAATGCCCCCGTGAGCTGTGACTCTCACGTTAACTCCTGGATGCTGTGCAGGGGCCTCTCCTGTTCTTGCCTTCAGGACTCTTACAGAGAGCACAACTTCAGAAAAGGTGACAGACATTAAAAAGGAGTAGCAAAAAACTCCTCTCGCTTGACACTCCATCTAAGATGGATGCTGGAAGTCTCTGGGAACACATTCGGTCACTGAATTACCGTGTTCTCTCCAAGAGCAGCCCAGTTGACAGTCCCCACAGCAAAGGCTTTGAGTATTCTGTACTGGCATTTTCAGCATCAGGAAACCCAGTTTTGGCTTCCCATGTGTCTCTTGCAGGGCTGTAACCTTTCCACATCCAGAAAACTCAGTGTCACCTGGCACGAGTCACTTGTAGCAGAGCTGTCTTTTCTTATGTACTACATTGGTGTTAGCACAAAACATTTCCATAGTACAAAAGCACGCACTGCCCACGCGAACAGCATTACTTGAGCACGTTCTCCACCTCAACAGTATCTCAGAGCTTGTATTTGAAGGCTTGCCTGCCTGCTGAATTCTTATATCCAACCGCATAACAAGATCAGCTTTAAGGGATTTTGTTAAGGCACTGCCATTTCTTCAGCCATTCCATTACTTGAGGCTTCAAAGGACTTTGAAGTCCTTTGTAGTACAACCATTAAGTGGCAATGGTCCAAGCTCTAAAATTGCATAATTGATCCAATACACAAAACAACTGGAAAATATTTTAACTAAAGCCTTTTATTCTATACAACTGTGAAACATCATTTACCCTTCTGGCATTGCAGACTCTTCTGTCAATCTTTCCTGAAACTGTGTTTCGGGATGGTTAGAAAGAAAAAAAAGAAGAAAAATTACAACCTTGGCTGATTTCAAACAAAATTACTGGGAGCAATTCTAATGTATACAACGGGACAGCAAGACAACCAGGAAAAAAACCAAACCCAAACAGTGCCTATTGGAACAAGCGTAGACCCTTGCTATTAATAAATACAAGTCAGGACAATTCATCAATAAAAGTTACAGTTGTGTTTAACCATTTAATTCACAAATATCACTAAAAATGTGCAGTTATAGCACAATTGTGTCAAACTGAGCATACACAGAAATGGGGATTAAAAACTGAAACTGACTCTCAAAAGACAGGGAAAAAGATACGCTAGCTTAGTTCTGAACCATATTTTTTATTTAAGCAATGAGTTTGTTTAGCTAGGTTAAGAGTGCAGAAGGTAATGATTTGACTATTTTTTTGAACAAAATATGATGAAAAATATTTTACTTTTTGTTTGACCAATACAATCCCAGTAATAGAATTTATTGGGACTTTCTTTAGGCCTCAACCTAAATCTTGATGGCAAGATACAGGAAGGGCAAGAGCATATGTCTCCTGAAGAAACTCGAATAATATACTGCCCTTTGAAGGCACTTGTGCTTCTGCTTCAGACAAGAGTCATTTTTACACAATTTCTTTACGAGGATTTGTAATTTGTTCTGGCTACAAATGGTTTTCTGGGACAGCCCCACATTTTCTCACGAAAAGTTGAAATGCCTTTACCCCCTCCCCCCAATAAGTTAAACTCTATAAAAGACTACTATGAGTCTATGACAGTCACAGATTTTTAGAAATAACTGTGAAAAGAAGATCCGCATACATCTATAACAAAAGAACAACTGCATATAAAACTTTGGAAAAGAAGAATAAGTATTTTTATATCATGAATATGAAATCTGCTGAGAAGTTTCTAAAGTTTAACGTTAAACATATGAAGTTATTTTCAGGATGGTCTGAAGTTTTAACAAAATGTCACATAGTTTTGGAGCACAGTTACCAAAAATTAGACTAGTGTGTCTTTAGAACACCTAGGACACAGTGCAGGAAGTAGTTATATATATTTAAAAAAAAAAAAATTCTCTTAAGTTGCTGCAAAGCCTGTTCACTCTATTATGATGCACAGCATCATTGGACTGACCCTGCTACAATATTTATCTAGTGTTCTTATTCTGCATGTCAACAGCTCTCTAAAGCAACAATTGCGTTGCAGTATTAAAACAATTCTAATGTTAACCCTTCATTTGCAATTAAATGGGCCGATTCTTTCAAGTATGCAATACCTATTTTCTGTTGTTTTTCTTTTCCAAATGTCTTTAAGTGGTGGAAATGTTTGAGTAACCTGTGAGAAATCGTTGTAGGAACTTAATGAATGGAATGTACTAAAAATACCTTGTGCAGTTCTGAATTATATTGTGAACACAGCGACTAATATGGCCAAAATGGTTTCACATCAAGCATGAGCAGATGAGGATATTATGTTCTGGAAAAACAAAAGCAAAGAGGAGGAAGCAAAAGTCTGCACTGGATTATCATCCGTTCTCTGTACACCTCACACAACACGAACCACTCAGGGACTTCCCATCTCATTAGCTGAGACTAGGACAGACTTTAGTTTAAGTCATATAGATTTTTTTCCTCTATATTACAGATCTATTAGTCACTTCAATTAAATGTATACTTTCCGTCCATACTGAGTCATTAGAAGTCTCATCTACCTTAGGGGTTCAGTGGGCTTCTATAGTACTACTCTTGGAACCAGTACAGTACGGTCAAGTAAATAACCATTTGGGTCCACCGCTCCCTTCACGTTGATTTCTGGCGATAATGAAGTGTCAGATCACCACCACTCTTCCAAATGAAGTGCTTTACAGTTCGAAGGTCCATATTCGGATCCAAAACCTAAACAGTAAAAATTCATCTTTCATTCCACAGATCTGCTAGATTGGCAGAAATTCAAAGATAAAACACTGTGGTTGGGCAAAACAATCCTCTGGGTGAACTGGCATCAAAGATGAACCATGCAAAGGCTCGGATTTTTCAACGAGCAAGTAAACCTGACGCATTACTGGAAGATTTTAGCAATGTAACATATAACTTTGTATTACAACCACCTCCTCAATATTTAATCTTCATGCATTTATTACACTTGCTAGACAATTCATGATTTTGGACAAATTTTGAACTCTGCTAGAAATGTAGAATTCAGAACATTCCAAAAATGCTAGAAATGGAACTCTGTGGAACTGTATTAGGTCCATTTGTTGAGTATGAGTAAGTAATCCTATAAAGGCTACTAGTCAGACCAAATTAAACAGGCATACTATATAAATTCTTTGATCCGGCTATCTGCAGCTGTCTGGACTTGAGTCAGCAGTAAGTTAACATGATGTCAAAACATTTACTTAGTTTTAAAGGTAACAGATAGTCTATAGCATATTTCAAGCTCAGTATTCAGAAATTCGCAACTGATTCATTGCTAGACATTGGTTTTGTTCACAGGCTAAAACACCCAAGTAACTTACCTGGTCCTGGCACAGAAGTTCAATCTTCTCCTCTGCTAGCACAGCAATGTCCTCTTCTTTTTCTTGTTCTCCTGCTTTTTCATTATTGGAAGAGCTAGTTGTCTGAGACTCATTATCCAAGTTTATGATTTTCTCATACACGTGTTCCATCACTTTTCTCACCTGAAGCATATCACTTGCTGACAGTCGGTCTCTATATAAGGTAAGCAAAATTTGGCAGGGAAAAACTTGAGAAACTGTATTTCTTATCTTTGCAATACCTTAATCTGTAGCAAACTATGCAAGCACACAGATAAGCTCTTTATATTGTAAGTTTAATAGTAAATTATCAGGATCTTCCAGAATACCGTGATCATAACAGCTATTTATCCAAAGATTCACACAGCAAAAGGGACTCAGAAAAGTGGTAAGATATTCAAAAGACTGAATTAAAATCAAACCTTAGATGAACAGTATTGTACACAACCCTCATTCTTTCAGTAGAAAAGGAATCAGTAAGAGAAGGACAGAGGATATGGAATAATAAAAGAGGTAAGCCAGAATATGCTGTTCACCCTACTACATTAACAGGGCATTCTAAAGCCATAAGCAGCAGCAGTTTTTCCACAAAGTACACAAAAAGCCTGTGAAGCTCCTCTTTCCCAAATTGTCTCTGATGTGAAGAATTCAGTAAGACTTAAAGAGGAACTAGGCATTTGTGAAAAGTACCAAAAATTGTTGCATATAAATGGTAGGCATACTGTCTATGACGTTGACTTCGTACCTGAGGACCTGCATTGATTTCTAACCTATATAGCTCCCAGTTACAGCTAATGTGATAGGCAGACTATCTTGCATTCCCTACTGTCAGGTTTTGTACCTTTTCCTTTTAAAAAGCTATAATTCATCACTATTAGCAATAGGAAACATAACATAAAACTGTGGTTCTGAACAGTGTAACAATCTATAAGTTCCTCTGTTTTCTGATTAAATACCACAAGAGACAGAAAGTCTAATTTCAGTAGTTACTTTTTGGACATTTCTTAGCATAAACTTAAAGCAACTGCCCACTGAACCCAAAAGAAACCTATAGTTCTTCCAAATATCCTGATATAATTCAATGCTTCAAAGTGATGCTGCTTAAATAACTAGAAACTTCTACAAATTCATCAAGCACAATACGATTCTCTGGCAAACCGGGTTTTTTTTTTGGGGGGGGGGGGATTGAGCTTGCAATTCTCTTTCTGCAGTTTTGAGAGTCAAATATGCATTACTTACTTTTTTAGAGTTTTTGCCCCTGATGATGAATGAGGTTGGAGGTAGAAAGGAATCTTATTGAATTTGGGCATATTTTTCTAGAAAGAAACAAATTTAAAAAGTGTTAATTTAGGATGAACTGTTACCAGCTCCTATTTCCAGCAGCTGCCATGTGAAGTATATTCAGCTCCTAATTATCAAAAACCAAGAGAGATTCTTAATCAACATCACCATCACAGCCAACTTCCAAATTACTCATACTCCTGAGATGCTTCAATTTAGATGATGCACGTATCATCTAGCTTTTGAATATAAATTATCATTTATTTCAAAGGAAATTAGATAGTATCAAAAGACTGCAGCAATATGAAGAGTATTCTCTGTTTCTGAGCGCCACACTTGAAAAGGATACCAATTATACACAGTGCTTTGAATTCTTTTTCTAAGACTTTCTGTCAGAAGAAAGTGAGCAAAAACACCTTAATTGGACACATCAAAAAAATATTGAATCTCAAAGGGTCTTGAATACAGACCTTGAGACCACTTATTTTAAATACAAACAGAGCAAAAATTTAAAATGTCATTTCAGATCCTGTCCAGTTAAAAAAAGTGTAGTTCACCTGAAAAAAACCCCAACAAAAAAGCATAATCTATACACACGATACTTACATCCACAGTGATGTCAATTACCCATTGTGGCACAGTTTCATTAAGAAGCATAGATTCAGTTTCACCTCCTGAATCCCGACATAATAACCTAAGACATACAGAAATAACCTTTGTGAAAGAAAACAATTATCGTAATGTGCATTAAAAAGCTTTCAGGAGAGGACCTGCCCCTTTAATGGGCAGGGAGCTTGAACTCGGTTAGCTGGCCCTTCACATCATCAAACTTATTGGGGAAGTGATCACATATTTTCTGTAAAGACCAGAAAAAGTAGCTGCAGGAAGAAGACAGATCCCTAGAGCAGAAACAGGGAAAAGTATCTTGGGAGACTATAGGCTATGGCACAGAGAAATTTAAAAAACTGCTTTGCTTGTGGATTGCATATGTTTGTGTGTTGAAGTACAAAACTGTCAGGAGAAGGGGAAAGGCACCTGGCACAAAGCAATTCTTTTCTGCTTGGGAAAACGAGCTTTGCATGTAAAGCATCTGCTAAGCCCTCACCAAATGGAAAGAATAAAACCAATTTTAAGAAATGCGCGCGTACAATGGTGAAACAAAGCCACATATAATTTTATAAATTCCAATTAAGTATTTTGTCAGAGTGTCCTGCAAGCCACTTTTCAGGTCCAATAAGCATGGCTTGCTCCCTCCGGTGGTGTCTTTTCAGCATTCTCTTGAGAACAAGCTGTATAAGTCATAAGATCCACCAGTACAAAATGGATGCAAATATTAAGCCCCAGCTACAATGTAAATACATTGATACTGCAGGAAAAAAAAAAAAAAAAAAAAAATCAGTTTTCAAAGCTGAAAAAGGTTACCCTGCTTTACTGACCAATTCATGAACTGAAAGTTACATAGTTTTTGGGCCTATTCAGCCTGGGAAACAAAACCAACAAATCAAACATCCCCCACCCCTCAAATTTAAAATCCACTATGTCAGCAAATATTAAATGCTTCATGGTATTTGAAAGCTTGGCATTTGTTTTGCAGCACTATTAAACTGTGTCTGACGTATCATATATCACAGTTAGGCTTTTCAATGTAGAATGAAAAGAAATAGAAAGGTAATCAGCATATACACATTACAGTACAGAACCTGTGCTCCTACCTGCCAGAGCTTAGGACCTTCTAATGGGTCATCAACTATAATTTTGGGAGAAGAAACCAACTCTCTAGGTGAGTAGGATCTCCTGTCTGAGTCATTAACGCTCAAAGACCAGCACAACAGACCCATAAGAGAAGTTCTACAAGAATCTAAAGTAGCACAATTTCATTCTAAAACAAAGTTCAGTTAATCAGTTTGCAGGAAGAGGGCACCCAAACCGATCTCAAAGCTATGACATACAACGAAGAACAATATACAACTCTTACCGTTGTAAAACGCCATACCTTGTTGATGTTCAAACCCACATACTCAGTTGGACAATGCAAAATTATCATTAACAGCTGCTTATTTTGCCTGCCAAGGGCATGTCTTGAATGTACAGTACAGAACAGACGCAAGTATTACATTTTGATAACATTTCTGCCTGCACAAAGGAAGTGATTGTTTGGCCACTGAATTTACACTCTTGAGTTTTTATACCTGAACAAAGTGCGTCCTCCAGCCTCACCAAAAATAACTGGTGTATGTGGTGGCACTTGAAAGTATCCATTTCCTTTCTGGACTCTGTTCTCCTGCTCACCATTCACTGTTGGAAAAAAAATATACACAACAGTGAGACTGCACTAGGCCTTAAAATTGGGTATGCATAGACCAAAAAGTGTCTTTTCCACCTGCAGCTAATGTATTTCAAAAATTAACAAAATCATAAGCTTCACAAAAAACAAGAAAATCCCCATTTCCAACACACAGCAAGTCTACTAAAAGGAACACTAGAGAGTAAAGAGAGCAGTACAGGTTTGTGGAAGGCCTATTTCAAAAGCCTTTGAGAAAAGGGCAATAGAGCTCATGAGCCAAAACCTGATCACTAGTTTTCTCCAGTTCCTTAATAGAATTCTGAGGATTTGTCAAACTGAACAATACTAATATTAGAAATCAACTAAAGAGATTCCACTGAGACAAGACTATTTTTCCCCTCTACACTGACAGTACAGAACTCTGAAGGATGTTAGCTTTGCTCTACTACCTGGATTTGCCAGATGTCAAAATAGCATGCTAGTAAAGCTCGGACTCACATTTCCTTGAACTTACTGCATTCTAAATTCAATTTATTTTTAGCTAGTTATAGCAGTATGGTCTTCAAACACTGAGGAACCTGATTCCACATCAGATGGATAGGATAAGATTAAAGAAAAATCAGTATTATTTATGCACCTCTTGAACAGTGCAGCTTGTAGTCAGTCAGATATCTTGAAACACGATATAGAAGTATTTAGATGCCTTCTTTTCACTTGAGAAAGATTATCTCGATCACACTGCAGCATCTAGTTACTGTATTTGAACATGATGTTGAATTTGAGCAACATAAGAAATTTAAATGGCATAGTCTCATGAGATGAATAATTCCTCAGCTTTCTGACCAGCAAGACATATAGTGAAAGAAAGGTCAAAAATCATATCATGCAAAGAAACCAAAAACGAAAATCTATTCTCTATTAGAAGGGATGAATATGATACTGAAGCTAGAGCAAGTGAAAAATCCTACAGTTTGAAAGATTTATTCGTAACGCTTCTGTTAATAATTGAGAGGAATGATACTGCACATGTATACATATATATATGTATGTAGACTTAAGTTCTTGTCTCTTTACACAAATTTCAGTGTCCAACAGGTACACTTTATCTTCTTAAGCCACTGTTCAGGGTGAGTTTCTTAATTGTTACTTTTGAAAGGCAAAATGAAGACTGATTCTGTAGTGAATACTGTAAACATTCCACTAATCCACAACTATTCACAGAAATAAGCAGTGCAGCATCAGTGTTCCAATAATATAAAAGCCTGAGTTATACTTCTCATATCTTGTCTGGCTCAAGCTGTAGACTGCCAATACACAAAAGTATAAGAATCAGCAACTTTATCCAGAAAAGCCTGCCAAGTGCTGTAACCCTCCATGGAGGTCATTTTTGAAAGAAGAAAGTAGCTAACTCTTGGCACAATCTTTGTCACAAAATGGCAAGATATTGCTGAACTTACAGTTTTCTTAATTGCATTATCTGTAGACAGTAATTTCTTAATCGCCAAAGACAAGACTTTTCAGTCAAAGCTGATCTGGGTTGAATTCATTTCAAAATAATCCACAAGCTTAGGAGTTATACAGTCTTTTTTATTCTGCCAAATTCAGCCACTGTCTTACATTTTACATGGCTGTGCTTTTTATCTCATGCCTGATTAGACTTAGCATGATTGCCTTAAAACACCACTCTAAGATGGTTTTGTATAGACCTACCCCCATGTATTATTCCAATAGCCATTGAATATATTTTTTCCAATAAATCTTTCTTTTATTTTATAGTGTTCATAATACCTAGAAACAAATTACAATTATGTCAAGAGAATACTGGCTAATGTTGAATAACTGAACTATTGCTCTCTGCTGTCATTATCTAGGCTGTTTCTTTTCCAAGTCAAGCTTTAGTTTTGCCAGTAATTGTTCTTCATCAAGGCACCATGCTTCTGTAACTTCAGAATCATCTATTCACCTACTTTTTTATGGACTAGAGTTCTTAAGATTTTTGCCGATACTTTCAGAAGAAAGCTACTCAGCAAATTTTGGTGTAAAGCAAATTTAAAAGCATTAAAAAAATTAGTCTATAATGCATACAGAGACAGGTGTAAGACAGCAAGTGAAGTTGTATCTGTTAAAGAAAGAGAAATATAAACAAACAGAATGTATGAACAAATCCTAAAAAAGGAAAATATGAAAATACTAACCATGATTTATTTCGTTTTCTTCTTCATCCATTGGATTGATATGTGTTCTGGGCCAATACTCCAGAAGTGCTTGTAGCAGAAGCCCTCCAAGGTTTACTGTCAAGACATAGTGAGGTAGAACTTCAGTTACATAAAAACCGTTGGCATCATAATATGCTACATTTGATCCACAGCTGAAAACTTTCCCAAAAGTTTGAGTTGTTCTGTTCCCAGAACAAACTTTTTATGGGCAGAGAAATCTGCTTATCACAATCTCAGAGCTATACGTTATAATCTTTCAGAAAAAGCTGATTTTAGAATCATTACTGTTGGATCACTCACATGCTTAACATTCTCTAGATTAGGTAACAGTTCCAAGTTTAGGAATACTACTCTTTCCCTTTTGCTTCTTAAAGGTTTAAAACCAAGTTAAATAGAAAACCTGAACATGGCTGAAATGTTTCAGAAAAAAGCAAACATTCTCATTGGAGCATTCTCTGCAGAATTTAGTCTCAAGAAAATATGCCCTAAAATCCAACCAGCTACTGACGTATGTGGCACTGGAATACTTTGAAACATAAACTCTGGAATTTATTCTGCTTTTTTGTCTCGATAAAACATAAAATACTAGTTAAAACTCACATTTTGGATCAGAACCATCTGGACTGCTAAATCCAGCATCCTTTGCTGAAACCCAGGCTGCAAAGCAGTCACTTTCATCCAAAGTAATTGTCAACATCTGTTGGAAAAAGACCACCAGGAAGAGGAATGCAATAGTTGTTTCGTATTAAAAAAGTCTATAAATTTATTTTGTTCATACTTAGCTGGGAATACAAAACAAAGAATTTCTAAATGCATGATGGCACACTTTGTTTCCCAAACTGTATTAATTCATAATTGGTATTGGTGGATTTAAACTGACCATACCGTGAGGGAAAAAAAATAATCTGTTATTCAGATTATTAAAAACTGAGGTAAAATTTGCTGTTTTGCTTCAAAATAAATCTAACCCATCAGATAAACGATGATCATTCTTCAAAACTTATAACACACTAAAACCTTTGCGAACAAACACTATATGAAAATCTATGAAATATGATATTAGAACAACAGATTTAGGAGTTGTATCTCACCCCAGTTTTCAAGTCTACTGAGAACCAGTTTGGCACATACACCATTTTAAATCTCTTCTTAATTTCTTCTTCAAAATCTACTTTCCCAAGGTCTTCAACTTTACATGCCTGTACACCAAAATAAATACACAAGTTTTTAAATTCTGAGTATTGATTCATAGCAACACCTCAAATCTTTTACTTGACTTTCATATACACTTGGAATGATTACGACTTACGATTTCTCCCTCAGTGCTGTAGTCCAGAAATACACAAGTTAAAGATTCAAATTTTTCTCAAAAAATTGAACAATAGTTTATGTGGTAAGTAATTTTTATTTTTTATTTATTATTTATTTCTGAGGTAGTGGCATCCAGCCTGTGGAGAGGTATGGAAGTATTACTTCACATTGATAAAAAACATTTTCCCTATCACTGAGCAGATAGCTGTCTTCTAGCATCCTCTGTCATTCTTCTCCCCATCAGTATCAATACTTCAGCACAACTCTCTGCCAAACACCAATATTTGTTGCAAATCTAGAAACAAATTCAGCTCAACTACTGCAATGGGAACAGCAGTGAGTGAATTTGTGTGCAAATTCTTTTGTCCTGTTTTAATTTATCTATCTGTTTTACTTTATACTCTTATTTTGAAGTTCCTCAAGTAAGTCTGTTAACATCCAAATTCTTGTAATCCACTTGAAGAGTCATCCTGAAACCTGAAACACGTGCTTTAAGCAAACTCTAAGGATTGTAACCTTGCAAGACTTATTTACTCAAAATCCAGGAAAAGCTACAGGAAGCAAAGATTGACGGGTGTAGCTATAGGTAAGAAAACTTCCCTCTTTTCTTCCAGCATCCTCAATAGAGTCTCAGCTTTAGAGCGCAGTGATCCTACACATAAGATGACACTTTGACCTGGCAAGTAATCCCAGCTCTAAAGTGACTATGTATTTAAACATATCTAAGAGATGCTTCCGAAACCCTTACTAGCAAAAGAGAAAAGGAATTGAATGAAGGTATAAATTAACAATAGCATTTGACTTTGGTCCTGAGATCTAACACTGTACTTAAATATATACCAACTGTAAACGGAAAGAAAGCAAGCTATTCACTTTTCCACGAAAGTCATCTAGATCATTTTTAGTACAAATCCACCTTCTCCAACTTAATTCCCTTCTTTCTCACTTCAGTCAGCAGCTCAGTAAGTTAGTTGGGCGTGCTTTACTTCATTACTGAATCTTGGCTGAGGCACTGCATAGTTCAAGATGAAAAAGAGATTTAGAATTTCAAACAGGATTTTGCAAGAGAAGAAATTGCTGACCATCTCACTGATCTGGGATTCCAGTCCTTTCTCTCTGCACTCTTTTCCCTCTCCTCTGACCAACACTTGGGTAAAGCAAGATAAAGAAATGCCACGCCAAGTCTCTCTCTTCTCACAGGAGCAAGTAACACTAGGTGGGAGCCATGCTTCCTTTTGCTAACTTTCCTTCCAGTCCTGCCTTCTTGCCTGCTATCTTGCCAGCTAACATGCTCCCAGAATAAGCCACAGACTACTAGTCAGCACACTCGCTCGGGATCTGTGGGTTTGTAGCAGGACCTGAAGCACAGCTTTCCCTTTTGCAGGCTAAGCTTTCTTATGCTATTCCATACTGCACTGGGCAGACATGCCCATGGGCCTCTACGAGCCTGCTTTGAAACAAAACCCAATCAAAACAAACATTACTGTTTTCAGAAGAGAATTCAAGGGTCTGAATTTCAGGCGAATGAAGATGTCAGCCTCACGTCAGGCAAAGATGCAGAAAAGCTCAGAAATGCCCCCTCCCCTTTCAAACAGCAATCTTTGCATTATGTCTTGGGACAGAAAGATGACTTACTTTCTACCACAGGAACCTCACACACTAAAAAAAAAAAAATATAAAAAAAGGTACAAAATAATTAATAATCCAACAGTAGATGTTTAATCCAAAATTATATACTTACCTTCAAGACATCCCAGTATGCCACATTATTATTTGTGTCTTTGGTTAATATGTGTCTCTTGTCGTTAAGAATGTGGCATTGAATAATACTAGCACCCCCTAGCAAACAAACAAACAAGAATTAAGGTCACTACAGTGATTTTTTTTTTTTTTTCCTAATAGTACATTAAACTGTATAACATGACTTGTGTGATTGTTCTTTGGTTTCACTATTTTATGTAAGACTTGGATATCACCAAGGTTTAAACACTATTTTAACTGTGACTAACACCAGATAGATGATAACCACATTGTCTTTGTTTCGGTTGAAATCATAGTATCAAGTACCTAAAAACTTCAGCAGATATGGTAGATTTTTAAGACTGTCTAATGATAACAGATTTTATAAGGTACTCTGGAAAACAGCTGTTTACCTTTTATAACTTGGTCAGGCTGTGTACACAGGGGTGGTATAGGATTGGTACAATCATTATCATAATCTCCAGATGCTCTAAAATTATGAATTCCCTTCAAAGTCTAAAGAAAGAAACAAAATAATGACACATTCATAATAATCTATAAACTTTGCTTTTATCTGTGAGTAACAACTGCCAGTTCATGCTGCTATTTAGATGTTAATCATCCAGTTCTGAGTAAGGTAATTTATTTCTAAAAGCAGCATAAATGGATAGCAAAGGAAGTAATTCGAAGCTTAATGTCTTGATCAATTTCAATATTAGCATTTTATGATTTTCTTAAAGAAAGCTTACAGATCATAGCAAGTCACAGTCAAATTGCAAGCAACAGTCCAACAGTTCCCAAACGAAGACTGCAAGTCCCATGACTACTTAACTGAATTCACAGAGTGTACAATATATCACTTACCCATTTATTCACAGAGGATTTAGTTGTTGCAACCCAAAGTGCTGGAGGAGGATCAGCTGATCTATCAAGTTCCATCTAAATAATGAAACAACAGATACCTTCAGGCACGCTTAACTTAATTTTCCTTTGTTCAATTAATATTTGCTCTGTGTAGATCTGCTTTCATACTTGGATGTATCTCAGAAACAGCACTACCTTCATTTTACTACAGAAATACAAAGTTTAAATGAAAAATAACTAAGCTGCATTTTTTGAAACTCCAGAGAAATTGTTTCAAATATTCAACAAATAAATTCTGGACATGGACAATAGTAGATGCAATGTGTCTAAACACCCAGTATTTAAAGTTGCTTCTAGCGTGATGCAATCTTGTCTAACGGACAGTTTGATAGGTACAATATTTTCTGAATTACTTTGCATTCAAATACTTCACATGGTTAAAAAGAGAATATAAGAAGTTCTGTACTAATGAAAAAGCAGAACTTTATACATTTGGCTCTGCTGTTACACTTCTTGGACAACAACGAATCACTGTAGCTAAGATCTTAGAAGACCGCTTCTGATCTTTGTACAGCTGACCATAGCTTTCATTTTCCATTTTGAACTGAAATTTCTCAGATTCTGACTTTTTCAAAACTACATTAATAGATCCAGGATTTTATCTGAACATACTAAGCCAGAGTTCACCCGCAAGGAAAGCCAGATTGCTTATACGCTGGCATCTGTTTCCATTGCACGCTCCTTATATACCTACACGTTCCAAGGTTATGTCATGGGGAGTTACAGACAGCAAAAAAAAAAAAAAAAATCCAAAAAGCAGTCTCTTCAAAAGACTCAGACTTGTGCATGCAGTTTTCTCCAGTTAAGAAAACATCATGTTTAGCTGTTCAAAAAACCCACAATAAATTTTACTCCCAGTTCCCATGAGTATGCAACATATTCTAACACAGTCCTGTACATATATATTGCTGCTAAGAAACATGCATTTTTGTCTAAAGCCTTGGCAATGCCAGCTTAGTTTCTTAAAACCATACTAGAGTCTGGTAAAAATAACTTTTCATGTTTGACGCATATTCAATTTCATTACTATTTGAATTTGCATATTTTAGGTAGCTGCCAGGCATTTATCTTCTTCAGACAATTAAGTTTCAGATGTAACTTAGGAGACAAAGCCAATACACCGAAGATGTGGTGTAATAAACAATTGTTACCCAATGTGCATTCTTTTATCAACTTATACCTCAAGCCACTATTTCATTAGACAACATGCAATACAATTACACTTTTATACCATGAGGATAACTGAGCACGGGCAGAGGTTGCCCAGAGAGGTTGTGAAGTCTCCATCCTTGGAGATATTCAAAAGCCATCTGGACATGGTCCTGGGCAACCGGCTCTAGGTGGCCCTGCTTGAGCAGGGGTGGTGGACGAGATGACCTCCAGAGGTCACTTCCAACCTCAACCATTCTGTGATTCTCTGAATTAAACTCAATTACCTTAAGAACTGGTGCCTTTTCTTCACAGATAAGCACACGGATATCAGGATTTCGTAAATCTGTACAATAAATCTTCCTGTCTCTTCCTCCTGAATAAACATGAGTGAAGGCTTCATTGACCTGCAGAGCCCAAACACCTTCATCATGGACTCGATATGTGGCTATACATCTCTGCTGCCCAAGGGACCATAGGCGGATAGTCCCATCAGAGCTGCCTGAAAGACACTGAGCAACAACCATCATACTTAAATCAAGCAGGTATTTAAGTCTTTTAAAATCATTTATTCCATAAAGAGCTTTCATAATTCTTATGGTTATATTTTTCCATTAAGACAGTGCTAAACAAAGACTGGCAGTTAACAATTCTAGTCACAATTTCCAAACATTTTATGTAAACCACCCCCTCCATACCTAGATGGACCTGTAAGAGCTTTCACCCACCAGCCTCCCTACCTTAATCACTAAATACCTGTAAAATACTTGTTAAGCTACCTTCTGTAATCTATGACATAAAATAATTATATTGAAAAAGACTAATGACATTTCTGCATTCTGTAAAATGCCTTTGTCTCAAGTTAAAGCACATACCTGGGTGCCATCTCTGTTCAACAACAAAGCTTTTACATTGTCCGTGTGCCCTTTGAGTTTCATTAGTTTTGCACAAGTTCTCGGATCCCACACCCTTAGAACCTACATAAACAGACATTGGAAAACTGGCATTAACGTCATTCTTCCCACCAATGCATTTTCTCTACAGAAAACTAAGCCTTTCCAAATAAACTGACCCTTATTCTGAACACGCAGACATCCATCACCAAAAACATGCTTCATTAGAACAAGACAGACATAACTAGATCTTATGCACCTCTAATAATCAGATGTGATTTTCTTCGCTTGATTTTAATTTCATTTGTTCTGTCTTCTTAAGAAATTGAAGAATGGAAGTGACTGGAAACAGGATAGTGTGATATGGGTAAAAAACAGATTCTGAGAATCCTCTCAGATGCTTCGCTGGTGTATCCTATTTTCATTTTTATATTGACTTGGAAATAAAATTCTCCCAAGGTTAGATGAGGTAAAAAAACAACTCGCAGGTGACTTTAGGGTGTTTCACCTTCCTTTACAACAAAGAGCATGGGCTATCTCTTGGGAACACTTGAACTTCATTAGCTCACTTCATTTCCCACCTCCTGCACAAGTCTTACAAATTGCTGGCACCACCTCTTTCTTACCTGTGGCAAATGCTACAGTTTTTATAATCATCTGAGTAACGTGCCCCCAAAATCAGAGCTCGTGTGGTGAAATGTAATGATCTCTGACAGAGAGAGGGTTACACAAGATGATCTGATTGCCTCTTCTGTGTATTAAAACTATATGGATATATACACATCTTCAGACTGAGGCAGGTGTTTGTATCCTAGACTTACACTCCCGCTTAAAAAAAAAAAAAGTGTCAACCCTCACTATTAAAAACACAAAATCTGCTACAGACATGACATTCAAAATGAATAAAATTGTCTATTTATACTAAACTTTGAACTGAACTGGAATGAGCCTTACCAGATTTTTGCTTACCTTTTCAGTGGACCCTGACACAATAACTGTTCCCATTTGATTCATTGCAAGGCTGTAGATTGAGTCTTTGTTCCCACTCAGGGAAGAAGCTATTTCAAAATAAAATTTACATTTTCAGTTTTAATGCTGTCATTTGAAAAACATACTTATTCGCTCAAAAATGTTATTTTAGGGTATTTTAATACCCTTCGATCCATGAAAACAGTGCCACTCTACCCCATATATAGAGTTGCTTTAAAAAAAAAAAAAAAAAGAAAGACTGTAGGCAGCATATTGCTAGGAAAACCTCATCCCAATTCTTAATCTGCTGCTAGCATAAAACCAAAGTGACCCCTCAGACTTACAGTCATTACAGTCCTGGTGCCCTTTTGGCACCACAGTTCAGTGCCAGGATCATCAAGATACTCTTGCTCTTCTCAGTTACTTTACTAGAGAATGATACTTCTATGTGATCTTATAATACATAGCATTTGGATTTAAGTGCAGGGATTTTTTTCCAAGCCAAGTAGCAGTAAAATTCTACATTACATACTAAAGGCTCTTCTCTTAGTTCAGCAGAGACGCATTACTGAAGTTATACTGCAGTGCTGAAATGTGTTACTTGAGCACGGATGCCGCCTTTGCATTTGGGAAAACCATATGGCAACTCCTTAGCATCACAACTGTCATCAGAGTTGAGGAATTCTATACCTTCTAGCCCAATCTACTTTTGGACAGATTAAAGTACCAATCCCTCAACTGGGAAAAGCACAGACACAGCAAATGAAAATCATTTATTCAGAGAGCACCATTAGGCATTTCATCAAGCCTCAAAACCCTACGATCAGCATGCCAAAAAGGCTGAGAATAGCAAACTGTATTGCCAGCAAAAATGTGAAACTTTATATAATGATTTATGTATATTAGGGAAATAAGTTTCTAACTCAGTATTTGTGACCCAATATCATAAATATTTTGTCACGGTGTAAGAATTATGCAGCTTTACTTCAGGGTCCTCTTAACTAGCTATGGCTATTCAAATGTAAACTTTCAAATGAAATCTATTATTTTGTAGCCAAAATCAAGTCATAGTCTTCCACTGTCCCCAGAGAATAGCTGAAGGCAAAAAGCAGAACTGAAAACTCTTGAAGGTTAGCACACTGTTCAACAACCATAATAATTTATGAAAGGATAATGTACAGAGTTATCGCAAGCTAGACGTCAGGAATGGAAGAGAGAATCTTAAGTGTACAGAAGCAAAATTTATGCCAGAAGAAAAGCGAAGCTCGACTCTACCCTCTTCTGGAAAGGACTATCTCTCAAAAGCAAAATCTCTCCACCTAATTTAAATTATGGCTATGCTGACTGAGAGACTCTTTAAAAATAGGCTTTCTTTTAGTGTTGGCTTCCCTGTAATCAGATAGGAAATTAATGCACAAGAACAATCTTCATTTGCACTCTGAAAAAAAATCAATATTGTTTGAAAGGACTGAGGAAAACCAGCTTCTTTAAGGACATATACTGTGTTCTTCCCAACAGAAACACTGTTAGTTGGGAGCACTAGAAAGAAAGAAAAACAACTCCCCCGCTTCCCCTTTCTCCCCCTTATGAAGCATTACTGTTCTAACTCTAGAAATGCAAATTTATTTCTGTCATCTTAGAGGTAATGCCTCCACTTCAGTTTATCTTGGGCTCAAAAACAAGCATCAGCTCCTCAGTATTCCCCATCTCCCAATTATGACTCACTTGAATCATTTAAGTTCTGTATCACTGTTGCGGTGCTCAAGAAATCCTTCCCCCCCGCCCCACAACCGAGTCTTCCTGTTAGCCAGCAAATAAACTCTTCCTTCAAAACCTCCCTGTTCAATCAGAAGATAGCATAACTTACAGTTATCAGCAAAGTTTGGTGATAGAATAATTCTACTTTCAGTGAAAGAAAACTTCGGGGAAATATAAGGTAAATCTACTTAGTTATGTGCAGTCATGTGCCATCCCAATACTATTCTGCAGTCCAACACAGCTCACTAGAAGCCATCTCTCTTCTGAAGGCTACACAGACGTGCCAGCCTAAGGCTGTATTTGAATTAAAAAGTCCTGCAGACAGAACAAATGCAAAACGGACAGTTCTGCCCACCAGATGCACCTTTAGTTTTAGAAGCTACCAAATCCATAAAATTAACACACCTTTCAGAATTAGCCAAAACAGTAATTAAAAAAAACACACCAAAACAACTATATGCCTGCCTCTTATTTACAGAATCACATATTCCTGAAATTTCTTAAAAGTCTGTTGGGCCAATTCCAAATTTTAGTTTTGCAGATTTTTCTTGAGTCATTCCAAACCTATGAATGAGGAAGCAAGTAGTCTTATTTAGAAAATTCCAGTGTGGCAGTGAAGCAAGATGGTACGTTCTTTCCCAATGCATACATCTGAGGCTCTGCTACTGTTTAAAGAGGAATCAAACCGTAACTATACAATGAAAGAGACCAGTCACTTTGAACACTATTTTCACAATCTACCTATAGGCAGCAAAACACACTGTGGTCAAACTAGACCTCTTTCTGAAAAAATATATTGCAAAATAGCTGATACAAACCAGGATGCTGATGACCCAGATTTACGTTATTCACTAACTAAATGTAACTGAACTTGAAGATTGGTGTGATACTTCCCAGAAGAGAAACTTAACCAGCTCTATCTTGACTATTCTAAGAAAGTGGTGCTGGAATTGCTGTATGAGGAAAGATCTCATAATTTATTGTAATGTCTTTATTGGGATAGAGAAGCAGGACAGACCACTTCTTAAAAGATGATGATGACGACATTAAGGATTAACCCTGATAAGTAGAGTCTACAGACAGTTTCCCCTCACGTTCTAATATCTAACTAGTGAGTTCGATCTCACTAGTATGCTATCCTTACATGTAATTACTGCTTAGTATTACTTCCCACGTTTTTTAATCTAAATTTATCTAGTAACTGTATTCTTCTGACAGATAGATTTGATAAATGTATCAAGTTCTGCTTTAGGAGCTGTACTGCACTTTTTGCAGATCTACATAAACAAAACAAAAAAACCCTCAAAAAACAACCAAATTATAATACACAGAAAATGCACTGACAAATAACCTAAGGGAAAATTTCTATAATGGGTTAGTTGAGGAGCAAAAAGCTTCTCAGGCTAAAGCTCTATCAAGTCTCAGAGAATACCAGCACATTACATTTCAGGAGAAAATGTTCAAAGAGACCTGCCCTCTATTCTAAATGCCATGACTGTTGGCTGCTCTAGATTTTCAGCTATTATATAACGCAACAAATGGACTGATTACATACCAAAACCACCTTAAAATTTCTTGCACATTTTTTATGTACACACAGAAACAGGTATCTATAGTTTTAAACTGATCTCACAGATTATGCTACTCAATAAAATGCACTGCATTTGCCTTCCCTCCCTAGGTACCTACTTGTTACGGTGTTATTTGAGGCAGTCAGTGCTGTTAGAGTATTTACATCCCAGAGGAATATCTGTCTGTCCAGCCCGGCAGATGCTACCAGTTCTTTATCTTTTGCATATGCTAAGGCTTTCACGTAATCCTACAATAAAGTAAATATAACAACATAAATCAACAACGTTATCCATTTGAAGTCTACACCTTAATATTTAAAAGATTGTCAGTGATAACATACAGTATTTACAGCTAATGTTTTTCACCTTATGCGTCCTTAGTGTTGACATGCAAAATCCCTTATGTGCATTCCACACTTTAACAGTAGTATCTGAAGAAGCAGATATCACTAAATTGGAAAGAATAAAGAGTAAACTTTAATGGCTTATATGTTACTTTAGAGCATATTTGTACTACTCTAATTTGCTTTTCAAAAAGATTAAAAGAATCATTTATATACACATTTAAATTTTCATTAAAACATCTGCTTACACTATTTATCAAATTTACAATACACATCACAAATTAATTTTACATGCTAAGAAAAGATGGAAAATAATTAAAGCAGCAGATAACACACAATTTACACACAATTTCTGAACACTGTAGTTTTCAAACATTTAAGTACTTACATGTTTTACCATTGCAGCAGAGCACAATATCATTTACCCAATCCGTGTGATGTTCCATAGATGCTATATAAGGGTCTTGCTGCAAATTAAGAAAAAAAAAGTTTGTAAGATCTCATCACAAATGGAAAAAATTGTGACTATCAGATCCTGTTGTGATACTTTCTTCAACCTTCGAATGGATCAAAAATTGCCTAATGCGGAGTTGCTTGAAGTCACTATTCCAGAATCTTTTTGTGAAAGAACTCTACAGCTATGCAAGATATCACAGCATGAGCAATATCAAAATGATTTTCCTATCATAATAATTGGCAGCTGTTAAAAAACAGTATCAGATGTATACCAGTAGGCAGCTTATTAGCATGATAACTTGGAAAAAAGTAGGTTTAGACATTGGAATCCTCTCATGACTTACCTTGTGCTGATTGACACTCCATATCCTTATAATAGAGTCTCGGCCTGCTGTGAAGAGTCTATTTAATGCTGGATCCAGCTGAAGTGCATTTACCCCATTTCGGTTATACTTCTCCACTTCATCTCTAATCACATAGGAGACCTAAAATACATTTACAGAAATCCAATTATGGTACTAAGATTCTGACTTGGCCATAAAATCCTAACATCTAATTTCATCTTTGTGAGGTTTTCAGGTAGAAAATACTAACAGCTTTACAAGCACTGAGTAAGTCCGTCAGTTTGAGAGCTACCACCACCACCACAGTCATTTCCAACACCACCACAGTCATTTCCACCACACACCCCGCCCACCCCCTGAAAATGGGGAAGAATCATAGAGAAGATATCAGCAGTGCTAGAACTGGAGCCCAAAGGATTTTTAATCATTACAACTCAAGCTTAGACCCAGAGAATACTTAGTTCAATTCCCTGCTCTGTGCAGATATTCTGGGTGATCTTAGACAACACGCTGAGTTTGTGTCTCGCTTCCCAAGTAGGCTTCATAGTTTCTATAGCTCGGATGACAGTATTTCCCAGACTCACAAGGGAGAGGATATGGTCACTGAGGATTACAAAGCACTGAAAGACTGCAGATACAAATTCTAGCTATTTCAGGTGTCGCTATTACTTTGAAACCAATTTTTTAAAAACTACCTACTTTCTAATATAATAAGAAGCACAAATATCTACTGCTTCAGATAAATTATACCTTTAGTTTATTTCCTTCTGTATTTGACAGTACTGTGTGTATAGGTTTTCATTGTTTTGTTCAGAAACACTAAGAGGAGATTTAAGGAGACATACTGCAAAGGCTACAGCACTCTCCGTTATTACTGTTCAGGAAACACAATTATAAGGCACTGCAGTTTCTTCAGAGCTACCCCATTCACACTGTGCTGCATCTCTCCTCATCACAGGGTTTACACAGGGTTTATGCATTACGATGAGGAAAGCCCTCACACTTAGAGAAAAAGAGGGGAAGCTGCCAGCTGTGCCTCTTCCCAGATTCTGTAAAATATAGTCAGAAAAACAAGGTAAAATTTTAGGCTTGGTATAATCCAGTCTGCCCACAGCAGGAATCATTTGGATACATAAGTACCAGTGTTTTGAAAACACTTTCCAGGAGTAGTCTTGGGCTAGAGATCTGAAAGCAATTTTTCACTCCAATAACTGCAATATATCAGTATAAAGAAAATGTTTTCCAGATCAGATCTCAGTTATACAAAAACAAAACCAACAAAATTAAACAAAAAGTTCAGCGGTCCTTATCATTGTAGAAACATTTTACAGCATCTCAGGTTCTATACCACAAGAACTGACAGGACCATTTGGTGAATGTGGGCAACACCTCAACTGAATTATCCCGTCCCAGTGCAGCACAGTAAGAGGACTGATGCTTCTAGAAAGCACGCATCCAGTCCTATTCTCTGTTTTAGAAACACCTGCAACAGCTCTATAGACGAACACTGGAGGATCAAAATTAAGAGCCTCCTGAATCCTTCTGCCCTAATACTCTCCATTACCATTCCACAAGTCCATTTACTACATGTACTGTGTTATGTCCCAATGCTCTTAAAGCACTTCTTGCTCACAGTCTTTGTTAGCCACTCACAGTCCTTGTAGAGTCACAGCTCTTCCTCCCAATTTCAGATTGTGTCTTAATTTCCAACACTCTTGGCTTCTCTCACCCGTTCCAGACTCATCCGTAATATTCTTGCTATCCATGCTCAAGTCTCCACCTACACACAGCCTCAGAGACGTTACTGAGAGAAGACACCATCAACCACGCATAATATTGTGATGTTAAAACACTTCAAATTCTCGAAGTTGTTTTGGTTTTTTTGTGATGCAGAGAGCAAGATGTATGTGCAACTGCTCACCTGGGCTTGATCGTATCATGTCTACATTGCTAGAAGACCTGCACAGACTACTTGAGTAAAAGAATGTTACAAAGTCAAGGTTTAACATGATACAAAACACAAGGCAAAGGGATGGCCATCAAATTCACACTGCTTTCAAACTCTTTGAATAAAGCCAATGAAAATACTCAGTTAAAAATACTAAGTGTGAGCAGATAAGACACAAATTAAAGGAATTAAAAACCTAAAGGTCAGTGTATCAAATTTGATGTTAGTTACTAGGGAGAACAATCTCTTCCTGAAATACAGTGTCAGACTCAAGATCAGCAGGGGCCCTTCAGCTCTTGCTTCTCCAAACTGCTAGCAGGGTATTTTTTGACAAATTCTCCATTTTTTGGATTTGTTCCTCTTCCGTCAGTCATGTCCCATATTTGTTATTTTTCTAGGTATAATATAGAGCTCTTTATTCCACTCATAAATAAGAATGTCAAACTATGTTAGTCACCCAAGCATTTTAAGGAGCTTTTTGCTCATAATAATGTTACTTTTTTAATTTACAGGAGTTCAAGTAAAGAACAGCCATAAATAACTGTTTTAAAAATGCAAAAAAGCAAATGGTGGCTTACTGTAGTAAATAAGGTACTTTTCATATGTGATCGATACTTTCACAGGACTGTGGAAATTGAGAGCCATATTCCTACATTAATCTTGATGGAATTAAAGTCATTTCATAATTTCTTAAAATGCAATGGATAAAATATTTTCTTGCTAAAATAAAAGAACTAAATATTGCTCTTAACACAGAAACTAGCAGTGAAAAAAAGCTCATGGAGATTAGATGTAGTAAAATAATTTTCACTTCTTTCTATAATGGAATTTGCATAACTATTAAATTTCCACCTAGAGGACCTTGAAACTGTGGCTGTCGGCTCAACTGGGTGCTGTTTGTCCATCGTTCAAAGACATGACCGGGGAAGACTAACAACCATCTCCCACTACCACCAGTACTGAAATATTCAAATGAAGGTCAAATCTAATTTGCCCTTTATTCCTTTAAATAACTTCCACATGTCAAACATCTCTTGGCAAGTACTGTTTATATTTTAAGAGAACTGAGACAAAGAGAGGCATTATGTTGTTTCAGGGTTATAAGTCTGTGGTAGATCTAAGAGTGAATGCTAGATCTCAGTACCAGTTCAGCATTAAATATAACATCATCCTTCCTCTTCCTGTGAGAAACTTGACAAAGTAACTCTGCTGTAACAACTAAATTAAAAAAGATTAAAATCTTATTTCTTACTGTTCCTTTTTTTTTTTTGGTCTAAATACATGACAGCTTTGATGGACAAAAAGATGGCAAAACAACAAAAAAAGCTTGACACTTACAAAATTACCCAGCAGTGACTGCTACTGTTCACAGAACTCAGCCAGTTACTTTTGCCTCTCCTCAGACTTACAGTTCTACAAAGTTTTATTTTCCATCCACAGAAGGAATAGTATACCTTTCCTGATAAACTGCCTTAAAAATTTAAGATATAAGAGCAAGAAGGAAAAGAAATCCCTATTGTATAAAGAATAGGTAATGATCATTTTCTGCATGTCATGGGAAGAAACTGACAGCCATTTTTCAATGATAAAGGTGATTCTATTAAATTAAGCATGTGCTCCTTAAAAATCTTTTTTTATTTCTAATACTAAAAGCACAAGGGGAGAAAATTAAGATGGAATAAAATGATTTTGTGGTCAGCAAGTTTATTGACTACCACACCCAAATGAATACTGCTATTTGAGCAGTTAGGTAAGGACAAGACAAACCACTTTTCATGGAGAGAATATGAATTGGAAATGTCCACAAAAATGAACTCTCCAACTCTTATTGGAGGCCTAATGACATCCTAGTAACTGTCAGTTGCTTACATTGGAAATACTTAATAAATTTCTTTTCTCATCCAAACCAAAAAATGTTAAACGGTCCACTCTTGCAAACCAGTCATTGAGACTGAAATAAACATTTTGTATATTAAAAAAACCAAGACACACAGAATATGTGGCTGAACTAAAAATAACCTCAGAAGACATTTACTGTACACCACGTGGAACCTTTTAGAAAGAGAGGTATAACGCCAGAAGTATCCAGGCTTGTATTCAAATACATTAATTATATTTAACACAGAGGGACAAATTAAGGGTTCCACAAAATCTGTAAAAAGGGTGTTGAAATGCCCCTCAACACAGGGAACTTAAAACGGATCAATAAAAGCAACAGCAACTTGATTTAAAAGACCTGACACTTGTGTAAGAGTGGAGGATAGCAGGCAAGTTCACTAAACCAAAAAGTTCACTAAAATGAACAAAGGAAGTTTGCTGATAATCCACGTGGTTCTCCATTATATTCTCATTTTTGGGAAAAAAGGTCAGAAAGTGGTTTTTGTTTGGGTTTTTTTTTTTTTAAACTTGAGTGTCACTGAATATAGAAATATAAGAACTATTAGTAAACATAGTAACTATGCAAACAAATACAAAAATATAAAGTATATATTCAAGTATGTGTGTACACACACATATCTAAACAATGTAAAAGCAACACGCTTTTGGCTGAGAAGAAATTGCTGTGATAAAATTCAACTCTGACCCGCAGCATACACATCTTTATCGCTCCAGATAAGGTACTGTATTCTGCCTGAAGAGGACCGTGAAGGTCACCAGGAAGGTGCGACTCTAAGCGCCAAATGGCATTCACTTCGAACAGGGCAGACTGAGAGCACAGTTCTGCTTTCTTCATTGCGTTGATTCACAAAGTCAGTTGCAAACCACAAAGGTAATGATGACTGCGATATAGATCACAGTCGTTTTATGGCCATGATGGTCTGGGAGGGGCAAGATTTATGGGATACGAAATATTTTAATAATGACCAAGGCCTTTTACATTTATACTGCCGTAGCTTTTATAAACTCCAGAAAATAAAAATAAAAATATAAATATAATATAAAATATATAACATTTATAATATAAAATAAGAATATTTCACTGCAGCAGTGCACAAACATTACAAGGTGATGGACTCTCATTATAAAGAATTTACGGGATTCAGTACCCTAAACGGATCAGGACTAATCATTTTAATGACTAAGAGCTCTAGAGATAAAGCTACTGTCAACAGACACGTTTCAGCACACAAGTGAATTTCTTACAGGATCTACAATGTGTTTCCTTCATGGATGAGTGTATCAGCTGATCTGAAATCTTGTTACCCTTGTTACATTACACGTCTTACAACAGATTTTGTCTTAATAGATGGGTAGAATCTGCTTTTAAAAATACCACCACACCATCATCGTGGAGGAAACAGTGAACAGCCGAGCTCTGACGGCACTCATTCCTTGTCTGTAAGTAGAAAAAAATTTCAAAGTCACAAATGCTATTGTGAGCAACTAAAAAATTGGTATTTTTCAAAATCACTGGAAGGATTCCATGAGATCTGACATGAGTTGCATCAAAAAATGAGAGAAGCAGCAACCACCAAGGGGAAAAAAAATAAATAAAAAATCTACTGCCTTCGTATCTTGGTAGGGCAGATGTATCCCTTAAAATAAGTTTTTAAATTAAGAACATATAGATATTTGAATTTTTATCAGGCGCTCCAGGCCCTAGAATAAAAGTAATGGAAGGCATTAAGAAGTTCATTTTATTCTTTTACAACGGAATCAACTTACTGACTATTCGTTTGCTTAAGTATTATATATAAAATAAATGTAATTTATAAATATAATTTATATATTTATTATACAGAAAATATAAAAATAATATATATAAAAGCTACTAAGTTACAGCATACAAAATCTAGTACGCTTTTAATAAATTATACTACTAAAAAAATCAGTAGCTGAAATATTTTCTTAATGTAAAGGGTTTTTCTGTTTCACTACTTTCTACTTGCTGTCATAATGCACTATTAGTGCACAAATATGACAAAGTCAGTGCAAAAAGATCTTCCTACTCTGTACAAGACTTAAAGACAAGAAGGACTTAAAATTCATTCATTAATTTCATAATAAAGATGCTGATCCAGAACACTTTTGGCAAAATTCCCATGTTCTGTCAATAGGTTTTGAGTGTGGGGGCGAATTTATTCGGGCCAGGCAGCAAGTTTGGGAGAGCAGTTACAATGCAACCCCTCAAGGGCAGCTACTTTAAGCCGCCTGCTGAAAAGTGGCTTTCATCTTGACTTAATTCACAGTAACATATCTGAAAGCTACAGCACACGGCCAACTGCTTCTCATCACACAGCAGTGCTCGGCACACCTCTGCATCCCCATTCCCTTCCCAACTCAGACAACCTTACTGCTGCAGCCTTCAGACACGCGTGGCTAAGCTTAAGAAACACCAATGGCCTGCCGCTGGACATTTCAAATGCCTGGCTTACATTTAAATCATTAAACTTCTTACCTTTTTTTACGCATGGAACTTATTTTGAGGCCTGAAACATCTATTCTGATTAAACCCTTATACACGTACAATTATATGCAGAAGCACCCTAAACTGACTATTTTGGATGATTCTGCTTACCAGTAAAACAGGTGCATCCAAGATAATACTAGTTCCGATTTCCATAAACTTCAACCAGCTCTCCTGCCATGCAAGGAATCAAGTTCCTCCACGCCCAAGAGCCGTTTTTTTAAAAAGCTTCTTCCCCAAACCGATGAGGCTAGGGAGAAATTTCTCCTCCTCTCTCACTCTCAGAAGTTTGATGTAGCAGTACCCTAAATGCTCAGCCATTGGGAAGCAAAATAAATCATGAGTGGTTTTAACTTTCCATCAGTGGCTGGATACAACAGCCGCTTGGAATTCCATTACATGAACAAAATCCTGTCTCTAACCAAGCAGGTGAAATAATAAGAGTGCAAGAAAATACCTAGCTTCTACTCAAGGCTTTATATATGCTTATAATGTAACCAAAGTTATTCTCTGCAGATCTAGACTTACAATGTCCTGGCTGAGACACAGATCAGTGTAACAATACATGAAGTGAAAAAAAATCACGTAACACAACAAAAGCAGAAAAGACAACGTCATAAACCAGCACAAAACCACCTGTAAATACAAGTTTTTGAGCTAAATAATGTTTGGAAAAGGAATGTAGTAGTAAAAAAAGGAAGCAATGTACTCTCTGATGCATGTTGCTGCCTGGGAAACAATACTTCATAAAGAAATAGGACTACATCAAAGAAGTATCTAGTTATCATAAAATCCCCCTCCTTAGGAGAGCAACCTGCAAAAACTTGTTTATGGCACAGGCAACAAAGTCAATAAAGGGATACCATAGTTTGGATTCTTTGTATTTTAAAGAATGTCAGAGGGTTTTTTTAGAAGGGCAAGGGAATTCCTTATAAAGCATTGATCGAGTGCTTACCTTAACCATGAAAAACACTAAAGGCTATAAAGAAGTGCACATTTCCTCTGTGTGATAAAACACAAAAGAAGTGTTCAAAAACTGAACCCATCTCTGTTTGGAAGGATCCTAACGCTATTTCAGGCTTAATCAATATTTCTTTTGGTCACAGTGGGTAGATACAGCTGAAACTTGCACTTGCCGCTAGAGGTAGGCAGCTTTGCACATTGATAAAGCATTAAATCTTTTCCATAGTGAAAGCTGTAAAAACGTTTAAAGTGCTGGTCGTATCACAAACAAGAACAAGAAAGTCGAGGAGCATAATAGAACCATTTTCACGACTTTTACGAATGAAGAGCCTTGACTTTTTACACACGTTTCAGTAATTCCAGTCTCCACCAAGGCTACAACAGCGTACTCATGGCTACACAGGAGCCCACACCACGAGGTCTGATCGCCTCTCAGGTGAGCTGAGCGAGTTTACACCCGCCAGCCTGCCGAGGGCACGGCCTTCCTTTAAGAAACGCTGACCGGAGCTGGAGAGGGCGGACGGGCGGGGTGGTGCAGCTCTGCCTCCGCCGGGCTGGGGAACCTGACCCCGTTCGGCAGCGAGCAGCACCTCTTCCCCCTCGGCCGGCCCCTCCGCGGACGTTAGTGGAGGTGGGGGAGCGCCACTGGGGGGTGTGGGGGGGTGTCTCCCCTTCACCTCAGTGTCGTTGGGAAAGGGAAGGAGGCGACTGCGTTGCCATAGAAACCCCCAATCCCTGCCGCCCCCCAGCTGAGAGCAGCCGCTGCCACAGCTCCTCAGGGCCGGGCGCCACCGCCCCCGAGGGGCTCCCTCCCTGGCCCGGCGCCCTCCCGCCGCTCCCCGCCACCTGCCCGCTGACCCCACCCCCGCCACCGCCCCTCTCCCGGGCCGCGCTCCGCCTCGCCGCCGCGAGGTGTCCTCCCTCCTCCTCCTCCTGCCGGGCCGGGCCGTGCCGGGCCAGAGCCCCGCCGCGCGGCGCCCCCCCCGCAGCCCCCACCGGGCCCTGCCTCGCCCTCACCTGCACTTTCCGCCGCCCCGCCGTGTTCTGCCGATGATGCGCCGCCATCTTGCATGTTGACACTCTGATGTCATTTCCGAGGAGGGCTAAGCCGGCCCGGAAGTTCCGCCCCCTCACCTCTCCGAGCCCGCGCAGCGAGGTGGGGCGGGGGCGGTCACCGCCCGAGGCGTTCCGAGGGGAACGGCCGGAGGGGGCGGGGCCGGGGGAGGGGGCGGGGCTAGCGTTCCCGCCCTGCCCCCGGCCTCCGCCATGTTCTCCGCGGAGTTACTTCTCCGCAGTCCTTTGCCGGGAAGGTTCGGAGCCGCGTCCTGGCCCGTACTGCAGCCTACGGGGTGTCGTCTTCCCTCCCTGCGGTGCCCCAGGGGCCGTGTTTTTCCCCGGCAGGCCAGGCCTGCGGCGTGTGAGGTCACTTGTCCCCCTCTGGAGGGCTCCGCTCGGGGCTGAGGCGTTCAGGCAAGGCTGGTGCTGGGTGCCAGCCCTGAGGCACTCCGGGTCAAAGCCTGAGGCAGGGTGTGGTAGGCAGTGCTTCTGAGGTGCTGGGGGCTTTACACGTGCCCTTTTAGTGCCCAGGTCCACCCCCTTCTCTTTAAGGGTCTGTGGTGGGGGACAAATGCTTAAAAGCGAGATCCTGCCTTGCCTCTTGTTTGAGGCTGCCCTGCTGAGCGGATAGCAAAGACTTCAACTGCCTTGCCCAGAGGACCAGGGAAGATGGTATTATTTTGTCTGATGAAAAAGGATACCTGAAAATGATTGCATGATGGTATTTTGTATGACTTTTCCAGAGATGCTTCCCCCCTCCTCAACTCCCAAATGTCTTTTTGGCACTTTATTAATGCAGAAAGTGTTCAGCTGCAGTAGTGACCATGTTCTGGGTGAGGATCTGTGTGAAGTGGACAGGACTGTCTTCTTGGGACATCTTTTTGTTACGCTCGTTACTTCATTATGGTAGAACAGTAAAGATGCTAATAGTTTATTAGTGAAAAAAAAAATACCGTGAGAGAAAAAAATGTGTAAAGGGATAAGGAAAAAAAGATACATTCAGGTATTCACATCCTTGTTCAATGCTGGTTGTAACCATAAGTAGAAGACATAATGGCCTTTTACTTCTGCTAATTTAAACTTTGCTTATTTTGACACAGATCACATTTTCTAGCATTGTCGAGTGCACAATGTCCTCATCATAATTACAAGTGGAGTGTATGATTCTTAAGAGATCTGCCTTGACCAAAGTCCTTCCTTAACTGCAGTATTTCTACTATTTTATCTTGTTGCAGCAGTGGGAAGCATATGATTTAAGGCATCTCCTAAGACAAATGTGAAATGCATTTGTTGTTTAATAAATTGCATTTTTTTCAAAGATAAGGGGGTTTTTTGTTCAGAGTTTAATTGTGTACTGGCTTCAGGCTAATGGTAACTATCCGTGTTTCAGATGCTGTTATGCATAAAGTATGTAATTTTATTGGATTCTGAACTCGAAAAGAATGAGGCACTGTGAAGTTTTCTCTGTAAGTAAATACTGAGCAAAGTGCCTTACTACATTTCAGTATGCATTAGTCCATTAAGAGGTTGATGACTTCTTTTCAAACACAATAATTTTCATGCATACTTTAAAGTCATTTCTTGTTTTCTCTTAGAGATACTGAAATTCTGATATTTTTGTTTTATTCTTTGATAAAAGGAAATAATAATTTCATTCATAAACCTAATCATCATTTCATTATCCATAATCACCAACGGATTATTCATTTAGTAAAGTTAATGTTGTGTCTTCAAGGGCAGTCATCATCTTTTGTACGTTTGATTTAAAGTGGATTTTTTTTTAACAGAACCTTTTTTTTTACATTATGCAATTTAAAAATTGCTTTTCCTCTTTTTTTGTGCATCAAAGAACTTTTTGGGGATAGTTGCTGCTATTAATATATATAATACAGTGTTTCTTCAACCTTTCAGATCAACAATTCATTACTTGAAGGAGAAAAAAATTACAGTGATCCCTTCGTATCACGGAATCGTTGTGGTTGGAAGGGATCTCTGGAGATTGCCTAGGCCAACAAAGATCATATTTACTGAGGGCTGCTAAAAACATGAGTATTATAATAGTGATAATTTTCTGTTTTCTGTGTGTATGTTTATCAAGTCTGAACTAAAGACAATATTACGCAAAAACTATTGTAGGTAAGGTTTTCTTTGTTATGCAGTAAATCTTTCAGCCTTTCATCATGTTTGTGTTGTTTTAGGAAAGTGGTAAGATGATCTAGTTTACAATGTTAGTTGTTTGCTTTTGGTTTTGGAAGAGAAGGAACATGATGTATGTATGAGTCCGGGGATTATTTTTCAACTTCCATGAAAATCTGATCATCTTTGGCTAAACTGTGAATTTCTGAGAACACCAGAGTGAGCAAACAGCTGTTGAGCCAAAAAGGAAGTGGTGGAGAACTGAACAGGTCTCAGGAGTGAAGCCAGGATGTTGAGGTAAGGGGAGAAGTAAGGATGGAAATGCCTGGAATGTAAGTGTTTGATGGGTGAATAATCTTTGTAATAAGTAAGAGTATAAAGATGATATTTCCTTAATAGTAGTAGGTTCGAGAATGCTATAGAATTTCCCAGCTTCTTCTGTCTGCTGCTCCATTCCCTCTTTGTGAGGTTTGACAGTCACAGCATTCAAAGTAAATGTTAAAAGGATTTAGAAATACGCTGTAAGAATGATTTGGAGCCTGAGAAGTACGAATTATGATGTGAGGTTCAGATGGATTTTGTCTACAGAAGAGAAGATGGAAGGAAACGTGATAGCAGTTTTCAAATAATTAAGAAGAAATGTGGAATAAACTCATATTCATGTCCTTGATAAGTGAAACAAGAAGTAACAGGCTGAGAGTGCAGTTCAGGAAATTCAGATGAAGCACAAGAAAAACCTTTTTTGGCAGTGAGAATAGTGAAGCACTAGAATACGTTGCATCTGAAGGTTCTGGAGTCACCATCTGTTGTAATAAGAGACTAAACAAGTATCTCCAGGAATTACATCAGTAGAGTTGATGCTGTTTTGGGCTAAAGTGTGAACTAGTCGGCTTTAGGATATCACTTCCAATGCCATTTTTTAAAATATAATTATAGAACTACAAGTAGAAAATGTTTTTCATAAACAAAGACCTCTTTAATCCTCCAGGAAAAGCTGTAATAGGTTCTGTAGTTGGGATGAGAGCTACGTAAATTCAAGATATGAAGAAGACATGCATTTTAAGACCAGCTAATCACTGAAAAAAATCCCCAAAGGACATGGTAGATTCTACATAGCTTGAAACCAAAAGTGTTGTAGCCTATCTATAATTTATGGTCATGACTCAGATGTAACTGTTTGAAATTACTGTATTTAGTCTGTATTTTACGGGATGTGAAACTTGGTGATCTTAAATCCTATTTAATTTTATTGTGTGACAATTTTCCTGGAATATCATATTCTACGTGTCTGCATAAGCAAGACATTCAAGTAATACAGTCCACTGTTTTAGACTCCTTCATGTCCAAAACCTGCTGTAAAAGCCACAAAAATACATTCACAGAACAATGTACAATGAGCACAGTCTTTGCTGTGATTCTCTGGAAATGGTGTGCCTGTAGCTGCCTCGTGCTGCTGGATTAAGCCCTGAAAAGTTGCAGAATATCATCCGGAATAAAGCTGTGATTTTAGACGACAGTCAGGCGGATGCCCAGATCTGCTGGGTTGGCTTTTTTTTTTTTTTTGCACTGTTTACAATGAGGGAATATTTGTAGACATCTAATGAAAAATACTGCAAATGAGTTTACAGCCACTCTGGTTTTGACTGCTGGATGAGGCGTTAGTTTCTCCACTGGCGCAGAGGAGTGAGAGAGAGTTCCTTGAGTCACTAAGGCAGTTGGCATGTCTGAGCGTCTGTCACAACCGGGCCATGTATGAGCAAAGGGCTCTGCAGATAACGGTAGCAAAACAGTGACTACACATACATTCTTAATGACTGCCATTTCGTCTAAGTAGGAGATACAGAACCAGCGTGATGGCAACTGGAAGCAAAGAAAGAAACTAAATTTTCAAGCCATTTTGATAAATCGGATACCCCAGCTAGCTAGAGAGGAGGGACAGGCAGAGCTGAAATCCAGGAGGCTTTGGAGAAAGGAGATAAATCATTATTTCATCATTAACTTTGTTTTAAATTTGCTTCCTTGCATTAATCTAACTATTAAATACTGTATTCTAGTTCACTAGCATGTATGGTTGGTTGGTTTGGTTTTAGTTTGTAAAGCTGTTTGGTATTACATAATTTTTACGAGTTGCATTCTTGACATGTTGAAGTTTAGACTTTAATCTTACAGGGAGCTACAGTAAGAAATAGGTTTGAAACCAAATGGCTCAGTCTTTGCTAGTGCTCTTGCGTTTGTCATTTCATGGTTGTGTTTGGAGCCATGCAACAAAAGGTGAGACTTCAAGAATAAACTGTGTTAGCATGATTGCATCAGAAATGCTGGAAATCTTTCAGAGATTGTAGTAGCAATATTTTGCATGCTCTTAGCATCTTACTTTTGAGAAATATAAAATGCTTCAAAGATACTGTTTTTCAGAATACTAAGAAGAAACAGATGGAATAACTTGAACTTCAGGCACTGAGCTAATTTTCAGACTTACTCAGTGTACATTAGGTCATTAGGCAGAAAGCTGCTTTGTGTACCAATGCGTTTAATGTGTACTTCCCATAAAAGCTATTTCCTGTTATTCTGTAAAGCCAATTAGCTATTTACCAAATAGCAAATTTCACGTCTGTGTGATTTCTTACTTCATCGTGCAGCATGAAAAAAGGGAAATGGAAATCATATAAATTATTATCTCGATAAATACATCATGTACTTTATACTATTAGATTCTCTTCTAAGAGGGATTGGGCCACACCTTTAGCTTATCTCAGAGATACTTATTAGCCAGAACCCCTTGTTTTTTCTGTGACAGAGTCATGCCTTTAGATATTTTGTATAATATAGTAGTTTGTGTGTGTGTGTGTGTTGGTTTTGGTTTTATTATATATGTAATACTTAGTTATTCTGCATTCCAAGTAAAGCAAAGAAGATGTATTTCCCCACTACTTTTCTTTTTGCCTGCTGTCCCATATTACTCTTGTTCCGGGGATATAATATTTTGTAAGAGACATTCCTGGAATCTCATCTAGGTCTTGAAATTAAGGAGAGTCCCGAAGCTTCTGGCTAGCAGCTGAATTAATTCAGCCCGTGATGGATGCATTTGAGTTTGCATTGCAATAAATGTGTGTGCATTATTTAGAGATAGCTCTTAATGTGATATGTCAGAGGTTATAGTATTTCTCAAATTGTGGGCATGCCTCTTTCCCTGTCTGCCAGTTTAGGTTACAGGCAGGAGGGAGGATCGCAAATTCTCTGAAGTCGCAGCTGTAGTAAACAGAAATCTCTGCAAATAATTTTCATTGCAAGTGTATCCGATGAAATGCTTGAATTACCAAGGAGTATGAAATTTTATTGCTGAGCAATGAACTGCCTCCATTACATAAACTTGTAAGAAATATCATTTATGAGCTGTAAGCATCAGGGTTAATAACTGTTACACTGCTCCAAATATGTGTTATAAAGTAATATTGTCCTATGAAAATCTGCTATCAATTCTCAAACTGTGTACGTATGTATATAGAGCTAGGTGGGGATTAGAAAACGAAGGGCTGATGTAATCAAACACTAATGATTTTGAGTATTTGAGAAGGCCATAAGTGTTCACAAGTTGTTTTGGTACTTAATCGTCCCTCCTGTTAAATACGTGTGCCCCTTTTTTGGTCCACATTTGACTTTTGTTTGTTGGATTGAAGAGCCATCCACTATTAAAGCTCTCATTCGTCTGTAAGTCCTTATGATGTGATCAAGTCAGGTCTCCGCTTCTTATTTGGATGACCGAGTACTATGGGAACTATCGCTGAATTCGCTGACTGCTTTATTCTGTACCACATTTTTCAAAGATACTTACCTGAAGGACATAACCAAGATGGTTTTGATTAGCTTGTTTTCCTTTTAAACACACAAGCTTGTTTCCCCAAAAGACTCTAAAGATCTATACACGGAATGGGAAGTGTACTTAGTTTTTTGCTCTATTTGGCATCAGTGCCTTGTCATCAGTGCAGTCATCGGGGGGACCATATTCGTGCAGTTATATCTGTGTGTTCCGTGTTGCTGTCATGTGGCTGTCCTGCAAAAGGTCAGCTGAAGGGCCATTGCACCAAAAGCAGAACGACTTTCCCAGGCACTGATCAGTGATAATTCTGCTGCGAGCAGAGGCAAGGAAACCATGTAGTTCACGCTCTGAAAATTTGTGTATAGTGCTGTTGCAGATTTGAGGGCTTAAGAGAAAACCAGATTCTTAATGTAGAAAAACTAGGATTTTCTACTGAGAAATTCTGTCTGTCATGATATCACTCATGCAGGTTTACCAAATTTCAGAACGTTGCATTTATGAGGAGGAACTGTTTATTTTTAACTCTAAAGTTACTTGGAAAACTTTTTTCATTGCATGTGGTAGGGAGGCAAAAATAACAGCTGATTTCTGTTAATATCTGCTTTTTGCTATGATTGTGATTTGTGTTTATTTTTATTATGCCCAAGAGAGATGTACTCTATTCCTGTGGTGTTGCTGTCTTTAAAGAAACTAAAAATACACCATGCCTGTGCTCCATCTGACATGATTTCTATTCCTTGCTCTCCAGAGATGGAGATTTTGCCTTCAGGAGAGTATTTTGATGTCTGTGTTCATACCTATTTGCTGTTACGTGCACAGTTGAATTTTCTGTGTTTTGTGGGGGTTTCTGTGTGAAACAGTGGTTTGCATTTGCTGATGCTAATGGAGGATCATCGGCATCACTGTGTTTGTCTCAGAATCACTTGTGGTCAGTGTCAGCTAATGGGCACCAGAAGGTGCTAATAAGCTCCGCAATTAGCAGTTGTGATTTGTCTCTGTAAGAATCTTAACCTAAATTAAAACAATTAAAAGATACTTTATATCAAATTCAATAGCATTCTTCATCAGTGGTTGCCACGATCTAGTTACATATTGTATGACTTTGTTTTGCAGGATCCATTTCTTGAAAATATGGAATGTCTTTCTCAGGCTCGAGTAGTTTTCCTTCCAGCTATTATGGTTGAAGTTACTAGATGTTTTTAGCGTGTAAGTAAAGTAATGTTGATTTTTCCATTGAATTTTTGATAAATGTGTTTGTTTTCTCTCTGTAAAACACTTTTTTACTCCAACTTTCTGTCCATGAGTGTTGTATGACTAATAGCGAGGCTATTGAATAGGTCAGTGTACAAATTCCAGAGTTAGATTTACAGATACATCAGTTGACGATAGTGACTTACTTGAAAATTAAGTTCCATTCCCTCTTGTATCTGTCTGGTATCTTGTGTCCATCTTGTAATTCTAGCCATTTATAGACATAGTATCTTAAAGATACAGATGTATCTTAAAGGGAGATGTATTAGAAGGATTAGGTTTTCAATGATCTGAATTTCAGACTTCTCACGTATAGTAGGGGGTCCTTGGTCAGTGAGCTATTGAGGGAAGGTCCCAATCAGATAGGAAAAGGAGGGAAATCGTGCTGAATTTGTTAGGAACTTAAATAGCAGTCTCCTTCCTATAAATGGGAAAAACAGGAAGAGAAACCTTGTATGAACCCTTTTCCCTCTAAGACAGAGGCACATGTTGTGTGTCTATTATCCTGCTGAATATAGGAGGCACAGATTTCTAGGATTATACCACAGAGTATTTCTCAGTAGATAGAAGCTAGCAGACGAGGCAGCTGGATAGAATTTGAGGATAAGAGGGTCATGCAGTGTGCATGAACTGTCAGATGCCTTGATATCTTTAATGACCGTATTTATCTGATCGGTAATTTAAAGCAGCATCTAGTGTTTAGAGTTATGGCACAGTCACAAGGTACATTTAATTATGCAAAAATCTGTTTTTTCAGCTCTTGACATCTGCACACTCTTAGTCATTAGACTAATGGTGGTGTGCTAATGCTACCAAGAAAAAAATACTTTTCTTGTGCTCTGGCAATAAAAAGGAAAAAGAAGAGTGCTATACTTTGCAGTTAATGAAAGAGACAGGTCCATGTCAAGAACATAGTAACTAAATTAAGCAGAGTTAGTCATTTTTATAATGAACATTATCTTTTTGTTGTTAAACTTCAGCTTTTTTTTTCTTTTTTTCATTATACTGAGGAATAATGAATGAAACTGCGAAGAAAACAATGTTCTTACTATGAAGCTAGTTTTCTGCCTCCTCCCCCTCCCTTTAAGAAACTGCCTTCCTAATAGGAGAAAGTAAATTTCACATAGTAACACAAGCAAAGTTGCTTGTCTGAAAGTTTTGCTCTTAGCTGCAAGTCCTAAGGCTATGTTTTAACAGCTACAGATAAAAATCTTGTTGTTTTCCATGCCTTCCTCTTTTCTGATTGTCAATATTACAGCGTGCAAAAAGGGCAGAAGGAGTGCAACTCTTTTCGTTCCTTTGAGTTCCGTCTTTACTCCCTGTGCCCCATTTTTCACAGGGACAGATTGATGAAGAAGATACGGCAGAAAAAATACGTCCAGGTAAGGATCTTTTTTGTTTTTAGTGATAGTAGCTGGTACAGCATTATAAACATGGCCTCTTTCTGACTGTAACAGATATACTGCCATTATGGAATGATGCTTTACTGATCTTTAAAATTCTGCTCGCCTAATTGAACTTGTCTTGAGAACATGCTATTGCTTTCTGGAAAAATAACTTACACTGGAACATAAAATGGCTTATTGTTGTTTGCATCACAGAACACTTAGCGTCTTTATTTCTTTAAAACCATCTTTAGTTGTTTCCTTTGCTGATGATACCTATCAAGCAAAGTGTTTGTTTTTCTGTTTGCATGCATTAGGGCTGCCTGGCTTTTAAGGACAGAGTAGTTCCTTCAGTAGAATGCTTCCTGCAAAACCCATAGTAACTCTTATCGTCAGGAAAGATGACAGGAAAGATTTAGAAACAACCCAAGAAAGAGTAAAAAAATTTTTGGACAGTAATGGGTTCTGTTGATGTAACTGTAAGAGAAATAACTGTACTTAGCAATAGGGCTTACCATTAATTTATACCTGTTACTGTCCAATACCTGTTGCTAGGAGGCTTTATACATAACTTTTATTTAAATAAATATAAGTGATTTCAGATACGAGGATAAATGTTGTGGTTTTTATTTTGCTCAAACAAGGTTTGTATGTTTTAACAGAAGTTATGGCATAATGTGATACTGAATGTATTTTGGGCTCTGATCTTGTATGTATGAGATAGTATATTTTACTCTGAGATTTTATCTTTATAAGGCACAATGAACATACATCATAGCCTGGGAATAATAAAAAATAGAGATTAAGGAATGAAAAAACAGTAATATGTAACTCGAATTTCTAACCAAAAACTTTTAACAGAGGGCAAAATTTGTGCCAATATTTAACGTATGCTGGAAAATTCATCTGGTTAAAACCTGTCGTGGTTTAATCTCAGTCAGCAATTAAGCTGACTTAATTAAAGGAAATTAACTCTATCCCTGCCGAAACCAGGACAATACCTCAGAATGAAATGTGAAACAGGACAGCTTTTGCTTTTATAGGTTTTTACATATATATTTGATTGAACAAAAAAACCTCTTTGTTTTTAAAAAATGTAACTGATTTCAGCAGAAAGAAAAGAATTGATTAATATTTAGGTGATTATTCTTCAGAAGTATCACCCTCATACTTTTTCCTTTTTTACAGTGTTTCCAGTGAGATCACAAAATTTCATTTATTGCTGTTAGAAGAGCAACCAAGCTCCTCCCTCCGTTCCTCCCCCAGGCATCCCAATACAAAAGAAAACTTTCTGCATGGGAGCTAGCTAGGTACATAGGATGTTCTTTTGAACAGAATGGTGAAGGTGAGAAAATGCAGACTTTCTGCCTCTTTGAAGATACAAGCTAGCCGAAATTAGCTTAAGAAATCAGTGTGAAGGTTTTTTGTTTTGAAAGGGATGTTGTAAGTATTTTGGTTTTGCTAAATATTTGTATACTGTGAGAAATTTCAATTGCTGATTTTCTTAATTTAGATCTATGTATGTTTGATCAAAATATTCAAGAATATATGTTTACATATGTGTATATATATGTAAAAAATATGTGCACACATGCTTTTAGGTGTGGTTTTATTTTAGGTACAGGTAGCATGTACATAAGAAAATGTGCCTTTAATGTAGAATTACTATATTGCTGTAAACATGCAGCTCTTCCTTTAGTTTACATGTGGCAGTGTAACATTTTACTAAACATTAAAATATTTCTCATATTAATTACTGACTACTTTTTGTCTTGTTGGTTTGTTATATTGGCTTATGCACAGTAGTCCTCAAACTGGCTTCAGTACTACCTAATCTGAGCTGTACTTATCTTGAGATAGTGGAATTTCTTTACCTATGCAAATCTGGAATGTTTTTCTCACAAAACTGCTGGTGAGGGATTTTTTTCAGGATGTTTAAGTAACGCACAGTCTAGCCTATTGCATACATTTCTGATTTTGGAGGCAATGAGTGAATAGATTTTATTATATTATATTGATATTGTGAATAGCTTTTTATATTACATCTGGTTTAAGAAAAAAACACTGGCAGATATTTATCCAAACACAAAGTTTTTGTTGGCGGGGGCGGGAGGGAGTGGGGGACAAAGTGCTAGGTGGAAGAAATGGCCATGTATTTTAGAGACAGGAGTAGTCCGATAAAATGTCCAAGTTTGATTTTAGAAAGGACTAAAATAAATCTGTTAAATCTGTTAATATTGGTAGTTAAATAGAAGAAAATGGTGATCAGAGAGCAGAAGTGTTTTCTCTTTATTGGAACTGAGTAGGTGATAGCTTTTTACAAGGTGTCGTACAACACAGAAAAGAGAGAATTCCTAGCCTATTTCATAAGGTGAAGCTGTGAGCTGCTTTCTCATTTTTTTCTTTTTCCAGATGAACAGTGGTGCACCTGTTTCAAAAATATTTGAGCTACGTATAAAAAATAGTGTGTTTATTCCTTTTTTAATCATCTTTTTTGTGGAATATAAGTTATTTTTAATAATGGGGATTCATTACAGTATACATATCTAGTGCATCCGTGGTGATGATGAACTTGGAGATGCTTATAATATTCAGAGTTTTCAGATCAGTGTTTCCTGTTGTATATAGTGAACTGATTGAATGTAAAGTTTAAAATCTGAAATAGCTAATGCAGACCATTGTTTTTGCTCACATCTGGTTCTGCTCTTGTGGGTCATACAGGAACGTGACTCTAGAGTGTTAGAGGTCTCTGCTTAACAGCAAGGAAAGTTTTGGCAGCTATGGAATGATTCAGTGCAAGATCGATAGCTATATTTAGGTGTCTAAATGCAGCTCCCTGTCTGTGATCTAGATGTTTAAACTCCCATTACAGTCAGTGGAGATTTAGTTAATGTTGTCACTGGAGTTTTAGATGATTTTAAAGTATCTGTCTCCCTTTGGTCATTTGACTGTCTCTACAGCCTTGATTGACTATACATATCACTAGATACCCACTGACTGTAATGGGAGTTAGGATGACTTGTTCACATGCAGGACCTCAACAAAGATGTCTTTATCCACAGACTGCATCCATCCATAACATCTTTGTGTTTCTGTATATCTGGCCTATGTGTTAATACAAATTTGTATATTTTTAAGATACTAAAAAGGCTACTAATTTTGCTGATAGAGCTGAAAAGGCCACTTGGTTCCATGAACCAAAATTGAATGTGATGGATGCACTTAAGTGTAGTTAAGTACTCCTTCATGAACTACTTGGAAATACCTGGTTCTGGATGTCTTGTTATTATCATTGTCTGAACTGTGTATAAGATGTATTAAAATTTGATTTTGCAACTGCCTGCTTAAAATGAGTTTTCACAAATACACAGATAGGTCAAAACAAGCTTTTTGGAAATACTGTGGATAAGCACTGAAAAAGGAACAGGGCTCTGACTAGAGGGACATGGTTTAGTGGGCATGGTGGTGTTGGGTTGACGGTTGGACTTGATGATCTTAGAGGTCTTTTCCAACTTTAATGATTCTGTGATTCTAGAGCATAGATTTTAATAACTCCAGTCCTACGGTGGTGAATCTCATGGTAAGTATTGCTACATGTTTTATTCTTTTTTTTTTTTTACTTATTCATTTTAAGATACTTCTTGACCTATGTTAAGCATATAGTTATTTGATTTTGTGCTTTCAAACAAAATCCTACCGTGGGGACACATTTTTATTCTTTATTCCCATGTGAAAGAGTCTATTAAATACATACTAAAACCAAGCTAAACGGATAGTTTACCCTTTATTTTTTCAGATCCAGGTGCACACAGGAAATATTCAGTGGGTGGCTATTGACAAGGGATCGGATAGAAATAATTTGAGACTCAGAATTGGTTATTATACATGCTAGAACTAGATTGAAACACAAATAAGGACATCTTTCTATATATGTTCCTACTAGTTTTCCTATCTTATATTTGGGAAACTCCTCCTCAAAAAATGCCCCTTCCTGACTTTGATAGTGTTTTGCTGAGCAGTTCTATTAGTTTAAATTCCTCTCTTATGGACTGCTGAATATCTTACGGTCAATAGTTTGATTGTTGTTACCTTGCTGCATATAAAAGGAACTCTACATGCTTACATAGCCTGTATTGGAAATTAACAGATCTGGACTCTAGCCTTGTATTTGCCTTCAGCAGCATGCTTTAGGTAGTGTATTGTCAGAATTTTCCCAGACTAACTTGTATTTACACACCCAAGTTTGTTTTCCCAGGTTCTAGAAGAAATCCCATTCAGGGATTAAGTGCTTTAGCTTACTTCTGGGAACACTTGTTCTGTAGCTTCCCTCCCAGAGTCATTTACTAGGGAGACTTTTCTATCCAATGCGAAGACTGAAATTATTTCTAAGGGTAACACTTTACTTTAGTGTCTTGACTTAAAAAATCAGCTAGTTCAGCAGCATATGATGAGGTGGCTGAGTTTAGCTGAGCTTCAGGAATTTCAAGTAGTTACTGTCTTTTCAAAATTTTTTAGTCATCTGTATCACAAGGATTTTTTTCAGTCACATCTTCTTAGCTTCCTTTTTCCTAACCTAAGTCACAATCTATAAATGCTTGGCAGTTGATGAAAGGCCAAAAAGCCTGTTGTTCCATGTGAGCCCAAGCACACTGCTGGTACAGGTCTTCCGAGGCAATCCTCTCACGTTGTCCATGAATGTTTGTTCAATTATGACTTCTAGTCACTGCTGCTGAAGGGAATATGTAGGGTTTTTTTGCTCTTGACCACTGCTTTTGACAGATTCAGCCTTCATTTTTTTTAAAATTCCGAAATCCTTAATACTAAAACAATGTTTGTATTAACTAAAACCATTTTCTTTGCTTCATTTATTACAGTCAATGTAGTTACCTAAAAGCTCGGTCTCTCTGTTGTCCTTAAAACTGCTTTGAAGATAAAATTAATCTTCTTAGAATTATCAAAAATAGAAAAAAAAGAGCATGTTGATTTTCACTTTATCTTTTGAGCTTTCCATTGGAAGTGGGTCTGTGTGGTTTTGCAAAGTAACAGTTCTTTGATTATATTCTTTCAGTTTGTTACCATGGTAAATTTTGATCTCTGAGTTGTGGTCCCTGATCAGATCTGAACTTGCTTGTAAAGTCCCAGAGGAGGAAAAAAAAAAAAACAACCCAAATCCCCTAAACCAAAACAAAATCGTTGCACAATCATTCTGGCTACAGGCAGTTGCATATTCTTTTTAAAGAAATATATCTATGCATTTAAAGAAGAGAGCTGTAATTAGAAGAGAATATTGATTCTCTGTCATGGGCCACATGTGAGCTCACAAAACTGAAGCGGCACAGCTGGACCTCAGGCAATCAAAAATGCAGAGTGTTTTAAAGACTAGTTGGTGACCAAAAGTGTTTATTAGATGGGAGCAATTGGTTTTGACATGAGTCACAAAGGGCGAGTCATCCTGTAATGGGTCAAAATTTTCTTTATCTTTTGTGGATGAGAACTGCAGTCATGTAAATTGCTGTCATCTACAAGTAATGTGGTAAATTCGGGCCAGAAGTCATTAGTAACTGATTACTTACAGTGATTTGCCTTAAGTCACTTCAGTGCTGCTCACTACCTTTCCACCCTTCCCCTTTGTCAGTGATTTAAGCTCAAGCAGAATAATTGAAAATAAATTCTTGAAGGTACTCTGCTAATCCCCAGAAGAATTGCAATATTTGTGACTATGTCAGAAGGTGAATTTGCTTCCTCGTATTTACCTTTCCCCAGGCTGGTATGGGAGGCAGAATTGACCCATACCTGTCAGCATGAATAAACAAGGCAATGACTCGGATCAAAATCCGAGTAGTTAATAGTAATTAAATTTGTTTCCTCTGATGTGTATGAAAGAGTAGTTATTAAACAAATAGACATAACCAAGATCTCCAGAAACAGCAGGCACTCTAGTGCAGAGCTACAAAGCATTAAGGCACCTGTAAAATTCTAGGAGAGTCTAATCTTCCTATTGACATGCAGTTGTGAGGAGGGCAATACCAGATTTACTTGATTATTTGGTTGGTAGTAGTCCTTGATGGTGTCTTTAGGTTGTTTTAAATGCTGCATAACAGTCAGTGGGTATGGAGCTTCACGAGCGTTGATCAGTGGTCAAATCACCTCCTAGTGAAGTTTGTTTGGAGGAAGTGCAGGTCCCTGGCTTTTCTAAGCACATAGAACAGGGGTGGTCACAAGCAGAATTAAGCATGGCAGCTATCCCAATTCTGTCACTGGTGTTACTGCAATTTTTTGAGAACTGCTTACTAAATGATTCTTAATTACCAAGTCTTGGTGTGAAAGTATGCAGGAGTCATTGTCAGCAAAGTTAGTGAAATAATACCAAGCAGCACACTATGCTTTGTAGTGTGATGCATCATACCTTTTGTACGCTTGTGGTAAGTCATGTCAAGCTAAATTAATTTCAACAGGTATCTTATAAAAACTTCAGGAAATCTGGAGGCATATTTGAAACTCAGATGTTTCCCAGATACTGCATCTTGGTTTTAGCCTAGGTTTATAAAAGTTTGTAATACAGTTTGTTATTTAATGTCAATGCAAATATTCTTTCATCAAACCACATATGGTGAAGCCTTAGTTGTGGCCACATTCTTAGTTTGCTACTCAACAAAATTAGAAAAAAAGCCTCACGAGCAGAGCTTCTCAGCCATAAATAAATGGCATGAGGGAAAGAGTTCAGAGTCTGAAGAACAGGAAGAGCAAAGCACAAACGTGACTAACAAATCAGCAGAATCAGAGGAGAGCAAAGCTCAAGACCAGTAAGGTAAAACCTGCCATTTCTTGTGTTGTGTTTACTATAAGCCATAAATATCCCCTTGGATGTACTCAAAACTCAACTGGACAAAACCTTGAGCCATATTCAGTGTTGGTCTTGCTTTGAGCAGGGGATGGATTTGATGAGCCTCAGGGTCCTTTCCAATTAGACCATTTTGTGATCCCATGTAAGCAGCAGGGGTGGTAGGGATGGAACTGACTTCTGTTTGCAAGAAGTACAGAGGTACAGTAACTAAGGTGCAAAGCTGCTACAGAGATAAACAATTAGGTGATTGTCAGAGTTCTGACAGAGATGTGATTTTGTCACTTCCTAGCTGGAAAGACAAAGGAAAAAATTCTCTCTTCTGCAAACTGAATTATACAGGGTGGATCCAGAATCAGTTGTTGATCTTTGTTGGTTTTGTTTTACAGTACCCTTTCTTCTAAATGAACGTGCTTCTACTTGGTTTGCTTTATATCCTGGGGTGCATCAAACACCATGTAACCAGCCGGTCAAAAGAGGTGATTATCCTGCTGTATTCAGCATTGGTGTGGCCTCACCTGGAGTACTGTGTGCAGCTCTGGGCCCCATAATTTAAGAAGGATGTGAAGGTCCTTGAATGCGTCCAGAGGAGGGCAACAAAGCTGGTGAAAGGGCTGGAAGGCATGTCCTATGAGGAGCAGCTAAGGACTTTGGGCTTGTCTAGTTTGGAGAAGAGGAGGCTGAGGGGAGACCTCGTTGCTCTCCACAGCTTCCTGAGGAGGGGACACGGAGAGGGAGGTGCTGATCTCTTCTCCCTGCTATCCAGTGACAGGACGCGTGCGAATGGTTCAGAGCTGTGCCAGGGGGAGTTTAGACTGGACATTAGGAAGCATTTCTTTACCGAGAGGGTGGTCAAACACTGGAACAGTCTTCCTAGAGAGGTGGTCGATGCCCCAAGCCTGTCAGTGTTTAAGAGGCATTTGGACAGTGCCTTAATAACATGCTTTAACTTTTGGTCAGCCCTGAATTGGTCAGGCAGTTGGACTAGATGATCGTTGTAGGTCCCTTCCAACTGAAATAGTCCTACACTATTCTATGCTACGCTATTCTATTCTATTCTAGTTTCATACGGGGCTTCACAGAAGGAAGAAATAATTTGTCTAATGGGTATTAGTTTTAAGTTGTGTATTATTTCTGTTATTTTCTAATTGTCAATAGCTTTCTCTTTTAAGTTACTTCTAGCACTGGAAACAAACATATAGAAGGAAAAATGGATCCCTTTTGGCCATCAGAAACTAACAGCTTTCGACGTTTCACCCCTGAGTCCTTGGCAGCAATTGAGGAAAGAATTGCTAAGAAAAAAAAGCAGCAAGCCAAAGTTAACCGGGAGAATAAGGACAAAGGAGTTGAAGAACATAAACTTACTCCTCAGCTTGATCTGAAAGTCTGCAAAAAACTGCCGTCTCTGTATGGGGATCTTCCTGTGGAGCTCATTGGGGAACCCCTAGAAGATATTGATCCGTACTACAGTGATCACAAGGTTAAAACTTTCAAAAGCATTTTTTTATTTAATTTTGTCTGCTGAACTCTTAAGAGATAGTAAAAGCTCTATTCAGGAGGTGCTGGGTTTTGATTGTTCTGTAGACAGATCTTCAAACATTACTAGCATTTTTTGGGGCAGGAGTGCTAAGGTATGCTCCACATTATGTAATGAAAAGGTATTTTAAGTTCCAGTCAGCAATCAATTAATTATGAAAACATGATACACTTGATAGATAAACTTTGGTAGGAAATACATTCTGGGATAATTGATGCTTTGTTTTCCAGAGCAGTTTCTATGATGTCTGTGGGGCTGAACTCACTGTTGTATAAACAGTGCCTGTCAAATAGTAGATCATGCTGGATCATGTTGACTTACTGAGGATGTTTTTGCTGAATTACAAATACTATACAAATTAGGGGAGACATATTTGAGAGGTTTCCAGTGCTCTGTGTAGCAAACCCATATATTTTCGTTATAGCAAATTAATCTTCTGTTGTTTTAGGTCTCATCAGCTTTATTGTACCATATTTAAATTGCATATGCTCCATGCTATTGCAAAGTGGTTTGTGTTGTTGCCGATAGGAGTGTGTAAAGTAGATGCTCTAGGAATCCCTTCCAAATGAAATGTTTATTGTATGATTGCTTACTGTTGAGGGGGACTTGACCTGAAGAGCAGAAGGTTCCATCCAGTCCTATGTGGCTGTCTTTTATGTATACCAGCAAGTCACTGGAATATAATAATTTAATCAGAGAACATGCAGAAAGCTTTGTTCCTCTAGAGATTTTTCTTCTCAAAGTAATCAAAGTGATATTCTTGATGAAGAGAAACTAAGGCTGATTCAGTCGAAGAAATTTAGATAAAAGTTAATGAACTGTGGTTTTGATTTAAGAGATTTCATTTTTACTTCATGTGGCAAAAGTACTGAGCTGCACCGACCTAAGGTAGCTTAGAGGGAATTTACAGTGTTACTTGATAATTTAGCGACATTTCAAAATTAAAATTTTTGCTTTGACTGGACTGGATTCTGGCAGTCCTACACAGTATGTGTTTTGTAAATAATCTTTTGTAGCCTATAAAACTATCCAAGAGAAAGGTACTTTTGAGTATGATTAACACCATTGTTGCAGTCCCAGAATAGTATCCTTTAATTACTTTGACCAAGTGAATATGATCACTTGCTCTTCAAATTCATTCTCCTTACTATTTCTTCCTCACAGGCAATAATGAACTTTTATATAGCTGGTGTCTTTCTTTCAAAATGTAGTATCATCAGGTCACAGCTCCAAGTAAGAATACAGGAAAGCTTTACTCATAATTGCAGTTAGATACAGTTCTAGATGCAAAATTGAAAACCTAAATGTTTAATTTTGGGGGAAAATTTTGTTTCATTAAAACAATTCATATACTATGAATCTTTTTTTTTGTAGACTTTTATGGTGATAAATAACAGGAAGACTATTTTCCGGTTTACTGCCATGCCTGCCTTGTTTATAGTTGGTCCTTTTAATCCAGTCAGAAAAGCAGCAATTAAAATTCTGATCCATTCATATCCTTTTATTGGTTTCCCTTATTTCCGTTTTAAAATATACTGTACCATTTTCTGTTGTTCTGTTCCTCTGTTCATATTAATGTAAACGTAAGCTCATGTGGCTGCGATAGAGATTTTTTAAAAAGTTATACTGAATGTTGTTTTACAACAGCTAAGATATTTACATGGTGTTGGTACGAGTAAAAATGTCAGAAAGCTCGTATTTCAAGTCAGATTTGCAGATACTGTTATGAAACAACATTTAGAGGCTACTGTATGATATTTTAGCCCTTTTCCAGAACTACTTCTAACTCTCTATTGTGGTCACAAGCTTAAATTTAAAAAAGAAACCAAAACAGTGACTCTCTAGTTATTGAAACATGAAGGATGTGATTTACAGCAATGCTTTGCTGAAAGAGTCTGATGTTATCCTAAGAAATGTATTTCACACTCAAGTTTAGAAAGTTCTGAAGAGCGACCATTTTTTATATTTTTGCAAAAATATAAACATAGTTTGTAAAAATGTGAAGGATCGCAGGTGCAAAACCATAGGTTGAGTAGTTTCTGCTTTTTCTGCCAAACATCTGTTTTCATTTGGAATTACTAATTTGTAAAAATAGGTCCTGTTATGGGAACTTATGGCTGACTTTGAATGTGTATTCATGCTATTAGAAATTACTAAATTTGCTGTTCAGTTTCAAATAAACCCTAAATTTAAGGCCAATGTTTGTTTTTAAACCCTCCCCCGCTTTTATTAGGTGACAAGTGAACTTTCATGAAAGGATTTTTTTCTTCTGTATGTTTTCATTGCCTGCCACATAAAATGAGAAAGTTTCCTGAACTCGTGGCAGAGCATAGGTGTCTCTTGTAAGAATGTATATATGAACTCCCAGTTTCAAAGAACACTGGTTATTGATAATTAAGCTTTTTCATCTGTTTTCCCTAGGCTTAAAACCCCTAATTATTATGGGATTGTGGCCCATTTCGCTTTATTCCATGCTCCTGCTGGGAAGAAATGCAGGTTTCTAAAGTTTTACATGCATTTTTTAAAGCATTTAAACATAAACATTTACATGTTTATCTCCCACATGCAGATAATTCATTGTTATTTTTAAATCATGAAGTTTAACCAGCTGAGCGGAAGTTTGATCTGACATCAGTTTCTTTGGAAAACAGATGAAAAGTCCTAAGCATATTCAAAACCAAAGTAATTATTTGAATATCTGTATGGTTTTTTTGTGTGTAAATCAGCAACTTTTCTGAACTTCATTGTTTTATAATATAGCACTTTTTCCTTAATTTATTATTCACATTATTTGTTGGCTTTATTACATGTACTGTGGCACTCAATTGTGCTTCCATGGCTTTAACTAAGCCTTCAGAAGCACCCAACTGGACTGAGTAAGTATCTCAGTTGCCATTTGTTCACTCTTTTTCTAAGGATACTGATACTAATTCTGGGGCTTGAAAATTCTTAGTCAGACCTCTGAGGAAGATTTAGGATTATTATTATTATATCACACAGTCTTCTGTGGAGCTTCAGTGCCTTTTCTTAGGGGCTTACACCATATGCCCTTTTCTCTACATTGGTTAATTTTGCCATCTGGTGTAACATAGAAGGTTGCCCCATTTTTCCTTTTAAGGATTAAGCCTTTTAGAGAGACTGTGCAGCAGGATTCTAACTTAATAGCTGTCATTCTAAGGCAATAACCTGAATGTCTGTTATGGCCGTCTCATGCAAAAAGTATAAAGGGATAAATATTCATTCCATTCTTTCTTGCTGTTTCCTGGGGACAGCCCTAGTTCCGTTGTTCACATTAGGAAGCCATCTATTTATAATGTCTTGTTACCTTTTGTAATTGTGGACTGTATCCAGTGTAACTTGAGTTAATGTTCTGGAATTAAATCTTGAAAATGTGCCTGGGGCCTCAGAGGTTCTACAATTTTAATTCCTCTTATTTTGGGGTAAGCATGGTGATAATGATAGCTTAATTTTATGTAGGATTTCTTTCAATTATAGAGTATTTGTCAGAATAAATGTATAAAATGTGCAAACTTCACAGGCTAAAATAAGTCTTTGCTGTTATTGTTCTGCCAAAATGTTCAGGCTTTGAAATTTTCCAGCCTGCTTTAGAACATAAACACATTCTTAAAAATTTTTTGTAAGGAAATGTGAACTATCCTTCATCCAGAAATAGTATGGTACGCTTATGTGAACATTTGTGATTATAGATCTACGTAGAAATCTTACTAAAATTCAGGAAGGCATCTTCTTATACCCATGACTAAATGTAAAAGTCATAAAGTTACATTAGTCTGAAACTAATGTAACCGGTCTTATTTTACTTCACATTTTCTACCTTAATCTCCATCCAGTGACTAAATCATAAAAAGGTAGAAATGTGCCTGAATGTATCTCAATCTCATTAATATTTTTACTTCTATAACTTTAATATACACTTTCCTTCTCAGATATCTTTTTACTGTCATATATACTGGTGAAATACTGATAAAAATATTAGCAAGAGGATTTGTTTGGGATGAATTTACCTTTCTTCGAGATCCGTGGAACTGTTTGGATCTTGTTGTTATTATTGTAATGTAAGTAAAACTCAGTTGTTCTTTTACACTCAAGGGACAAACACAGAGATAAAATGCTATTTGATATGGCTGAAGTTCTTTAGAGTGGTTGGCATCCAACCTGCTTGAGTTAACTGTGGTTGAATCACCCTTTGCATATCTGCAAAAAGAAAAATAGTTATAGACCTTAAAGCAAGACCTAAATGCAAAGCTCATCTTAGAAGTGTTTGATTGTTCTCAATTTAGTACGTATTTAAATTTTGTTAAGAGGCGATTGCATACACAGCCAAAACCAAGCATGCCTCTTTATATTGTCTTAGTTGTACTCTGGATCAGATGAAACTCATTTGAGAAGGGTCCAAAGTGGATCACAAGGTGTTGAATGACATGGTGATAAGTAGCAGATGAAATCCCAAGAATGTAAAGTGATGCTCAAGGAAAAACAGACCTAGCTTTACATACACAGTTATGGGCTCTGAAATAGCTTTCACTTGTTGGGAAGACGATGTTGGAGTTAAAATAGACAGTCTTGTGAAAACACCACTCCAGTGTGCAATCATGGTCAGAGAAGGAAATAGAAAACGAGGACATTACGGGTAAGAAATAAAGAAAGAAGCAGAACACATAGTTATTTCACTGTGCGGCCTGTATTTTTCTTCAGGACTATATGTAGTTTTGCTCCTGACATCTCAAAAGATGACAGAATTAAAAAAAGATACAGAGAAGATGTATATCTTGTATTCCACATAATAAGAAACTACATAGAGTAGAACTCTCATGAAAAAAATACAGAGCAGGAACATGGTTGAAGTCTGTGGCACAGAGCCAAAAAGAGAATACATAATTTATTTTTTTTCTCCTACGATGAGAGCTAAAGGCACCAAATGAAGTTGTCAGATGGCAGAATAAAAAAAGAAGGGAGTAGTTTTTCACGCTGCCTGTAGGCATATTCCCATAGGAGGTTGTGGATGCAAAAAACTTAGTTGCATTCAGAAGACTTCTGGACAAAATCCTGGATGAAAACACATTAAGGGTTATTTTTAGCACAAAGATACTATGTCTTGTTCAGGAAGTCCCTGAGCTATAAATTTGCTGGAAGAATTAAATCTGGGAAGCATCACTGCCTTGATTCTAAACTGCCCTGTAAGCATCTGTTGTGGGTCATTCAAGGGTAATAGGCAAGATGGATCACTGCTGTGGTCAATTTTAAATTCATATCAAAACCAACTAGCTAGGTGGACAAGAAATGAGGAAGAAACCAAGTCAGAATTTGCATCTCAGATACAGAATGTTTACCTCAAAAGCAGAATAGTCTTTCTTGCAGCAGTGAACAGATTCGCTCATGCCCAGTCTCAGAGCTTTCAAAGCAAATTTCTGTCATTTAGCATTTCTGAATAGCTTTCAGTTGTCTTGTTCTAATTTATTAGAGATGTAGAGTAATTTAGATTGGAAGGGACCTCTGGAGATCATGTGGTCCAGCTCCATGCTAAAAGCAGGACTAATTTAGATTAGGTTGCTTAGGACCTCGTCCAGTCAAGTTCTGAGTTTCTCTAGGCATGGAGATTCAACAACCTCTCTGAGCAACCCCTTCCAACCACATTGCGGGCTTTTTTCTCCCAAAGTTCTAATTGAAATGTCTTGTGTAGCAACTTACATCTGCTGCCTCTCATCCTTTCATGGTGAGCTTCCAAGACCAGCCTGGCTCCATCTTCTCTAAGCCTCACGCTGGGCAGCTGAAGACAGCAATAAGATTCCTGCTCCGTCACCCCATTAGCCTGTTCTTCAGACTCAACAAATCCAATCCAGCCTAACAATTTAACTAATTGTCTTACTGCCCCCCTTAGAGCCCTGGTTGGACCTGCTCCAGTATGTAAAATGTCTTTCTTGCTCTGGAGAGCCCAAAGCTGGACACAGTACTCCAGATTCAGTCTCAGAAATCACTTCCTTCAATGTATGAGCTAGACTCCTCAACATATGAGCTAGACTCATGCTAATCTAGCCCAATATGTGATAGGCGTTCCGTATCACAAGGGTGCTTTACTCATTCATGTTCAATCTGTCTGCCCTGACCCCAGGTCCTTTTCTGCAAAGCTGCTCATTATCCAGTCTGCCCTCAGCTCTTGCTTGTGGTCACGCTGACTCAGGTGCAAGGCTTTGCCTTTGCTTTTGCTGAACTTCATGAGGTGTATACAGCCCATAACTCCAGTCTGTCAAGTTCATTCTGCAGAGCAGCCTTGTCACCCAGTGCGTTGACTGCTCTCCCCCCAGTTTAGTATTTGTGAACTTGCTGAAGGCAAGCTCTATTCCATTCTTCAGGATGTTAATGAAATTGTTAAACAATATTGGCCCCGGGACTGACCCATGAGGGCTGCCACTAGTAACCAGCTGCCAGCTGAACTTTGTCCCTTTGATCACAGCACATAGATATTTCACTTCCACAGATTTTGACACTAGACTCAGGGACCTGGGAGGCCTGAGAGCAGACCTCGCTGGTAAAGACCAAATCAAGGCAGTATGGAGTAGTTTCAGCTTTTGCATGTCCTTTGTCATTAGGTTCCCTGCCTCCTTGAACAACAGGCTCACAGTTTCCTTAGTCATCTTTTCACTGCTGATGTACTTAGAGCAGCCCTTCTTGTTGCCCTTCACATCCCTTGTTAACTTCAACTTCAGCTGAACTTTGTCTTTCCTTGCTTCATCCCTGCATGCTTGGCAATGTCCTAGTGTCCCTCCCCAGAGATCTCTCTGCTTCAACCTTCTGCACACTTCCTTTTTGAATATGAGATTAGTCAGGAGCTCCTTGTTCAGACGAGCTGGTTTTCTGCCACATCCGCTTGGCTTTCTACAGGGTAGAGTGCATCGTTCCTGTGCTTTGAAGAAAATACCCTTGAAGATCAACCAGCTGTTCTGGGGGTCACTTTTCCCTTTGGGGCAGTTTCAGATCCCTGAACATGCTGAAATCTGCTGTCCTAAAGTCCGAGATTTTTATTCTGCTGTTCATCTTGCTTGCTTCTCTCAGGGTCTTAAACTCCACCATCTCATGGGCTCCGTAGCAAAGGCTGCCATCAACTCTCATATCCCTGACTGGTTTTTCCTTATTTGTAAATAATAGGTTATGTACTCAGATGTCATCACACACATATATATATATATGTACGTGAACAAAGTATTCTGATGGGTAATCTGTAAACCACTAAGGAGCTTACACATTGTTAATCATCAGTAACTATCAGGTAGTCCAACAGCTGTATGAACAATTTCATTTTATGGTCCTACTTCCCTACCCATACTCCTAATTCATTTGCGTTCAAGCAGATATATAGTATCTCCTGTTTTTTTGGGTCTTATCATGCAACAAATAAAAGTATTTGGAAATTAACTCAACAGTTAACTCAAGTGCAGTTATTACTTAAGGTACTTGAGAATTATTTAATCTTACAGGCTAGGCAAAGCCATAGTGTTCTGATCTATTGCTGACAAAAGTCGTGCTTTGAGTGGGAGGTTGCCTAGATCACCTCCAGAGGTCCTTTCCAACCGATGTTTCTCAGATTCTGTTATTGAGACTTTTTATTTTAAGGAATTCTGTTACCAGTTATGACCTTGTCATAAGATGAGTCACAATTCATGTCCATTCTGACATGAAAGAAGTCTTATAAAATATGGGGTAACCTGATAAAGTGCTGTATAGAATATGCAACTCTTAAAATCCTCATTTTCTGAAATTTTTAATTTGTTGAAATGATTAAATTTAAACTAGTTTCAATGCTCAGGTTTTTAGCTGACTGTTAAATAAAAGTCAGAAGGACAGCCATGTGGTACAGAATTAACATATTGTAAACCTAGTTTTGCTCAGCTCCCTTCTCCTAAAGTATATGTTGTGTAGTTTTGAGACAGCTGCAACATACACTTTCAGTGAGCTAAATCAGATTAGCCTCAGTATGAGAGGGTTTTGTATTTATTTGACATTTTGATGAATAAACACTTCAAAAGTTAAGCATCCAAATCCACACTAAGTAGAAACTTGCTGTGTTTCTTTTCAGAGGCACTATTCAAAAGTCTCGTTATTTTATATCAATACCTAGAAATGGATTTAGATTTCTAATTTAGACATCTACCTTAGGACATATTTGACCTATTTATTTTCTATAACTTATTACTGTGTGCTCAATATGCATATGCTCTGAAAAGCTAGGTCTTTGTCATTCAGTTACATGGTGGTTTAATTTTATAGGTATATTAGTATACGGAAAAGTATGGGCAAGGTTTCAGCTCTTCGAACTTTCAGAGTACTGAGGACTTTGAAAGCTATTTCAGTAATACCAGGTAAGGAACAACATAACATGTCTTACTGATTTTCTCTCCGCTTCAGCAGTGTGCTATTTCTAATTCCTCTCCTCTTCTTGTCTTCAGTTTTCTGGTCACTTTTTGTGACGGTTAACGAGATCCCAAGGTGTGACTGTTTTGCAGTCTGCAGTAACTCTCAGCAGCATCCTGACAGAATATTTTTTATCATCTTTCCTCAAAATGATTTTGACGCAGGCAAACTTTTGTATTTTCTGCTTTTTCTATCCCATCACTAATGTTCAATTTTACTTAGCCCAGTGCCTTTGTCTTTTTACTTTTGTCTTTCCTGAGCAGCACACACCTATTCAATAGCCTATGATGGCTATACCACCATATTTCTGGTTTCATGTTATACTTGATTAGCTTGATCTTCTATGGTTTATTTCCCAGAATGCTGACTTCACAATATTTCAGAGTTTTTAATTTGTTTGTTTACTGAACACAGCCACTATCTGGATTGAGCATAATCGTTTCATTAACAGTATTTTGCATATGCTGTCCAGATATTCAATATTTTTGTAAGTTGTGCTACACATTAGGATACCAAAATATGGATTTTGGAATCTAACTGCAAAAACTCATTTGAAAATCTATAAATGACTACATATCCCATTGTCATAATATTTATTAACTTTACCATTTCTATGTAATTACAAATATATTTTTGATTTTGCTATGGAATTTTAACAGGAATTAAACATAGGGTGTGTTTAATTTTTAATGTCAAAACCACCCATCAATACTTTTCCTTTCATATCCACCATGGAGAACAGAGATTAAATGTAATTTTACTTTTTTCTTATGGAAGACTTCTAGAAAAATCCTGGATATCACTCTCTGCCTATGTCATATTTCAAATTCAGTTATTCTGCCAGAATATTGGTCTTCAGTTTATATATAACCCATTTTCAAAGAATCACAAAATCATTGAGGTTGGCTGGGACCTCTGGAGATCATCTGGTCCAGCCCCGCTGCTCAAGCGGAGCTCCTTAGAGCTGGTTGCCCAGGACCATGTCCAGACGGCTTTTGAATATCTCCAAGGATGGAGACTTCACAACCTCCCTGGGCAACCTCTGCCCGTGCTCAGTCGCCCTCACAGGAGAAAAGTGTTTCCTGATGCTCAGAGGGAACCTCCTGTGTTTCAGTTTGTGCCCATGGCCTCTGGTCCTGTCGCTGGGCACCACTGATAAGAGCCTGGCTCCATCCTCTTTGCACCCTCCCTTCAGGTATTTCTATACATTGATGAGATCCCCCCTGAGCCTTCTCCAGGCTGAACGGTCCCAGCTCTCTCAGCCTTTCCTCATGGGCGAGGTTCTCCAGTCCCTTTGTCATCTTTGTGGCCCTTTGCTGGACTCTCTCCAGTATGTCCATGTCTCTCTTGTACTGGGGAGCCCAGACCTGGACACAGTACTCCAGATGTGGCCCCACCAGTGCTGAGTAGCGGGGTATGATCACCTCCCTCGACCTGCTGATAATAGCTTGCCTAATTGCAGCCCAGGATACCATTCACCTTATTTGCGGTGAGGGCACGCTGCTGGCTCATGTTCAACTTGGTGTCCACCAGAACCCCCAGGTCCTTTTCTGCTAAGCTGCTTTCCAGCTGGGTGGTCCCCAACATATATTTGTTCCCTTCCGAGTGTCATAAATGTTCTTTTGCTTTTAAACTGGTGACATCTGTAAGACATTATCTTCTAAGACAGAATTCCCTGAGGTCAGCAGAAGCTACCCTTTATTGTAGTGTGTATATGGCACAATGTGAAGTACTTGGTTAACGTTAATCAAGCACAGAAATCTGTCCATATTCATTAAAGCTCCTAAGAGTTTGCTTAGATGCCATCTTAATTTAGAATTTTCAAGTTAGCAAAATTAGTGTTAGAAGGAAGTAAAAGCCAAAGAAGTTATGATTTGGAAATTTAAGTAAAAATACTTTACTCATTCTATACCTTATTTTACCTCTTTTAATACTCTGAAGTTATAAAACCATTTATACTGATTGTTTTTAACATACTTGCAACTGTTTTATATTGTCATATGGGAACGCTACCGCATTCCTCTTCTCATTTTGCATATTATTAAATCTTATTTTTCTAGGTCTGAAAGTCATCGTAAATTCACTTATTGACTCTGTTAAGAAACTTACTGATGTGTTGATCTTGACTGTTTTTTGCTTGAGTATATTTGCTCTAATAGGCCTCCAGCTTTTTATGGGCAATTTAACATCCAAATGTGTCCTCAGTAATACTACATATAATGACACATTATGTAAGGATGCCAAGATATATGTACCAAATGATGAAGGTAAATTTTATTCTTTTCTCCCTTTACATAATCTGTGTATCTTCCTGTGTATGTCTTGTTTTTTCACAGAGATGTTAAAAAATAGTTGCATGTATTTTTCGCAAGAAGGTATGTCCTTCCATTTGCACAAGTAGTAATGTGAAGTCTCTGGGACAGCTGAATGTGAGATTAGCGAATGTGGGATTTGGAGAAAGATTAGCAAGCTGTGGGACAGAAGGGACTGAGTTTTCTACAAGCGTTTGCTTCTTTACCTGTGCACATTGCACCGGGATCCTAATTTTAGGGATACTGCACAGAGAATGATTTTTTCCATTACTAAAGCTATATCATTCAGGGATTTTGCCTACTTCTCGCAGAGATTCTTATTTTTACCAGAGATCAAACAAAATCTTACATTGTAAGTTATGCAGGTTTTTTTTTTTTTTTTTTTTAAATGGCCATAGGGACAGATCTGCTGAGAAACAGCCCTATCTGCCCTTTGTTGTGAAAGGAGTCTTTCACAGAGATGTGGTCCATCAGGCTGGTTTTTTTAAAGTGCAGCAATGTATGGTTTACTGTCAGAGTGCTGTAGGAACTGACAACTTCTGATTTTATGATTCCTTGATATTTTTTTTTATTAGATATCTGCTACAGAATGAATAAATCTTCTGAAATACTGCTCTGTGGGTTCAGTTCAGATCCTGAGTAAGTGAACAAAACAGTTTTAGTACTTTCTTATTTTTTCCTCCAGATGTGCTGTGGTTTTATTTTTGGCCTAAAGGAATGGTGATGATTTTTCAGGAGGGTGGAATGTGTGTGTGTGGGGTTATTAAATTAAAAATCAGATATTTCACATCAGAAAAAGAATGAAGTAAAGTACTAGGATGCAAGCAATTGTATATGTGCTTTGTTGCTAACCACTGGTAATATAATGGTAATGTAGAATGATATAAAGGAGGAGGGGAACAGATCAGTAAAGAGTTGTGAGATATTAATAAACTCTCCTCATCTTGATGAATTATTTAAAAGTAAATATATTTTCATTTTTTTCCCCTCTCTGTGTATTTGTTTGAATTCATCCTACATCAGTGGAGAGTTTCTGTCTACTCGGAAACTAGACAGAACTAGAGTTTCTGTCTAGTTTCTTTGACTAGACAAAAGGCTTTCTAGGATTGTCTCATATAAATCAGCCCTTCTGGCAGAATTATACTGGGAAATAATGAAATGGACTTAAAGATAAACTGAACAAAATATTTGATGTTGTGTACTGGGTGCTTTCAGGTACAATCTAATACTGCAAGTAAGTATTGTTTAACTTTTCTTTTGTGGCTAGCAAAGAGTGCCCAGAAAACTATAGCTGCGAGAGGATTGGGAAGAATCCTGACTTTGGTTATACAAGTTTTGATCATTTTGGCTGGGCCTTCCTTTCTTTATTTCGTCTGATGACACAGGATTGCTGGGAGCGTCTCTACAGACAAGTAGGTACTTTTATTACCTGCTAGAATGACTTTAGACATGCAGTTTAGAGCTTTATGTCCACTAGAAAAATCTGCACCTGTTTTAACATTACTGATACCAAATTTGTTTTAAAATCAACATAAATATTAAGGAAGTAGCTTCAAGTGACTAAGGTGTAGCACCTTCTGCAAGTGACATTGGATGGGAGCAATCCTGCTGTGAATGCTCATAGTTTTGTTGGAGAACACAACTATGGAGCACTTGGGTCAGTGATTAATAGTTAAATGTTAATATATAACTACCAAAGGATTGGGGATCCGGCTAGTGAGCTCACTGCTGCTGCAGGGGATATGAGGACTTGTTACATACTCTGTTTCTCTTCCTTTTAAGTCCTGACTCCTCACCAAAACTTTTGGTTCAACATATAACATACACTTTCATTTCAGATAATTTTTGACAACTGGTACTAAAAAAAATTGGAGCCTTTATGTTTTGATTCAGAGAGTTGAATGTAACTTTTAAATTCTGGTTTTTGACAAAAATGATACAAAAATTGCATGTAGAGAACTCACTGGATCCCATACATCTATGCCGTGCCTTTGCTAGAAGGGAATTATCCTCTGCCTTGTTCTACAACTTTCATATAGTCCACTTTAACTTTTTTCCAGCAACCTTTATTAACTGAGATTTTTTTTAAATGGATACATCTTCTTGCCATTTGGAGGTCACGTGGTTTTTAGGTTTTAATGTCTCAGAGCTTAATTTTGAGCCATCTCCTCTCCTGCCATTTAAAAAAATGTAAGAATAAGCAATCAGTCTAAATATTGCCTCTGATTCACTAATTATAGCATCTTTCATGATTGTTTAGATAATCCTAGCTTTCATCCTTATTACTGGGGTTTATTAATTTCTTCTGTAGTCACCTGTATATCTCTTTACAGCTGAAGTTGTCTTCTCATAACTTAAACTCTGATGATCATTTGCCCAATTTGCTGGGAGATAATTCATTTAATTTTAAGAATGGATTTTGTTAATTCTTCTCTGCAGTACATGGCATCATTTTGAATGTTTGATGGTCTGTTACATAAAGAGAAAACGTTGTATGATCACAGAGAAGTTTTTAAGAGCTGAAATTTATTTACTTGAAGGCCAGGGGAACTCCTGACTAGATATATTTCTAGATCCTACTGTTGTTTAAAGAAAACAGTGCAGTATGTTGACCTTTTGTATTGTATAGGAAAATAAATTGTTTCAAATTAGTTTGAAATTCTATTGTAAATGTTAGTTTGTTAATAATTTATTACAACCTTTACCTTTTCCTCACAGACTATCCGTACATGTGGAAAGAACTATGTTTTCTTTTTTCTGGGGGTCATCTTTTTATGCTCATTTTATCTCTTCAATCTGATCTTGGCTGTGGTAACTATGGCATATGAAGAGCAAAACAGAGCTACTCGTTCTGAAACAGAGGCAAAGGAAAAATTACTTCAGGAAGCCCAACAAATTCTAGAGAAAGAACAGGTTTGTAAATTATTATATATAATATGTGGTTCCTTTTGTTTTCTTCTGTTTGTGAATTAGGGAAATAAGGTTTTTAAATAAACGTGCTTTTTACAGTACTTTCTCACAATTAATTTCTCTGTCTCTTTATAAATACATGTATGTATATATATTTAAATATATATAAACATTTCTGTGATACAAACAAACAGCATGAGTCCAAGTTAAATCATATTAAGTTTTAGGATTTGCAGACCTGACATTTTATAGGAGTGGCTTGCTGGCAAGTGTGTAGCTTTTATAGTCTTGCATAGGTGCCTGCGCTCTCTGGTTTGCCCCATTCTTGTACACTACCACTACTGCTGTGTACAAAAATTCCTTTCTCTGGATATTCCTTCTTGCTGTTACTGTGTAGTCTGATGAAGGAAGTATGAGTGGATAAATTTGCATCCATAAGAAAAGTTGTCATTTCTACAGTTCCCTGAGATTGGAAGTTCTGATGCTGATAGATTTCAGGATTGATTAAAAATGCAAGCTTCCTGAGAGCCACTGTGCTCAGCTCTTTAAGGGGTGTCATGCCTCTTTTTGAGTGATTGCATGCAGAAGGTCTACCAGTTGACAAGAGCGGGAATAGTCTTTGGCCAGGCTAATGCCATTAGTTCCATATTAATGTAGAAGGACATCCAGAGACTGCATTAGTTTCTTTGCTGTTGGTTTGAAGAGCTAATAGACACACATCAGACTTCTACAGTGTTTCCTCTTGGCAAAGTATTGCCTAGATTCATTCATTCCTTGGCCTGTAGGGGACCAGGGATCACCTTTTTTTTTATTTTATTCCTGAGAAGTGAAGCTCTGAGCTGAGGCAACAAGATAGATTGAAAATTATTGTAAGACATATCTTATTTCCTAACTTTTTATAAAAAAATACCTCTGATTTACTGCTAATAATCAGAAAAGTCAGACTTGTAAGAGGACATGCAAATATCCTCTAGCAACTATACAATTTCATTGTTAAATGAAAGGCATCACTGGTTTACCAAATTCCTCCTCTACAGCTGTCGACAGGCCTGTGAAGTTCCTCCGTCCAAAATTCCAGCTTGCCAAGCTTTACTTCGGCTTTTCTTCCTTCCATTTTTCTTTCAACAGGATTAGTAGTTAAGAAAGGTTTAACATTTTAGGATTTAGTTTGAGCCCTTAGTCGTCTGTTGTCTTTGGGCTCAAGGTCCTTTCCAAAGCAAGAAAAGGAGAGTAAAAGCATACACCTTAATATTCTGTAATTCAGATACAAAATACAATATCTAAAGTGGCAAGGACAAACTTTAATTATAGTAGCTGACAAGTAACCATGCTTTATCTTTCAGTATTGTGAATAGCATTTTGTACTCCTATCTTTTTATAGTAATTTAATATTTGAGAGGTAAGAATTATTAGTGCAAAGCATTCGGATAGCATAATTAAACTGTATATGATCGTAGTCCATTTGCCTTGTATTAATAGACCGACTTTTTGCTGTTTCTTTTACAGGTGTTGGCTGCTGGAGAGAGTAAGGCGGCCTTACATGTCAGATCTGAAATGTCAGTTGCTGACTTGAAAAATTCAAAAGAAAAAGAGATGAAGAAAGAAAAACCTATTTTAAGACAAAGCTTAATTTTAGGTGATCATGGCAAAGAGGAGCATATATTTCATTCACAGCCTGGTCGCTGCCACAAGAAGCTTGTAAGTAGTTGAAATAGAAGATACATTCTTTAGACTTGCATGTGATAGAACAATTTGATGAGCAGAAAAGCTTTCTTTATTTGCAATTTGTTCCCCCCCCTTCTTGCATGCATTGGATTAACTTGTTTTTTAAAGCAATCTGAAAGTTAGATTTTGGGACCAGAAGGAGATGGCACTATATGGACTTGAAAGGAAAGTTCGAAGTGGCCGTCAGTAGCATACTTACGACACATTAAAACCCTCCGCACTTACAACTGTGGTAAAGATCTGTTGGCATCTCTATTGTGCTGCATAAAAAACCCATACAAAACCCTGTAAATTTTAGAATTTCCCTAATGACCTAACCTTCCTTTTTTTGTACACACAGCTAATTCTCTGGCCTAAATATTTAGGGTTGGATTTAGTTCAGTATGAAGACTTCTAACATTAGTGATTCACTTGTCTAACTATAAGCATCTAGTGCCATTTTAGATGTTCTTTAACAGGTTGGATATCCTGGATATCTTTGGCATCTGTGACACATCTTCCAGCACTGTGTGGATATCTCAAATACATTATGGCATCTCAAACGTTACTAAATTCCTAGATTTAGGCAACTGGATTATGCTCCAGGTTTTTGTTTGCAGGTGTCTACATGTGATTTAGGTTCTAAACTCCTGGAGTTGAATGGAAATTTAATTTTTTGAGTCACAAATTGATGCCTAGTGACGTTAGAGGATTTCAAGAGTGTTACTTGGCCTCCACCTACTTTACAGAAGGGTACAGACATGATGTGTCAAGTCTGCTTAGTCTGAGACTGTGGATGTCTCAGATACGAAATGTTTCAATAGACCTTCTCAAATGGCTTCAGACACTTATGTTTAAGTGAATCAAACTTATCGAAAAAATATGCATCAATTATAATGGGATTTTAGATGCATTGTGCACATGGACAAATTAAATGTCTGAATATTAGACTGAATCCCACATGTGCTATTTCACATCCTGATTACAGTAGTGACTTCTGGCTTTGGAAAAGATCCCCCTGCTCATGACTCCTTTCTAAATCCATTAAGAAACTGCTATTAAGACTTGTAATTCTTACTTTGCTTAATCTTGGGTTTTTTGCCAGTACCTTTGACACTGGCAAAATACCAGTCATAGACAGTCCTTACTATCATGTTACCTATGGTCCAGCATCCATGTAGAGTATAGATTTGTTGCCTTTTCAATGCTTAGTCCATGGGTGTATCTTCACTTGGCATGACCACTGCGTGTGTGACTGCACCTGGGGTATTGTGTCGAGTTTTAAGCTCTCCAGTAGAAAGATTACATTGAGCTATCACGCAAAGCCAGAGGAGGCTGCCAAGATGATTAAGGGACTGTAGCACATGATCTGTGGGGAGGGGTGGAGAGGTTGGGTTTGTACAGCCTGAAGGAGAAAAGGGAAAGGGAAGAATCTGATTATTGCTGTCTACTAATATCTAATGGGAGTGTATAAAGAGGAAGGACCCAAGATCATCTTACAGGTGCACAATGGAAAGTCAAGGGGAACAAGTTGCAACAAGGGGAATTCCAATTAGTTATTAAGGGAAAAAAAAAAAATCACTGTGACAGATGATAAACAGGTCATCCAGAGAAATTTTTGGGTCTTCATTTTTGGACATATTCAGAATGTAGCTGGAAAAGGCCCTACAGTTGAAGTTTGCCCTGCTTTGAGCGATGGAGTGGGAGGACTCCAGAGGACCTTCCCAACTTTAGTTTTTCTCTGGGTCTATGTAGACATCTACATTTAGATGCCTATATTTAGGTATTTTAATCTTGAGCTGAATCTTCTGAAATAATTCTCAGGCAATTATCCATATTACTGAGTTATTTTCAACAATATCTAAAAAGAAAGCTTTTAATGCCCATATACTGGTTCAGCAACAGCCATTCTCCAGTACAGGGTTGTGACTAAGACCAAACAGGGTCCACTGGAAAAACAGATGGTACAAAAGTAGATGTTTGTGTCCAAACAACACCTTGACTGAAACCCTGGTTCCCAGCCACACCTTTGATACTGCCGGCTGGAATTTCAAACCAGTCTTCGTTCACCTTCTCAGATGTGTTTCTTCCTTCCATTTCTTTGCTGACCATTTACCATGACTGAGCAGGGTCTCTAGATGTGGAGAGCTGGAAATCATCACCAAAACGTAAACTGTTCATTTGATATTATCCCTCACCCCTCTGTCTCCCAACATATTTTCTGTGATCTGCCCCCCCCCTCCCCCCCGGCTCTGCCCCCATGATAGTCTGTTCCATCTCTTGGCAGATTCTCTCTTGCTTCTGGGAGAACATCAGAATTGTTCCCACCCATCTCATAGAAAATGGAAACTTTCCAGTAGCAGAGCTAAAGGAATAACGGCCCAACTTCTTTCCTTCCGAAAAGTGTCCTTGTAGGGGAGTTTTTATTAGACACGTCATCCTAGCTAAAATGGATTAGGTTTTCATTCTGGCAGTCAGCATGGTCAGAATTTCTTCTAAATTCTGTCATCCTAGCTATATTAAATTCTGTGTCTGAGCTGAAGGACTCAAAATCATCCACTTGGTAGCAGCTGCCATCTGTCATCTCCTTTAGTATAGTATTTGCTTCTTATAGAGTGTCATTAACGTTTCCCCTGCTGTGTTAAGAATATTATGCCATTTTGTGACCTAATTTGGTTCTGCTGTACTTAAAGGGAACACTTTGTCACAGTCCATGCTAGTGTATTATTATACCTACTGAGGAGAAAAAAACCCAAGTCTTTCCATAGCAGGTGTCATATCTTCTATAAGTGTAAAAAACACCTCTTATGGCTGATTATCCCTATTTAATTTTTTTCTTCTAAGCCTGTGACTGTGTTGCAGGAGATGACTGAGCCAGGACATAAATTTGGTTTAGTTCCTAGACTTTACTTCTCCAAGGCTGCAAAATCTGCACAGGTTGGATGCCAAAAGCAATCTGTATTTTTACATTTCAGAAATAACATTTTCAGACCCTTCCCCAGGTCCCTTCCCCTCTCTATGTGCAGAGAATGGCAAAGTTATGAATATCTCTGTATAGGAACTTTTGGAAACAGATAGTAGATTGCATTAGAACCTGGTACGAGAAATGTTAAGTGGAACCCACTTTTCGAGAGTATATTCTGCAGAGTTTAAACTACATTGCTGTGCTTGCTAACGGATGCCTCTACACTATCTACGTGAAGAATTCCAAGACCCAGCTCCAGGTAATTGTGACTGTGTGAGAACCTGGTTGTAGTCTTATGCTGTCTTACACATACTTACAGATGATCATTTGACAGCAGGAGAAGCTATTTGTCAATCACGGTGGTTCTTCAAGATGCATAGTCGACCTGTACATTCCCTTCCTCTCACTCCCCTACATCACAGTTCTCACTTTGTCCAACAAATGTTGTTATTTCATAGTTAAAAAAAAAAAAAAAGGAGGGCCTAGAGCATGATCCAAGCAGTGTGAGCTGCTCCAATGTAGAGTTCTACCTTAGTCAAATAAATATCATCTGCAACAAACATAGCAGTTTGTTTCATGTTATGGCAACTACTGGTAGTACTAGCTCTGCTGCAACTGAGGACTCTTCAAACAATGTACTGTCTACTTTAATCACAAAAAGAGGCTAAAGATGCTAAGTCAAAGAGAAAAAAGCGTGTGAGAGAGACACTTTTTGGTAGGACATAATCAGTTCTATAAAACCTTGAATTGGACTATTTCTCTAGTGTGTATCCCTATTTTAAATCTCAGTTTGTCAGAGGACTTCTCATCACCAGTTATTTACTTCAGCTAAAGATAGATGAGCAGCAGTAACTGGTTCAGTGTTGATGAATACTCTTAACCTTTCTAAAAACACTAACTCTGAATGCTTCTGAACAGACGTGAATTTCAACAAGAAGACTGAGGACTTTAGTCAGGCTGGCACACAAATTTTTCTAGGTTTCTTTCCTCTGAGACACCAAACATAGAAAGGACTGAAAGGGCAAGTTGCACTGGTAACTGGGATGTGATTAGAATAGTCTAATTGAGTCTTTTATATTCTGAAAAAATACAGATAGAAAAATGAACACTTTAGCACTGTATTATAAATTAATTTTGTATGTCTATTCTGTGAAATGTCCTTTGCCTTCAAAGGTAAACACATGATACTGTTGTATGGTTTTGGTTTACATTCTTTCAGCAAGGTAAGGCTTCATTACAATGTGTATTTAAAAAGGCATATTTATCTTAAGCTGGACATAGTTTTTGTATTGCCATTTCTTCATATTCCCTTGTTATATTATCTTCTGTTGTCTTTCTAACCAAAGAGGCAGGTACTGCTGTCCTATGAATTGTCAGTGGACTCTATTAATGATCCTTTTCGAAGACAGAGGTTAATGAGTGCGGCCACTGTTATTACAGATAATTTGCGTAAGTCATTCTTTAGTGTTTTTCCTATGGTGATTGTGTAACTTGACCTAAGAGATCAAAATGTCACAAACAGTCAGCATTATTTTAAAAGTCACTAGGGGAAACTATGCAGCAATCATATGTAAATTTCAGTAAAATAAGTGTTCTCATATCTCACGTAACTGCAACTGTAACTTGCAATAACCAAGGGTAAATCATACCTGACCAGCTTGATTGCCCTGTACAATAAAATGACTGGGGTTTGTGGATTGGGGGGATAGCAATGTTTTAATTTACTTTGACTTTAGCAAGGCTTTCAACACTGTCTCCCACGGTATTTTTTCATCCAAGTTAGGGTGTTGGGTCTGCAAGGGTGGACAACCAGCTGGACAAAAAAAATGGTTGGGTGTTTGGGCTTCAAGTGTCTGGTGAACAGGTCGTAATCTACCTGGAGGCAGGAAACAAGTGGAGTACCACAGGGTGTATCCTAGGACATGTCTTGTCCTAAGTGACCTGGAGGATGCAACAGAGGCCTTGCTCTTAAATTTTGCAGATGACACAGAATTGGGGGGGAGCCACTTGATACACTGGAGGTGAGAGCTGCCAGCTAGAGGGACTTAGGCTGGAGGAATGGGCCAACAGGAACCTCATGAAAATTCAACCAGAACAAATGTAAACTTCTGCATATCTGGAAGAACCTCTTGCAGCAATACAGGCTGGGAACTGGCTGGCTGGCTGGGAAGCAGCTCTGCAGGAAAGGCCCTGTGGGTCCTTGTGGGCAGTGAGCTGAGCGTGAGCCGGCAACAGGCCCCTGCAGCAGCGATGGCTAACAGTATCCTGGACTATATTAAAGGAGCATAGCCAGGAGAAAAGTGGTTAACCCCCTTTGTTAAGCACTTGATAGACCACATACTATGCCCAGTTTGCCCCCCAAGCTCCCCAGTACAAGAAACACATTGAGTTCAGCAGAGGGCCACCAAGTCAGGGGCAGGAGCACTTGCCCACTGCTGGGCTGGTTCAGCCTGGAGAGAAGGTTTTGGGGGGAAGTTAATATCAGCCTTCCAGTGTGTAGGAAGACCTTATCAAGAAGATGGAGCCAGGCCCTTCACAGTGGTGCACTGTGGGAAGATGAGACAACAGACATAAACTGAAAGAAGAGAGCTTCAAACTGTGTGTAAGGAGAAGTTTTTACCATGAGGACAGTCAGACAGAGGAACAGGTTATGCAGTCTCTGACTTCATGGCTGACCCTGCTTTGAGAAGGGGGTTGCACTAGAGATCTCCTGAGGTCCCTTCCAAGTTGACTTATCTCATAACCCTACCCTCAACTATGGACACCGAGATATGGGGCACACCCTTCTTCATTTTATCCTGGACTTTTTTTCAACCCATGCTGCATCTGTGTCTGCGCAGATGCAACTCAGAGAAAACAAGTTGTCAGTTTTTCCAGAGACAGTGAGGTTATTTCTCCTTGATGTAGATCCTTTATCATCCTTCAGTAGTGTAATAAACATATGAAGAGGTGGATGATATCACCTGTTTCTATAATTATGAGATTTGTTGATGGTGACCTTTAAATAGCTTGTGATTAGTTTTTGTAGAATGAGTGAAACAATATTTTTCAATTATGCCATTCTGCTCACGAGATTGATTTTTCTTTTCAGTCCTTTCTATGACTGATAGTCTTTTTCTTCATACTGCGAAATTCCACATAAGATTATTTGTATGTTTCTTTCCCTTTTTGTCATTTAGAACTGCAAGAGTCAAAACTGAAATGCTCTTTAATATTGAAACATTTTGCTCAAAAGTATCTAATTTGGAATTGTTGTCCATTCTGGAGAGGAGTCAAAGAGAAGGTGAAATTGGTAATTTTGGATCCATTTGTTGATCTCTTAATCATGGTTTGCATTATCGTGAATACCTTATTCATGGCTCTGGAGCACCCTGACATGCCATACAATTACCAACAAATGATTTTTATAAGTGACAAGGTAAGTTAGGTCTATGTTAGAGTGAATATGGAGTTATAACCCCATATTTATACCGGGACAGTCCCATAAGGAGACATACTTTTTCAGTGACTTTTTGCTGAAGTTCTTTTTCCTCTTTCCAGATCTTCACCCTGATTTTTACAGCAGAAATGATCTTAAAAATCATCGCTCTAGATCCTTACAACTATTTTCAGCAAAAATGGAATATTTTTGATAGCATAGTTGTTATGATTGGCCTAATAAGCTTTAAAGAAAATCTGTCATCATTCAGGCTGGTAATTATTTTCTTTACTGTTTTTTAAAAGTACATGTGTTGTATAGATTTGTAAAATATTACAGTGAAATACCCTCAAATTATATTACTGATGAATCTGTTAAATCAGTTCTCTTTGTTAGTACATCGTAAGCCAACATGAATGTTTAATTAGAGCAAATATTAAATGAATGTTAAAGAATACATTCAACATGTTTATTATACTGTGTATATTGGATACTACAAATCCTCTGGCACAGTGTGCCCCCTTGGAGATTTGACCTAGCAGAGAGTTCACTGGTTCCCTGTTAGGTCTGTACAGTGGCACTGCTTAACTACGTTTCAGATCTTCAATTAGGAAAAGATATTATCTGAGTGTTTTCATGAGCTTAAGGATAGCAAAGGTTCCTTCACAGCTTTTCCTTTTGAGTTGAGATTTGTAAAATAACATAGCTTTCCTCAAGGCTTAGACTTGGCCTTGAGGTCTCCTCAAGGCCTTCCTCCATCTTAGGGAAAAGGAGGAGTAGCAGCTCTGAGATGTCTATGTATAATGTTACTTTTTTGCTTACATCCTTACTGTGTATTTAGAATGCTAAATTTACTAATTACTTCTAAAATTCTTCGTAGCTTTTCAGAGTCATCGCACCTAGAAATTCAGTTGAATTCTGTTTCATCTTGTGTATCATGACTGAGAGATTTTAACAGCCCTGAATGCTAATTTGACTAAAAATGTCCTTTTTACTCATGAGGGTGTATAGAATAGATCCCATCTGGCTTTTCAGATCTTTTAAGACTGTTGGGCGAGAGGTAGAAAAAATTCTTTTTTCAGTTTTTGTCTGATAACATTTGATTTAGTCCAAAATGCAGTCATTTCATAAGCCTCGTCCAAGTACCTATAAGCCACTTGATTATTACTACTGTTATTGTTATTGCTATTAATACTAATAGACTTACACATGCTCGTATCTAACAGCACAAACAATTTGCAGCTTCCTTTGGCAGTTGTCTGTTCTTAGTAACATTAACCATCTGAGCTTAAGCACAGCGCTTTTGGATTGGAACCATTAAAAACCTTTCTTTGGGGGAAAAATTATGATGGTGTTACTGAAGTAAAGACAGCATGATAAATTCAGGGTCTGTTTTTTATGTGTGCTGTGCTATCTCTGCAGTGTTTGCCACTCACATTCTTCTCTTGTGTTTTACTTACAGCTCAGGATCTTCAAATTGGCAAAGTCCTGGCCAGCCTTAAATACTCTTATGAAAATAATTCTGAACTCAGTTGGTGCTCTGGGTAACCTCACTCTGGTTTTGATTATCACTGTATTTATTTTTGCTGTAGTAGGAAGGCAGGTTTTGGGCAATTATTATGAGAAAAATTACTCTAAAATAAACATCGATGAGAATTTGCGCTGGCATATGAAGGATTTTTGTCATTCATTCCTGATTATATTCCGAATATTATGTGGAGAATGGATTGAAACCATGTGGGAATGTATGGAAGTGGCTGGAAAAGGGCTATGTCTTCCCATTTTCTTGCTAGTCCTGGTGATAGGAAACCTGGTGGTGAGTTTCAAGCTATTTTTCAGTCCCTACTGAATGCATCCAGTTACACTGGCATTTTCTTTTCTGAGGCAAACTTTATAATTTAAAGAGTATTCACATTATTCTCTTTTCTGGATGTTACTTAATATATGTATTTTCTTCTGTCTTTTTTTCCTTTTCCCCTGTCTTTCTCTTTCTCACACAAGAGGTAGCTGCTAAGCAAAATACACAAAATTATTCCTTCTACCCAGAGTATAGAAGTGCAGTGCTTTTGATAATTTGGTGTCTAATTTCTTCATTTTTTGCGTTGCTAGGATCAAATAACTAAACTGTTTAGTGCTTTTAATGCTTACCAACTTATCCTTGTGTTATCAAAAGTTTACAGTGCCCAGATTTTTTTTGTTTGTGTGACTTATACTAGATCTAATATATATATACTGGAAGACAAAATCTTTTTCATCTGCTTAGTTTATTGGTCTATACCAGATCCTTTTTGACGGCGGTGGTATTAAAATTTATCTTTGCCAGCTGTTTTTCAACATCTCTACCTCTTCATACATTATGAACATCAAAGCATGTGAAAATATATGATACACCCAAACTCTCACTTCCTTTCTTTTTCTCCTGCCTTTCTTTCCAGAAGGAGCCATATCATACTATATTAATATTCCAGTTTAATAGTAAATAATTTCATTGCAGTGGTTGATGAAAGCGAGATTGAGATTTTTTTTATCTAAGGAGGGTTTTCTGAAATGTCTTTTCTGTTAGCAGTAGTGTCTCCAACTTACTTTAACTATTTTAAGGTGCTCAACCTATTCATTGCCTTGCTGCTGAGTTCATTCAATACTGACTCCTCAATGGGACAAGAGGAAACTGGACAAATTACTAAATGTCAGATTGCCATTGCACGGATTCACAAGGGCCTGCAGTCTGTGAAAAAACGAATTTTGGATCATTGTGGCAAAATAATGAAACGAAGCCTCAAAACAACAGCCAAAAAGAAGACGTTGTTGACAATTTCTGCCAAAGACATAGAGGAAAATAACTATGCCATGACAGATGTCAGAAAGGATATACACAACAGTTGCTTTGACATTGGGTATTACAATACTGAAGAGAGTTCCTCAATAACAAGGAAATACGAAGAATTTTTAACCAGTCATAGTACCTGTGTTCCCATTGCAGTAGCAGAGACTTACAGCGATGAAGGTGATGATGACCACAGTGTATGCACAGGAATAGAATACAGAAAACAGGTAAGGAATATGAATATTGGAAAAATTATTGTAACTCACATCTGTAAATATAATCTCGAAGACTCAACAGTAAGTGTTATCGCTTCTGTCATTTCTGCCATTTTACTTTCTTTGTTCTTCTAGTAGCTTCAAAATGCAAGAGCTGCCAAATAGTCTTAGATATTCAGTAAGACATTGAATATCCACTTTTTCATCATTCTCCTCATTGATAGCCGTAACTCTGCTTCTGTCTGTTTTGTTTCCATTTATTGCTGTCAGTTACTTAAATGAAGTTTGATCAAGACAGGCATTCTTTCTTTTTGTATCCTTTGCCTTACAGATGGCACCTGGAATTTTTGGAAGGCAGGCCTCTTGTGTTGCTTATATGTTGCTTCTCAGTGCATGGAATCCAAAGGGAATGCAAATAAAAGCTTCACCTAAAAAAAATAATTTCTTAATGTTTTTTTAATCCCCTATTCACCTCTGTGATACTTTGGACTCCCCTTTATATCTCCTGATTTTGTTGTGTTGGGCAGGATTAAGCTCAAGTCTTAGGCACTTAAATACAGATACCTAAATACAGATTTCTGCATGTGAGTGAGGCATTTATGCTGCCATGATAGTCAATAACGGTGCAATTCATTTGCCTGTACATAGGTATTTAGGGATATTTGAGATACTTCAGGTGTCTGTCACGTCCACATGGGACTGACAAATAAGATGGAGGAGCTATAGGAACTCTTTTTGGCACCTGGAAGCCAGGGGTATGTAGAAACACCTCAGATGACATTAGGTATCAGCCACAATTAGATTACTCCATTTAGATATCTGAGTCTCAAGATTCCACATACTACTTACCTCATAGATGTCAAGTGCCATTTGAGGTGCTGGATTATCTCATACGGCTTCTAAATGCACCTCCAAAAAGGCGTCTGTCAGTTCCTGTGGATCCTGTGCTGTATTTAACTATGCCATGTGTATGTCTTAGGTACCCCTGGGTATCTTAAAAGACACTAACCAGTTTAGGGCAAGCAATGGAATTAAACCCTTTGTGTCCTCACTGCATTACGTAGTGTCCCTTGCTGCATGTCTGTATCGCTTGTATGTTGCCCACTTTTGCACTTCATGTTTTCTCCCATTTTGCTTTCTTGATTTTTTTTTTCCTTTTTTTGCTTTCTTTTCTTCTCTCAAATGATGTGTTTATACTTTTAATAAAATGGAATTTTACCCGATTACTTTCCTTTGAGGAGGGTGATGTGTCTTAACGAAATTCTGTTTGTGACAGCATCGTTACTTTTATTATACGTGATGTGATTGCTTAGAAGGATATGAATGCTGGGTTTGAGTATGATGATCTATCTGCATGAATGCATTTTAGTTCAGAATCATTGGGTCATCCTCTGAAATTCTTATTCCTGTATAATTATTTTTGCCTATAGAAGGTAAGGGTGATACCTTTTAGCCCATTGACAGTACCGCAGCTGTGTACGAAACATCCAGTAGTAGTTTCAGCTCAGCTCAGCACACAAGGCCCTCAAGTGAATTTCTTTTAGAAACCTGCCCTATTCACAGGCAGTAGTAATAAGAAGCAGCAGACTCCGATATACCTTCCCTGCAATCTTTTGTCAGAAGGTGAACAAAAAAAATATTAACCCTTCTCAGACCCATAGTAAAGGAAGTACCAATAGAAGCTGGCTCATACAACAGCAGAATGAGCTGTTTTTCAGGTTCTTCGCATAAAGCAAGATAGAAAGCCTCTTACAGAAAGTAGCTTAGGATTTTCATTTAAGTCTTTTTATTAATTTCTGCTTATTTCTCCAGCTACCACATTCAAGTAGGAATGAGCTTTTCTAAGATGTTGCAACTGTGCTTTTTTCTTCATAGGTAAAAGTGATGGTGTAAACGTGTGGTAATATGGGGTTTAGCTCATCTGAAAAACACATCTAAATGTGTGAACAGCAAGCTCAGGTGGAACACCAGGTTTTGCTGACTATACTGTACCTAGATTAGCTTGGTAAAGATTGTATTTTATGAGTGTCAGTTGTGTTGTTATTGTGATATCACCATATTTGAAATCAATCAGAACAGGTATTTGGGCTCAAAGTGCAGTTACTTAGTATTATGCCACAGCAGAAATGTCAAAAGCAGGTGCTATTTTTGGATGGATTATCACATGGTCAGTGTCTAGGTGGACTGGTAGGATCCATTTTCTATGTTTTTGGTCATAAGAGGAGGCATCGTCAGTGGAATATCTTTGGACAAGTTCTCAAAGAAGCAGAAATTGCTGATCACTTTAGAATCATCTGTGGCTATTTGAAATACGTTGTCCATAAGCATTTGATGGCAGAAATTCTTTTCCCTCTGCAGTGGAATCTGGTATTGCTTGGAATTTGTAGTGGCAAAAGGACCGAGAGCTGGTTGGGATCACTTAGCTCTTCTGCCTGGAACTAGAAACATGAGACTGTTGGGGTCCAGCTGCAAAGGTTGCTGCTGAGCCAGTTCATTAGAACTTAGTGAATTGGATGCAGGAATCCATCAGTGGGCTAAATGTAGATCTTGAGGAATGATACATTTCCACAGTATAGCCACTGGACCACAGTATTTGAAATTGAAGAAGAAACCATTCTTTTACATGCCTTTTAGGGATATCATTTAATTATCTGTAAAAAGACAAACATGCTAAATTTTGTGGATGCTTTAGATTCTGTTAAAGAATTTTTACTTTTAAGAATGACTGTCAGGAAGAAACATGTGGAAAATCAACTGTTTTGCATTATTTCATGCAGGGAGACAGATTAAGACATAGAGAGCGGCGCCAGAGTTCAAGCAGCTTCAGTCAGATTTCTGGGACTTCTGAAACTATAAGTGGTTTTTCAGAAACACACCAAAAAAAAGAGCAAAAAGAGGTAATTATAACTTCTGTCATCTTGTGGAATATGCTAGACATAAAAATTTTCACAGCGGTTCTCTCATTCAGCAATGACAGGACAAGCTGCAGTTTTCCAAAGAGTAGCAAGTATAATCCCTGTGAAGATGGTATATCTCTCTAGAGGTAATAATAGTTTAAAGCATGGAGGTTTGTCTCTCATAAACAGCCATGGCTAACAGTGTAACAATATATTATTTTGTACAAAATAAGTAAACAGAAATTAATCAAGAAACACACTTACTTTAAACATATCTGATACATACTATTCATTTTTACAGATAATTCTGTTTGCTGTCATCCTTGGATGCAAAAATGTATTCTCTAGAAACGGTTCCCAAAACAACTGTACTTTTTCTGGTCTAGAAACTTAGCTTATTCTAATACAGTACAGTTCCACATCAAAAAAGGTAAAGAATCATGGCTTGCCTCCAATGACCCAGAAAATTAAATGGAAGTTCAGCAACTTTCTGGATTACTCCCTCCAAAAGTCAAACCACTTTAGCATTTTCTGGTTTTAGATAAAGTTGCCAGAAGTTTTGTCTGTTATACATTATTTAATTATATTTATATAAAAAAATAATATTAAAACTATTACATTTCCCATGAATTTAAATAATTGCATTTTTGTCTATGTTGAAGATTCCCTAGGACCTTCAGTTGGTGTAGAGCAGCATGGCTGTCAACGGACACAGTTTTCCCTTCTGGCTTCTCATTCTTATCCCTATCCTCGTGTCTTCCCTTTCCATGTCATACAGGGCACTTACACTTTATGGCTGATAGATTGCTTTATGCCTTTTTCTTTATACTTGTTTTCCTTATTGTCTTTAGTTTTGTAGGTGTGTAGGTTACCTACCAGTAACTACAATTCTTTGAGATGCGTAGACCATATGTACATTTCTTTCCTGCTAGGCCTTCCTGTTTTCAAGCCTTTTGAGACATGGTTTGTATCTCTGAAAATGAGAAAAGAATTGGATAGGCACGAAGAAATCAGAGTTTTCTCTAAAGTAAAGTTGTAGCATAATTTAATCTCTTCTAAACATTTTCCTTCCTGCAAGTCCAATGTAGATGACTAGAAGAAACCAAGAAACTTATTAAATTAAAGCCATGGAAGCAAAGAGTAGGGATTAGTCTTTTCTGTCCTATTATTTGTAATTTTATTTTGGTAGCTCAGCAACATTAAGATAATTTATACGCTGCAGATTTTTTTTTGGGGGGGGGGGGGGGTTGATAAGTTTAATTTATTTTAAATCTGGTAACCTTATTAATGAAAAGCAAATAAATTCTCTTTCCCCTTCTCCCGTGCAGAAATGTGATGCTGGTAGCTATTCTGAAGCCAGCACTGTGGACCCAGTTATTCTTCTGGAGATGTTTTCCCAGCCTAAAACGTCGCACCTACCTAAGGACTGTTTTGCAGAAAGTAAGAATCTTTTATGTATTGCGGTGATACCAAATGAACTGGTATTCAAAGATATCAGTTTGGAACATTTCCAAATTGGCAGAAACTGTTTGCCCGAGACACTTGTTTATAAACATAAAAACTCAAATAAATACACCTGAAGGCAGCACAGAACTGGAGTAGGGTTGGGATGCCTGAACACAGGCATTTAGTACCGTATGAGATGCCTGAGAGTGTGCAAGACAACTGCATGAAGCTGACAGAACTGTCACAGAAGCTGTAGAATATCCAGAGAGGCCTGAAATGGTTCTAAACACCTGTGTTTAGGTAGCAAAATGCCATCTTTGGGGTGTGATTCATTCTTATATTGAGGCACCAGACTGTAGGTATCTGTATATAAGCAAAGGCACTCAAAGCACTTCTGAAGGGACAGCTGGAGGTCAGTTAGGATAGGTATGTTGGTACCTGGTATCTTAAATGGCACTTCAGCTGAATTTGTCTGAGCTCCCAATACAGTGAATGAATATCCGGTCAATACAGCTAATGGAATTCAGAGGACTGTACAGCTCATCCCAATGTGGACACCTATGTGATTGCCTGAACGGCTCCTTGACTCTCATGGTTCAGTCCTACTGCCTTTACAGATTAATGACAAAGTGTGTTTCTGGTGCAAAACAGTGAACAGAGAATCTAGTTGTAATGTCTCTGCAGTGCAATCAAGTGAAAAAATCAGTAGAAATAATAATTTACTAAACCACTGGTAAGGTAATATCTCTGTTCAAAACAAAAAGAATAAATGCAGAAAATAAAATAAGCAAGTTTTTTAGATGGAAGTAATGGCTTTTTTTCTGCAGAAGGGCTTGTGGGCACAAAAGCTTCTTTGCTTTTTCCATGTATGCGTTGCTCTATTAAAAGAGATTATTTTGTCTTTTCTTTAGCTTTAGATCATTTCAGCCACAGCATCACCCCATAGGTAAAACAGCACATTCTTTGTATAGTCTGTAGAAGCTCATTTTAAGATGTCTTACACTTTTTAGATTCCATGTCTCCACATTTTCCATGGAACCAATATGCTGTTCTTTCTCTTTTCAGGTTGTGTTGAATGTTTCCCGTGTTGTGTAGTGGATATCACTAAGTTTCCAGGCAGAACTTGGTGGAAATTTAGAAAAACCTGCTACAGAATAGTTAAACATAGCTGGTTTGAAAATTTTATAATTTTTATGATAATATTGAGCAGCGCAGCACTGGTAAATTTAATTTAATTTCTCAAATTTTGAATTGATGGTTGTCAGTAAAGGAAAAGAATTATATTATTATATTTAATTTATTTCTTCGACTCTCACATTCCTTCCCCCAGGGAGAGACAGGAATATAATAAATGTATCCCTTAGAAGTTATAAGGCCCTCCCCAGCTTGGATAAGATATTTAAATATATGGAATCGTAGTCTTCTTCATAGTTCTTCATGGAACATAATTCTTCACACACTTGTGTGCTTAATTAGGGGGCTAAACCAGGGTCTGAAATGACTTAGGAAAACTGAAAAAAATAAAAGTACTTCTAAATTTGCAAAGCAGACTAATTGCTCAGTAAAAACTTAGATTTAAAATCATCCAAACGTTAAGATGATCAGAATCTAAAAGTGGCTGTAAACTGGTAGGTGACTTAATGTTTCATTGCTACTCTGATTATATCCATTTCTACTGAAAAATAAGGGAAGTTTTATTTGATTTGAAAACATATTCACTAAGTCTACTGAAAGTAATTTGTTAAATAAAACATTACATAGTGCAGAAGGAACATAACCAACTAGTGTGAAAGTGATCTATATTGTACATGTCAGAATTTTCCAAATAAAATCTGTTCCGTGTGCATTAAGTTTAGGTTGTCCACTGAACCATAGATTTGAACTGTCTGCTTTAAAATTTCCGTGGCAAAATCTCCAAGGAATTCCCTGGGATTCCCATGAGGGCTCCTCTGTACTCATGGGGAACCAAACTGAAGTAAGGAAGGAAACTGAGTTATTATTTAATGTACTGTAGGATCTGGCTAAGTTGAACACAAAACTAGTTGGTATCCAGATGCAAAATAACAAAACAATAACGATTTCTTTTCATCAAAGATGTATTGTGGTGTTGAGAACTTTCACATTTCTAAGATACTGTTGTCCTCTTGCAAAAAGGGACTTGTCTGTTTTCTGTTTGTTTATAAAGATGTTTGCTGATATGGAATTTCCTGAACCAGCTAGAATGAAGGGATACCATACCGTCAGGCATGTTCATGGCTTTGAAAGTAAATTAAATGAGATGGTGATCATAGAAAGAATGCATAGAAAAGCACGTGGTGAGTGCTCAGAGCAAAGGAAGAGTTAGTAGTTAGAAGTTTGAATGGTAGAGAACAGGTGATTTGACTAGTAGATGGAAATCAAGGTAGCCAAGGTTAAACAGTGAAAAAGACGATGCTAATTATCAAACTTGCTCAGAAAAAAGGTAGGAAATGGTAAATAGATTTATGTACATGAATGCCGGGAGTTCTCAATTACCCACAGTCAAATTGCTAGTCCTGTGGACACAGGGACAGCTCTGCTCTGTAGACATTTCTCCTACTTGTAGCACAACTGAATGACCATTGCTTCAAAGACCACTTAGCTCCAGAAGCAGTGTTACTGTTTTCTTACACTGCAGAGCAGGAGTGCATAAGTTTTACCAGATTGTTGGTAACTATACATAGGAGCATCTCTGCCCCATGTTTTTTTCAGTGGGAATATAAAACGGAAACACAGCAATGATTTTACATGAGTTTCAGGTCTCACTTGATCTAAACACCTGGTTATGCTCCTGCTCCCTCTTATCAGTGGCCTTTTAGAGCGGGTTTAGCATGTCATAAATAGAGGGGAGCAAATCAGGTCTGCTATAATACCTAAATAATCATCATCTCCCAGAGTACTGGAGACACATAGCAGAGGCACGCAGGTGTTTCTGCAAGAAACATTTAATGGTTTAATGTGACTGGTGATAACTTATAACTGTTAAGGCCCGCTGTAGCTGAGCTAATTCTTGCAAAACCCATTGAGGTGTCTTTGCTACCATGCTCCCCTGAACCAAAGGCCTGTGGACCATCTGGGTCAGTCTCCCATGGGACACAGCCTGCTATTTCCTTAGAGGGTGTTGACTGTTAATGAACTTATTAAAAAATAATAACAGAATAAGAGATTTCACAGTCAGGTAAGGAGCTGTTAAGTGAAGAGCTGATGTAGATTGACACTGGATATGGATTAAAGTTTTGACACCCTCTGTTTGGTTCCTGACCTTTGTCACAGACTATAGCCATGTGACTTTGGGCAAATGAATTGATCTCTCTATGCTTCATTTGCTCTTTCATAGAGTAAAGATACTGTGTGCCGACATCCCAAGGATGTGAGATGGTGTATTCCTCTTGAGAGGAGAGACTCTCAAACTTCTCATTTCAACTTTTTTACTCATGTCATGGCAAGAAAGAAAACAGAAAGTCAGCAACTGCAGAGGCAATGTCAGAGAAGGGGACACAGATTTGAATGAGGATAAGAGAAAGGGAAGTTGTTAAATGCCTGATGTGCTCTAGAGACATGTTGAGTTCTTAAGACAGAGTGTGAAAGAGAAAGAGACAAGAAAAGATTGAGTAATTTATATCTAGGAATCGTAGGGTGTGGGAAAGCGTATGCCACAAGGGTGGCTTGTGATATATCTACATAAGTAAGAAAAATTTTAAGTAAAAGTAATGACAGACATGGATTTGTAAGGGGAAAATAGTGGTGGTGAAAATGGATGGATAGATCATTAGAAATGTTGGCAGCAAGAGAGAAATGAAGTGGAGATGGAGCTATAAGGTCAGGGAGAAATGGATGAAAGGAAGAATAAAGACATTGCCAGAGGCTTGGTGAGGAAATAATGCAAGGTGTTAAAAGGAATTGGGAATAGATTGGCAATATCAAAAACTTAAATTAGCAAGGCAGCAAATATATTAAACACGAGCGAACAATGACATAAACTACAGCAATCAAGAAAACATTTTCCTAAACCCTTACTGACATCAACATAATGTCAAGGTTTAGGTGAAAAAATGTGAATCTCCAGGAATGAACAGTTCCAGATAAGGCGTTTGTCATATTTTTTCATATCTGTATTACAACTCTGCAGGCTGACTAAAGATGACTCCTTTGGAAGGTCTACGTCTGAAAGACAGTGGTTAATGTGTTTAATTCAAGCTTTATTATGAAGAATTTTAGACCAACAGCTTCAAAATTATCCACTAACTTGGGAAGCCAAGATTTTTGTAGCCACAATTGACCCTCATCAGATATTTTTTGAAGAAGTGTTGAGTGTAAACAACTGAAAGTATGTGGGTTTTCAACCAACCTGAAAATGAGATTATGCTTATTTTACAATTTAGGCTTTTACTTCTAAGTATAAAACTAAGTGGTCATTGCCCATAATTTAATATGAAAAGGTTATAATAAGCCAAACTGTGTATTATTGTGCAGTTTTAAAATAATTTTCCATAAAACTACTGAACTGTTTTAAAACTGAATTCTGAAATTCCAGGCATTTGAAGATATTCACCTGCAGGAGAGAAAAACAGTGAAAATCCTCCTAGAGTATGCTGATAAAATATTTACCTACATCTTTTTTATGGAGATGCTTCTGAAATGGGTAGCTTATGGTTTGCACAGTTATTTCACAAATGCCTGGTGTTGGCTTGACTTCATTATTGTATGTGTAAGTATTATATTTAGCTTGTCTTACATTTTGAATTTTGATATTTTCTATATAGAGAACTACATGTAAAATGTGGTTATGAATAAACAGAAGCGTAAAAGACAGTTTCCAAAGGTGAAAAAAATTACAATCAAAAGAGACTTGAGGACAAATTTAAATGGAAATTGTAAGTAATAATCAGAAGTTGCTTAAGAACATTTTATTAGGCATCACTGTCATTGAGGACCATGTTGGTTATAAAAACCATTTCGAGCGTAGAGGCAGAGTGCAATTAGCAAACAGAAATAAAACTAAAGTAAATTAATTAAGATGATAGAAAAATGTGAAGCTGCTGGCAGCTCCGGCATTTAGAAACAGAAAAAAGTAGAGTTGCTTCCTTAAAGGAGAAGAAATTTAGATGGTAAAGGGAGTTGAAAAGTATTGTTGGAAAAATCATTTACCAGAGAGTTAAAGATGTAGGAAAGTATGTTTTGCTTTGCAACCAAAGAAATCCTAGCAATCCTTTATAGAGCTATAAAGAGAAATGCTGAAGTCATCAATAGTGAGATGGAGGAAGTGCAGTGTTCAATGTATAAATATTTATTCTGAATGCAGACAAAGTTAAATAATACAATCTTGCCATATAAAAATGAAATATTTTTGCTTGTCAACAATACACTGGGAAGATACTGAAGTTAAATATTTTAAAATAAGAACATCTAAACAGCTGACTTCCAGTAACATCAAAGTAGTTGTTTGGTAGCCTCTGAATAGTTAGCATTGAAAGTTATGAAGTACTAGAAAATTTCAACAGAAAAATCTAATATTATGACTATTTACAAGGAATATATAGTATGACTTTAGCGATTACAGTTCTGTAAAATTAGTAGCAGTGCTACCCAAAACAGAGGAAAAGCCTGAAAATATCCAAAAGCTAGACAATGAGACAACAAATTCAAATAAGAAGGAAGAGGCAAATCATGAACAGTGGGAAAAAAACCCTAATTATTGAAACAATTTTCTAATGTTTTCTGTTCATTTTCTCTCTTACAAAAAATTAAAATTAAGGCTGGAAATCTTTTTAAAAATAATTTTTGTTTCCACATCACCACCTTAAGTTATGGTAAGGAATTACTGTATACAGTTCTGAGAATAACTGTGCAGAAAATGGGAATATTTTATTTGAATTATCCTTTCTGGTCTTGTAGTGTATGAAACTACCATAGTTACCAATTCCGTTGTTATACTAGTATTTAAAAAAAATTATATGAACTGTTTTGGGGGAAAAAAAAAAAGGGAAAAAAATGTGTTTCAAATTAGAATGAAAGAATTGCATTATTTTAAAAATATTAGGAAAGAATGAAGTAAAATTATATTACGATAACTTTGAATGTGTATTTTCTTCATTTGACTTACTGGTCAAAGATACTGTAACATTCAGCCTATGATTGTCTACTGACACAAATAAAATAAATGTTTGTATACCATTTAATAACCTCAGCTTCAATTCAATGAACACAGCTGTCGTTTGTTTCCTGGGGACTAAATGCTGTTTCCAAAGACACATCACCTTGTTCCTCTGGGAGTGCCCTGAAATCTCTCAGGACTCTTAGAGCATTGAGGCCTCTACGAGCTTTGTCAAGATTTGAAGGGATAAAGGTAAGGATACTGGGGTGCGTGTGCATATTTCATAATAGCTGCATTTGAAGTTTTTGTGAAAATTACAGCTTGAATCTCTATTTTGGGACTTGATGGCATTAAGATGGTTCAGATTGCCTACTTACATCTTATGGTTGTTATTTTGAAACAATACCCAACACTTTCACAAAAATGTATAAATACAAATTAAATAAGGAGATTAAATTATAATGTGCTACCACAAGGAATTATTACGTATAGTAATTTAAACACTGGACTATTTTTCCATGTTTCCAGTTTCAGCGCAATTTGCAGAACAAACTAAACAGGAATTTTTAGACTTGCACTTTTCTGAAACTCATTCTTTGGTTTATCTTAGACATGGAAAAATTTCATCCAGTGTATTTGGCAAATTCTTCTGAAAAAAATGAATATGCTTGAAAAAATAGGAACCATTTTTAATTACTTGTTAATAGAAAAGAAGCTCTATATATAGTTATTACAGAAAACACACTGTAATGTGAGGAAGAAAGCTGTACTGTGAAAATTGTAGTTTATCAATCTTCATAGCATAAGAAATGTAGAGACCACAGTCCTTTCTTAATTGCCTGAGGCAAGAAATTTGGACCTGAAAAAATGGATTCATTAATTCATTGCTTCACTGGAAACTATCCACTTTTTATAACTCCTTTTCATAATTCCCCTTCTTTAGACTGCTGTGTTTATATCAGCTCATCTTGACAGTTATCTAGACAGGCTCACATGCCACATTTCAGATTCTCCAGGGTGGATCTGAAAGATAACAATCCTTTCAAACTTAAATAGGGTGGGATTTTCTTAATAGGAGAGGGGATTCTTCTAACTCAATTTTAAAAGCTGCGCTGAGTGAACTATCTGGAATCTTTAAAGCCAATGGGGAGAAGTAAAAACTTGTATAATGCAAATCGTCTGACCTGTGTTAGATCACGGAATGTGATGAGACACTAACTTCAGGGCCTGGGATGGATGTGGAGCAAATCCTCCTGGAAGCTGTGGAGGACAAGAAGTTAGAAACAGCCAGCGTGAATTTAGGAAGGGCAATTTTTGCCTCTTAAACCTGATTGTCTTCTATGATGAGATGGCTGAGGGAGGGAAGAACCATCCGTGGTCTCAGATATTGGTCATATCTGGTCTGGATAGGTGATCTGTAAGCTAGGCAGAAAATTGGTTGAACTGCCAGGTTCAATGTGCAGAGATCATCAGGATGAAGTTCAACTGGCAGCTGGTACTAGTGGCTCAGAGGTCAGTCCTGGGACCAATACTGCTTAATGACTTAATTAACAACCTGAAGAATGTGGTAGAAATTGTCCTCAGCAAGTTCACAGGTGATACCAAATTGGGGGTGAGCAGTTAATACACTGGGGGCAAGGCTGCTCTGCAATGAGAGCTTGACAGACTGGAGATAAGGGCTGCAGAAACCTCAGGAAGTTCAGCAAAAGCAAATGCAAAGTCTTGCACCTGAGCCAGAATAACCACACGTAACTGTGGCATGCTGAGAAATGAGCAGCTTTGCAGAAAAGGACCTGGGGTGGGCATCATGTTAAACATGAGTCAGCAGAGCACAAAGATGATCTGCCACATATTGGGCTGTTTTAGCACGAGTCTGGCCAGCACATTGAGGCAATTCACTCTTCTGTTTTTGGTACCTGTGAGACTGAATCAGGAGTATTGTGTCTAGTTTGGGGCTTCCCAGTATCAGAAAGATATTAACATACTGGAGAGTGTCCAGCAAAGTGCCACCAAGATGGTCAGGGGACTGGAGAGGAGAGGCTGAGAGAATAGAGCTTGTTCTGACTGGAGAAGAGAAGGTTAAAGGGAGGGTCTGATTAGGATCTAATTAGATAAGAGATCTAATTGTTGTCTTTAACTACTTAATGGGAGGTTATGTGAGAAATGGAACTAATGTTTTCTGGTAGGCCCACGGTGAGAAAATGAGAGAGAACGAGTTGGCTGTGAGGGATATTCCAATTAGCTACCTTGGAAAAAAGATGACAGTGTGGGTGTATAGCATTGCAATAGATTGTCTAGAAAGGTTGTTGAATTGCCACCCTTGGAAAAATTCAGTACTTGACTGGACAAGACGCCAAGCAACTTGGTCTGTGTTGGAACAGCTGATCTTCAAGAGGTCCCTTCCAACGTGCTTCATTCTGTGTGTTTCTAGTATACGGATGTTATCCAAGGCCAGGATAAAAGGCTCAGAATTTTCTCATAATGATAGCAATGAAACATTTCCAGAAAGATTTTCACTATGCCCCACGACAGAGTGGTGAAAAATGGTGAAAAGAAATAGATAATAGTCCTCAAATTCCCACTGGCAACAAGCGTGGTCCTGCCTGTCAGCATCAATGTGCTGGATTCGCAAATACAAGTTCTTACCACTGCTTGTGTCAGGTCCCTTGACGTCACCAGCACAGACACCAAAAGCTGGAATCCCATTTTCGCTAGTACCATATCTGGAAGAGGCTTACTGCTCATCATGGGTTTGCATTCACCTTGTCCTCAAGCAAGCCTAAATGAAGGAAGAGTGCTGACCAAAACAACCCAGTCTTCTGGAGGCCAAACTTCTCTACTTTACGTACTGTGTGCAGTCAGTTGCCAGTGGTAATTAGGTGAGGTTCATTTTGTTATGGAGAGCAAGCTGTTGTTCTTACAAAACCCCTCCAAGATAAAAGAGAGGGTTATTTATGATATTGTAGTAAATGCAGATCATACAACCCATTCCCCTATACCTGATTTTTCGATCCCATAGCTACTACAGACTCATAATCTTATTTTATGTATTTCTTTTACCCAAGGATAATTCTGGTTGCCATCTGTTTTACTTCCTTCCTCAAAAAGGCAAGATAGATACCACAGAATTACATGTTAAGACAAGCTTGAAGTTGGGCTGAAGGCCTGCTTTAAATTTGTCACCTACGAGTTTTTTGTATGGGTGACAATCTGCAATAGATACAGAAGAATAAAAAATAAGTGGTTTTCTGGGAAGGTGTTCTATTGAATGTGAATAATGCGTTCTTTTCATTCATTTTATTTATTCAAGGTTGTTGTGAATGCACTCTTGGGAGCTATCCCCTCAATCCTGAACGTTTTGCTCGTCTGTATTGTCTTCTGGCTCCTATTTGACTTTGTAGGAGTAAAATTCCTTGGAAAAAAATTTTGGAAATGCACACTCAAGAAAGGAAATATCAGTCTAATTGATAACAAATATAATTGTACTTTCTATAACGGAACATGGACAAATAATGATGTAAACTTTGATAATGTTGGGATGGGATACTTGGCTCTTCTCCAAGTGGTAAGTTCTATGAAAACATGCTCAGTTTTGTTTTCTTCACGGAAATGCGTTGAGCAGCCCAACCATGGGACACCACTACGCTTCTGTTTATCTCACTGAAATGGGGGATTTTTTTAGCTTCCATAAATATTTTTCTTATCTCTAAGATGCTCAGTTCCTACTAAAGAATACTTTAGCATATGCAACCTTGTGTTAAAATCAAGCACTGTGCTTCATGGCTTTTCAACATACTAAGCCTGAAATAGTCTGCATGTTACCGGATTTAAAGTTATTCTCATTTTCTTTAGTAAAAGTTAGTTCAGAATGGATGAGAAAGAAAAAGTGCGATGCAGTTTATTTATATTTCTATATTTTTTTAAAATTATATAAGTCATAAAGTATTGGGATGCTAATTTATTGATCTCCCTAATACCAGAACAAAGGAGAGAAAGGCATTTTTAGAAGTGGCTGTTATCCCTGTATCTTTTATAGATGAAGTTCTTTGCCCTGTATCCTCCAAAGTGTTCTATGATTCAGCAGAGTTGCTAAAAATTGCAGGAAGGAATCATCTGCTGTTTTCTTAGGAATTGTTTTTATCCTTTTAGGATATATTTGCTAGTTAAGCTGAAACTTTTACTGCTTTTTCAAAAAGAAGAAAATTTACAAAAAATTTAATTTAACAAGAGTTAACATTAAAACACATTTCACAGGATTCATGGCAATTTTTTTTCTTTTCAGGAAATAATATTTCTTTCTCTCTTTACTGAACTCCAGTGAATCATACTTCCAAGCAGTTCTTTGGAAGTGATGCACCTTTTTTATAGCACACTGCTCACTTTTCCACAACTCTTAACACATTAGGTAGAGCTAATATAAATTTTAATTTATTTTTACTTTAGTGATAATAACCTTAATATTGTGGTTTTTTCAGGCAACTTTTAAAGGTTGGATGGATATTATGTATGCAGCAGTGGATTCACGTGAGGTACGTCACTAAAATGAAATATCAGTTCTTTTCCCTTTCCTTCTTTCCTTTTCTATCCATACAATTAATTTTTCAGCTTTGTTTGCAATATCAAGTCAGAAATATAAGCGGATGAATGCTTCAAACTACGCCGTGAAACAATAATCCTTGGAGTACCAAATATCTGGAACTTAGACAAAAGAAAACTGGTCAAAATAGAGTGACACCACACAAAAACCTACTGTATCGAGAATGCAGAGGGCAAAATGTTGCAAGTTTTGGACAAGTCTGTTTTGGGAACAGAGATCAGAAGGTCTTGGAGGGACTGTGCCTCTGAAGCAAATTTCCTTCTTTTTTAAATGTGTACAGTAGCATTTAAACGACATGCATGTTTAGCAGTTATTTCTGGAGGTTTTCTTCCCCATATTTGACATCCTTACTATTTCTTCCCCATTTCCATGTGTTGTTTTTCACTCTCTCACTAATACAATGTGTTTTAACTTTTCTATGTTTAATTTAATTTGCATTTTCCTTATTCATTCAAGCACTGTACTCTTGAATGTAGTGAAATAGCTGCTAATTAAAAAGATAATTCCTTGTAGGGCTGATCACAGTGAGCTGGCTTTTTAAAACTGCTTCTTGTCTGGGATAGCATTCAAGGGGATGGCGGTTCACCATTATGTTTAGTCTGAGCTGTTTTTCTAATCTAGGCATTCACAGTATCACTTCTGATTGGAACTGTTTATCTATTACTTAAGAATTTGCTAGAGCTGGATTTGGCTGTGTATCTTTGTTTGTAATTATCTTTACAAACAGTAACAAGACAGAACAAGACAGTTGTTCGACTTGTATATCATCTAAATAAAAGTTTAAATGTGTAGAAATAATTTATTCCTCATGACAATAAAAAGATTTTTTATTATAAATTGGAAACGATAAGGCTGTGATTATCTGGTTTTTACCAATATTATTTTTCTGGTTTGATTTTTTTTAACAGATAGATGAACAGCCAAAGTTTGAAGCATTCTTAGCTATGTATATGTATTTTGTGATTTTCATTATTTTTGGATCTTTCTTCATGCTGAACCTTTTCATTGGAGTGGTTATCAGCAATTTTAACCAACAAAGGAAAAAGATAAGTACTGCATGAGCTAATCCGGGGTCTCTTGTAATCCCAATTTGATTAAGTGAATGCTAGTTTGACATCTAGATGTCTGACATTTTCAGATAACTATTTGACTGGGGAAATTTAAAATCATGTTTAGATACCAAGTTTTGAAAATAGGAGTCCCCTTCTCCTCAGAGCTTTTAGAATCATAATTAGTAATTTACCTGTAATTAGTAATTTACCTGTAAATTCTATTTTCATGCCAAGTCCTTAATTTGTTCTAAGCAGGACGAGGAGGAAGGAGTGGGTAGTTCTAGAAAAGAGAAGCCAAAAATGTTATATAGACTTTGCTACAGGAGAGTGGAATTCATATCTTCTGCTTTGAAGATTTACTTTGGAGAGCAGAATAACCCTTTTTGCTGAGAGTAAGCACCTAACAAATGTGATAAGGATAATCAAGAAACACTACTGCTCATGGGAGAAGTAACCACTGCTTTCCTGGTAAAGAAACTTGAAAAGATCTTGTTAATCAGAACTTCTAAAACTAGCTACATTTACAAAATCCTGTCATCAATAAAGTAACCCTACAGATTAATTTACTGGGTTTTTAAAAAATTTCTGCATTGAGATCCAAGCCATGGCCCCAGGAGGAGGCCGTCTAGAAATTTAAAGGCTTCTTAAAGCCCACGAAGCACTGACTGCTTCCACTTTTCTCCTCATAGTTGTTAGATTCCCTGCTCTTTCTATTCATTAAGAAGTGGAAGGCAAAATCTTAGAATGGAAAACGCAACAACCAAAGAAAAGCAATAGTCAGCCTTTCCGGGTATACTTCAGCTTCTTTGTGCCAAGCTTATTTGTCAATTGAGTTCCCTCCCTGATTCATTTAGAGCCTTAAAGTATCCAGAATATCAAGGGAAATTGAGTCAATTAATCCACTTGGAAGTCTTAAAACAAATAAGCACCTTGTTCATTAGAAAAATACCACAAAAGCAGACCCCAACGGGAGGTTTACAATTTCAAGGTTCACATTTGGAAGACAGAATCTCTACAGGAGCCATTTATTATTTCCATAAGCTGACTTATACGCCAAGTGTCAAAGAATTACTGCCCTTGGTAAAGGTAGATAGCAATAAGGCCCACAAGAAATTCTGCTCTCTGCATTTGAACAGAGGAAGGATGTGTAGGGGTTGAGGAACAACAGTCCAACTTCACTATAATAATTTCCTTTTACTACAAAGTCCCAATTATAACAGTCCCCACAGACAGAAACAACACTGGTTAAGTAGCTTATGAGCCTGAACACTTACTAGAAGTTGATCTGGACGTAACACTTTTTTTCTTTTCTCAGTACATGCTGTAAGTGGGCATTTTTTTCACTTCTTTGCTGCTTCTTGGGGATTTTCATTGAGATTCCATATAATGAAGTTGAACTGAATTTTCAGAGGTCTTGCCAGAGTGATTCCAGGTGCAGATGCCCTACTGAACATTTGTTATGTTTGTTTTACAAAATGCTAATCATTCAATGCTTTTATGACAAGTGGCTTCTCCTGAATACTCAGTTCAAAGTGACTGCTAAGTAATACAAGGGGCGTAGATGGTAGTAAGATCAGCACCAGAAATTCGTTATCAGGAACCCCCCGTAGAACTTGGGCCCAAAGTGCTTATTCATAATCCTCCATTTACTTGGTAGCCCAGCAATATACTTCCGTTCCTACCTTTCCCAAAAATATAAGTGGAAAGTATTTTACTTGTTGATGAGACTTATGTCATTTTTAAAACGTGAAATAGATGTGTAAAAGTTCAGAAAGGCTCTCACAGTTGAGGAACCTGGCTCGGGAACACTGCCTAGACTAGACTTTCACGATCAAACCCTGATGAGCTTTTTGCAGTACATCTTTTCAAAGAACAAGGGGAAAAGAAGAAATGGTGAAGACACGTTTTGTCTCTGTGCTCTCTTAGATCCCACTCGCGACAGCTGTAACTTACTTTTTTTTACATAAACTTGCTGGTGTTTAGTTGACTGCTTAAACTTCAGCTGAACAACAGTATTCTTTCCCTTTACTTAGGTGAAAAAGATCTATTTTTGACTGAGGAACAGAAAAAGTACTATAATGCCCTAAAAAAACTTGGATCGAAGAAACCTCAAAAACCCATCCCAAGACCACTGGTGAGACCATCTTAAGTAGAATATGATAGAAGATATAAAGAGCGTGACCATATTTAAACTCAGTAGCCGGGCATCTGGAAATAAACTTCACGTTAGAGCCCATCATCTTCCTTATTCAATATAGTATTTACATTTTACTCTCTTTTTCTTAATTCCATCTAATGCAGTCTTTCTTTGTGGGTGTTAATTAAGGAAATTTACAGCCTATTTGTCACCTATTCAACTGCACAACCTATTTATAAAGGTTCATATTAAGTATTTGATACTCATAACATGATCTTGGTTACTTAAGTTGCATGATACTCCTTCTGCAACTAGATTGGATTATTGCAGGTGAGAATGAATAGTGAGTAGTACGTGCCCCATGGCTGTTATTTACTTTTAAATAATCTTATGCTTTATTTCTTATAGTTTCTTTAATTTAATTCAATGCCTGGCTTCACATAGTAACTATTCAGAGATTTTCTTGCTTATGACATTTTAATTAGAATTGCTTATCCTAAAATGTCTGCTTCAATAAATATTTCTACTAAAAGAGCAATCACAAGGTACTCTGAATATTTTCCTGCTGTATATTTTTTTTCTAAGGAAATGTGGTTGCATGACACCTGAAAATACTTAGCCAAGTACTGAGTGTTTTCTTTGAAGGTGTAAAGAAATCACCTAAAAATGCTTCTAGTAGCTTATTGTTAAATTTATATTCTCTTAAATTCTCTTTCTAAGCACAAATTACTGATTAATATTTGAATGTAACCTGGGTCTTAGAAGTAGCATTAAGCAGTTCTTCTTATTCTCTCCACAGAATGTGTTCCAAGGATTACTCTTTGATATAGTATCGCATAAAGCATTTGACATTACCGTTGTGACTTTCATCTGTCTAAATATGGTCATTATGATGGCAGAAAATAGCCAGAACGGCATCAAGGATGTTCTTAATAAAATCAACTACTTTTTTGTGGCTGTATTTACTGGGGAATGTGTCATAAAAATACTAGCCTTAAGACATTACTTCTTCACCAGTGGCTGGAACATATTTGATTTCGCTGTTGTGGTCCTTTCACTAGTTAGTAAGTATCAATTGTTATTAGATCAGGTAATGTGTCTTACCAATACTAAGCCAAATTTCAGTATGAAGTAACCACTTACACCTCTCTGATAAACAAATTCCAGATCCATTGTACTTTTTCAAACCATGTGCTAAGTGATGCCTTCTAAAAGGATATATTTTTGTTTTGCCTTATATTTTTACAGAGTACTAAAAGGTAAATGGATATTTTTCAAATTTTCAATTTTTTTTTAAAGTATGAGTTTCTTTGAGTAATTAACAGAATAGGAATTTAATGTAGTATCTTTTGGATATTAATGTAACATCTTTTCTAAGTTATTGTACTTAAACTGTTGCCTTAATGTTTTTATGCTTTCGATTTACATGTAAATCACATTAATTGTTGTTTTCACAGTAAAAGTAAATTCGGGTTAAAAATTCATTTGTATGAAAAATGGGAAAGATTTATTTGCCAGGACTTTCTTTTAAGAAGGCGGATCCTGAGGGCTGATTTAGAAAGCCCAGGAAAATTTAACTGCTCAGCACCATTCTAAACCTGGGCCACTATTTGTGACTGTGAAAAGTCTTATTAAAATTGGCTTCGGTTTGTTTTGCTTTTCAAAGAAGACTAGGTGCTTATCATTTTCTCTACAAAGGGTCATATATAGTTTTTGTTTCTTGTACAGTTTATTTGGTCTGTGCTTCCTACTCAGGCTCAGGTTATATCATAGAATAAAGGATGGGAAAGCAAAACTGATCTGAGTTCTCTGCTTCATCCCTAAGCACAGTTAGCCCTTTACTATCCCATGCAACCCAGAAAAATGCTAACTTCTTAAGTCTTCCGTTTGTAATCATTTACATTACTACTGTATTGCTGAAGGTACTCATTACTCTGGTAGTAGGATCATAGAATGAGGTGTGAGGGAGGACAAATACTGAAAGATGGTTTTCCTTTATTTTCTTCTTGCTCTTCTCTGATCTCATTCACGTACCAAGCATTAATGAAAGTCTCATGTTTAGCATGTGGCTTAGGCCTGGAGAAGAAGCAGCAATCAGACAGGAGCTAGGAGACAAGCCCCATAGCTTCCAGCACAGGAGCTGAATGGATTTAAAAGGATTTTTTAAGAACTGGAGCAATGCGTAATTTCATCCCCTGAATTAATTAGAGAAATCTGGGAGAATGCAGTTTCCAAACTATACATTATCTTGATAACTCTTTAATATTTAAAGGTATTACAATTTGTCTTTCTTTTCCTAAGCTCTTTTGTACGTAATTGTAGTATTGATGATAATGTGTTTGTGGAAAGTGATGTAATATGATCAATGTCACTTTCAACATCTGAAGCATAGAATATAACAAAATGGACATAAATAGGGAATTTGGCTTGACAACATTTTGTTTTCTTTTTCATTTCAAAGGTGTTGGACTTTCTGAAGGCTTTCAAACTTTGTTCTCTCCTGCACTTTTGAGAATTTTTCGTTTGGCACGAATTGGCCGGATCCTGAGGTTAATTCGAAAAGCTAGAGGAATTCGAACTCTTCTTTTTGCATTACTGATGTCTCTTCCTGCACTGTTCAACATTGGTCTTTTGCTTTTTCTGGTTATGTTCATTTATGCCATTGTGGGCATGACAAACTTTGCCTGTCTTGGTTGGGAAGGTGGGATTGATAACCTTTTCAACTTTCAAACCTTTGAGGGCAGCATTCTCTGTCTCTTCCAAATTACAACATCAGCTGGCTGGGATGGTCTTTTGGTCCCTCTGTTAAAAGGACCTGATTCATGTGCTCCTAACTTAAATTTAACAGATGAGCAGAAAAAAAATTGCGCAAATAAGGATGTTGGTATTTTATTTTTTGTAAGCTATATCATTATATCATTTCTCATTGTTGTAAATATGTACATAGCTGTCATTTTAGAGAACTTCAGTGTTGCCACTGAAGAGAGCACAGATCCTCTTTGTGACGATGACTTTGATATGTTTTATGAGACCTGGGGAAAGTTTGATCCTCAGGCAACACAGTTTATTAGCTCTTCTGCTCTTTCAGACTTTGCAGATGCTCTGGCAGAACCCTTACGCATTCCAAAGCCTAATAAAATTCAGCTCATATCCATGGACCTCCCTATAGTTAGCGGAGATAAGATCCACTGCTTGGATATCTTGCTTGCCCTCACTAAAAGGGTCTTGGGAGAATCTAGGGGTTTGGATGGTCTTGAATTACACATGGAAGAAAAATTTATGGCTGCCAATCCATCTAAAGTTTCTTACAAGCCAATTACGACTACCCTTAAAAGAAAACAAGAGGAGGTATCGGCTCTTATTATTCAAAGGGCCTTCAGGAGGTATTTGATGCAGCGTTCTTTTAAAAATAAATCTTTCTCATACCATCATAAACGTTATAACAGTGCTGTCTTTGAAGAAGAAACACATGAGAAGGAAAGACTTATTGCATCAATGCTTAATGAAGATAATGGTAGGAAGCTAGATAAATCACGGACTACATCTTCCATATCTCTCCCTTTATTTTATGATGGGATTGCTGAAACAGCTAGCGATAAAGTGGACACATAAAGTTGCCCCAGGCTGCAGCAGTTTTTGATTAAACTGATATCAGTTATTTTCAGATGGAGAAAATATTTTGATCCCAGAGCATAATACTCTAAATTTAGAATAATGATGGCAGCCTTTAAGTATTGTGATTGTTCAATTTTGCAAATGCTCCTTAAAACAATTAAGATTTGAACAACTATGTCACAAATATTAGAGGAAAATCAAACCATGGAATTTTTTTCCTCAGCTACTGGAGTAGGTGGGTTCATTTTTTACACCTGTCATTTTTTGTATTACTTCATATTTCTGTGTTTACAGAAGAAATCTGTAAAAGATCAGTTGTAACTGTAATATGATTTATAAGCACACAAGGCTGTAGAACAATGTATATCTCTTTAGAGATAAAGCCTGGTTTGAAAAATTGGTTATTGTAGCAAAATTAAATAATTACTGCATTTTCTGTAAAAGAGCTCACTCAAAACACTTGAGTATAATCAGCCACTGATTTCTATGTTGTTTGGGACCATCTTCCTCCTAGTGCCTTTGGATGGATTTGTTTATGCTTAAGAATTTTTGAGGTGTCTTTACACGTGCACCTAAATGGATTTAACATACCATCCTCAGGTGTCTGTGCTTGAAAGTTGTATATAATTTGTTCTTTGTATCATTCAGTGTATCAAAATTGTGATTTTGTTACCAAAATCAAAGGATGTTATGCAAGAGGTATTGTTTCCAGAAAATCTTAAGAATTATTGTACATAAAAATTCATCATTGTACTTCATCCAAATGTCATAGAAAGCATTACTTAGTAATCTGAAAAGGAGTTCATGGTATATCTTACGAGACAACATTTATTAAAGTTAGAGGAAGTACTTATTTCATTGGTTCTGAAAAAAACCCATGTATGAATAATGTGCATTAATAGTACTTTTACTGGTGTTTTGCAGTTTAGGTTGGTCAGATGAAGTGTCATGGTGGCCTCAGAACTACTAATGAAATAAGACTATTTTAGATTCTTCAATAAAGAGTTCAGATGCTTAACGCATTTTTGTCTGTTTTGTAAGAGGTATCTTCAGTTTCGGTTTATTACAAGACATAATCTGTTATTAGAGGGGTAGAACCACAGTAATATAATTTTCCAAAAATAGCTACCTATTAACACAAGAAACCTGAAAATGTTTTACTTTTTACAGGGAATCAGAAAAGATTTAGCATTTTTCAGGCCAAGAATAGCAGGAGCAATAAGGTAGTTCCTCAATTTTTACTGTCATTTGCCTTGTTAAATACAATTAAAATATGGCAGATACAGCCAAATCTAAGCCATCTGTAGGACAAATAAAGGCACATGAAAGCTGAGAGTTAAAGAGTTCAGCTACGGTACGGTTTGAACTGGCTTTATGACTTCCAGAACCAGCTTCTCTTCAGAGAAAGGTTGACAAAGGAGGTCTGCAGACCTCTTCGGGTAGCTCAGAAATCGGCGCTTGGTGTCGGCAGCGCTGGGCAGCAGGACGCAGAGAGACTTGATGGGTCTGCTTGAGACCTGCTCCTCTCCAGCTCGGGTTGCTTTTGTGCCTTGCGGTGCACAGTGGTGCTTTTGAGGTGAAACTACTCATTCTGTTCGGTGTGAGCTGGAATGAGCCGACAGCTTTTGTTCAGCGATCGGATGCCATTAGATGGCAGCATTTACTACCTTTTAGAATATAGCCAGTCTTAAGTGAAACAGCTGTCGAGCTCCTACGCTTCAACATGGAGGTATTAAATTAGTTGTAAATAAATATAGAAAATAATGTCATAACTCTTTTTTCTGTCCCGGGCTCTCAAGCTCGCCACGGTTCTCAGTAGGTGCTTGTTCGCTGGCTGTTCTGGTTTTTACATATGACAGGCTGGCAGACCTTAATGATTGTGAGGTACTGCCTCCTGAAAAAAAAAAAACCCACCCAACATTCTCCTCTGTGCTTGGATCTTCCAGGAGGGTAGTTTCAAGCACAACTCTGTAACACCGTAGCAAGAAATGTTTGTTAGGAAAGAGGTAAGAGTGCTTTGTTCTCATGTATTGGAAAAGAAGGAAAAACTGCAAAAGCCATATGAGAGAATTTTAAATACTAATAATATGTAACAAATTGCCAATTTTTTTTTAAATTAATCTGATCTTTACAACTTAAAATTATGTTGTTTGAGTGCAACAGCAGGTGCTGTGCCCTGGCCCAGAATTAGAAATACTTCAAAGGCGACCACTTTTATTTCCGTTGTAGGGGCAGCAATTTTGGACAGAATCACACCTGGCACAAACACATCCATAGTGATTATTTTACCTCAGAAACATACAAAAGCACCTGAATTCACCACAGTGCAAATTTAAAAGTCTGACCAATTTTTTAGTATTGCTTAAGCATTGAAGTAGCCTCAGCACACTATTGCAGGGTTGAAAAGAGAATGGTGATATCCAGCTGTTGTAGCTTCTTCGTGCTGGAATTGCCCAAAAGCCAGTTCAGCCGCTGAAGCAAAGTAGAGTTTCGCTAAAATTGCCTGGACGTACGTGAACTTCATGAGAGGTGGTCAGGCATGCTTGGAACACAGTGAAAGAATATTCCTTTCTGTTTATGAAGTTTGATGCTTAAATCAGAGAACAGCAAAAACAAAGGAATATTGGATCCCTCCGGTCAGGAAACACCGTGCATGTAAAGCTACCAGTGAATTCCTGAGGACCAGCTATATAATACGCAGCAACGTTGCCTCCTTAGTGGTGGTGCAGAACTCCATTATTCCATTTCCATTTATCACTTTCCTGCGTAGAAATAGTTAGCGACTGACCACCGGTAATTAAGAGTTTTCTCCTACTTTTGTGATAGCCCTGTATCCTGGAGAACAGGCTCCATAAAGGTTTTGTGGAAACCGTTCTTTTACTTTCTGGAGCTCTTCAGTTACTGCTAACCTTGCAATGTTTGCACTATCCATAGTGTTCCTTCAGGACTCAAAGAGGCCCCGTATGTAGTTAAGTTATTTGAAATGTACCAGAAAGAGCATCCCATCCTGGCATCTTTTCCCTGAACGTACCAGAGGTTATTGCGCTTGACAAGCGTGTCCTCTGCAATGTCACTTTCCAAAGCCATCAGTGAGGTAAACGTTCTGTCTCAACTTGAGAGATCCCTGCAACTTACGTTACGCAAGAAGGCATGCCAAAATATGCTTTTCTAACTCAGAGTGAATGTTCCTGTAAGAATAGCACGCTCGATGACTGTAGCAGCTTTAGGCAGAGGTCAGGTTTATTACTAGAAATGATGAAGAAGAGGTCTATCATATTATGCTGAAACCGAGTAGAACAAATTTTTCAATATTTAGGAAAAAAGTTACAAAGATGGAGGAATTGTTTTTAAATACCATTGATAATTACCGCCAGCTAACAGCAAGTCTGACTTAGACTTGCTTCAGCAGGCTCCACAGACGTACTTTCTGAAGTCTGTCTGTCTCACCTGCCAAGGAAAGGTTCTGCCAATTGCTTCAGAGAGATGAACAATAAAACGGGCCTGGCACATGCAGAGCTGCCCATTTTGCTCCTCAGAACACGGACCGCCTTCAGCATGAACACCCTACACCCTACCGCAGAGTATCTGCTGATGGGTAACATCCATTCCAGCTACTGGTCCCCTTCCGCCTTGGAGATACCTTGGAGAACTGAGCAGATATATTGTAGTTACTGAGACCTAATTCAGCAAGCATGTTGCTGCCTGGCAGGTGGGATCGCCGTGTTTTGGGCAGGTCTCACTCCAGTGAGCCTTCTCTCTGGTTTCCCAGCCTTCTTCCTTTTTACTGTTTAACATCAGCTTAATGTACTCTCTGCTAAGCCTGTGTGGTGGAAGCCCATGCAAAGACTGCCTGTGCAGGCCGAAACTTACGGGCATGTTAACTAACTTGGCTTTTACATGTAGATAATGGCGTGGAAGGAAGAACTATTTGACTTTCTGCCATCTCTCCCTTCTCCTTTCTTCTCATATCTGAACGAATTGGATGGTTTCTTCAGTTATTCCTAGGTCTGGATAACTCTTTTCAGTTTTAGTAGCTTAACAGTTGCTGAATTCACGAATTCATGGTTATTGATATTTTTTAGTAGCGTTATAAAAAAGTTATTGCCCGGCTTGCATTTCATCAACGCCAAGAACGATACAGAAACGTAACAGGAAATTAAGAATGTAGTATCGGTAATCCCATTAGCCAAGTCACTTATCACAGTATCTCATCACAGATGCAAGACAAAGGTAAGAAAACGTCACGGATTGTGATGACTAACCGAACAACAGCATAACAATCCTTCCCCTTTGGTATCCCTAAGTGTCACCAATTTCTAGCAAGAGGAGGATAGCCTGAAATGAGAGATTAGAAGAACAAGAAATGGAACAACAACAAAGTCAGATGGATCGTTTGGAAGCAGCCGGTACAAAAGAAACCTTGAACAGGGAATAGTAGTTCAGGAAAAGAGAATGGAAATGGATGGGTAGCAGAGATGAACTTTGGATGAGAAGGGACTATCTGTTGTGTTGGATACACACTTCAGGAATCACTGGCAATCACATATTGCCTGCTAAATCTAGGGAGGTTGAAAAGAGCATCCATTATGCTTTCCCTGCCCACATAACAAACAAAAGATTTTAGTTCCAGAAGTGAAAACTATATCGTAAAAAAAGACTCCACCAGTATCTCAGACATCTATATTCCTAAGAAATACATAAGCAGTTCCCAGCAAATTGTTTTATTAGATCTACACTGGAAGGCAAAATGTCCAATATTTCTGATACTTTGTACAGAAGGAAAATTCCTCCTTCATCCTCCATCTGGCAGCAAAATAGTCTAAGTTTTGCTTTAAATGGGCACATACTGTCCCAGTTTATCTCAGGTTTTACTAATTCAACCACGGTTTCCAGTGCTCTACTACCAAGTTGTAGTCATAAATGATTAAGAATCAAATTCCACATCTGTTGCAAATCAATGCAACTGGAGTACTGTCTGGTTTGGGGCTCCTCAAAACAAGAGACATACTGGAGCAAGTCCAGTGGAGGGCCGTCAAGATGTTGGAGCACGTGACGTACGAGGAAAAGGTGAAAGATTGGTTTGTTCAGTCTTAAGAAGAAAAGGTGAAAGTGTGGATCTTTTGACTTCAACTACCCAATGGGTGGTTGTAGAGAAGTGAGAGCCAAACTTAGATGTACACAATGATACAGACAGGAGCCAACAGGCACAAGTTCCAGCAAGGGAAATTCTGATTAGACATTAGGGAAAAAATCCACAGTGAGGGTGGATTGGAACAAATTGCCAAGAGATGTTGTGGCATCTCTGTCTTTGTAGAAATTCAGAACTTGACTGGACAAGACACTGACCAGCCTGATCTAGCTCCAAACTTGAATCTTGAGTTGGCTTAGTTGAACTTCAGAGGTCCATTCCAATCTAAATTACTCTATGATTCCTTGACAGTAGCCACATGCTTTTCAACCTTGAATATTATGGCTAAACAGGACTTAGCCACATCAGTCAACAACCATTTGTATTATCTGGGAGTCTGAGTCTATACCAATCTATTATTTTGGGTATGCAGTTCTAGTCTCTCTGTACGATAGGGTGACAATTTAGCGCAAACTAAAAAGAGATTTCTTATCTGTCCACCCCTGGGAACCAAATGATGAGTCCTCTGTAACTTCTACAACATCATGTCAGATTTCTTTCTGAGATTTTCTTCAGTACCCCCATCCATTATAAATATTTGGATAAAGGTATTGAGTGGTTTCAGAGCTGAATGTGGTGGCACAAGTTTAGGCTCTTTGCTCTGCCAATTCCAGAGAAAATATGTGAAGGCATCATCTTAGTAAGTGGTTTTATTGATCTACAGAGACTTTTGAAAGAGCAGTAGAGATGTTTTGGCAACCCTTCAGGAAAATATAGCTGTTTGGGCAAACCCGTTGCAGTTATCTGCTTCATAGTTCCATGGAGCTAAGGCAAGACAGGCCAAGCTGATTTTGGTAATAGTCATTACCTTAATGCAGAGCTGCTAGAGTTCTGGGCAGATTGAGGGCAATGCAGTTTCCTCTTCTCTCCAGGTTCCAGGGAAGATGGGCTTACACAGGAGCATTCAAAGGTTAGAGATTCATAGGTTAGACTTAAGAAAACAGCCACCCTACCTTGCTGCCCAAACACTGGGTAGAATTTGTCCCCAAAGATAAATTAAAGCAGTCACTGGAAAGATAAATTCTTATGTAAATTTTCCTTTGTATATTCGTACCCTTCTTGAAATGAAGAGAGTAGAACTGGAGATAGTATTTTAATAGTAGTCCTACTATGCTACTGGTCTTAGCATTCTCTGCAGAATTTAGCAGCAAAGATTTCATGCCACTACTTCAATTACCTCTTTTTTTTGTGTGGCTATGGCTGGAGTAATAACACCAACATAAGGAGGCAAATAGAAAGCCATCCTTTGGTTCTTCACTTGGTTTGCTGCTGCAACTCATGAAGCTTGTAACTGCTGCAGCCAGAAATCCATGTTTGTGTAAGAAGACAGATTCTTCGATATCTATACACAGAAATTCACCAAAATACTTCCAGCTGCTGCTTCCCCCCCCCGCCATTCTGAACAGCATCTATAGAAAATTTCTCCCCCTTTTCAATAAAACAACAGTAAGTTTTAATCCAAATAGCAGCAACAAGACCCCACCACAGCACCTTCGGAGAATGGCATTCAGTTCCTCCCTACACACATGTAGTGCCCATCACTCATTTCTCAGGCCCTCCGACATCCTATTCAGTATAAAACTTGTGCTTATGTCCATTACATTCACCCTACTTATCCTCAGCTTCCTCCTATAAATTGTTTTATCTGCCAGCTGTGCAAAAGGCAGAATATCCGACAGCTGCGAGAACATCAGATATAATGGGTAACAGCTAAGGTCTCCTACTTTCCCCTGAGTAGGGGGCTCATCCCTTAACAAACAGCCAATAATCCAGATGGCAAACACCCAAAAAATCCATATAGGAAAGAGAAAGTATTAATGTACAAGCATGGATAAAGTCAGCGCAAGCCGCACTTTCTCATACACCTGGGAATCCACCGACAAAATACAAAGTCATAGGAAAAACGAGGGTTTTGTTAATTCTGCTGCTCATGTGACTAGTTGGTATTTATTTCAGAATGCTGTATCTAAAAGTATGTTTGCACTGTATGTTGTGATCAGTTTACAGCCTGGAGTTTCAGCCTGAAACATGCTTAAACTGATAAATGCTTAAAATGTTTAAACTGATATTCTACTTCAGCTGTACCATCTCAAATAAAATAGAAGTTGTTTTTTAAAACCAAAACATATCTCAGTGTTATTTTGTTTCGTTATATCATATTGTTTCGTTATGTGCATGGTGACACGCATGGATATACCTGGCTGCCAAAGAAGAATCTTGTTGCTTCTTAAACGGATATCTCCCAACTCAATTTTCTACATTTACTCCATTTTCAGTCGAGGGCAAAGGCATTTTCTTCCTGTATGACTGCCCAATAAAGCCCTACAACAGAGGAGGGCTCAGAGGAGACGGGCAAGGGCGATGTGCCCAAGAAGCTCAGGGAATAATGTAGGGTGTGACTGACCACAAACTGTTGCAAGGAAAGCCAACTTGTCTCGACACTAGGGGGACTGGAGGGTGGCCTTTGTTTTAGATAAACAGCTATCAACAGTTGAGTGGATCAATGGACCATAACAGTTGAGTGGATCAGCTGGTGGTGTAAATGTTTCTCCCTGAGTTCATTAAAAGGGAATGTCTCCTTGAGTTAGGGAGAACAGCATGGGGGGAGTGTATACATGGCTCAGCCCAACATGGAGTAGGAAAACTGAACAACCAACAAAAGAATTTCAAAGAGAGCAATGGACCTGAGCTGCTTCAACCCCCCTACTTCTTCCCAGTGACTGGGGACACCCAGCATTGTGATGGTGAACATATTATAGAGAGGGTAATGGAGATCACGTTGGTATTGTGATTGAACTGTATATTGCAATTGCTATATTTTGCTAAGTGTAACCTAACATTTGTATTGTGATTTCAGCATACTGCCTGTCACTCTGCTAAATCAAAAATCCCATGTAACATCAAATAACCTCAAATAAGTACATTTGATATTAAACATCGCACCCTTCACGCATGGAATATCTAAAAGAATCTGGTCAGAGAGTATTGGACTCTGCCAACCGGGCACGGCTGTTCTTACTGCAATTCTCCAGAGTCAAGAATATAAATGAGCAAGTATTTAGAGAAAGGCTTTTCTATTTGTTAAAGATAGGGCAACAGTAAAAGAAAAAATTATGATTTTAGAACCTATTCACTCACCTTAATGATTATAGAGACAGTGACAACAGCCACCTTCATTTAAGGTTATAAATTTTGTATGTTTATCTATGTCTACAGAAGCAGGTATTTTAATTGCAGTGCAATTAAATTAACTTCATAATGTTTCATAGCCTGCCATGAATAATATATAAGAAGTAAAGTGAAGTCTATCTCCATATTTCCTGGTTTGGTGATGCTTGAATACTACATCCAGCTGTAGTAAAGGAGAAAACAATGGGCTTGATTGGCAGAGGCTTTCATTTCCAAGTGCCACATCATTGCCCCACTCATGTTATAACAGCGCACACTGTCCAACGAGCCATTTCTCACTGGAAAATGCAATGGTTCAAATCCGGCTTTGTGGCCACTGCTTAAACAATGCCCGCATTTCATAGGTTTAAGCAAAGAGGATCACTGTAAATGGCTGTGGAGCAATAAGCCATTTCCTCACAAGACGCCTGCTGGCTTTCTGAAGGTGATTTAGTAAACCTGCTTCTCTACATAACCAAATGTCATTCCATCCTCCTTGTAAGGCTTTTGTCTTACTCCATCTTTCTATGGTGTTGAAGAGCATAACGATATTTACTGGGTTTATAACGCTGCTGGCCTTTTGCTGGTGCCAGTCCTACTAAATGTAAAGTTGAATTCCCAAGTCCTTTACCACAGTAAGAGAGAAAAGTCTCTGGTTGGCCTCAGGCACCAGGAAGAGAAGTAAATCCCCAGAAATCTTATAAGAAGGTCTGCCCTTCCCAAACACTTAGCAATTGGATGATATGTGGTATATGTACCACAATTAATAAATAAAGACAGTCCTACGGTTGCCCAGTGTTGTAAGTGACGAGTGGAAGCATGTTCCCATAAATCCCAATGGTTTTAAGATTTTTGGATGTAATCAAACCCAGCTATTAACACTATTCCTTTAGCTCTTTCTTGAATTTTAAGCCAAAGAGAGTTTATGGGCCAAACACCTCACAAATAAAAGCTTTTAACGTACCAAGGTAATGGTTGCTATAAAGCCTTTTTTTGTGTGTGAAAAATGTCGGATTTTGCTACCTTAAAAAGTAATCTCTACCCAATGCACCAGTTCTGGTATTATGAACTAATGATTCTGTTTGCAAAGGAAAAGATCCTTTATGTCAGAAGTCAGGCTTCCTCACTGAAAAAAAGAAATTGAATCCAGTTTCAGTAACTGAATAAGATTCTGTATGAAACTTGTAGGTAAATACAAGCAATTCCTTCCTTTTCCCTCTCACCTTTTCTCTTCCCACCTTTTTTCCTTTTCAACTTTAATTTCTTTGTATTTTATGTGTTGCAAGAAACTGCATGATAAAAATGTTATGGTTAAGATCTGAGAATTAAACCAGCCTCTAAATATCTTGTGCTGTGTGTGTTTTATGTCTGGTACCTAGAAAATGTTTGTATTCTTGTAAGTAAGTAAAGAATGAAAGTGCTTATAAAATAGGATAAAAGTGTGGCCCCAGTTACAGGATATTTGATTTACAGGAAAAAAAACCCCAAATTTATGCCTTTATATGTGCAAATATGCTTGTGTGTTTATGATATGTTACAAGTGCCAGCTGCAACAGAGAGAGTGCTTGAATTTTCTCTTTTGAAGGATAATGAAGCTCACGTGTTGCAAGAAATATTGCATAACACAGGTGAGACACTGATGTTATTTCAGATTATTCCTTTCTCTGGCCTTTATATTATTTTGACACAAAAATACTTGTGGCTGACAAAGCGCAGATGCTTAGAGCATAACACATTTCAATAGCAGGGGAAGATCCCTTTGACCTTCCAATCACGTGTTCCTATTTCCACAAATTCAAAGCTCTAGTTTTAGCTTTAAAAGATGAGGGTGAGATGAGTGATGAAACAAATCCTAGATTTTTTCCATTCCGTTTGTTGAATTTGATAGACTTTTAAAGCATGTCTTCTGAGAGGCAATTTAGACACTTCTCTTAGCATTGTCCAATTATGCATTGGCTGCAGCTCACTGTATCTATCAAAGTGTCACAGATGCTTTCATGTAGGCAATATATTGCTTTTTCAGACCCAAGAGAGGGGAAAAATCAGGCACCCCAGCGTCTTCTCCTTAAGTAGGTGTTGAGCAAATTAGCCCCATTACGATTCAGCAAGCATTAGACCATTAAAGAGCTGGAGGAAGATTCCTTTGTGTAAATGACCAAATGGTTTCACTGTATATTTGTATTAGTCATTTCCTGTGGTTCTTTAAAGAAAGTTCTTGATACCTGATATTTAAAAGATCTTAATTTCCACATGAGCATAACTTTAAAAAAAAAAATTAATGAAAGAAAGCATTCCCATAAATTTAAAAAGGTAATTAATTATTTTTTAATATAATCAAATTAAATTACTTTTTGGTTCAAAGAACACAATTTCTCAATTTGCAAATACCCATTTGATGTGATTAACGTGGCTCCTTGTATACAAAACTTCTCTTCCTTCCCCAAATCTTTCCCGCTGCTGTTCCCAGATTTAATGGTAGACCATGCACAAGAGCAGCTATTTGGGCCCTCAGCCAGAGGACTTAGACATCTCACCTGGAATGAACATGCTCAGTTCAAATCAGCAGGATTAGGGCTCTTCAGCTGTCTTGAGACACCAGGTTGAAAAGCCTTGTGCTAGTGAACTGGTGCCTTGGCTATGAAGTTCGCCTCTTCTCACACTCCTGTTACATAAGAAGTTTAAAGATCGACTGAAAAGGTACAAAAATGGGAAAAAAAGAAAAGCTGTATGCTCAGTTCTCTTCTACCGCAGGTTACAAGAGCCAGCGAGACCGTCATCAGACAGGAAACCACAAAGTGAGATTCGGAGATGCTGAGGAAAGACCTCACAGAAACGTGTAATAGATGCAGAATTACATTGTCAAGATTAGAAAGGAAAAAGTGAAAATTCCTGCAGAAAACTGTTGAAGACAGTGGGCAGTGGCAAACTCCTCTGTTCCAGGTAAGATGGAAAGAGTAAAGGATGTAGTTCAAAGTGCAGAGCTGGCGTAACGAGCTGTTGGGGGTTGTTCAGCTCAGATCTTTCAACTATTTTGCACGCAGAAGAGGACCTCATTTTCTAAACAGTATTTGACACTCATTTTTTTCAGCCCTTCCAATCTGATGAATAATACAGTCTCTAAATCACCACCCCCTGCCAAAGATGCTTTAGTCAATCATCTTATTATGTATTAAATAGCTTATCCACTTGTACTCTGTATAGGTCCTTAAAATCGGCTGCTCCCGACGGCTACAATTTATCCTTACCAGCCTGGACCTTCATTCCAGGGTGTAATATCTTCAACTAACTATAGTTGCCTCTGATTTACATCAAATAATCAGGTTTTTGTGTTTTGCTTCTTCATAAAAAATAGAAATATAACGGATAGAAAAAGTTTCTTAAAGAGTAAATATCCAGTGTCTGATACAGCTAGGGAAATCTCTAGATATACTCAATGCTGCTTGATGGAATAATATTAGGAATATTAATTTTCTAACGTGATTTACTTCACTGTCCTAATTCTCTTAGTATTATTCTGATAGACCACTGAGGAGAGAGAAAAGAGCAATCCATATTTTTCCATTTGAGTAGATGATAAGCAAATTTTCCTGATTGAAATGTGCATCAGACCATTTAGAAAGCTGAAGATTACTGTATGTAACAGAATTATTTTAATACATACTTACAAAGAAAGCAATTTCCTGTTACTCTGTGGTACCAATTATCCATTCAAAAGAGTCTGAATTTTACATCATCATGATTTTTTTTTTAATAATTTCATTCTCTGATAAAAGGAAATGAGATTCCTTTATACTAGGTCTTTATTTTGACAAAGATGCCAATTAACTACTTTATACCATTTAGACTTCACTATTATGTGGATCAGAAAATGGCTTCAGCTATTCTTTTAAAATAAAGCAGCAATGTAATATATTATAAAAGCTATTCTAATCTCTGTGCAGTAAAAGGCCTTCATAAATCACTAAAAGCTCTCTGCAGCATCATTTCCTCAGGTTCTGACTGGGCTACAAATCCCACATATATTAATACTCGTCCCATAAACAGCAATTTATGAGGGTTTCCCCTCTTGACCAGAAGCTCTCAGTCTCCATTGTTTTGTAAAAGTGTTGTTAAAAAAAAAACAGTGAAAAGGTTCTCGTTTTGTGAAGTCACAGGAACATTGTACAGATGGACATAGCTGCTCAGCTGACAAACAGTTATGCATTTTGGAGGTTAGTTTCCAGACTATAATTTCATTGACAGAATAAAATCAACAACACGTCCTAAAAAATGGAATATTTATGATATAAATCTCATCATGGTGATTTCTTTATAGGAAAGAGAAAGCATAAGATGGGTGATGCGGTCCTTAATTTATCTGTTTAACACCGTCCGTATCAGTTAAGCAATTCTAAATTGGCTGAAATTGTTATACTGACTGAAATAGTACATACATGGAAGTTGCAAAAGTAATTTTTTCCAGTCTGTTGGTTGGCGTTAGAAATCACAATACTTGCAATTGAAAAGCTATCATTTATTATTCTAGTTATAGGTACGCCGGCTCAGAGTATGTAGGGTTTCTTTTGATTAATGGCTATAGAATTCTGCCTTGATTATCTGAAATCTGTCAAAGAATTTTAACATGAAATATTGTTAGCAACAGTGAAGAAAAGGTATCACAACGCTGACATTTTTCCTTTCCCAGATGAAGAGTTCAGGCCTATTTTACACATTAGATATTAACACTTTCTATTTATTTTTCATCTCCGTTCTCCCACATTGTGCAGTGAAATGGTTCTGATCGGTGCATCTTTATGAAATGAACAGCTAGGATCGGTTACAAAATGAAAACCCACACTGTATCCTTAAAAGAAGTTGATAGCGAAATGCGAAAAGAATTTACAGTTAAGATTGCCAAATCATATCTAACTTCTCAGAAAGGACCAGAAATTAATCTTTACTAAATCTGGTGATGTTGTGAGATTCCAGAATTATACGCAAAAATGATTGCACTTGTGCAACTCATCTGCTTTCTCCCAATTAAAGCTGCCATTGTATTCGCTATTGTGTCCCTGTTACTATAGCAATGAAATCTATGTAAAAACCTGGGTAGATACTGACTGATTGCTGCACCTGATATGTAATTTTCACAATCTACCTTCCATTCATTATTTCTTAAATTGCTATAAAATAGCATCATTTATCATAACAGATAGGTATGTACATACATACCAATTACAGCATCACCAGGAAACATACAGAAATAAGGTGGTGGTTATTTAAAAAAAAAAAATAAGAAATGAAATTATTTTGTACTGTTTTTAAGTATATGTGTATATATATATATATATAAAAATATATATATTCCCTACCCCAAAGTTATTGCTATGCTGTGGAGGGTAAAACTGAAGGACGATTTGAATCTCACTTTAAGCTGACTGTTCAGCTTTATTGTAGATTAAACTACTTTACATTTAATGACTGTTCGTCTTTTCTAATAGCAAACATACATCACATAAATATGTTTCACTTGTCTTTAAGTATTAATTTTTTCTCGAGTTCAAATATCCATTAACATCAAATATTTGCCCACTTGCATTAAGCCATTTCTGTATCATTTGCAAATGCAGATATTGCTCAGCTTTTTAAATACCACTATACATTTTCCCTCTAAACACCTAGACTTTTTAAAGACTATTTCCGTATGTTTTCTTTACAAATGGGGAATGCTTTTTGGCTCTCCTTCATTTAGCAAGGTTGAGATTTTGTCACGGCAACATTTACATTTCTACTTTTCCAAATTTCTTTTAGCCTGAGGTTTATTTCCCTCCAGCTGCTCTTATTGACTTGAATTTGCTGAGGTTGAAGGTTCTTCACTTTTCCTACTGATGGAGGAGAGGGGACTCAAACAGCCTTGCTGTGAGTGCAATGGGCGAGATGAGGATTTGATTTTGGACAGGGAAGGAGAAGTCACTGCCAAAGGTACCTCACCTTTCCTTGTCCAGCAGGGAATCTGTTTTCTCCCCATGCATTTAAAAGGAGGTGGGACACGTCTAAATTCCTGTTTATAGTCATAGAATCATAGAATCATAGAATCATAGAATCATTGAGGTTGGAAGAGACCTCTAAGATCATCGAGTCCAACCAGCAACCCAACACCACCATGCCCACTAAACCATGTCCCTAAGCGCCTCATCTACACGTCTTTTAAATACCTCCAGGGATGGGGACTCCACCACTTCCCTGGGCAGCCTGGTCCAATGTTTAACCACTCTTTCAGTAAAGACATTTTTCCTTACATCCAATCTAAACCTCCCCTGGCACAACTTGAGGCCATAGTCAGGGGAGAGTTCATCAGCGCGACCAGTGGAACCTAGACAGCTGCTTCTCTCACCTTCAACTAAACGTGCATTTTGTTCGTCTGCCGCAATTCGACATTTCTGCATTTTTCATGTATTTGCTGCCCTTTGCAGGCTACACAGGGAGTTGTGACCCAAAGCTCCTTCGCAGCACGGATGATGCGGGACACCTGCTTTCTCAAGTAATCATTGGGGTAAAACTGGTTGAATGCTAGAACTGATTTAGTTATCTCTTTGCCACGAGTAATCAATGGTCTTGGATAACTCAGTACACACAAGGAATAGATGTTGAATGCAACCTGTAAAAGAAAGTGCCCTTTGAAAACACCCTGGGATATTTTTAATTACTGAGAGCTAAGCTTATCTCTGATTTGGCCTGGGCCAGAGCTGACAAGTAACTTACCCATCTCAAGGTTAGCGCAGGGACCTGGGAAAGTCTGAGATAAACATGAGATGCCATTCCTGCTTTCTTCACCCACAGGTGAGAATAATTCCTTCTTGCCTCTAGAAACTGCAGGTTATCTTTTCCCCAAAGCAGAGGAGAATAGCTAATAGGCAGGAAGCCAAGACTACCTGTTGTTTCAAGTCTGCTTTTCATCTATAACGCTGGGTGAAGATAGCACTGGAGGTGGATATGAAAGCTGTGGACGTAACTGACGTTAGAGTTACTTTATAGTGGCATTCTTAAAAGTGCTTAGAAGCTTAAGTCACATTGATTGCAGCGTCATTCAGACACTGGAAATCCTACTGGGCATCCATATGTTTCTTTGGGGGGCGTAAATATCTTTTAAAATCTACCCTTGTTATTTGTCTGTTCCTTCCATATGAATGCAAGTTGCAGATATTTATACAAAGGAGATGAACTTGACCCATCTTCACGGATAGCTAAGCAAGCTTCAAGCAGCTCAAACTTCATAAAATTGTCAGATGATTTTAAAGCTATATAAGACCTATGACAGACAGATAGCTGACAGGGAACAAGAGATAATATGAACTGAATTTGTGTCATGAAGTCTGAAATTCATGTGACTGATCTGAACATGCTACTTTCTGTAAGTGATGTTACTTTAAAGTGTGATAATGGTGGCAGTTATGAAGCCAGATGGATTAATAAATCTTTCATCTGTTTTAACCTGCCATGAGTTTTCCTAATTTCATTTGTGGATAGTCTTGATCATTACAAATGTGCTTCTTCCCATGAAATTAAACCTTCTGTGCAATGCCCTGTCCAAAGCATCCAAAACAGAGTTTAACTTCCTACAGCAACACTCTCATTAAATTTAGAGCCTGATGAACCAAAGCTTTTGCCAAAAGGCGGCAATGTTCCACCAACACATCAAAATTAGGGACTTGCGATGTACCATCATCACTTCTTTCCCCCATTTCTCAGAGTCCCACATGCTTTGAAAGAAGGTAACTTTAAAGATAGAAGGAGCTCGGCAACCAACCCAAATTCAACAGAAAATAAAATAGCATTTGTCTCAGTATATTGCAAGACTACTTTCCTTGAAAGTTTCTCTTCCACTTCAGCCAAAGCTGCCAAGGACAAAATACAGATGGGGTAAAAAATTGTTTTGTTGATCCTGACTGTAATTAGTGTAGGGAAGGATCTGGCACCCAGATCTTCTGGGTCAAAACAGTGCTCATATTTTTAATGCATTCTCACGCTGCAGAGGTACCATCTCATATTGCATCCAGGGGTCAGTTGGCTTTTCTTCCTTTGATTCATCCCATTTTAACTAGGTGAAATATTAGACGTCCTGAAATTGAAGTGTAATCTGAAACGAGTGTATCAGCCTTAACTTCTCTCTTTAGTGTCTGATGATTTTTTTTTCTTGTACAGCCAATACTTAATGCAAAGAAGACGTCTTCCTTCTGCTTGAAAAAGTTCAGTAGCCTGGCTAATTCAGAAATAGAACTCTCAGGATCCTTTGGATCAGACTGATGATAAGTGAGATCACACTCTCTGTCCCTAAGCAAAACCACATGGAGAAATGAGTACACTCAGCAGGAGAAATCTTGGTTCTCCTGCAGGAGAGGCAGGATCCTCTAAAATTGCACATCTCCCTCCTTGGAGAAGAGGACTCCTGTTTTCCCTCCCTCTTTTTGAAGCATAAGAAAATTTAATTTTATGGAGAGAAATTTACTGTGCCATTTAGCTTCAGGGCCAGAGAATGAGCTCTGTCCCATTTTTCTAGTAGTGCAGACATAGCTGCAAGGATGAAGTGTCTCTCCCGTCCTATCCAACAGTGGCTTCAGCCATGGAGGAGCTGCAGGTTTCAGGAGTGAGTGAACTCTTCCAGGCTCCTCACCTACTCCTTGCATATATCATCATATACATATAAGTAGTCTGAATCATATATATGCACTGGCATTTTATTTATATATATATGTGCACACACACACACACACATATACATGTATACACACACAGATACAGAGAGGTAACAATCATCAGTTTTCCTGCCTTCTACCCAGCTTCAGTCATAGTCTTTCGGTATAATTTATAAACTCAGCATCATACATTTTCTGATTTTACTAAAGCAGAGAACTGAAACTGAAATATTCAAATAAAATATAAAGGCCAATGCCTTTTACAAAAAAACTGTTATAGTACAGACAGCTCTCACTGTGAGGCTGACAAACACGTTTGCCCCCATGTTTTCCACCCACTTTATTCTGCTTCACTCCTGATTTTCTGTGAAAGACACTCAGAAATCCAGGGACGGAACAATACCTTAAAGAAATGCTCAGCTTGGAGCCTCCCCAGCTTTGCTTACTGAGGTTACAGCCTTTCCCATGAGACCTTGTATAATCACATCAGTTACTTTGATGGCTAAATAGACGCCTCCCCCATCACCCCCCATGTACAAATAACACAGTCCCTGAAGGAAGAGTATCGCCAGAGTGGTGAGGGATTGCTGAAAGGGGAAATAGAGATGATAAAGGCAGTGAGGAGGTTTTTCCAACTATTTCTTGGGAGATAACTGGACTGAGATATGTTTCTCTTGCATAGAAATAAGTGACTCCTCGAACCTTCACTTAGACGGGATGGAAAAGAATGTAAGTCCTGTGGTTTATTGCACTTTCTTTTCTTAGAAAAAAGGTAGATTGTGGTAGGGTCTTCTATAGGATTCAGTGACCTTTTACTTGCCTAAAAAACATTAAAGAACCTGAGCAGAAACTTTTTTTTCAAGGTGGGTGGCATGTAAAAGAAAATGAAAGTGGGGAGGAGGAGTGAATATTTATTCCCTCCTCTGCAATATTTTTGCACAGGAGTTTCCCCTATGTTTTTGACTTGTTATTTTGCTGAAATGAGTTAACTAGGGTCAAAAATAACACATAGAAGAGTGAATAGGTACATAAGGAAGTTTTTCTTCTCTGCATAAAAATGGCAGAGATATATATTTTATATACAAAGTTCAGATTCTTTAGTTATAATTTTTATTTCAAAGACAGAAAAATTTCAATAACCTTAAGTTTTATAGCATTACTCTCTCACATAGGTTTATGCTTAGTATTGTTCTGACTAACATTTATTTTTTGAGACTTAAGAAGGCTTAATTAAACCTGTTTTATTTGTGGAATATGCTGAACCGTGTTTGGTGAATGCTTTTATCAAGATAAACTGTGGGGCAGATAAACTAATAAGTGAATGTTGGTGGGGAAGTAAATTAATGAATGATGCAATCAACAGGAGAACACAAATTTGGCTGTTTGAAATTTGAATATTGGCAGTAGAAAAGAAAACAATCTTTTGAAACTCGCAGAAACTGATCTCTTTGCTTTGATAAAGCAGAAGAGATTAAACATTTCAGGTTTGCATTTGAAGCAGCTGCAAGAGCTTGTATCTGCTAGGAGTGGCATACGTGTGTTCGGTTCACCACAGAGACAACAGGTAAACCTCTGGAGAAATGATTTTAAGTGGAATAGATTATACGAAGGTGTTTTATTAGGATGGTAAGGACGATAAACTGTGGACGTAACCAGTACAGAGACCTAACAGAACCAGGTGCTCAGGAGGTGCTTGCCATGGTACTGGTACTGCTCCTTTACCATGTTTCATTGGGTTTGATTTTTTGTTGTACTGCATTTTGATTTTCTGTGTAATTGACTTGACCAGAGACTATTTTCCTTAACGATGGAGAAAAGTTCTGTGAAATTTGGATTTCATTCTGTAGGATGAAAAGGGCAAATGTTGAAGTCAATTGTGAAAAGTGAGGAACCTAATACTGACATTAGGTATGTCACTATTAAATGACATACCTAATGCAAATGGGTTGCTCAGAACTGACTTCTGATTAGATCAATTTTAATTTATTTAGAAAAATGTTTCTGGGAAGAAAACTGTGGCAGACAAAAGACCATGTAATTTGAAAATTTCATACAACTTGTGGAATCAACAAACTTCTGGCAATCAAAGTTAAAATTTAGATTGTATACTCGATAAGTTTTTTTCTAGGACTTAAATGTTAAATGTTTTCTCACAGTATTTTATTAACAGAGGTTTTTTTCAGATTTTATTTAATGGACTATTTGACTTTTGCTGTGATCTTGGGGAAAATGTTTCTCTCATGTTGTATCTAAAGTTTTGTCCTCCACAGCATATATTCAGCTGCTAACAGACCTTTCTGTATCAAAATGCACATGATGAAACCAATCTTCAGAACTACAAAATGGCAAATCTGTAATACTTTTAGTGCGTTTAGTACTTTCTGTTTATGGTAACAGTCCAAAATCCAATCCATGTATTTCACTGAGTTTCTATAGCTTTTGTTTGTTGTAATCAAGTCATATTAATATGAGCTGAAAGTTTCTGGAACCATTAATCGTGTTAACCACATTTGAAACACTGCTTACACATGGCAAGAAAAAAATCTGGCATATTGGCAGTCTGGCCTTTACAGCCCGAAATCTCAAATGCAAAAACCCAGGTTACCATTTTGCAATGCCATCTAAATACAATTGCAGCAACTCTTACATAGGTGTCCTTAGCCTCTTGCAAATTTGAGGTAGCAAGAGCTTAGTTCTCAATCCTTAAGGGTGAAGAGAATTCAAATTCCATCTGTTTGCTGCAAAGCTTGAATGTCCATAAAATCTGCAGATGGTTCAGTCCAGCACTATAGAAAATACTCGGTTAAAAAACTTGTTCCTCTCCTGACTGCTAAATGTAACCTGCAGCACACGCTCCTTCCTTCCACTGTTGTCCCTTTGGCAGGACCCAGCCTGCCAAGCTTGGTGAGATGAATGAATTTCCCTTCCTCCTCCTTTTCCTCCTCCTCTTCCCCACTTCACGGGGCTGAAAAATGAGACGCTCACACTCTCTTGCCATGCTTCTTAAACCTGTCCCCAGACCAGCTGATATTTCTTGGTATGGCACTTCTAAATCAAGATATATTCCATTTCACTCAGGGTTTCTAAGCACACATAGTATTCAAGTTAAGAGAGGGCTGAATCCTAACCTGTCTCTTCCTTTTGGTTTTTAAACCTCCACACCTAAGCTTTATTGCCCTGTGATCTGTGTCCAGCAACCGGTCAATCTTCTTGGTAACAGCACAGGAAGGAGATTTTTATCTCAGGTCTCTATGCGATTGTCACCATATAAAACCACAGTGTGGAGCCTCAATGGACAACAGATATAGGCAATTTTATGAGTTACATGACTTGCCATGCATAGTCCTGGGCTGTGGGGGTCCCTTGGGGTCTTCCCCGCTGCCTGAATTCCTCATAGCTTGGAGAGATGGTCCTGAATCCTGGTGCTGGGTCATGGGGTTTCCCACCAGTCTGTCTTCTGGTTACCCCCACTATCCTTAGTTCCAGGGCTGGGTAGGGAATCCCCTGTTGATGATTACTCGGTTCAAACTGCACTGTCATTGTCGGATTTGCTGTTGACGCTCACAATCTTGTTCTGGCCACTTCTGAACACCTTTGCACTTCTTGATGACCAACAGGTTGTTTCCACGGTTTGGTTATTTCCTTGGGCACACCAAAGTTACCGGTTAAAGTTCATGGGCTTATACTACTAACTCTGCTGGTTACATCTAACTCATCCTAACTCCTACAGCAATGGACTAGTCCATGGTCATTAAAAACTTTTCAGCTCTTTTCTCTCAGATTCCTGCGCTGCCACAGAGTTTCTTAACTTCCTCAGTGCTCGCGACTGGTCATTTGACAACTTGTCAATTGACTGCTCAAGCACTTACAAAAAGTGATCTCTGAACAGATTTAAATTATTTATGATTGCAAAGTAGCTGAAAATTAGTCCACCCTTACCATGCAAAAGAAAATGTGACTTAACGCTTCACTAATAGCTAAGAAGGCTTGTCCTGTAATTAGTCATTAAGGAAGCAATGTAATATAAGGCTATGCTAGAATTTTTATGTGTTCACAGTCTGCTGGTGACTAATGATGTTTGCCCAGTCCTATCACTGACTGTAGAATTACTAATCTTTGGAAGTTTAGCAGTGGTCCATTAGTTGAGGCAGCAAGAAAAGTAGGCCTAATGGATGCAAAATCTCACTTGAGACATCTCAGGTCATCAATTGTAGTCCACTGGCACTCTGATTCATTTCATCCTGAAAGAAATGTGAAAAGGTGTCTGACTCTGAGATGTCTGCAGTGAGGTGAGAGCAATCCCACCCAAAGGGGCTTTCTGGATGAATGCTAACAGACCTTATCAGGTCTTTGTAAATCGCTTTGTGAATCTCCACGCTGTTTACTACCTTCATTCCCCCCCGTGCTGGGAACTGTAAGCTGTAAATCCCAGATTGAAAGAGTGGGATTCATCTCACGCTAACTTTTCTTTTACAGGCAGTGAAAAAAATCAGTTGCATTTTTCGGCACTCTTCATGTGTCTTAATCTACATGTTTACTCATCATTAGCTGGTCTGTGCCCTCAGTTTTGTTGATTGCAAAGAGGGCATAGGGTAGCTAGATCAGCTGTTGCCATCTCCTTTCATTCAGACGCCATTCTGGGAGACTCAGAGGACTGGAGCTCTTGGGCAGTTTGTCTAGGGAAGGTAAACAAATTTTGGGGTTGAACCTGGAATATTCAAAGGGTGGTGCCACAAGTCAGTTCAGGTAAGGTGTGATGTTCTGATGGTGGGAAACTAATGAGCAAATATGCTGATCATTGTCTCCCTTGGCAATCTCCGTGGAGCTACGCTGGATGGTGTTATTCAGACCTGTGAGATGTTTCTTGTAGGCTGCTATAAATAGGTAGATTAAATGGGCTGAAGTAGATATAGTATTTGTTTTCCTTATATAGAGGCATTTTTTGGGGGGGTTGCCTTTTACCTTTCAAATTAATGCAATATTTTATTGCTTTTTTTTATTACAGTGGTGCATGGTGGGAAGACAAGAGGCAACGGGCATAAATTGAAACAACAAGGGGTCCAAATGGATTGAGACAGTCAAGTGTGGGAACAGGTTGCTCAAAGAGGTTGTGCAGTCTCTGTCCTTGGAGATTTGTCTGGATAAAGCCCTGACCTCATGACTGACCCATTTTGAGCAGTAGGTTAAACTAGAGGCCTCCTGAGTTCCCTTCCAACCTGAATTATTCTATGATAAAAAAATTATATGTGTTAATATACAAAAGTTATTTTCATACATGTTTCAAAGTTCATTAAGACAATGTCAGTTTGGTTTAAATCATCTGCCTCAAAATATAGAAAAGCTTTTGAGGAAAGAATAGAACAGTTCTACAGAAGCTTTGAACTGCTATTAACTAAATCTTTCCTTATTCAGTTCTAGAAAGATTTGTCTTATCTGCTGGAAATTCAGATGTAGAAAGATGCAACGCAGCCCGAGTCTACCATAGTAACTTTGGGTGGTGCAGTTGGCATGTCTTTCCAAGGTCCATATTGATGTTCTTGGCTCCTGAAATAATTACTGGAGATACAAACAGCTGGATCAGTCTAGAGTCCCTAACTTTGCTCCTCCAGGCATTGGATATTATCACTGAATAAGACGCAAAAGTGTACAAAAATCAACTACGCTGAAGACAATAATAACATTTCAGTTGTTCCAACAGGACAAGGCTTTTCACATACAGTCTTCAAACCACTGTTATTCCAGTTACTTAAGAGATAATTTCTGTGCATATTATGAAAGCCTTATTAAACCGAAGGGACAGTTTTCACAGACAAGAATTAGAATCATCCAAGATAAAGAAAAAAAAGATGTAATAAGGTAATCCTGGCCACCCTGATCATACTAATTACCTTGGTCATGCTGATCACAGTAATTGTCAACATGTTTTCCCCTCTTTCCATAATAGATCATGAAGCCAGGAAATCAAATAATTGAGAACAACTTTTATTCATTAACTGAGGATTGAATTGGGGTGATTGTAATAGCAAGAAAAGGAGAGAAAACATCTTTGACAATAACCTTGTTTCCTAGTCTGTCACAATGAATATTCCTAAAGAGGAAAACACATTTGGAAGAAAGCAGCCTTACTTCGGAATGCTATCTAGCTACACATTTTGTATTTGAGAAATAATTCATAAAAAACACATTTGAGGGCTAAAAGAACAAATCATAAATGCTTTTTTTGATTTTCTTATTATTATTCTTCAATCAGGTTGATTTCATTCACCATTCTCTGGTCTTCAGTCAGTCAAAGGAAAAGAAAACTCCTCATTTTAAAGAGATATTAAACGTCACACTATTTTGTAGGTATTTCAAGTCTTGAGAAAAGGCCAAAATGGTACTTCATTACTTCTGTGACATCAAGGGCAAAAATGGTTTTGCATTAACACTTTTCACTTCTTTTGGTCAAATTGCTAAATCTAGCCCTGGTCATATAAAAAACTAAACACATCTCAGCTGTACTTTGTATGCTATCCTCCCTGAGACTATGAGTAACAGAAATTATTTTAGGGATATTTTTAAAGATGCTTGAATGAATCAGGAACATTTTTCTGGATTACTCCATTTTTAATAATCATTAGATTTTATTCAGGACTAGGCTGAGTAGCTCAGAACTGCCCATGAATGAAAAGTGTAGTTTAGCCTTCTACTCCATGGCTTGCAGCCGCTATCAATGGAAATTTTGCTACTGATGTGTGAGACAGCAAGCACAAGACTTTATTTCCTTTCCTTAATGTTAGTTCACCTGTGAGCAATTTATAAAACCACCTGTACCAGGAAAGGCTCCCCTGACTGGTTTCCAGCTCTGGCTGAGGACCTGCTGACTCTACGTACCCTCATGCTTCCTCCTGTTTCCCCATCCTTGGCTTTAGCCAGCAACATCTTGTCTTCCTAGATTTTGCTCTGTCTTCTGATAGTCTTGAGGGAGAATGCTGTGACAATCAAAGTTTCTTTTCTGGGATTTGAAAGATGGTTTCATGGAAGAGAGGAGAGAAAACAGCAAAAAAAGCTGCAACAAACACAGAAGATCAGGTAGACTTTTATGGAAGTGCTGCATGGAGGGATGGGTATGTTTGGATGATTTGGCACAAAGCAGAATAAAGTAATTATTGTATTCCCTCTGTGCATTGCACAGAAATTGTGTCATTTCATGCATCATTCACAGCTCTCATTACTGATACCAGAACATCTAAATTACTCTGAGCATCAACAAAACAAATACCACTTTGGCTAGCTGAAGACTTGAAAACTTGGGAGTGGATGTTATTGTTTTCATTTTTGCTATAATACTACGCACAGCATCCAGACTGTTAGCGTGATCTTGAAAAGTGTAAAATAATGAGTATTCTTGCCTGAATGTCCTATTTCTCTTCCAGAAATGTTGCGATTCTGTGCTGGAAGCAAGGGTTACTTTTCATATTTATAATTTTGTGTGTTTATTTAATGGGAGAGGCAGGCAGACTGCAAAAATTAAGAGATTTCACTGCAGTTAGTTTGTCACTGGCCTCCAGCTGCTCTCGCAGCAATGGTTTCCTACAATTCAGCAATGTCAGGACAGCTGAAATCATGTTGTATCTGGGGAGAACTGAAATGGTGTTGCGTGGTAGGGTAAGATACAGGGAGTCAGCACACAGGCGGTAAAATTATTTATTTTCAATAAAACAAAGCTTCTTGATTCAGACTTTGTGTTTTCCTGGGATGTTGCATATAGTGCCTGGAAAGGAAAAGTGCAAGAGCGGGTCATCTGGCAGTTGTCCAGCAAGGAGAGTTTAAACTTTCCAAGATAAGGTCTGACTGCTAGTTATGGAGTCAACTTTGAAGGACACATTGAAGTGGTGGTGGCAGCTTCTGGATGGAAAGAGCTGGCTGCGTGCCTCTAATGTGATCTTCTTCCCTGCAGACTCAGCAGTGATCCATCCTGGGTAAAGTCCTCGACCGGTGGGATCATTTCGCAGTCTGCAGGTGGGGCTGCACTGGCTCAGTAGCTCCGTGACTCTGTACTGAATCAACAGTGTCTTCCTAGAGGTCATAATCAAAGAAAATATTTTAGAGGCATCTCCTTATAGAGCTTTTGAGTGAGTTTAGCACAAAGATGCAGGTCTGGATCATCTTACTCTGTGTACCGTTTTCAATTTTTTCACTGTCAATATATGTGCACTTCATGGTCTTGCTTTGAAGCTTTTCACAGTGTTAAGGTAGAAGGTTGGATTCACTGTGCTGCCAAGGTATGGACTCAGGTAGCATTTAGTTGGATGGTCAGGTATCCAACACCTGACCAAAATTCTCCATTAAACAATGCAAAGTATTTTTCTAGTATAATTTCACTTTTGTTGTTCTGACAAGCGGGCATAAAATATAAACTTTGTGCTTGATATTTGTCAGATCAGGCATTTTTGTCCACCATGTCAGTCAGTACTGACCCTATGGGTCACGAGTTAAATCCTAAACCTGACACCATCAGGGTGGGTTATCCATCTGAGTATCTACCCCTGCACTAGTTAATTTAATATTTGGTCCTTCTGTTGCAGACACAACTTCCACATATCTGATGTTGCAGTCTGATGGGTTTTACTGTCCCATTTCCAAATACTGGGTTAAACCAGCGCCTTAGGTTTTTTCTGAACAGCAGCTCAAGAGCATTTAGGATAACAGGTGTCTTAAATGAGGTGGTCTAAATACCCTCTTAAATTTGTAGAGGTCTGCCCACATCCTATCAGATACACATAATTAAAAAAATACTGAACAGACATCTCTCTGAAAAAGGTATTGATCATATCTTTTTCTTTTTCTTTTTAGAAGCTGATGGCTCAGAAAGTTTATGTTATTAGCCATGCATGGGCAAACTTTTTAAATTTTCATAACTTACCTGTTTTGGAGTTACTTATCTTGATTTCCTTTCTACTTGTTTCTATTCTTTGGACAAAAGCAGTGACAGGAAGAGAAGAATGAAAAATGGCCGAGTTCTTACTACTTGGTACCAACAACTTCCACAAATTCACTTATGAATCCTTGGCTGCTATCGAAAAGAGAATTGCTGCCAAGAAGAATTGTCGAAGAAATACTATAGACCAGAAACCTGAGGAGAAACTGCATCCTCAACTTGACCTAAAAGCTTTCCAGAAGTTACCAGCTCTCTATGGAAATCCTCCTCCAGAGCTCATTGGGGAACCACTGGAGGATCTCGACCCGTACTACAAAGATCGTAAGGTTAGAGCCAAACAAGATGCTTGATTCTAATTTGTTTTATTGTGTTGCTAAGAAGTGTTTATGTGAATGATCTATCAAACAGTTTTGCTTACATGCCTTTAGAAAAACTATCACCCCTTTCTAGGTTATAATAATGCAGGCAGTTGGCACGGCTGAATGACATGCTGTAATCTCCTTAAAAAAAGCTTAATTTTGAATTATAGGAATTAAATAATATGAACTTGATTAACACTTGAATCAGAATGGAAGCAGAGAAAATAAAATGGATAAAGGAAGAAAAGGGGGGGTTGAGTCAGATCTAGAAGAAATGATAATGATTTTGTAAATTTTCTTAAATTCCACGGTTTGAAAGAACGTGTTCCTCTCTATCTCAATGCTTATGCTCCACTTACATGTATAATAAATGATCACCTAAGTGTAAAAATTATTTTAAAACATTTACTGATGAATCCTTAAAACCTACTTATTCAAGCTCCGTATTCTAGTCATGAAGTATTGAAGAAAATGGTTTTCAATAAAGAGCAGAGAAATGGGAACTAATCCATTGGAAATTATACTTATTGCTTGCGAAATGGTTAATATTTTGAGCTAATTTCTACAGTCTTAGAGCTAGAGGATCACTATCAACAATAGCAAATAATGATAAAGGCTGCAATTCTTCCTTCCACCTCTGTATATCTTGACTCAATGAGAGGTTCAATTTATTTCAAGAGAATAGTCATAAGCAAGATTAGTTCTGTGCACAACTCTCTGCAAGTCCTAAGGTTTAAAAAAGAAGTTCAAGCTGAGGATTTTTTGCAGCTTGACAGTTAATGGGTATTAACTCTTCCATCAGTTTATGATGAAAGGATAGCAAAGTATTACAAAGAGTTTTCCCATTTAAACAAGCAGATTAAAGTTAACATCAAGCTCTTGCTCATCACCGATACAACAGGATATAGTACAAACGTGTTCTCTGTTCACTTTCCTGAAAGCTTTCCTTCATGTTTCTTTATTTCTTTAAAGATTTTCATAGTGCTAAACAAACAGAAAATAATCTTCAGATTTACTGCTACACGTGCCTTATGGATCCTCAGTCCTTTCCATCCAATCCGAAGAACAGCAATTAAAATTTTAATACATTCATATCCTTTTGTTGGCTTCATTCGCTCTTTTTCATTACAAAAACCTATGTAGTCTTGTGCTTTTATATTTTAGAGCATTGAATGAATCTAGTCTTTTCTCCGCTCCAGATTACTTCTAATTCTGAATTACTTTAGAAATTGTTATTGTCTTGGTAGTCTTGTGCTACTTAGAAATAAATATTTGTGTGAGTACTGGGGGTATTGAAGCCTGATTTTCTACAGATTTGTGTTTTGAGAATGATGTCTGATGTTGATTACCTGATGTCTCATAAACAAGTATCTCATACTGAAGCCTTTCTCACTGAGAAGACTAGTAAGATCTCTATTCTCTTTCCCATCTTTGTTTACCCAAACTGTAGGAATTAAAACCAACTCATGTGCCAAAGCTGATCAACCACTGGCCAATTTTAAGGAAAAAAGGCTGAAATAGTCAGGCACACATATGAAAACACATAGAAAGAAAAATTATGCAAACTTAGTTTCTTTAGGAAATCAGATTAAAAAATAGATCTTTGGTCTATGAAAGTGAAAATTTCCAGGGATGCTGTTGCAGGGAATGCCTTTGGAATATACACGTTGTCCTGGTTTTGGCTGGGATAGAGTTAATTTTCTTCCTAGTAGCTGGCATAGTGCTGTGTTTTGGATTTAGGATGAAAATAATGTTGATAACACACATTATTGTATTATCAACACGTTGATGTTTTAGTGGTTGCTAAGCAGTGCTTACACTAAGTCAAGGACTTTTCAGCTTCCCATGCTCTGCCAGGTGCACAAGAAGCTGGGAGGGGGCACAGCCAGGACAGCTGACCCAAACTGGCCAAAGGGACATTCCATACCATGGGACGTCATGCTTACTATATAAGCTGGGGGGAGATGGCTGGGGGGCAGTGATCACTGCTCGGGGACTGGCTGGGCATCAGTCGGCGGGTGGTGAGCGGTTGCATCACTTATTTTTCCTGGGTTTTGTTCCTTTCTTTCTCTCTCGTTGTTTTCCTTTTCATTACAATTTATTATTATTATCATCATATTTTATTTTATTTCAATTATTAAACTATTCTTATCTCAACCCACAAGTTTTCTTACTTTTGCTCTTTCAATTCTCTCCCCCATCCCACGGGGGGCGGGGGGGGAGGGTGAGCGAGCGGCTGTGTGGTGCTTGGTTTCTGACTGGGGTTAAACCACAACAAGGTAATATAGATCCCACCTCATACATCAAATTTAGCAATGCATCACTAGTGTATTGCTCCAGTTTGGCACGGGGGAATGAGACCAGAGCAATAACGCTGTGGCTTGGGGCTAAGTTCAGGCCCAGTGCAGAGTCCGCGGTATCCCTGTGTGGATTTTAGGTTTCCAGCCATCTCCTGGCTGTGTGGTGCTGAGTAAGCTGCGATGGGTCTGAAGATGTCATCGTAGCAGGGTACAGACATCCCTGGAGGAGTGATGGCTCTCATCTGAGGCTTCCCCCGGGCAGCAAGTTGGCTCATATTGGCATTTCAACACTAGTGGTCCAGCTCCTGGGTTTGTGACGGTTTGACCATGCCTAGAGCTAAAGCCAGGAGATTTTTTGTGGGGATGGAGAGGATGGATGATGGAAAGGCTAGATGTCTTTCCCACGGACATCTACCTCCTGGGTTGCCAAAATGTGTGGTATGACACGAGGCGTGAGATTCAGCTCCAGAGCCAAGTGCTTAAGCTTAGGTGTCTACACGAGAGCTAGATGCCCAAGTTCCTGTTCATCCCCTGTAGTCAGCAGGTCCCAGAGAGCAGCTGGGCAGCCCCAAGAGTTGGCTAAACATGGGCATCTAGAGTCCTTTGAGACACCTGCAAGTATCCTGGCACACTTCACGCTGTCCCTTCAGAAGAGCGCAGCTCTGCCGATTTAGAGTCAGTTTTCAGCTTCATCTATGTGACCTTGGGCAAGTTTTTAACTTTTATGCTATAAAATGAAACTAAAAATGCATCCTTCCTCCCACTCTTTGGGTGGTTGAAGGTCCTTTTACCAAGTTTGCAATGCTTAGAGCAGCAGATCTCTAGCCCATACAGAAGTCCAGATGGCATGCATAACAACGGTAGTGTGTTGTCATCTAATATGACTCAAAATCAGCAAATACATGTGCATGCTGTTCTCACATGTGCTTTAAATTAAAAACCAGATACTACATCTATGACTGATAGAATATCTAGTTACATTTCTGTGTCAATGTCATATTCTTTGCCTTCACTCCCATGACATACATTATTCACTTATTTTATCATGTGCACTATTATAACTAATTGTGCATTCATGGCTCTGACTGAGTCCTCTAAGGCTTCTGCATCTCCTTCGTGGAACAAGTATGTTGAGTAAGTATCTGTGGGTACGTATGTTTTTGAATTCTGTACTTATATTGAATTACTGAGACTTACCTTGCCGCCTTCACTCAAGATATTTTATGGGGGATTTAGAAGGAAAGTTGCTTGTGTTAGGACTTTGTCTTTTTTTTTGTTTGTTTTGAGGGAATATTTTTGCCTTTAAACTTCGTATCTACAAAAATTGTGGTGTTATAGGAGTAAGTGTAGATTAAGTTCTGCTGTTGAACTAGCTTCATGTCTGTCCTACTGCTCCAGTTTGTTATCCCACTTTCTGAAGTTATTCAGTAATTATTTGCTCTTTATCCAGACACATTTCCCATTGCTGCTGACGCTGATGAAGCACATCAAGAGCTGCTGTCTTTTAAAATTCTTTCTAATAATATTGAAATGCTGAGTTTTGCTCTAATAAAACACTGCCAGAAGCTCCTGGCCTGCAGGACGCTGTTAGAAAGTAAAGCTCTTATCTTCAGTGCTGCCAACACTTGCAATGTTAAATCACAATAAATCCATGCTTTTGTAGTCACACTTAAGCTGGATAATCCCACGTTTTTATTTTTTAAAAAGAATATTTCAGCTCTCACTTTTTTAGTTTGGCATAAAAATGTTAGAAAAAGAACCCTGATAATTCTAACACCTAACGCAAAGGAAAAGATTCCAAAATACTTAGTTTTAAAAACAGCTCTAAAGTTGTTTCTGACTATCTCACGTTACGTGACACTGAAACAGCTGGGAATGGCAAATCCTCCTGCAAGCAGAAACAAGACTTTGCATGGTATTAATATACTCATCTCCAGAAGATGCTGGGATACTTCTCTACTTATGAGAGCATAAAGGTTAGATAAGACTTGTATCTGCTGTTGGCATCAAAACTACTGTTCAAATGCATTTCAATAATAATTTCAGAATACTTCTTTCCAAATGAAAAAGGAAGCACTACATCCATATAATTTCTTAGTGCATTTGCTGACTACCAAATGAACGCCTTCTGAATTCCGTAGGGAGATCGCTCCCTTGTTGAAATGATAAGTGCACTCAATAAGTCCAGAAGAGCTTTTACTGATAATTTTCCATTAATAAGAATAATTGGCATCTTAAACTGAAAATCCTGAACTCTTGTATTTCTCTAAGTGTTTTAAACATTCTGCACAGAAATGGATGTTGCGTGCCCAAAGTAAATAATACACAGCATACCACACATTCACTTGGCCACTTGAAACCGGAGGAAGATACAGATTTTGATCTTTATTTTTATCAAGTAGCTAGGAGTTTTGTGTTTCTCAAATTATGGGGACTCATGTGAAAGTTTGAAAAAAATTGTTGAATGCCAAAAAAACACGTCACAGGCGTGCACGTTAATAGCCACGTCCAGATTGCAGTCAACTACTGTCTCAAACTCCGTATCAGTCAGATACTGGTAGAATACACTGAAATCAACTACAGCCTTTCCATTACTCCTCTGCAGCATTGGCTTGGTTTGTTGGCCTAGGCAGTAAATAGTCTGACTGTGTCTCTTCCGTTAATTGCTAATATTGCTGTTTTCCTTCGGTGCTTTTCTCCTGTCCTTAGATTTACTTTCACTGGCATTTACACTTTTGAATCATTGATAAAAATATTGGCAAGAGGATTCTGTCTAAATGAATTCACTTTCCTTCGAGATCCCTGGAACTGGTTGGATTTCAGTGTTATCATTATGGCGTAAGTGAGAACATATGAATTATGGATTACCTGCGCTCGCGCTCTGCGTTTGAAGTTCTTGTTGCTGTGGTGCAAAAGGCTGTCTGCAGTACAAAAAAACACCCTGCGGGTCTTAACTGCATCTGAAACTATCCAGGACATTGACTCTTCCCCTTGTTTTATCGCTCACTGTACAACAACAATGTATGAGTCTTTCAAGACGGGAGTAGAGCTGTGCAGAGCAATACATACTCTGCGGTGAGTGTACGTGAACGGATGCATTTCAATCAGTGAAAGGCAAGAGCTGGGCTCTTACAGAGAGCGTCTTATAGAGACATACAAATACAGACATACTGATCCTGTGAATGAAAGTGTAAGTTCGAAAATAGTGATGTGTACAGACACCAGGACAGTGGATGAAATTTGGGCTCTTTATCACAAAAAATCATAGTTGGAGCTTCAGTTTGAAGGAATTAGAAAGCTTTTATACGGGTCAGATGCAGCCACAGAAGGGAGATAGATAGAATCAAATGAGTTCAGCCAGTGTTTCAGCCTGAAATGAATAATTTTAAGTGTTATCTTTGTTTATATTTTAAATACATGGTATTTTAAGATGCTGACACAAAAGCAGCTGTGCACAAGCCAAGAGCTACCTCATAAGGAAAGTCTAAAAATCAAGAAATGGGTTTCTATTTTATAATTCTTCAGACAAATCCTTGATAAGTAATTTATTAATACTTAAAATATGCTCAGAAGTATTGACAGTTAAGAATGACCACTGTAAAATAATTGCCCTGTTTACTCCGTTCAGCCACTTGACATATCACATCCTGACTTTACAGGTACGTGGGAGCATTTAGTACCCTGGGGAGCGTATCAGTCCTTCGGACTTTCAGGGTTCTGAGAGCTTTAAAAACCATTTCAGTAGTCCCAGGTAAGACACCCTATTTGTTGAATGTTTTCTGCTACTTAAAATCGATTCTTTACTCCAATCAAAATGTTGGGGTTTGCCTTTTCTTTTTTTTTTTCTTTTTTTTTCTTTTTTTTTTCTCTATATCTTTCATTGGTTGCAGACACAGCTGAATTTGTGGACACAAATAGTGTCTCAGTCCACTGGCCCAACCAGAATAAATCAAACGTTAGAAACAATCTTGTATTTAATTTATTTTCATTATGCTTTTAAAGACTTTGTTAACACTTTATTATGTCAGTTTTACAGAATGTTCTTCTAGCTGGTCCATGTGTTATAGTTCAACAGAAACACCTCTGGTGACTGAACGGACTTTATTATTAATGATCTTACATCATCCCTGGGAAAATTACTTTTTTTTTTTTTTCACTTTTCCCTTAGTTATAAAGTCAGTGAATGTTTTCTCAAGACTAAATACAAATTAAGAACCAGCAGATCACCCCTGTCTTCTCTTTCTGGTCTTTTTCATCATATTTGTTGTTTCCAGTGTTTCCAGGTTCTTCAGAGATTGTCAGTGTTGGAAATTTAATTTGAATTATGCATATTACTCTTTCTGGATAAGGAAAAACTAGACTATCTCTGGTTCCTCATCCGTGCCTAAATATCTTACAGGGATTAAAAGAACATCTGGAAATTGTAGGGTCAATCAAATGGGGGAAAAAAAAAATTGTTCTCATATTAATTACTCTCTCATCTAAACTGTATTTGCATTGCAAACATATTTGCCACATATTATCCAGTAATTTTGGTACTTTGGTTGCTATACATTGTTTTAACTCAGTTAAAATCTCAGTTTTTCATCCTGTTTTTCCCTTTGTATATTGTCTTCCTAGGACTCAAGATCATTGTAGGGGCACTTATCCAGTCTGTTAAGAAACTTGCTGATGTGATGATCCTGACTGTTTTCTGCCTGAGTGTCTTTGCCCTCATAGGCCTCCAGCTTTTTAAGGGCAATCTAAGACAAAAGTGTTTCAGGAACTCTACAGAGTCCAATAAAATACTTTCTTTCCTTAAAAAAACATGGGTATCCTATGAAATGTTTGCTAATTACACAGGTAATTTTTCTCCTTACTTCTTTTTTAGATTGTAGTATAGACACCTATGCATGCATGTATAACCACTGCTGTAAATGATATTGATGTTTTGATGATTGATGTTTTGATAATGGCCTTCAGGTTGCCAGAGCAGCTTGCAGACATCCAGGAATGCACCCCTTCCCTTCATTATAAGAAATAGCACTCCCAAATTTTCCGGTAACGTCCAGCTCTGTTTCCCAGAATGATATGACAATAACTGAAATACGCATTAGCTCATTCTCTGCTGTAATTCCCCAAAGTTCACCTTTTACTACATGCTGAAGAGTCCATGCACCTTCATTTTGCTGCCCAGTGAATTACTCTTCAGCTTGAAACAGAGGAATCTGTTTAAAAGTCAAAGTTACTTTCTTCTTCACGTCATATGTATCTTATTTTATGTCTTATATAAGATGTATACAATATACATCTTTCATGTCTATTTCTTGACTGAGGCTGGTGGTGGAAGCATAGAGCAGATATCTGAAAATGCACCAAAGCATTCTCAGAGGAACAGCAACTGTAAGATGCAATTCAGAGAGCAAAAGCCTTGTGTTACAGGAAAAGCCTCAATATACATGAAAAAATACACTCAAAGTAAACAACGTCTATGCCAGAAATATGAAGGAAGCTTCATCACTGAAGAAAATCTCCACCAGCGAGTTCAGACATAGCAGCAGCTGTATAGGGAGAAAAGCATTCTCCCAGGGGAAATGTTGAAATACATAAAAAAGCCACACAGGATTGCTGTTTGGATACACTCCGTGTGGAAGGTTTGTTCAGACAGGATTTCTTTAATAACTTCATAGTCCAGGGGGAGAAAGTCTTTATATAAAAGGTTTTTGAGAAAAACTTTTTGCAAGAAACTCTTGTACCTACCAAAAAATCACACATAAGAACAAAGTCATTTACACATACAGAATGTTGTAAAAATCATAGTTGAAAGCAAACTTCAAAAGAAACCAGGCAGTGACTAGAGTAGTGCACAAGAGACCATGGATGTGACAAATTTTGGCCAAAAATACTAATTTTCTGTGCTGAAGAAACAGGAAACAAAAACACCTAATTTTTTTTTTCATGCAAAACATTGCGGCTGTATAAAGGCGATGGCCTAGAGAAAGTAGGGCTCAAGAAATTAAAAATCTGTGTTGCTTCACAAGCTTTGTCCTGTTCACATCCTATGCCATACATCTTGTGTGCAGGGTGATTCGCAGTGATGGCAAAAGGAATAGGAGCCCAAACAGGTTTAATGAAAGCTAGATGACTTTCCTACACGATTTAGGGCTTATAGCACTGTAAGCCCAGTTTTCTATTAAATGTGGTTTTTTGCATATTTTTTACGGGCTGCTTTTGTCCTGACTTTGTGTGAAGTTTCTATCTCCAACATGGAGAACTACACATTATTACGATTCTCTGAAGCTCAGTCACTGAATCTTCCTAAAAAACTTTTTTGTCAGTTGGCAGGAGCAGAGCTGAACAAAATTTGGGTGGAAAGTAGCCCAGATAATAACTCATTCCTTTATGGTGTATTTACATGGTACAGTACGGCCGATATTAAAGATTCCTGCTGGCTCTGAATCACGCCGACTTGCCTGATGAGCACAGCTGAGGTTTGAGAAGCACCAGGAAGACACGAGACACCCCTTCCGTCTGGGATAATAAACCCACATCTTAATGGGGCTAATTAGCTATTAACACTAAAGCTATTACTTTCAGTCTGCTGCCAGCTCAGGCATCAGAGTAACTCATGCTAAGAGAACTAGGGAGAGAGGTCAAAAAGGGCACAGCTCCAGCATCCTAATGGACAAATCTGTATTTCTCAACTAAGCAGGGTTAGGACCTGCTGTGGCTCAGCAGAGCAGTGACTTGGCGTGGTGTACATCCACACTGCCAAACACTCTTTCTTCCTCCTCAAAATAGGATTCTGTTTTTATTGCTTATTGGAAACAGAACTGGTCTATGCTCCCCCAAATGATGTTCGTGTGCTGTTCCGGAGAGGGCTAATTGCTACGGGCCAAAGCTGTGCCAGAGTTCGTGCTCACGATTACCAAACCAGGGACTGCGCTTGAGCCTGTGCCCTCCAATTCTTGATTTCCTTTACGCAGATGTGGCCAAAATGACAATATTTTTAAAAACTCTTCTTTAAGGACTGCCTTCAGTCTGAAATTTGTGCATAAACATATGTATGTTTATAAATGAGGACAGGACATCTTGCAATCTGGTGCAGTTACTGTGAGCGTGGGAAACCTGTCTATGTGTGTGCATATACACTTACAGGTCACTGATTATTCATCACTACTTATATTAAAGGGTAGAGGATTCAGGCTAAAAAGTGCTTTGTTTTTAAATTTTCTTCCCCTTTTTTTATAGCATACTTTGCTAAGAAAAAGGGCACTTCAGATCTTTTGCTGTGTGGTTCTGGTGCTGGGTAAGTGCACTTAAGAATATTTATTCTTTGGAAGTTTTCTCTGCCTCAGTGCTTCTGTATTTGCTCAGTCATATGAGACAAAAGCAGAAATTCCAGGCTTTCCTTGAAGGCAGAAACAGGAACACAGACGACAAAATATAGTAAACAGTCAGATAATTTAATACTTGTAGAGACTGAAGCATGAACCTGCAGTTGGCTTATTCAGGTCTAAATTCCTTTGAGCCCTTCCAGAAGTGCTGTCTTTCTCTTCCCCATTGATGTACGGGAGAACTGGAAACATGAAGGATATAGCACAGCACAGACACACTCCTCTCTGTAAAGGCTAATGAGTGTTAAACTGGGAAAACAAAACATGGATTTTGGAGGGCAGGTTTGGGCGAGGAGGGAGATGTGGCTGCTTTGCACTGAGAGGCAAGGGATGAGAATTGGTGATGAGGGAGCTGTCCTGGGTTGGTGGCCTGCTCCAGCCTGTCTTCTTCCTTTGTTGCTGCGTTGTGGGTGCTGTTGTTTCCATCCCACTTTCCAGCCAATACTACCTGGAGTAGAAAATTGGCTTACAATCTAATGAAACGCAGAGCCGAATAATAATGAGAACTGTCACATAAGCTGAAGTTTTCCTTGAAATCTGCACAGTTAAAAGAGCTCCACTTTCTATTATTACTTCTAGGGTCTGTCCTCCAGACTATATATGCTTGAAAATTGGGCCAAATCCTGATTACGATTTCACTAGTTTTGATACGTTTGGCTGGGCTTTTCTTTCCTTATTCCGCCTGATGACCCAGGACTACTGGGAGCGTCTATACCAGCAGGTACCAGCTTTGTACATAGTTCAGAACCAGTCTTCCAGGGAGAGCAACAGCTGAAGCAGAAAATGGGTAGAGAGGACAAGAAACCTCAAATAAAAGCAATAGCTGCAAGTCATCGAGTCCAGATTCTCCCTTCTCCCTTCCAGCAAGCTGTGACTCCTTGAAAAAGGATGCCGAAGCGCTTCCCAGCAATAGCCCTATTACCCTACTGGTTTAGGGACTTAAAAAAAAGGACTAAAAGGGTCCTGTATTGTCCTTCAAAAATACAAGAATGCCTCCTCCATCGTCCTCATGGGGTGTACAATCAGTGATTCATAGGTGATCGTATAGGAAGAGGGAGAAAGAGGGGGAAGAAGGACCAAGGAAGTTATATTTCCATTTAAGCTTCCTAAAGCATTGTGTCTAGGAAGCTGAGTGCTTCTAAAGATTTCAGAGACTCATTGAAAGCCTATTTGTTTTTTTTACGGTAATTTTTATCTCTGGGGTGTGTTGCTTACAGACCCTCAGAGCTTCTGGGAAGGTGTATATACTCTTCTTCATGCTGGTCATCTTTCTGGGCTCATTTTATCTAGTCAACTTGATTCTGGCTGTAGTAACAATGGCATATGAAGACCAGAACAAGGCCACCATTGCTGAAACAGAGGCAAAGGAAAGGAAATTTCAGGAAGCCATGGAATTATTACAGAGGGAGCAGGAGGTACGTAAATTATTCCCTTGCAAGCATTAGTCTCAGTGCTCTGTTGTCAGTTACATAAGAAAAAGCATCACACCTTGTGTACAGCTGTATATAGTAGTCACTCATCGGACCAGGAGCAAGTGAAAACTTATTGAAAGTAGTGATTCCTAGAGCTACAGGAGCAATTCCTTGTTCAGCTGTGTATTTTTCCTGTGAAACAATTAATTTTGTTGCGGATAATGAGTATTAAAGGCTGCTGTTACTGTAAGAAAAATAGTATTTTAAAATCTGGGAAATGTAAAATTCCATCAGCTAGCAGTTTCCAAAAGAAAATGTAGCTGGTTTTTAATTTTTCTTCTATTCAACCTATAATAGTTGAATGAAAAGTCTCTTGGTAACTTAAATGGCTTAGAAGCTTCTGGAACAAAATACTCCTGTGTTTTGAAAATATTGTCCTAAATTCAGTATGAGAAGGAAAGTCAGTCACAGTGTGAATACAGTCCCAAGGATCCCCAGTGAAAAGACAGAATTTTAATACTGCTTGAGCGTTTATTTGGGGAAAAGGATCTATTCTACAGCATTATTTTCAAACTGAGTGTTTTTATTGTAAGCAAATCTGCCATACAGAGGAATAGGAGCTATAATGTGATTATTTTGCCCCTGGCAGACCCAGTGCATACAATCATGTAACATACTGCAAATAGCAAATTGTTCAGTGCTCCATATGTTGGGGAAATTCTCTCCTCTTTCTTTTAGTGTTATCACATATTGGAAGATTCTTAATGAGTTTTGTGAAACACAAATTTTTAAGAGGAAATAATATAGAGCACAGAAGTGTTTTCTTTCTGCTTATATTCAAAGTACCCAGCAAAAGTATCATCCATGTTTTTGTTTTAATTTCAGTCATTGGCTATTAAAGGAACTGATATTCTGTCAATTAGCTCCTTTGAAGCCTCTTCTCTGTCTACCAAAGAAATCAAAGAAAGAAGCAATAGGAAAAAGAGAAATAAGTCCTTGGGGATAGAAGATAATGAAGAAGAACAACAATTCCCCAAGTCACAGTCCACAGACAATCAACGAAAGTTGGTAATCTATTGTCTGAATCTGAGATCCTTACAGCTTTTTCAATTTTAATACAAAAATAAATTGTTTGAAAGCACAAACCAAATCCTATTACAAACACTGATCACTCTTAAGTCTTAATTTTAACAACATTTTGGGATAAGGAAGAATTATATGTAAAATTTAATTTGAAAAGGAAATACTATAAACAAAGGATAGAAGGAAAGTTATAATAACAATTAAAATACATTTTCTGTAACACTGAGGAATAGAAAAAAGTGAATGACTATCAGAATTTAACTTTTGTGCCATCATTCTCTGTTAAAAAAATCTTATTTAAAATATAAATATAAAGTTTATCACAAAAATAGCTGCTACAGCTGGTAGGATTTTACTATCTGCCTTTTAAAATCTGAGCAAAATCCTTTCTGAAAAATCTAAATAAGAGTTTTGGAATTGGTATAGTTGATAGGAAATGTTACAAAACTCTAAACATTTATGGCTTCCCAAAATCTTCTCTATGATATTATGCCATTATCTCTTTATTCCTTTCCCTGGGCTTTTAGTCTTTCCTTGGCCTGGTGTACGGTCCCAACGCAAATCAGGTGAAACGCAGACTTAGCCACGGGAACGTGTTCAATTTCAAAAAACCTGCTTTAGAAGTTGATTCCAGAATGGATTTTGGTGATGAGGAGACCCGCAGTGCCGGGGAACATGGAATCCAGTGTCGGTCACTGTTGGTCACGCAGATGGGAAGACGCTCCAGCGTGCCAAGTCAAATGAGCCACAGCTCTTACCCCGCTACCCCGAACTGCGTGCAGAGCAGCAAGTGGGCTAACGCGGACGACTGCAACGGGGTGATTTTGGTGATGGGAGGAGGAAGCAGCAGGGTGCACAGTCTAGATCCAGTGTCTTCTGAAGGAGCAATGCTTCCACCGGTGATAGAAGACCTGGGCAGGGGTGATCTGGTAAGTAAAAGATATTATTTTAAGTATATACTTCATATTATGGTTTATCCATAAGTGGCAGGTTTGTCTTAAGAGTTTCAGTGAAATGGCAAACAGTGATGTGAAATGAAGTATACTGACGTGGGGAGTTAGTTGTCGTAGAAAGTGGTTTTTAATACTCTGATGAATTCCCAAAAACTAGAGTTCATTGCTTCAGCATTCCTGTTATAAACCCCGGTTTTCTTCTGTGCGCAACTTGTACTAACATACTTTTGAAGGTTCCTAGTGCTGGAATTGTAAGTCACCAGAGAGTCTTTGTATCCCATGCCACGTCCAGGGAGGTAGTTTTGAGCAGTACCTGTAATTTCTTTCTCCTTCACAGCACCTTTAGCACCATGCATAAGTTTTGTCTGTAAGTTCCCCAAGCAGGTAGAGATGCTTTTCTACCAGTTTATCCCTCATCTCTCTCCTTTTCCATTAGTTCCTGGAACATTTCCTAGGCCTATTTCCCCTCATACACTTATTTCCAAGGTTTGTGCTTGCCCTGTTGCTATTACGTGCCTGCAGGATCCATTTACTGCAGCATTATTACTGTTGAGTAGGACTCAACATCTATTACATCTTGTAAAAAGGTACATTTATTTGGCTGCGTGTCATTGTTCCTATTAACATTCATAGTTACCCATCATCACATCCTACTTAATTTTATTCTTGTGGTATCTCTCTAATCATGTTTACTTCTTTAAGCAGCCAGCTGTAAATAATGAGAGCAGCATGATGCATTTGCCTCCTCATCTGTCAGTGGAGTACTTTAATGAGGCACTTCAGAGACAAAGGGCAGCAAGTGCAGTCAGCATAATTACCAGTGTCTTAGAGGGTAAGTGATTCCTCATTATGCTTATTTCTCATCCTAAGGTAATGCTAGCGTGAAAGACCAAAATGTCAATAAGTTTCTTAAATGTTAACAGAGATTTGTAGGTGTGTAGTTAGGAATTTCATTGTTAATTTGGCTCTCTTAAAAAAAAAAAAAAAAAAGCATTACCACAGAGTCTTTATGCACTGGAACGCATCCTTTGCCTATTGTAAGATCTTATTTTGTAGGACAGACAGCGAAGGGGATTGGAGTGAGAGGGGGTGGAGGGAGTTTCTCTGGCATCTGAGGTGCACGACTGAGATACTGTTTTCTCCTCCTGACCCTGCGACTTGTGACATGTCACTGGCAGAGCCATAGGCATGCAGAATCCAACAATAAGATTATTCAAGCAAAGTCAGTTGTGGGAATTCCTGGGTTTTGAATACTTAACCTCACTATTTTATTCCTTTAACTTACCTTTCCTTGTGAATTTTTTGGGGGGTTTTATCACTGTGACAGTAACTTTGATAACTGATAGTTTTGTTGCAGATCTTACTGAAAAATTTCAGCCCAAGTTGTTCAGGATGAGAAAGTCTTGTTTTGTTCTGTCCCTGTTGAGGAGCTCTATCACCAGTTCTTGGACCACAAGTATGGGATTTAGCAGGGGGGTGCCGTTGTTCCAGGGAGGCCCCTTTTTTTAAATTTTTTTTAAATTGTTCTTGGGAGAATCACAGTTGCAACACATCCAGTGGAGCCTTGCTTTGCAGTGTAATGCACCAAAGATCTGGGGTTTGTTGCACACTTTCAGCTGTGAACTGGGACGGAACAGGACTTGTAGCTCTAAGTGGCTGTGGATTAACCTGAGAACGGGGAGCAGAAAGGGTCTTTGCTGGGACCTGAACACCGGTTCTGCTGGATCCACACTGTGTACATAAAGAAGCCATTTGATCTAGAAGAACAGAAGACAAGAGCTAGACCTGGAATGGGTTTGAGTCAAGGTGATCACACTGGAATAAGCAGTGTAGGGTGGAATCTGAGACTTGAGCCTGGAGAAGAAATTAAAACTAAACAGTGGGAAGAAATAAGGACAGGTCCAACTAAGAAAAGGATATGAGTCAGATTGAGCTCATCTGATCTCTGAAACACTTTCAGGTCCGTGAAAACCAGATTACTAATAATTCCTACTGTGCTTGTATTTAGCTTTAAGTAAGCTCCAGTTTGTCAATGAATTTGCACAGGACTTCAGCAGGGTCAAAAGTATTTTGGAGGACTCGTTAATATTGATGGTGAAGAAAGAAAGGCTATGAGATTTATATTTGACCAAAAGAATGTAAATGACAAAGGCAGAACAGCTTCTATCCCCCATCCCATAGAAACTGGAGAGGTGCGGCAACTTGCATCAGCTGGGAAACAGTAGGCATGACCTTTCCAGTAGAAGAGGCCTAAGGCCAAATTTCAGGCACCGTAGTTTGGATTTGCCTCACCTACCGTCAGAATTCCTGTGGCTTCCACTGACTCTCTAGACTTCCTTGAGAGCCAAAGGAGACAAAAAGATGTTGGGTGTGATACAGCCAGTGTCCTAGACATCTACGTAAGGATAAGGTGAGAAGTGCCTTAGCTGCTATATTGACCTACAAGAGCGTGAGGGGCTGCGGTGTGGCCTCTGCATTGTAAACTTCGGTATTTAGTCAGATGATTGTAGTACAAATCTGAGTCTAAGGCAAATAAATCCTGACCCAAAGGCTTTTGAAGTAAGTTCACACCAATGAATTTTGAATCCATTTTTTTCTGAATTTTATGTTCATGTTTTTTAGCTCATGTAAGGACTACGTGAACGGTAGAAAGTGCAGGGAAGCTCTGGGGCTCTGTGTGAGATGTGAGGTTTCCTTTTTCTTCTCTGGTCTTTTGAATACTCAAAGTTGTTATTTCACCATCTTGCTCAGTGATAACTATTTAATTATAGTGGGGTTTTCCTTTGCATTTAGAACTTGAAGAATCCCAGTGGAGATGCCCACCGTGCCTGAGTAATTTTGCTTTAAAGTATCTAATTTGGGACTGTTGTCCGCTTTGGTTGAGAATCAAGAAGAAAGTGGCTGCTATCATAAAGGATCCTTTTGTTGATCTCACCATCACTGTTTGCATTGTGATGAACACTTTGTTCATGGCACTGGAGCACAATAATATGTCAGATAACTTTGGATGGATGCTTAATGTAGGCAACTTGGTAAGCAAATTCTCAACTATGTGATATTTTATACCAAGGATTGATTGATGGGTGTTTTCACTTGAGACATAACTGTAAAATTAGAGATCAGCAAACTCTGCATTTATAAACTCTAAATTTCTAATATAGACAATTCCCAGATTTTATTGATACACTTCTAACGCACTCCTGAGAAAGCGGAAAACAATCCTTCCATTTTAATTGAAAGTGCATTAGGAGTTCATAAAAATGGGTTTTGTTGACCTGTCCATGAATGTTACTTGCGGGAACAGGATCTAAAGATAAGATAAATTCATGGCTACTTTTAGGCTGATGCTACTGTTTCTTTGTCACAGATTTTTACAGGAATCTTCACTACAGAAATGATCTTAAAAATCATCGCTCTAGATCCCTATTATTATTTTCAGCAGCACTGGAATATTTTTGACAGTGTCATTGTCACACTGAGTTTAATTGAACTGGGTTTACCCAAACACAAAGGCAAGAAAGAAAGGCGAAAAGGAGGAAGCCTGACAGTTTTACGATCCTTCAGACTGGTAATGCCTCACGCTTACTCAGTTGTATGAAACATTATGTTGTGAATATAATAGAGAATACTTCTGTTGTCTGCAGTTAGGATGCAGGAAATGATTATTTCTTTCAATTATTTTTTTTTCCTCCTCTCGGCACTAGGAATAAGAAACACAGTCTTAAACTCCTTGTGATGTTAGAGTCAGAGTTTAATGACATATACCTTTCTTTTGAATACCCTAAGAAATATTCAGAGGAAAAATATTCCAGAGTAGACATGTTATAAAACTGGTGTCAAAAATTAAAAACCAGCACAGGAAACTTAGGAAAAAAGTGTCAGAGTACAAATACAGAAAAAACAATACTTAAAAATAGACATGAAATGATGTTAAGATATTCGTTTCATATACTGTGGACCAATTTAGGTTGCTTTACCAAAAGATAGACTTCTTTTATAGTAAAATAGCAGCTGGTCTTCCAACTTTGGTCCTTTTTGTTACGTGTAAGTTAAGCACCATAGTCTACATCCAGTGCATTGTATGGATACCTGCCCGTGTGGGCCAAACACTTACCAGGGACTCGTGTCAGCCTGGTCCTTTACGAGGCGCTTATTTTATGTTTGCAGTGTTTCCCAGTTTAAAAAAAAAACAAAAAACAACAAAGAAAACAAATTAAAAAAAAATCTATAAATACTTCTTAAAAAGTATTAGTGTCACAGTGCCACAAATATTGCTGGAATAGTTCAGAATATCTGTAAAATAGTTTTTGCAGGATTTGAATGATGCAAAGATGGGTTATCTCTACCAATATCTAACACTATGTTTTATGTTTCTGCACAGCTGAGGGTCTTCAAACTGGCAAAGTCCTGGCCAACTTTAAACACTCTAATTAAAATCATTGGTAACTCCCTGGGAGCACTGAGTAATCTGACCTTTGTCCTGGGAATCATCGTTTTCATTTTTGCTATAGTAGGGATGCAACTTTTTGGGAGAAGCTATGGGGAGAACAGCCATAAAATAAACAAAAACGGCAAGCCACGCTGGCACATGATGGACTTTTTCCACTCGCTCCTTGTCATTTTCCGAATTCTGTGTGGAGAATGGATTGAGACCATGTGGGACTGCATGGTGGTCGCCGAACAGCCACTGTGCCTTCTTGTCTTTCTGCTGGTCATGGTGATAGGAAATTTAGTGGTGAGTTTTCCAATATTTTCTTCTCTTTCTCCTGTGAACGGTAGAATCTACTTAATTGCCATTTTGTCAACAAAAGGTAGTTTCCCTAAACACAGGTGGAAGAGTTACCTGGGTGTGTTATCGTCTGCAAAAGCCTCTTTTGCCTTTCACCTTTAAGCCTCTGCCCATATTTTCACATTTTGTGTGCTTTACACACAGCATCACTTGACCTTTTCATGTGGCAATGTGACAAGGAATATCTTTGCAGTAAATACAATACAGGCAACTGTGTTTCTTCACACCTTGGGATTTGGATGTAAATAATCGGTAAGGCTTATGGCTTACCTGCTTGAATTAATGGAGCTGAGTGCTTAAGTCCCTCTGTAAATCAATTATTTTTTAATTTTTTTTTTAAGATCTCATGCAAGTATTGAATTCTTTATCAGCAAATGGCAGAATCTACACTCTTATCACTGAAATCAGGATTTCCTTTGACCATGTCTAAGTACGTTTATACCCAAGAGCTAGCTCTTGCTATGGCTTACCCTACACAGCCTCGCGCACCCGTGCTGGGGCGTAAGGGGCAGGCTGCTTTCCTGGTCCTGTTCCATCATTTCTGCCCAAATCATGAAAATCTTTTTTTTAGTAGTTTCGTTTCGCATGTCGTTCTTAGTATCATTCATATACCAATCTTCCCTTAATTTAAGAAACCACTGAAGAGAATTAAGTTTAGGCAGTCCTTTACGGGAAATATCTGTTCCGTGGCTGAATCCCAAATCCCCGGCTTTAAAGTCCTGCCTGTTCTACACCGCAATGATTGATTTCAGTGGTGAAATGCTGTGAGTGATATTCATATCACATAATGTTAAGTGTCAAACAATTAAGTGCTTAGCTTACGCTCCTTGTTTAGGTTTTCTTATTATCAAAGGAAACGGAGAGGTATCTGAGAGTGAGATTTATTCCAGCCGAAGGTCAGTAAGTAAGACAGATGGGATGAATTGGTCTCTGGAGGGCTAATGTTCTCCACTGACTGTGGTCCCTGGATGACTCAGGGGTGTTATCTGCCCAGTTCTGACATGATAAGAATCAAGATACATAGATCCCATCCCAAACTGAAACAATAAGAAAAAAATTAAATTCTCCCATTCTCAAAAAAAAAAAAAAAAAAAAAAAAAAAGTGGGGTTTATAAATTCTTCTAGGAAGGAAACCTCACTTCGAGCTTCTCTTGATTTTGATTTTTGTGACAGTATTGCAGATTTGATGGAATTGCTGGGCCTGAATCTGATTCTCACAGGATTTTGGATGTAGCACCACAGAGGCCTGATTTAATTCTAGTTTGAAGAAGGAGGAGACATTATTAAATTGAAAAGCCATAACCATAGCCTTTGTTACTACCATAACCTTTGAAAAGTTATTTTGGCCAAATAATGCATTTGGCATGCACAGATCTACTACTTTAAATAACTTTTGGGGGGAAGAGGGTCACAAGAACATCAACCATAATGCGATCAGTCATAGTTATGTCATTATTACCTTGTTTTGGCTTGCTCAGTAAGACTGAACTTTGATAGTATCTGTGTTCTTCAAAGTTAGAATTTAGATTTCTGAAAGCTACTCTCCTGACTTTTAACTTCATTATTATGTCAATGACTTTCAGGTTCTCAACCTTTTCATTGCACTACTGCTGAATTCCTTCAGTACCGACTGTCTCCAGACAGCAGAGGATGATGGAGAGATGAACAATCTTCGGATTGCCTTTGCTCGGATTCGCAAGGGATTTCACTTTGTGAAGAGTGTTACATGGGATACCTGTTGTGGAAAGCTCAGGCATATAAAGAAAGCACACAGGAAGAAAATCAAATTGACTGCACAGAACCCACTTGGATTCAAGTGTGAAAAAATAAAAAATTGTAAAGAGAGTTACAATAATGAATGGGCTGAGAAAAATGGGGACAAATGCTCAGGTCTTGAAGATTTTATTACCAATCCCAATGTATTTGTTTGTGTCCCTATTGCTGAGGCAGAGAATACAAGTGAGGGTTTTGAAGATGATGATAAGCTGAGTACATTTACAGACATAGAATACAGCAAACAGGTAATAAATTTCTTTATTTGTGTTGGAACAGTAGAATCATATATATATAGAGAGGAATGCATGTACGGTAGAAGACTGTCTCTAGCAGAACAGGGTGGCGTATGTTGATCCATTTCCAGAGGAACAAATTTTGAATTAGAACCAAAAGTGCGAATGTTCAGAATGAGGGTAAATTATCACTTAGTCTTTTAAAAAAAACAAGATTCTTTCATGGTCTTAAAAGAAAGACTATAAATTTTTGGGTTTGCTGCAGGAATTCCTAGCTGACACAGTGTGTTACACACAGGTAATTACATAGCCCGTAGATTGTCCGTAGATAATTGTGTCAGTCCTTTGTGAACTTGGAATTTAATATGTAAAAATTTATGTAAACAATGCCAACTATTTTGGCACTATTTACATGAGAGAGGAAAAAAAAAAAGTATGTTCTGCCTAAAGAACATCATCATGGACTCATATTATGAATTTATAACTCTGGTCCATTCTTTGTATTTGTCCTTGCTGTGTGTAGAATAGAGCTACCCCTATATTATTCTAATAATTACTCTATTAAGGTCATGTTTCTTATACAATAGTATCTATCATCCTATTTCATTGCTTTCTCTGAATTTTTCAGCTCTATTTTAATCATAGAAGTCTGCTGTTCTGGTCTCAAGATTTCTCACTTTAAGTTTCCATCTTAAGCCCTGTGCAACAATTCTCACTTACCTTTTGGCTAGTTCACTAAAATACTAATTCCTTAGTTTGCTGCATGTCCATGGGGAAAAACTTCCCTTTCTCTACCCTTAGGTAAAATCAGGGACTCAAAATGACCATATCTTATGATTTTTGTCTGGAAAGCCCCACTTTAAATGAAATGCATATCTTATCATTCTTTCCCTTCCAACTTGTCCACCCCCCAAAAAGGGAAAAGAAACCCCCCTCTAACCCACAGATTATTTTCAGGATGAAAATCACCTGCGGCAAAGAGGAGAAAGAGGGAAAAATTCAGGCAGCTGGAGTAAAGGATCAGGATTTTCCTCTGAAGAATTCAGTGTGCTTTACCTGGGAAAGGACAGGAAGGTTGAACCGTCATCACCAGAACAAAAGGAGGTAACAACTTTTTTTCTGTGGCATTGACTTTCCAATACCAGTCAAGCACGGGTACATTTCTGTTCAAGGATTTGCTGGAGTGGAGTTTAGTGGCAGCAGCAGCTCTGAGCTCGCAGTAGCTGGTCTGGCTAGTTAATGACAGAGCCGGAATTCTGTGAATGAAACCGAAGCCGTGCTGGGTTTCTAGGTATTGATTTTTAAGAAAAGTGTATGTATAGAAAAGAGAGTGTTTGGAAATGGAAAAACTACAAAATAATTTGATTCAAATAAATAACTTATAAAATTCCCTCTGCTATTTTCCATTTATTGAAATCTGAGTCCACACAAAAAGAGGAGGAGGGAAAAAAAAAAAAGGCATTAAAAGAGAGAGATGCTTCCAAGTGGGAAATTCCAGCAAGTCTGCCTGTGTCCTAATTACCTCAGTTTCAAGAAACGTAATACTTTTAAATAAGTTTCTCACTATGACATTAAAGATAGTAGTTACTAATTAAAAATATTTTTAGAATAATTTTGAATAAAGAATACATTAAAAAAAGTAACAAAGGACTGCAAACATAAAAGAACAAAAACAGCATAGGTAATTTGTAATAAACTGCTGACTCATCATACATTATATATGGTGTGATGGGATAGTGAAAAGCTTTGTCACTGGAGAATGTATGACACTATTTATGAAGTAGAAATTGGAATACTGTCATGGGTGTTTCAGTTCCTTATACAATACCAGATATATTTATCTGGTTCTCCTGTCTGAACGCATTTTCCTATGATTTCATGGTTTTAACCCAAGTAGTTTATCCTGCTTTGAGGACTACATATACTGATAAGCAATTTAAAAGCTCTTCTATTTACCAGCTTATTAGGCAGTTAAATCTGGTTCATATAGATAGATACTGTAATTATATAGCTTTGGCCTCTATTTGAATGCACCTTTTGGTACTTTTAAACTCACATACTTTTAAAATCACAAAGTTTGTTCCATTACTAACACTACCTGAAATATTAGTACATAGCCAAGTTTTAATTTTGAATGTTATTTGTTCATCCATGAACTTATTAATTTGGAGCTGAATGTAGAAAGAATCGATACCTGATCTTATTTTGCTCGGTAGTTTGACAGTGCCTGCTCTTCTGAAGGCAGCACAGTGGATCTGAGAAATCCTGAAGATCTTTTGAGGCAAATTCCAGAGTTTGCTGAAGACTTCAAGACTCCAGAAAAATGTTTTCCAGAAGGTAAGGCGCTCATGATTTCACTACTGGAAAGTGAGAAGACTCAAACCCAGACTTGTTTCTCTAGTGCTGCTGGGCCAATAAGATGAGATTATTTTCAGTTAATTTTAGTTATCTGGAAATCGGATAAATAGACCAAATCATTGTCTCTGTCTAGTCAACGGAGAGATCGTGGCACCTGAAAAAGAAACCCCCTTACCTTTAAAGTCAATTGTTTTTAACTGCCACCTGGGCAATAGCGTAGACCCAACCCCAAAAGATGAGATTATTATAGTGAAGTGAGATGAATTTCACGCTGTTGGACAGCAGCCACGTCACTTTTGGGGACTAACATAAGAGAAGTGTATGTGATCAGATCTCACCTGACAGTGGCCATTGGAACAAGGCACTTGGCACATCAGATTTTGTTAATACTTTGCAACAGTACAAATGTTTGTTCATTAAATGCTATTCAAGGAATAATCTCTGTAACAAACAAAGGAGTGAAATAGAGAGAAGCTGCTAGGATGATGTTGAATTTCTATTGGGTGATAATCTGGGAATCCTTTCTCAAATCGTCATACATCTAACTTAATACATCCTGTGACAAATTGTACTTTTATGAATCCTTCCTACCCAAACATGTGTAACAACACGTAGCTTTCATAAGATGCAAAGACATAGCTCTTGTGACAGTTATTTGAGAAAAATCTCTACTGACAGCCAGGGGTAAGCACTGCAATCTCAGCATTAGTTGTGAGAGAACAAACTACATGAAGTCAGTTTAGAGGCTCATTTCTTCCAAGTGTGTTATATTAAACAAATTATAACTGTGGCAAAATTCTTCTTGGTGCTCCAACTTGCTCTTTGATCACTCAGTCAGCCTGGCTGACTACCACAGTTTCTACCCATTCCCTGAGTTTTCTTTGATCCAGTTGTTTTCCACCCGTTCAAACTTCTCTGTATTGCAAAATGAACAGGAGGGACTTCTCCAGCCTCACATATGTGGAGCCCAGAGAGCTGTGGGACCTGCTGCGAAGCTTGCTTTCTTCCTCCGCTTTTAAAGGCAGAGCCTTTCTCTCATCACCGCCTTCCCATTCAAGCACCCTTCCTAGATATTTTATCTGATAAGAACATAGATAAATTAAATCTGGCTGTAATTACACCCATCCCCTCACTGCCCTGTTCTGCAAAACTGGCTTTTTTTTTTAATCCTGTGCCCTTTTTGGGTCAATGAAACTTCTAATGTACAGTTTTAGGATCAAATCAATAACAGTGAAGCATGTAGAAATTATTTAAAGCTAGAGAGGTGTTGTGCCAGGTCCTGCACTTGGGCCATAACAACCCCATGCAGCGCTACAGGCTTGGGGAAGAGTGGCTGGAAAGCTGCCTGGCGGAAAAGGACCTGGGGGTGCTGGTTGACAGCCGGCTGAACATGAGCCGGCAGTGTGCCCAAATGGCCAAGAAGGCCAATGGCATCAGCCATAGCTGATGGAGCGTGTCCAGAGAAGGGCAACGAGGCTGGTGAGGGGTCTGGAGAACAAGTCTGATGAGGAGCGGCTGAGGGAACTGGGGTTGTTTGGCCTGGAGAAAAGGAGGCTGAGGGGAGACCTCATCGCTCTCTACAACTACCTGAAAGGAGGTTGTAGCGAGGTGGGTGTTGGTCTCTTCTCCCAAGTAATGAGTGATAGGCAACAAGCAAGTTGCGCCAGGGGAGGTTTAGATTGGACATGAGGAAAAATTTCTTTACTGAAAGAGTGGTTAAACATTGGAAGAGGCTGCCCAGGGAAGTGGTTGAGTCCCCATCCCTGGAGGTATTTAAAAGACATGTAGATGAGGTGCTTAGGGACATGGTTTAGTGGGCATGGTGGTGTTGGGTTGATGGTTGGACTCGATGATCTTAGAGGTCTTTTCCAACCTTAATGATTCTATGATTTCTGTTTGCTTTCTCCAGGAAAAAAAGCACAAATATTGCATTAATAATACAGATGTTAGATTTCTGAGCTACAGTTTTTTTTTTTTTTCCAAAACTACTTTATCAATGGCATTTTTTTGCCAGTACAGCCATGAGAACAGAAGAAATAAAAAAAAAAAAAAAAAAAAAAAAAAAAAATCTTTTTTTCCTCTTTCCCTGCTCCAGAGAAATGTGAAATGTCTTGTTTTGTGCTCTGTAGTCCCAGGCTGGAGTATGCCTGCAAACCGTTAGACAACTCAACTGAAGGTGCAGCAAATCTGTATCTAACACAGGTTTCTGCACAAAAGAAGTCCCTATCTTATGCAAGTGCCATTCCCTGCCTCGTCTCAAATCCCAGATCCACATTACTGGGGAAACTGGGATTACTGAAAGTAAGATGATCAGAATTTTTTGCATATATTACATCCTATTATATATATGAGTTATATATATGATATATGTGTGTATAAGAGATATGTGTGTATAAGATATCTCATATATATACACGACACACATATACAGTATTTTTTTCCATACTCATTAATGGCAGTAGCCTTCTGACTGATATTTTTCATGATAATGAAAACATGAATTAGCTTAGAGCACACAGCAAGGAAAGTGTTAGCCAAAATGAGTTAATTCTTGGCAAAATTAGTAAGTAATCAAATCCAGGATTTTGTAATGGGGTGGGCAGGAAACAGTAGGTGGTCCTGGCTTCACCGTCTGTTATAAGAAGCAGCGTGGTAAGCTTGAAAGGAGATGTCTCCTTCTATGGATCCGAGAATACGACACATTCTTGCAAGTTATGTGATGTAAAATCACTCCATACATTCAGAATCAAACAAATAAATCAATAGACCTTGCAAGGCAGGGTATAATGCTGCAATATTGAAGACAACTGTTTACCTCCTCTGTCTCCGAGCCTTTTTGTTCTGGGGTCTCTCGTCTCTGTTTTCCAAACAGTGTGTGCAGAAACTGAGAAAGGCTTTTGTAACATCAAGACTCTTCCCATGGCCCTGAAGTTTTTTGTGCCCAAACAGCAGGTTACTGAGACGTGTCCAGTGTCTCAGAAATATCTTGAAACAATGGAAAGTTGTCCAAAGGGGCTCCACCTACTTTATATGTATATAAATAGGAGTTACAAGGCAAACAAAATTAGATGTTTCCTTTTTTTTCTCATGGCAAAACATGGAAGAAAAAAAAACCAACAATGATGCAGTTAATGTGACCATGGACTTTCCCCTGCTGCAAGAAGTTTCTTGAGCAACCCTTCACATACATGTACATTCATTCCGTACATTCATTGCCGTGTCTCACTTTCAGGTTGTGTGCGATACTTTCATTGTTATGTGGGTAGTGCCATGAAGTTTGGAGGAGAAACATGGTGGAATCTGAGAAAAACCTGCTACCAGATTGTCGAACACGCCTGGTTTGAATCCTTTATCATATTCATGATCCTTCTGAGCAGTGGAGCCCTGGTTAGTGTAGCACAATTTCATGTATTTACTTAGAAGAATTTTTAGCTTTAATTTGCAACAAGAGAAGTTGTTTTTAGCAGAAAAACAGTGAATATCTTTGAACTTATCAGGAGAAAAAAGAAGAGGCTTCACGTAGCAGTCATTTATTCACTATTGCAATTACTGTGAATTTATTATTCATATTATTACAAATTATGAGAAAGAGTGAACAATGCTAAAAATATGTAACTCTCCTGTTCCTATTCTGGCTCTATACTGGATTTTTTCTGGCTTTCTCTGGAAGTTATTTCACAGTTGGGAAATTATTTTTTTTATGTCATTAAAACAAATAAACTACTCTTAATACTAAAAAATTGGTTCTCTTGAAAGTATATTTTTAGAAATTCATTTCGAGAAGTTTATACTTTCTTCCTAGGATCCCAGTGTGCATGATGTGTGTCCACAGGGGTGTAATACATAGACAAAAACAAAGAGAAGGGACAGGGAGCATTACAAGTTTATCAGCTGACACAGATTTGAGTAAAAGATGGGGTTTAGATCAGTGTAAAACACATACTGAATGATGAAGGAGTCTTAAGGATGCTAGAGTTTCATTTTATAAAGCTCATGTCTGACTTTTGCCATTGATTTATATATTATGATTTCAGGTATTTGAAGACATCCATATAAATGAGAGAAGAAACATTAAAATTATGTTGGCATTTCTTGACAAAATGTTCACTTTCGTCTTTGTTCTGGAGATGCTCCTGAAATGGGTGGCTTACGGCTTCAAGAAGTATTTCACCAATGCCTGGTGCTGGCTGGACTTCCTTATTGTAGGCGTAAGTTCTGCCTTTGGCATTTCTACGCGGGTCCTGATGCAGGAGGCAGTAGCAGAATCACTGACTGTTTTCTGAATGCGAAGCTATGACAGTACTCTTACCTCCTTTAATGATGGTTTCAGGATATGGCACTCTGGGCACTGAAAATATGGGAAGATTTGATCTATTTTTTTAAAAACAGGAGTAAAGGAAACAGATAGCAGGACATTGCTAATACTTTCTTTTGTCTTCCCATTCAGGTCTCTTTAATAAACCTCTTCGGCAGTTCATTTGGCCCGATGAAATCTCTTAGGACTCTCCGAGCTCTGAGACCCTTAAGAGCATTGTCACGATTTGAAGGGATGAGGGTAAGAGTGAATACAAATTAAAGCCTGTCAGTACTAATAAGCACTTAACAGGTTCGTAACTCGTGACTGTGTCTTTATGAAGTTTACATTTCTACCCCAAGTTCAGCTTAGGACCTATAAAATGAATTTTTAAAAGGCGCCTTTGCTGTGCTTCTCCGTACTTGGCTGCTCCTTACAGACTTTCCTTGAGTGATCAATCCCAAGTGCCGTTGAAACTAAAACTAGACTAGGCAGAACTTTGTTCCATTGCTGCTCAGTCATTCTTGTGTTCCTGTCTTTAATGAGATAGCCGAAAATGAAATAGAGAATAAGAACTGTGAGCACAATTGTCATTTTTGAAGTGTAACGGCAAGCTAATTCAGAGGAATCACCTCTGTTTTGCAAGTATTTACTGGATTGATTTACAAAAACTTTAGATTATTAAGAGGTACTTTGCTCAAATTATTGTTCCAAATAGACGTATCCTTTCAAAAAGCAGGAGTGTTTGTCTGTAAAATATTCGCTGCCTTTTCCATCAAAGGAGCACCTGGAAAAATGTGAAGCTGCTGGACATCAATTACATTTAATTACAAATCTACCATTGTGCAAATGCAGGGAAAGATTCCCTCAGCCATATGCAAAACACATCCGTACGCTTCAATGTGAAACAGCGTGATAACCACAGTGCTACTTGGGCAAAAGTCTGGTCTATGGAATATACTCTGACATGTGAAAACGGATGGTAGAAATACAAATGGCATCACTGTCACATGTTTACACAGGAATGCAGCCTCAATGCAGCTGAGATAGAGATTGCTTTTGGATATCTTCTGGAAGTGAAACTGAAAGCTCTCTGATTGCAGTCTTGTCACTGTGAAGGCAGAGAGAAAATGCATTAAATTAATTAACAGAATGTATCAAAATTTCCATGTCTGGAGTCAATTTTGAAATGGGTACCATCATACTTTCTGTCTTGCTCTGCAGAATGTGTGTGACATGGTCTCCAAAAACCTTCACAAAGCTTTTTCATTTTTCTTCTGGTCCATCAAGTTCTTCTTTGCTACCTGACTGCTGAGTTCATTGCCTTCACTGTGAAACTCAAAGATATATTTTCATCGTTTCCTTACATTGCCCCATTTTATGAAGCAATCTGTTATGTCTCAGCATGCACTTAAAACCTACATGGACATTTTCTGTGATTGTACAGTACCTAGTACAGAAAAAGTACCGAGCTCATGGTTATAGATGCCAAACAAAATCATAATCTACTAAAAATAATAGATCTAGCAAAATACAAATAGTGGAGAGTTATTACTGGTCCTTTTAAAAACTACTTTCTACAGTCTTAATAATACAGTCCTCTGCACTAGTGCTCATGGATGAATACTTCAGAAATTTTATGTTATAAAAGTTTAAAACAGACAACAAAGGGAAATGGGAAAGTCAAAACCAAGGGAAAGTCATCAAAAGAGGATGGACTCACGTTGTAGTACACTTATGCAGTAGTGGCTCACAGCAGCCCAAAAAATATCAACTATTCCTTTGAAAGCCTAAGAGATACTATGGACCTTTGAATCTTTGTTCAAGGTACCCATGCCAGCTCTGACTAGTATTTACATGGAAAACGTTAGGTTTCTGTTTGCTGAGATGACTAAGTGACTGCTTATTGCACTGAGCAAATACTTGAGCCCATCTTTGTGTAAGTGTATTTTTCCTCTCCCATTTCACCCAAGGTGGTGGTCAACGCCCTCGTGGGAGCCATCCCTTCCATCATGAATGTTCTGCTCGTCTGCCTCATCTTCTGGCTCATCTTTAGCATCATGGGAGTGAACCTGTTTGCTGGGAAATTTGGGAAATGTGTCAATGTGACAGAAGAAGATTCAGAATTAAATAGCTTGATCGATAACATAACAGACTGTAGAATGTATAATAACACAGGAAAAATATTCTGGGTCAACCTTAAAGTCAACTTTGATAATGTTGGCTCTGGCTACCTGGCTCTTCTTCAGGTGGTAAGTGCTGCTTGGCTTCACTATGTCAGATGGGCTTGACCTCCTGTCAACTCCTAACTCATCTCTGTGGGTGATGGAAAAGAGTGGTATCATACAGCCTGCTCTTCTCTTGTAGCTGGCTGTTCAAACACCAGTGCTGTTCGTGCGCACAAATGGAAATAGGGGGACAAATTAGATCCCGCTGTGATTTTCCAGGTGATAAAGTAAGCATCTGGTGGACAAGTGCTGTTTCAGCCTCCAGCAGGTTCCTGAGACTGAGAGCTGAGTCAATCTCAAAAGGAAATCTGGGGCAAATACTGAACTAATCTTCCATAATACAGATTTTTTTCAGCCATGAGGGTTGTAAGGCCTTTAGTAGACCATGCTAGTGAAGGTTTGCCCTGTCAGCATCCTAGGACAACATGTTCTGTCCCACCCTAGCAAGCTTTCACATCCTGATAAGGCTGAGAATGCCACACGTACAGCAGGGGCAAGTTTTCCTAAAGTCAGAGCTTGGTGCTATGTGACCATACCAAAGGCTCTTACTTAGTCAGTGTCATTTGGATATTGCAAATGATGTGAAGACTTTTACCCTGAAAGTTCAACGTGTTTTCCATAATCTCTCATTCTAGGCAACATTTAAAGGTTGGACGGACATCATGTATGCGGCAGTAGATTCACGAGAGGTCAGTCACTATATTCAATCTATATTTTTTTTAATGCTACTGCTTTCCACAAAAGCGTTATGATTTTTGCACTTTTATATCTGCTGTTTGTGCTAAATCTTTCCAGTAATTATTTTTATCAGCTGATGTAAACATTTCATCTGTGAATGACTCATAGTGTCCTCATCTGTTGTAACGGGGAGCGGCATTCAACTCCAGATCCACTCACCCAAATGCAGCTGCCTATACTGTAAGGTCTCCATGTGAGTTCACCTCCAAGTGCCCTGTATGGTTAATGGAGATCTAGTCAATATGCTCAGAGGGATCTAGGGAGCATTTCAGCTCACCCTGGATATCTATATCGTTCAGCTGAGCACCTCTTTATATTACATTGACTCTACTAATAACTGGATGTCCATCAGCTGGCAGGGGAGTTCAGAGTTCCCACTCACATGGAGGCACCTACCTTCACAAATCTTCTTTTATGAAACTCAAGCTTGGACTAAACCTGAATGTTTTACAGTAACACAGTTTAAATTCCACTTCAAAACATAAAACCAAACTTCATCAAGAATCAAGCCATTGTGGCTAAGCAACCATTTAAAATACATTGTCAGGCATCACTAGTACTATTTTTCCTACTGTTTATAATTGCCAGCCACGTTTGCTGTCTTATCAGAAGTATCATCCAATGTTGTAGAGAACAAAGTGGTATGTCTTTGGAGGCAAAAAAATTGAAATGAAGAGGCTATCTTAATTTGATTATGAGTTCAAAGAATCAAATAATTTTAAAAGTAACCACATATGAAATTTTTCTTTTGTGTGTTTCAATGGGGTTTTTTGCGTTTCAATTTGAAAAACTATTTTTCTTGTTCTCATTTTGTTTTTATCCATAATAGTCATAGAAGAAGTTTTTTGCTAAGAAGAGAAAAACATATCTAGGCCAAGGTTTTTAATGGCAAGAGCTTGGAATTAGAATTCTAAATAGTTTGCTTGATTTTTCAAGTACTGAGCAATTTACAGCTCCTATTCTTATTGGAAGAAGCTGAACTGATGCTTCTGAAATGCTTGTGAAAATCATGTCAAGAATGTCCAATTCAGTAATTGTTTCTATTGACTTTAGTAGGACCTCAATCAACTGCAAACGGTAGGATTTTAAGTCAGGTTTGAAAAGAAAATAACCCCACAACAATCAGCTTTTGTGAAAAAAAGAAATTTAAAATAAAAGTAAACCTCATTCACCATTAGTCAAAGACTAAGTTTTGCTCTACAAGTTTTTCAGTGCAAATATATTCAATATCAGTATGAATTAAATTATCCTGTTCTGCAATGATTTAGCCAGAAACTACATAAACATTGTAAAAGAAATCAAATTAACAAGTTGTCATAGCATAAACACTTTGTAGTACAATTTTTTTGAGCTGTATTTTCTGGTTATTTATCTCTCAGGTGTTGTGCTTGGTGTATCATTTCGTAAGTTCCATGTTTAATTTCAAAAGGGATAGTAGTCAGCATCTGAGCAATAACGTCCCTACGAGGTCCTAGAATTCTGATGCATCTAGTAGCCACAGTATGAATGTTACTTTTCCCCACCATTTCGTTCCCTTTCCAAAAGTGTCGTATACATATGATATTTTGTGTTATGCGCTATTAGAAGTTTTAAACTATACCAATTTCATCAGAATTAGCAGTAGGGCTGTAAATCTTAGTTCCTCCCGGAATCAATTTGTGAGAGGATCTGCTATATGAAGATTATTCTGAATTGGGCCCATGTTGTTATTGGTTATTTTTCATGCTGCTTCTCTTTCCTGCAGAAAAATGAGCAGCCGCAAATGGAGCACAATATATTTATGTATCTCTACTTTGTGATCTTCATCATCTTTGGATCTTTCTTTATCCTGAATCTCTTTGTTGGTGTTATTATTGACAACTTCAACCAACAAAAGAAAAAGATAAGTGTATTGGTTGTGCTCCCAGGCACCTACTGTATCTTGAGGAATGCTATCTTTAGAGAACAAGGTCCTTGCTATACATAGAATCTAAAACTTCTTTTGGCATTTATAAGAACATTAGTAACTAAGTTAGCAGAAGTAACACCTGGGGTGAGTTTCTTCCTCCTATCTTTTCCCCTGTAACCTGACCACCCAGCTCTTTCCCCACATATCGAAGGCAATGACATCTTCTCTGCAGCCCTTAAAATTTTTGTCCTTTTTGGGAACTGAGCATGACAGGAGATTCATTATTTAGAAAGTGGTCTGGTACGGATGCTCTGAGAAGTATTTTGGATATTCAACAAGAACAGCATGTGGGAAGCCAGGGGAAGGTTTGTTCCTGTCCAGGTTTTCAGTAGGTCCTTTGCTTTCATGCTTTCTGAGCTAGCTGGGTTTCACCCCAGGACTTCTGCTCTGTGAATGTGTGGTTTGTGCCACTCTGTTTTTTTGGACACAGTTACGCATTATGAAGAGGGCTAGTACCAGCAAGATGTGAGAAAGGAAGGAATGTTAGTTTCCAGCATTTTAGACTTTGTAACTACAATAGTGCTGCTTTCTCACCAAATAACGGTGACATTTCCTTATATACTTAGGTGGGGAAGATATCTTTATGACAGAAGAACAGAAAAAATATTACAATGCAATGAAAAAGTTGGGATCCAAGAAACCTCAAAAACCCATTCCAAGACCACTGGTAAGACTGTCTGAATTCTTCTAAAGGAAAATGCATTGCAAAAGTGCAATTTAATTCACTGAAAAGTGCATATGTTTATATATTGCATATAAATTATTTATACCGTCTTTACACTGATACTCAGACGGTGCTCTCAAGTCAGTTCCATACCAAAAAGTTACACTGGAAGATTTTACAGGTTAAGTATTTATTAAGTTCTCTGCATAAATATTGCCGGGTTTTACGTTCACCTTGGAACTGATTAAACTTCATAATGGGAAGGGATTTTTAATGTCATTTTTACGTTCTGCCTTTCTCAAATTTCTCTGACTTCACCATAGCTGAATGACAACATAAAAATTGGAGCTGTTAGAAACGTGTACGGATAAGTACTCCCTACTTTCATAACTGATGCCAGATGTATTTTTTTTCTTCTAGAACAGATACCAACGGTTCCTTTTTGACATTGTAACACGCCAGGCCTTTGATGTTGTAATCATGATTCTCATCTGCCTTAACATGATCACCATGATGGTGGAAACCTATGAGCAAAGTCAAACTAAGACTAACATCCTGAGCAAAATCAATATACTCTTCATTGCCATCTTTACTGCAGAATGTGTACTGAAATTGGTGGCTCTGAGGCAGTACTATTTCTCAAATGCCTGGAACATATTTGATTTAGTTGTTGTGACCATGTCACTTATTGGTAAGTAAAATTGGTTTGGCAAATTCTTTACTAAATCATTTATTATTCTCTTAAGAAAAAAATAGTTAAAATTTATCAACTGCAAACGGATGTTGAAATGGAAAACATAATACTGTAAAGTCTTGAGGAAAAAGAACTAAAAACCCCACCATGATTATATTAAAATAATATGAAATAAGATTTTTTTAAATTTCCGCTATTTTCTTTTAATAAAAGTCTTTTTTAAAAAAAGGTGGCTGTGTTATGTAAAATCTTTCATAGTGGTTCTTTAGATTGGTTTTTCCTAGTCTGAAAGACAGAATGAATAACCCATCATGCCAGTACCACATTATGTGATAATTTCCATTGTTACAGATTTAGTCCCAACTAAGAAATCTTCGATCAGATAAAAATTGCTGGGTTTTGTCATCTGTGTTTGTAACAGAATTGAAATATATAGAGAATATGAAGACTGGAATTAGATAGACTATAGAATTCAGTTTCTGGAAATAGCTGGTTGAAAATAAGGGTTCACACTGTGTAACAGGATCGAAAAGAACAACACAAATATATTAGCTTTTATTTGAAGGGATTGCAATGGAAGAATGGGGTAAAGAGCTCTTCTGCCAGTTTGAGCTTTCTGCCAATTTAACTATTCCTAGGGTCAGTACTGCCAAAATAGCAGAAGGCAATTAAGGGAAGAAAAAGATTTTGTTTCTTTTTTCATGACTTATGTTTTGGGTAAGTAAGATTCCAGTAAGAATATGGCTCTTCCTTGAGAAATGAAGTTCCTGGAGTGGAAATTCAGAAAAACGTATCCAAAACATCTAAACTTAGAAATGTCAAACCTCTTCTAGTGCTATTAGATCTGTCATTTTTTCATGCAAACTAAGGACAAAATAACATCCATGTGTAGCTATGTCCCTGAATGAACTAAAAGCCATTGTAGAGTGGCATGCACAACTTCTATGTTCATCACTGGGTTTGCTTATACATATCTTGAGGATATTATCTAAATGATGACCATGACATTGTTATTATATCTTATTTTCTTAGTTTAGCTTTGTAGTGTCAGTATTTGAAGTCACATTTAGAAGGTAAATACATAACCTGCACCTGCTGAAGTATTCATGCAACCAGTGCCAAAGAAAACCATCAGTCAACGAGTGTCGACCGATATGGGTATTTGAAGCTGTGCATAGAAAAGTGTTTGCCATCCTTAGTGCAACGGGTACTATCTTCTGGTGGCTGAAGAATGTAGTTCAAAATTGCTGATTTCTACAGCTTTTTTTTCAACTCTAACATCTATTAAAAGTTGCTCTGTTAGGGTCTTAGCACACACACACATCAGATATTTTTCAACTGTACAGATATTATAATTTCATCCTACTTACTAGTTAAGCAGAAATGTGATATTCTAACCAGTTGTTATCCTTTCCATTTTAGTCTTACTGCTTTCTGGCATTGTTAAAGCATTTGAAAGTTTCTTACCACCTACACTCTTCAAGGTCATTCGCTTGGCTCGGATTGGACGAATACTGAGACTCATCCGGGCTGCCAAAGGAATTCGAACTCTGCTTTTTGCGTTAATGATGTCCCTACCTGCTCTATTTAACATTGGCCTCTTGCTTTTTCTGGTCATGTTCATTTATGCTATTTTTGGCATGGCTAACTTTGCCTATGTGAAGATGGAAGATGGCATTGACGATATGTTCAATTTCCAAACCTTTCCTAACAGCATGCTCTGTCTCTTCCAAATCACCACGTCAGCTGGCTGGGATGGTCTTCTCAGTCCTATTTTAAACACTGGGCCACCGTACTGTGATCCAAACATAAATGGTACTATAGGTGAATGTGGTAAACCTGCCATAGGTATTATTTATTTTGTAAGTTACATCATTATATCGTTTCTCATCGTTGTAAACATGTATATAGCTGTTATTCTGGAGAACTTCAATGCTGCTACTGAGGAAAGTACAGAGCCTTTAGGGGAAGATGACTTTGACATCTTTTATGAAATCTGGGAGAAGTTTGATCCTGAGGCAACTCAGTTTATAACTTTCTCTGCACTTTCAGACTTTGCAGATGCTCTGGCTGAACCTTTACGTGTACCAAAACCAAACAAAGTTGAACTCATAGCAATGGACCTGCCTATGGTCAGTGGAGATAGGATCCACTGCTTGGATATCTTGTTTGCTTTTACCAAAAGAGTGTTAGGAGATTCTGGGGAGCTGGATACTCTTAAAGTACAAATGGAGGAGAAGTTCATGGCTGCCAATCCATCCAAAAAATCCTATGAGCCAATCTCCACTACTCTCAGACACAGACAAGAGGAAGCTTCCGCCACTGTGATCCAGCGTGCCTACAGGAGTCATCTGCGCTCCATGAAGCAGGCTTCTTACCTGTACCATCACAGAACTTGCAGTGGTGACACTCTTGGAGGTGCTGCTCCAGAAAAAGACGGACTTATTGCATCTATAAGGGATGAAAACTATGGTAGGAGTCCTGAGAAGTCTGAAACTTTGTCCTCAGCATCCTTTCCTCCATCATATGACAGTGTCACGAGAGCCAGTAGTGGCAGTCTCATGGTTGAGCATGAAGAAATTACACGTAATCAACAGTCTCCAGATATTAAATAGTTTATCAGTGACAATGTTGTTAAGAATGTTTTAAAATGTTCGCAGAGGCTGATATTGTAAATACATGTCAGCTGAGGCAGCCTCCCTGTTAAACAAAGTCTGTTGATCATGATCAGTTAACCATAGTTAGGTATGATCACTTAACTGTGGTAGCTGTTAAATCGTAGCCTTTGGCTCGATTTATGTTCAAATGTTCAGCTTTGTTCAATATTTACATACACAGAGACAAAAGCTGTGAAAGGTTTTGGTTCTGTTTGATCAAGGGCACCCCACTGCAAAACAGGTCCCACAGTACCTGAGTGCTGCAGCGTATTCACAGCAGTGGTAGATAATGTCTGCTGATGTTACCCCTGGTGCAAGAAGAAGAGAAAAGCCCAAGCAGCAACGGATCTACTGGAGAACAGGAAAAGAATTAGTGTTAAGATAAATTGCTGAAGGGAAAGGAGCTAAAATTCACCATTAGTCCATTCCTAATTGATATTCTCATTATAAATCTGTTAAGCAAAGGGCTGCTGATTTTTTTTTTAATGTTTGGAGACTGATGTACCACAAACATAGCCACTGCATGATCCGCAGATATGCCACGATGTAGTGGACTTCCAATATGATCGATTTACAGAATAAGTCATGGCATGTATGTTATTGTAGTTGTGTTACTGCAGCTTAATGAAATAATAAATACAACTCTTAGTATTACAGAAGTTGTACTGAGCTGAGTAAAACCTTGCTTTATATTTTGTCTGTGAGGATTATTTTTTTAACCTAGTTTCCTGTGGCAGTGAGGAGAAGGCAGTTGTGCTGTATGTCTATCAGTCACTCCATAACAAATTGTGTTTATTACATACTTTCCTCAAACTTCACAGAATGGTTACGTTTCATGCTCAAGAACATTCCTGCCACTGTGGTAGAGAAGAGAGACACAAATAAGCATTTCCACTGTGGGCAAATGGGCAGCATCACTTCAGATGACATCAGAAACCCAGGCTGGGGAGTGCCACATGGGCCCTATCTGAGCTGCCCTTGGTCATGGTGGTGAGCGTCATCCGTGGCCATGGAGTGAGGCCTTGACCTAAGGTAGATGTGTCCCATTGGTGGTAGGAGCCTTTCCCCCTTCTGCCTGTGCTTCTCTGATGGGAGGACCAGTTTTCTCTCTCCTGCAAAGATTAGAAGAAACCAAAGTACAAGTAATGTGGACAATTAGGAAACCTGGGTTGAAGCATTTGGGTCTGGGGTTGACATAAGACTAAAGATGTAGTCATAAACTCTACTTGTCATGAAACTATGTGTGCACATGGTCTCTCATGATCTTCACCACATTTTCCTTATAAAGGTCTTTATCTTCCTTCATGTCCTTACTAGCTTGGGCTTCTCAGAAAAACACATGCCCAAACAATACTCAGTCTTTTGTCCTTTGTACGTGTACTTTGGAGATACTTTCAGCTGCTGCATTTTGCTGTCTAATGACTGTTGTGTTATCCCTTGTCATGCACTAGACAGTCATAAATTACCCTTGACATTTTAATTTCTTATTTAAACTTCAAACAGGTTACGTGCAAGACAGCGTAAGATGCTTTTTGTTTTTCTTGGTCTCAAGGTTGTAGTTGTGTGGTCACTGTTGGGGTTGGCAGGTTCTGGCAAGGCTCAGGTGAGCTTTCCCCTCCACACTGACTTCAGCCAGAAACAAAACCAGGATTTGCGACTGAGTGGGACCTCCTGTACCCTCCGCTTGCAACCTGCAGCAAGTTACCTACTCTCTTCAACAGCCCTTCTCTACAGTGGCAGTTACGTGTCCTGTGTTGTGTCGTCTTCCTCTCCTCTTTTTCATCTCCAGATTGTGAGCTCTTTGGACAGAAATTCTCTTTTACTGTGAATGGTAAATTACATCTTAATACTGAGGCTGTTTTCAGTTAATACTGTCTGAACAATGATTGCAAATAAATAATATTTATAATAGCTTTTATTTTTAATTTCCTCTGTGGTATTCCCTTAGCCTCTCCTAGCCATCATAGCATCTTTAATTAGTTTTGACCAGTAGTACCTCAAATTTTAAGATAGGTGCCCAGTGAATCTGCTTTATACCAGAGAAGTCAACAGCTCTGTGTCACTGGAACCCGGGGCACTCTATTCCTTCACATTAAAAAATAAAACTAACAATTAAAAATAATTAATAAAATGAAATGGTTTTAGTTGGCTAAAATGATTTTTAAAACACTTACCCAGTTTGTGACCCACCACAGTTCAGGAGTTGACTACATGGCACTTGTGAGATGGTGTTTCCCAGCTCCGGCCTGTTCGATGTCTGCTTCCCATGATGTGCGGAGTCCATCAAGAAGCAGTGATGAACCGCACGCACCGTTCTCATTGATTTGGGTGTGCAGTGAACAATGCTGACATCGCATCCTTTCAGGAGATTATGTATTTAAACACATCGATACCCAACAGCAGTGCAACTCATCTTTGCCAGTTTGTGTGCCAGGAAGAGGTATTTTTGATTGTAAGAATAGATTATTGACAGTCAGCTACATGCAAGCCTCGCTCAAATCCATCTGTCTGGGAAGGCCACCCTGAAGCTGAGTCAGAGCTCCAGTAGTGTAGGAGATCAGATGCAAAAGACCATTTGGTGCCCTAAGTGAATTGTTTATTGGTGCGAGAAATGACAAGTACCCCCTAGGGTGAATTTTACCTTCTGCAGAAACCCTTCTGAGTAAAGGTGATACCGTTTTGGGGAAGGCAAGCTCCTTGCTGTGTTCTTTAATCCTTCTGGTTCTCCTCTGAGTCCTCTTAATTTTGGATCCTACTGATGTCCACACTAAAATCCTAGTTTCTTGTGGCGGCTGCGTGGCATAGAGTCTTGTTTCCAGATGGATTGCCATCCTTTTTGGTCATACTGAACAACGTTTTATGTGCTTGCCCCCTTTTAGCCACTCTTCTGAGAGCATTGCATTAACAGCCTGGTCTTTTCAACAGTTACCTCTTCCATAATCTATGTATCACTTTTATTTTACCCCAAATTATTGCATTTTTAAAGAGGTTATTAATAGAGACAATAAAAACACGAGGGCTGAGAGCTCTTCCCTTTGACAGCCCATGAGAAACACCAGCTCAATAGCATGATATTTTTATCTATTCCTTTGATAGTGATGTAGCACAACAAATATAGCAATGAAGGACATGAGAATACCAGAAGTGTACCTCTCTGTAGTGGGCTTGATTTCATTACCTAAAGCGCACACATTTTTCACAGGAAATCACGGTAACGGAAAGGCCTTGGATATTTGTACTCCAGTCAAAAGAGTTAAAGGGGGGGAAAAAGGGACTATGTGGAACTAACCAATAAAAAGCTATTTTCTTCAGCAAAAATCAGGACTTGTAGCATAAGCTAGACTGACTTTACCATTGAGACAATCATTATTAATGGGTCCATACTGGTAATTTAGTTCAGTGTTTCTCAGCTCTTGGGCAAATCAATGGAGCTGCATGGCATGAAACTCCTATTGCACTTTAAAGAAAAGAGAAGTTTTTTCCTCCCATTTGCCAGATACCTTTGCAATTCAACAACTGTGAATTAAAACTGGATCAAGTGCAGAGAAGCAATACTAGAATGAATAACAAACTATGTTATGAAAAGAGATTCAAGTTTAGTTTGTTCAGCTTAGAAATAACAGCTGAGGGGATGCATCATAACTCTCAGTAAATAAAGCAAGTGGGAAAATATGAGTGAGGGAGAAAAACGTTTAAAAGACAAACAGAATAATCAGGAAAAAAATTACCCTGGAAATTAGAAGTGGCTTCTGTCCTTCAGAGGATGGAGTCATGAAACTGCTTTGCAGCAGGAGCAGAGGAGCCAGTCTGACCAAAAGGTCAATAGGTATGCATTTCTTCAAGGGATCATGTGCCACGGCACTTTCAAGGGGATCTGTGACCCAGCAGGCCTCGTGGTTCCTGCTCAAAACTCTCTGAATTTCATAAAATTAAGACTGGGAACTGCAACAGGACAGTGAAACTTGTTGAATGCTTCCTCCTAGTGGTTTTACATCAAAATGACATATGCAAAGTGCAGAAAAAAAGTTGGAGTCTCTATCTCAACTATAGAGATTGAAACCTAATCAATTAAATAACTGCCTTTAAAAGGAGCATTAGCAGCAAGCAGAGAGCTTAGAGGGAGTGGGAGAAAGGGTTGTGCTAAAGGAAAGCTACAGTTTAAAGGTCAGAAAATTAAATGAGTGAGAATTTCCATTGTAAAAGATAATTAGACCATGAATAGGAAGCTGAAACAGTAATAACTAACTCATTGGCTATATAAGAAAGAAGAAGAAAAAAGAAAAAAAAAGTGGGATTGGCTTAAAACGGGGAAGGGATGAGGTTTTGGACAGCTTTAGGGTTAAAGATAATCTATATACATATATATATGATAAAGATCAGGTAAATAGTCTCCTTCATTTTCAGTGAAGATGGTATTCAATATGGGATTGTATTTTCCTTGACTAACAAGAAATGTTTGAATGGAAACGTGAGTACATCCACAGATGAACACAGAAGGGAATTAAAGCAATGGAGTCAGGGGCCAGAATAACCCCTTTTCAAAAATACTGTTAAGAACTGGCACATGAAACTGCAGATCTGTCAGTAAGGATTTTGTGAGAATCTGTCAAATCAGGAAAGCTGGCAGGAGGAGAAAAAATCCACAAAATCCAACCCAAATGTAATACTTGTATTTGAAAAGGAGGTAACAAGCAATTCAAGCAATCAGAGACTTGTTAATCTGAACTGAGCACGTTGCAGGGCTGTGGAACGCATTTTGAAGGGGAAATAATGAAAGACTTGAAGGAAAGTGGAAAATTGAATCAAATGGGTTTGAAATCTATTTACTAAGAAAGAAGAATGTGGTAGATCTTATCCACCGGTATTCTGATAAACAAGATGTAATAGGGCGGAGCATAAAGTCCTCTACTGGGGGCCAAATGGGGACATTTACTACCAGGTGATGGAAACAGCAGAACACTGCGAAAACCTGGATAAATTACTGAAACAGAATGGTTGTGATGCGTAATGTGATGCAATCATGAAACGGAGAAATGCAAGTGAAGATCAGCTGAGACACAGTCCGTGGAGTGCAGGATGTGCTAATGCAATGGGAAGGCACAGGTGAGGTCGCATCTGCACCCGTGCATGCGTTGGTAAATGATGCTCAAGAAAGATTCATATGAATCAAACAAGAATTAAAGAGCTTCTACGATAGACAGGGGATTAGAAAAGCTTTAGAAAGAAGCCTGGAATCCTACCTTGTTTAATCCTGCAAAATGAAAGTCGAGAGGAAAGACGTGACTGTTCCTGAGAGGGAAATAAATGTCAGTAAGGGTTAAACCAGATCATTGATCAATGCTTATTTTGAATACAGCCTGCATCAACCGCCCTTCCTCCCATTTGTATAGGAGGGGTGCAGTTTCCCTGTGGTGAGTTTTCCCTGAGGAAGCTTTCCATCATCCCATGGCTATGGGCCAGGCATCTGGCACAGAGGAAAGCTGGAAAATGCACCTAGAAAATTTGTCATCCATACCCTATTGATCTCAAAGCACAAGTTGCTCCAGAACAGCAAGATCCAATCATCCAAAATGTGTTTGCTTATCCCATCCCATCGATTGAGATGGTCCCTAACTGAGACCTCATATGTGTTGGGACAGCAACATCAGAAGGTGGAAAGAGATTTTCCTGCAACAAGTGCAAAGTAACTTTTGCAGGAGGGTATAAGGTGTACTAGAGCAGGCTAACATGCTCACAAGTCATGTGCAGGACAAGTGTTAATATAATTGCAGGCAAATAGATGCGGAAGCTTGTTGAACAGGTACTGAACTAAGGTTTGTGCAAGCTGATGTGAAAAGCAGATCCAGAGGGTCTGCTTTTGGATAGTATGAGCACAAACCAACTGAGTGACCTTAGTGCAGGTCGCTATGTTATAAATATGTCACATCTCCACTGAAAGGAACTGGAAACATAGGTTTAAAGGCTGACAAATATCTTGCAGGTGAGTGTTGGGCTGCATTTGACTAAAATAAGTTGTCCAGCTGGGGTTACAGCTCTTGACCTGAAGACATCAAGGAAAATGTCTGCCCCCTGGTAATTTGTTTCACAGTTAGTTAACCTTATACTTAAAATCACAAGCCTATCTTTTCATTTAAATTAGTTTGACTTCATCTTCACACCACTGGTTCTTGAAAAACCTTTAATGTTACATTAGGAAGTTCTTTAGTACCTGTTATTTTCATTCAATGAAGGCATTTATTCACTATCACCTCTCTATTTATTATTTCAATGTGAGTGGAATGACCTCTTAAAGCATCTCACACAGGCGTTTTCCTCATCAATCAAATAATCTTTTGGCTCTTTTCAGCATCTTCCTATACCTGACCCACCAATGCCATAGCTGCTGCCTGTCATGGTCATTATAGCCCTGATAGTTTGCAGCCAATTTTCCCTCTCCTGGGAGCTGAAGAGCAGGAACCAACTGCCAGGAGCTTTATTGGATGTGGCAGGGAAAGGGTTAACCCATTCAGCCATCAGGAGCCAGGTGCAAGGTATAAAAGATCAGGGGAAAAAAAAAAATATATGTAAGGGAGGAGATGATTGCTTAGGATAGTGGTGAATACTTGGGAGAAGGGTGTCTCAGCTCCGTCAAGGTAAGATGTGGGAGAGCTGGGGACTGTTTTGGGAGGGGAAAAGGAGTGGTTTGAGGACTAGCAGCTGGAGGAAGGCTTGGATGGATTTAATGGGACTGGATGATTTTGAGCAAGGTGTGAGTTTCTATGGGTGGGAGGATCTTAGGAGGTGATCCATCTACCCTGGTGAGCCATGGAGTACCTTGATGTCTTATTCTGGTGTCAGACTCCTTGGTGGGAGATGATCCTGTGCCATGAGAGGGGCCAAGCTGAGTCTGAGCCAGCCCAGAAAACAGCTGTCTACTAGCAGCGTGCTGCAGAGAGGCAGCTGGGCTTGCTCACTGCTTTGGTAGTGGCTGTAGCCTATGTTAATTTAACCTAAGGGGAGGAATCAAAATAATATATGTTTTCACATGTCTAAAAGGAGAAAATTCAGTCAGGGCCAGCATAAGATTAGAAACCTGGAAATGTTTGGATTGGTTCATATTTTCTCCCCTCAAATGAACATTTAGTTTTGAAAGGAAATATCTTTCCTGGCATAGGGAGAACTTGTTTAGTTAAGTTTTAGGTCATTCTGCCTGGTGATGTTCAAAGATCTTCTCACACAACTTGTACACCTCCCTGATCCCCCCAACCCCCCCAAAAATGGGGAAGATCTCAAATGGATCTGTTCCCTTGTTCTGGTTTGGCACTTCTCAATGGCTAAACCCACTGCTGGCTGTGAGAGTCCTTGGGGCAGTGAGATCCAGAGTTCATCTCTCAGTAACATGCACGATGCAGTTCACACCTCGGGCTCACGTTTTTTGGCAGGTTTTTTACCTCAATGAGGTTCAAGTCATATTTTCAAGTTTCTCCTCACATCGTGAATCACAGCTTTATTCTGAAATGAGAACCAGGAGTCTGATGTGATACTACATCACAGGGTTCAACACAAGAGCCATCCTCTGCCACGGGTATCTCGGGAATGGCAGAGGAGAGAAGTGGCCTTGTCAGATAGTTGGATTCAGGAAATGGTGCTAAAAGGTATGTAATGCGATGACAGCATTTCCAGTGATTCCCAACTGTAGGGCAACCTCATCAGCGTGTGCTTGTTCAACCCCAGTGGTGCTCCTGCCATGGTATTAAAGCACAGAGCAGTGATGTGAGGGACTGTTACCCCCTATGTATGCTGTAAGCCACTGACAGTTTTAATGTTTCACTGGATCAGGTACCATATATTGCACACTGCATCTGTTGGCATTGATTGCAGGATCAAAATGTTTAATTAAAGTGGAGGATGCCAAAACTCTCCCTTTCACACAACTGCGTTTGCCAGTCATGGGCAAGAGTGACCACTATTACGCTCTTGAAAAACATGTGGCTCACTCCTGAGCTAAAGATGCCTGCACAGGTAAAACCAAATCCCATGAAAAAGCCCTGTGCAGGACTGGATATGCCTGTGCTACAAATTGAGAAGATGACTGAAACTACAACAACGACCAAAAAGAGCTATTTTGGGCCCTGCTGCAAAATGGATCACCAAGCACTGCTGCCACCACTGACGGTGAGCAGCTGGGGTGGCTGGTGAGGGTATGAGGATGTCCCTATTTCCTTCACCCTGCTCTTCCCACCAGCTTTGACCATACTGTATCACGCACTTGGGTTTATATGCAGGCAAATCTTCTGCAAGTGCATTTGTCAGATTCTCTAGGCAGGGAGCAGGACGCTTGATGTAAACGATGTAGACCTAAATATGTAGGCTGCTCCATTGATGCTGGTGGGATAGGATGGACACTGCACATAGCCCCTCCTGGCTGCTCGGCACCCATTCCCATCTGCATTATGTGTAGCAGGTGCAAAATACAACTTTAATTTATCCCACTTCCTTTATCTAAGGACAAAGATCCTACTCAATTTGAATACTTTCTTTCCAGAATTATTCCCCCTGCCCCTGTCCTTCCCTGAAGTTTTTGGAGACTTATTTTTGAGTGAGTTTTGTCAGGGAAAAGGCAGCTGGTGAATGTTCAGGTTCATATGGCAGTTAGTTCCCTCTTCCATTGAGGCTACAGCCCAGGAGCAAGAAAAATTGTAGTGACACCCACCATCACCCAGAAGTAAGTTAATTTCAGCTGCTAATCCATTTTTAATCTGTCTGGGAAACTTTTAACCACTTTTCATTTCTTCAAGCAATTCCTGAGTTAGGCCCTCAGCTGGAGACCTTGTCTGCTAAAATCATCATGAACTAAACCAAAGTTATGGGGGGTTGGGTTTTTTGGTTTGGTTTTTTTTGGTCAGTCATGAGACAAGCTAATATGAAATTTATACATTAGAAACAATCCAGAATTTCTTTTTCCCCTTTTGATTAAACGGTGTTCTGAGCCAGTCTTATATGCATTACCAAGTCTTTTAGCAAATACTATTGTATCCTCTATTACTTAAATTCTGCAAAATTCCTTAAAAATCCATTTTTCTTTTTTTTTTTTTTTTTTTGTGCAAGCCTTAGCAGCCCATTAGCTGACATCAGTCCCAACATCTCCTCCAGGCAACATCTCTGGGCACCATCCCTGCTCCTGTGGTCTCTTTCTAGAGTGCACCTTCAGGCACTGCTCTTTGCTCAGGAGGACACTGTCTCCACTTTTCTCTCAAGCTGAGAAAAATTTGAAGTATGGTGGCTCTTACAGACAGCAAAATGGCAGAAAAATCTTTAGGAAGTAGGCACTGTTCAGGCAGTGGCTATTTTATAAGTGGGGTTTTCTGGTTATGCTTATGGCAAGAACTTACCGGTTCCAGGAGAACTGGTCTCCTTAGCACCCCTACTGAAGAAATTGTCGGTGTAAGGGTTTGTTGAAGAGAAGAAAAGAAAACAAAAACAAAACACCAACAAAACCCCCCATATACATAAATAAAAATATATACACACTTATCTAAAATAAATCTCAATTCAATAAAAATAATGCTGAGATTTCTGGCTGACTTACTTTCTTCAAGGTATAGAAAGCAAGTGGGAGGCCTGGGACTGGGTGACTTTACATCTTACTGCTTACAAGTCAGTTTAGGCAGGAAGAACCCCATGGAAGAGCTGCATATTTGTGTATTGGGTTTATGTGGCAAGGGAAACCCAATACAGTTTATAAATAATACAGTACAACCTCATGACACAGTCAATGCAGGGGAGAAAGGCATCTCCAGAGGTTGATTGATCTTATCCATCTAGGGATGGGTAATCATATATATCTCTCCACTGACACTTTGGAAGGGTGACGTGATATGACTTATTCAGATTTGGACTTGTCTAACTTTTAGACACCTTCATGGGAGCACATGAATCCCACTATAACTCTTACAAGATTGGAAAAAACGTGCAAACCTCGTAAATGTAAAGCGCCAACCTCTGATGGGTTTACTGGACAGTCACAATTTTGGGAGAAAGTCTTGGACTCCGCAGTGCACCCAAATCTGCTTAGTCCAGTGAGTACCCTCCTTCATTTCAGTCTCAGAGTTTCTTGTGCTACGTTACAGCCCTAAACGAGTCATGGCCTCTGTACCTAATGAGGTAATAGGGCTGAGATAGATATTTTTGCTGTATTTCTCAGAGAAGTCCTTGCTGGGGATATTGTTGGAGCCAGGCATTCAAAGCATGTGGATTTGGAGAGTTCATCCTGCTTGCTTGTTTTGGAAGAAATGACTGCTTTTGTTTGTTTATAAATGATAGTTTTGGTCCATTGTATAGGCTGGGTTTCATAGCTGCACTTGTCTTTGTGTTGGATATTAAACTTGGGGTGTGAAGTGAGACTGCAGAGTGGTGGGATGTTCTTGGGGAGGGACTGACATGAGTGAGTTCCTGGTGTCAGTGTGTTGTACAAAAATAATAACGTGGTGACCTCATTTATAAGAAAAATGGGGTAAACTGTCACTCAGTTCAGAAGTGGGTACCTGCCTTTTACATATATTTATACTTCAACTTTTCCTTTGCTTCAAACCATTCATTTAAACCAGCGTTTGTGTTATTTTTCCCTTCTCTTTTGATATGAACATGACAACAGAAAAAGCAGAAGTGAAAATCCATTAGAAAAAACAAAGTATGAAAAGTGGCAGGCAGCGGGAAGTGCTCCTCCAGCATCCATCCTTTCTGTCAGACTCCCAAATGCCCCTGTTAAACCACAACAGCCCCCAAGGAGAGGCCACTCTTGAACCCATCCAACTCTTTTGGAGACCAAATCCAATTGTTAGGATTTTGTGTTATTGTCCATGGGTGGCTGTGTTTGTGTTGAGGATAGCAATTCCCTTCAAAATACCTGACAGAAGCCCCAGTCCTGTCTCATTTAAAGTCACCCCCAAATCAATGTTTGAAAATAGATGAAAGAATAAATAAATAAAAAAACCTCTCTAAGAGAGCACTCAGAAACCCTGCAGAGAAAAAAAAAAAAAAATTGGACTTTGCTTGATGCTGAGGAGAGCATTCAATATCCAGCAAGGGTCTGACCCTGCACTCAGAGGGGGTCAGCTTGGAAAGCAAAAAGCGGTTGTTCAGTGTGCGCATTGATGTGCTTTAATGCTAGATTTCCAGTCAAGGGCAGTACGGTTCTTAAAGGCTCCATTTGTCAGAGGTAGGGTATTGCATTAAGGATGAAGTATGAAAAGCTGAGAGCCTTGAGCAATTATAGCTTTGTTTAAAATCTTCTCCAAAGAGGTAAACCAGAAGGATTCAAAGAATTCCTTGATTTTTAGCAGGGCAAATTTTCAGATGCTTGGAGGACCCAGAGACTTTATTGTAGTTTATCCCAGCAGGTAATTGGGCCTGTTGCATTAGCAGCCAGATCCTGGCTGAACGCTGTCCTCCTCCTGCCCTTTCTTGTAACTGTGAGTGGCAAGCTGGTTTATTACATTAGGGTTACAGGTGATTTACGTTGGAGGGTCCTCTTGTAGAGACTTTAACTTTGTCTCAGTAGTCTGGTCTAAAAACTGCTTGCTGGGGAAAGGAAGATGGAGGGGGAAATCTGTGGTGGGACCTGATGGAAGTTTCAAGTTGGAAGTGGGGCTAAGCAGGTGAGGGGTGAGATGTTTGCAGACTCTGCTTGCAAACAGGCAGACAAAGGAGAGAATGAGAAAGCCCAAAGAGATACGTGAGGGCTAGTGCTTGACTCTTCACTCGGGCGAAAGAGACAGCTGGTAGATATGGACGTGAGGAAAAATGTCTTTACTGAAAGAGTGGTGAAACATTGGAAGAGGCTGCCCAGGGAAGTGGTGGAGTCCCCATCCCTGGAGGTATTTAAAAGACGTGTAGATGAGGCGCTTAGGGAGATGGTTTAGTGGGCATGGTGGTGTTGGGTTGACGGTTGGACTCGATGATCTTAGAGGTCTTTTCCAACCTTAATGATTCTATGATTCTATATATTTGGTAATTATTTCTGGTTGCGTAGTGTTCACTCAAAGGTGGATGGTGGAGATCTGCACATGAAAGTGTCTCCTGGTCTTTGGTCTCGTTGATGCTTTTTGTATTCCACAAGCAGGGAATGGGTCTGCCCAACACGACCACCAGTTCTTGAGCGCCTGTTTGTCATTGAATCCTTTTCTACTTATAACCTTCCACCCAGGCTTTTTCTGACCACCCATCCTCGTTGTGCCTTCATCCCACTAGGAGGATGAGTACCAGCACTCACGCGAGCAATCCCCAAAGGCAACAAGGCTCAGGCAAGTTGCCCATGTACATGCAGTATCAGGATAAGAGTTTTAGATTGAAAGAGCTTCATGGCAGGTCCCGTGTCCATCTGGGGCTCCTTAAACTGCTCAGCTTGAAGATGATGAAAAAAATACTAAAGACAGTTGCTGAATTCAGTCATGTCTTGCTCTTTTCAGAAGGAAAGACTCTGTTGTCACATCTCTGTGCTGTTGCAGTAGACTTGGGTGGGAAATGGATGGAGAAGCAGGTATGCTAGGGAAAAGTAACCAGAAAGAAGTGATCTGGTGGACTGGAGAGTTTTGCAAGCAAAATAACATGGGCAGTCAAAGCCCTGCAGCCTACAACCCCTGGATTTGCAACTTCGTGAGTATAAGGATGAAAACATCAGTGAGGAGCACCAGTGAGGGCACTGAAGGATAAAGATGATGTAGAAACCTTCCAGGAAACCCTACAAAAAAAGGAAGAGGAGGATAGCTCAGTTTAATTTCCCTCACGTTTGTCAAGCTTTTATCAGAAATTCTGAGTCACTTAACCACTTGTAACCACAATTTGCTCTATGCGAGCATCAATAGGCCTAGAGCAGTCCTAAGGAAGTCCACAGGATTATTTCCATGCCGAAAGACATTGTGGTCTTTATTGCTGAGCTACACTGGGTCTTTCTACCCCAAGCACTTCCCAGAAACTGAAATGGCAGTGTCTGAATGCAAACTAATAGGCACTACAATTAATTAGAAGATTAAAATAAAAAAAAGGGAAATGGTTCACGATTCATGTAAAATATTAAGTAAATGTACTGGAAGGAAGCTCGACCTTAATTAGTGTTAAAATGGAGGAGGGAGGGCATGTTGAACTGCAATGAAAGAAAGAAGAGGGATCAGGGTACTAAATGCAGAAAATTACGTTATCACTTTGAATTTCCCCCCAATCCTTGCGGGGGTCTTCTCATTAGCTGTGCCTCCATGATGCACCCGAAAGCACGTTTCTAACTGCAGGCTTGCAGGTAGTGTTTAACCAAAACCAACAAACCAACTTTCTCTAACTCTGTTAGAGGGTTGTTTTTTTTTTTTTTTAGTGTCTTTAACACAATGAAATGCAAAGGACAAGCTAGTATTAATTTCAGCCTGGAAACAGCAGTGAGATACCTTGGAGATCCTCTATAAAGCACAAGGGGGGGCTCTGGAGGCAGAAGTAAGGCAAGGATTTGCTCAAAGTGCCTGCGCAAGGGAAGGAAAGCATGCAGCAAATGTGATTTGCCACAAATCAAATGTGATTTTACATCACGTATGGTTGATCTTGCAGCGTCCATAAAGCACCAACATTTCTAGATGCTTTAGACTCTATGTGGAATTTTTTTCTAGAAATGGTTAACCTTTCTTTGATCTGCTTTGAAACCCTTCCCTATGGAAATCACAGCCAAAACTCCCATGGAGCTTGGCAAAGCTTCGATTTTACCCCCCTAAAACATCTTCCTGTGGCGCCCAAAGTCCAGCTGCGCTTAGGAGCTCTCTTGGTTCCCTCCATGGACTAAGCCTTGCTGCTCCTCAAAGCCACCGGAGAGACGGCAGTGTCCTCCACAAGAGAGGTTGCAGGGGTAAAGCAGCTTCGGTGTCATTAGTTGGTGCTTTTGACCCAAAAAGGAGGGAATACATTTATATTTCCCGGTCGCTTTGCAAAGGCTCAATGTGTGACTGCTCCCCCGTAGGAGGCTTTGCCTAACCTGGGAAAGCGGGGGGTTGGATAACTTTCTGGAGGAAGTTAGCAAGGGAAAGTTCATGGGAGGTGAAGTTTTTTTCAACCTTCTGGGTGTCAGAAATTCATCCAGCCTGCGGTTCGTTACAATGCAGGGAACACAGGAGGAACAGAAAGCTTTGCTGGAAACCCAAGCTCTGCCTTTCTGACACTGCTAATCACTAAACCCCATGTAAACGCTTTCCCCACTTAGCGAAGCAGTGTTTCTCTGCTCTCTGAACTGCCTAATCACCAAATATCTGTGCTGTCCACAGGCGGCAAGAGCGCGGTAGTGGGACATAATTCAGCCCAGCACAGCATAACCTTCATCCCCTTCTAAATTAAAACGCAGCTGTAGTCTGGTGTGACACAAGTGGACTAACTGGGGAGGGGGGTGAGCCATTTCAGGGAGACGAAATAAATTTGACTTTAATGATGTGAGCTGTTATGTGTCTATCAGGGCACTGAACGCTTTCTTCACACTTGGACACGTTCGTTGACTGAGGCACTGCCTGCCTGTAAATCTTTTTTTTTCCCCCCATTAAATTAGATTAGCCCACTTTAGGATTATATCTTTGAGTCTGATTGAACAAATGTAGCAATTTAGCCAGGCGTTACAGGATTTCCCCATGGATGCTTGATGAGAGACGCTCCATGAGGGCGATACACTTAATTAAAAGACGGAAGCTGACGACTGATACAGATGTATCCTGACACAGCAGCTGGGTTTATGTCAGGGTCCCTTTGCTTATCGAAATTGAAGTGGGGGATGAGAAGAAATCAGGGCTCTTATCACAGAGGAAGGAACAAGCCCAGATCCCAGACAATGTTATACAATGACGCGTTAGCACCTGATGAGACCCAGCGGTGGGTTCAGTCCTGATGCAAACAGTGGCCTGACCTTACGCTTTCCATAGCACAGAGGTGGGGTTGGGGAGGGGACCCAGCCCTGCAGGTTTGCTCCATTCGCTCGCAGCGGGGCTGGGGAAACCAGTGGGGAAGGGAGCTTGTGGGGGATCCTCGTTGAAGGGGGGTCAATATGGGATGGCCAAAACCCTTTTGCCTGGTTAATAAATGAGCAACGTGTTGATATGCTGAATCCGATGCCCTTTCTTCATCCCATGCACCCTGAATCTCCCGTCATCTTTAGATAGGAAAACCCTTCTTGTCCTGCCATCTCCCTTTATTTCAAGGGGAACGATAACAAATCGCAGTATTTTTCTTTCCCGGTAGAGGGAAGTATTGGCTAAACTGAGTTTTGCGTGAGACAACCTCATGGCACTCGGTGTCAAAGGAGCTTCTCACAGCACTTATCCCAGGCAGTAAAAGGCTTTCTAGAAAGCCGGGGTCTGTGGAAATCAAAAGCACTCCACTGAGCACCAGCAGGGTGGGAGGGCAGGGAAAAACCTTTCAAATTTTGAAGAAAAATACTTTTTTTTTCCTTCTTGCCAAATGAAGTTTTGCAAGAAAAGTATTTCTAAAGCAGCATGGGTTTTTTATAAGAAAAAACAGAGAATGTGTTTGAAACTAAAGCTATTCTCCAAACTCTCACAGTTTCGAGAACTGCACATTTTTCAATTTCTTTGTTTCCTTAAAAAAGGCGGCAACAAATGTGTAGGGATATGGGATGAAAGAAAGGCTTTATAAACATCTTGGAAGAATAAATGGCTCTTTGCAACCGGCACTGCTGTCTATAATCCCTTTAAGAAAGCAGTCATTGCTTTGTGGGGAAAAAGGGATGTTTTTGGAGAGAAGTGAATAGAAAGATGACATCAACTGATCTCCCGCATAGTATTTATTTTGCTGCTGGTATGTACTTCCATCTGACATGCATGTTTATTGGGTTTCAGCTGACTCACCTGAACTTTTTCAGACATTCGGTAAGCCAACATTACCTGAATGTTTCTTGCAGAAAGGAAGATTTTGGCAAGGCAGCACATGTTTAATCAATTTTCCTCTCTCTGATCGGTCTGTCTATAGGGTTCCAATTAACGTGGTTGCTTTACGATTAGTGTTTGCACTACGAGTTGCTCCTGTGCCAAGGATGCTCCCCACCTGCTGCACGAGTTTGGTGCTGCACAGACCCAGAACCCACCCCTGAAGCGCTGCCTTCCGCATATGCTCCTGGGTTACATTTCTGTATCTTCTGAAGGCAGGCAATTTAGAAATGAGAACCCAAATAACGTGTCCATATTTGAACTGAAAACTGGGGGAAGGGATGTTTTTCTGGGCTGCAAGTTGCACTAGGGGGTAGGAAGTGGGGAACCATCTCAGTCCTGCTCCTGGCATGGAATAAATTTGACAAGTAGCTTTCCCCTCCTGTACGTCTTCCTACCTTTTGTTCATCTTATTTATTTCCTTTGTAAATATTGCTCTGTGTTTTCTATAAGCTGGGCTCAGACTGAGCTGATTTCATTACCATGGGAATGAGGATTTGCCAGTATTAGGAATAATTTCTCAATTTCTAAAGACAGATGAAACAGAGATGGGTCTTCCTGGTGCTTCGTCAGGGTTTAACAGTATTTCCTCCCTCCATAAACAAGCAGTGGAGTTGAAATTTAGAGTGGCATTACGTATTACAGACTGCAAAAGATGCTGGGACAGTGGATGGGACATTAAGTGAAAGCTCGTGTCTTTCCCCTCCTTTCCCTGGCTGTGACACTAAATCTGTGCCACCGGGACCCTGCTGGCTCCCCCTATCCACTCCCACCTCATTTCTGTGATCAACCCTAAGACGATCGCTGCTGAGATTACTGAGGAAGGAGGACAGAGATGAGGATCTTCATGCATGGATTGTGAGTGGAGCAAGAACTGGATGAACAGACCAAAATATTTACTTTCAGCTGCCAAGGGCCCTTCCACATGAAATTCCTGAATTTAAGTTAAAGCTCCAGCAATGTCTGTGTAACATCAACCTGCAGAGGCAAACTCTAGTCTGTGAAAGAACAGGTGAGGCTATACCAACCCCAACATTCCCTCAAATGCATACACATGTAAATCAGCCCCAAAACATATGTCTTCACCTGTCATCAGCACAGAGAGCGTTATGCCACAGCCAAGGCAGTCTATTAATTAACTCTTCTGCCATAGGAAGAAGCAATATGTTCACTTGTCCTCTCTCTGTACAAGCCCAGCTCCCCCGTGAAGGCCCTGATAGTATTTTTTAGCTGTTTGGGTGATTTGGGGGAGGAAGCACCGTTTTCAGAAGTGATGAAGGGCATGGCATGGTGCTGAGAGCGTATGCATGGTGAGACCACACCGTGGCCATCCCAGCGAGGAGGGTTTCCACTGCGGCTGTGCTGCTGCGATGAGCAACATGGCCCCAGCCCACTGGGCTCAGGCCAGCAGCAATCCCTACGCAGCATTTTTGCTCTGGTGTGAATTCCTTTTCCTGGTTGAACTTAAAATGGTGTTGGAAATCCATTAAACTCTGCTGGGGGCGGGGGGGGGGGGAAGCTGTTCCTCTTGTAAGACAGAGATGTCCAGCAGAGATGTGCTGGCACAGTGGTAGGGGTTCAACAGCAGGGGTTGAGCCGCCAAGGATTCACAGTTTGCCTCTCTGGTGTTGAAGACGTGCCTGTCCTCTGTCTACTTTGGGTCCTCGTGAGGACATTCCCTCCTTTTGCACAGCCACCGTTCGGCTTCACGTTGGGCGATTAAATCCCTGTGGATTTGTCTTCCTTTCTCTCCTACCTCGCACGTTGTTCTGTGCCTCTGCTCTGCTCTAGGCTTTCAGAGGCTGTTTTCCTCCCAGGGAGCTCATGTCCACCCTCCTCTGCCCCTCCTAGTCTTCATTCCCCTCCATCTCCCTTCATTTGTAGTCTTTGTTTTCCAGTCTCTGACCTCTACTCCCTCTTCTCAGCTCCCTCTCTCCTCCTCTTCCTCACCCTGCTCTTCCCTATGAGACATTTCTTCATTTGCTGCTTTTCCAGCTCTGCATCTTTGCACACTTTGAATCCCTCACTCAATAACTTCTTCGAGCGTGAACTTGTTCTCGAATTGAGACCCGCTCTCCATCCACCCTCCTGGGGCCACTGCTGCGTTGTTGGGCTGTTTTGTAGCCTCCTCAGTTTTTTCCTATGTGATCCGCTCCTTTCCCAGCACTTGCTTTCTTTGATCACTAGCAAGCTCTGAGCTGCTTTCACAGGAGTGTTTATTACAGCTCCAGACGCTTTCTGGAGTGGTAACAGCCACTTCACAGCCCATCACTGAGCCAGTAAAGCGATGCCCGTCTCCCCTGTATACTCTATTTTACCTTGCTCAGTATTTTGAGGTCTTTTTGCAGTTCTTCAGAAGTTTCTTCCAGTTTTACCACCCTGTATGCTTCAATATTGCCAGCAAACTCTCGCCACCCCTCTCTCCACCTATGAGCATCCATCTGTGACCTTCCCAGTCATTGCTGGGCAGCTTATTTTCGGTACAATCTGCTGTTCCCCCTCAGTGGGGTGGCTGCCCTGTAAGCGTCACCCAGGCACCTGTTCCTTAAGGCCGGAGGCACTTGGGGCGGGCAGCTGCAGGAGGCGTTGGGTTCGGTTGTCCGTGGGGTGAACAGAGGGTCCAGCTTTGGCGCTGTTCACGCCCGCCCCCTTCCCCCGCGTGCTGGGGACACCTTGCCCTGTCCCGCTCCCCAGCGCCTCTCCTCTCCCTTGTGTCCCCTCGCCCCGGTCGCACCCTCTCTCTGAGCCCCCTGTGGTAACCCTCAGCGTCCGCTGCAGCTCCGTCCCCGCTTCTTCCCTCTCCCACCTTTCTCCCCAGTCTTCTTTAGCCCACCTTTCTCCCTAGCCCTCCCTCATCCCCTCTCCTGCCTTCTTTTCCATCCTTCTCCTTCCTATCCCTCTCTTCTTCCCAGCCCTCCTCATCCCTCCTTCCTCCCCACCCCTCTTCCCCCCCATTTCTCCTTCCCCACCCCTGCCTATCCTTCTTCCTCATCCTTCCCCCATCCTTTCTCCCTCCCCATCCCTCCCTCTTCCCCCGTATCCCTCCCTCTTCCCCATCCTCCTTTCTCCCTCCCCATTCTCCCCTTCTTCCTCCCGGCCCCTCCTCCCCCAGCGCCCCTGCCCATCCCTCCCTCCCTCCCTCCCTCCTCCTCCTCCTCCTCCTCCTCCCTTCCCACCCCCTCCCCCCAGTTCCCCCCCCACCGGCGGCAGGGGGCGCTGCGGACCCGGCTCCGCTCGGCTCCGCTCGGCCCGGCGGGGCGGGGAGGGGCGGGGCGGGCGGGGCCTCCCTCCCTCCCTCCCTCCCGCTTCCCTCCTTCCCTCCCTCCCTCCCTCCTCCCCTCCCTCCCTCCCTCCCCCGCCCGCCCCCGCCGCCCGGCCGGGGCTGCGCTCCCGCGGCAGCCGCAGACACGGCGCGGCGGCTCCGAGCCATGCGCCCTCCGCGGCGGGCGGGCAGCGCGCTCCGCGCCCAGCAGCCGGGCCCTTCCCGCGGGACGGTACCGCTCGGGGACTAAAACTCTGTGGATACAATGAAGTGGCTCTGGGACTCTTGGTTTAGCAGGAAAAATTAAATAAACCAATGTAAGTTTCTCTTTTTTGTTTGCTTGTTAATAAAATAATAAAAAAGAAGGAAAAAAAAAAAAAAAGAAAGAAAGAAAAAAAGAAACCAAAAAGACGTCCGGTTCCGAGCGTGTCGTGGAGGAGGAATTGGTAGTGCCGGGATTTTCCCTTCCCCGAAGTTTCCCCTCGAGGCGGGAGGAGCGGTGGCCCCGGCCGTCCCGTCCGGGCAGGGCGGCGGAGGGGCTACCGGGGGCTGGAGGAGAGAGAAGTTGGCTCGGCAAAGCTTGCGCCGGGGTGTAAAAGCGGAGGATATAGATGTATATAGAGAGGGATATATTTTGCTGTTGAAGGGTAACTCTGGCGGGGAATCGGTCTGGTTTCCATCTCGCTTCCGCACCCAGAAGTGCCGGAAAGAAATAACAACACAGAAAATACTCTGCAAATTGTTTGGTTAATGTCATGTGGCGTCAGATGTGTTGGAGTGGAAATTTAGTGGCACGTTTTGAAGGAAAGAAATGAACTAGAATGGGTATTTCTGTGGTGGCAGGGAAAATGTATCGTTCTCCTGTATCATGAGACTATCGCTGGTATTACTTGTTGTAAGAACTGACATATTTTAAGTATGTATCTTAACAGCACCACTCACCTCAAAGCTGTTTGTAGAATACCTCTGCTTAAAACATTTGGAGTTTTTATCGGCACAAATTAAAAACTTGACTTGGCTTATGCAAATAAAAGAAAAAAAGGGGAGAGCTGCGCTGCACTCCGGCAAGGTGATCGTGATTTTATCAAGGCAGCCCCGAGGGGAACAGTGACATACTGGGAGCACTGTAAAAGAGAACGAAAGCTAAATTAAAGCAAAACTTACGCAACCAAAGCGTGGCTGCAATGGGAATAAATCAGACCTTTTTATTTTATTTTTCCTGGGGATTTGGGTGAGGAGGTGGAGATGAGCTTCTAGAAAGCGGAGAAACACGCGAGCCACGCACACCTACGGCAACAGGTCTCGTTTTGCCTGGAAAGGTTGAGCTGAGCTTTGTCGAGTGCTTGAGCCGAGCTTTTCCAGTTGCAACTGGGGCAGCGGCTCATCCCACGGACGGGTGTCGTATCTGGAGCCGGTGGCCCCGATTTCTCCCACCGCCGGGTTGGCGAGCAGCTCTTCCCAAAATACAGGGTGGATGGTGGAATAAACGCGGCGATTCAAAGAGGATTTGTCAATACTAAAAATAAACAGGCCCGCAGATGTGTCCTAGAGGGTCATGTCCAGGCGCAGCATTTTCAGGGCCGATGGGCCGATTTCGGCGATTTTCCCTCCGTGTGTCCTGTCCAAGGTGCTGAAGTTCATTTTGCTGCGATTTCCCAGGATTTCGGGGCTTTGCAGAAGTGGTCTTGGAGGCTTCCTCTCGTTTGAAACCGGTGGTGGTGGGGGTTCCCCCCCGAATGGTGCGAAGAGAAAGCAGGCATGTGTTTTCAGACACGTATATTTGATCCGTCCTTTTGGCGTGGGAAAGCAGGCCAGGTGGAACCACAGATGGATCCAGCAGATCCTATAATCTTTTGGTGGCAGAGAATTGGAAAGGTCAGAGCTGTGAGGCAGTGAGGAGTGAAACCCCTTTATTCTAATGGACCAAGAAAGTGGTATTTTTGAGAGTGTCACTGCTGTTGGTTTGAGTGCATTGCCTCTGATGAGACGTCTGGTTCCGAAAAAGTTGAGGGGAGCCCAGTGTCAGGACAGGATGGGAATGATGCAAATGGGATTGGAGTGATGTCCACTGATTTTGGTAATATATTTTTTTGCTGGTGTAGCCTTTTCAAATGGCTGCAAACAGTTGACAGAGAGCTTCAGAAATAGAGAGTCCTTTGCCTTGTGGGGGCAAGTGTCTCAACGTTTAAGCAATGGAAGCCTGTCCTGCAAGTTGTGATACGTTTAGATTAATGTGCCAAAAGTTCTCAGCCTTAAGCAGCGGAGTTTCTGTAACCTTTGGTATGAGGCAGATCACAGTATTGCCAGAAATAATCATAGATGAATATGTTACTTAACTTGTACGTGATTGGAGTTCGATGTTCTAACATGGGTTTTCTCAGTTCTTGACACTCGTTCTGAATCCAGTGATAATACAGCTTTGTACTTCTGTCTGAGACTCTCAGAGGGTTTTACAAACACAAAGGGTCACATTCTAATGCCCGTGTTTGCACGGAGAAGTAGTTTATGCTGTGAGGAGTCCTGCAGATTTAAAGCATGCAAAAACTCTGTACAGTATGGTAGAGAACTGATATCGTTTCATACCCTCAATCATTCGTCAGAGCTCACAAAGGTATTCAGTTGCATCATTGGGTATGTAGCCTAAATATCTTGACCATGAAGGGTTTATGTAGACCATGAGGCTTCCTGACTCTGAATGACAGCTATGGGTACAGACTTTAAAACTGCAACAGAGTTGAAAGCATTATATTGCTGGCTTGAATCAGACACTGGCCTCGGTTCTCGCTGTGATGGACTAACACCTGTGGCACCAGCTAACACTTCCCAGGACTTTTACAGGCTACAAAAAAACGTTGAGTAGTTGCTGTGTTCTTGATTTAAATGTGTTGTCAAAATTATATTTAAAAATGTACTGATAGGAAATGACATCCTGATGGGCACGGGAGATTTATGAAATATAGCTAGTTTAAATTTCTTTAAAAGATCCTATTTATGATATTAGACAGGGATTGACCGTTTCTCTTATCTTTTCCTCTTTTTTCCTCTTTTTTCCTCTTTTTTCCTCTTTTTTCCTCTTTTTTCCTCTTTTTTCCTCTTTTTTCCTCTTTTTTCCTCTTTTTTCCTCTTTTTTCCTCTTTTCCCTCTTTTCCCTCTTTTCCCTCTTTTCCCTCTTTTCCCTCTTTTCCCTCTTTTCTCTCTTCCCTCTTTTTCTCTTCTCATTACCATTTTCTGTTTAGTATCTTGAAGGAATGCTCTATGTATATATGTGAGTAAAGAACATTTTGGGTTGCATATTAAAGCATATTGGCAGTCGTTCAGAAATCCTGGTCATGCTTTTCAGAAGGAACAGGTTATTATCTGTTATCACCTTAGATGCCTTAGTTTTCGGAAGCTCAATTTGAAAAACATAGAAGAGACCTGTTGTTTTCAGAGGGTGGGTGCTCAGTTCTTCCTGAAAATTACTACCTTGTGGGTTGTCTCCAATCGTCCTCAAGAATTACTTTGGAAAATTATAGCTCTGATAGTTAAAAAGTGACAACAAGTAATTTCTCAGTTCTGTTAAATAATACTTGGGTATCACAGAAGCAGCATCACTCAAGTATATGCTTGACTTTTCTGCTTTATGTTTACGTGCTGTCTTGAGGTAGGGCCTTAATCGTAGTATGAAGCAATTTATATTTGAAACTCTGTCATTGCTTCTCACTTTTATCATCTGACCTGGAGGAAAATACATAAAGTCAGTTGGGTATATTCCTGTTTGCTTACAGTGAATATCTCTTCCACGGTGTCATGTATGACTGCAAACAGTTCAGAGAAACACGTGTTTGTTTCTTTTTCAAATAGCATCGTCCTTATGAACACCTACCAAAAGAAAACCCTGGTTATATTTCTATTGATCTTGGTTTATTATTTACTCTGCAAACCGAACTGATGGGCCCACTTTGACCTGGCTCTGTCTCTTTGGGTTTCTCTTACAAAGTGACAGTTTCTAAATCAGGAAGGAAATCAGGTCACATTTCTGGCTCTGCAGGATTTATCTCATCGCTCTTCTTTCAAAGTAATTAGAGTTACTAATAATGAGGAAAAGAAAACTTCTCCAGAACTGGAATGTCCCTAACCCCTCTCTCCTTCTTGCGGTTTTTGTGTCACCGAAGAGATTCAGGTAGTTCAGAAAGTTTGTTGTGGAGGATCCTTTTGCTCCACAATACAGGCAGTGACTTTCTTTAAGCGTAGCTGCAGGTGATGCGGTCACCCTTACTTTCTTTTCCTTAGATTAATAGCGTTTCCTTATTTATTTCCCACTGATTCCGGGATGGTGTTACTGGACCAGCTGCGGGCTGCCTGGTTGCAGTGGGTGAGATCCCAGATCTCAGGCTGGGAGAAGAACGAAGAGACATTTACCAAAGTTATGTCCCATCCCAGTCCCTAAACAGGCCGAGGACAGAGTGGACACGCTGCTTTCATTAAATCCATGCCGTACCAGCTTTCATGATTGCGGTTTGTACCCCTTCTTTTTAGGTTTCTTATCAGTCCCAGTTCACGGAGGCATATTCCAGGAAAGATGGCAAATGAACCACAAAAATTCCCTCTCTTCTGACACACCCACCTTTGCGGAGGTGCGGCTTGGCCTCCTGCTAGGAGGTCACCTTGCGAATCTTTTATGTGCAAAATTTTCATTGATGTCAAAAGATCCCTTATCTTTCATGGCAAAAACATGCCTCCCTGCTCTTTGTCATGAACAAAACCTTTTTTAATCACAATTCTGCATGACGAGACTGGCTTGTTTTTTATTTTTATCATAATATTGCAAGAGCTTTTTAAATATAGAGATATCACATATCAGATAATAATGTCGTACCAAAACGTGCAGAAAAAATTAAAAATTCTGTTAAGCTCTGAGTTTTCCCTTTGCCTTTTTTATTTAATTTTAAAATGAGAAGATTTTCCTTTCTATCTTGGAAAAAATAAGTCATTCTTTACCAGATTATTTATTTTATCTTTCAGCTTGAATTGAACTTTACTGGTTCACTAAACTTCTGCCAAAGAAGCTTTCTACTGCAATGCTAGGGAGCCCTACCAACAGGTTATAGATTCTTTTTCAAGCTTGATGGATTCCTAAGGTACTGAAACTGCTCTGCATCCAAGTTATCATTTGAAAAATATCTGCAAGTTGTGCTTTATTAATTTTAATCCAACTCCAGTATTAGTATGGGATATTTAAAAAGTCTTACTGACGTCAGGTTCATGTTTAAGCGTATAAAAGTTAGGTAACTGAACACAGACCGTGGGCACGAGTAAGGTGTCTGCGTTAGAAGCAAGGAGTACCTCTCCATATTCATGGCATTTGCAGGCTGATTTTGACCAATAAATCAAGTTTTGGGGTTTTGGAGGGGTCTTGGGAGGAGGGAGTTGGGGGTGTGTGTCATTGTTTCTAAAGGCTTTAGAGAAAATTGAAAAATCTATAGAATAAGAAGTTATGGAAAAACTTGCCCATGGACAAATTCTTTCAAGGCCCATTAGCTGGAGATAGATTACATATTAACATTTTAGGCCAAAATCCATTCTCAAAGACTGTATTATTTATAAAGTGATTTTTCCAAGATTCTTTTTCTTATTGTAATGAAACGGTCACTTTATCCGAAGAAATGGATGGTTTTGTTAGTGTCTCGGTGGCTGGATACACCACCATTATTCCCGGCTGGCTTACAGCAAGCCGAAAAGCGGTCTAACAAGCTTTGTGTGCATCGCGGCTCCAGGTTTACAGAACCTTGGTCCTGGGTAATCAAAACAGGACAGCACAGAGGGGTCATTTCTAGCGATTTTATGTGAGCAAAAATTCACCCCTGTAGGAGCCAGCTCAGATTTTATGCCCCGCTTCCAGCTCATTTCAGTCCTCCGAGGAGCATCTCTGCTGCCGGGCTGTACAAGGGCAGACACTGCCCCTGGGAAATCCTGAAAAACATGGACTTTAAGAAAGTGATGATTACATAAACAAGAACCCCCTCACCATCATGTAAAGCTTGTAAAGAGGAGCAACTCGGTGACGAAGTTTTCGTTTTTCCCCGTGATATAGCCACCAAAAGTGGGCATGGGGCTATGGAGAGAAACATTAGAGGGAGGCTTTTGGTGATGGGAGGAAGCTCTGCGAGCGGCTGCCTCGCTAGATGCAGCCGAAGCCTCTGGACGGGGATGGTGGTGGAAGGGGAGGGCAAAATAACGAGAGGGTTTAAGCCCAGACTGAACAGCTCTGAAACGCATCATTAAAGTATTAGAGCCTGACCTGTAGACGGGCATTTAGTGTTGTCTGAGGCCTGACACGTTAGTAGCTGTTACATAATGCACAATTATAAAATCACGCTAAAGCCTCTTTAAAATACCTGCCTGATTATAACAGGGTAATTATGCCGCGTTTAATGGAGCTGGGTGCTGTGGGGAAGGGACCCCCCTGCACCAGAACCTGTTCCTCTCCCTGCCATGTCGGATGCAGCCGACGGTGCCATCCTCTTGGCCCGGGGAAGTCCTAATCCCTCCAAAGCTCCCCACGGTTGTGTGTCTGCTCCCCGCTTCGTGCGCCCGCGCCGGCTCTCGTGTTACAGGGGTTGTCCTTTCCTTCCGGACGAGGATTTCTGGCCACTGCTGCTCCCCATATTAGTACAGCCAGCATGATGGTGTGACGCAGCCGCCCTCTCTCCCTCCCTGGGGCCGAGCACATCGTCTCCGCTGCCTCCCCAGCCCAATTTCCAGCCTCCGACATCGAGCTATGCACGGCTCCTGTGCTGCTGGAGGGGCCGGAGACGTTGCCAGCGGTGTCTGCAGCAAGAGGGTCTGGAAAGCACTGCAAGTATCTTAAGATTTTTTTTTTTTTTTCCCCTTTATCTCTTTTCAACAGTGTTTCACGTCGAGAGGGCTAATCTCCCTCGATGCGTGCGTGTAATTCTCATTCATGTGAGCGCAGGGGCTGCTGCCGGCGTGTGCTGTGTGTCTCTTAGGAAATAACCCCTTCAGAGTTGCAGTGCCTAGCAAAGTTCCCCCGGTTTGCTGAAGTCGTCGTAGCTCTTTTCTTCCCTGCGTCCATCAAACCGAGGGATGAATCCTCCTCCTTGGCTCCGCCGGCATAAATCCAGATTGATTTGTTTGACTTCAGTGGAGCTAATCCAGATTTACACAGCCCTTTCCCTGAGGACTTCCCCGTTTTTTTGCTCTAGGTGACTGTTAGTGGGCCAATGTCAAAATACATCTGATGTAGTCAGATTCCCTGTCTCCAACTATTAATTATTCCCTGGCAAAAGTTTCTGAGGAAGAGCAGTTGTATCTGAAAACAATATACAAATTCTGTTGCTAATTTTAGAAAGTAAGGGGGATCTTTTTTCCCCTCCTGTCAAAACTAAATATAATTTGAAAGATAATGTACAAAGATTTAAATATAGCATGCAATTATACATTGCATATGAATAGTTTATCTCCTTTTTAACATGTTTAGTTTATTTTTCCATCTTTCTCAGCAGACAGCTGTTAGATAAAGAGAGAAAAGTAAATAGTTGTTATGAAACCATACGTCATAGCTAAAAGGAAAAAAAAAAAGGAATCATCATATGAATATGGGAAGGAAAAGGCAGAATAAATCCTCTCTGTGCTTTTCCCCCTTGTCCCATCCTTTCTTGATACTTCTGTCACAGTACTTTAGTACTACTTTAGTACTTTAGTCTGGAACAAATTTCCCGTAGGTCCATTGTGCTCCTGTTCCTGCTGGGTTCAGGCACTTTTGAATCGAGGCTCTGAATTCTCTGTGGGAGGATGAAATTGAGGTAGAAACTTCCCTAGGAAAGTCTCTGAGTTCTTGGGTTCCTTTGCCCTTAGTGGAAGTTTTGCTTGAGTTACACTGAGTTTGCTTTTCTATAAAGTTGCCTAAACTTGACGATCCCCGAAAGTTTTGTCATGAGCACACGGCGTCTGAGCAAACATCTACAAGGTGTACAGATGTCCTTCTGGCTGCCCAGGGTGGCTTGGAGAACTTGCTTTCTCCTGTAGCTGTGAAATGCAGCACTGCTCCTCATGGGCTGTTAGATCTGTGAAAAATTGTTGTTAAAAGATTCCTCCAGCTTTCCCCAGGTTTTTCCCATTTCGTGAAACCTGAGCGGTGCTGGGCTGGCAGGTCTTGCTCTGTGTGTTGTGAGCTCAATAGTCAGGGCCCGGCGAAGCTCTCTGCTTTTTAGCTGCTTCAGGGCAGGCCAGAAAGAACCTAGAAACACTGCACTGGGTCACACATTGCCTTTTCTAAAGAAATATGGACAATGGCAAAAAAGACCCCCAAATAATAATAAAAATAACAATAATTAAAAAAAAAAAAAAAGTCCTGGTGATTCTAGACTCCTGGGAACAGAGCAAGTGGCTGAATATGAGGTTATGGTCTAAAAACATTGAAAGATTCTGGGCTGTGGTTTTCTTTTATTAATTAGCTAAAGTGATGTTCAGAACCTGAAACCAAGGCTTTTAGACACATCTCTGGTGCCTAATTCTGCTTGCTGTCTCATAACAGGGTGAATCAGGAGACTGTTTATTGAAGTCAGTGATGCAGCGTCAATGTAAAAGCAACGTAAGGGAGATGGAGGATTTGTTTACGAGTATAAAAGTCCCCTGGACAGTTTAACACTAACAGTGAAAATTACTGAGCAAAGCACAGATCTTAAATGTAGCTGAAATAAGTTTTCTGGAACATTTCCAGAGCTATTTTAAGGGCCTGATCCAGAGCCCGGTGAAGCCAAAGGTAAAGCTCCTTTTGACTTCTTCGGTTCTGGCATTACACTTTGAAACATCATTCCCTCCCTGCAATTTTCTAAAGCTGTCTTTTAGGTGTTTTTTGATTAACTATTATGCCAGATGTAATTTTTTTTGTATCCCTTTAGTGCTTGGATTGGTTAAATATAAGAAGGAAATAACATAATTACTGAGTTGCACAGGAAATTCTAATTTTCTATGTATTTAGTCATTCATTGCGCGAGCCATAGAAAATCATCTTTTGTTGCTCAGTTCCTCAGCTGGTTTGCCATTGCTCTCGTTATACATCTGTCCTATCCTGTAGCTTTTGAACCCACTGGACGATTTGATTCAGAGGTTCAGGACTAACAGGTATTTGGGGTTTGCAAGTGTTGTCAAAGGATGTTCCTAGATAGAGAGTAGAGAGACTCAAAGGAGTGTCATACGTAAGAAAGTGGCTGTAGGGTGACTCAGCCGCATACTACACAGCAATGAATCCACCAGAGATCCACAGGGAAGCGGATTACTTAGGTAGCTCAGGTTGTTCATGGAATTTTTATTGTGTTATACTGTATTGTATTGTATTTTATGTTTAGTATCCCATTGTCAGGCCAGTGAGTGCTTAACCTACATCAACCAGGCTCATGAGATCAGGTAATGCCAGGTGAAGGCTATAATTGTGTACTTTTAAAGGGAACTTGGAAACAAAGTCCTGGGATTTCAGCCCCTTTTGGAATCACATCTGAAAAGGCTCCATCATATGGATTTAGTGCCTGATCCAGACCTGCCAAAGATCCCCATTGGCTTCAGGAGGCTGTGGATAGGTCTGCATGTGCCGTCTGCTGCAGAGTGGATGTCAGGAGTCAGGGACCAAAGGTGCCCCCAGCTGTGAGAGAGCCTGTGGTCCTGTCAAAAGACCAGAGGAGGTGAAAGAGGGACGAAGATGATGTCCCAGAGGACCATGGCCCTCCTGCTCTAATTCTGCCCCACGCACTGTTACAGCTGGCTCTCCCTGCGTGCGTGGGGGTGTTTGACTGTATTGGCACCTCTGCCCACTTACGTGCATCAGGTATGGATTAATAACCATATATATGTGTATAAATAAATGAGGAATGAAGCAGGGATATTGAAAATGCAATTTCCAGCTCCACCAGTTGCATACTCCCCATTTTGCTGGGAACTGGTGTATCTGTGGTGTCAGATGGGACATGTGTGCTCAGCTATTGCAAGAAGCTGGTGCAAATCGGGATGAGAGGCAGCAGGGGATACACTGAGGATACCCCCTACATGCGTGCACCCTTGCAAACGAGGCTGTGGCTATTTCTCCCCCAGCCCTCACCGTGACCATGGCTGTGAGTGGTACGAGGAAGGGAAAATGGAGGGTGTCCCTGACCCCGGTAATCCTCAGCTGCCACCGAGCCTCCCGGGAGGCACCCGCGGCCAGCGCAGATTAACACAACCCACAGTGGGGACTGGCCTGTGGCCAGTATGGCCCCAGGATCAAAGAGCATGGAGGTGGCCGAGAGCCACCTTCGGGCCCCTCCTCCTTGCCCCGCTCTGCAACAGCCTTTGCCTTCCCTGACAAATCAAACCCACCCTCTGCAGTCAGTTGCAGATCAAAATGTTTTTTTCCCTATATATTGCATAGGGTGTTTACAGCCAGGTGTGCTTTCTGAGCTAATAATTGGCATATAGTCACCTTCCTTAAGCGTCTTGCTAGGGGAGCGATGTGCATACGTGCTCGCTGCCTTTTTTCTTGATGAACCGATACAAGGTCTTCTGACCCCAAATGATAAATCACGACAGCGCGAGGCTGGGAACCATCATGAGGTCATCACAGGCAGATCCAGTGCAGAGGCATGTCATGAGCTGTGCCCAGTTCTCTGCAGTCTCCTTGCTGGCCAAGCCTCCTCCAGGAGGAAAGGAGCAGGAGGGAACTGCATGCATCATTCTTTTGGAGTTTAAACGGTCACAAGGAGCCAGGGAAAACACAGGCATGTGCACACCCAGCACTGAAAATGGTATATATTAATGGCAAGCCAGTGCCCTTGATTTGGTTTGCAGCAGGTGGCCTGGCTAAGAAGCTTTATCTCTGTTAGAGAGGTTATTCTGGAGGGCTGCTTGCCTTCCAGGACCAGGAGGAAGATGTTTTAAAACATGTTCTGGAGGGACTGCCAGCGTTGTCCCCATCAGCTCCAGCAGCCCTCGTGCCCCAAAATGCAGAGGGTATTTCCCTGTGCATGGGTGAGCCCTTTCAGGGAGGTTCCTCATCCCATGCATTCCCCTTGGACACCTTCATTTTCAGCTTCTCATCCCTGGGCTGATAGCAGCTTTGTAAAGCAGGGAGTGCTGCCGACCAGCACTGCACGGCCATACAGCCCCATCAGCCCCGTGGCTGATAGGTTTATTTTCCGAGATGGGGATTGTGCCAGCTGTACTGTTTTTACGGTGAGATGGTCCCTGGGGCTGGCCAAGGAGTAACACTGCCTTAACTTTTGTGAGTCTGTCGAGTTATCCCTCCCCAATGTTAACCTGAAGTCCTGCTCAGGCAGGAAACAAGCTGAGCAGCGACACGTGGAGGAATGCTCTTGCAAGGGGATTTTCTCCTCTGACTTCAGTGGATCAAGGATCTCGCCTTGAATGCAGAGCACCATCACTTCATGCTCATTTTAAATTATGACAGCTGAACACGCACAGTGGTTTGTAGGACCACGTGGCCCAAAGCAGGACTCAAGAAGCAGCACCTTGCACATTTAGGTCTGTGGGATGTAAAATATGTTGGACATGTTCTTCCCAATGCCAGTTTGAAAACTCGTTTTGTAGTCATAGCTAGCTCTGCATATGTTTGAATGGTTCCCTGGTACATGATTTCTTTCAGGAGGTTCCTATAATGTTAATGAATGTGAAAGTTGTGATTAGCATGGGAGGTTATTGCTTATAGCAACTACACAAGGTATTGGGCTACCCATCAGTCTTGCTGTTAAAGCACTCAGCAGAATTCAATAAGTGACATTATTTACACAGTTGCCTTTACGAGCTTGGGAAACTTTGCAAAACGTCTTATAATCTAGGCAATAGCTTTGCTAAAAAGCAAGTTAGCTTCATCAGTTGCGGTTCTTCACTTTGGTTACTGAACTGCGCGCTAAAAATAAATTTTAAAAAAAAGCAGAATTGAGATCAATTTCTAATTGATTTTGACTTGTTGTATCCAGTTAAAAGCAGAACCAATGCTTTCTGAAATGTTACTGATGTTCGGGAGCTTTGTAGAGCTGCATATGAGAGAAAGCATCAATAGCAGAGTACAAGATCTCTTAATTTGGGCATCATACACAGTTTTAGGCACTTAAATGTCAGACTAAAGTTCAAGTGTTCATCAAAGTCCTACGAGGATCTTCAATGTCAATGAAATTCCTATTAAAAACTCTCCTGTGAGGCTTTGCTGCCTGTAAATCCTGGTTCCTTGAACCAGAAATTGCACAGACTGTTGAAGCAAAGGCCTCCGCAGGATAATGGGATAGCTGGAGAGAGTTTCCGAGTGGGGAACAACGGGGGAGCTGCCGCGGGAGCTGCCACGAGAGCCAAGCTCAGCTGCTTTGCTTTGGCTGTGGGTCGGCTGGGGACAGCATCCCGGAGGGCAGGGATGGGCTGTGTGGCTCCACTATGTCCCCGCACCTCAGCGGGGCCGGGGGGGCTCGGGTTGCAGCTCCCGTGCTAAAGGTGGTGGAGATCGCTCTTTCCCAGAAGCAGGAGGTCAGGCAGGGACCCCTTGTGCGATGCTCGGCGTCACCCTGATAGCACCCCATCCTGCTCCTCACCTCCAAAAATACCGCCCGGCTCCCTCCGCTGAGGCTGCTGCTTTTCTGGATGTTTTTCCCTGGACCGGCAGCCCTGTGCCTTTGCGGGGGAACAGAGGGAGGGGAGAGCCAAAACAGGGGACAGCCTATTTTTAGGCTAACTATCTCCCACTCCCTGGAAGGCTGGGTGCCAATTAGGTGGTGTCGACGGGCGACGCTCGCCTGTCTGTAACACAGCCCCGACGGCAGCCGGGCTGCAGCAGGCACTGGAGCAGAAAAGGAGCGGAGATTTGAGCCATCTTTCTGCAGCGAGGGACCCTGAGCCTGTCTAGATTGGCAGTAATGTTTATTTTTTGCCATTGCATCTGTTTATTTTTAACTGGATAGCTTTCTTGTCCCTCCCATCACATTTTATAACAGAGCTCCATACACACCGCGTCGTACGGTGTTTTGAAGCACAAGTATGGGATTTCGACCTGTGCCTTTCTGTTCATTTGGTAGTGTGATAAAAAAAAAAAAAAAAGCTATAAACTTCAGGCTCAACCCCATAATTTAGAGCTTATAAAACCATAAAGTAAAACTGTGATCATCTACTCTGTCTCCAGAATAGGAGAGGGCTCCTCATAATTAGTATTGTTTGAGCTACAGCATATACAGTCTAGAAAACAGGAATTGAGGGGGATGGATTTTCCATCCTTCAGTCGTTGGTAAATTATGAATCTTTGGTAAACCGTGGGTAAATTATTTTGTTAAAAGTGTGTACATTACACCTTATTTATATTTCTTTTGTTCCAGTTCCTGGCCACTGGATTTCTTCTATCTTAGTCTGACAGACTGCAAAGTACTCTGTAATACGTGGAATAGTAGTATTGTTGTAGCTGTGTTTGTCCAAGGGTGCTGGAACAGTGATTAATTCATCCCTTTACTTTCCCTTTGGTATGACTGAGCTCCCTGCAGCATTTACTAGGAGCCTGTTTTCCAGCCCGTAGTTGTCCTTAGTGATACTTTCCTAAACCTTTCTAATTTATCACCATAACCCTTGCGTTTTGGACATCAGAACTGAAATGCTCTACAGGGGTAATGTTCCCATCAAATTATATTACTGTCCTCTGAGCCCTCATTAACCAAGCCCTGCATCAGTTATTCTGCTCTTTTGCCCAGAAAGCAGAGAGGCCAACAGTCACTCAGACCTTCCTGTTTATCCGTATAAAATACTGCCACAACCGTGGTTTTCTTCTGGGGCTTTACAACAGTGTCCCAATACCTAGGAAAGCAGAATTGATATTCAGAGTACATCTTGGCCAAGCCTGTAGTAACTCTTGGGTGTGATTATCCCAATTTGTTGATTTAAAAAGTCTAGCTAAAGAAGCTGGTATATATTGTACTTCTTTATCGCTCTTAAATTGGAAGGAATGTAATTCTCAGCATATTATTGCTCCATCACATGGATTTTTCCCAAGTACAGAACAGAAATATGTATTGAACATTTCTGCCCTTTCCGTGGTGTTGCGCCCGACAGTACTTACAGGATACATTTTGTTCCTTATGTATTTGAAAAGTTCCTTCTTTTCCTTAAAAAGGCCAGCAGTGTCTTTAGCTACAGCTTTCTCACCGTGTCTTTCTACTCTGTCATGGGCACCTGAGTTACATGTATTATTCTTGACTTCCTTTTATTCTTTTTTTTTTTTTTTTTTTAAGCATTTTGCACGGTGGAGTGAGTGCAGCATTTCCTTGCACCGTGCAAGACATTTTGGATGACATAGGATAGGAGGTAGAAACTTTTTTGAGCCCTTCAGTGCCCAAGGGGAGTGACTGCACAGTCTCTGCACTACATGGCCAACATGGGATTTGAAGGACGATGCAGCGGGTGTTTGGAGAGAGCTGGGAAACTAGGAAAGGGAAAAGTCCCCATCATCTCATTAAGGGTGAAATGCTTTCTCTGCAGAAAGCCGCAGGAAAACAGGTCTGCTTCACATCACCAAACCTTGATGCATCCCTTTTAATAAAGGACAGACTAATGGGGGTACCAGCCCCCAGCTGTTAATACAGAGCAGTCTGGTACGTGTTCCCACATCATATCACATGATGGCAACTGCAAATATGCTCTTTTCCCCCCATGAAATGTGGTGGCAGTATCATGCCACCTTCTTCTGTATTTCTGCTAACAGCCCACACATAACTGGGACTTAGGAAAATGATACCAGGGTCAAAACCAGAGTTGTCATCTTACAACCACTGTCTTTCTGCAGCCAGGCAGTAAATAGCTCCTCTCTCACTTCATCTTAAGCTGGAGACTGCAACAAAATGGCATCCTGGGGAGAGTCAGTGGCCTCAGCATACTCTTACTGGGCTGAAATACCCAGGACTTCAGGAGAAGCCCTCTGCTCTGTGGGAAAGCCCAGGCTGGGAGGTGAGCTACAAGCACTGTGTCAATGAGCCGAACACCAAGGGTTATGAGGAGGAAGAATAACTTCCCAAATCATGGTTGAATCCCTACAAGCCAGTGAGATTTTCTTCCATTTATTGAAAGTATCAGAATTCAGTCTTTCAAACCCACTGTTACTGGCGTCCTTTAGCAAGAGATGCAAGGCCTCCCGGCTTTGACTGAACATGAACTCTGGGCTGATGAATATTTATTTATTATTATTTTCTATTTCATGCTGCTGATTGTCTTAGATGCAGGGGAGGAAATGACTTTCAAATGAGAAGATTTTTCATAAGCCTACAGCATAGCTGTACTTGGAATGCAAACTTTAATCAGTTATTTGCTGGAAAAATGTGTAACAACAGTACAGTCTCTGCTGGGTTCCCTTTCATCCTAGTATCAGCTGTAGGATGGTGTCCCTTGGAAGAAACATGGGTTCTGTGTAAAGAATTTAGGCTCTTTGTAAGCACCTTGTGGCAGGGACCATCTACCTTTCCTATGTGTCCTGAGAGTAATAATAAATATTAATAATAATGATGAAGTCGGCTTTGTGGGAAACCTGTGCTTCACTGGCTTTACTGGGGAAGTAGAGTATTTTTAGTTTTGAGAATTTCTAAATCTTACTCTGGATTCAGGTCGCTCCTTCAGTTCAGAAGCAACCAGGTTCCTGTACTCTTGGTCAAAGCGCTGCCCTTAACCCCAAGGAGGCATCGTTCCTTCCAGCATTCCAAAGCCTCTTGCCCCAGGCACCTTGCAGGTAGCCACACACCAAATGCAAGGAAGCTCTGCTGCAAGCACAGCAGTATCTCTCTGTGGCTGATTGCATGAGCTGTCAAGGGTCCGTATCATCCCTCATCATCCCACTGTGCCCAGTCCATGCCCCAAGAGCTTTTTCTGTGCACCTAAAAAATCACAGGCGCTCATGTAAGTGGTTGCAGTAAAGAGCTACTGGAGGAGGCTATTTTTTTTTTTCAGGGCACAACCGGAGAGGATACTTAGCATAGTTTTACATGCTGCTAATGTGGTTTTATTGCTTCTAGGACCTGACCTACTATCATTGTGTGCTGCTGTATTATGTGCTATGGATGCTTTTACTCATTTGGAGCTGGTCCAGGGATCTCTAACGGGGCTCTGCACTGCATGACCTAGGTGTGCTCAGCATGACACCATCCCCTGCTCTGGGAAAGCTGGTTTATCACACTGCTGTGGGCTGGGAGGATTGGGGAATTAGGCCAGCAGCCTGCCCTACCTTATGCTGCCGTCTGGATCCTGCAGAGTACTGAGGGATGCCCGGGCGGGGTGGAGGGAGGAACACCTCTGTGGTCCCCATCACCGCACGAGGCCACAGGTTCCTTTTTGCTCCGTTGCGGACTCAGTGTGTGTGTGCAGAGCACTTCAGTCCAAGCACTGGTGTGCAGGGGATTCGGTGAGCCGTGAGTCATCCCCCGCTGCTGCTAAAGGGAAACCTGACAGCATCCAAATCAGAAACGGACAAAGGATGGTTTCTCGGACTCACCTTCCCCTGCACCGCTGAGTCTGTGAGTCTTGTAGCCACAGCTGCTCTACTCCATCTCCTCTTCTTCCTCCGATGGGTTGAGCCTCCAGGGGGGAGAGGAAGGATGAGACAGAGGAAGGTGGAGGAAAATGCAGAGAGTGCTGGTGAGGGAAAGAGCTCTCATTCATCCTGACCCATCACCAGGACGACCCCCTGTCTTATAATTGTTCCCATGGCCAAAATAACGGGTCTTAACATTATCTGTAGCCCTTTATGCATTTACCACAGTGGTATATTTAGTAATATAAATTATGTTTTCTGTGTTTTGGTGTTGCTAGTTTTGACCTTCTTTCCCATTCTACAGCCTCAAATTGCTAAAGTGAACATTTGCTGTTTATTGTGCTTTTCATGGTTTCTTGACAACAGCATTTTACGTTCGGTACAGTCTTCTACTTTTTGTTTGTTTGTTTGTTTCCCATGTTTAAAATGCTGATCCAGGCAATGACGTCTTGGTTGTGAGGCCAGTTTCTTTCTGAGATGCTTAAATAAAGATTGAGAAAACCTTCTTTTGGTAAATGGTGACTTTTATGCCTGAATAGCCCATAGGGACCTTGTCTGTATTTTGAAAATCTAAAGACCTCTTCTTTGTTACCAAAGTAGCAATTTCATATTGGAAGTGGCAAAAATTTTATGTTATGGAGGTAAAAGCTTTGGATGAAAATGTGATTTTACTGTTGGGAACTGTAAGCACAAGCATGCGTGTTTAGCTTTAAGTCAAAGGAGGTATTCATGTGTTACTTGCCGTTATTTTTAAAAGTTATTTTTTTAAGGGCAGGGCTTTTATTGTCCAAACACTGTTCCTGGCTTTTACTGTCTGTGACACTTCACTTGTCTCTCCAGGTGGGGAGAATGGGTGAAGTCACAGGACAGACTGAGCATAGGGCCGGAGTGAGGGTCAGACAGAGCTTCTCAGAGCCTGATCCAGTTGGGCTGGGAAGCTCTACAGTTACTGTCAGTTTAACCAGCCTCAAGGAAGCTTGGGCTGGGCTGAGATATTCTCCAAAGGAAAGGCTGCAGCAGCTGAGGCAAAGGGAATCATAATTTTGGAGGAGAGTGCCATCTCTCCACGGAGGAGAGCCTGTGTCTGCTTGAGAATGGGAGGTGGAGATCACTCTGAGAGTGATGTTTGCCTTGGGCACTTTTGAGTCCCCTGAATGAGGTACTTGGGCATGTGACAACACTGCCAAACTGGTCTGGAAAATCAAGGGTCTGGATCTCAACGAAGAGAAAATGAGATAGCTGCTACCTAAATTAATTACTTAAGAAAAAAAAAAAAAGAAGAAAAAAAAGAAAAAAATCCCAAACAAACACCAAAAAGTGACATCCCTTCTGTTTATTTAGACAGCACCCTTCCACCACAGGGAGCACTGTTTCTCTCATTTTACAGAGGTAGAGCTGAGGGCAAATTGAATGCCCAAAGTCCTGTAGAAACTGCACAGCAGAGAGTTGGCCCTGCACCCTACACTAGCAAACAAATTGTTGGTCCACCTCTTCAAACCTCCACAGATAGCCCCAGCATGCACCTTCCAGTCCCAGGGGCCTGATGAAGGATCTTTACACCTGTAGCTCTCCGGAGTTTCTGTCTTCACCATCATTAATTCTTTTTCTCCAAAACCTTCCCACTCCTGCCTCAAATTTTGCTTAGGAGAACATTCCCCATCACCTTGCTTTCACTTCCTTCCAAGCAGGAGCACCTCCCACCCCAAGAAACAGCACTGGATTCAGGCATTTCATGAACAGGAGCTGTGTGTGAGCATGCCTTATACAGTTAATCAGGTGTAGAGAGAGAACACAACTTGGATGGCAATGCTCTTGTATGACCTCGGACATTGCCTGGAGGTGCCTCTGTCTCTGCACTGGTGCCATATGAACCTAGAGTATCTGTGCTCTCACCGTGTGCTTTGCTGAAGTGGGATGGCTAAAATGTGCTACTTAGGTGATCAAACACAAAAAAGCTCTTGCCTTCAGGGATGCTGAATTTTTCAGCCAAGGTCTGTGCTGCTCTCCTGTCCTCGAAATGGAAGTCTGCTGGGGGCCTGCCTAGCTTTTTCTCTGCATGGAATTTGCCATGCCTGTCAAGATCGTGCTGTAGCAATAATAGTGTTCAAAGTGTGTTGGCATGAGTAGCTCTAACCCTCATCCTAGCGCCGTATAGACTCTGAAAATGCAGACTCAACAAAACTGCTGAAAATGGGTTGGAGAGCTTAGCCATGAGCATACAACATCTGTAAAATATTTTAAAAGTAGTCAAAAAGGGGGTAAAGTTAAGTGCAAAAGGAGAAGAAAGTGTGCTGCTAGATCAGCAGAAAAGACAATTGTACCTGCTAGTAGCAAGAACAATATCACCTGATGCATGGACTTCTTCCAGCTTGTCACAACAAATACTGCACACCCAAGGCTGTTTGTTGCATTAGCAATAAACCAGTGAGCATAGGGAGCCGCAGCTCATGTTGGCACATAAGCTAGGCACCAGTTTCTGCCTGTGCAGATATACTACTGTTTAGCGAGTAGGGGAAAGGGTGAAGACATGAATCGGGGTCACACTTTGTTTCCCACCTCCTCTGAACTGGGTGTTGATCAAGCCCAAGTGCTAAGTCAAGCCTCAAGTGGTAGTATTATCTCCTATTTTGCTAGGAGTACTTAAAAGACACCTATCACCCTACAGCTGAGGTTCACTTTGCTGTAGTTAAGATAGGACCAATCTTTACTCTAGGACTGGGCAGGGCACAGCAGCAGCTATCTTCAGCTCCCAAACAGCAGCTCAGAGATTAATCTAAGGAGAAACCTGCATTCAGCTGTAAATGAATAGAAGGACATTATTTATCTTACTCTGAACTCAACCAGGATGGAGGCGAGAAGTTTTTCCCAATATGGCTGAATTCCAGAGGGAGGATCTGTCCTACAGACACAGCTTAGCTCCATCACAGAGAGCTGCATCAGGGCAGGGGTGCAGCTGGGGCTCAAATCTTTCTTTGAGTTTGTTGCTAAGGACTTTCACGCTGAATGACACATGGGAGTGAATTAGCAGTCAGAGGTGTGCGTATCCCACATGTAATGTACTCAGGTGGTCTGGTTTGTTCAGAAGGCAGATAACCTCACATTGCAGTTTGCTAGATTCTTGACAAAACAGTCTTAAAAGGTAGCCCCAAGTTGAGCGTGTTGCAATAGTGCAACCTTGACATTGCAGAGACCTGAATGAGCTTGGTGAAAACTCCATTTTATAAAGGTATATACAATCTTCTGGATACCTGAAACAAAAGAAAGGCACTCCTCTACAGTGCAGCCAGAAATAATCTCCCATGTTGCAAATGACCCAGAGGACACATACCAGAAAGGATAAGATGAGGAACAAGAAAGCCCACATAACTCTTGTTAAAAGCACTTGAAGGTAGTTCTCTGCTGGACATCACTCTGATTTCTCTTATTTGAGGTAAAATCACCTGGCTTTTATCAAGGTTCCTGTCTGCTCCAGGAACTGGATGAACAGGGAGACAAGTGAGCTGCACCTTCTGGAAACGGATTGCAAAATAGAGTGTCGTTGGCTTTCATGGTGGTTCTATGTAACCAAGGTGTATCTAACTTTGCAACCCAGATTTTTCTCAGCGTCTTGACCTGAACAAAGCTGTTCACAAGATAAAGGAATACAGAGATGAGAGTAACGGAGAAAGAGCAATTAGATGAACTATCCTGTGGGAAAAAGGTTCGTGCTACCTTGCTTTCTGATGGCGGCCTTGAGGCTGCCTTCAAGACAAGACTTGCAGACAATAAATCCTGAATCCCAGAGATGGGTACAGCAGATGTGGCCTTGAAAACCACAGGCCTGTTAATAATTGTGGGTTAATATATCAGAAGCGTGTCTACAGGCTGCCTCGGAAGTGCTTACATGGGAAAGAGAGAGGGACAGAGCACGAGGTACCTAGAGGCCATGGAGACTGATCTTTTAGGCCTCTGCTGACCAACCCACAAAAAGCAATTCCACCAAGTCCAGTTTGGCCTCCCAGGCACCTAAATTGTACCTTGTCTTTCCAATTTTCAAAGCCAGCAGCTCTGGTTTGCCTGTCAGGTGCTGGTTTTGAGGTGAGAGCTGCCTCCAGAACCAGAGCTTGAGTGATGGGAAAGCAGCTTGGCTGATGAGCAGGAAGATGACCTCCCGTTGTGGGCATAATTGCTGCATTCCTTGACTGGGAGAGGAGCGGAGCAAGCCTGCCTGTGTCGGACTTACATGGAAATGGCATTTTTATGGGAATGTCTGAAATGCCTCTTGTAGGCACCCAGTTGAACACTCCTCTCAGTCTGGCCACAGGCCAGTCTGGAGTCCTTTGAACTTCTTGCCCTTCAGGCAGAATCCAGGGTTGAGTTTTCCTACTGGCTTCGAGGATGCCAGGTCATTGCTAGCCACAGTGAAGAGAGCCCAGCTGCCTAAAGTGTTGCCCACAGCGTTGCATGCATCTCGTTGGCATGGTAGCAGTTTTGCAGATACATCCGAAGGCAGGCTTTGTCTGCTGCACTTTTTGTGGCACTGTGTCCACTGGCAGACCTCTGTTTTTAGCAGGGTTAGAAATCGGACCACAGCTGGTAGCCAGGCAGTCTGCCAGTGTGCTGGGCGCATCAGCCATTTCTCATGATGTATAGCAGCTGAGCGAGATTTTTTTTTTTTGGTGGAAGCTTTGAAACATGTTGAACGTACCATGTGGGAAAAAGTCCTGTTAGTCCCGTGCTTGTCTGCATCCATTTGTAGTGAGGGCACATGAGTTTGCGAGCATATTTCTGCTCCTGGCTTAAAACTGGCTTTCAGCACATTGTGCGTGCATGCACAAGATCTCTTGTTACGACACCAAGGTCCTGTTTCTAGGCGCAGGTCTATGATGTGGTGCATGTAGTCAGGGAAATAAAGCTAAAAGTGTGTGTAAATTCAGAGGCTGCTTTTGCAGCTCTCGTGTACCATATGCTGCTTTTGGGAGAGTAGGATTTCAGCCCAACAATCAGGCTCCTGTGGGAATCTTTCACTGCTGCTTTGCTGCCATGGGCAGAGGCTTTGCATGAAGTTACTACCCCTGAACCAAAATGAGGACTGAACACAGCCAAGGAGGCTGAACGGCTTTCATGGTCTCACTATTCTGCATGGTGCTGCTTTAAGGGATTGATTCACAATATCAGTGTTGGTTTCCTCCTCTTTCTTCAGGAGTGTTGTGATTTAACCCCAGCCGCCAACTAAGCCCCACACAGCCGCTCGCTCACTCCCCCCGCAGTGGGATGGGGGAGAGAATCAGAAGAGTAAAAGCGAGAAAACTTGTGGGTTGAGATAAAGACAGTTTAATAGGTAAAGCAAAAGCCGTGCACGCAAACAAAGCAAAACAAGGCATTCATTCACTGCTTCCCATGGGCAGGCAGGTGCTCAGCCATCTCCAGGACAGCAGGGCTCCATCACGTGTAACGGTGACTTGGGAAGACAAATGCCATTACTCCGAACATCCCCCCTTCCTCCTTCTTCCCCCAGCTTTATATGCTGAGCATGACGTCATATGGTGTGGAATATCCCCTTGGTCAGTTGGGGTCAGCTGTCCCAGCCGTGTCCCCTCCCAACTTCTCATGTCCCCCCAGCCTGCTCGCTGGTGGGGCGGGGTGAGAGGCAGAAAAGGCCTTGACTCTGTGTCAGCACTGCTCAGCAGTAACGAAAACATCCCTGTGTTATCAACACTGTTTTCAGCACAAATCCAAACCAGAGCCCCACACTAGCTACTGTGAAGAAAATTAACTCTATGCTAGCCAAAACCAGCGCAAGGAGCTAAGTTTTAGACTTTACTATTTCAAGGTGGAAGAGGATAAGAGAGGATGCCACAATATTAATCCCTGCACAGCCACACTGATTCTGCTTTTCTAAGGTTATTATCCTAAAACAGGAAAAATAAAGCTCCTGTTGCTTTGTGAGTAGCAAAACTAATTCATCATTTTTTCCTATGGATCTAGCTCTTTTATCTTTAACTTGCCCTTCCAAGCCCATTGTCTCTTCCTGACCATTTGTGGGGGTAAGTGGCAATGTGTGCAATGACTTATTAAGGATTCGTTTGGATCCCTAAACTGATTGACATGCTGACTGCCGTCTCTCAGAACAGATAAGGAGTTGGAGTTACACCATAGTGGGGGCACTAACTACCATTGATTTATTTTACTTAGCTCTTCATTTCTATAGGATGTGTGGGCGTTTTGTGTATCTGAAATGTCTACTTCCGTCTCAAGTGTGGTTGAAATTGGCCAATGGATTCAAAAGTTATTAGAGGGGATTAAAAGACAGACAGCATGATCAGATAAGCCTGTTTCCTCAGAAAACTAGGCTAAAAAGGGGAAAAAAATCTAGTGCAAGGACTCCTGCAATGTCCTCTGTACGTCCTGTTTTTTTCAGTATCTGTGGTAGTTAATACTGGAAGCTCTGAGTATTTACAAATGAGCGATGCAGCACATACAGCAATGCCGCTCTCCTTTGCTCTGACTGTTTAGTTACATTACACCTGCAATACTGAATGTGGTCATCCCACTGATGTGGCATCAGTCCTCTCTGTCTCGGCAGCTGAGATTTGTCGTGTGTGCGTGAGAAATGGCTCCAGGTTATCCACATCTGAACACCTCCTTGCCCAAAACAGGATTTAGCTGCCAGGAGACAAGCCCCATAGACTAGTCACTGTTTGTTGAGGGGCTGTAAGACAAGCCAACAGGTTGGTCATTCTGTATCCTCGAGCAGCTGATGAGGACTTTGCTTCTTTTCCTCAGTCTAGGTGTGAACATGGAAATATTTTAGTTGAGTAGGGATATGAGGCTGTGCCCACCTCAGCCCCAAATACATATTTGACGGGTATCTTTCACAGTGGGCAACATTTTGCTGTCTAGAAGCCACCAGCCCAGTTTATAAATCAATTTTACAGACTCTGGGAGGTGGGGAAGTCCTTGAGGTGCTGTGCTTGGTCTCTAGATAAGAGGTTGCCACTTTGCATGTACAGCAAAGCCGATGACCCTTTGATCCCCGTGCACATCTCAGAGCAAACTCTATTAATTGTGATCTCATGATCCAGGAGGAGTGCTGGAAAGGGGCTGGGTTTAACGGAGCCTTTCATCTGAGAGAAGGGTGCTGGGATGAAAGCCAGCCTCAGTTGCAAGAAGAAAAGTAGTTAAAGCCTGTGAAGGTTTTAAGACTTGGAATTTAATTTCAGGCTAAATAAAGGCATGTTCTGGGAGATGGATTTTGAAACGTGAAGGAAAGGTACGAGGCTAAGATTTGGGGTTCTGGGTTATCTTGGCATTTCTAGCCCAATTTCCTGTGTTCCTGTTTGTATAGCAGAGCTGGTACAAATTTTCAGGCAGACACACAAATCCAGAAATAAAAGGAATAGCTGGTTGTGGACCTGCCACCCACGCACACAAATCCAGCGAGCCAGCTGGGCTACAGCTCTCCTCCCTCCCTTCCTGCTCCTCTGACATCCCCATCGTCTCAGCCATCATGACATGCCTGAGCTCTTAGGAGCGTTGCTGAGGCCCACAAGGCAGCTTTGCAGAGCAGGATGGGGAATGAGCTCCAGATGACGACCTGGAGAGGCTGCCATGTCCCCCTGCACCCATAGTGCTGGGGACCTCTAGTTTTGAGCACCCTCAGGGAGAAGAGGTTTTATGCCTCATAATCAGTGCTTTGAACTCTATTTGGAGGAATTTGAATGAGCTGGCAGACAACATGTTTGTTCAAGGTGACGGACACCAGATGGAGTTCACACCTGCCAAGGAAAAGGTTTCATCTCGTGCTTGCTTGGGCTTTCAGACTTTCTGAGTGTGTCTCACCCCAGCTCATGGTGTAGCTGCGTTTCTTGCACAGGGAGGCAGAGGATGGGCTGCTGGGTAAAGCTGGGGAGAGCTGGGATCCCTTCACCTTGCTGGTGGAAGATGCAAATAACTTCACACCTTCCCGCTCTTTGTTCAGTCCACAGTGTGTCAGTGTGTTTGTCCAGCATCTAGCAGCAAAGTAATTTCATTTGGGGCCTCCGGGTGCTACTGTCAAAGAATGAAAAATAGCAACAGGAATTTTGGGGGCTGGTCTTCAGCTCAGAGGCTCAAAAAGTTTGTACACACATACCCTCCCGGCCCTTCCCTCTCAGCTGGGCACTTAGCATTGTGAAGGAACACTTGGTACCATGCCTAGTCTTCAGGATTAGTAACTTGCTTTGTCATCTGTGTTAAACTAAAACCCCTGACTATGCAGCAAAAATTCAGCCAAGTTCCTTCTTGGAGAAGTGTGGGAGGAGGGAATTAATCTGCTGTGTGTAATGAAGCATTACACTCAAAAGGGTCATTATCCGTGAGCCTGCTGTCCAGGAGGGACCAAGCTGCCTTTACCCTGGCTACATCAGGTGTGCAGCTGGGGGGAAACTCCCACCGTCTCCCACTGCAGCCAGAAGAAAGCTCTGAAAATGGCTTGGTGTCAGAAAGCAATTTCCCAGCTGAAGTCTGACATTTCCTCTCCTGTTGGGGACTGCAGAGCTGCTGCCTTTTGGCAATTTGCTCTCCAGAGGCGGCTGAGAATAGGTAGCTTCTGCCCCTGCTTTTGTTGGGTTGGTTTATGGGAGACCTGGGTACGCACTGTGCTGTCCAGGAGTGAGTCACTGCCCATGCCAAGAAATTGCAAGATGCCTTGCAAAGTACTTTATGCCTTGACACAGGCCTTGATCCCTCGGCAAAGTATATTCTGTATATGTTTCTACCAAATGCTTCTCCCATCCCAGCCCCCACTGAAAGCAGCTCAGACTCATTGGTTTCCTTTGTTGCTAATTTGTGGTGCTGTTTTTTCCTTCCTGTGCTGCAAGAGATATAGCCTCATATAATCTAACTCTGAAAGACTCCAGACACCAACTCCCTCCCACCCTCCTTACTCCCGTTCATCTTGTGTCTCATTTTGCAATTGCTATTATTTCATCCCTCTGGGGCACCTACTAAGGCTACCCCGATGATGGATGCTGCCGGACCAGATGCATAAATATTAAGAAAGGTGGAAAGAGCCAGACTTGCAATTTCTTTGTGCAGAACAGTGATGGAGATGCTGTTCTTACAGCTGACCAACACAACTGCAATCTGAGCTCCAGATTTAAAAGCCTGTACATGCAAATTAAGCTGAAGTTTTAGCTGGGACTGTAACTGGGTAGCATCTTGTGGTCAGGCAGAGAAGCAAACACGCTAGTTATACTGGTGATTTTCACTAGATCACTAAAGGGCTTGTTCAGGAGACTGGGCTGGTCTCCAAATGTTTATACTGTACATTGTCTAATTTCTGTTGCTGGTAGAGTGAGACAAATTTGTGACTAGATGATCTTATTTATTTGCAGTTTCCTGTCTTTTGACACACAAAATCTGATGTGAACATTGGACCCTGTGCATGGCCCTAGAAATGATTATGTTAACTATCAATCTGGGTCGTTATCCTTGCAGCGCAGTATCACAAAGTCACCTGTCTGTGTGACCACCTTAATAAATCAGTATGTGATCGCCTGGAATTGCCAGAGGTTTGGTATTAGCAGAAAGCCTGATGGCAATATTCAGATACTGGAAGAACAGAAAGTCTTGATTAACGCTGAGTTAGCTGTCTCTTCTCTAACGCTGTTTTCAGTTCAATGGACGTCTTCATAATAGTGTTTGGTCTGAAGGCCACAGTCTTACTGATGGTCACAGATCAAAATACCATCACTTCTAATAAATTATGCTACACTATTTCTGTTAAGAAGTGCACCAAGGAACAACATCCATAAAAGCAAGGGGAAAATCTGAGCAGTCTCAACAAAGACTCACAGCGCTGCTACTCAGAATGAGAGCGAACATGATGGAATTGTATTTCCAGAAGTGAAACTTGGGGAACGCAAATTTGACGCTGGCAGGGCATCTTTATTGTGGACCCCGCAGCACAGTAAGGCTGGTGTTGTTTTTAGAGGATGCCAAATTCAAACTTTTCCTGCCTACAACTCTTTCTGTATCACTCTTTGCCCATCTATCTCACCTTGGATCAAGTGTAGTTTTGGAAATTTGAGGATAGGTAGATCAGGACTATTATTAAATATTTTTATAAGAATATTTTTCTTACAGCTCAGGGTTCCAGCTAATAGTGCCAAAAGTTTTTGATGGACTAAAATCAGTTTAATGTTCACAGTCTCCAAAACATCACCTCTCTGTTATTAGCTATGAGTATTGAGGCCAAGTGCTACTGGCGTGATCACTGGAAGACATTTTGTGTCAGAACATACAAAAACTGACCAAAAGTCCAGAATCACTTATGTCCATTTACTACAGCGAACCCTAAAAGCAGCTGTTTGCAGAGTTCACGTGTTTCCTTAAGATGAAAACTTTTGCTTTGTGGCAACCTATGTGCATTGATTAAAACACAGATTTTGGAGCAGAGCAGATTGTGTGATACTGCCCATCTGCACATCGGATACCCATGCTTACTTTTTAATAAGAGCAAGGAGCTGGATGTAATGTCATGCAGTCATAATTCTTGGCAGTTGCTATAGTTCATATGTTTATTGGAAGCTGAAGCTTTGGAGCATTTATCAGATCTCTTTACGCTTCCTGCATTAGTGCTTGGGGTTTTTTTCAGCTGAGCTCTCAGGCTGCCAAAGCCCGGTTTGGTAGGGAAAGAGCCGTGTGTCCAGTGGAGTGTTTCATGGGGGGAATGACTATGCTGAAAAAAAGTGAACAAGTCCAGAAACACCTGCCTGGGCAATGCCCGTTTGTAAACTTACAAGTTTTTCAGACATTTTGAGAAGGACAGGGAGATAACTCTCCTGTAAAAGAATTGGGTGTGAAATGGAAGTGCTGGCCTGAGGCATGATGGACTCTCCCTTGGAGAGAAGGTGGGTTGTGGCAGACTGACCTGGGGGAAGGCAGCACTTTCTGCCGTCTGAGAGTGGACTGCAATGAACTCATCTGTCAGCCTTGGGATGTCATTTAGGGGTCGGACTGAGGCTTGGAGCCATGCTTTGCAACGGAGGGGGTTATATGGCAGCTGGAGCCAGGGGAGAGTTTCTAGCTGGTTCATCCAGAAAGCCTCCTCATACTACAAGCTGTCTCAGCCACATGGCCACCTTAGGAGAAGGCTCCAGGAGGGCCGAGGACATACATCCACCCCCAGTCTTGTTGTCCGTTCCCTGTGCCATGGCACTGTGGCACTGAGTGTTCAACATCCCCGTGCACCTAAGCTGGGCTGGCATGTGCTCCCTGCCATAAAATGAGGGTAATGCTCTTTGCTGTGCAGGGCTGAGGGGGAAGAGATGCTCCCAGGGGTTCACAGCTCTTGGTGTGGGCTGTGGGACCTGCAATGAGAATGATTTCCTGGCTTTCCTGGGACAGCTGTGAAATGCAAAGGACAGGGCTCGCAAGTCTCCCTCTTTTCTTCCTTTCCCGTTGCTTCCATCTCAATTTAGGAGGTAGAAGGACAAAACCAGAGGATGCTCTGAGCTCCCCTGCTCCTATGACCCCAGCCTCCAGAATAAGCCAGGTAAAGCTGGAGTTTGCCCTTAGGAAGGTAATATGGTATAAAATTTCTTCTAGGATGAAATTCCTTCTTTTAATAAAAGCCCCATTTGAATAGTCAAAGTCCCAGAGATGAGATGCAACTAGTCCATTTGCCCAAGAGAGCGTTTCAAAATACTTTTACCCAACAGCTGGTCTGAGATCAAACAGACTTGGCATTACACTGTTTCCTGGATAACACACTATCATTATTTATTCATCTGAATCAAAGTGCTTGATGTTTTCATGCTATCAGTTAGACAGAGCCTTATCGTCTGCATCCCTTTTCTTTTTAATTTGTTGTGTTTCAAGAAAGTTTTGAAGCTGTTGCAGTGGGAAATCCATAGCTTAAGTGGCAGCTTGCTCATCTTTTATTTATTTTTGTAATAATCCTGTTGTCACTTATTCAAAGCTCCAAAAGATCCTTGTCCTCAGTCAAAAGTTTTATGCTTGGATGAGATTCTAATGGTGACTTTTAGAAGAAAAGTGTGTTTTCCTCATTTTGAATAGGTATTATCACATTTATTGCTTTGTGATTTAAAGAGATGTCATTTGTCCGGTCAAAACAGAGTAATTTTAAAATACATTTTTATATTGGGATCAAAATGACTATGTACAGTTCCCAATTTTTTCATATACTTTAAAAACACAAACACAGGGATGTCGAGCCAGTGAGAACTAGCAATGGGATGTGATTAGTGTGATTTCTGGCCTGTTTCCCATCATTCTTGGAGAGAAAGTATTTTTTTTTTCCCCATTAAAAATTGTGATTTTCTCTGAGAAATCTGTTCCCTTTTCAGTTTGAAGGCTTCTTTGTTGTACAAAGAAATTTGTATCTCAAAGTAGATGCTCTTTACTAAAATGCTTCTCTTATTGGAAAAGCATTTTTCTATAGAAATAGAATTTCAATAGGAAATTTGCAGTCAGCTGTTACATACGGCAGGCAATGCTGCTCCCCCTTCCTCTCAAAAAGAGAGGTTTCATACAGAACCTACACTTCTGCATATCCATGCCACTGTTGTGGTTTTATAAGCACATTTTCCTATTTTAAAATAGAATCATAGAATCATTAAGGTTGGAAAAGACCTCTAAGATCATCGAGTCCAACCGTCAACCCAACACCACCATGCCCACTAAACCATCTCCCTAAGCGCCACATCTACACGTCTTTTAAATACCTCCAGGGATGGGGACTCAACCCCTTCCCTGGGCAGCCTGGTCCAATGTTTCACCACTCTTTCAGTAAAGACATTTTTCCTCACGTCCAATCTAAACCTCCCCTGGCGCAACTTGAGGCTGTTTCCTCTCGTCCTATTGCTTGTTACTTGGGAGAAGAGACCAACACCCACCTTGCTACAACCTCCTTTCAGGTGGTTGTAGAGAGCGATAAGGTCTCCCCTCAGCCTCCTTTTCTCCAGGCTCAACAACCCCAGTTCCCTCAGCCGCTCCTCAGAAGACTTGTTCTCCAGACCCCTCACCAGCCTCGTTGCCCTTCTCTGGACACGCTCCAGCACCTCCACGTCCTTCTTGTAGTGAGGGGCCCAAAACTGAACACAGTGTTCGAGGTGCGGCCTCACCAGGGCCGAGTACAGGGGCACGATCACTTTCCTGACTGTTTTCCTGTCTCCTGTTTTTGTGTAAAACAGCCTCACAAAGAGGGAGGATGATTAATTGGAAACTACAGAAGAAACTACAAAATCAATTGCACTCAAAGAACTGTCTAATGTAGAAACTAAACTAATAAAAAGACCCAGAGAAATATATGTTTTTTTCTCTCTCCTTATTCTGCCATAGGAGTCTTAGCTGTTACTTGGAAGATTTTTCTGAAACAGAATTGTAACCCTTATATATTATCTTATTGGTGCTCAGCTACACATTATCTGTAAACATAGCAAACGATACGAAAAAAAAGCCAAAAGCTGTCTTGATGGGCTGAAGACTTATTCTGACCATTTACACCAAAAGAAGGTCTGATCCCCAAGCTGATTGTGCTTCTTTATAAAATTAATCCGTAAGATTTTCTGCTCATAAATAACTGTGAAATGATTGAACTTTAAAACATAAGACTTCTCATGTGCTAAACCTCACGGAAGAATAATCTCTTGATAAATTTAGTTTTAAAGTAACGGAAGCATAGATGATTGCAATTCTATTTTTAGACATGCGCAGTAAAACATTTCTGTTTGGTTTGTAGTAATGTTAGTTTAAGTCAGAGCCTCCAAATGAAGACAGAGATGTGAGAAGGAGCAGGAGCAGCAGGGTCACTGTGGCGAACAGTCTTGACCCTGGGTTTGGAGGCAGTTTTGGAAAGTTGAACCCAGATTGTGTTTTCCAGGGCAGGGAGAAAGAGGCGATGAGTGAGATATGAGATGGCCAGAGCTGATGGTATCACTAGCGACGTCAGAAAGACTTGAAGACCAGGGCCTGTATCTCTTCTGCCTATCTGTACCAGCCAGCAGAAAGTAAAGCACACTTAAACCACCAGTTCTTGGGCTCGTTACAGTGTGTATTGGGTAAAATGAAGGCAGTGATGTCTGTGCTATTAGGCCATACCTAAATAATAGTTATAAGTAGACCAGTCATTGAGATGTGTTTCTGCTTCGGGTGTGTAAGAAGAGAGTTACGATAAATCAGCAGAACTCTGTCCTGGACTATCTTATTCTTGTTGGTCACTGTGAGAGTAAATGTTAAGCAAGTGAAGTGGGATTTCCCTTTACATTCTTAATGTGAATCTTCAATTTAATTTAGATTCACCTGGGAATATTATAAATTGTAAGAATTGAGAGTATCAGTAATGCTTTTAATGGTCTGATCTTTCAAGATACATGTTCTTCTTCCTTGGACCTAAGGGCTGGCTTACAGGCTCTCTTTTGTGTTTTGTGACAGCATTTTACATAGCTCTCTTTGCCAGCTCCATCCCTTCGGGGTGATGGAAGGGGGAGGTAGGAGAAGTCATGTTGTAGCCCAAGGCTGCACTACAAAGCTGCAATCTGGTCTGCTGTGACCGTTTCTTCCAGGACATCATCTTTAACTTCTCTGCAGCTCACGGACTTGGAGATCAAGTGAGAAGCAGTTTCCACAAAGGATGGTGTGGTGGGTTAACCTTGTCTGGCTGCCAGGTGGCCACCAAGTTGCTCTCTCACTACCCTCTCCTCACATTGGGTTAACCCACCACAGATGGTTATGAAGTAAAGGGGACATAATATACAACCATCCTATATAAAGGATGGTCATTAGGTCCTTGGAGAGTGTGAAATGTATCCTGGAGACACGGACAAGGGGAATCTGTGAAACATCATCCAAATTTGCCTCTTTTCTTTCCCCCACTTACATTTCTCTCTTTGTCTGGCAGCAAAGCTGGGCAGGAGAGAGCTGGGATCCCAGACAGCTTTTCTGGAGTTAGCACTACAAGTTTTGGGAATATTTTTGGAAAGAAAATAGTCAGGGAAGCATATTTTGGAGCCAGGATAAACACTTGTGTGGGAAGAGAGGAACTGTGCCATCCCACTTGTTCTGATTTTAAAACCACTACATGCTTTGACATAATCTGCAAGACAAGCCCAAGACTGGAGTAGGAAATTGGCTGTGAACGAGGATGGATGTGCATTTTCAGCTCTTTTTTGAGTTGTTTCGTTGTGGTCCCCTAGGAGTCATGGATGCCACTAGCCTGTATTTCACTCTACTTTTGGAAATATTAGCCCAAAACAACTTTTGCCCATGTAACTGCACAATCCAGATCTCAAACATCCCTTTAATTTGTAGAAACAAAACATAAGACAGAAAATATTTTCCAGATTTGTGAGTCCATAGTGAGTCTGAGAGTATCAGGATAACCTGGGTGATCATGTTTCTGGGAACAACGTGGTTGTCATTGACTAATTAAATACATGCAGTTCGTTGAAGCTGAAGATCTATACTTCATGTTGTAAAGTAATTGTGGGCACTGGAAAGCCATTGTAGAAGTGTTAGAGTTTGCCACCCACTGGAGTGGAACAGCCCTGTGCTCTGCTCCTTTACCATCATACATTTAGAGGCAGCTGGTCCCTTTTTTTCTGAGATGAGTCAAGCAGAAGAAAAGCTAACACACGTCACACGCCTTGCATCATGTTCCATAATGGTCTGAATTTGGGGGGTGACAGATTTCAGTCCAGATGCCCCTGCTCTGTCAGAGAAAAGCAGACATGCGAGCGTAGACACTCAGTTCACAGGTACCTACAGGTACATAACAATACCTAAATTTAGGTGTCCTAATAAACAAATTGAATCATCAGAACGTTTGCTAGGGTCTAAAGCATAGTTTATCTCACTGAAGTAGACATGCAAAACAGGAGAGATGACTCATGTCCTAACAGTGTCTACTTCTCCCTGAGTGTTTAACATCCCGCATTTCTTTGGTTTGGCTAATCTGTTCCAATGCATCAGAGAAGCTAGATTTTAGTTGATTCATTCTGTCCTGTGTATGGGGCTATTTCACAAGAGTTGCATATCCAATACATATTTTTTTAGCCAAAAATTTCTAGAATACAATATTTGTCCTGTCTGAGCTGAGGAATTATACTGCAGGATGGATAATGATACAGGTGAATGTATACAGAAGCAGGCAGTAGTTGAATTCTTAGCCCTGTACATGGCAGATTAAAAATTAAGAGATCTGACCAAAATCTTCCATTTTCTTGTCAAATTTTTATTTTTAGTTGAAATTGTCTTGAAAAAGGAAAAAAAAAATCTGAAAGTTCAAGCAGTACAGTCATTTCTGTATCATTTTAGGACCCTATCAGAGTAGGTGCTATTGTGCTTCATAGACATGATGTCATGTGGGGGCTCTTACCTTGCCCCCAATATTCATATATTATTGTGGGTGTCCAGCATAGAAAGAACCCTGGCTATAGGAGGGGATTAGGGTCAAGATATTGGATGATCTCTAGGTGCAATTGCTGCTTATCACTGCTTTTAGTAATAATAAAGTTATTTTTAGGAATAGTGTTTTGCCTTTCAGGAAGTGCAAACAAGTTCTCAAATTATGGAGCTAGTGCATTTTCCATTTGGAAAACGTCCTGCATTGATACCATCGTCAGATGTTTCTCTTTCACAGGCCACTTGGTGTATTATTTTCTGGTTTACTCATTGACTGTTTGGTCCCATAAACTAAATTAAGCAAGAAGCCACAACAGGGTTTGCAATACTAGGCCACTATTGTATGCTTCCAGTGCATTGTGCCTCAGGCCCCACTGAGTATTACCAACCACTCAAGCATGCACCGTTGACACATAAATGCATATTTGGGTGTAGCTTGTTAGTAAATGCAATGTCCCCAGCAGTTTTATTTGGATCATTATATTATTGGTAATTAACAGAAAATGTCATGACTTTTGGAAAATAATTGTTTGTGCAATGTGTTATTTACTCTGAAAAATTCTTCCATGTAAAAAGATGAGGAAATTATACAGGGGAGAAGGGGAGGAATATTCGGGAGAGCCACAAGGTACTCAGAAGCGTGAGTCTCATTGACATCCGTGGGACATAGCCAAAACCGCTCCTGGTAATGTGACTCACTCATATACCTCTAAAATCATCCACATTCACCACTCTTTAGATGCTCCCCATCATTTGCTCAGATGCACTTTAGGTTTTGGTTAGTGTCAGGAGAAATAAAGTTTAATTCAGCCAACCTACCAGCAAAATGTGGCAGCTAGAAGAAGGTAATCTTGGTGCTAGCGTTAAAGTGCTACTAGGTATTAAAAAAAAAAACCCAATGAAAAATCCCCGGCTTCTCTGCCTCCGTGCTTTCGTTTGCTTCATTTACATAATGGTTTAGAGTATTATGTAATTCAAATCAAATCACTGTCAGTCACACCAGCATCCATTGCATCTTTTCCATGAAGCTACGCCGAGTCACTGAAGTAAACGTATTTGAAAGGAATGAGAAATGAAATAATTCTCTCTTCGATGCCAGGGGTCTGACCCACCACCTATTGCAGTCACAGGGAATATTCCCCTTGACTGACATGAGCTGAGGATTGCACCCCCAGAGCCCATGTGAGCTCTTAACTCTGATTCCTAAACTTGGCAACCAAACCCAGGCAGTTTTCAATTGCAAATGGGCAGAATATCCCTCCTCTTTGGACAGCAATAATCTCTCTCTGTCTCTCGGGGAGGGAAAATCTCTTCCATCAGAGTGGAAGATCCACTAGCTTTATCCAAATAGTATTGTCAAATTTACAGTGCACTAAATAATGAATCAAATCTTCAATATACCCCAGCAAGCAGCAACCAGCTACTGCCTGATAGGGTCCCTGTCCAATTCGTCCTTCATGACTCTCTATTTCCATTACCAGAGAAGATAATTTTGCCAGTGCACTTCTAAATCTCTGCCTTTTCATTTTTCTCCTGTGTATTTTATTGCAAAAGCACTGAAAATGCCTGCCAGTAGCTGGGGCTCCATTAGCACCGAACACCGTCCAAAACCATAGACAAATAGGGACCCTGCATCCTTGTCCAGGGGAACCTACCATGGTAGACAGAGATTCATTGCATGGGACAAAGAGGTGAATAAAGTAACTGTGCCAAAATCACACAGGATTGGTGTGAGTGTCACTTAAGGGTTATTGCTGTGGACAAGGAGAGGTTTGTGGAAAGGTTATGTTGACTTGGAATAAAGTAGGTGGGAGGATGAGATCATTTTCTTGGCTAATGAATAGGAAAGGGATAGAGATGGGCAAAGGTGGGAAGCTGGGCGTACCGTAGGTGTACGGACGGGATGGAGTTCAATGAAGGATGGTGGTCGTGGAGCAAAGTGCTCCTGATACTGCAGACTTGGCAGGACCTGCTGTCTCACCTCATATCTGCGGGATACGGGAGGGGCACCTGCCACCTCCCACAGCTTAACTTTGTATGATTTGGGTCTGTCTCTCCCAGCCTTTCACATACAGTATTTTCTTGACCCTTCACCTCAGCCTCTTTTTGCTTCTGTCGCCTGAAAGAAGGAAAACCTACATTGCTCTGTTCACTATTAAAAAGGTTCAGTTGTTATGTCATGTTTGTCTCTTAGTTCAATGCTAAAATTGTGAAAGAGGCCCTGGCTTTGCTTATAGAGTTTCAGCCATCTTTTTTAATGTAAATATGCCAGTTCTGGTGATGGCTTTTATAAGTCTGTTGGTTTTCCCTGCTGATGAAATGTGTCTCCATAACTTAGGTGGGGGGGGTTCAGTGATGCCTTACCTATAACTTTGTGGTAATATGTCAGGCAGCTTTCCAGCCGTGGCTCCCTCTCCTCTAGAAGCATGCAGCCAAGCTTTTGGTGGCCAGCATAAACCCTGCCTTCTTTCAGCAGCATAACTATTCCGTAATGGCTCCAGAATATATTTTAATAGCCGTTTTACAACTTCCTATATCCATTAGAAAGTCTTTACAAAACACTCTGTGAATAAAATGGACCAGATTTGATATATTTTATTCATGTGAGCATTCAAAGCACCTAATGGTGTGAGCAGTGTATATTTTATTTGACACAACTTGGAGTTCTCCTGTAGATTTCTTATTTCTTATTCAAAAGCTAGTGACTGCATCCTGAGCTGAAAACATTCCTCTTTCTTGGTAGCTCTTTGCAAGCTCTGTCAGTTCAGAGTAGCAAAGGAGAAATGTTTCCCTGGATCTGAAGGCTGAGTAGCTTATAGTAAAATAACTCTGAGGCCAATCTCTAGTTAATTAAAATAGACATGAAAACCTGTTGGGTGCAGAGAATTATAATTTTCAGCAAAATACAGAGATGCGCATTGGTAACTATAATGTGCTGCTTCCCTCTTGCTTATTTATGTAATTTGGTTGCAGCATAATTTGAAATAAAAACACCTGCAAAGAAAGCAGAATATTTTTAGCTCACTAAAAATATATATTTTATCATAAGAGAAGACTTAGTGCCAGCATTTAATTCTTGACATAACATTTGTCATCCCCAAATACTGTTTCAATATTGGGATGAAATCTTCTGAATTAATTTCCTTTTAGCACATGTTAGCTTTCTGAAGACTTTATCTTATCAATAAGTCATTGGTAATGTCAGAATGCCACAATTCTGATGAGCGAGATGCCAGCAAAACTCATTAAACTGGATTTAAAGGAAGATACAGCGTAGGCAGAGCTGGTTGTGACAAAAGGCTCGTGGGTCGGTGACTCTGAGATTTTGGTTTGGACATTTTGTGTTGCTTTTTTCCCAATGATGTGAATGCAGTGATTTCTTTTACGTATTTATTTCTGCCCCTGGTCAGAATGCATGGTGAACAAACAGGGCTCGTTTTAGGAAACGTGTGTTATGCAATGTCATATCAACCTGCAGGGTTGCCCTGTGACGCGGGCAGCAAGAGGAACTCTGTCTCACAGCTCCTCCTGCATCAGCCTGGGGCTGATTTCAATGCTCTGCTTTTCCTAGGAGATCACCTTTGAGAGCTAAACATTGCAGCCGTTTCCATCAGATTTTTGTGGAATACAAAACCTTTCCCCTGCAGGCCAGCCACGGGAGCCTGCCGGTCCCCAGCGGGCATTGATGTCTCCAGCACCCCTTTTTGCACCTTCGACTCTGAGCTCACCCAACAAGATGTCTCTGGATGAAGAAGCATGTGCAGATTGCCTTCATACATTGCAAAAAAACCCCAGGATTTTCCAGCTCCCTGCAAGCTTGGTTACCTTCTAGGTCATTACTTTAAAACCTCAGTTACACACTCTCTGGTGTTCATGCTCTGGTGTGAAGGTACTCTCTTTAAAGAAAGCATTTCTATCCAAATATTCCTGGTCCTAATAGATCACTTCCCCAGCTGCTGTGACTTCCCTGAGATGGATAGAACTGTGCTGATTTACACCAGCTGGACATGTGGCTGATTATATGTATTAGGAACGTGTACTACAAAAAAATCATTGTTCACAGTCTTGACAAAATTATGCCTGTTGGAAAAAAGAAACAAACCAGATATCAGTTTAAGCAGAAGTAATGAGTCTGCTGTGTAAAATTTCAAGGACTGTATTATTCAGTTCCCCCTTGTTTTGTTGTGAGCACACAGACCCTCGGAGCATGTATTAACAGCAACTGCAATTTTTCAGTTAAAAGAGAATTTCCCATGACACCTCCTAGCTGTGGAATTGAAGTGTGGTATAAATATAAGTGAATTAAGTCTCAAAAGGTTGCCTGTTGATTGTCAGTAAAATTATGAAGAGTGTCTAAGTCACCTAGTCTCCTTTAGCCTCTTGATCTTTATGTATCTTTATGTAGAAGGTCTTTATTTGGTCTTAATTAAAAGCAGGAGTTCTCCATGAAGCCATTACTTCATGGCTGGAATAAAAGTTTCATGCAGTCCCATATCACCTTGTGGTCTTTTTAAACATGATAAAACGTTTGTGTGTATGTGTAAATTTATGCATAAGAATTTGTGAATCTAGACCAGCAACATTAAATTAGTTGTGTCATTGTATTGCTCTTTATTTCCCTAGCCTATTATTCTCATATTTTGCAGTGCTCTGCAGGTCAAAGGAAAATGCCAAAGAGATTATATGGAAAAGAGGAGGGAAAACAGCTGACTGACTGTGCTCCATATAGTCTCAAACATTTAAAAGAAACCCATCCTCATGGCTGTTTTTGTTACCACAGCAGTTAGGAATGCAAAGTCTATATTTAGTCACAAACATTTCTTAAACAAAAGGAGAATTTAGGACTCCTGATTGTTATTTTGTAAGATTCAGGTCTAGCAGAATTGCAGTGTAAACATACTTGCTGCCACGGGCTATCCTCCATCTCCCCAGCCCACGGTCAGTAGTAGCTTCTTGAGTGGCATCATGGAAATCAGTACAGTTAAATGAATACAGTCCTACTCGAGATGAGCGTGTCTGATGGTATCTAACCTTTAGCCTGTGAGCGCCACTTTCACATTGTTGATCTTCAAGTTTGGCTCCTTTATTATAATTGCCAAGTGTCTGAAATATATACATGCTTGTCCTTGATACCACGCCAGGCAAGCAATCCTGTGCCATCGTGCAAGCAGGAGATGGAGGTGCAAGAATCCGTGGCTTCTCTGAAGTCAGTGTCCAACCAGGTGTAGTGCACAGCAAGGACCTCAGCCTCTGCTTCACCTGTTGCTTCTGCGGGATGGGACCTCGCTGCTGGCTCGTGTCAGCATCTTGGGCCATGATAAGGGGTTGGTAGGCACTAGGGTGGTGGTCTGAGTCCACAAAGCCTATGCAAGAGCAGGAGGGCAGCTAGCTGGAGGTGAGCGGGACCCACTTTCCTTGTATTTACACCGCTGCAAGCAACCTATTGCCCAAAGTGGCCTTTTGGGTGACGGTCACCTATCTGTGGGGAGTCAGGGAAAGGCTTGTAGGGTATGCACATCATGTTCTGAGAACCTGAAAGGTCTTTTGAGCTGGGGTGGCTGAAGCCTATAAGAGTAAGGCTAAAACCATAATGGAAAACGACATTTATCTTGCTGAATAAATACAGGTGCTAGCAATATCTTATTTGTTTGTACTGTTCTCACTTCTTGCCATGCCTTAGAAAATATGCATCTTGGGGCTTTATTTTCATATGCACATTTTGTTTACATAACCAATACATTTTTATCAGCAAGAACCGATGTTAACTGAATTTAACAAAGACAAAGCAAGAGGGAAATGTTCATTCTGTGCATGGTGATATCACAGAAACAATGTGTTTGAAGCCTTGTACTTCAAAAATATGCCTGAGAGGAATGGAAAAATCCAGGCTTATATTGTAAAAATGTGAGTCACAACAGCTATTATCTCTTAAGAAATGGCATTCCAGCTCTTTGATTCAGTCATTGATGATTTCCCTTTTTAAGTTGTGGTGCTTTCTTACTCTTTTAAGAAACATCTGGGCTAACCCTGGCTATTTGTAGAAATGTTTGCAATTCATAGACTAATAGAAATTAGACATAGAAAGGACCTGTGAAATTATCTTGTCCATTTCCTGAAAGCATATGAAATGGAAAAAGAGTTAGGCTAAATATCTATATTAAAATTTGGAACTTTAACTTATATACAATATGAAGACAACACATGTCAAGATTTGTCAATTGTAAGGATGCTGGAAAATGTAATTTTTTTAAGGAAAAGTAAATAGAAGAGTAGCAAAAGCTCTAATGAAGTTTGCGTAGGATTTCCCAGTTGTTCCTAGGCAGCTATCTTTCTGGAATTTGCAGATAAAACGGAAAAGATCTGGTTTTGACCAGCTTGAAGTTGATTCAATTTTCTAATGAGAGAGAGCTTGAAGCAAAAATAATTCCCTTTAAAATAATATATATATTTTATATCCCTCACCATCCCCTATTCTTTTTGTTTGTTTGTTTGTTTGTTTTTTAGAATTTTGACCAGTTCTGTGGCCAGAATGGCTTCTTTTGGAAGTCTTTAAGGAAGTCTGAGGAGGATGCTGAATATTCTGGTGAAGATTCAGTTTTTGTGATCAAGTAACACCCGCCAAAACTGCAGCACTTAGTAGAGACATTCCACATGTTCTCTTACCATCTCAGTGAAGGACTTGGTGTCCCTCATGCTATATGGCCATGCCTCCAGTTCGGCTGTATGGAGAAGGTGGTGCAGATGTGGCTACCACCAGTTTTCCAGCAAAGGGAATGTCTGTGTAGGTTGGAGGCAGGCACCCAGCCCGTGCTCCAAAGCACCTGAAGCAGGTAGTTGGTGCGATGTGGATCTCGAGTACCTGCAGATGTACGGGGGTATTAACTCTGGTTCTCTGTGTGCTCCCGTGTCTGCACAAGCTCAGGCCAGCCACAGAGTCGGCAGGCAGATTGAGCCCTTGCCCAAGTCAGCGTAGGCTGTCTTGTGTTGGCATTAGTGCTACAGAAGGACAAAAGCACGAAAGATCTGATGATGGGCTTCTCCAGACTGGTAGCCTAGGAAGAGTGTAAAAATAGGGCAAACATAAGTAGTCTTTCTTGCATGCACCCAGGTTCTGCAGCTAAGGGATTTTCTCAGTCAGAGACAGCATCTTTGTGTTTAAAACCATTAATGGATCTTTTGCCCTTGGATTTGTCTTGTGGCTTTGTGAATCCTTGCCGTTTGCAGCCAACAGGTTTCACAGGATAACTGCACAATGTGGAAAGTGGTTCCAGTGGTTGTTTCAAACTTGCTGCTCTGTGATTTCATTTGAAATTTCTCCATTCTTGTATCATGAGAAAAAGTGAACAGTCATTCCCCACTCATTGTCTTCACAGCGCTCATGATTATCTAGACCTCAACTGACAGTCCGCAAAGATCATCTCAATGGTTTAGAGACCTAGTCTGTGCCCTTCCAGAAGTACTGATCAGCCACTGATTTTTGTTGTCCCCTTCAGCACTGAGACAGGTTTCACTGTGAGGAAACAAAAATTGAAATGACAAAAAACCTCTGAGAATTCTCTGGCCACCTGTACTGATGTCATTTATAGAAAGTGAAATTCTATTTGCTTGCACTGGAGCTGAGTCACAAAGCGTTGAGCATAAGAAAACTCAATTTGTGGGAAAGCTTCTAATTTCCTGTTTTTCGGGAGGAAGGGGATAAAACAAATGATGTGAGGGGAGAGGGGAAAGGAATAAAGAGAATAAATCTAAATAGAAAAGAATGTCAGAATACCCAAACTCCAGGAAGGCTAATTCATTTTAGCCCTGCTTGTTCAAACAAGCAGTAATGCGGAGTATAATGTACAAGCTCCAGTAAATCATTCCTGTATGATAGGCTGTGATCAATGACAATTTAATGAATTCATTTTAGAATGGTCAGAATAGGAAAAAACAGTAGTTATTTGAAAGAGTACTTTACTCAAATAAATTGAGTCAATAAATATGCTATTTGTCATGCAGAGTCCAGTTAAAGTCTTGTTTGCTAACAAAAATGCTGTCATCACAGAGCCTAATAGAAGCAAACTATCTGGAACTATCCACTGTAAATAGACAAACACCATCTGAAAGCAGAAAACAACAATTGTGGCTAAACAAAGAATTGTATCCTGCACACATCGACAAATGCAATGGTAGCCCACCTCAAAATCTACTATTTTGTTTGTCACCAGTTTATATTCTGATTTCGTATGAATGGTCTGGTGGTGGTAAAAAAACAAGGGCTGCGTTTCTTCTGTGAAATGAGTTTTAATTGTTGCATAGTGGGGGTTTCTCTTGCTGGAAAAACATGCCACTGAAGTCCTTATTAAATTACACAATACGGCTTCAGTGAACTTGGATGGATTTGTGCAGGCTACTAGAACAGGGATAAGCTTCATCCCTTTTCAAACAGTAGCTTTACATTAATTTTCACAGCCCTCCATGTTATTTAGTGCAGATACAAGAAGCCTTTTTGTTCTGCTGTGTTTTTCATGCTTGGCTTTATTCACGTAAGATGAAGAGATGTGGCAATTCTCACTTGTTTTCATCCAGGCGGGGACTGGAAGTGTTAGCAGTGAAGTACCATCAACCCAAGATGGTCAAACCTCACAGGTTCGGGTTAGATGTTCAAACTGGTATTGGACGGAAGGAGCCTGGTTTTCAGATGTGATGAACTGGCAGCAGTGGCTATTCAGCATCTCAGAAGCTTGGAGTGCTCTCATGAAGGTTCCAGGGCTTTGCCAGGCACATTTGGGCTCCCAACATCCTTCAGATTGTAGGGTGTGGAGGAGAAGAAAATGCTCAAAAGTCTTGACAGATATCTTGACGATGGTATTTACTATCCCAAAGGAAAGTAAAAATTATGTTGCAGAAGCCTAAGACAGAGATTATAAAGAATTTCTATGTGATTTAAGAATCTGAACTTGACCCTTCACTCTTTAAATTTGGAATAGAACAGCTGAAGCATTTTTAGAGTTTGCATCATGTGGCTGGAGATGGGCTGATTTAAATCTGCCCTGCAGTCATCTTAGGCACATTGTTCATCCACTCCCAGAGCTGCATTTTCAAAAATGAGTTAGGAATCCAAATCCCTGTGGCTTTCAATGAGGCTTAAGCTTGTATGAATCTAAATTGCTCCTTATTTTGGATTTAGGATCCCAAGTGACTGAAAAACTTAAGGATACTCCACAGTCTATCTACAAAGTCTTTTTAGCTCTGATCATGAGTGATTCCTAATTGAAATTACAGTTTCAGTCATTTCTGTTTTCCTTGATGTTCTACTAACCACATAAAAATAGATGAAGGGTTTCCTGGTAATAGATAGCCTACAAGTTATCTGGGTTATTTTTTTCATTCTGATGGCTTTGTTCTTCTTGCTTTGCTCCTGTCACTAACCTTTGGTACTTTTTGTTTCAGCTGTTTCCACTACGAGGAGTAAAGACCAGTAAAGACAAAGCAGGATGAAAAGATGGCTGACTTCTTGTTACCACCGGGTACTAACAGCTTCCACCGGTTCACGCCTGAATCCTTGGCTGCTATTGAGAAACGAATTGCGGAGAAGCTTGCAAGGAATGCAAAGCAGGAATACAGAGAGCAGCTGGGCGAAGAAGAGAAACCTCAGCCTCAGTTCGATTTGCAAGCTTGCAAGAAGCTGCCCGATATCTATGGGACTGTTCCTCCAGAGCTCATTGGGGAGCCATTGGAGGACCTTGACCCTTTCTACAATGATCGTAAGGTGAGCACCAGCCAGCCATCCTGCTGCTTTGCTTTTGCTAAAGCATAAACACTGTCTCTGTTTTGAGGGCTCTGGTTTTTATCTTTCTACAGCCAGTAAAAATATTTTTTTCCAGATTAAGGATCAGAGTTTCGGCATGAGCAGGGCTTCCAGAAAACATCTAAGCAGGAGGGCAAAGAGGGATAAAAAGCATAATTAAAACTTGGGTGTTTTCAGATAACTGAGTATGAATATACAGTGTCTGAAAAGAGCAGAGCAGTAGCTGAGTTAAATTAAGCCAGAGGTTTTTATCTACCCTATCTTGCCTTCTGCATGAGCCTTGACTCTTCACAGGTCTGTTTATCACTTAAGCCCCTTAATGTTAAGGGCTTCTGGGTGACTTGAGTCTTGTGCTAGCACTCTGCATAAGAGCAGGAGGCACCACCACAACCGTTCCTGGAGAGCAGCGGTTCTTTTCCTGCTGAGGGGTAGTTCAATGCCATTTAAAATGACCAAAATAGACCTGAAGGAAGACGTGAGTAGCATGTGCAATGCTGGCACTTTGCAGAAGGGTAAGCTTCATCCCAAAGTGAGCATCACCTGATGAGGAATCACGTGTAGGTTGGACAAAAGCCACAACAGTGCAAACAGCTTCTGTTAAAAGGCTGTTGACAGCAGAGCTGGGCTGGTTGCTTACTACAATTCGTTCCCCTTTCCAAACATTTTGCAACACAGGGGACAAAATAAGGCTTGGAAGCACAGTGTATTTTTAGGCAGCTTCCAGTTCTTTCAGGTACTGATGTTCCTGATTTTGGGCTATACTATTTCCTGTAAACAATGAATTAATATGACCACAATGCTACTTCTATTAAAACAGTGTAGAAACAGGTGCAAGAACTACAGAATAAAAGTTAAATGGATAAAGACAAATAGATTACTTATCTGGAAGGGCCAGAATTAATTTACCTTTTAATTTGCCTGCTATCCCCGGGCACAAGCAGCAGGATATAGATTTGCAATTTTAGTGTCATGAAGGTCTTAGACTCAAGGTGAGTGAGTTGCTTAGAATTTATCTATTGGGTGTCCTGATCCTCTGTCTCTGAGTGAATATTAGTTCCTCTGTGCATGGTGGGGCATCTTCAGAGCTCGTCAATTGGGCCGACATCCAATTCACCTTTGCTTTGGGTTTAACATAAGTCACAGTATTGGTTTCTTCTGCCCATATTAACCTGAGTAAAATGACAGTGCCTCAGTGCCAGGGTCAGATCCTGCTGTGGAGCTGTGCCTCATGCAGCTTCTTACTTGGTGAGTCTAAAAACAGCGACTGAGAGCAACAAAGTGCTCAAGGTAGAGAAGATGGAGTAACAACATAGTAAGGTTCCCGGCAACGGGGAGGAAGAACACCGTAGAAGTCCCTCCACCACATTTTAGTCTCCACGTCATTTTTTACTTTTAAAGGGGATTCCACTCTCTTTACAGCCGCGTGATGGAGGTGATGGCACAGGACCCTGTAAGGAGTGAAGGAAGAGAAAATAGTTGGGATATTGCAATAAGACAGGCAACAGCTCTGCTGGGAGGGTCTTGGACAAAACTCTTCGCTGAATGAAAAGGAATTTGGGGGTCTCGGGAAGGAGTGGGGAAGAAGTATGGGATACTGGCAGGAATTTCCCAATGGGACGTGGGCTGGGAAAAGCTGAGCATAAATGCAAATACTGAATGTTCTCATTTTCTATTTTGTTTTCCAGACATTTATAGTACTGAACAAAGGGAAGACAATCTTTCGATTTAGTGCCACTCCTGCCTTGTACATACTTAGTCCTTTCCATCCAATCAGAAGAGCAGCAATTAAAATTTTGGTACATTCATATCCTTTCTGTTGATTTCTCTTCTTGTGTATTTTATATAGTTTTTAAACACAGATGGTTGGAAGTCAGAAACCATTTTATTTCATTAAGCTGTTTTAAATCTTTCAGCTGAATTTGCTTGCACAAGGAGAAAGGCACTTGGATTTTTGGTTTGTTTCATTTTATATTGTTATGTGAGCTATGAAAATGACTATATTATATTACTGGCATCAGATAATGTGAACTGCACTGGAAAGTCTGGTGAGTTTACTCAGGTTTAAAGGGTGTGGAGGGCCTGATCATGTTTAGTAAAGAGTCAGTGGAAGAAACTGGGTGTAATACCTTAGAAAGGAAGGGAACCAGGAGGCTGGAGCACACCTGGGGAAATCTACACTGATGGAGAGCTTCACTACTGAGCACTTAAGCAACCTCTCCCATGAGACTCTGTGACACCGTATGCAGACACAATTTAATTCTGAACTGCCTCAGAACTGAATTTTTTTGCTCTCCTGAAACAGAACATTTAAAAAATTGTTTTTTGGGGTTTTTAGTTTATTGCAATGTGTTATCCAGCTAGGAATGAAAGCACAGGCTGGCCTGCTGGCCCTTTCAATGGAAGGGAGATGCCTGATTTCACCTGGCTCTAGTTCTGAAGTCAAGCAAGACAGAGAGAGAGAGATGCAGCGGTTGGTTTTGGCTTGTTTTTTTTAATGTGGCCACAGAAACATTATATTCTGACATAGTCGCATCTCTCTGGAAGACCAAACTGACCCAAATGTTCAGCTTTGTGTGAACATTACTAAAAGCACACCCTTTTTCATGAGTCACCTGCTTTCTCTACAGTGTGCGTGGGAGACCTGGCAGTGATAATTCAAAGACTCCACATGCTGCTGTGATGATCATGTGATGTTTTAGTGATGGAAATCCCTCATCTGCAATGCCCATGTCCACCAGAGAAAACTAATAAATACTAAACAGGTAGCGTCTTAGAATCATTGGTTTATTATCAGATTTCAGGGAAAAAAACCAGGGAAAGAAACCTGATTCCCAGTGGCTGTCCATGCAGTGAGGGGAAAAAAAAAAGTGAGAATATAGATATTCTAGCAAGAGGAAAAATAGGTGAAGCTTCTAGTAACAATAATTCTACACAAAATGTATATGTGATATCAGCCAAAACATTAGTATGGTTACTAAGAATACACCATAGAATTTTGCAGAGAGATTTGCTTATGGATCAGGTTATACGTGCAAGCAGTGCAGCACATGCTGCTCCATACCCAGAGCCCAACAGTGTTTATTAGGTACAGCCGCATCAGCACAGCCTTGCTGAAGTTAATTGAGGTCAATGAATTTGCATGGGTATGGCTAAGAGAAGAATTTGGAAATTGAGCTTCTTAGAAAAAAGCACGTGTGTGTGAATATTGGCTCCAGCTTTGGAGGCCTGTTCTGTCTTCTGCTCACTTTCTTCTACACCAGCTGGTGAAGCCAAGAGGTCACAGGTATGTGTAATACACAGGAACTACATGCCCTTGGTAGCAGTCAACTGAGAGATAAGTATGCAAGAAATCCTTATCACATTACTCTGAAGGATAAAAACCACAGAGGAGTGAATTTGAAAGATACGTCAGGAGTAGAAATATGGTCAGATAAGGAGTATAAAATTTTGGGAGTGGAAGGTCACAATGCAAATAACATTTTCGTTCCAGAAAGACCCAAGTTACCACCTTGAGTTGATAATGTCAGGAAATGCAACAGCTCAATCTTTGGCAAGCACAGGCAGGAGGCAACAGCTCCAGTCCCAGTGAAACAGCGGTGAAGTTCCTGCATCAGGCTCTGATTTGTTTTCTGTCAATAAAGACCTTTCACATCAAACTGAAACACAAAGGCCAATTGGCTGAGCAGGCAGTCAATATCCCAGGCAGAAAGGAACCTAAATCAGCAAATACTCAAGCAGATAACATCACAGACATGAATCTGGGAACCAGATCTATTGCCTTGCTTGAGTGTAATCAAGCAATCTTTATTTTCCCCGGGGCAAAAGCCAAAAAAGAGCGTTAACAAATGGTGCCCTGCCACGTGTCTGAAGCAGCTTCTATAGTAGATGCCATATTTCCATTTCCAGTCATTGACTGTACCTTGAAGGCCAACAGTTGAACAGAATAGAGAGGACAGAGTAAAATCTTCCTATATAGAAGCTGTGGGAGGCACGTTTCTTAGTTGAGTAACTTTATATGGAGTTCTTCCGCTGATACTTCAGGCAGGATAGATCCTGTATGTTCACTGCTCATCCAGCCAAGCCGGATTAGTCTAGTCATTCAAAAATACACCCTTCCAAGGGAAAAAACATCCACAGCCTCCTAGTAAAGTGAATTACTTCAATTAACAACATACCCCTAAACCTCTTCTAGGTATTTCTCTTCTTCTTCAGAGTCTAGGAGGCCTCATGAAAGGACCATGACCCAGATGGCTGCCCAGAACAAGGCCCTGGTCCATTTCTGTCACAGACGACATGGGGAGTGTAGGTCTGCATCCCATCTATATCAAATGCAAAACAGAAGTATTGGATGAACCCTTTTGCCTTCTGCATCATTATTAGCTATTATTAACATCTTTATTTACTATCTCAACCTATTAATAGAATTAAACCACTGCTAACATTTCATTGATGCCTTATGCTTAAAAGACTCCTCTTAGTTCTTCTTGCCTGCAAGCCAAGGACCGTTCTGTGGTATCCTTAGTTTGTCCAAGCAGTTTGCTGTCCTGTATAAAATCCGTAGCAGTTGCTATTCCTAGTTTTTCTAGGTATTATAGATAGTTGCTTTCAGTTTGCCACTGATCTAGAATGGGGTTTTGGCCAAAATCACCTTCCTTGATGCTAGAATTATGGATTCTGGCCCATTTAAAAAAAAAAAAAACTTCTTAAAGAATTTCCAATCTTTGTTCATATTTTCTGCTTGCAACTTTTCTCCCATCTGATTTTACACATGTTCTGCCGTAAGGGAAAATGAGACCTTGTGAAGCACCAATTATATGTATTATTGATTGGGACTAACCTTTGCTTGCACATATTATATGTAATTTGGCAATGATCATTTAAAGAGCCTCTAGTATTCAGTCTGCTAATTAACAATTACCCATCATAATGAAGTCTAGAATAGACATATGCCATGTTTGACTCAATATCTTTGTGCTAGAAGATAAAAATTATAACTTTCAGAATCAGTTTGCTCAAAGCCTATTCTATAACTTCAAATTGGAAATAATAGGTTTAATTTTTTGCAGAAAGGATCCTGATGAGTAGCTTAGTATATTTGGTTTGTGGTCCATAACAGAGTCCAACCCGTGCTTCTGGATGTGTTAGCCATGTCAACTCATGGATCAGTAGGCTTTCAAAAATTTGAATTAACAGCAGTTCTATGATAGGTAACAGACAACGGTGCTAATATAGATTATCTCAATTTCATCTCCTTTACTTTGTTCTTTCTGAGTAGATCATCATCACTGACTTTTTCTAATGCAAACAATTGCATTAGATTTCAGGAAGGAATGCTAATTTTCATTCTGTAGGAATTTCTGTTTTCTCTTTCTTTTAACACAGATCTCTGGTGTATAACCAGCTGAAATGTTTATTTCTTTTATGTTCTTTGTAGTTTTCAGCTTCGTCGTGAGACTCAGTTTGAATTCATAGTGCATTTGATGTCCCAAAGCTGACCCCTTACAATTTCAACCTGTGTACTCTGGTATATTCTCTTTGGTGTTTCAATAAGAAGGTGGTGACACCTGCCTATAAGTGACCATCTGGGAAAGCTGTTAGATTCAGCTCATACCACAAGGAAAAACAGGGATATATAAATCAGACCAGTCATCCTAAAATGGGTGGTTACAGAAGAATTTCCTTGCTTGGAATTCAATTGGAGGATAGTATTTGTTTGGCCCGTCCTGAAGATACCTCTCTGTTTTACAATTGTCATTTTCATAGCATTTCATAACATTTCACTGTATTTGAAAAATTAATCCAGCGTTTTCTAGGCTAGCTGCAGCTTACAACCTAATTGTGTTGATCAGATGGACACAACTTTTAGAAACGTATCTCAGGCTGACTTGAGAAAATGTGACTGGATATCAGATACCCTTCCCAGTCCTTCAGCAGGAGGTTTTGGCCCCAGAAGTGGAAAATGTTTGTGAGATGAGCAGTCCCTTTGAGTACAATTAGTGCTTTCTGCGATGGCACTGGGGAATACGCAGGTTGGTTACTACCAATTTAACCTCGTAGTTGCTTATGTGGCCCATCAGAAAATGTTCCACTCTATTCAGCAGAGATTTTGGCTCTGCGAAAGGACAATTTTCATGCAAACATTTCAGGACGTACCTTTGAAATGATATTCTTTGATCGCTATTCTTAAACAAAAAATACCACCAATGGGATCAGTAAAGGGGTGAAACAAAAAAAGACTTCTTTTTTTTCCCTAAAAAAGGCAAAAGAAATTTACATTTGGATGTTACTGTTCTTCCGTGAGAAGGGTCCCAACCTATTGACTGAGTTGTAGGCTGTTTTCTTTTGCTTTATCTTCTCTCCACTTAAATGCATTAGTTAAAATTTCTCCAGTAGCATGGGACCTATTATTTATGCAGGAGAATCCCATCACGTTTTGTAATTTTTTTACAGGAAGTGGCATATGCTTTTATGAGAGCAGTTCAGTGAACTATGTTTTCAATTTAGTACTGTTTAATATCTTCATCGACAACATAGAGAGCGGGATCGAGTGCACCCTCAGCAAGTTTGCAGATGACACCAAGCTGAGTGGTGTGGTTGACACACCAGAGGGACGGGATGCCATCCAGAGGGACCTGGACAAGCTCAAGAAGTGGGCCTGTGTGAACCTCATGAGGTTTAACAAGGCCAAGGGCAAGGTCCTGCACCTGGGTCGGGGCAAGCCCCAGCATCACTACAGGCTGGGGGATGAAGGGATTGAGAGCAGCCCTGCCGAGAAGGACTTGGGGGTACTGGTGGATGAAAAGCTGGACATAAGCCAGCAATGTGCGCTCGCAGCCCAGAAGGCCAATCGTGTCCTGGGCTGCATCACAATCAGCATGGCCAGCAGGTCGAGGGAGGGGATTCTGCCCCTCTACTCTGCTCTGCTGAGACCCCACCTGGAGTCCTGCGTCCAGCTCTGGAGCCCTCAGCATAAGAAAGACACGGACCTGTTGGAGCGGGTCCAGAAAAGGGCCACGAAAATGCTCAGGGGGATGGAACACCTCTCCTCTGAAGAAAGGCTGAGAGAGTTGGGGTTGTTCAGCCTGGAGAAGAGACGGCTCCAGGCAGACCTTACTGCAGCCTATCAGTACTTCAAGGGGGCTGATAAAAAAGATGGGGACAAACTTTTTAGCAGGGCCTGTTGTGACAGGACAAGGGGGAATGGCTTTAAACTAAAGGGGGGGAGATTTAGACTAGATATAAGGAAGTAATTTTTTACGCTGAGGGTGGTGAAGCAGTGGAAGAGGTTTCCCAGAGAGGTGGTGGCTGCCCCATCCCTGGAAACATTCCAGGTCAGGTTGGACGGGGCTGTGAGCAACCTGATCTAGTTGAAGATGTCCCTGCTCATTGCAGGGAGGTTGGACTAGATGACCTTTAGAGGTCCCTTCCAACCCAAACTATTCTATGATTTTATGAAGTTCAGGAATTCGATTTAGGATGTTCCTTTTTGTATTTATGGCCTTAGCTTAGCAGCTAAATGCATGGACTATACACTTGAGAGGTTCATTTTAGCCTCCAATTAGGGAAACTGGTGCCTCAGCTGAGGCAGTCAGCTTTGCAGACCAAGACTGTATATTTGCCAACTGGGTTTGCAGACCAAGCCTTAAAATTAGTGTTCTGAAACTCATATTAGCTTTTGGTGAAACTTTATACTGAAAGTGAGACCTCAAGCCCATTAGAGAGATTAGAAAGACCAGATTTATAACTTGCCCTACTGCCTGAGAAATGTTTCAGGATGCAAAATAAAATGGGAATTTGCAGACACAGGTTTTTTTGTGGATACTTAAATGAGACTGATCCCTCTTTTCATACAAAGTTGTGCACCTATGCACATTGTCATCTGACCAACACAGCTGTAAATTTGGGGTATTGTATTTTCAGAAGACTGCAGAGTCAGTACGTCTGTTCGCTGTATAAAGTATGTGTAAAAGATGTAGGCAAAGAAAAAAAAAACAGGGAAGATCCCCTCATTTTTTCTGTGTTTATATAATTATTTGTTTCCTTATGCACTTGCAAACAAATGTCTATAGCGCTTTTTAAGCATATTCTAAATTATGAGTGAGCTGTCACATCTTGTGTGAAATGACAAAAATTTATGAAGTCTTATAACATATGCGTTCTTTTCCTTAATTCATTTATTTACATTGTTCAGTATGTTTATTATGTGCACTATTTTAACTAATTGTGTGTTCATGGCACAATCAGAGCCTCCGCCATGGAATAAATACGTTGAGTAAGTATCGTTGCTATTTTACAGCTGCCCTGTCGTTATCTTGTCCTTCCTCCTCCATTTGTTACGTTCTTCTTTTCATCTTGTTTGCTGTAGTCTAATTTCTTTCCAGTAACACTGACCACAGCATACGTCCTGACAAAATATTTTGTCAGGCATTTGTTGCCTGTGAAAATTCCCTTTGTAAGTCAACTAACAATTTTTAGTCTACCAGGCTCATACTTATTGCTAAACACACCTGCTATGCTACCTCTGAATGAAATCACGTATGAGGAGAACTCCGTTTGAAACTGGCCAGCCTTCCACAGTTCCCATGCAAGAGATTCAATGGCTGGACACATTAGAATAGGCTGATGGAGTTTAAGTTGAATTATTTCAGAAAATACTTCCTGGACATACTTAATTCTGTCCTTAAACTGAAACTTATTGGAAGTAAAATTTTCTTTTGGACTCAGCACATCATGAGAAGTGTTCCCCTGTAATCGTTGGTAGGCATACTTTATGAGCAAGCATGAAATTGTCTGGGAACACTTTTATGAGGATTCCTGTCTTTTTAGCTTGTCAAACCTTCAGAAAAAATAGCAAAGATATCACTTGAAGGCTTTTTTGCTTGCCTTTTTTTTTTTTAATTAATTTTAAAAGAGACTAACTGGCTTCAGAAAGCCCATTTGATTTCTTTAAGTTGCTTTAAAATATTCCTGTTAGAAACAGATACCAGATGCACAAGCTAATCAACCTACAGTGCATTAAACAATTATTTTGGCTCATTGAACGAATCGGAACACACTTTTTATTTTTGACTGACATATGATAAACACAGCCATCTGCTGCTCCGTAGCCTGGTGGTTGGTCTACTCAGGCTGTAAGGAAAGACAGTAAAATGCCCTTATTTTAAGTTTCGTAAAATCATGCAGGGCACATCTTCTAGGCCATAAATTACTAATTATAGATATCACTGAACCAAATATTTCATCCGATCACAATAACGTCCTAATCCCAGGATGTTTCCTGTATTTCTGTATGGTGTACTACCCTCAAGTATGCCCGTGACTTTCCTTTTCCCCTGACGTTGTCCTTTTCTTATTGAAAACTGTCACACAGTACCATAGCCAAGATGTATTCAGCTGAAACACGGACATCTCATCCATGTGAGTCAAAATTTGGTCAGTGGGTCTGCAGCTGGGAATTTGAACATTCTGGAGGAAAATATCAAAGCGCTTGTTGTGTCTTCCGTAGGCAGGAAAATGTGGATGATGTTATGAGTGCATCAAGCAGGACATGCAAGAAACGTAGAGCAGAAATGCAAATGGACCCATGCAGCATGGAGTAAACCCTTTCCCTTCCATGTTTCCTCTTCTCCTGCATCCCCTCATACCTCTCAGCTTTTCCTCCTCAAAAGCATAGAATGAAATCAAAGGCAAGTACTTTTGAGGAGCAAAATAACTCGATGAACTTTAATTCAAATTGATTACTATTTGATTTGGAAAAAATACATTTAATTCATTTTGTTCTGCTGTTCCAGAGACTCACAGGGGATACAAGAGTAATCTTGTGCAAATATTTTTCCTAGATCTTCCTTTAAAACATTTTCCTTACCATTTTGAAAAAAGAAATCAATTCAACTTACCCCCATTAAAGATTTTTTAAAAATCCTGGCTTCTGTTGTTAAAGAAGCTGTTCAGTTGCTGGAGGACTTTGCCCGATCCATTTAGAATTAGATGATGATTATACAATCAGTTAAACCATCTGACATGCTGAATAAATACAACTGCTTTATCATTTTAATGAGCTTATGTACCATTAAGTATTTTTTTCAGTTCTTTGCATGTGTTTTCTGCATGTATTACTGAATACACATGCTTAAAGAGACTGTCACATGGATGACCTATATTTGAAATACCAGAGCAAAACTGAATAGGAGCCATGAAAAGTCGGATACAAGATAATGCTTAGGTGTATGGTCAAAGAGGAGATATGAGAAATATTTTACGCCCACTGTTGCACAAAAACAGTCTTGCTAATCTCCATTTTAAGATGAAGCATACTGAGGGTTTATAACATCTGTAACTAGCTCTACTGTGTGACATGATGGCAGGAGGGCGTGAGATTTGCTGCTACCTGTATGTGTGCCCAGTTGCAGATCAGCGGAATACAGCTGAGAGAAAACATTTCCTTTTTATGCATAATGAAGTTCTTCCTTATATTACCACCTTTAATTGCTTACATCTTTTTTTTTTACCAAACAGGAATCCCAACTGTTATAATTTTTTGTGTGTGGTGGCACCATTATAGCTACTGAAGTTTGGGGACTGAACAGAAAACTCAAGCTAGTGTTTCCAGTGAAAGCCCCTAACATTATGACCTATGAGATTTGTGTTTTATGGGATTTTAGGTGTTTGTTTAGGGTTTTTAATAGGCTTTGGTATCATCTGCATCTTCATTTGGAGAAAAGGGGTAGGGAATGCCAGTGGTGGTTACTAAACATTTGTTATTTTTTTTAAGATACGGCCTAGAATACGTAGTCCCACTGGGCTAGTTGTCTCAGGTAGAAACATTAAAAAAGAGGTGTTGTATGCCCTGAAGTATGTCTCTGATGGTAGGTAGAGCCCTGGGTGAATACAGCTCTGAATGTTGTAAGTCAGATACGTTACTGTCCTCCACAGAGAATTTGGTAAATTTTATTACAAGCATCATCTTTATTACAAAAGGTAAAAGATGTATGTTCTATCCAAGATCATCACAGTCAAGAGGCTGTTGGTAATAAACAACTTACCTTACTAAGGGGAAAAAACACCCTCGTATCTCTTTTACTGTCAAGCAGGTCAAAATTACTACATATACTATTCGGGTGGGAGTTGTTTTCCTCTTTTTCAGTGAGGACATTCTGTTGTTTAATTCTGAGGGCTGGTGTGATTTACCATAGATAGTGAAACACAAGGGAAGTTGCAGGAAGAATACCCTTTTTAGCTATTAAAACCTAGTGGTGACATTTTTTAACCTGCTGTCCTTCAAAATGGCCTGGGCAGGAAGAGATGAGAGGTATGAACGGAACAACCACCCTCCTTCAAATCAGAGAAACAACAAGGAATGTGGCATAATCTATTCCTCTTTCAGTGGTGATTGCAGGAAGAGCTTCAAAAGTCCCATACCACAGCTTAGTAGTATTCATGCTTGACTTAATGAGTGAGGATTCATCAAGGTACACCCTGTGGTGAAAATCGTCTTTATCCTGTGGCTGTCATGAGCGCTTTCCCATTTCTTACATGCTCCTTGGTCCACACATGAAGCTGCTCATACACAGCCCAGTGCTGCAGCCATGACTCACATGAGCAACCCCAACGAGATGGGCAGGAGTGTCTCATGTGAGTAGGATTGGGTTGAGTGTGCCTCTGCCATTCCTGCCATCTACTGCTTGCTAATGCTCTTGCTTATCTTGGCTACTTTATTCCCCAGGTACACTTTCACTGGCATTTACACTTTTGAGTCATTGATAAAAATATTGGCGAGAGGATTTTGCATGACAGAATTCACCTTCCTTCGAGATCCATGGAACTGGCTGGATTTCAGTGTTATTGTTATGGCGTAAGTAGCACTCCTTTATGTATTTCAAGACAGCAATATGCAATAGTACCTTTTAAAAAATTGGCTGGCTGTTCTCTTTTTTTCATTCAAATTGTACTGAAAATGAGAAAATGCTGAAGTATATTAGGACGGAGTTTGTTTTCCTGAGTGGTTTCAGAGGAAGAAGTCAGAGGAATTATTGATTCTCTCAATTCACTAGAATATTTTGGAGAAATTATTTACTCTCTCTGTGCTCCACAGAGAGGAGAGCTGTTTGTAAAATATCTGTAATAATACTTGCCTACCTAAAGTAGTTTTGGGAAGCTTCAGACCCCTGAATAGAAAGTGTTATAAGTCTGACTGAATACCCATGTATTTAAATCCCTATTTATAATCTATCCATCTATAACACCACCAAAGTTGTTTTCACATCCTTCACTTCACAAACCCTCTTCATCCTGAAAAGTAATTACTATTTTACTACTATAGGGAATTAATTTAAAGGCCTCTGAAACTTGTTATTTATCTTGGGAATAGAAATTTGGCCCCCAACATGATATTCCCCTTCAGCTGTATACTTCTACCTAGATCATTAGAGTTCACTCAGGACATGTGGGGTTCTGGTGCTTTGAAGAAGCTGATGGATTTGTGGCATCTAGACAGCTAAAAATACACGGGGGTAGGGGAGCAGTCAGCCAACACTCGCAGCAGACACGGTGTCAGCCCAAACTCTGGCCAAAGGCAGACGTCTGACACTGTCAGTATCTCCAGCTGAGCTAGAAATCCAGATTTTCTTCATAGTCAAAAAAGAGAGAAAAGCACATGAAGAGAGCATGTCATCTTGAACTGGAAGCTAGTAGAGATGACCTGAAAGGCCCCATTTCCTAATCGTAGAAGGATTTCATCTGATGTCTCTGTATTTTCTGCTTAATGATATCTATATTATGTTCTAGTTTTAGTTTAGTTCTCGCTGCCTTCTTTAAACCTCATAATTCACAGCCTTAGGTGAGATGCAAGCCTGCTAGCGCTGACATTTGAGCTGAACTCCTGGGCCCATGACATTTGAATGGGACCAAAATTGGTAAAAAATGTTCAGCCAAACTTAGTTCAAACAGCAGTGAGGGCCACTGAATTTAGTAGCAAAACTCTGGTAGGCTGCAGGGATCAGGACCAATATTCTTAGCAGCATTTAGCAGAGGAACAGCATGAAGATGTGTAAAACTTATGTGGACTTCATCGGGAAGACTCCCATTTATTTTAGTAGGCTTTGGATCAAAGCCAGCCCTAGGCCAGATCCTGGTATCTGTTACTACATTCCTATGGATTTGGCTGAACTGACATCTGGCCATTGTGATAAGCTTTAAAAAAAAAAAATGCAGCACAGATGGGGAGGAGCTTTTGGAGGTCGGCACACGTTAGGTATTTTTCTCAGCTAAACATTTCCTCAAGCAGTGCTTGAGGAGTGCAATTCTCCTGCAACATTTAGAGGCAGGACAGAACACAAAGTGTCACCAGCCTGCTCTCCTGTCCATCAGACAGCTGGTAAAAGCGGGGTACCATAGTTCATCTGTTTGTGAGTTGGGATGTGAGTTCATTTGCGGGTCTCTGAATTCAGCACAACATGGAGATCTTCTGTGCATGGGTTCCCTCTGTTCTACAAGGCAGAAGGGTTTTGACAATGAGGCAGAAAGGAGCAGAGAAAAGGACAAGATGAGCCACAGCTTGCAGCCTTGGCAATGCATCTGCTCCACCTCATCTTCTCAGCTCGGGCGGAGGTTGGGGCATCACCCCCGGCTCTGCAGAACTCCTCCGGGAGCATCTCATTTACTGTCACTGAAATTTGAGTCTGAACAGTCAGTGTGGGACAAGGTCTGGATATCCCTTAAATTCTGTCCACGTTATCTCTGGGTGTTTGGGGCTTAGCGAGCTGGAAAGATGTGAAGGTTTGCACAGACCTCGAGGTGGACACTTGCCCAGAGGTGATTCACTCCCTGCAGGTAGGAACCAGGGTTTGGTTCCCAGCGGCTGTGGGCTTACACCTCTTTTTGCTTTTCTGATTCTTCTAGACTTGAATGGCCACTCAGTGCTCCAGCCCAAGGATTCATGAAAACTTCCTCAAGCCTTATTTAATGAGAGGCTTGGGTGTCTGTGCTTTCCTTCCTAGCTACACTTCAATTTTCTTTCCAAATGATATTTCATCTTTTAATTAGAAGATCCCTAAAACAGGGGGGCTTGCAACTGTGAAAAATCAAGTTTCTCAACATCAAATTATAGCAATGGCTGAGTTCTTCAGAACCAGCTGCCATTCCTATTGTTTCTTACTTTAAGGCATGTTATATTAACATTTTTAGAATAGAAACAAAAGAATTGGAATTCTGGAATAGAAAAGAAATAGAAAAGTGTTTCCTTGAGCCCATAGGCAGCAGTGACAGAGTTAAAAGTGACTGCAATGCAATCTTCATATGTACAATGAAACTTCCTTCCCAAGCATGCAAGCAGCAGATAATACAGAGCGTTGGATAATGGACTTTGTTCTGATATGATTTATCCTTCACATAAATCCAATTTGCAAGTAATTTAAAGTGAGACTGATTATACAGGTAACTGTCTTTGCTTGTAGCTAGTGTGATGCGAGAGGTATTTCTGTATCTGGAAACAAAGACGGCATAAGAGTTCAAAATGGGAAAGCCTGACGAGGGGCCACGAGATCTAGATGGACCAAGGGTTTTGAGCTAACAGGAAATCTGATTCTTTCAGTGGTGGGTGTTATAGTGGAATGACCATCACTTGCTTTAGAGTTATTGCAAAATAACTTCTTACCTCCTCTTTTGGGCAGTAACAGCACAGATTGGGTCACAGAGAGTAGTTTTAAATAGCACGCTAGAGAGTAAGAGGTGTCACAGGTCTCCAGGGCTTTTGTCCCACCCTGTGCTAACAGACACAGCCATGGCTTGTGACCCTCTGTGGGGCCATGGATGGGTTCAGGGGAAGTTATGAAACTGCCCCTGTTTAGATCACTCTTTCCCACACGAGCCAGTACTTTCCAGAACAGGCAAGGGAGAGGCAGCTGTACCTCTGGGTTGGAAAGTGCCCTGCCAAAAGCTTAAAGACAATAAGCAATTCCCTGGCTAACAGGAAAATTTGTGATGGGAATTCCAGTTGCTTCTTACTCCCTGATACAGAGGAACTGGTCTGCTGCAATTTCATCCAAGAAATGGCCGAAATAAATCTTAATTGACTAGCATATGAACAAGCATATGAAGCAAATACTACTGCTGCTTGTTCACATATTAATAATGTGTTTTTACAAATCTCTGGTCAGAAAAACCATATTCCCATGCTATTGCTTCTCCCCAAATTATTTTTTTCCACCCTTGCATGCTGCAGAAGAGTTTGGGAGAGAAGCACTGGGTAAGCCTGTGCAGGAATTCCCAAACAGGTAAATCTTTGCCCAGACTCCCCTATGAGATTATGAAGAGGAGAAGCGATATTGTTCTTCCAGGTTATAATCTGGATTAGTAGATATGGAGAGGATGCTTTGTCCTCCCCAGAGGCCTTTGCACAAAGCCCACTTAAGCAGGCTTTGAAAAATAACCAGGTGAGTTTTTTCCTTAACACGTAAAAACAAATGCCTCAAAGAAGTAGAATATGTAAATGAAATTTACTGGAAGTTTAATAGTGAAATTAAAGGGTCCAAGAGCTGTTTTGTTCAGAAGATACAGTGGTGACTATGCTTTTACTGTATACTGACTTGGAGGAAATAATTTTGTACAACACTGATAAAACCAAACTCATTCCATAACTGACCCTCCTGGGAGCATTTTGCTCAGATGTGGTATGGGTCTCCACGATGACCAAAATAGGCACAGCAGTGAAGAGCTGGGACTGGTATTTTAAGCATAAATAGTTTTTAGTAGGATTTCAATTATATCCATTCAAAATCCATCTTTCTGCAGCCAAAGTTCATGGATTTGATGTACAAAACCAAATAAAATTTTAAGCATCTCTTGAAACCAACATCTGCTTTACCACAGAGTACAGCATCTTAGAATATATAACCTGGTAGAAATATTTGCACTGATTTTTTTTCCCATGTTGTCCTATATGTAGTTTGCAGAAGCTATTATGTGAAAATTACTTGGGTATTTGAAGCTTTTATTTTTTTTTAAGAGCAGCAAAATAACTCTTAATGTTTCCTATAACGTAAAGATTTTTTTGTTAAACTACATGATGGTAAAATCTTTAAAGTATTTATTGCTGAACAGCACGATAACAAAGTTCACCCAGTAGTTTTAAAGAATTGATGCCTATTAGATAAGTTTAATAGTTCAAGAAACATTTGAAATAATGTGTCCTATGAAAAACCCGGGACAAATGGCATCAAAGAACAGCCTGAAAAGCGGATGCACCTCTCATTCGGCTGCGTTCGCTCCCGCTATGTATGAATGCATACTTCATTCAGACAAGTCTCATACTCTATTGTATAATTCCAAATAACTGTGACTTAATTCTACAGGTATGTAGGAGAATTTGTGAATGTAGGCAGTGTTTCACCTCTTCGGACTTTCAGGGTATTGAGAGCTTTAAAAACTATTTCAGTAATCCCAGGTAAGAAACCCTGATCCTTACGTTTTGGCTCTCAGCTACAAGTGATTCTTTCTCTGTCTCTCTTTGTCCCTTTGACTGTTGTTTTTTTGCTGGTGTTTTGTCATTGTCTGTGTGTGACTTTCCCTTGTTACAGATACATAACTGAATTTGTGGACCTGGGCAATGTCTCAGCCTTACGAACGTTCAGAGTACTGCGGGCGCTGAAAACAATCTCAGTCATTTCAGGTGAAAATCAGGTTAAACACTTCGGCTGCAGTTAAAGCCTACATGCCATTTCCAGTAGTAAACACAGCAATTACAAATGACTTAACCATAGATACTGATCAGGAAATGGAGGAATGTAGGGAATGTGACCTGTCAATAGAATACATTTTTCATATGTTTTCCAATACTGTTTTTCTTGGGCAGAAGGAATTAGAGTGCTTCCAAAATTACAGGCCTCATTAAAACGAGTGCTGCTGTAAGAACGGCGGTATGCAGTGGCTCATGAATCACATACGTAAAGTATTCATTCATGAGCCATATGAAAATGGCAATGAAACTCTTTTAAAGTCTTCGGATATTGATTTTTAAAAATGGAAGGTTAATGACCTCAAAATGCGTATTCGTGTTTAAAAGCGCATCAATAGAGGAATCTAAATCTGTGCTATGAGCCGAGGTTTCAAGACTGCAGGCATAGACAGCCTCATTTCTCATGGTGTTTATCCATTTGCATGTGATAGAAACACTGTTTAAATTTTGGATCCTGAAGAGATCAGTAAATATTTCATCATTGATTTTGATAGATTCAGCATTTCACCAACACACATTTTCTCACATTTTAAAGGATATGATTTCCCCCCCCCCAAAAAAAAAAAAAATTGTATTTTACTACAGATCTGGTAGTGAAAGAAGCTCTTTTTTCATAACTTTTTATCCAATCTATTACTATTTCTTAAAATAATAAATAATATTTACTATTAAGTAATTTATGCAGAGATGAGCCCACTCTCAGTGGACTAACCATATGACAATACTTTCTTGCCAAGCATTATCTATGGACAGGTCTCATTCAGCCTCAGTGTTTAACAGCTCCAACCTGCATGACAAGGTAGAGAAGATAGCAAAAACCATGCATGGTAGATCCTATCGGTGATCATCCTGAACAGATGTTGGCAATTGCATGTCAAAAATAGTCAAAACATCGAGAGAACTGCTCAGATTCTCACGCACAGCTCTTTAAGGTTAGAAAGGCTCTTCCATCCATCATATTATGCACATCTACACTATAATATAAATCTAAACAAATTCTGTGGTGTAAACTTTTAGGGACAACACTCACGCGGACTATAAGCTAGAAATGGGAATTCTGGAATTGAGGTGTTAAGAAAACATATATATGTGTCTAGGGCTTACTTCCTCATTTCGACATTAAAGTAATGAAAATCAGTGAAATTATTGAAAGAGCAAGGTACTTTTCATTGAACGTGTATGTCAAAATATAGCTTTTATAGAATACTTTAAGATGATTAGGTCTGGTATTCCTTCAAATCAGTTCCTGTCTTAATTTTTGTCTTTAAGTTTAAAAAGAATAATCAATTAGCAGAGAGGTTTTGTTACGTTTTCTCTAATCAGATTTACACTGAGAAAGGATTTTTTTTTCCTTGGGAAACAGAAAGCTGAGCACAGTTTTACGGATCGTATGGGGTAGTAGTGGCTAATCAGAAAGAAAACTGGAGTTTCCTAGCTTCCTTTGCTAGCGAGTTGAAGACTAACTTGGAGGGACAGCCATCTCCAGGGGACACCTTTCGCTTTCCATCTTGTCTCAAGCTTGAGCCTCTTCAGAGCAGAGCCTGTCAACTTTGCTTAGTTATATATATAGCAATTTTCTGCTGTTCTTTCTCAGAGTTGGAGCAGAAGCTTGTCTTACATCAAATGATAAATTTTGGCTGTTTTTTTAGGGGGAAAAAAGGAGTACTGAGATTCAGAAAAACTTTATTTAAAAATACACCAAAGCCCTTCAGTGATATTAAAACCAGAGTTCTTCCATTTCTTGGTTAATAGGAAAAAAAAAAAAAAAGATGAGGAGTATTATTTGTTAGAGTAACACATAATAACTCACATTCTCTTTTTTTCTTTCTGACTGACTATTTGATTAGTTTTTTGATAACTGCATTTTTAGGTACAAGTAACTAAATCATTTTCTGACATAACTGCATGGAGATATGCTAATAGAATATCTGGCCTTAGATTTTATTGACAAGATTACCTGTGCCCTGAGTATGTTTAAATTACAGACGTGGAGAGCTACAAATCGCCAAGGAACACCTAGCTGCCTGTAAAACACAGCGAAGTTGTTTGGGTTTTTTTTTAATGTTAGCAGATAATTTCAGAGGAGTCGGTTCATTTTTCAGTTAGATACGTATATGTTCAAAGAAATATTGGGCATGATGCTGTGGTTTATTTGGAGATAAGTCTGAGTTTTTAATGATAACATAGGCTTATGCTGAGATGAAATATTTTTCCACGATAGGCTTAAAAATGAAAAGATGATGACCACTAATATCTTCCATGAGATTTTTGGGTTCAACTGCTAGAGAGACGAGAAGAAAGTTGTTATTTTTGCTTCCTCTTTTTACATCTTACGTGAAGAACGCTGAGATGTATTCTCCTTTGCAAATATCTAGGCTTTTCATCAATAAAATTGATCACAGTTTTCCATCAGGTAGTTATGTTTGCACAAACATACTTGGACTCGGCATGCTCAGTGAAATTGTTTACCGAAAGTAACGGGCCAAGTCCTCCATGGTGTAAGGCTTCTGTCCAGCGAAGCACTTAGAGGCTGGTTTTCAAAGGCATTCTGCCTCACTTGAAATCAATGAGTTTCACTATTGACTCCAGAGGGAGTCAGTAAAGCTAACAATTAGTGCTTTTAAAAATCTCACCTACCTTTAATGCCTCGCTCTAAGTGTGCAAGCAGGCACAGGGACATTTAGGGGACACAGACTCACAGGACTCAAAAAATCTCCCAAACTCTCAGAGTCCGTTCCCCTGGCCTAAGGCTGTGTTTAGGATAGCTCAGACCTGGCCTGATATTTATTGCCTGACTTGTTCTGACAATCCTTCAAAGGTGGAGGTCTCATGATCCTCCTGAGAAGTCTGTTCCAGCACCTCATTACTTTCACCATTTGAAGATTTGCCCTGGGAGGACAGGTTCAGATCTGGATTCAGCAACCCAAATATTAGCATCTACCAGCCAGCCGCGTGCTTCCCACTCACCGGAGATCTGGGGCTCAGTTTGGTCACCGACATGCCAGGATGTCCTGCTCCCCAGGGCCATGGATCACCTGCAGGTCCTGTCTCTGAATCCAGACCCCCATCCAGCCTCTCTCTTGGTGCATTATCAGCTTGTTATTTTTTACCTACAGCCACTGTGTAGGACATCAGGTCAGTGCCTTACCCTCTGTGGCAGCCACTAACATGCCGGAGGACCTTCATGGATCCCCTCAATTTTCCCTTTTCTGCACTAAACACACCTATTTCTTTCTGTTTTCCAGTTGCCCATGATATGGAAAGTAAACAAGGTTTGTACAGTAGCTGGGTATCTGTTTATCCAGACTTATTAAAAGAAAAAGGGTTTTAATTTCTTCATATATCCCTTATGTTCAGGTGTTTAGAAATAGGTAACATTTTCTCTATGGGAGCATAAAACCTTTAACTCTCAGTGATTTTATTTATTAATTAGCGTCTTGCACATTGCCATGGCAACTGGCTTCATTCGTTTTCAATCTAGATAGGAGCCACGGTCAGCAGCAGAACAACCCGCTGAAGTCACTCATTTGTCTCCCATTACCAGCGTATCCAAGTCCCAGGGTGCTCGGTAGGAACCCTTCCCATCACAATAGAGGGTCTCAAATCATAGTTTATCTGCATGGAAATCACCAATGTTTTTTGATAACTACTAATTGAGGTAATGTAAAGCCCTGAGGTACGCCCTTCTATGTCTCCTCATCAAAAGCCTGCAAAATGCAGGCCATCGTCATCATCATCACCAGGATTTTGTAAAGTGCCTGTATCCAGAGAAGCTCCACGACTTTTTCTGGCACAGGCGTGAACATCACGGACATCTCACATAAAATGACAGGATACCAGCGAAAGGTGACCTCATAGAAAAATGGGCCAAGGCACTTTGGGGCCTGATCCAGCTCCCATTTAAGTTAGTGTGAGTCTAAAGGCTATAAATAGTGCTGCGAATGTTATCCAGTACTTTACTGATAGCCAGAACAGAGCTCGGAGCACAAGAATTAAGGCTGTGTGGAGGAGACTGGGCCCTGTTCGCTGCTTCAATCCCACTGAAGTCCTCCTGCAGAGAGATAAATGTCATCATTCTGGTGGGTAGATCACTTAACTCAAGAAGTAACTATCCCAGAGGTGAGAAATATGCAACATATTTGCGTTTTCCTTGGAGACTGGCCTGATAGTCACATTTCCATGCAAAGATGGTCTACAGAAATGCTGACGACCGTGCAAGTTTGCCAATGTGCTGTTAAACTCTTTGCTGCCCCACATGTCAATGGCTAACAGCAAAATATATGCATCGAATGAACTCTTCTCTCCCTACATGCACATGACTCATGCACACATTTACAAGACACATGCGTATCCTCAGGAGAAGGAGTAGGCTAGGTGAGGACAATCATGGTGCAAGTCACACTCTCTTTTTTTGTTTTTGCTTTTTCTCCCCGCTCATTTTCAGACTGTGCGTGAAAGCATCTGCTGTTCTGTAGGTGATTGCCAACATCTGGTATGGATGTCATACTGAATTATGCTAATACTTTCTCACATCTCATAGGAGGAATGGATGGTGGTGTGGGATCTTGCCATTTCTCATTGTTTGGTGTTGCTTGCATTTTCTATGGTTTCTGATTTGCATTTGAAAACTGATTATTTGAGTAACCTCTGAATGTGTTAATTTTTACCTGCATTAACAAACAGGGATGTTTGGGCCAAATCCTTCTTGATTTCTGCAGGTGTCAGGCTGCCTATACAGCCCTCATTCCACTGATTTTGGATCTCGTGGTGGTGTTATGTCACACAAGCAGGATTTGGCCCAGAAGTGTGGAAAGAATTCAGTGATTCAGGAAAAGCCTGTATCGATTACTCCATAGGGAGTAATCTGTAGACCCATTGTCATTAACTGGTGTAGCTTTGGATCAGATCCTCAGTTTTTGCTGCATGCTGCCTGGTTTGATGTTTGACTTGCAAGAATTAAGTAAATGCCCTTAATGCCCCATAAATAGTATCTTCTATTAAGCTATATTGCAGTGCTTTCATTGGCACTATTTCAAAGGAGGATTATTTATCTAGAAGATTTAACAGTGCTCTAAATTTGAATACATCCAGCATTGCTTTTACAAAACATGGGATTGATTCAGAGAAATGCAGAGCACCTGCAAGGGGTTCTGGGTGTCCTTATTTCCCCTCAGCCCTTCCATTTATGAGGCACAGAAAGTTTAAATGAATGGTGATTTAAACGCTTTGCTTAAGAGTGAGTTGTGCCAAGCAACTTGATGGACGCCACTTAATTTTCTGGGCAATTTTTGTTTTTAAAGGGTGAGAAAAAACCAGTTAGATTGTAAGTATACCACTCCCCAAATGGTTTTCCTGGAAAGTTTTAACAAAGGTCCAGGAGGCAGAGTACAAGTTATTTTTAAATGGTCTTTAATTACAGCAATTGTATTACTAAAGCATTCTCTTCTTAAACTGTTCAGAAGCCTGTATGCTATTAAAACAAAAACAGAAAAAGAAAGTAAAGCAGAAAGCCCTCTCATAAAGAAATTATTTGATACCTGCAAGGAATGAACTTGTAAAACTAATAGTATAGGATTACTATTCTATTTAAAACCCCAGTAAGTAAACTGAGAAAAACATGTTTCATGAAATGACCTTGAAATTAACAATACTGGGGCCTGATTTTGAAAACAGATAGTCTTTATTGGTGATTAGGGTTTTGTAGGTCTTGTTTCCTAATATTATCCCTATTCACATTAGGACTCCCATTGTCCTTGCCCATGTGAGTAAGATTAATTAGTGTACTTAGATGATACAAATGCAGCCTCCAAGCTTGCATTTGTATAACAAACAAATAAATGTGCAGCAGGGATTCCACAGAGGGTACTGAATTAAAAGAATTTGTGGATTGGCTTTTTTCCCTTTTTTAAGACTCGGTTTGCATTTGGAGTTCCCAAGTTTCACCAGCTTCGGTGAAGAAACATCTGCGCATTCAAAGGACAGCCAATGATGAGAATCATCAAAAACATTTCAGAATATTAGATAAAATAAACAGCTATTCTAGTGCATTTAGAAATCACGTTTCTTTTCCCCCACCTCACTACTTGTTTAAGACCTGGCTGTCTTAAAGGTCTTATACTCTTAACACTGGATAAGGGTGAGACCCCAGGAAGTCCTTCAGAACTGGGCTACAACTAAAACTAGTTTCACTTCAGGTATGAAGTTCACCCAAGACTAGATTATCAGAAGAGCTATGCTTTTTATTTAGGTATCAAAATGGGTAGCCAAATCTACAGATGGATTCAAAAGTTCAAAGCTGGCCTTATTCTAGGTACCTGAATAGAACTGACCTCATTTGTAAAATCTCTTTCTGGTGCGGAGTGCAGATAGCACAAATATCCAGCCTTTGCCTAACGTTTGTACTGCAATATTTTTTGCTTTATTTTTGAGTAGAGCAGGGACCTGTCTAACCTGTCACTCTTTACCATGCCACAAATTATATTTAAAGAGGCAAACAAAGAATTTAGTGGAGAAAGGGGGTTACCCACACCTGATGGGTCAGTCCTTTTTGGTTAAATGGCCTTTTTATAGATGTTAATATCATTCACAGGTAAACCTAATGGCAATACCCTATGCAGGAGCGGAATATTTTAGGCTGCTGGATACAGGGACTGCTAGACCTGTTGGCCATTCTAGCAGCTCATCCTCCTTTGAGAAACTATGATTTCCCCTTACTTTAACCGCAGGATTTTAAGCAGGAATAAATACCCATTTTGCCTTCCTATGAGTCCTCAAGTACCTTTTCATATTATTTTAAATTATACAGCACTAGCTCAACCTTTGTGGCTGCCAAACTCTTGGGGTGGAATTCCAGGGAACTGAGATTTAATGTGTATGATCATATTCAGTGAGGAAATCAATGTGCTTCTGAGTATTGCCCGGGAGAATTCCTCCTGTTTCCTCTTTGCATTTTCTTTTTTCCATTTAACTCGATTTCTCTTACTGCTGCCATACTGGTGACACTGATTATCAGAAACACTGATTACTACTTATCGAGTATTAATTAACTATAAATAGGAAAGAAACAACAAAATTGCTGCCATTGTGCAGCTGATATTAATGCCCAACTACAGCACGCAAATTCGGAAGAAGGGTCTTTTTTTGAAAAGAGTGGTTTTTGTCGTATTCATGTAATATATAAGCTCAAATAGTGCTGATCTCCAGGAACACTTCAAAAGCAAGCAATATCTTTTGAGAAAACAGTATAATTATTTATATCTGTATATTTATAGAATAATAAACTGAAGCTAGTGTTACAGGGTGAAATAACACAGGAGAAGCTAATTTGTGTGACCCAAGCCTTTGGTGTTTGTAATAAGATGAATATCTACATTGGCAGCATATTATAAAATGATTAACTTCGCCCAGGTATTGTTGGAGCCTCAGGTTGTTTTACTCAAATAGTTTCCACTGGGTTTATTTGATTGCCCATATTATTTGGCTTATTTCTAATCCCAAATTCTTGTTGTCTTAAGCAAATGAATTGAAGGCAGAGGAATTATTCATATGAGGACAGCGAGCTTGATTTGGCAGTAAAATATGTAAAATAATCAGGGAATAAATAACATTTCCGTACCTCTTCATCTGTTTATGTGAGGGATAAAGTTATCAGAATTACCTGAGTGATTTAAAACTAATTCACATTCTCAAAATTCAATGGGATTTAGGCTTTACAGCCTTTACTGCAGCTCCATGAAAATATAAAAGACATTCTGTATTTTCTTCATCCATGACTATTTTTGTATCTCACTGTTCCTCCATCCAGTTCTTTCCCTCCATTTTTAAATCAGTGTTTGTGTAAGAGTAATACCAAGACTTTTGTCCAGACAAAAGTAGGCCAAACTAAATGTTCATAGTGATCACTTGTCTCTCGTTTCTGCCGTCCAGTTACAAACGTAGTAGAAACCCTTCCGATTTTCCCTTCCATAGAGATTTTCATCATGAAAAGTAGCTATCTGCAGACAGGTTTCAGCCTCTCAGTCTATAAACTCTTGGCTTTTATCTCCTTAGGACTGAAGACCATTGTAGGGGCACTTATCCAGTCTGTTAAGAAACTTGCTGATGTGATGATCCTGACCGTTTTCTGCTTGAGTGTCTTTGCCCTCATAGGCCTCCAGCTCTTCATGGGCAACTTGCGACACAAGTGTGTCAGGGACTACACCAAGTTTAACTCCACCAATGGCACGTTGTACTTGGACGGTAGGATGTGGAACACCTCAGAGGAATTTGTTAGTGATCCAGGTAAGCTCTTCCTTACCCTGTTGTCTGTTTTTTGGTTGTGGGGGGTTTTTTATTATTATATTGACCAAAATCTATATGTGAATCAACAAATGCAGCATTACGTGACTCCTGGCTCTTCATGACGTTGATGTGGTTTTGAAAGATCTAGGAAGCTTTTTCTGATCTCTGTGGTGCCTCCACAGTTCATGCTGAAAGTATTTCTGGTAATTTCCTACGATACAGACTAAGGTCCTTGTTGCATCATTGATGATTTTCACAGTTTTAGGGTGTCTCACAATATTTTTCTTAAAGCTCCCTTTCCTGGAATTAGGCAAGCCCATGAAAATTTCAGCTCTGTGTGTGGGTCTGGTTTGCACACTGTTTCTTTAAGACAATTAATAGCTCTTGCATTCTCTAGCAAATCTTCAAAATTTGAATTAGGGGTCTTAAAAAATCAAAAAGCGAAGCAGAGCAATTCAGTGTTTATTAATCTGAAAAATCCCAAGAGCATTTTTTTAAGGAAATCTTATGCTATTAGGGCCCTAACTCATTATCTGGGTTGGGCCATCCTGCAGTATCTGGTGCTCTGATGTTTATTATCAAAAGGCTTGTTTTCTAGGCCAAAGCAATTTTTAATACTCTATAGTCTGCTATACTTTCAATTACAATGAAACAGGTTCACTGAGCTCATTTATTAACATTTAAAACAAATAAGCATTTCATGTAAATAAACTTCAGTATGTAAACATGTGGCCCAGCTGTTGCTGCTCCCAACCCCTCTGAGTCACCGGAGGACCCATACCAATTGCAATGGACACGGACTCCCATCTAAAACAATTCAGTGATACTCTTGAGGGAAGGAAGCAGCCAGACTGATGTGCGCCGGTAGGAACTTATGATCAGTGACCTTTGGTATTTCATTTATTTTGAGGAGAAGAATGAACCACATAATCAACTCATTAACTGGAAATGTGGTTGGGAGGAAGTGGCGTAGTGTCACGGGGTACCTCTGCTCTGACTGTGTGGACCCTTCAGTCCTGTATCTCCAGCCATCTGCACTATAAAAACCCCGTGCCTGTCTCCTGGAAGTTGCCTGGCTTGACCCAGGACTCTGTTGAATGTCTGGCACAAGGTTGCCCCCAGCTCATGCTGGCTTCTCAGCATTGTACACCTCTTCAGCCAGGCTACATGGTCCAGGGATTGGGCCAAGGGCAGTCCCACCATTCCCCACTGGTGACTTCTGGCCTTTCTGCTCAATTCCTCTCCCTGCAGACTGAGCAGCCCTGGAAGCAGTGGTGTTAGAAAGGTTTCATTCAAGGAATAAAAAGCTCAACATTGGTGTCTTTAATGTATGATGTGGTTGATGCAACATTAGGGAAGGGCAGCTTACGAAGCTCTGGCTGAATGAGGGCCATCTTTGGGACTAACCCTGACCATCAGGTTATGTGTCCCCTCAGTGTTGTCCTCTCGTCAGCTGAAAGGGGAAAGAGCTGTGTGCCAGAGCTAAAAAACCACACCAGATCTATGCTGGCCGGTGATAAGCCTGCTGACATGTTTTCCCACCCATGCTGTCTGTGCTTCCAGCTTGGAGATGAGTGCTCGTGGAGCTAGCAAAGATACCTTTGCACCTATGGTGGATTAAGGCACTTCACGGCTCCTCTACCCACAGATAACTGACAGCTGTGTGCGGTGCTGCTCTCCCTCTCTCATAGAGGCATTGAGAGATAAAATAGTGATGGCTGGAAGTATAAAGCCCTGCAATAAAGGTGAAGGTATGAAACGGAGCTGTGAAGATAGTCTGACTCTCTGGAAATGGAAGTAGGGTAAATGTACCACTGGATAGTCTCTATAAAAATATAGTTAATGTCAGGGCCAGCTGCAACATTGTTTTAAACGGGAGGAATTGTACAGCTGCTCCAGCATACCATGAGCAAGTCTGTTTGTGTAGTCCTGATATGGGAAGGAGGGGAGATGCTCCCATAAATCCATTTAGTAAATCCAGCAATGGTTAATATGGTCATGAAAATATACTTGTTATCACTAAAGGAGATTTACCTATTACAAAGATAATCAACTTGGTGAGATAATGGATTAAAGTGAATTAAACTTTGACCATGTGGTATTAATAGTAAGTAATAATCATATCAATGAGTGTTTTCATGTTTTCATAATATCTGAAAATAAAGACACGGTGCATTATGGCAAACAGCCATCAGTTATGGTGGATGGACAAAAATGATTTAAATAGTTGAAGTGCTGAGTCAGTGCAGCAGGCCACTGAAGAACTAGAAGAAAAGTAGATTTATAGGAAAAATGTACTGACCTCTGAATAAGAATAATGAAGTGTTCCTCGAAATGCTGGAGAAGGTGGCTTAGCTGTTAGGCTAGGGAGAACCATATTAAGTAGGACTTTCATTTAATGTTGACTATTGCACTAAAGCAATTCAGAAATGGAAAGACTGACTCATTTTGTAACTAGATGGGATAGTGCTTTATGTTTCATTTTGTATAAGTATTATGGTAAAATGGAGTGACTGCTTAACAGAGTAGCACTGACGACAGTTTAGTAACAGTCCAAATTTCAAGTACTGCAGGGAATTAAGCAATACATACAGTTAGACTAAAGTGTAGGCAGACCAAATTAGATAAAAAGAGGAATATATTAAGAAACAGAGTAGTGTCAGTGTTTATTTTGAAGAAGAACTAGAGAAGAAAATTGGCCAATGTGTTGAGATAGTAGAGTTCACTCGAAGGGAGCACAGACAATTACAAAAGCTCTTTGGAGACTTCAAAACCAGTGTGGCTGAATCACTTAGTTTGGAGCAGGGATACTAATCTAAAAAACAGAAAACAGAAACCTGAAGTACTGTCAAAGATTCATAATAATACTTAAAAAAAAAAAAGGATGTAAAGAAATAAAGAAGTGAAAAACACTCAAAAGCAAAATTGAAAAAAATGAATTGTTACTTCTGTTCATCAGGACACCAATATAGAGAATCAAAAAGGGCTGATATGTCAGTTCTGCTCTTCATGGAGAGCAAAAGTTTGCTTTGGATTCTTTGAGAGAGTTTTTAAGGTTTTAAAGGACAGCAGGAAGCCTATGAAATGGCATCAGCCTCCTCTTGTGCCTTTAAACATTTTGCATGAATGGAAAAACAAAATGAGTGGAACCCCTTAAAAGGGTAATACCCAGCACCAAGAATGGCCTGGTGCTGCAGAGGAAATAGCAGAAAGACTTAGTCATGATGTGCAAAGAAAGATAAGAACTGTGTTTTCAGTCTTTCTGAGACCTTTTTAGTTTGAGATAACTGTGTGCCACAGGCACTTGGTGCAGGAGACATTTTGGTTTTGTAGAAGGCCTGGGATAGCTTCAGCTCTGCTTTTTTATTCAAAACTGACTTGGTATATGGACTAAATTGCATCCTCTTTCCTTAGCTCCTTTCAGCCCCCAGGCAGGAAGTTTTTTCTCATCTAAGTCCTCTTGTTTTGATTTTATACATGGGGAAAAAAGCCAGTTTATAAACTTTGTTTGCATCTTCATTGGCTTAACCAAAATTATATGGTAACACTTGATTTTTGGTTGATCCTTGAGGAAATACCCACCGTGCCCCCAGGGTTCAGGAACTCCTTCCCATAGCTACATACCCGGGACCCACATGTACTTTCCTGCTCTACCACTGTGGTCACCACGCCTATCTTGGCTGATGGCGCAGGTGATGCCTGGCCTCTCTGCTACCCCTGTTCCTGCCTCCACCACCAGTAAAGGCAGCGTACCAGCACCAGTAGTGGTGGTGGCAGGAATGGTGGTGGCAGAAGAAAAACCTTTGTTTCCTAAATCTGGAAAAAAAAATTTGATCCATTTCTGTGCATGATAGATCCGTAAGCAGTCAGCCCCCACCACCTCCCCCCTCAGGCCTTTGGCTGTTACTTAATCTTTCTTGCATGAACTTGTCAATCCTACATTGCAAGGTTGCTAGCATTGTTGAGAATTGTTGGGTTCGCTCCTCCTGTTGTGCATCTGCCATGAGACAATCATATAAACTAAATCCCATAAGGAGTAAGGATTTCCTACCTATCCACCCACCACTTTGCTTGTTCCTGCCGTCGTTTTGATGGCTCCTGCAGCTGGAGGAAATGCCAGGTAACTTGGGAAGCAAGGGACAGAGCCCTTAAGCATGGAGATTCAGTGGGAAAATTCACGCTGAGAGATCTCTTCTATTTAACTTCACTGATCACTAAGTCCTAGCATACAAAAGCGACATTGAATATTCCCAACCAGAGCATCAAGAAGGGGACTTTCTTGGCATTGTCATTCAAAGCTTAATTCTGTGAAAGAAACTTCCTCTAAGCTACTGCAGGTGCCTCTGGTTTCTCAGCTTAGCTACTGGGCACAGCAGTCATGGTAAGGTGAGATACCTGCGTAGTCCTTCCTCAACTCACAGTGTTGAGGCAGATCGAAAATCTGCCTTTTGGTGGGCACGTCTATCTCATGATGAACAGGAGGATTTTTCTATTCTTTCCACCAATTTAAATGACACTAGATCTTCACAATTTACACACCAACCTCTAAGAAGAAGGCTTATCAGAAAAGTTATTCCAGTCTGGTTTTGCCTCCAATGAGTAATGCTTATCACTGCAAACCTAGGAAGGGGAAAAAGGAAGATTAAGGCAGAAGTAGCTCCTCCGGTCTCCCAGCCTCCTCCGTAGGACTGTTCTTTGCCTGTATGAATGGAGTGTGGGGTGGTGGATGGTTGAGCATTAGATAGAATCAGGCTAAAAAATTCTTGATGTCAAGTGCCAATGGTAAAGTTAAAATGGAGGCACAGCTTGTTCAGCTGGGAAAACACTGGCTACCAGTAAGTAATTATTTTCCTACCTGCAATTGTAGATTTGGTAAGGGACTGCAATCAATGAACCCAAGGAGGATTATTTTTAGACATTAGTAATAACAAACCTGGGCATCTGAAGTTGTAGATACAGCAGTGCTCATGTATAAAAATGAAATTAAAAAAAGTACAAAATAGTGATTGTTTACATCCACAGCATTATGAAAATTATGTGATCAATGTATCAATATCAAAGTTATTGAGCTGTCAGTTATCTTTAGGAGAGCTAATAGTTTAGAAATACCAGCTGATTGGAAAACTGCAAGCTTAATTCCAATACTCATAAAGATTTCTAGGAAAGCAGCTGCAAATAGCATGCTTGAAAGCCTGTCTTAGGTTGTGGTGTTTAAATTAAAGATGTATTTGATGAAGTGAAGCTTTATGAATGTGTGAGTCAGAGTGGATTGAAAGGTATATGATGTCAGATATGTCACTGGCTTAGGGAGAGAAAAGATGTAACAATGGACTGCATGTAGTTGATTCACATGGCTGGTGATTGCAGAATCTTTAATGTCATTTATGTATTCCATTACTAACGTGGATTATTGACCAGTCAGTAAGTAGAAATCTGAGTTTAAATAGTGTGCTCTTTTGTAGAGCAGGGCTCAATGTAAGTGCTGAACACATAAGAAAAAACATTTAGGAAAAAAGACCTTAAAAATATAGTAAAATTATTATAAAATCACTTTTGAAATGATAGTCTCAAACACCAGTATTGTCTTTTACCTTAAACCCTACTTGAGACACTCTGAAGGGGTCTTGTTTTCAAAGTGTTCCATATACGTTTTCTCTCAAAATCAGTATCTTGTACGGTAAAATAAAACCCTGTAATTTCTTTTAGATAATCCTGTCCAGAATGTTGAAATAAAAAAAAAAAATGTTTAAGATTTATTAACCTTTTACTGTGAGGAATCAACTTCCGTTTTTATAACTTAAAAGAGGACTTTTCAAGGACGTTGTTTTTTTCTTCCAGGCTAGTTTCTCTCATTCATTTCATGGCAGTGATTTTTTTCTTCTTCTGAAGTCAAACCGTGTAGTTACCAAAGGTCTGGGGAAAAAAGCTTTAATTATTAAAAAAAAAAAAAAAATCCAGATAAAATGTAATATCTGTTTTGTCATCTCCAGTTAGACCTGGAAAACTTATGGTTGCTTCAGGTTCTATATTTAGAAAGATGTATAAATACATTAAGTTTAGGTCCTTATTTTAGGTTCCTAGTCTTTGCAGCTCCCATTTACACCCAACAAAGCGATAGAAGTGATTTGGAGAAGAAACTTTCTGAGGTGGCCTCTGGAGCAGCCTGTTTCATTTTATATTCCTTAATCATACTAGGCAGCCTAGGGAGGCGGTCCAACTAAACCAGCCATGTTAGATGCCTAAGGTTGAGGAACGTGAGCACTCTTCATAGATGATCTTTGGTTGCAGAGCAACTTGCTGAACATTGATGTGATACCCATCTGCATGGTCTTGGGGACTTGAGAAGGGATCACAGGCTTGTGGGAAGCAACTGGTCTGGCACGTGGTGTAAATGCAATTAGAGCCACTCTGACTCCTCAGAGCTGAGAAATCAGGAGTGGTTCCAGACCAATGTGAAATAATTCTAGAGTCTTTTCACATCCTCCTCTTTGATGTCCTAGGTGTAATGCACAGTTGAAATAAATGGGTATGGATGTTGAGGCGTATATCTGTGAATATATAAAAATATGTATGTGTGTCTATAGATGTGTGTATATCTTCTCTAAGCTCTGTGCCTGATTATTAGCTCTGCCTGACGAATTGCTTCATTTTTGCTTTCAGAGCTACTGGAACTATATGAGCAGATATTCTGAAACTGTATGAGAACTGTAGAGAAAATAATGATGTTCAAGTCAGATAATAAATGTATTAAGTTTGGGAAGAGCTGAAATGTTTGAGGTGTTGTCTGAGGTGGTAATAGAAGACAGTGAGTGTTTGATGAGTAATTATGGAGGTGGGAGGAAAGAGGGAAGCAATAAATCAGGTTGAGACTGAAATAGTTGTTTTATTATGTATGATTGTATGTGAACCAATGATTAAGACAAAGAACCTCTCTGGGCTTTCAGACTGTGCTTGTCAGCGTGGAATCTATTCACGGTACTCTGCCGTTAACTGTAAATATTGTGGCTTTATTCGGGTGCTGTGGATCTTTTGATAAATAGCTTCATCAATGCTCAAATGTTAATGCTCTGATGTGTTATTAACATGGGTATTGTACCTGTGCACTTTAATGTTTTAAGCTAAATAGAAAAAGAATGGCCCAGCAGAAGAAGTGCAAGGATCAGAAGAACATAGGATCGGTACTGTTGTATCTAATACAGTCTCCTCCTGACCATTCAATAGGAATTTTTTTGGCCTTGTGGTAAAAGAGTAAGTTCTTATCTTGGAACAGTTTGTAAAACAGGAGGATTTGTCCCCCATATACATTTTTTTTGCTCTCCTCACTGCATTACTGCTCACAGAAAGGAGAGATCTACTAAAGGAAAGATCTGTCATGGAAGATTCAGACTGAACATATTCAGAGTTTTCCTGCACCTTCCAATTGTTCATAAACTACCAAACTAATATACCACTTGACTCAAACAGTGATGTTCAAAGAGGCATTTGAAAGGACCCTGTCTGCAACCTTTGGAGCCTGTCCATGGACTTCTGCTCGCTCCGGGTTCAGCCATAATGTGCCTTCCAAAGGCAAGAGAGAGTGTTCACTTTTAACGCTGAACAGTCAGCCCAGGTGCGCCGTGAGCCCACCGCTAGAGAATGGCTTGCATTGCTCTTCCTCTTATTGCACTGGTTTTAAGGAATAAGTAAAGAAATATTTTCTCCTGGTACTTTTCATCAACGCTGAATTCACCCAAGTGAGGTGGAGATAAAATATGGGAATTGCCAGGCTCAGTCTGGCCTTGGTATTCCTACAGCAGCATCTGTCTGTGGCACAGAGCAGCCCCATGTGTTCCAGAAGAAATTAATACAGCCTGAAGTATAGATATTTTTCTAAATTTTTATTAACATTAACTATTATAACTCTGGATATCCTTATCTACTTAAGCAACAAATCTCTTTGAATGTTTTGGCCACAGGGGCAGCCTGCAGCAGTAACTTCAGCAGTTGAAATGGCAAGTGTAGTGAAAAATATTTCCTTTACTTTTAGTTTTGAAAATTTTTTTCTTTTTTTTTCTCCCCCACCCCCGCCTCCATTTTCTTAGGGCAAAAAACATTGTTATCACATTCTGTGACCGCGAGCACACAAAGATCCCTGTTCCAATTTTCCAGAATGCAAGCTATTTTTGACTCTGATAGTCACCTCTTTTCTAAGATAAAAGATCTCTCTTCTTATTAAACTTTTCCCAGTCATTCTCATTACCCGCTTCTCAATACCCTCCAGTCCAGCAGTGACCCTACTGAAAGCAACGCTGTGGTCTGTCTTCTGGATGAGACAAGCCACTGGTTTATAGGTTGTTTCCTGTATAGTATTCCATCCTGCTCCTCCTGCATCTCAATATTGCACTTTTCTCTGATCACAGCTTCGTATTACATAAAAGTGTTGGCTAAGGGTCCCTAAAAAAATCCATATCTCTTACCTGAACTGATACCGGGAATTTAAAACTTGACAAGGTTATGGATGGGTGATATTTTCTCCTTCTCTGCTTTACTTCACATTCTGACAACATAATATCTCACTTTGCATTTCTCCACTCTTTTTTTTTTTTTTAGTGGGATAGGCCTCTCTAGTCTTCTTCATTCAGTCCTGGCCTTGGACTTTATTTACCTGGAAAATACTCAGTATAGTAGATTTTGTCACCTCTCTGCTCACCCTCTCTTTCCCTTGTACTTATAAATGTATTACAGTGGTGCAGATACAGCCCTCTGTTAGCCTGCAGAGACACTGCACATTGACTTTTCATCTTAACCTTTGTCTTCTCTCTCTTAGTCAGTTTTTGACCCAGTTCATTTATTTTCTTTATCACAGGACTAGCAGGAGTATTTTCTTCTATTTTTCTGGCATCTGTCTGTAATCACAAATGCATTCGACCCTTGTAGCAGCTTTTGATTTTAATTCTTTTGTGTGAAACATATAAAAAAACTCCACAAAACACAAAACCTCTACAAAACTTCCGGAGAGTGCACTTCAGCATTTTGCTGCCTATTCATGTGAAGCGTATGTCTAAACAAGTGGTACTAAATACGCTTTTAGTTACGTGCTGTGCAGCCTACAGCCCTAAGAGCGTGGGTCTGCGTGACTGGTCAGACGCAGAGACACAGAAGGAGATTATCTGAAGATGTTTAAAAGCCAGCATGTGTATTTATTGCTAGTCATTGTCTCCTGTCTCGTCTTCTTTGGGATGCTCATGAACTTGGCATGGTCCCCAAGCCAATTTGACAGCCTTGGCGGAGCATCTAAATTCTCCGCTCCCCTCTGGTCTGCGGCTCCAAACTCTCCTGATGTGCTTTTCCTTCCCTTGGACTGTACAGGCAGCATGAACCAGGTACTGTGGATCTTTGAGGCTTTCAGAGCTTCTTCCTAGTGCACGGGAGCCATCTAGCAGAGGACTTGATTGATATTTTTAGTGGCTTTTTCTCAAAGAGGGAAAAAGCTGTACTGTCAAAATTGGACACGTTCTTTTCTGTGCTATGGTGACTGCTGAGCCCTGGCTGGGAAATTGCTTCTTTGGCTTGTCTCAAGCATGGGGGGAAGCACTGATAGGAGCCTACCAGAGACACCTGAGTTTAAAGAGACCACTTTCCTCTCAGCACCTTGTTGTATGGTTTTCTATGACCCCCTTCCAGCCCCTCCATATCTCCTGCAGGATAGTTCATGCCCAGAATTCAGGGCTGTAGTTACCCTAAAGTCATGTATTAGCCTATGCTGTATATAAGATTCTCAAAAAAAAGTTGGCTGTTTGGACTCTGCCTCTCTACCCACCCGGCCATCCTCACAATTAACTCCTCCTGTTCCTTTTTTAACTGAAGTTTTGAAAATGTCCTCCCAGATGGAGAGAGCTAGGCCAGAAGCGAGTGCCCGGGGGAGAGGGAGGGAAAGATGGGAAGCAAGAGGGGAGAGGAGAGCACCCGAGAGCCTGCAAAACCCAGCAGAAAGGCTGGCAGCAGCAAATGCCAGGGGACAGCAGAGAGCCAGATCCCCTGTCATGGGGTGAGCAACAGGAGAGTAACTGATTATTATAATTATTTGCAACCCCTTTTAGCAGGGAAGAACTAACTGGCGGTGCCATTTATTCCCAAGCATTCTTCCCTAATAATACCCTTAATACATCCTGTTCCATCGCTTTTGTGAAGCATGTTTTTCATCTTCAAACTCAATTTCATTTATTAGAGACTTCACTGTGACACAGTGTGCACACAGCAAGTGCAGCAAGGATTCGTTTTAATTATTATGTATTACCAGGAGGTACAGTGTGTTTGTGCCGGTGGGCGAAAGGGCGAGGAGGGGGTGTTATCTATTCTGTTTCTGTGTCACGTATCACAACTGTAAGGTGATGGGGCTTTCTGAATTGCATTTCAAATTTGGAATCGGGACGTTTGGTGGCTGTCAGTGCCCTGTGCCAGCCAAGGCGCAGGGAGAAAACCTCCAACCAGCGAGCACCCGTGTGGCTGCAATAAATAGTCTGAGATAACAGACACCTCTGAAGTTTTTGTTAGAAAGTCAGCCAGAGGACTATACTCTGGGCAGTGACTAATGATATTTGAATGCCGCTCTTTATGCAAGTGTGATAATATACAGGGTTTTTTTCAGATTGGAATGAATTTGTTGTAAGATGAGTCAAAATATAATTTCAGTTGGGTCTTCGAAGGAGGAACAGAAGCTGGACTCAGAAACCATGTTTTCTAAGCTGACTCTAACCTTTTCCATTTTTCTAAACTGGAAACTCTTCCTTTCCTTGGCAGAGAAATAAGGAGGATTTCTACCCTGCAGTTCTACGTACCCCACTGGCTTTCTGTTCAGTTGTGATGTAGGTGTGGAAAGTATAAGCTGAAGCATAATTTTAATTAGAATAAATTATTGTTTTGAGGAAGTTTGCCTTTTTTTTTTTTCTTCTTAACTTGACAGGTGGAGCCATTGTGAATGTTTGCTCTGTTGGAATTGCCTGGTGTGGAAGGGACCAATGCAAAAACCTGAAAGATATTGATAAATCGGAAAAAAGTGTAGAATGAAACAGCATCAATGATGAGAAGCTTGAGGAATTGACTTTGGAAGGAAGACATTGCAAGAATAGTCTAGAGGAATTTATGCATTTCCTCACTACTTGCATACAGCAACTTTAAAACTAGGGTTACCGCTGTGTGCTTTGAGCAGTGTAGGAGGCAAAGCATGGACTTGCAGGAGACACAGCAACTCATGGTGTTGTAGGAGGAAAAAATAGCGTGATATATTTTCATCTTCCTAATGCTGTTGCAAACTTAAGCTTTAAGGGACCACTGACCGTTAGGGCTGCTACCAAGCTTCTCGGTGTCCCTGGAAAGCCAGGAGCTCCGAGGATGTTGGAGAGATTGAATTACTCTGGGTTGATGTAAATGTAACTGAGAGCTGGATTAGTGAACATTATTTCCCGGGCTGTGTTTAGTATAAGATCTGTTTGCTGGTGGTGGGGAAGAGCAGACATTACTCCACTCCACAGTCATGGTGTTTTGCTGTCTGGGCTCCATGTCACATCTGAAGACAACCATCAGTAGTCCCTACCAAATAATAATGTAATGTATAACAACTGTGCTGAGTAATATTTATTATTAACGCTTTCCTCAAAAGAATTAAGGGAATTCATTAGAGGAGTGTTTGCTCTTTGATGCTACAAGTGTGTATGTATTTATAAGGCTCAGGCACAAATATGTATATGTTTTGGAGAAGCTAACATCTGGTTATTAGAAAACATACTTCTGTTGAATTTTTGACTGCTGAGTACTGACAGGAAATGTTTTGTGTTATTGAAAAAAAGATTAGTTTATTTGGCAACAATGGAGTAAATAATGTGTGACCAACCAGAAACTGATATGAATCCAGTGTTATTCTGACTTTTTCTTTTTTTAATTCTTTTAATATGATCAAATAGTTATCTTACTCTGGAAATTCCTGTAGAAAAGTTCCTAAAAGGCATTGTGTACACCATAACTGTGACATCAACATTTTAGTAGAGATAGTAGGAAAAAAAAAGAGAATTTCCTTTGGAAAGAATGGCGTGTTGCATAAAGATTATGTACACACATGCACACATACAAATGTCATTGCTTTGGCTTGATTTTACTTTAAAAGTTGAAAAACAATTCTAATATGGAGGTTTTCAGTTTTGTTTTCCACTTTCATTTTCCTACTTTGCTTCCCACTGACATGCAGAAATTTTTCAGTGAAAAAACAAACAAACCAAACCAAAAACTAATTGGAACCTTCCAAGACAATGAAAAAGTCATTGTGTTTTCAGGCGGCGTTGGTCAGTTTAAGCAGTCTATGTTTCAGAGAGAATATCATACTGTAAATGAAAAAGGAGTCTTATGTTCTTTGTCCATGAAAAAGACTCAGTCCAGAGTTGACTGATGGAAAGCTGAGGCCATGGGTTAATATGATACCAAGGTGGTTTGTTCTTAAAAGCGAGAGTGATGACTGCTTGCTTCTTAAAGACCCCTGATTGCCCAGCATGCTTGATCGAAATCCAAACCAACTTGCTTTGTATGACAAATTGATTGTTGTGTGCATTTTTGATAATACAGCGATTTGTCTCCTTGGGTATAATACTCTAATCCCCCCTTCATTGGTAAGTAGGGAATCAGCAGTTCAGCTCTTCCTCAGGCTGAAGTTTGGCACGGTAGCTGTGACGCTCTGTTGTGCAGTTGCAGACTCCGTGGTGAAGATACCCCCTCCCAGCCGTGTCTACGCACTGGTTCCTCAGCATGCGTTTCACAGCACTCTTTGGCACCTACCGTATTGCTTGTTTTAGAAATGTAAATGTTTAAGTCAACAGCAGACAACAGAATTTTGAGATTTTAAATTTCTTGTTTGCACACAGAGTCTCCTTTTCCTCCTTACTTATGTGCTCTGACTCTGTTCTCGTTTTCTGATTTGGCTGACCAGGAGGTGTTGGTTCAGTCTTCAACCAGCACTGTGCTCCAGAGCTTCAGTCGTCCCTCAAAGGAAGTGGCCAACACACAGTGACGGATCTATGGTCCTCCTGGTCTTAGCATTTGCAGTATGAAAAGTTGCGATTCCCAGGGAGTAGTGCATGTTTGTGAAGTTCAGGGTACTCCATGTGGTGACCGTTTCATAACAAGGTGCAGAACCTCTGCAGTTGTCTGTCTATCTCTTATTTCATGGCTGTGCCACATTTCCTCCGTACCCCAGAATCTGGTGGGTTTGTGTCACTATGTATCCCAAATAAGATACCATCTGTCCTGAGAAAAGCAGAAGTCTTTCACCAGCAGGAGTGGAGGGTGAGAGGAGATGGAAGACATGACATCCTTCCCCCATTTGTGGTGACTGATTACAAATCTTTAACCATATTGAATACCTGGGTGTTGCTGGCAGTCAAGATGCTTCCGTGGAAAGCCCACATGTAAGACAAAGTGGGAAAGCATACAGTCTGAGCACGATATATGCTCTGATAACTTGTGAACACCATCACATGCCCTCGTAACCACAAGCTCATGGACAGTAATTCCCTCTTGGCATGCAGCAGGGCAGGGCTTTTCCGCTGCTCCCAGCTTACTGAGAAAGCCACAGCACATCTGTTCGGTGGCTTGTGCCATTGAGCATTCTTTGCATAGCCTGCCTGGATAAGCTGTCACTCTTGATTTTTAAAACAGTTCACAACAGGGTTAGCCTAGAATGGAGAACCTCTTCTGAGCATCATTTGCAGAGGCCCCTCTTCACAAACACATGCTGTGCAAGGCCGCCACCATCGTGTCTTATGTCAACAGGGGATCCCGTCCTCTCTGCTGCAGCAAAGCACACTTGGTGCATCTACCCTCCATCAGTCAGCTGCTGGCCTCTGTTTTGCATTTATTATGTTTCTAGATCAATGCTTTTATCTGTTCTTCCATGCCGCCATTCAGGTTTTAGAGATGCTCCTTAGAACACTTTTTTTCTTCAAGCTCTCTCTGGAAAACTGATTTCGCTTATCCTTTTGAGAAGAAGTTGGCCTCCCATTCTGTTTCTCTGAATGTTAGACTTTGTTGGCTGGGGATAGAAGAGGGAGTGTGTACACAGAGGCTCTCATTAGCCTGGGGGATGCTAATTTCCTTAAGCCTCATTGATAGTCAACCAGGGAATGATCCAGAGCACTTAAATTTAGCTTGCTCCTCTGAGTCTCCCTCGAGAATTGTCTGTCTCTCTCCATTGCCATTACAGATGACTGCGCTGATAAATATTTATCTTTATGAATACTTCCTTGTTTGCCTGATCTTTAACAGCGTGCATTTTTCTGTTTCTTTTGCTTTATACTGTATGTTTTCTATGCCGAGGGGAATCCACCAGATTGGGGGAGTGGGCTGCTTTGTTAGTATTATTACATTTTGACTTATAGCCGGTTGCATTTTTAACCTATGAGTCAGGAATTTCTATCACAAACTTCAGTTAATATGTATCTCATCAGTGTAGAGTCTAGAAGTTATGGGCAAGCTTATGGCTTGGTTTCACTACATAGTGCTATACCGAATTCAGTAACAATGTTCTCGGTTAGAACAGCCAGGGACATGGCTAGATGATGTTTCCTACAAACATTGCCCCCAGCCCTGCTGCCACCTTATTAAGCTGGTTAGATTTGGGATACAAACAGCAAGTGCTTAAAGAGCTTTGAAAAAATAGATTTGTTTTTACAATTCATAAAAGTTAAAATTAGCAAAACAAAGCAAAAGCGTGCCATTCATCTCTCAATTACTGTCCCAATTGAATATGCTGGTTGGTGGATGATATTTGTGAATGTTGTCATTCCCAGAATGTACTTGTTAAAAAGCCATTTCTCTATTTCTGTTGCAGTGAACTATTTCATAAAAAATGGTACAGAAGATGTGTTACTGTGCGGCAATAGCACTGATGCTGGGTAAGTGCTTTAAAAGTATCTTCACTTCTGGTTTGTTTGTGTTGTGGGTTTGGGGTTTTTTTCCCTACATTTTCCTTCAGTTCTGTCCACTTCTCACCAGCATGAAGTAGATATTTCAACTTCCTTGTGCCAATTGTAATAGGAGAGAGGATAATGACAATATTGCGCATAGTAATACAATTTTCTGAACTGCAGGGAAGAGAAGTTTGTGTGTGTCACTTAGGTCTGAAATCTTCAGGGGCCTTATTACAGTTCTTTTTCAATACGTTTAAATTTCTCAATAGAAGAAATAGTGAAAACTAAGTAACACTTTGGTTGAGTGGAGAGTATTTTAAAGGAAATGAAAGAGGAATGAAAACAGAAAAGCTGGAGGGATTTAGGCTGATGATGAATTCTTGGCTTTTGGCAAAGAAAAATAAACAAATCAACAGATTGCACAGTCGGGGTCTAAGCACATTGTCTGAGGGTGTGATTTTATTTGACAGGATCTCATGATCTTGATGGAAATGGAAGGGTTCAGATGGGATGGAGAGAGATGGGATCTTGTGTAGGCAGAGGAGATCATAAGGCATGCAAAGATTGTAGGTTGTTAGGAGTTGTAGAAAAGGAAGAAAAGACCTTAGAGTGGTGGCATGGATGAGATTTTGATCTAAATATGTAAGAATATTTGAAACAAGGAGGTGGATGACCTAGGTCAAGTGAGGGGAAGAGGTGAGATGATCTACTTTTGGAGGGACATGTTTTGAGTTGATAGAACTAAATGTGGAAGACTGAAAAAAATTAGGGTTTAAATTAGGAAGAACTTAATGTGAAAAGAGGCACGTGTGCACAGGGAGACAGCAGGAAGATGAAGGGAAGATAAAATCTAAACTTGCTTATGGACAGGAGGATGAGAAAAGCCATGGGGGTCCTGGAGAGGGATGCTTTACTTTCTGCTGCCACTGTCTATATCTATATTTACATAAAACAAAGGGAAAGCTGAAGTGTCACCCTTCCCTCTGCATGTCTTGTGTGTCTGATCTGTATTGCCAGTCTCATTTAAACTGTAAGCTCCTTGGGCAGAGGGCCATGCTTTCCTCTTTGTTTGTTCCACAGAAGGTACAATGTCAGCATTCATTAATTGCTTTGTAGATTGTAATACATTGCATTTATCCAGGCTTAGGCTGGACTCCAAGACTACTGGGATGTTTCCCGGGGATCCCAGGATTTGGCAATCTACCTATGCTGGTGGACTTCTGCCTTTGCTAACCAATAGACAACAATCTTGAGCAAAAAATGTTCACCATGAAGTGTTATTCGTTGTTCTCCCTGGTGATCTGAATCGTGGTGGCGGCAGGCTGCTAAGGTCACGAGCAATGTCAAAAGGGTTGATTAGATCATAGGTAGCTCGTGAGGTACAGTTTAGGGAGTACTGCTTTGGAATTGTCCAAATAGTGGGAATGTAAATACCAATCCAATATCCATGGAGTATCTATATATTAGTAGCTTGTATGATTTAAGGGTTGGGTTCTAGCAAGGCATATTAGCAAAACCACCCTTATTTCCTTCCTAGAAAGTCAATAAATTGCAATGTGTCAGCAAAAAGCCAGGATTGGAGAAAGCCTCTAATGGAGGCACTATGCCCACGAGAGAGTCACAGCCTGAAACAGCCAGGGGAGAACTTCCAGCTCTCATGTACAAGAAGGTGAAAATGCTGCCTCCACACCTAGAGTCCTTGTGCTTGTTTTGATAAATACATCAAAACTATCAGTGCTTGTGCCATTAAGGGAAACCCACTTTCCCTTTGTGCACCAGTTCTTTCTTCTTCAGCCTCTTCTTGTTTTAGTTAAGTATTTAATACCACTGGGTAAGGTTTGGTTTTAAATGCCTAAAAATGGGGAATAAATATTCCTACTTACACTGTTTTTTTTAGCTCAGGACTAGCAAATATTGTCTCATCTGCTATACTTTGCACAGAGTTCCTGCCAGTCATCCCGTTGTTTAAAGACATGAAGGTAATTAGAAAGATGATCCTAAGGCCTCAGGGGACTTGCAAAGTCATATATTCCCACCTGTTAGGATAGAGAGACCATCATTTACAGCCTGACATACCTAACAGAGTGGGATTTGTTTTCTCTTATTCTTCAATGGTCAAAGCCAAGAGCAAGTGCGTTCAATAGTAAAACACAAAATCTGAATGCGTGGGACCTTTTGGGATGGGTTGCGCCACAGGATCGGGGGAAGTGAGTTAAGAGTGAGTGGATGCATCAGATTGTGGTTCCCCCATCTATTAGTAATGAAATTAATGACAAGTGAGGATGCTTAAGATGGGAACCCATGAAGGCATCAGGAAGAGGGGTGGGGAAAGACAGTTGGCAAGGCCGTGTCTGAATGTTCACAGCATTTTCTGAGTGTGCTTCTACTCCCAATTTGGCGCTCGAATCTATTAGCCTCTGGGGTACACTGAGGACCCAAAGGAAATGTGAGGAAGGGTGGTGTCATGTGTGCACTCCGGGAGGCATTTGTTGTTAGAGTGAGGGATATCTGTGTGTGGCCGGGATATTAAATCTTGAGGTAATTGACAAAGCCATTTTAGTGCATTTTTAAAAGCATGTTAATGACACTCTGAGGTTTGGCTGGTTGCTGTTATTATAGAAGAGTAAAAAAAAAAAAAAAATCTAAATAAATCTACTATGGCAATTATTAGGTGATGAGACTCAGATGGTCTGATGTAAGAGTGTGTAGTGATGGAGACTGCAACCTGAGCTGGAGCAGCAGGCCAAAATCAGCAGGGAAATGATCATCAGTGGATGCTACATCTCAGACAACCTAATTATCTCCAAGGTGGGGGCTTTATTACATTACTAGGAGGGACTGTTTTCTGAACAAGCACCCAAACTGCCAATAAAGCAGGAGGTAATGAATCTAGCTAATATTGATTCTAGTTCAGAAGGGATTTGAATAGATGTATGTCACTCAGGAGCAGCAAACATGTCTCTAGTACTTTAACTGGCAGCTGGAAGAGAAAAAAACATTTATTTAGGTTTTAGGTATACTCAAGCAACCTCAAGGAGCTACTTTAAAAATCACGTTGCAGAGACATGGTAAGAATATTAGGAAGATGGCATTTTTCTTGGTTGCACAAGGACTAACCTGTCTGTGGGTTTCCCATGTGACGCCTCAGAAACTTTCTTCACAATGCCTGAAATTTGATTTTTCTTCATTTAATCAAATAGAACTTTTGTGTTGTTTTTCATTTTGTTTATCCAGCTGCGTTTTTCCCCTTGATGTACTGCAAGAATTTGCTTTGTGTTTACAAGGAACAAAGAGTCCAATGGAAACAAGAAGTAATGTTTGGAGTAGAGAGAAAATCAAATGATTGTGATCAAAGATGTTCTTTAGTTCAAAGTGAACGCTAGTGACGTGTGCTCGGTGTTTCACAACAGGCACATTCAGAGCACTATGTTAATGGAAAAATCCTCTGCTCTGAGATGTGTGTCATAGATTGGTCAAACACTGGAAGCAGTGCTGACAGCAAGGCTCTTTTAACAAAAAAAATATAGTGTATTTGCAGAATTATTCATGTTTCTAGATGTGTTTCAGGGTTAGATTTGGTTGTTCTTTTGGATGTGGCTGCACTGGGATTTATCCAAGTTGGTTCTCTTTGCAATTTCAGCTTCTTTTATTTGATTTGCTTAAAATAAATGGAGAAAGCTCAGATAGCCTGATTTTCGAAGGCATTACAAATTCTATAAATTTGCTTTTCAGTTTAATTCCCAGTGTAGTAGCTTATCCAATTTTGAACACCTTGTTTTAGCCCTGAGGAAGGTCCAGTAAAGATAAGGAACAATGGTCAAATTGTACCTGATCTTAGCTAGGAGCAGAAGCTGAAAGCTGCTGTAGCCTTTGTGAAATCCAGTCTTAGCACCAAGTGGACTATGCTTTGTAAGGGCGGTAGAAGAGCAAGTGACAGCAGGTAGCACCATACACTGCCTATAATCAGGCATCACGGGCCTTTTGAAGGCACCTACCCTACCGTGTGAAAGTGGCCCTTGAGGGCAAAATCACCACATATCCACAGATGAGTATTTATGGTGATGGTGCCAAAGGGAAGGACGCAATGCTTTAGGGCGTCTCAGGGACCTACAGCAAGGACAAACCCAGGACCTCTGTGCCTGGCCCCAGGCAATGAGACATGGCCAACACCAGGCAAGAAGCAAGGGAGCCAGCCTCCAAGGGCACTGTAGTCAGGAGGAGATGCAGTCCTGATCCCACCTTCAGATCCAATGAGACATCCTGCTAGAGCACATCAGTGGTGCCTCGACCAGGCACTGACCTGTTGCAATCACCAGACCAAATCTCCCAGCAAGTGGGCTGTGGGAACCGTTTCATGTCAGGCCACGCCAACCTGCTTCATGCCGCCCATGCAATTACAGCTTGCTCCTTCTCCGTGACTATTAACTGTTCATTTTGATGAAATGACCAGTATTGCAGAGTCCCATGCTTCCCACAGAGTAAAGACTTACGGGGGCTGCAGCAGCTTGGAATTATCTGTCCACAAAAAAGGAAGATACATTTCAGTTCTAAAGCATTTCCACTTTTATCCTGTTGTAATTTCACAGGGACATTTCTCTGCTGTGCATACACTGCTGTTTTTTTCTTCCTCTTCTGCCTGAAGGTTTGGAAGAGCAATAGAAACAGCAAGGAAATTTGTCCATTAGGAGAAAGAGAAACAGATAAGATGCTATCAATGTACAAGGTAAACAAGCAGAAAAAAAAGAGAAACTTATCTTTGGTTTTTTTTCCCTTTTTCACTTGCAACTACAACAGGGAGCTGGTTTTTCAGAAAAGTCTGCTTGTTTTAAGTCAATTGTGTCCCCTTTGGATCTCAAGGTCAGACTGCTTAATTTTTTTTTTCCCTTTCACATGACATGTCCTGTATATTCACTTCGTGGGCAGAAATAGTCTACAAGATCATACTGACAATGAAAGCATATTTGCATCATGTCTGTACTGATATTACCAAAAAGACTAGTGAATAGGAAGGAAAAGCAGCCAGTAAAGCTACTTCAGGATGCAACAAGAAAGCACCTTTGGCAACTGCATCCTAGTAACTGTTGCTATAGAAACTTTAGCTACCTTTATCCTCACTATGACCTTGATTTTTCTTAACAAGGTACATTAAAATAATGTACAGCATGGGGCAAGTTTCTATATGGTTAGGTCAATTCTGCTGTCACTGAGCTTATTGCATATAAGGGATGAAGGAAGGACCATGTGGTGTAGCACTCCTCAAAGATTTTGCGTGAGTCCTAACTCTTTCTAAAGTATCATCAGAAAAAAACTTTGTTTCCTTTTGTGTTGTGGTATTTTGCTAAGGTAATTAATACCAACACATAAAATTGCATCAGATGCCTGTTTTCATAGTCACCATGAATACCGAAAGCAACACTTTTATGGTAGGTTCTCCATGCCACCATACAGTCAGCATACTCATTACGGCATGTAGAGTGATGCAGCACTTTGAACTCTCTGAGCTATAGTAACATTCCTTTGCCTTTATGCATCCTCCACATGGTGATTTAAAGTCCCTTGCAAAAGCTTATCAAACCCCTCAAGGGTAGAGAAGAAACATGCACCGTACTGAGGAGCAGCGCTGCTATCAGACGCTTCCACCAACATTACTTTGCCTTGCACAGCCCAGCGCTGCAGCTCTCGCCCAGCCCTTGGCAGGCAGAGAGCCTGGAACGATGCGTATGTCTGCCAGAAGAACATGTCAAACAGCATGCTCTCCCACAGCTCTTCGTTCCCTGGCTACAAGCAAACGTGCCCAGTAGCACCACCCCAGCTGCACTGAAAACTGGGGAATTGCACCAAAGAATAATGCACCCAGTCAGTTCTTTTATTCTGCTGCTAGCAATTAGGACTGCTGCAGCTCTGAGCTGCCTGAACTTAAATCTGTATTATTATTATTATTATTGTTGTTGTTGTTGTTGTTGTTGTTGTTACTTGTTTTCTTAATATAAGAAGGTCCCAGATTCAGGCCATGTCATGTTGGATGCTGGACAAGTAGGGTGAGAAGAGCCCCCTTAGCTTGGAGGGTTTGCATTTCAGAGGCGCAGTCCATGGATGGGTTGGGGTGAAGATGGTGCTCAGGTGTCTTAGTTACATATATGTACTCCTGGGGAGCGACAGGAATGGGTAAGGTCAGGAGAAACAACGAGTTGCAGGTGATCTCTGGACCAGCCCTCTTTGTCAGGCAGGTCGTGGTCTGGCAGCGTGTGTTTGACTTGCTGCATGAATCACATCACATCACAGGGAACGGACTCCTGGCGAGCTTTGGCATGTGCCTAGTGGGACTGGTGTGTTCCTAACACTCGTCAAATTCAGTCTGATGGGGCACAGCTGGCTAATGGGTGGGAAAGGCTGGAAAGGCTGGTGGAGTGAGGAAAGGGGGGATACAGTTCCCAAATGTGACTTCTTCAAATGTCACCAAAGCGAAGGTGTTTTGGAAAGAATGAAGTGTGTTGTTTAAACTACCAGAGCTAATAATGTAGTTACACCCCAGATTAGTAAGTAATATTAATGGATTATTATGATTTATTATTATGAATTATAATGAATTAATGAATTATTACAAACCTTCAGGCTGTACAGCATACCTTAAATGAATTTAACTAGATTCTGATGTAAGTCGCATAACCTTTTCCATCTATTCTGTGTTGGTTACAGTGACACACGAATGAGGATGGTTTGCTCATGGTGAGAAAGCCTCTCACTTGAGTATGAGGAAAAGCAGAAAGCAAGTATATCACCTGAAAGATGCTGCAGGGGCCATGGGCATAACTGTATGTATTACACAGGCTTAGGGGCAACAATAACAGTCCCCACTCCTAGGGATCAGTTGTGTATTTGGAAGATCATGTCTCTGGTTAAACAGCAGCAGTAGGGATTAAATTCAAATCCGCTAAATTCTTAAGGATGGGTAATATTACCTCTTAGTCAAAGCTGTAATAAGCTCATCAGCCACATGAGAGAAGCAGAGTGACTATGGGCTACAGCCTTCGTTAAGCAGTAATCTATCATTATGTTTATGATGATAAACTGTTGCCCTATATTTTGTTTGATGGGTTAGGCAGAAGATCCAGTGTCTGGCCACTGGACTGAGTGAGAAGAAATGAGAGTTTCCTTGCCTTGCTGCAGCATGAAGTCTGAAACAGCCACATTGTAGCAGAGGCAGTTCTTCCTCTCGCTGCTTGCATATGTGCATAGAGGAGTCTGATGTCTCGGGCTGAAACCAGTGGTTTTCCATCTGCCTGAACAAGTAGCCAGCGGGGAAGTCTGAAACTTTTTTTGTGGATGCAAGTCAGTGGCGTGCACAGGTCAGCGGGTGCTCTGAGCCTGTGAGCAAGCCTGCTCATGGGCACCTCCTTCCCTTTGCCCTTCCAGTTCCAATGTCTGGTCGATGTTGCTCTTTATTCTGAGCTCTTCTTTTTTTTATTTTTTTTTTTCTGTGACGTTTGGTTGGATTTGCTTGCACTTCCTTCCTTTCAGACCATTGGCACCCCTCGCTTTAAAAAATGCCCTTCAAATTCTCTCTGACCCCTTAGATGCCTGGAGTGAAAGCTGCTGGAGGCTCCTAGTCAGACCTATCCGACGTGAAGTGTGCCTCTGCGAGTCAGATGTTGGCTCTTAAATGGTAATTAATTGGTAATTGTAAGTCAGACCCTCTAACGATGATTAGTCTTTAATATAACAAAACAAGAAAGAGCAGGGGAAGGAGAGCGACCTGTGTCTTTCAGGCAGACCGAGCACCCGCTGACAGCAACGGCTGGCTTTGGCTGGGGTGCTGCTGCCTTTCAGCCCCTTTCTCCTACATGCCCAGTCCCCTTTACAATATCCGTTAAAAAAAAAAAAAATTGCCCTGTTTCAGAATGGGAAATTTCATCTTGTCAGGTAGGAGCAAATATTAATCTAAGAATCTTTACCTGTTCCCCCCCCAACCACTGCACAGTATGCACTCCTTGTTTGGTGCTGGTCTTCTCCCTCAAAGCCAAGGGAAGTGAGAAAACATGAAAAGTGCAGAGAAAAGCACTCAGGCAGGTGACCTAAAGGAGATCTAAGCCTCTCCTTTGTGGTCTGAGGACTTCAGCACAAAGAGGCAGGTCGAGTAGGACTCTACTGTGCACATCAACAAGCCTTGGAGGCCATGGGCACTGTCTGTCCTTCCAGCTCTTACTCCCAGGCTTTGAAACCCCACCGTGCTCACCAGGGTGGTTTCCATTCCCCTGGAATTAGCCGTGTGTCAAAGACATCACCTATAAACGTTTCAGCTTGATTTCTGCATTCTTGGGCTTAAGCTGTGACTAAGCAGAAACACTACGGGGCCCTTACCACAATATGGTTTTGTTTTTTTAATTTTTGCTGTGTCTGTGGCATGCACTTTATCTCCCATTATCGCTTCTTTCGTAAGCAATTTGGTGTAGCAAGCCATAGTGTGCCTTTGCAACCTAAACCAAATGAAAGTGCTTACCTTACCTTACATATGTCATAGCTAACATTAGCAGCTGTCTGATGCTAACTCCCGGTGACACATGGACAACCTTCCTGTATTTTCAGGGTTTGAATGTTACAATCTAGCACATGGTGGTTTTACAAATCTTCTTTTATTGCACAACCCTATTGGCCACTACAGCCTGGATCAGCAGGTTACTTGGCTTGCCTAGATCAAACTCTTGAGCCAGAGCATTTTGTAATTATGCCCCTCAGCTACAACTCTCTGGCATTCCCAATCTGTGTTATTTAAAACAAAGCTGTTCCTTATGTTCTTTAATTTCCTGTACCAATGCCAGCTTACAATGGTGATTACAGCCTGATGGATAGGTAGGTAGACTGATGCTTTTAACTTTTCTGAATCAATGACACTAATTTTATTGTGATCAATTGAACAGCATCCTGTGAGGCTCCTGTGGAGGATGTTATATTTATGTAGCTTGTTGTTGTTGCTCATCCCTGTACATTAGAGAAGAGTGCAATCCTGTGAAATGCTTCCCCGAGGTAAAAGAAGCTAAAAAGTTTGCTAAAAAATCCGAAGGGGAAGGCTTAGTATTATACATCGAAGACGCTTCAGCAAAATCTTGAGACTCCTTAAAAAAATCCTCAGAGGAGATGGTGTCAGTTGCAGAATAATATTCTCATGTGAGAGTCTTACACCTAACTTTCTGTAGAGTCTTTTTCTGGAAAGCAGCATTTTGTTTTCCTCTCAGGGTTTTTAACGCGTTCCCATACCCCATGGGTTATCGCTTCTGGCAGCTACGAAAGAGGGTGAGCAAGAATAAGGAGTTGAAAAGTAGGATATTTTGTCTCAAGTGTCTAGTCTCTATAAGAATGATATGAGCTAACATTAATAGCATTTTTGGGCTGGAGTTCATGCTTTTCATGCTGAAGACACCTCATCTGAATGCTCTTACAGCTGAACATAATATTAGAGAACCGTGTACACTCACTGTGGAGTCAGACAGATCTTTTCACACCAGCAATCTACTGCTGAGTGGAAAAGGTTTTAGACACACATAAAGACACAATGAAACATGAAAAAACACTAACTGTATTATAAACAGAAAATATTTGTCTGAGGTGCCATTGGTCACTTTCACAGTCAGAAGATTTGCATCTCCATGTCCTAGGGCTTTCCAAGCAGTTGTGATAAAGTACTTCGAGTGGTTGCTCTAATGTTCTTCTGCATCAAAACAGAGCTTCCCCGGGAAACAACGTTGGCCATGAACCTAAGAGTGACTTTGTGGCCTCTAATCTCGTGGTGCCGAGAGGTTCCTATGGAAGTACATCGAAGCGCAATGCTTTTAATATCTCCTTTCTTTCAGACTCTCTTGTTCAAAATGGTGAAGAGATTAAAAGGAAAGTCTCTCTCTCTTTCATATTGAAATTAATGGCAAAATTTCCATTTTGCCTAAGGTTTTAAGCAACTTGTTCTAGGTGAAACCTAATTTCCAACCGACTGCCCTGCCTAGGCTTAAGTTCACCATTAAAGTAATCACCATCAAGTTTCTCACAGCTGTATTCAGATGTTTTAGCCATTAGTAACAACATTAAAATGAGATGAACGATGAGACCAGCTCAATGGAGCCACTTGGGATTGGTCTTTCGTGGAAGACTAAGAAAAGTCTGTCCACCTCTGGACATGATCACTCGGTTTCCAGCCAAGCACAGTGTGTGAGTGCAGTCATTTTCTCATGACAAGAGGAATGAGCCTTACAAAAATTTTCTTGTCCTGTCTGGACATGATGTCTTAGTGCAAGTGAGCGGAAAGGGTTGCCTTCTCAGGAACCCAGAGGATCCATTTCTCAGAGCTCTTGAACAGTGTCAGCAGCACGTCACAGGCACTGAAGGCTGTCTGCAGCAGCAGATGATAGGCAGAAATCTCATGTCCCTATGGCAGAGAGTGACAGAAGATGCTGCCTTTGGGACAGAGATTTAGTGAAAAGGCTACCTCAAAAAAGGACATGGTTATACAAAAGAGATTCAGTGTGCATCTCTATATTTTAGGGGAAAAAAGCTGAGATTTCTGCATTTTATGCTCTTCTAACTCAGTAATGTTACTGTAATTTTTATTCAAATGTGGCTCTTACCAGAAAACAATAGGTAGTCAAAGTAGGAACAATCTAGAAGGAGGCATTTCTGGGCTAGCAGAGAAAAAAAATAGAAGTGTCTCTCTTTTTCTTTCTTTGTGAGATATAGTTACTATTATCTAAATTCTCAACTGATATAAACTAACTTGGCTCTGCCTAAGGTGACAGAATCACTTATTATATTCTCACTTGTGTGTTACATTTAATTCATTAAACATCAGCTGTGCTTTTTCATTTTTTATTGCTTTTTCTGAAGACTACTGCAAACAAGGATATGCACAAATTTTGCAATGCTTCAGCACTCCTTTTTTCAGCGTTCAAAGCAGACTTACTCAAAAATTTGTGTTTGACTAATGATACTAAATTAAGCTTCTTAAAGTGTTGTTGAATGTCTAATGTTGATGGCTGACACCATAGATTTGTGTAACTTCAAAACCTATAGCAATGTATTCTCATCTCGACATGTAATATAGTTGCTGTCCTATGCTGTAGAGATTTGATTTATATCAGTATAAAATTGATATCTAAAAAACCCCCATCCTTGATTTTCATACTGAGACATACTCTGCTTTCTCAAGAGTCAATTTCTTTTTTGGGTGGCATTTTAAAAATTACTTTTATTTATATTACTTCTTTGCATTTCAATTTGTGGCAATATTCTGCTTTGGTAAAAAAATAGCAGTGATTGAAACACTTTATGGGTTTTTGCTGGGGGGGAAAAAAAAGTTAAAAGCTGTACACATTGGACACACTCTACATGACTGGTGATGTGCCTAAAATGGCTGGATATTACACTGATCATCCTATCCGAAGGCAGTTCAGAAAACCTTGATTCCTCCATCTGACAGGCAGAACATCAATCTCACCATCTGCCCAGGACAGAAGGTATTGCTCTGTTATCAAAACATTGCCTGGAAGCTGGTCTCTCTCAATGTCTCTGATACTTGACAAAGTGCTTTCACAATCCCTCTTGTTCCAACCACCCCTAGTTGTGTCAGCTAGAATTTGCACCGAATCGTACTAGGTTCATCCCAGTCTGAAGCATAAGGAGAACAGAGAGAGCTGGCATTACTGCAAGTTCTGCCGAGATCTGCTTCTCCAGATAGTTAGATGATTCCCACCTAACAAATTCCCAAATACTGTAGGGCTCCAGGACACTGGCAACGTCCTTGATCTCATATTCTCTTCCTATGATACCTATAGCAGTAAGCCTTTGCATATTGCTCTATGTCTTCAGTTTCTGATGGGGCGTATCTTATGTTCGGAAAGCAGCTTGTGATATGCAAGAGGTGTGGGGTCTTTTGACTAGTCATATTGCACCATTCTGGGAGAGAGGGTGTCTCCTTGACCCGGCATCTCTTCTGCCTTGTGTTTCACTTGATGATGCAATTCAGTATTTACATAGTACCACTGAGAGCATTCTTTTTCTCTTCGGGCATATGGGGCTAGAAAATTACTTGTAAAGAGTCTCAAAGTTTAACGAGAGCCAGTGAAATTCATGCTATTTGCATGCCATTTAATATGTGAATCTGCAAGACACACAAGGAAAATATTTTCCTGGCAGAAACAGAAAAAATGTCATGACCCCAGACTATGGCAGTGAGCAGAACAAAGGGCTGGGTTTCTTAGATCAAAGATTTAGTCCTTGCAGGGGGTGAGTTCAAGGTCAAGCATAATAAGAAATAGGGAAGGTGCCCAGATGGCACATGCTGATGTCATCCCAACAGTGTCAGACTGTATCCAGAAAAGCAGGTTCATCATCACAGTATTACCCACAACTATAACAGGAGACACCACGATTATGATCCTTATTTAGGAACAAGTGCCAACAGAAATCATATTTAAGCACTGAAGTCCTGCTTAGGCACCTAATTCCCATCTATTCCAAACATCTGAAATGCTAGGTGCTCATTTGCCATTGCAGCTCGAGCTATGGTTACCATTTTCCAGTTTATCCTTTGAAGGGAAAAATAAGATTGCAAAGATCTTTGGTATTGTGAAGTCAGCGTCCACCTGTTTCCTGTGTTTTCACCCAGTGAAGGAATTTACCATTGAGGATCTGTGCCCTTAACCAAAAGCATTCTATATGTCCCTTGGAAATCAGTTTCTCCATGCTGAGGCCATCTATGATGCATTTCATGTATTGTCTTTCATGTTTCGCAGCACATGCCCTGAGGGATATATATGTCTGAAAGCTGGCGAAAATCCTGACCATGGTTACACAAGCTTTGATACTTTTGGCTGGGCCTTTCTCTCTTTGTTCCGTCTTATGACTCAAGATTATTGGGAACGTCTTTATCAACAGGTATGAGATTGTTTTATTACTGTTAAAAAATAGAAAATAAACACATCATCTTGTTACAATTATATATCCAATAATTAAAGACAAGAAAGAATTGCTGGTGATAAGGTAAACTGTCCTCTGTGTGTTGTGGACAAGGACCATCAACTGTTACAATTAATTTCATTTCTTAGGAGTGATGATACCAGAAGACATTAGGCTGGGTGTTTGGGGAAAGGGGGGAAAATTGACGCTGAGAGAAAGACACTTTGAATGGGTAATTCACCTGAATCTAAATGAAGTTCACCACTTAAGAAAGATCACCACTTCACCACTTAATGACTTTTTTTCATTGGCGTAACATGAACTAATCTTTTGAGGCCAGCTCAAAAAAGGACTAAAGAAGCACATGTGTACTTGGCATATCTATTTTTGCAAGGCATGACAATGAACACAAATTCACCGGATGGCAAGACTACCTGGTACCTTTCAGCTCTCCCTGCTGCAAACTTTTCATCATGGACAACTTACAGTCAACTTACAGTCATGGGTGCAAGGTGGTCTGCTAGTAAATGCTCATTTTAGCATGCATTTCCTGAAATGTATGCAAACTCTGAAGAACTGCATGTGATAGTTTGGTACTGAATTCTATACTCTGTCCACGAAGCCACTGAAGATTTACTTCTGCATCTCCAAATTGCCAAAACCGAAGCATACTCGTAAGGAAATCAAGGGAGTTAGTGCTGACAGATACTACTCTGAAGGTACTGAGGTAGACATCTTTAAAGGTACTGGGGATTTCAGTTTCACATGCAGCCAGTTATACAATTTCATTTTAGGAAAATGTAAAACAATTAAATTGAAGATTCTTTAAACAACTATATTTGCTTACTTGGCACAGAGCTGCGTGTACAACTCTGGAAGGCTGAAACTGTCATGGCAAATAAGGATGAACATCACTCCCTTTTATTATTTGACCTTATAATATCACACAGTGGTTTCTATCACTAGCATCAAGTCATTGACCATGGGACATATCTGTAATATAATCCCAGCCTGTTACCCTAAACTCCAGTTATGCCTATGAATCTGATGGAGAACCAGGCAATACAGTCAACAGCGCCCAAGGTTTGGTTCTTCTTATCCTGAGGCAGAAGAGTTCAGATAACATTCAGATGAGTCGCACCCTAAAAGTATCTTTTTCTCCCCACTGACTGTAAAGGACCTAGACTGTAGACATCTGAAGGGATACAACATGAATCCCGCTTGGAAAGATTCTATGCACTGGACAAAAATAGATTGAGCTATGTGGGGGAAGCTTTCACCGCAGCTGATTATAAGATTATCTATTCTCAAAAAAACCCAGCAGAGATATTTGGTAAAGGAGGAAAGCACTTTTCTTTTAAAAATGAATTCTACTGCAAGGCACACCATTTTTGAATAAGGTATAAAAATTTATTGGTGAGAAGGTTATTTCTTTGCATGTGGTTGTCGTTTGTCATCAGAAGGATTCTGTCTGGGCTAGTAACAAAGGCTGAATTCAATTATATTGTAAATCTAAGTTTTTAAAAAAAATATTTTTTTCTTTTCTTTTAAAAAACATTGTAAACAAGTGTTAGTGATTTTACTTTCATGCTTACAGACTCTCAGATCTGCTGGGAAGATCTACATGCTTTTTTTTATGCTGGTCATCTTTCTGGGCTCATTTTATCTGGTCAACCTGATTCTGGCTGTTGTGGCCATGGCGTATGAAGAGCAGAACCAAGCCACTATCGCTGAAACAGAGGAGAAGGAAAGAAAGTTTCGGGAAGCCATGGAGATGTTAAAGAAAGAGCAGGAGGTCAGTAAACTATGTGACATGATTAGCCTTGGGTAACTTGAACAGATGGTACTTTGAGATTCACATTCTCCTTATTTTGCATTCATGTGATAACTGAAGTAAGAGTTTGTTTGAAAGCAGCTTAATGTTTATTGTCCTGGACAGATTTATTACAATCTTTTCCAAAGAAAAAGGATGGCTCTTCCTACTAGGATAATGGCCATTTAGGGTTTACCTATCCAGAGTTGTATTGGTTTAACTGTACCACTTATGCCAGCAGAGAAATTTATATTGATTGGCATATAAGACATTTTAATGATGGTATAACGACATCTGCATCTGAGCACAGAACAGCTATTTTGGCAGCTCAGGCATAGCCCCAGCTGAACCTTCTTCCACCATCACTTTAGCTCACGTTCGTTTCCTCACTGTCAAAGCACATACGACTTCATTACTGATAAAGTAAACAGGCAGGTCTTGAGGTTAGGCTTTGCAAATTATGCAAAGGATATGGATTCAATGTTATGTCATAAGCTTAAACAAAACAGGGAGGCCGAATGGTGGATGTAGCCATACAGCCTTAATAGCACTAGTTAATTTGCCTGTGGTTTGTGTGGGGTAGAAAGCCTTTATTAAACAGCTGAAGAGAACATTTTAGGTGCTGTGAACAAGAAGACAATAAGAAAATTAGTCTGAAATAACATGTAGCACTGTAGTTCAGAGAAATAAATCCTTGATACACAATATAAACTAATATACATAATTTTCTTTTGGGTACATATGGTTTCAGGGCCTAATCCAAAACCCATTTAAATCCTTGGAAAGAAAATAGAAAATGCAATTCACCCTTGACAAAGTGCTAGTAAAGGCTTATACATCATTTAAGTCCTTTTAAAGATCCTCTTTGATGGTTTAAGTAATAGGTAAATGCAATTTAGTCCATATACAGGCACTTTGAACAGAGTAACGTTCTGCCATAACCTAAGGGAGCAAACTGAGCTCCAACTCATACCTATTTTATATAAATTTTCATGTGGTTTGACTCCAGCTGAGCTCTTCCTAATAACAGTCAACTTTGGTAGCCCCAGCTATAATTAAAGACACTTAAGAATTTCCTTTTGAAGGCTTTGATTTCAGTTAAGCCTGTATGTACACAAAAAAGGAACATTAAGTCGTGAAAGTCAGAATGTGTCAAAATGAAGGTTGCTCGTGAAAACCTAAATTGTTCCCATTTATCTATATGCTTTATAACATAGTCTTTTCTTCAGCCGACGACGTCTCATTTTTCCTGTGCCCTGCTCAGTACAAAGGGTGGACAGTGCATGACTCAAGAGCAGCTCTTCACTTTCTCATCATTTGTTCTGTAGCCTTAGGCCAGCTCGAGCAGACTTCCCGACTCAGGCATTCAAAGCCTGCTTCTAAGACAAAATGACTAACATCCTCAGAGGTTTTTCAGTGCCTCTTGTCACTGCTCAGACTCTGTGTGCTTCAAAAATACTCATTTGTATTTGCAGTACTCCTGGAGAATTATCCCAATTTTATGGAAAGGAAACTTAGGAGTAGAGTAATTGGGGTCCATTGTGTTCATTAGTGAAGCTCAGTAATTCTGCAGAGCAGCCCGCACCATCTCAAATTAGACATCTGGAAGAAGAGGCTCAGGAAAGTGGATTGAGTGGTCTGCTACACCATGTAGCTTTCAGATGTCCTTCTCAGGTGTCTCACCCCAGTCAGAGCTACTCAGTTTTAATCTTGCTCCCCAAGCCTTTATCAAGTTCTTGGTTTTGACTTTCTCACCATACCACTAAGTTCTTGCCTTGAGGCGAGAGTCCTAGAGATAGGACTTGAGATAGGATAGTCTGGAGATAGGACTGAGTACTCCCCATGTCAGGGCTTGTGAGAGCTAAGCTTTTCTTCCACCCTTCAGCCACCACCCGTCCTTGCCAGACATGCCTGGTCCCAAACTCCTTCCCTGCCCTGGGAGATATCACAGTGAGTTATGGCTTGCAATGCCTGAGGGGCAGGACACTTCCACAGAAAAGGTAGATAGACAGGACACAGGGACATCATCCATGCTCTGAGAAACAATTTGGTCCAAATCCTTTTTCAACGACTGAAAAAGGTACGCAGGGCAGAAGCATTTCAACCTAAGAAATAGGTAAGAAAATGCTAAGAAACTGAAAATTAGCTTATTCTGCAGTAAGAGTACAGCACGCTCAGTAGTACAAACTACAATATTTTCTAGATCAATAAAATATGACGGCAATCGGAAAGGAAAACTGAAACTCTTTAGACTAGCTTTTACACTGTGCAGTATAAAGAGAGCTCAAATATAATTGATAGGCCTGCTTGGGGACTATCAGTCAATTTACACAATTTGTCTAACACATTCCTAAACCTGAACTTAACACCAAAAGACTTGCTGAATCTTTATGAAGAGAAAGCACTTCAGCCTAGCAATTAAATCAATTGACTCGAAAAAGAAAAAAAAAAAACCAGCCTAGACCGGCGTCTGAGCCCTCCTCTCTGCTCTAAGCAGCTTGCTCGTGAAAGGTATTTCCCACAGGAATTAAGTTTTGTTGTGCTCTCAGCTTGATAGAGCTACCGCTGCTCCTTGAAATACATGATTGATTCTTTACACGACTGTTAAGTGCCTTCACTTTCCTTGGACTGATGCCTGTGGGAGGAAGGGAGTATTTTGCTGCGGAGAGCTGATTGCCTGTTTGATTGTAGTGGCTTACAGACAATAGCACTGAGGATTCATCCGTTTCTCCTGTTCTTGGGAACCTGGAGAGGCTTTTTTTTTCCTTTGTAATTCACTCACTTTATGTATTTCAGCTGCGGGCTCTGCAAATGGGCTTGTCTCTGGGCCACTGATGTGGCTACCACTGAGATGCCGGCACCTCCAAACCTGACCTCGTGCTTTGTGCTCAGAGCCCCCTTGCTCCTCCTGCCTGCACCAGGGATGGGGACCCAACGCGCTGGCGTGGGCTGCGGCTTCCTCCCTGCACCTATTGATTCTTTCTCCTGGCTGCTCATTTGCTTCCCAGGCTGTGTTTTTTTGTGCTCAGGCTTTCGCATTCAGCTTCTGCTGGGTTTCTAGGAGTTGGTCTGTTATCAGTCAGCTCCTGCAGCGATGCCACCAGATAGCCCGCACAGCACTGAAGCACACGGCAAAGCGAAGTCCACCTTATCTCCAGTTAAGCCCACGGTTTGCTCTTTGCATCTCTCACCATAGCTGCCTGTGTTGCTGCTTGGGATAAGTGTTTACAAAAACGTGCCGGCTGAATTGCCTGCTGTTCCTAGCATCCCTCTGTGATAGGGGAGGAAATATCCCAGCAGCCAGCTTGGCTGCCCTCCTGTCCAGCCCTCCAGGTTCAAGCGGCTGAAGTCCAGGGGGGGCTTAATCTGAGGTTCCCCAGCTTGAGATTTTTTTTGACTGGCACCAGAAGTGTTACTCCAGAGATGTGTGCACAGTGTACACCTGCAGGTGTGTGCACACAGGCTGTTCCGCTCATGAAATGGCAAAGGAACTTGTGTGTGAGCTCTACAAAAATCACATTATTTTATGCAGCCATTCCTAATGCTCCGTCATAGGATCTGGGTGGCAGACCTGCATGTGTGCATTTGTACTAGGAACCCGTCTCACTTGTTGTTTATTTTCCTATGGCTAACTGTAGAGGTTAGAAACAGGTTAAGGCTGGTTCCAGCCATGTGAGAGAGTTTTGTGATTAATGACCACTGACATTTTTAATTTATCTCCTATACAACCTTAAAACTTAAAATGAAAAATAATTGCTGAGCAGAGTAATTATTAGTTCTCACTGAGATCCTTAATTCGAATAATAAATTTTATACCTTCTACCATCTTCTCTTTTAGGCACTTGCTGCTAAAGGAATTGATTCAATGTCACTTAGTTCATTGGAAATGTCACCTTTAGCATCAAAAAATGCCAAGGAAAGACGAAACAGGCGAAAGAAAAAGAAATCTTTGGGGGCAGAAGAGTATGGGGAAGACCAAAGGAATCCCAAGTGTGACTACGATGATGGTCAGAGGAGAATGGTAAGCCACGGTCTGAAACGTTACTTATTTCACACTGCACTTTGCTGGATAGGCCAGGCTTTGAATAGGTAATTAAAGCTGAAACTTTGAGCTGTAAAGAAGAATCAGATATTCAATATCATAACTGACCTGCAGACAGTCTGTGTTAGAACAGTGGAAGGAAACATATTACCACTTTATTTTCAAAATGAATTAAAAACGCCCATTAAACATTCTTACGAATCTATTTTGTTTCAATTTTTTTTTATTTTTTTTTCTGCTTCAAGATTACGCACAGTCTGGTTTATTTTCTTACTTTAATTTCATTCATCTGATTATATCTATCCTATCCCCTCTAGAGATAAAAAAATTCTTAGAAGAAACCTGCAAAGCTTAAAAAGAAAAGAGAGGAGGAGAAAAGGAGGAAACTTGTCTCTGAGGGCTTTTTAAACGCTATACAAAGACGTTATTAACATTTTTGTATTCCTTTTCTAGTTGCCTTCAAGTCAAAACTTTGTGGCACTTGTTTCTACATTCTATTGCAGGGAAAAAAAATAGTGAGGCTGTTGTTAAATAGGGTTTTATATAAATGTTACTGACATGCATGAACATGAATTTGCACATGCTGTATGTATCAAATGATCATAAACAGCTTCACATAATTTGTCTTTGCTTAACTGAGGGCAAAGTTTAAATCAGTTTATTTTGGTTTTTTGAATAGCTATGTAATGGGCTAAGCCTTTTTATATTTTGTTGTCAGTGAATTTAGGGATATTTGGCAGCCATAAAAAGCTCAAAGAAAACATGTAAGTGATGTAAGTAAATGTGACCAATTAATGACTCCCCAGCTCACAAAATTTACACAGAGCTGGATTTCTGTAAATGGCATGCATTTTTTAATCTAATAGTTTTTGCTGTTGTCTCATTGCTTGAGTGGGTCCCGTTACAAATTACACCTTTGTTAAAGCTGGAATTGCTCTTTAGCTTCATTCTGGGTAGGTTTCAAGACACCACGTACCAGAATGACCGTGGATTGGAGCTGTGCATTGCCAGTTTGTTTCTTAGATTAATATTTCTTGTTTTCACATTTCGCCCCTGGATGTCATATGCATGAGAAACATGGGAGACACATTTCAAAGCTTATAGTAAATCTTCTCTGCAAGGCTGTGTCTGGCATGGTTGGAGGGAGTAAGGCTGAGTCATCATTCAGATGCAATCTGAGCAGCTGGAAGTGTGTTGCCATCAGAAATCAGTCTCAATGACTGTGCCATGGAAACCCAGGCACGGATTTTTGACCAGTTGAAATTCGGTAGCAATCCAAATGGGTTGTTTTTAGTTAGAAGGGGCCTGGGTTTTGTACTCTTCCTTGTACCGGTGTCACAAAATAACATCATTACGTAACTCAGTGGTGTGAGCTACAGTGCGAAATGAAATCAGGCTGCATTTGGTTTGTCTCGTTTGTGGATGCTGTGGAGATCTGACCTCTCTTCATATATACTTGGCTCATGAGAAAGTTCTGAAGAAGCTGAAAATTCTGTACGGGCCATAAAATCAAAAGTATGTTCTGCCTAAATGCTTTTATTCCGATAATTTCCTCTTCAGATATGAGGGAAGGGGATAGACTTTAATTCCTTATGCATTTTCTGAACATCCTTTTTACTCTGCCAGGGTTTAGGTGTGTTTAGTGCTTGGCTACGTCTTGCTGATGCTCTGTCAGAGTTGCACTCTCACTAGCTGATGTCAGAGTGGATCGTCAAGGCTTATATTTGGGTGTGAGGGAGACTGCTGTGTACTGAGGTTACCTGCCCCTTAAAGCAGCCACGTGCATTGGGATAATCATTCTACAAACTAATAAACCATATCCCTCTTCTTGCTCTTGGTTTTTTTTTTTCCTTTATCACCTTCGTCCGTCGTATTCTGCTTCTTCTTCTTCCTTCTTCTTCTCATTTCCCCTGCAGTTCATTTCCTGCCCTATTTCTTTATCTCTTCTTCTCCCACTGCAACGTTCCTTCCCTAGCTGTTATGAAGATGTGTGATAATGCGGTAAACTGGAGCTGGATCCCCTTCCCTGCTCCTGTCTTCCACTCCTTGTGCTGCCTTCCCAAGTCCTTTGGCACTTATCAGATGGGGGGGGCAGGGAGTAGAAGCAAAGGAAGTATCACGCTACGAGGTGAATGCCACCTTGACCCTTCCTATTTCAGTACATCTTTAACTGTCAAGTATTAAACAAATACCTAATGGCTAGGAATGACTATTCAACCTCTTAACTTTGTGAAGGTTGAATACGTGTAATTAAGTCTTTCTCTGAAGCACTTGATTTAAAATGGAACTTACTGCTCTCCCCAGACCTTCCTCGCTCCTGAAAACGTGTTGCAAAATGTTGTTTCTCTTTCCCCTTTTTCCTTTCCGGGGGTTTCTAGACTCTCCTTGACATTAGTTATGGTCCCAGTGCAAACTTGGTGAAGCGCAGAACCAGCCACGGAAGCATATTCAGTTTCCGACTCCGTGGCAGAGACACTGGCTCCGAAACAGATTTTGCCGATGATGAGATCAGCACTGCTGGGGAAAATGAAAGCCACCGGGGCTCTCTCTTAATTCCAAGATCTGGGAGGCGTCCGAGCGTGCAAAGTCAAGTGAGCCATAGTTCTCACCCTACTACTCCCAACTACACCCAGACGGGCAAAAGGAACAGCTCAGTGGATTGCAATGGTGTGGTTTCCCTGATAGGAGGAGGCACCGGGGCACTCAACCCAGACCCTACTTCTCCTGCAGGGTTACTGCTCCCCCCAGTTATTATGGAAAAACCTGGGACAGGCGACCTGGTGAGTACTTTATAACTTTTGTATGTGATTCACGCTCTTGTTTCCTTCTGAATGTTGTTAGAGTTTGCTGTCATTGATTTACGCCATATGCAGTCTGCAGTGAGAAACCCAGACCCAGCATCCTGAGGCAGGGTGGGAAGACGATGGCATAACTCCCACAGCAACGTGTGTCTAGTGCTGCATAAGAGAGGTTCATGACTTCTGGTGAGACTTACTCTCCAGAGCTGGCTGGAGGCAAATACCTAAATCTTGGGTTTGATATGAATTTTCTTTTCTTGTAGGGACATTTTTTAAGTTGGTTTCTTTTGACGTTTGAATATCTGACAATGTCCGGTGGCTAGAAAATGATGTTTTTAAAATGACTCGGTGTGAGTCTTACCATCTTGAGACTGCGTTTTCTCCCACTGGTTGCTATCTGTTTGCATCTAACCTCGTCTTCTGTATAGCTACTTGTGGAGGGCTGTTCTTACGGTCCGAAGGTAGTTCCCAGAAGGGTTTAACATCCAGTTCAAATAACACCCAGGAAAGATGAGCAGATGATCAACAGACTTCAAGCCTTTTGTAGATTGCCAGGATATTTGTTGCAAAGCACCACTGCTGCAAATTATTTATTAAGGCTGTAAATAAAACTATTAAGACTGATACCATTAGGACCCAAGCACAAATTCACTTGGAAAACCATGAGATGGTGTTTTGGAAATAGCTGCTACACAGGCAGGACAATTTGGACAGGTTGCCAGTTTGACATGGTGGGAATTTATCTCTTTTAATGTAGATAATCTACATTGGAGCTCATTACTCTCAACAGTCTTTAAAGCAACGGAGGTCTAGTCATTATGGCCAGTGTGGGCAGGATTTATTTCATCTTAGAGATCTAAAATGGGTCAGAATAATCTCTCTCCCTAAAAGTCCCTCTTTCTGTTCACTTTAACTACAAGGGGAGCCCAAGGTGAATAACTCTGTATTGCACATGTCTTAAGTCAGGTGAGATGAAACCTACTCAGAATAACCAGGTGCCAAAAACGGGTTACATTGGTGGGGAAATAAGCAAATGTGATTCTAACATGTATTAGGCAAGGTATTTCCTGAAGAGAAAGGCGAGTGAGATGGATCCCAGCCGTGGTGTCAGATTATCAGTAAATTGAGAAGTAGCTTTTTTTTTTTTCTCTAGAGCCAGGCAGCTTCTTCCCTTTCAAGCTTTGTATTGAATTTTTTTCCTCAGCTATCCAGGCATTCCCTGTAGTCCTGCAAATAGACTCTCACACTGTATGTGAGAGGAGGGGCCGTGCTGGGTGGTGTGAGAATTATCTGTTTTGTTGACAGTTTTGAGGCTGTTGCTGCTTTTTCAGATGTTCACACCTTTGTTCATTTAGGACTTTGGTACTCCCATTTTTACTCTCTGCAGACAAGGAAGACCAGTCCTGAGAGCAGTCTCTAGACAGCTGAGCAGCAGAAACACTATTTGTAGATAGTGGAGTTTTATTGGACTTAGCTTGGTGCAAAAAAGCTGTGCATTAAAGGAACTGTGGAAGATAGAGTTTGTACATCTGTTTAAAAAAAAAAATCTGAACCAAAGTAGAAAAGCTTCAGTAGATGAGCAGTGGACGTCCCCCTTTCCTCTGTAAGGAAAGCAGCTCTGCGGGCTGCTGAGGCTCTCCCAGCTGTCAAAAAAATCTTAACAAAGCATGAGAGCACTCAACCTTTCATGGGAAATATTGGTATTTTACAGGATTGGGCCCTGAGGTGACAGGGAGGCTTTGAGCTCTGCTGGCATTTCTTTTCATTTGCCAGCTTCCTGCCTTTTAAAAAAAAGGATGTTGAAAATTAAATGGCCTGGGTGGGTGAGCTCACTTGGCAGTTCCCTGGTCATCTAGGAAATAACACCCAGGCACTATAGTAACAGATGCTCATTCATTGATGCAATGTGAAGGATGTTGTGTCTTCTGCAAAACGGGTTTGGTATCTAATCTATCCAGAAAATGTGAGCTGGAGTTAAAAGCTAATTGGCAAGAAGCCCATTGCTGTACAGATGTATTCACTACAGGAACCATAAGCGCTGAGCACAAACGTGCAGCCTCAGTTGTGGACCGCAGGCAAAAGGAAATAGCAAATCCAACACCTCAGTGTGCTCAGAGATAAATCGACATGCTTCTGGGCTTTGTGTTTGATTACTTTCACCTTTTTCTTGTTAAAATTTGAAGTTGAGTTTGTTTGTTAGCAGCTCTGGCTTCTTTTTATAGTCTCTTGATATGTTTGGGGGAGGCAAAAGAAAGATGTTGCAGCGTGAAGTTGAAGTTACCTCATTAACCCCACTGACCTTGCCAGTTTTATTTATTTTGTACAAGTGTAAGCCCATGGAGAAAAAGGACCCACTTGTGCTATCTGTTGTATCTTCCCTAAACAAGAAACGAAGGATCAGTCCATGAAAAGGCATCACTGTAATATGTGTTAAGCCCTGACTTGCAGCTTCCTGAGGTGTAAGTGTGGCTTCACTGATGTAGATGCGACATCTGAGGTGATGTAGCTGGCAAAACATGTTTTACAGCATTAGGTTTTGAAGACGCATTTGTTTAGGTCCCTCTATGATGCTCAGTAGTATCAGATGAGCATAACAGACCTGTCTGATTGCTACTGAGGGGGGAGACAGCTGAATTCTGGTTTGGGGAAAGCCTGGAAAAGCCCTTCTAATTTAAAAGGCAGAGTAAACAACAAATAAGATCTGACCGTCTCTGGTTTTGAGTTTCCAACCTGCAGCCCTTAAGCAGACCATATTTTCAGCAGATGATTTCAAACTGGGCCCTCCTAAGGTTTCTCAGGGAAAGCACAAAAAGTCATTAGCCACTTTTGAGAATTTTAGCCTGATCAGTTTTAACTACATTCAGCCTGAAGATTTTACCCCAGGCAAAATAGTTGGGACCACGATGAACAACTTTCATGCCTTTATGCCATTGCAACTGCCACCCCCTGTCCCGGCCAAGGTCTGTTTGCCCATGGGAATGGCTGCAGGTGGCAGCTGAGCTGACATGAAGGTATCCATGCTGCTTGTTCCCTTTCCCATGAGAGAGGCAGCTGCAGCAGATTATCCCACTATTCAGGCTGGTGACTCAGAAGAGTGGTCTCCTGACACTTGGCTGAAGAAGAGCATGTAAGCTAAAAAAGCCAGTTTCAAATGCTTTTCAGATGGCCCTGGCTGCTTGGCACAGACGGTTGTGAGTGTGCTTCCGTGAGAAACAAAGTGTGCTTCCACTTTCCATCTCCTCCCCCTAATCCCTAAATACAGCTAGTGAAACAGGAGAGATTTCAAATAATCTCAGTCGATGCTGCTTAGGCCTGTCAGTCTTGTCAGATGGGGTAGGCTGACTGGTCAGCAGGCTTGCTGGCCATGTTTGGCACGGTCCATGCAGAATGGCATCCGTCCATGCAGTCACCAGGGGCTTCAGTGCACAGCCTGAGCAAGAGGAGGGACATCCTCTCCTCTGCAGGAATCCCATGAGACTCTGCACACTTTGCTACACCCGTTGATGTTCCCATGCCACATAAGAGCACCCGCAAAGAGTGGTGGCAGCGTTGTCGGGGAGCTGCTCTTGGCAGCACGGAGGGTTACACTGCAGTGTTCAAGCTAGGAAGCCCGCTGAGGTATGAAGAGCAAAGTGGTGCAATATGAAAGTATGATCTGCAAACACCCCCCACAGAGGTGGCTCTGGGTCAGGCATTCTTCACCTGGATGTGAAGAGCAACAGGCATTCAAGTCTGAGGGGTGCAGGGAGCTTGTCCCAAGAAACCCGTGGTATGTCCTAGTCACTCTCCTTGAAATCTCCAGTGTACCCTGCAGAGGACTGAATCAGGGCTGGTCCTGTTCTCCTACCAGCTTTCTTCAAGTGGTGCAGCTGCTGATTTCATCGAACTTACCCCAGTGTAAATAAGACACAAGCAGGATGACCATGGTGACCATGCTTAAAGTCCTAATTTTTTTTGGCTTGTCCTGAGACTGAGAAGTTTGAAAAATGATACGTTTTTATGCTCTTGCTGATTGCCGGGCTGGGAGCTTGGGCTATTGTCTTTTTTAGAGAAAGTCTATATATCATGTAAGTAACTTCAGAGCACACTACAAACTAAAGTTTCTGCACATTCTTGTAGTATTTATTTGTAGCTATGTATTGTTCTGTTGTGTCTTGGTGTTTCTTAGTTATTTAAGAGGTTAGAATAACATCTCCCTTCAACAAGGTATTGATCTGTTTGAACAGAATTGGATTAAGTTAATGAGCTGTTATCTGGAGCTCAATGTATCCATGGGATCTGATGAGGATGAGTAAGATGTCACCTGTGGTTTTCAAGAATTTCTTAAGGGTTAAAAAATACACATGGCAGCATCCCCTCTTGCCTCCTAAAGCCAATTTGAGCCCTTTCTGTAACTCTGCAGGGGTATCACAGGGGTTGTTTGGTTTATCCTGACATTCCAATTATTTTGGAGGTTAGAAGTGGCAGAGAAATGGACATGGGACTGAGGAGGTGATTGTTTGCAAGTGGGCAGCTGGCTGTTGGCTGGTGGTCTCCATTGCTTTGTTCTCACTTGCTCACCAAAGCTTCCCATCAGCCCAGCAGCGGAGCAGGGCCACCCATGACATGGCTTTGGGATGAGCAGCAAGGTGGAGGTTGGAGCTACCTGGGGTCTCCCTCTTGCACACACAACCTTTCCTGAATTTCATCTTGGTTGCACATATTTTTTTTTTCTTTTAGGAAACTAGAAGTACTGAGTATTTCTAGCTTGACAGGAGAGAAAAATACTTGGGAATGAGCCCTTAAGAAAGGCCAGGCTGCTCACCGAGGTGCCGAACTAAGGATTTAGATGCTTATCTTTAGATAAACTTTTTTGTCTTTTTTATACAAAAAAAAAGACCTTCGCTTTTGTTCTTGCTAAGCATAAAACTGTTTTGCTGACCACATTGGTTTGAGGTTTTCTTGTTCACCCTAAACCACTTCGAGTTAAATTTCTTTTTTCCCCTTCTTGCTTTGCCATGGGACTGGTGAAAAGGCAAAGTGTTAGCAGTTTTCATGTTCAGAAAGAGGTCAACAAAATAAGTCATCAAAAAATCGCCACCAGTAAGTCATTCGGACGAAAGCTAGCCAGCCCTCTGCCACTGTCGCACAGAGAGCTGTCACTGTGGCTCTAGTTTCCGCTCATTTCAAACTTTGCTTTAGCACATCCTAAGTGTAAATGCAGATTTGACACAAATATTGCAAGCTGCTCCAGTTTACAGTGCATCTTTTTAGATAATCAAGTATCCACAAAATTAAATGCCTTCCTTTTAATGCTCTGCGCTATTATGGTCACCTTCAATCTCATTAAATAATTGTGCTAGTGCCTTACCGGGTCCATTGTTCATGGTGTGGCCTTCTTTTTATGCTTGAAAAGATTTTTACTGTACAAGGAAAATTAAACTTGTCCCAGTTCCCAAATGTGGTCTTTAAAATGCTGCCATGTATAAGCCCATCTTCACATAACAGTTTTGGCGTAACTCAGAACTGTAGGCAGTCAGAAGAAAATAATTCTGCAATGTTATGCATCTTCATTTACATGTAAATTACTGAAGAGCATATTTGTCCCTATAGAATTCAGCTAATCCAAAGGAGAAACGTTTCCAGTCAATAGGGGAGCAACACAAATAATCTTGTCCTGCTGGAGGTGCCTGTGTTTAATTCCGTTGTGATTTCTCATCTGCATCCTAAGGAGACTCCTTGCGTAACTATAGGGACTGTTGTTATTTTTGCTTAACTTCTATACAAATATAAGTACGATGACCAACTGTGCCTGTGTACATTCTCTCTGTAACGATAATAGCCTTTATGCTGCCTTGTTCGTCCAGTTCCTGGAACTGCTCTCTATCTCAGAGTGCAAAACCTGCCAGTTCCTTCTGTGACTACTAGCTAACTCTGTCCTAAAATAAATAATAAACACACACACCCCTCACATATCTATTTACAAAGAACAAAAGCTCATCAACTTCCCTAAGTAACTTCAATAATTTTAAGCAATTCACCTGGATGGAAACTTTCTTTCCTGGAAAAATACTTCATAGTAAATTGCAAGCTGACTATGTGACAGATTTACTGTTCTTTTGATAAAGAGGCCACGTCCTCCTGCAAGAGGACAGGAGTATTCCTTACACCCCGACATTGCCTGCCAGACACTGTGTCCTGGCTCTGGGGATGAACGTCCGCTGTGTGCCCGCTGCCGAGCGGCTGGCAGGGAGCAGCAGGCTTCGGGCTCTGCCCTCCGGCGGGGACACGTGCAGCTGGGCAGGCGGGCGGCTATCACGTGTGGCAGCGTTTGCTCTGAACGCAGGCCAGCAGCAAATTTCACCACCTCGCCCCTCCAGAGATGAAGAAGGAGCCATGCACACGTCTCCTTCAGAAATACCCCTTTGCACACGGAGGATGGCACACTGCCAACAGTCCCCTTGACTCCAGCGCAACTCCTGAAGTCTTGGGGACCACTTCTTGTGACACAGGTGGCAGGACTGAGGATGCTGGGCTGGAAAGAAAAATAGAGTGACTTAAAAAACTTGTTGGGTTGGGAATATCACATCAAACTTAGGGAAAAAGTCAGTTCCCTGCTATTTTTTTTATGAAGGATATACCAAACCTGTTTAACTTGGACTTTTCATTTACCCTGGTTTAGCTGAATCAAAAAATAGGAAGAATGACTTTCTGAATGTTTTTCCTTTGACTTTTTACCTCTGCAGTGAATTCTCTTTGCACCTGTGAGTAAAAGGTGGCTTTCAGATAAAGGCCACCAACCCATAACTTCTGCAAGCACTTCTGCATGCGTGACTAGGAATATAGTATCTTTCTTGACAGTCAGAAAACTGGTACTTCTGGGGATGAGGTTGTCCAAAGACATGTTACTGGTATGTCCTAAGCTTTGGGTCAGATGGGATAGAAAGATGATACAATTTAAAAAGTTAGATGATCCAGAGGAATTTGAAATTTGAGGTTTTCTTATGGTTTATTCTACAGACAGAGGGAACTGGAAGGGTTGGGGTTTTATTTGGCTTTTTTTTTTTCCTTTTTCTTTGCTTTTACTTTTTTAGTTTATTCTACTTGGAAATTTGTCTCCCTCATGTTTTTTATCTCCTTGTCTAGTTATTTCTTTTCAGCCCCGTGTATTTGTTATGTACTCCAAACTGGTGCAAATGATTATGCAATTCTGTAGATGCTTTCTTCGTTAATAAAACATTTGTTGTTTCTTTGGTTTTTATTGGATGTTTTTGAGGTGAAGGGAATCAAGCGAACTAATGCATCTGAAATATACCATTCCTGGTTTCCCCAGCTCCTAAGCCAAGGATAAGGTGTTTTCTTGTTATGTTGTTCACAAGTAAGAGTCTCTTTGAATAGGTTCTGATTACACCTCTCCTTTTAAGATGACTGCATCAGTAACTCAATGGACAATGAGCCAATTGTTTTAACAAAAGAGAACATTTTATTTAAAAAAAAAAAAGCCATTTTGAAGCATTACTGCTTTCCTGGCTTAGCTAATGTTTTAAGTGCTTGCTTTAAAAGTCCTTACTCTTCTCTGGTCTTGCAGTGATTGGTATTTTTAACTGCCGTACTTTGAAGTGACCTAGGACCAGTATCCTGGCTATTTTCAGTGTCAATCAGTGGCCAACTGGCTTTGTTGCAACCACCTGACAAGGGGATGTCCCCTGTCCTGAAGAGGTCATACACCAGAAAGACAGCTCGTAGAGCTTCCGTGCTTTTCTCCTGCTATTCTCATGGAACTGCCTTTCTTGAAGAGCAGTTTTGATAGAGAAATGGCCAAGAGGAGGGATCCTGAGTCCCTCTGGGTGCATATCCCGGGCACAGACAGCAGAGCTGTGAAGCAGCTGCCCATGGCAGGTCTCGGTTGGCATCCTGAGTGCTGCTCCGGGTGGTTACGGCCATTTCAGACCCAAGTGATGAGAGAAGATCCAGAAGACTGAATCCAATTCCTGTACCTCATTTGACTATGGAGAAGCAAAAGCAGCTACTCTGACACCTGTATAAACCAGAGCTTTCCATCTTCATAGGAATCTCTTCTCCTTTCACATTTCCTTGAGCTATATCACAAGCACCATCAGGACCCATCTATCTACAGTGTCTCTCTCTTGCTTACGTAGTGTCTCGGAGCTCACAGTCTGTATGCTTGGAGGAGCAGGACGGGGGCTGTTAAAACATTTATTTTGGGAGACTGAGTGTCTCAACCAGGAGGTCTGAGACAGAGAATGGCGTTGAACTTGGCTTTCCTAGTTCCTTACACCTTAACCACCACGTTTCCTTCTACCTGTGGGAGAGCTGGAGGCGTAAAGCAAGCAGGATTTGTCTCCGTATGAAGTGGGAGTTTGTAATAGTAGAAGTCTTAACATGTTGCTCCTGTGAGCTGACAATATAAAGTATTTAATACAGTGTGTGTCTGCAGCTATACTGTGTTTCTGGCTGACTTCAGAAACCCAAGCCTTCAAAAAGCATAAAACTAATTTAAAATGAAACATTAAATAAAGACGGTTTGCGGAGTTCTGTTTTTCTGGTATTTTATTTCTTTTTTTTTTTTTTAAGCTTTTACTTGAGAAACATGAGAACTAGATAGTTTGACGGGGTTTTTTATTTTTCCTGAGAAAAAAGAAGCCAAGATTCTCCCCTAATTACGGAGCTTCGGAATCCGTGACACCAAAGATCACCAGAATGACAATATGTTCCTGAGATTTGGCAGTGTTTCAGAACAAGAAAAAACATGTGTTGAGGAGTCAGTTTGCTTGGTACTATATCAGAGGCCTGTAATGGAGCTGTTACCCACGCCCCGTTTCCTCTTCTATCGGTATAATTAAACAGTTAACACATTTCAGAAATAATGGAATAATTAATGTAATTAAGCAGGGCTGCTTTCACAAGCAAAGAACATGGTAAAACAGCACTGCTGTTTCTCTGGCACCAGAAGCGTCCCTTTATTTTCACCTGCATCTTTCACCTATTTACATGAAGGCAAAGGGCAGGGCAAAGTTTCCAAAATTGCTCAAAGTACCATTTTCAAAAGCAATACCCCATCAGCACACGTCTAATTGGGAAATCGGTGAGCTTTGGACTTATCAGATGGGAAAAACCGTGCTAAGGCAATTTTGAAAATGCTACCCCATATCTGCCTTGTTTTTATTTTGCTGATCCAATGTGTTCATTTAAGCAGACCTCTCCCTCGGACGAGGCAAGCAAGAAGCACCTTTTAATGCCCCACCGCCCATCGGTGGACCACTCGGACGAACCCTTTCAGAGGCAGAGGGCAGTGAGCGCTGTCAGCATCATCACCAGTGCCCTGGAAGGTAAGACACATCTTTAGTTCCCCAACTCAAAGCCATATGCACGTTGACTGGCAGGAACAAAGTGACACAAAAGACCCTAATATTAAACTCTCATTTTGCAAGAGGCTACCCCAACATTATAGGTAGTTATTGCAACCCCTACAATATAGGTGAAGCAAGAAGGCAATATAATCACTATCTTACCCATGGACTTGTAAAAATCCTGACAAAATGCTGGCCATCGAAGTCGGATCTGGTAACATTTTGTGCCCCCATGGCATTTGATTTACACAGGGCTAACCAAGATGCAGGGTAGTGGGGCGCCAGACTGTTTGGGTGACTGTACATGCATTTATGTCTCATCTCTCTGGAGCTGATGCGAAGCCTGGTGTGTGCAGTCACCAGCTACGTGCAGAACTTACAAGTAGTGGAGGAGGAAAGTCTCCTCCTTGCAGAGCAGCTAGTGGGACACAACAGTTTGGTGCGTGTTTGAAACCCACCGTGAAATTTAAGGATGCGCAAAGGACCCAGTTGTCCATGCAAATATTTCTCAGCAAATTTTTCCATTGCTCATTAGGCTTCTCATTAGGTGCAGGAGGATTTCCCTTCCCTGTCTTTCCAAACACAGGAACTTTGCATTTCCCTTTTACAAATTTATTGATAGCAAGACAACAACTCAGAGGAAGACATCGCATTTCTAGGCTCTTTGCATGCAGCATGAAAGGGCTTCTTACAGTTCCTCGTGTCTCCTACATTGTAAATTGAGACAAGATAGGAGGTAGCAACTAAGAGTATAGCAAAACGTCTGTCAAGAACACAGTGTGGAGCAAGGGAAATTTGGGATTCTCCTGCGGCCTTATTCTCTGTGTTACTGATGAATAGGAAAGCAAGACAGGGGACTTGTCTGGGAGATGCCTTACAGAAAGGGACTGGACCTAGCTCTTTGGAGACAGCCCAGCATGAAACCACAAAGCTCTTCTTCCTCCTGAGCTTTTTACCATCCCCTGTGGTTATATTCAGCAGTATTGTGGCCAGAACAGATATATATATGTTTAAATAAATAAAGAGTTATATTCTTAATAGGTAAATAATCACTTCAATGTATTCCAGTGTTTAGTGTATTCTGCAAAGGTTTTATTTGTTTTCTGTGGGGTTTTTAGCAATTAACTTTGTGATTGATTTGCTTCTTTATAATGTGTTAAGAATGCCTAAAAGGCCTGAGCTGGACTTCTGCTTATTTATTTAATGGTACTTTCTATTACTTTTTACCACAGAAATAGAGACCATCAAGCCTAGGGTAACTCAGCGGATGTACGTTTTTAGCCTCATACAGAAGAAAGCTGTTTCAATCCTTATCAAACCTTTTCTAACTCCCAGACTTTGATTAGTCATTGAAATTGAATACTTGTTAACAACAAGAGGAATATCTTGAATAAATCAGAAATAAAATGTATCACTGGCTTTAACTATAATAATAGCTGTATGATTTGTGCCAAACTCTGTGAAACAGCCACATCAGAAATCCCTTCCCATTTAGTTAACTGGTTTCTGCTCTCGGCTCTTGGGTAGTCATCACCTGCCTGTTTTCCCCAGACATTGCAAAGCCTTGCAGACAACGAAGGACCTGGGGGGAGGGGGGGGGTGTCATTTAAAAATAAGAGTAAAAATATCTCCAACACAAACTTTGACTGTGTTTTTCTGACCATTTTTTTAAAACAATATAAAGTAGCAGAAAAAAAGCAGCTGAGTCTAATTTCACTTTCCCTTTTGCAGATGTCTTTCAAAAACTAATAAATCTGTTGTGATTTCTAAAGGTCACCCGTTCTGGGGAAAGGATGTGGGTTCTTGATTGATTTAAACCATTTTAATGCCACATCACTGCCAAAAGAGGACAGTCACACCTTTCTCCTCCCCTCGCTGTGTTCCTGCAGTTTGATTTGACCGTACAAGCAATTGGTTTTCAGCTGGATCAGCGAGCAGAACCAGCACACCCAGAAGGTCCAGGAGCACAAAAGCTGTCAAAAGGACAGAGAAATAACCTGTGGCTGAGAGGGATGCCCCTTTCAGCAGCAACCTGGACTTAAAGGGGCATGTGTCGAGTGTGGAGCCTCAGAGAAAAGAGTCACACATCTGATGTGTGTCCATCATTGAAGGTCCCAAAACTAATAACAGTGGAATAAGCCGGGTTGGTTAGAAGTGATTATGAGGAGTATGGATATAGACAGATGTGTTCTTCTGGATTTACCTGGAAAATTAGGTCCTTTAGGAAGTGACTGCCCCAAAGTCTTTATTACTTTGAGGAGGGTTTCCAAAAAAATGCAAAATTAGGATTTTGCATTGAAATTGTTTGGCGTACGGATGGTTCTCACATCATTTTAGGCACTTACCTGTAAACCCTGTGTTTGGAGGCTGGAAAGACATAGTTATTGCTTGGGAGCAATTTGGTTTCCCAGAGATCTCGGAGCAGTGTAGATGTTTGCGCAAAACCTGTGCATGGAGGACATCATCCGATATTTTGAAAGCTTGCTAGAAGACACCTAATACCGCAGTTCTGTTGTCCAATGACGGAAAATGCACAAAGAATGCATCCTGGCTTGAGAGAGGAGGCTGTTTATAAACTGATTGAAATAACAGCCTTGGCTGAAGTTTTCCTGTTATCAGTGCAGGTTCTAATTATATAGACTAAAACCGTTATGCAGCATTCCATGCCCATAAAGGAATCAGAAAAGGAAAGCATTAAGCAATTCCGCTAATCATTATCATTCAGCCATTAACTGTCTTTTTTGGCTTTTCTTTTTCACTGTTTAACACAAATTATACTTATGAAGCTATTTCACTTCTTTTGTGATCAAATAAAATGAACATATAAAAGCTGTATTTTAGGTAATATTGTAAAAGCATCTTTAAAAAACACAATGGAGCTTTAGCAGCATTTTCAAACTAACTTATGCACTCCCCTGATTTTGTATGTGGGCCTTTCAGAAGAAAACAGATGCTTAATGCCTGTTTGGATTGCACATCAAGAACCGAAACCCTATTGATAACCAGTGATACTCTGGCTCTCAAGCGCTTAAATCAGCTCTAAATATTGGATTTAAGCTCTTTCATCTCTTAACCGCTTTAAAAGGTATTACTTAAGATACTTCTAAAATGGGACCTGGGAATGAAAAAAAAATATTCAAATCTAAGTTAAATGAAGATAGTGTATTCTTATCCATTTGAACTTGCCAAAATGGAAAACAGAGTAAAAGTCTGAGCCTATATATAATACTAGACTTTACATCCATAGTGTGATTCTTCGTTTTTGCTTGTGACACTTTTAAAAGGTTATTACTTTCAGAATAGGTCACTGTCTGCTAAGTGCAGGTCAACTGGCAAAAAACCCAAAGTGCGTAATTTGCCAGCCTGTTAGGACAGAAATATTTTTACCCTAAAAAAAAGTTTGAGGTAATTCAGGGGCCTTTCTCTACGTTATGAGTCATTTTAAGTGTTCTCTTGTCATATAACTCAGTGTGAATTGACTGTTACTTTGCTGCTTGTGACTTAGAGCTTGAGGAATCACACCAGAAATGTCCTCCCTGCTGGAACCACTTTGCTGTTAAATTTCTCATTTGGGATTGCTGCCCGCTTTGGCTTTTAATCAAGAAATTTGTCAAGTTTGTGGTAATGGACCCATTTACCGACCTCACCATCACCCTTTGCATTGTGCTGAACACACTCTTCATGGCCTTGGAGCATTATAAGATGACGAAGGAGTTTGACCACATGCTTTACATAGGCAACTTGGTAAGTGAACGTGAACTTGCAGTGCTACCTGAGGAGTCTATTTCCTGCTTTTTACAGTTTTGGCTGCAGCTTGGGAAGACCCCGTTTTGATATGCTGTCAGCATCGCTTTGCCTATGACATGTCAAGAGAGTCCACATAGTCACCTCTTCCTGGGGGTGAAGAGAAAAGAATGAAGGACAAGGGTCTATTTTTATTAAACTAACATACTCTAATGTTATTAGCAACCATTAAAGCTATGTTTCTGGGCTGTTCCCGGTAGGTTTCTAGTTTGTATCAGTTTAAGAAAATGAGATAAGAGACAGGTTAATGGGGTTTATTTGGGATTTCTTTTAAAGAAATGATAAAGCATCGGTTCTTGGTGGCTAATAGTGACTTTTAAGTTTAAAAAAACCTACAGAAAAAACCAAGGTTTCCTGGTTTCGGCAGGGATAGAGTTAATTTTCATCCTAGTAGCTAGTACAGTGCTGTGTTTTGGATTTAACATGAGAATAATGTAATAACACACTGATGTTTTAGTTGTTGCTAAGCAGTGTTTATACTAAGTCAAGGACTTTTCAGCTTCCCATACTCTGCAAGTGAGGAGGTGCACAAGAATCTGGGAGGGAGTATAGCCAGGACAGCTAACCCAAACTAGCCAAAGGGATATTCCATGCCATATGACATCATGCTCTGTATATAAGCTGGGGGGAGTTGGCTGGGAGGCGGTGATCGCTGCTCGGGGACTGGCTGGGCATCGGTCGGCGGGTGGTGAGCGGTTGCATCACTTGTTTTTCCTGGGTTTTGTTCCTCTTTCTCTCTCTTGTTGTTTTCCATTTCATTACAATTTTTTTTACTTTTTTTTTTTTCAATTATTAAGCTGTTCTTATCTCAACCCACAAGTTTTCTTACTTTTGTTCTTCCAATTCTATCCCCCATGCCACTGGAGGGGAGGAGGGTGAGCAAGTGGCTATGTGGGGCTTAGTTGCCAACTGGGGTTAAACCACGACACAAGGCAATACCTTGGAGGGAAATAGAGTGGTGTTTGAGCGTATCTAGATGTATATGCGGGAAGGTGCCTATGGTACATTTACTGTCTGTCCCTCTATGTCCTGCTGTGCCTCCCTGCCTTGTCCAGCTGTGTGTGCTGGGTCCCATGCAAACCCCAGGGCAGAGGGGACATGGAGCAAAGCATGGGTGATGCTTCGAGGGGAAACTCTTAATGCGCAAGGTGGAGCAGCCAGAGAGACGGCTGCAAAGTAAGCAGAGACCGCACTTCTCCGAGGAAAAGCAGAGTGACAGACCTACAGCCAAGCTGCAGGGACAGCAAAAAAGCCTTTCCAATTTATTAACCCAGGGGGCCACTAAAATTCTGCAGTTACTACAAAACGGAAGCTTTTTCTTTAATCGTCTTTCTCTGCATTTATGTTTAAAAGTTACTGTGTTTTACTGCTTTAAAACTTAATGTTTAAAACCCTTTTAATTTTAGAATAGTCTGTATCGGGAAAGGCACATGCCATCTAGCTATGGTGTGGTGGAATTGCCCCTAAAATCTAGTGGTAGAAGCAGAGATATCCTATAGGATACCATAAGTAAGTCTGGAGTACCCTGGAACGTGGATGCTGCTAAGTTTGAATTTGAGAAGCTCATAGCAGGGATGAGAAATGTCCTTTATTTCTGTAAAACCGAAGGCTGCAATATCTCAAAGTGGGATTCACCTTGCCTAACTTTAGATATTTATAGCGTAGGAGTTTCTGTCAGAGCTGGTTGCCTTTGTCTCCCTTCAAAGTCCGTGGAGAGTAATGGACAATTTTAAGGCACAATTAATGTGATGTTTTAAAGACATTTACTTTTGGATAAGGTGAACTATGTCCTGGAGGCCAGTGACTGTAGTGACCATCGACTATAGTGGGAGTATGCAGGGACACTACAGATGTGATGTCTGCCTTTGGTGAGAAGCATCCTACGCTGACAGGTTTAGGTGGGTAGTAGCAATAATCAGACTTTTTGTATCAGTCCTAGAATATGTGGTACATCACGTATGGATTTTTTTCTTTACCCTGGTCCTTGTTATTCTTAGCTCTGGGCCTCCTTGGGCAGGTTGAGGTTCTTCTCCTAGGCTGTGGGACTAGTCTCCAGTTTTTTGGCTGCTGTGTCTTGGCAAATCTCCCTCTGTTGTTGCGCTAAGTAAAAATCTGTTTGGGTCTCTTGCTTCAAACCCGTGCCCTTGCCCTCTGTGGAAAGCAGTAGATAAGGGTAGCTCGGAAAGTCATCTCACAGGACTGCATCCAGCTCCACTTTGCAGCCAGCCTCCCTTGTTGCTGCTCAACAATTTGTGGCCTTCTGAGATGACTTAAAAAGACTCCTTCGGACCCAGTATCCATCACAGCAGGTGGCAATGCTGCTGTTTCCCCCTCTGGCACTCCAGATAGTAAATGTGTCTGCTCCTTGCTCTGCTTTTGGCAGATCGGCTTCTCCCTTTGCAGACCACAGGCGGTGAAACTTTAGCCCTTGGCATCCCTCCTGCCAACACGGCTCCTGCAGACCTGCCGGGGATGAGCGGGGTTGTGCCGGGTGCCAACAAGGAAATAGAGACAATGAGCAGGGTGAGGAATTGCAAGGCAAATTTTGCAAAATTTTGCAAAAAAAAAAAAAAGTACTTCACTGAGTTTCTCAGCACTGCCTAGAGCTATTTCTCCTCTTTGTGCTAAAGTGTAAAATAAGCAAAACAGCCTGATGATATTTTTTGTAGCAGGCTGATGGCACGGGTCTCCCCTTCCTCTGAGATCGCAGGATGGGTCTGCGAGAGGCCAGACGGTCCCAGCTCCCCCTCGCCAGCTTTACTAAACCCCTGCATAACTGAATTGATTGTGAGTAGAACAGGTCAGAGGAAGATAATTCCATTTTGTGGAGGATTTTGCAAAGTCATTTGTAATGAAAATTGACTTTTTTTGCAATCCCCTGTGAAAGGGAAGGGAGTCCCATCTCCAGGGCAAGCTGCCAGGTGACTGCATCCCCTAAGCCGCAGACTGCCAGACCCCTCCTCTGCCCCCACGCTGGCTGGCTGTCATCTTCCCATTGCATCTAACCCTCTTTGAGTGATTATACTAGCATTAAGGGGGGGGGGGGGGGGGCGCGAATATTAAAAAGGGCAGATCTTTGGCATTTTTTCCTCAAAACGAATGTTTCTGAGTGAAATGAAAGAATGAAAGTGGAATATAGATTCGCTTTCTCTGAGAGCGATTCTTAGTCTGCTGCCAGTCATTGGAGATCTCCCGCTCTGATTGTCCGTCTACTTCGTACAGCACCTGCTACCTTCAGATTCCTTTCATTCATCACTTACAGGAATCCACATTTTCAAATGTGATCAGAAGGCCTGACAAGCACATGCACATCTTTACATGGTTCATCTGCCTATGCAGTTCCACCGCTTGAAAAATAGGTAGATAGAACAAGATTTTCCCAATTTTTGTTTTCCTTTAGAAACTGAGATACCATTATGCAATATTAGAGCTTAAATAGCTGAAATGATAGAGAAAAGAATGTTTTTTTAAGACTAAGTCCTCCAAATCAGCAGTGGCATATTTAGCACCAGTGGGATGTTACGTTACTTGTTTTCTCTCCAGCCTTTATCGTATTGAGTGTTCAGCCTCTTGTACAAACACAGTCACCGCGTACCAGGTGCCGGCGATTTGACAACTGCCGTCTGAAATTCATAGCTGATACACATACACGATTCCTGATGCCTTTAGGAAGACTCAGACATTTTGCTATCTTACTGTGACATTTCCTTCTCAGAAGGCTATTGATTAAAATGATTCAGGCAAAGAAAGTGATCCTCCTGAGTCATTTCTCAGCAAGACGGTTGCATAATGTACGCAGCGTGGTATCGTGGGTTTTAAGGCAGTCCCCTGGCTACAATTTCACAGACATCCAGTTTGGTCTTGTTCTCTGTCCTAAGGGAAATCGGAGCATTCTGGTGGGACTCTTTGGTATCTCTGACCACCGTGACTCACAAATTGTTGGCTAGTTAGAAATATGAGACAGGTCATTGTGTTCTTGGTACGAGACGGTGATGGGATGACAGTCCAAATTGTTGCAGTCCAAGGTATTATTTTCCTGATGAGAAAGAGAAGGTATTTTATATAAGGAATTCTGTAAAATGGCCACTTGGAAGAATTCATTCCTGAAGCATTACAGAGTAAAGCCAAGCCTTCCTCAAATGCAGGCTATGATCATTTATTTTTACTCCTTAATATCATAATTATATAATCTTAACTTTTCCCTTCCACAACTTAACGGGTTTCTCATCTCTGTTGCTCAGAGTTGATCAGTTTTGCTGGGAGAACGCTGCAAATATTCACCTTATTGGAAGGAAAACTTTTGTCCTTGACTGTGTGTTACTGATACGTGAGCTCTGGATTCCCCCCTCTTTTTTGACCAGCACAGTGCATTAATGTTGATTGTTTCACAGAAAACCATGTGCTTTAATATGTATGTACAGTAGAGAATTTTTCAGAAACATAAAGCTCTGTGCAGCTTGTACTGGGACTTGGAATGAAAATAAAACAGTATATGAAGAAGTTGATGCCCACATTTTGTCATTTTAAGTTGACTGTAGCCTTGTGTTGTACATTTAAACTGTTACTTAAGGAGGGCATATGAAAGGACAAGATCTGATTCTCTGAGATACTTTGCAGGAATGTGTTAAAACTGAATTTGCTGTCAGCAGCCTTCTGTTCCCCTCTCCCTCTGCCTCATAGGTAATATTTATATGTTGCTTTAAAGAAAAATGTTCCAATTAGAAGTTCTACCATATGACATTTGAACTGGGTCATAAATAAGCAATGTGTTCCCAAGATGCTGTGAAAAGAAAATTGCCGTGACTGTAAAAAAAAGACTAGGACTCAAATTAGAGTTTCTAATCGCCTTCGCTTCCAGCAATAACCTCAGAATGACTGGAGGCTTCTGTTGCCCTGCTATTGATAATAATAACAAAATAAAAAGGGATAATACAGCAAGTACACTACAACCCAAATACCCCTTTAACACTCCCACTCCATTATTTCGGGTTTCTCCACTGAAATGAATAGATTTAACCTTTATAAAAGGCACCTTTACACTTTCTTTTTCACCACTGGGATTATTCAGATGATGGAAGGAGATGGAAATATATGTTCCAATCCAGTGCTTGAACTCAGATGTCATTGTCAGTTTACAACAGTATCAAATATTATTGTGAAAAGACTAGACAAAGTTGTAATGGTGATAAAGAATCAGCCATGAAAAATAAAGTATTTTCTTGTAAAATGTTTTTGGCTTTCCACTGTGTTCACCTGTATCAGTGGAAAGTCTGCAAGCAAGGAGATGTGCTTAGAAAGTTACTTTGACTTCATATTTTCTTTCTGCAGGTCTTCACTGGGATTTTTACAGCAGAAATGATCTTCAAAGTAATTGCCCTTGACCCCTACTACTATTTTCAGCAGGGCTGGAATATTTTTGACAGCATAATTGTTATTCTAAGCCTGATGGAACTGGGTTTGTCCAGCATGGGAAACCTGTCTGTTTTACGCTCCTTTCGACTGGTAACGGTCTTATAATGTTCTTACCCCTCTTCTTTTATTACATATAACCTCTGACACGAATGCAACATATTTTCTTAAAAACACATCTACCAATAAAGACTTTAATTGCTGCAAACTCCTGAATGGTATGTGACACTAATTATAGGCTGCAGGATAAATGGAATTGTTCCAGATTTACATCAGGGTAAATGAGAACATAATTTGATTCCTTCTAGCTGTGCCAGGTACTTGTAGCACACTTAAAATGTTTGAGTTCCAATTTGTAATAAAAATCCGCCATTTTATACCTGTACACCTGTTAGCATAGTCAGCAGATAATTGATAGCCCAAGAAATGCAAAAGCCAGTAACTTGTCATTTTAGTAGTTGTTATTCCTTAATTATATTATAAACATGCCACCATTCTTTTAAATGTTGTCAAAAGAAAATGCCTTTGAATTATTCACGGAGTGATTTTTTTTTTTCTAGAACTGATCAGCATAACATAGCATCTGTCTCTCACAGGAACTCCTTAGCTGTTAGCTCCTTTGTTATGCATGGGATAGTGGTATCCTACTAATGAGAGACTGTCGACATACTGGAACAGAAAAGTAGTTTCCTTGCCAGCCTGACATTTGTGTTGCACTTCATGTACCAGGATGTCCATGTTAATCATTCTGGCCATGATATGGCTTCACAACTTGGAAAGACCAGGAAAATAAGCTCTTATGGTTACATTTAGTGGAAGACTTTTTTTTCCAAAATTCTCTGTGCCGCTCAAAAATGCAAACTTTTCATTGCTGCTGCTAGGTCCTGAGAGTCTCCTGTCAGTATTTGAGCAATCCCTCTTCAATAGGGCTGAAATTAAACCTTCAGTTGAAAACACAGCACATGGGCTAGGAACCATTTACATCCTTAAAATAGGTCTTAAGTGGGATGGAGGTTGTGCATAGACAGCGTGATCCTCAGCACAGAGGTGATTTTCACCCTGGGAGCTAACAGCTAATAGCATCTGGCTGAGGCTTGCTCTGAAACAGAGGAATTGCTTCTCTCTTTGTGGGATCGAACCCTAAACCCCTTCCCCCAGATGCCTGCCAGGCTGTTTAATTTGAGGAGGAAAAGCAATGTAAAAGAAAATACTAAGACCTGAGATTTCCTCCTTCCATCCTCTCCCCACCATGATATCGGGGGTATGAGCCTCTGAAAGCACGTCTGTCTAACAAGGCAGAGCATAGCTCTGGAAAGGTTAATTCTCATCCAGGAAGCCCAGCTGATATTTTATTAATAGATGAAATGAGGTTAACAGGAAGTATGGCTAAAATCACCTTGTACCGCACACACTGTGGCATTTAACGTCTTTCACGTGTTACCCACTTTAATAATTCATCGGCTGAAATGTCTGTTGCTTCTGTGAACTGACACTGTTGTTTATGTTTTGTTCACAGCTGCGAGTCTTCAAATTGGCAAAGTCCTGGCCGACCTTAAATACGCTCATTAAAATCATCGGTAATTCAGTGGGTGCCCTCGGTAACCTCACTCTTGTGCTGGCAATCATCGTCTTTATTTTTGCTGTGGTAGGAATGCAGCTTTTTGGGAAAAGCTACATGGACAACGTGAAGAAGATAAGCACGACCGGCAGTTTGCCACGGTGGCACATGAACGATTTCTTCCACTCGTTCCTCATCATCTTCCGAATTTTGTGTGGGGAGTGGATCGAGACCATGTGGGACTGCATGGAAGTAGCTGGGCAGCCGCTGTGCCTTCTCGTCTTCTTGTTGGTTATGGTGATAGGAAACCTGGTGGTGAGTTCTCGAGCCGTTTTTTTCTCCATTTCCTGGTGGATGTCTGCAAATGTACCATTCTTTTATCCAGAAATGGCAAATCTCACATTGCTCCATGGCTTTAATTTGATGAACCAAGTTGTCACCCAGAGGAGCTTGTTCATATCCCACGTACAAAATTGATAGCATTGCATTGCTAATTAGGAATGAAGGCTTACTGTTTTTTGCAGAAGAACAGATAATGTTTTACTAGAAGAAAGGCACATGGGCTGGTAATAATAATTTTATTTCTTAAGCCATTCATGGAGCTGAAGGGATTCCAGATCTTTTTTCTATACAGGAGTGAATATCACCTCAATGATCACGGTACTGGGAGATATTTTTATTTCCCTTTGTTTTTGGTTCAGAACACGTGAACCTTACAGCTAGCACAGTGTCTTTGAGTGGAGTTTCGAAGGTCTTTAGCCTGCATGTTCTAGGAAGCTGCAGGTTGTGTTTACAGTAATGTCACTTGCTCGCTTGCTTTTTTAATAGACTATCCCATAAGCATGGCTTACATAAGCTCTGAACCTTTTAAGACTGAACTGTATTTCCCTGTTGACATCTTATGGAGCGCTTTGCTGGCTTGCAGTCATTGTGGAAATGTTTTGCCTGTTCAGCTTACAGAGCATCTTTGACATTGTGGCTCTAATGGGCTTACTGTTTATGTAGTGAGTTGTTTAATAGTAGATGCTGCTATAAAAAATGTTGGGTTTTGCTACCGACTGCTTTTAGTGGTTGTTTTGCTTTTAAGTACCCAGTGTTTTGGTTCTCGGCTGCTGGGCCAGAAAAGGTCTTGAAAGAGCTTGTACAGAAACAGAGCGCATTGCTTTGTTTACATTAATTTATATTTTAACAGTTAGTTTTGCACTGAAAATGTTGATGGCAAGACCAAATTATATTTTATAGGGTTTTTTAATAGAAGTCAAAAGATTAAACTATAATTACTCAGAAAGTGGCAGATTACTTACCATTTTTCCCCTAACTTCCTATATCTATAGATTTTTCTTGGAACTAAATGTGATTAGAGGAGTTGGGGCAAATTATTACTTTCTGCATATCTTTTTGGGGAGTTTAGCCTGAGATCCAGAAAGATAATCTCCCCCTCCCGTTAAGCAATGGATTCTGTGTATGATAATGAAACCTGAAAATAATATGTGGTAAATTCTAGGGAAAATGTTAACATTTGAAATATTCATGGATTATTGAAAGATGTGAATTTGCAACATCTGATACCCTTAGATATTTACACTCATCAGTGTGCATAAGTTCTGTTAAATATAAAATCTGATTCAACAGAGATTGCACTAACATTATCTACACATATTTAGCCTTCAGTGCCCAGAAACGACTGTCCCAGATGTAAAACCAGATATTGAAAACCTCTGTCAGCCTGGATAAACTGAAGTTATTGGTCAGCTGAAAGCAAAAATGCTAGCTTTATCCTTTTCAGCCAACAATTCTGTAAGCATGCGGCAATGACTGGTAAATAGGAATGATTATTGTCTGTAGATCACTCAAAAAAAAGAGGAAATGATTCATAGGTGTGAAAAGAACAACAGATTCTGAATCATGAGACTCATCAAGTGTCAACTGCGTTACATAGAGATTTCATGATATTGATTAGCAGGTAGAGAGAAGGTAATCTTATTCCTCTGGCGTCAGCAAATTTCTTGTTTTCTTTAGTGAGAGTGGATTGAATTCACAAACTCATGTATTTGCTGAACATCATCAGACCCAAAAATTCTGGTAACCAAAAAGCACCACGAACCCTAAGAAGACTCGAGCACTAAATCTTTTACCTGTAACTGGGTTGCAATCTGTGCCAGCAGTTTCTCTTTTAACTTGCCGAGATCATCTTTCCTCCTCTGCATTTCAAGAGTCAGTTCTGATGGGAAAAACGTTATCTTGAAGTTGTATCTCATTTGGACTCTGAATGCTTTCTTAGTCTCTGAGGGCACAGAGGAAATCCTGTCTTGTTTTTCCCTACGTAGCAGATCTGCACGCTCATCTAGATTAAATACTTTTATCTGTCACATAAGCCAGTACTTACAGTAGTGTCTGTGGTCACTTTTGCAACTGCAAGACTAAGCATTACAGAGCAGACCTGCTCTTTAACTACTGTAAAGTAATGGCTGCAGACTTGTGTTGGAAGAGTTACAACCGCTGCGATTCTGGGGTATGTTCAGTGATTTGGTTTGCAGGTCTTACCGAGCCTCAGTAACATAAATTCAAAGGAATGGTGGAAGAAAAGCACGGAAAGTTAGTAAGTGCCCTGGGCAAATTCATGTTATAGAGCAGTGCAGCTGTTGAAAGGAATTTAAGTAAATCTTAAATCTTTGGTTTGTATTCATATATCCTGAAAATGTCTTGGACCAGTGCAGTGCTACATGAAACTGTTTACTGCTGGTCAGCTGATATTTGAGTCATCTTCAAAGAACTAAACTTTACAGCATAGTTGGAAAATTAAGTGCTGTGTAACTGCCTTTTGCACAATAATACTGTGCTACTATTGTCAGAAGGCATTTTTAGAGTTATTGAAGCCGCTTTGGAAGGTAAAGCCAAACCAGACAGATAATAAAATAGTTTCTCCCTCATTTGTAAGAAAGAGCTTCTGAAATTGCTAACTGAATAATTATGCTTACTGTTAAGTTTTATAAAGGGCTTAACATATTTCCTACGTACGTTTATGTTACTGAGGTTAATAAGGAAAATCACCGAGACAGGAATTATTAAGAAGATGTAGGGGAATTTGGGTAGCGAGGCAGTCCCCGGTGCCCCCTACTCTGGCGGGTCAGCCAATGCGAGAGTCGAGCATGACACCAGCCACTTCTCAGGGGACAATTGCGTGTAATGGGCGCTAACAACGTGCATGAATAAAACTGACACTTCAATCACAGAAGGAACAACCTTCCAACCTCTTTGCATATGCATGACGTACGCTGGCCAAGCCACCCTTTTATTCTTCTCCCAGCCACTTGGATGAAGCCAAGGATTTTCTACCAGCTTCTCCTGAAATGCCACCAAGTGAAGGGCAACTCAACGCAGGGCAGAAATGCACTCACTGTCTTTGCTCATGCTCCGATTTGGCTGTGTATGACATAGACAGCACCCAAAAAGCATCAGTTAGTGTTAACCCAAGCTGACAGCCGCAGTGCATTAACTCACCCTCAGGGCTGAGTTTCTGGACTGCCATTGTCTCACCTCTGCCTGAGGTGATGTTACATACATCCCCTAGTACTTCCACGGCACATATACCACCGTTCCCCAATCCACCGCAAACTGGTAATTCACTGCTGCATCTCCATGGCGGATTTTGTCTTCCTGGAGTCACAGGCATGCCAAGATGTAGAATCTGTAACCAGGGAAGTGACATCTTCAGAATTTTCCTGAAAGGTGAAATATAAGGCTGGAAGTGCTCTTTTAGGATCAGTCCTAGGCTTTTTTTTTGTCTACTGTCCATGGAAATGCTATTCCCTCAGGAAAATATTAATGATATTTTCTGAGAACACAAAGGTAGAAAGCACCACCAATTTCTAGCGTATCAGGCTATCCTGTAGGAAGAATTGCATAACCATTATCATTGAATGAATGCGTGATGCATGGAATTATGAAATACAAAGTGTAAGTTCATGCACTCAGCCCTGTTTAAGAATTTATGTTATGATCAAGTAGCTTACCAACAGAAAATGTTTGAGAGGATAATAAAAGTATACATATCAGTCACTGTGGACATCTACATCTGAGATGATTGCATGGAGATGCTTTTGTAGTCAGATCTGGTTAATGGAGTCTGTGAAGTCATAAAATATCTTACCCAAAAAGACATCTAAAATACATCAGATTAAATAGACCCTAAAAGTACTTATTTCTGTCCCTGAAGTCTTGGGAGGCAAACTCAGCTGTCGATATCCCCATCTACATATCACTCTGTCTGACTGAGCCAGTACAATGTACCAAAGTACCAATACGTTGCACCCATTAAAAAAATAAATGAGATTCTAATACATATCAGGAAAGGTAATTACAAGGAGAAAGGAGACTATCAATGCTGTTGCACAGCGATCTGCAATACTGGATATGCAATACACCCCGTTAATGACTGATGCTCAAGAAAGATTAAGTACTACTGGGAAAAGCACAGCACGGGAATATGAAGTTGATGAGGGGAATGCAGAGGTAGGCATGGGAGGAGACCAGTTTAAGTGACAGGATACTGCTCATCCCAAAACAAAGGAGTATAAATCACTGCAGGCAGATTCAGGCTGGGATCGGAAAGGAGGCTCCTGACTGTCAGCGCAGTGAGGTTGTTTAGGAGGACTTACCAGCAAGACTGACTAGCCCCAAACCAGCAGCATGTGAGATGGAGGTTGATTAGTTTGTGAAGAAAACAACCCATGTTAGCAGGGGCCTTGTCTTGGTGACCCAAGAGGACCTTCCAGTACCTTCCTATGGTAATTTGAGTGCCTGGCAGCAGAGCTGATCAGCATGGTTTGGATGAGATTTGAAATGGCCTGCTTTGGTTAAACCCAATGGAAACTTTTCTCTGAAAAAGTCAGATATGCCTGGAGCCCGTCCCTTTATTCTGCTTCCACACCTCAGGAAACCTTAATGGCTATTTTTTCTGTTTTAACACAGCCCATGACTGTGACACACAGAAATCTGGAAATGTCACATTATTGGAAGAAAGAGGTTTGTCACTCCCTACAAGTCAGTGTAGGACAATTCCTTGAAGAGGTGTTCTGGGAAAGTGCTGCTAAACCTCCATCAGGTTAAAATCTGTGGATTCTCAAGCTGGTCAGACACCAAAAAAACCTCATTAGGCCTCATTCAGCACCTTTTTTATCTTTAACAGCCACAATCTGTTGATAAAATGGCATATTACCAGAGCTGTTCTGACAGAGTCGTGTCTCTGCAGCAGGGCAAGAGAGAAAAAAAACAAGTTACAGGGAATGTGAGCAATACATAGCTTCTTAGTAATTCCACTTCAACATGTCCTTCCACAAAAGCCTCCCTTCCTACTGCTAAAAGGTTGTCCTGAGCACCACCAATGCAACCTGGATGGGAATAAATGTCCGAGAAGGAGGAGAAGGGCGCGAGGGATGAAGGGCCATTTAGCACAGATCTTGGCCTGATGAATGTGCAAGAGAGAGATTTGGGATGGGGAGGATTGTTTGGGTGGGAAAGAAGTGACTACAGGCATATGGAGTCACCATCCCTGGAGGTATTTAAAAGATGTGTAGATGTGGCGCTTAGGGACATGGTTTAGTGGCGGACTTGGCAGTGCTAGGTCAACGGTTGGACTCAATGATCTTAAAGGTCCTTTCCAACCTAAATGTTTCTATGATTCTATATGTGAAGCTTAGTCTACGAGAAGAAATTCATAGCAGTTTCCTACCCTGAATCACCTTCCTAAGTAGCAGACCCTAAGTACCATAAGGAGTCATTGGGTCCCATGTGGCTATCTAATACTTAGTAGTTATGGCTGTAATCCTACAGTTGGGCAAAGTCACTTTCCATGTGTGCCTGCCTATTTTTTTTTTTTTTGTCTATTCAGATAAATTGTTTTCTTTCCTGCCTATTTTTTTAACATTAGGAACAAAGTAAAGGCATGTGATAAATGTTTAATTCTGATTAGCTTTGGTTTTTTTTTTTTTTCTTTGTTTGCTGTCATGGTTTAACCTGTCAGCAACTAAGCACCACGCAGCTGCTCGCTCACTCCCCCCACCCCCGGTGGGATGGGGGAGAGAATTGGAAGAGCACAAGTGAGAAAAACTCCTGGGTTGAGATAAAAACAGTTTAATAATTGAAATAAAATTATAATAATAATATGATGATAATAATAATAATATGATAATAATAATAATACACAAAGCAAGTGATGCACAGTGCAATTGCTCACCATCCGCTGACCGATGCCCAGCCAGTCCCCGAGCAGCGGCCCCCCCGGCCAGCTTTCCCCAGTTGATGTACTGAGCATGACGTCCCATGGTATGGAATGTCCCTCTGGCCAGTTGGGGTCAGCTGTCCTGGCTGTGCCCCCTCCCAGCTCCTTGTGCACCTCCAGCCTGCTCAGTCGGTAGAGCATGGGAAACTAAAAAGTCCTTGGCTAGTGTAAGCACTGCTTAGCAACAACTAAAACATCGGTGCGTTATCAACATTGTTCTCATCCTAAACCCAAAACACAGCACTGTACCAGCTACTAGGAAGGAAATTAACTCTATCCCTGCCGAAACCAGGACAGTTTGCTAATGTTGCCTTTAGTTTGGTGTTTGCAGTCAAGCAAACAACAAAAACCTAGAAAAGGAGGTAGCTGTGGTGTATAGTGTATAATTGTGTAAGACAGGGCTACTATTTGGATTGTATGGTCTTCAGCATGGGGGATTTGTTTCTGTCTAAAACCATTTCCTAGAGTTAATTGCTGAGTGTTGCCACGTGAGCACCACGATCCCTAATCGAGGAACATAAGAGGGAGTGTGTATGGCCGCTGTGTAGGCAGACTGATAGCCCATCCTGGGGGTACCCATCAGCTGGCCAACTGTATGGATGTAACAAGAGTTTCACAGGCAAGGGACTATCCCAGCTGGAAGTTTGTGGTCAGCACAGGATATAAAGAAGTTTAATAATATGGAGCAAGATGATCTTTTCCATTTGTCCTCAGTGCCATAAAATGTTCCTGGGCACATTTAATTTATTAGTGTAGAAGCAGCCATAAAGTCCTGTCTCACCCAATGCTGATACATCTCCATCACTGCAAATTTCTCAGCAGATCACAGCCAGGCTTGAAAGAGGTTTATGGTAATGTGTCAGATTTTCTCTTTGTTTAAATGAAATGGATATAGAGAACTATCACTGTCCCTTGTGGTAAAATCACAAGTAATAGCAAAATAGCTAGGCATCTAACAGGCCTAGGTAAAAGTGGATTACAATTTTACATTTCAAGAGCTCAGACAGCAAAAGCACATTTTGATGGTCAAAGAAGGTCTTCAGATGAGACTTGTATTTCTGCCTGACATGAAGGGACTGTCACTGAGGGAAGCTACATCAAGACTCTGGTGTTTTTAAAAGAAATGAAGCATTACACCAAGGGTTTTCAAGACCATGAAACTTTTTACAGGGTGATTACGGGTTGCTTTACCCCAAAGGAATGAGGCCTCATTCATTAAGATTTCTTGTGCCAATAAACGAATGAAAATGGAACATTAATGGTATATGATAGCACATTTCCAGCTACCTCCTTATTTTCTTTTCAAATTATATACAAATGTAGAACTACCGAAGCCCCATTTTCATGGTTTTTACTGTCTATCCCTAGAGAAATGTACAACTCAAGAGTTGCAGCCAGACTTGCTGCCCTGAATCAAGTTAATTATTTTTGCATTTAATGACAAACATGTTCTTATTCATGGTGACCACTGAAGACATCCACTCTGTGAATAAAGGTTAATCTCCTTGGAGGGAAATGTAGTATTTATATTGCATCTGATGATTAATATAAATGAACTGGAATTTTAAAACATTGTGTGCCTTCTAATTGCAAATTCTAGGTCAGATATGCTTGCTGGAAGTTAAAGCAAGTTTGAGGAGCAGGTATTACAAACCCGAGTTACAACATTTTAGGTTTTATTTTTTTTAATTTTCAAATGACGGTAGAGGTCTGCGTCCTAAGCTTTTGTACTTCTACCACCAAGCAGGTACTTTCCTTGGGGCCCACCAGCTCCACTTCTTGCCAAATGGAAGGAAGAGGGGATAGGATGCCACTATATAAAGCTGGGGAAGAACAGTGTTTTTCAAGGAAACCTGCATCTGCAGGACGTTCAAAGAGAAGTTCAGGTTGTCCCAAGTCTTGCATGAGCACTGCCTTCCCTCCGCTCTCTCTGCACCCCCATGTTCGTGTCCTGGATGCCATTGTTCACCTTATCTGCTCTTTCAGCAGCTCCTAACATTCTGGAAATGTGCATTTGTGTTTTGGTTACATCAGCTGAGAAGGCCACTAGACAAACAGGCAAGAATAGGCATGTCAGTAACAGTCATCGTCAGGACACATAAAATCTGCAAAGCGGCGAGCGGAGTGCATGTGGGGCACCGTGGAGTAGGAGGACTCATCAGAAAGCTACAGGAGCCATAATGAGAGCTGGGGGAATACTGGAGATGGGGGCTGGAGTTAGAGGGTCCAGAAGAAGCCAGGGAGTCCAAGGGATCATTAGCGAGAAGTGGAAGTGTCATTTGAGTCTGTCTCATCAACTCAGACATTTATATAAGGGAGGTGAATTTTCTTTCCTGAGTCACGTGCAGCTTTGCAGAAGAGCAGCCCAGAATACATGAATAAGCACATTTGGGGACACAAGCAAAATAGAGTCAAAACAACTGTCAGCACGTTACCATTCTTTTTGCTTCCACTGATGTATGCTTACGGCTGGCAGCGGGTACATTTAGTGTGATACTGGAGAATTCAAACCTCAGAGGAAAGTAGCTAAACCCCAGCACATTACCCAGCTTCTCCCTTCATATTTTTCATGCCAGCTACCTGCATAGTCTATGTGTCCCAAGGCAATTTTTGCTATTTGTATTCTCCATTATCCATCCTTGCTTGAGCGGTGTCTGGGAAGCAGAGCGCTCCGATAGCTGATGCTTTTGAGCAAACTTCTGGCTATATCTACTTAAGTATTAAACATCCTCAAGAGTAATGAAAGGTCCACCAGAAACAGATAGCATCATGTGATGAATCAAAAAGATAAATCCTGACACCAACCATCAATCAGTCCAGTTGCTTCTGATGACTCCTAGCAGAGATGGAAAGCTTGCATCCTCATATGAGTTACTTTAATGACAAACCTTTTGCCTAAGACTCCAGGCTTTACAAATTGTGTGATTTATCAGTGCCCACACAAATATCATTTATTTTTTTGAGTAGATGTAATCCCACCCGCATGTGTAACACCAGATGCTGGTGCTAAAAAGTCTGGGGAAATTAACCTCAGGATATTTATGACGGACCATCAAAGACTGCTGGGTTTCAAAAATGCCATTGTATAGTAGCTTAAGTAGAGTCCATTCAAAGCTGGAAGGTATAGGGCTGCTTTGCCCAAGAGATGTGAGGGAAATGCACCTGAGAACAGATGGGAGGAGAAACTACTTTCAAAATGTACTCCTAAAAAGTAATCTGCTTCCTTCTGTCACTCCAGATTTATGAGTTTCTGTATCCTGCCACAGGCTCAGTTGTTTCTTCTGAAGAGTTGAATCTTGGCACTTGGTGACTAAATCTGAGCATGCATCTTGTATTAGGGGACAAGTGTGTTCAGTTCCTGTTTCCAAGGTATTATATGGTGTCCATGTTGAACATATACCAAAATCTGCCAATTTTTTCCCTGCAACGTCCATCCACAGGAAGGTAGATCTTTTTAAATACAAATAGCCAAAATCCTAATAAAAGTTGGCATACAGAAGAGGAGGGAGCTTTTGCTTCTGATGCAGCTCAGAGGAGGCTGAAAACAAAAAATTGGACTAAGGCTCTTTTTTCATCTGTGAAACAAGGAATTCCCAAAAGCAATAACTCAAACCAGATTAATTGGTGGGCTCTGACAGATTTTGGCATTTGGTGCAGATTTTAATCAGTAGAATTATAAGTATTGCTTCTTGATCTATAATTGAGTCACTGGGATGTATCAGAGAGGAATAAAATCTGATAATAATGCTAGTGCTCTTCCATAGGTATGTATACAAGGGAATATGAAACTCTCTCTCATTAACTTTCATGGGTGTGAGACTTATTAGAAATATGGAGGAAGAAGAATGCTAATACATTAGTTAATCAACCTGCCCCTTGAAAACCATCCTTATGTTTTTTGTCCTAATTGTGTTTCCAAGTCAGAGATATTTCTCTAAAAAAATTGCTTAAGCATTGACTCCATTATATGAACTGCTGACAAGATGAAATTTTTTTAATAGGATCCACCGTATATATATGTACCTATATATATTTTATTTGTGAAGATGATACTAGTGGTTTATTTGTTGAGATTTGGTTGTAGTCTGGGGACTGAAGAGGAGCTGAGTTTTTAAAATAAAAACTGCAGCCCTGTTAATATAGTAGGCATCAGTAGGGTAAAATACTGCCCATTTTTTGTACTACGTCTGTCCTTAGTTAATAGTGTAAGTAGGGTTTTGTCAGTGGTTAAGTTCTTGCTAATAGCTAGGTAGTTATTAAAATTCTAGAAGACACTGAGTCAAATTTAATTGGACAAGAGTGTGCAAAGGTAGATACAACTAAATGTGTCTCTTTTTATTAATGTCACTGTGAGAGTTGTCTGTGTGTCATTGAAAGGGTAATGACAATAGAATTCTTCCTAGCATGTGTTGAGGGAAGGGCAAGGTTTTAATATTAAAATAGACCAGGTGGTACAAATTTAATACATTATTCATTACTCTTAAACATTTTATACTTTTGTTTTAAAAGAAAAAAATCAGTTAAAATTATTTTTTTTTCCCCACCAAAACTAAGCAGTGAGCAGTTCATTCTAACAGTTGCCTCTAGAAATAGCTTGTTAAAAGGGATATGTGAAACAATCAGCTAGTCATGACAGCCTTAACCTTCTTAGGAGGTGTATGACATTTGAAAGAGACTGGAATTTATCTTTTCCATGTACAGTCCATATTCATATCTGCATTTTTCGAACTAGCACGTACGTGGCAACATGGTCTGTGGCTTCCCAAAGAAATATGCTGAAGAATACAACTGGAAACTAAATGTAGTACACAGGATTAGATGCCAGTTTCCTGCCTTTTTGGGTCTTATTGAACAGTAAGAAGTTCCTGCGGTCAAAGAGGTCCTGCCTTTGGTCTCCTGCTACCATCCCACATTTCCTCCTGCACCCAAAAGTCAGCTTGGCTGGCTCTTACTCTGTTAAACTCCTCTAAATCAAATAAAACCACTGGCCCACATTTGCTGAGGAGAATCTCCAACAGATACGGATCTACTCTATCGATTTTGTATTACTGCAAACGGTGCAAAGGAAAGGAGAATCAGACCTGTTGTTTTTTCATCCCTCTTAACATTTTTATTTCTCTGCTGCTATTTAAGTCTCTCTTGTTCTATTTCCCTGACTCTAGATTTCATGTGTTATCTTTTCTTCTTCCTGTTTTGTTTGGGTCATCCCCAGCCAGATTCTTGTTTAAATTAGTTCTCATTGAATATGACCCAAACCTGCCCTTCCTTTATTTTTCTTCTACCTAAAATGCATTTTCTTTCTTTTTGTTCAGCTCTGGCCTTGATTATAGTAATCCCCTCTTTGACATTGCCACATATGTCTGCTGTAGTCTTCCTGGTCTCATGCTTTGAGCTAATCTCCTCCTCTTTCAACATTGCTTTGGCTTTCTGCCTTTCATGACATCTTCTGCAAGCTCCATCTCATCGTGTACCTTGACTTCACCCTTCCCAACGCACAAGCAAATTCCAAGTCTGTGTCCTGAAGCCATTTGAAATTCTTGTAATTGTTTCAATGCAAAAGTGGTTTTACTTTTTTACCAAGCCAATTTTTGTACAGAAGCTCTGCCTTCTGTGGGTCATAGTCATATTTTCTCAGAAAAGAGTACTTGCTAACTGATCTTAGGGTTTGGATTGAAGTATACTTGATATTTTCCATGCTGAATTTTTGTGGAGATGAAAAGAGGCACTTACATTGTCTTTGGGGGTGGACGTTTTTCAAGCAGCTCTACTCTTAGTTCGTCCCCCTTTCCCTCTGTTTGCTGCCTCCTCCCCACCACCAGTTCCCTTCTCTTTCTGGCCCCCCTCATGTATACTCGTTTGTTGCAACCACACAACTAAGAGCACTCTCATGCTCCTTGTGCTACAAACTCCTTTGTATGGGTGTTTCTTCCTGAAGGACTTCTATGTTCCTTCTCCTCTCCTGTAATTCTCTTGTCTCCCACATTTAGATATCATGCCATCCTTTTTCTGAGAGATTCAGCAAGTGCAAAATGCCTCCTGATGTCTCTCTGCTTGAAAACACAGGCAGGTGGCTGCATCTATAAACTGGCCAGGGCATGAACTCAAATATTATGAGTGTCCCTCCTCTGTCTCGGTAGGACGTTCCCTGGCCACCCCATCCCAGCTGGTGCCTGGGCATAAATGGGACAGCCCTGGCTGGGGACAGCAGCCACACAGCAATCCTGCCTGGGGGAAGAGTGGGGAAGGGAGGTCAGCTGCTTACCCTTAGAGATGGAGAACAATCTTTGGCTTGTCTTTGTTTACTACTGTGATGCAATTTTTAGATCATAAAATGGACTAGCTGCCTAGCTCTCAGTTCCTTTCTTCTCTCTAGCAGACTGGCAGTGAGCATAAACTCATAAAAATGCTCTTATGGACAACTTACACCACCAACTTTCTCCTTTGCTTTGCCAATTTTATGTCCATCTTGCACTAAAGAAGATTTTGAACAACCCCAATTGCTGGAATTTCAGCCAGGCACACAGAATACAATTAATAAATAAAATAATTTTCAAATTTCCACATCAGCAAAATACTTTTGTATTTCCTCATATAAGAATGTAGTCAAAGATGAGGTCATCATGCCTGGAAAGAAGCATTTGCTTTGAACATGCGGTTGAGCACAGACATGATTCGAAGGATGCTGGTAGCCAGTCCTCCACGAAGTGCTTTTCTTATGTTTTTAGTAATGCTTCTCTGCAAAACACAGCTCAGAGCCAGCTTTGTCCTATAGACATACACTGTGGGAAGAAAGGACATCCACTGCCTTCCGTTCCTTGCAAAAGAACAAGGATATCTCCCTGGGGCTTTAGGAAGCACTGAGAAACCTGCAGAAGTAGCCACAGCTAAGCCAGGGACCAAAGGGGACGGGCTGCTGACTGGGGGCTTCATGGGAGCCCAGAGCAGATGATGGCAGAGGAAATGGGTCACTTTTTAGGACAGCAGTGAGGCATGTGTGTCACCACCTTCTGCCTTGCAAATATAGGGTGGCTCTCGTTCTGGAAATATAACTGGCAACACTGCTGGCAAACCCTCCTGCCCTGTTTCTTTAATGAAAGATAAGGTTTTGTCATGCTTTTGAGTCATCAGTCTTCTCCAGCAGAGATATGTGAAAGCTGCAAGCCCAGCCGTGTGCTGTGAAGGCAGGAGATTTCGTACTGTGCAAAATTACTAGTAGAAATCTATTTCGTAGCTTTCCTGACAGAGGCCCGCCTGGCTGGCAGACAGCTCTGTCACTCTGTTCTGCCATCCCAGGAATCTGCACCTGCAAAATGCAGAAAATCAGAACTTCCTTACAATCCCCCAAATTCACTAAATAGGCATCCTTTTCACATTTCACTTGATAGGAAAGTGTGATTGCATGATGGAGCCCAAGTTATAGTATCAAACCTGGGAAATGGCTTAGAAAATAACTTTTAAAGGAAATAGTGTTCACCTCCTTATTAAAAAAAAAAAAAAAAAAAAAAAAAAGAAGAAAGAAAAGCTAGTATTAATTACTTCTTGACTCTCTGATTCAATTTTCTAGTCTCTGGACCTACCCTCATATTGATTTTGCTTTGGTGTAATATATTCGATGCAGGGAAGTCATTCCTTACTGTGGCCATTTTCACTGGTTTTCTTTCTCTGCTATTCTGTTTCCAGGAGTTTTTTTATCCTTTTGGTTCTCTGTGGCTTACCTTTCCCCAGATGTTTTCTGCCATGTGTGAATGGGAATTACCTCTTTCTCTTGATCTCCAGTCCTGACTGCCCAAGGGACACGATGGCCTGTAGATGACTGAGTGCAAATCTTAGCACAGTCTTTGGTCATGGCTGGGTGTCCCCCTCTCCGGGGAGGTGTAGGACCCGAATCTTAAAGGGATGACTCCAGGGATCCCACTCTGCCTTGACCGGGCAGTGTCCTCCACGTGAGCCCAGCCATGCAGGGTTAGGGCTGCTGTGGTCTCTGGGTAAAAACCACAGAGCTTAAACTTCCAAAATTATTTTTGTTTTCTTGTGTCTAGTCATTGTATAATAATTGATAGAGCAGCTGATGAGGTGGTGTTTGCATACGAGTACTGAAAATATTCCAGGGATAATATGGGTGTTTCTCACGTATCATCACTCCTTACTGGGAGCAGCAATAGCAAAGACTCTCAAGTGTGTACAGTCAGTCCAAGTCTGTGCAGTCTGTTTTGCTCTCTAATTGTCTTGACATCCACCATGACAGCTAAACCCTTTTGTTGACTGAGCGCAAAGGTAATTGGTTTGTAACCAATAAACTTTCCATAGTTTTCCTAATGTTTTTGGGGTATGTTGAGCCTTTAACATCGTGAATACAGCTGTCTTGCTGGCAGAGGTTTGCAACTGGGCTTGTCCAGTAGCACTGTTTGTCCATCTAGACAGTGGTTTGAGAAGTCCACAGCAGCTCTGATGGACCTCTTGCTATGCTGGTGAATTAGTGTTGGTTTTATATCTGATGAAAAACCTGTGGGGACGTTTGCTTTTATGCTGTGGCTTTAGTAGTGGAAAGAATATATCTGCCTCCACTCACCATCCCACCCTCCTCTCTCAAATTGGACTTGGAGAATAAGATTTTCAGATCAGGAAGCACTTGGTTTCCAGAGACTCATCTTCTGATACTTCTAAGGGATTTACTTTCAAAAAACACTGAAAGTCATCAGCTAAAATAAAAAAAATCTAAATTCAATTCAGTAGTTTTTGACCAGCACTCGGAGTGGTACGGTTTGTGTGCACGTTTATACCCACGCAGGTGGAATACAAATGAAAAAGACTTGGCAATATGAGGGATCCACCAGGTTGTGGTAAGAAGTGTCATGGGTTGCCTCAGATCTGTGTTTCAGGGTGACAAGGACATAGGTCCCCTCATTCTGCCTGCTTTCGGGGTGCTGCAGAGCCTGCCTGGGGGAGAGGAGAGGCAGAGGCTAGTGGCTGGTCCTTGTGAGATTGGAGCTGGGGAAGTGCCAGCCTCCCCTCCCAGTTCAGCCTCCCATTCTGAAGAGCTGTTTTCGTCGTGTGGTCCAGCGTGTCAGACTGGCAGCAAGAGCAATGTTGACGTGGTGCCCTTTGTCTGCCTCCTCCTCTCGATAGGATGTACCCATGCCAGCTCTGACATACCCCAATGCTAGTGCAGCTTTATAGCTCCACTGAAAGCAGGGAGGGATGAATGGCAGCTTAAAATGACCTCAGAAAACTCCTGTGTGACACAAAGGTGCTGTGAAGTGTAATTAATGGGCTTAATCTACCCTTCCATTACTCAAGGAGATTTACTCCTATGTAAAGTGGCAAGAACAGCACCGAGGAATCTGTCCCATTAATTATACATACCCCTTTAAACTCTGAAGCGAGAAATAGGGTGACCGTTCCCCCCACCCATGCACACACCATCAAACATGGGTGAGCACAGCTGCCATCCAGCATCACTTCTCTGCCTTGTACTGCTTAAAGACAACCAGCTGCACAAGAGATCACTGAAACTGCGGGGAAATGTAATGTTAATACCTGAAGTGGAGAATGGTCAGCAAAACTCTTAGTCTTATGGTAAATACTACAAAAACACTAATGGAATGAGGGGGACATTCATCTCACCCGGTTTCTAGAGTCTACTGTGCAGATAGGTACAGCTGTATCAGCCACTCTACCTATTCTTCACAGTCAATGGAGAGAAAAGGCATTTTTACTCCTTCGTTTCATCTTACCTGGTGTAGCCATCAGCTTTAGGATGGGACACGTTGGGCCCAAGCTCCTCTGGCCATATGGATTGGATCTAGCCTGTCTACCAAGGCAATCCTAGATGCCTTCAACTCCCCTAAAGGGAGTGTGAGTGCCAGCCGTGCCCCAGGGCTACACTTTTCAAGCAGACTGTTTGCGAGCGCTGTTCTGTATAGGCAGTGGAAATGCACATGGTAGCTGTGAGGCTAGGGGAAAAATCAGGCCTAGTTCTCTTCTTTCTTTGGGAAAATGGAAATCGTTCACATGAAATCACTTTTATATTTGCATATCAGAGCATTATTCCCACCATATTGCTTAGAATCATAGGATAGTTTGGGTTGGAAGGGACCTCTAAAGGTCAGCTAGTCGAACCCCCGCTGCCGTGGGAGGGACATCTTCAACTAGATCAGGTTGCTCAGAGCCCCGTCCAACCTGACCTGGAATGTTTCCAGGGATGGGGCATCCACCACCTCTCTGGGAAACCTCTTCCACTGCTTCACCACCCTCAGCGTAAAACATTACTTCCTTAAATCTAGTCTAAATCTCCCCCCTTTAGTTTAAAGCCATTCCCCCTTGTCCTGTCGCAACAGGCCCTGCTAAAAAGTTTGCTGCCATCTTTTTTATAAGCCCCCTTGAAGTACTGATAGGCTGCAATAAGGTCTCCCTGGAGCCTTCTCTTCTCCAGGCTGAACAACCCCAACTCTCTCAGCCTTTCTTCAGAGGAGAGGTGTTCCATCCCCCTGATCATTTTCATGACCCTCCTCTGGACCCGCTCCAACAGGTCCGTGTCTTTCTTATGCTGAGGGCTCCAGAGCTGGACGCAGGACTCCAGGTGGGGTCTCAGCAGAGCAGAGTAGAGGGGCAGAATCCCCTCCCTCGACCTGCTGGCCACGCTGCTTTGGATGCAGCCCAGGATACGATTGGCCTTCTGGGCTGCGAGCGCACATTGCTGGCTCCTGTCCAGCTTTTCATCCACCAGTACCCCCAAGTCCTTCTGGGCAGGGCTGCTCTCCATCCCTTCATCCCCCAGCCCGTATTGATACCGGGGCTTGCCCCGACCCAGGTGCAGGACCTTGCACTTGGCCTTGTTAAACCTCATGAGGTTCACAGGGGCCCACTTCTTGAGCTTGTCCAGGTCCCTCTGGATGGCATCCCGTCCCTCTGGTGTGTCGACCACACCACTCAGCTTGGTGTCATCTGCAAACTTGCTGAGGGTGCACTCGATCCCACTCTCTATGTCATTGATGAAGACATTAAACAGTACTGGTCCCAATACAGACCCCTGCGGGACGCCACTCGTCACCAATCTCCATCTGGACATTGAGCCATTGACCACTACCCTCTGGATACTTCCATTTTTCTTTCCTGTGGAGAACATCTGCTCTCATTACCATCATAAAGTAGTTTAGGGATCTTACATGGGAAATAAGTTGAATTTGGTGCATTGTTTTTATAAATTTTCTTTTTATATTATTATATTTATTTATATTATTATTTATATTTAAATAGATAAACTAGTTATTTCACCAAACAGATTAACATGGAGTTGACAGGAAAAAATTCCTGTTACAACAAACAGGTACTATATTGTCCCACAAACCTCTCATCTACAACTGCTAGCCTGCCTTGTAGAATCAAACACAGTCCACTTGGGAAATTGTATGGCTGCAAGGCAGGAAATCCATATCCCCATTTCCATGTGTTTTCCTAGCTGATCTTGGGCAAGAAACATGAAAGAGATCAATCCTTCTACAGCCTGTATTCTCTCCCACCTCCCCCTAGCCACAAGGATCTCATGCCATACTTGTGGCATCATGATCATTTCGACAGCAAGAAACTAAGATATGACGAGAATGGGATTATGAGATTGACTACAGGATAATGAGAAACTGGACTGGGAGGATATAAGCCTCTTATCCAAGCACAAATAGCTGAAGTAATAGAAAAGGGAATATAGAAAATAGCTGATCATGTAAATTGCTTTTTGCAGGAGTACTCTCTCTTGGTAAACTTTGCCCTGGGATCAAAATGTACAAAGGACTGGAAAATACACTTCCAAGGAAACAAATAATCCTCCAGTAGCAGAGAGATGGACTAGATGACCTATTACTGCAGGTCTCTGGCTTAAACTTAGATCTCACACTTTCTTGGTGCTGTGAAAGCTCCTTTATGAGCAGTTTTTCTTTGCCGCTTCATGGATTTTGCTACAGTAAACAAAATAAAATAATTGGTAAATATTGTATTAGGCTTGCTAGAAGTCATCAAGGTCTCCAAAGAGAAAACTGCATCTTTCCCACCTGTGGTAGACAAAGAACAGTGCAGATGTCCACTGCCATCAGAAAACACACAGGAAGGAAGAAAATCAGTTTCTTCCACTGGTCAGCGAGTGCCTGAAGAGCTTCTTGCTGATCTGTGTCTAACAGGCACTGCCGGAGAAGTGAGTTTGAATAGCTTGAGGTGTATGGGTCCTGTTTTATCCACAAAAAAAGTATTAGATGAGTAGTTGATGATCCTGGCAGGTACTTCACCATGCTGCTCTGCCTGGGCTTTTCTATACAGCTGAGTGACAACAGTGACAATGTGCTGCCACAGGGATACAATTTGTTTTAGTTGCTTTCTTTTTTGCATGACAGAATTCACTGATGGGGCATGTTTTCTGCTCTGGACCCCGTTGTTACAGAAAAACCTGCTTAGCTGGCTCCTAGGAGATTCCTCTTCCACAGGGAAGCACCCTCAGGTGACACAGGTCCCTCATAGGTGCTCTCAACTGTCCTCCCTATCCTCCATCTCCCACAGTGGAGATGACAGTACACATCTGCAGTCTGAATATCTTCAGTTGTTTGAAGGGTCCTGTGGGCTTACAAGCAAACAAGTGCTCATGAGAGCAGCTCCTGAACTTCTCTGCTTTGTGAACCTCCCGCCTGAAAAAGTGATCCCATCTCTGACTCCAGCCTACTAGGATTTGTCCTGTGTGGTCCGGGCAGATGAGAACATCTGACCTTAGTTGCTGCTCAGCATGAAGTTCATTAAACCTCATGCACAGGAAAGGACCAGGGGTTTGAATCAAACTCACTTGTTTTGCTGGCAGTGTGCAGTCAAGACAGATCCCTCTACAGGAAAAGCCACATGGGTGAACTCGTATTAGATCCTCTGCAATCAAACAAGACCAGTAGCTGAGGACCTCACTTTGGAGATGGCTTAACCCTGCCATTGAACTTGTGCAGGTGCAACATCATTCTTGCTCCTAGCTAAATGAAATACAGAATTATTTTCAATCTGCTAAGAAATAGCCTTAGCCTTTCCAGTGGGTTTTCAGCCTATATTCAGGGTAGTGTGTGACCCCAGTGAGAGTGCAGGGCAGCACATGCATTGCTGAATCGATTCACAGGAGTGCAGGAGGATTGCAGGGGCTGGCAGTATTTGTGGCTCCCAGCCTCCACCAGCAGCCTTTGCCTAGGGCTCTTTGGGAAGGAGGGGTCCTTCCAGCAGCCTGCTTTCTCCCCATGGCTGGGGAGCTAGGAATTAGCTTCATGGCTTCTTGCCTCTATGCTCTTCACTTGCTGTGACCGCAGAATTGGTGCAGCACTTTGTGCAATGCCAGCCTTGCTACCTGTGTGCTGCAGCTCTGCTCAGGATGGGGCTGAAGCATCCTGTGCTCTCCTCGCACCTGGTGAAGGTTGCCTGGTTATAAAGGTTGGACACCACTGGCCTGGAGCATGGAGTACCAGGTTGACACCAAGAAGGACGTTCTGGACACCTGGCTGTGTTTGACAAGTCATGGATGACACTCTTAGTCATATGATTTAATTTTAGGTAGTCCTGCGAGGAGCAGGGAGTTGGACTTGATGATCCTTATGGGTCCCTTCCAACTTGAGATATTCTGTGATGCTATGATTCTGTGCTAGTTATTTGGTCTGCATTGGTAAGTGCCCTAACTTTAATCTAGCTGTGAGATATTAAACCCAAGCTAGCCTAGGCTTCAATAGACACCGCCAGAGATGGTTCAGCTCTTCAGCATCTCCTGGGATGCCAGACTGTCTCCATCATCTACAGACATCCTAAGAAAACTCCTCCAGCTTAAGCAACTCAGGGAGGCACCTGACATTGGGCTGGATGAATCTGATCCTTTGTGCCTTATAATGGCATAACCAGAGTCACTAGCTTTGGAAAGGCATTAAAAGTGAGAAGGCCTATGAAAGCACGATGTATTGTCATTAGGGTAAACGCTTAACATCATCATGCTAAAGGAGCTGGAGTTTCTTTGAGTGCATCTGTCATTTGATTCCTAACCTCAAAGACCAAAAAAGTGACCTGCTTTCAGAGACTGGCTGCTTGGTGTCACTGGAAAGCAGATTTCTTTTTAAGGGGTTCCATATGGACATGCAAATCTGCTATTCCTTTTGAAAACTGAATTAGTCTTTAGTTTGCTTTTACTTAAACTGAAAGCATTGCGTTAGCAACCAGGAGGACTGGATATTATTAGTAACCTTTTACAGGAAATGTGGTGTGTCATGGGTTGAGCATATATTTTTCTGGAAAATGCAGTGTACAGTGAAATGGGGGAAATAAGTAAACATAAAGTGCTTATACAGCAGTTCACTCTATTTGAACACCCAGCAATACACCTCTGAGGTTACCTGCTCATAAAAGAAGGAGGGAATGATATTTGAGATTTATTTTTGGCTAAAAGCATGAAGTGCAAATAGCTCTTTGTGCAAAATGTCAGCTGCATTTCTGGGAAACAAACAACATTGCCTTAATAATCCATGGTAAATAACAACAGTAAGAATGTTACCACCTATTATATACACCTGTAGGTGTATCTGGATAAACTTATGTAACTGTAGTTTGACGTATGAAATAAATACGGAAAAGTAAAACAAGGCATTTCAAACAAGTTATTCTGTGAACAGGAGAATTAATGAAGTATAGGATGAAATTCAGCTTCAGATAACAAAATTTGGGTGTCTACATGGAGGTATTCATGTATGGAGAAGACATCTGAGCTATCACTACAGTCTGCAGAGATCTAGGGCTTGACTCAGTTTTGTCTAATGCCACTGGGGATACTGTAAGGTATCCATCCTGGCCTCCAACTAGACACAGATCTCCCATAATAGTGTGTCGTGTCAGCCAGTTGCCTCAGGATGACTTGGCCATGCTAGGGTCAGTTGGCACTAGATGACTACATATTGGCAGCTGCATGCAGCCCTAACGTGGTCGCCTGTATTTGGTCAGGCTCCGTTGTCTTCATGATGAACCTCTTCTGATTGAAATGGGGCTTAGATGCCCCATTATACCCTCAAGCTTTGGTGTCTGAGTCTGGAGGCAGCTGCCATCCTTGAAGCGTGATTCAGTTCCCTAAACACTGCCAGTCTGGTGCCTGCTGCGACACCCCGTCATGTCCTGGTTAGATGAAGCCTGCAGCTTTAGGAGGACACAAATCTTCTGTAGGTCTGGTGCAGATGTCTCAGATAACCTCAAACAACAGTATACACCTCTGTTAAGGTAACGGAATTGAACCTATAAAGTCCAGGAGATTTTTATTCTGGATTTCTTTATCCCCTCCCTTCCTCCAGCTCCTTCCTATGTCCCTAGGTTGCCGCTGGGGAGGAGACACAGGCTGTGGCTTGTTCCAAGCTTTGTCTGCACTGGTGGCCTGGGTAGTGTCTCTTCTTTACCCACATGCTTATTTTCAGGATGCTTGTAGCAATGTGGTTATCTCTGAGACCTCATCCCTCTATCAAATTTGGTTGAAAATGGCTAAAGTGATTCTGCCAGTGACTCCTTTGCTGATGGACTCCCACCCGCTTGGCAGTATATCCAGTATTCTGGTTTTCAACTACCTATCAGACAACATCACCTGCAATACCTCCGAGTGGGCTATGTAATGAAAGATTGATTCATACCAGACTGCCACAGTGATTAAGAGGAGACCCACACAAGCTGTCAGTGACACTTCAGTATGACGGACCAGCTAAGAAACAATTAGCTTTAATCTCACTTTACTTTAGAGCAGGGTAGTGCTCAGTGCACCAATAGTTTATTCAGCAGTTCATAATGGACATGGGCACCTGCTGTGCTACCAACTGCTTTCATTTATAATCACGGTGATTGCAAAGAGCACTTTACAAAACAGTACTGACAGGACACTTCAAACGCAGTGGCACTAGAGTGATTAAGACCAGGCTAGTTTTCAAAATTCCAGCTCATATATTCTGAATATTTGAAATACGGGGGAACAGGGTGGGGGGATGATAGCAAAAGCTTGTGGTTCTTTGGTAAGGCCCAGTACTGTTTATTTTGGTCTAGCAGACTTTATCAATTTAAAATACTATCAGAAAGACAGAAGCCAGGAGACTTACAAGTATTTCTGGTGGCATTAAGAGATCACAGAGAAAATATCTTCACAAAGTCCATTTTATTGCTAAAACAGCAGGAGTGCTGCAGCACTGATCTCTCCTTTGCAGTGCCACAGAGCTTGGCACCCACCCGCCTTGTACAGGCAGCAGATGAGTTGATACCAGGCAATTTGGTCCTAGTTTATTTTGGGTAAATATATTTTAGCTGATATCGGTTTGAGTCACCTTCGCCCCATTCCCATCATCCCAGGCATCTACCTCCGGTGTGAGCTTCTTGCCCTTGTCAATCCAGCACAAAAGCTGTAACTCATTCCTTCCTGGACCACAAGCAGGTGTAATGTCCCATACAGTGCAGCTGGTGACCAGCCTGCAAGATGTATTACTGGGAATACCCTTCTAGAAGAAACTGTTTTTGTTTATTGGATATAATTGTATATATTGGGGAAAAAAAAAACCAAACCAAAAAAAAAAACCCAAACAAACTAGGAGGTAAAAGGTGATTTAAGTCATCAAATATGTCACCCAAATGTGGAGTTGTGTCTAATCTTGCAGCGCACTACCAGCAAAAGTAGACAGTTCTGAAGTTGCAGGAACAAGAGGAAGCCAACTTGCAGTGTCCAGTTCAGTTTGGATCTTCCCATACATCTGTGAAAATCTTCAAATAGTTTTTTCCTGACTAGTAGCAGCATTTCCAGGCCCCAGCCTGCTTTGGGGGTGAGCCCTGCTCAGATTTAGCCACATTAAGCCTGAGTGTGATGGCTTGTTTTTGCCTGGAGGGCAAAGGTTTTGAAACTATACGACCTCTGAGGTCGTATTTATTTACAGTCTCAATAGATTTTCTTCATGGCCCAGAGGATATTTAAATCAAGACTATCTGTGAAAATGCATACAAATGTTTAGAAATGTTTCCAAATATACTATTTGGTTTAAGCGCCATGTGTATGTATATCATTATATACCATGAAATATAAATAACAATATTCACACTGAGTAAAACCCAAAAAGGTCCTGAAAATATTCTTCCAATGGTCTTTTTCTACATGTAAGCAGTACCTTTCTGAATGTCAGTAAGTGTTGCAAGTAGTGATTTCCTCCAAGATGGAATACTGGCAATTACAGGAAATTCATTATACCACCACTTATGAGAATATTTACACTATGTATCTTCCAATGAAAATTTTATCCCATATTCTGTTTCTGAGCTTTGCCTTTTCTTTCTTTTGTGTTTTGTGGTGTTGGAGGGGGGAAGGGAATGTCAGTGTGTTATCATCCATGCTAAACTTCTGCACCTGAAATTAAAGTGGAAATGTCTGCACTCCTTCTTTTCCTACTGAAATCACCTATAATTAGGGGTAGTTCCATGAATACTGGTGGTGTTACGATGACACAGATTAGATGAGACTCAGACCCTCCTGCTTCCAAGACCAAACATTTGTCCTCCACAATTAATCATTTATTTCCTTTTAACTTTATTGGTTTCAGGTGCTCAACCTGTTCCTTGCCTTGCTGCTAAGCTCTTTCAGTGCTGACAACCTCTCGGCACCAGACGAGGATGGGGAGATGAACAACTTGCAGCTTGCTTTCGCGCGGATCAACAGGGGTCTTCAGTACGTGAAATACACGACGTGGCATTTTTGCTGCAATGTCCTCCGGCACCCCAAGACAACAGCTGAAAAGAAGGCAATGATGAAGCTTGCTGCCCAGAATACAGGTGCCCTTAACAATTGTGTGAACAGCCATACAACCGCTGAGCTTGGCAAAGACATGGAGAATCACAGAGAGAACCACGCTGAGGATGGGATGAATAAAAATGGGGAGAAACACCTAGGAATTACAGACAATGATGATTTTATGACCAATCCTGACCTGTCCATTTGTGTTCCTATTGCTGTGGGAGAGTCAGATATCGAGGAAGAAGATGAGGAGCAGAGCACCTTTACCGAAATGGAGCAGGTAGGCAACTAAAATGTTTGCTTGTTGCAGCTCATTAAGAGGGCCTTCGTTCCCACCCTTGCTCTGGATCCATGGCTCGTGATGCAAATGTCCTATGGCCTAATCCTGCCTTTGATATGTTGTTAACTTCAGAAGAAGTTACAGGTGCATATCCAAGAGCAAAATTCAGTCTCCAACAAGAGGCATTCCCTTTCTTTGTATTCTTTGTGCTTGTCTAGATTAATTCTTCTAACCAGAGCAATTAAACCCTTTCTCACACAGGAGACTGCTTTTTTTTTTCCCTTTCAGCTGAATCATGGGAATGTTACAGAGCAAGTCTTAGGTCCTCTGACTACGACAGGGGATTTTCTCAGTGTGCAAAAATGGGCAATGGCTTGATTTGTGCAGGAAGAATCAAGGGCCAGGTAGTTCTCTTAAAAATACAATGAGGCAGGGGCTGATATGACAAGGCACCAGAGAAAGAAAGAAGATATGTAATCGTATGTATTCAGACAGAAAAAATAGTTATTTGCCTGTTCTTTGGTGTGACATGGCAGATTTTCGTATTCCCCAGAGCACTCAGTAGTAAAGGCTGAAAATTTCTGTGTGGTTCGAAAAATTCTGTGGTTGGTGTAAAATGGAGAAGAAAAATCTTCATGGGAACCCTTTTCTTTCTCTCCTTCTCCTCCTCTCCCCTTTCTAACAGCTTTATCTCTTGGCTCCACACATCATATCTAGTTAATGTTTTCCAGACCCTCCAGCCTTGATCCAGCATCCTCTGACGCCGGCTGAGACCCGCGGAGTTCAGCAGGCACTGGATCAAAGCTCCTGTTTGAGATCCAGCTGTCAGGAGTGATCCCCGATCTCTCAGTTGAGGGGAAGAAAGTTTTGAAGCAAAACTGTCCTTAGAGAAGGCCTGTCCTAAAAAAGCCCCAAGGAAGGAGACTCTGTCAGGAGGTGGGCACAAATTGGCTGCTAAACATTAATTTCTCCTGCTTCATTGAGGAAATCTTTACAGTGTTAGTGCATCCACTTACCAAGCAAGTCTTAGACATTGACCAACCCCTTGGGGAGCTGAAGGGCAAGGAGTCAGAAAACTTTATCATCAAGCCCCACTGTCCAAATAGACACCTAGGTAACAAAAAAAGAAGTCTGAAATTTTTGGTAAACACTTTTAGGGACTTTTTTGTATCTTTTTTAAGGAACACGTTTATTGAAATGACCTGTGGATCAGTGTGGGCAGCATGGATAATACCTATTTTTTTCTTTGAAGTCCTTTTCTATTTCCAGCATTGTATTAGTTAAAACTACAACCAGAGCACACCTGAAAAGTGAAGTATGAATATAGTAGATGGGTTTCTTCGTATTAGCCGATCTGCAACTACTGACTAGTATAAATGCATTTAATAGTGTATAAATGTGTTTAATTCTGGAGTTTTGGTTTGGTGGTTTGGTGGGGTTTTTTGGCCTTTAAAGATATTCACACCTTTCTGCTACATCTGACAGAGGGTCACAATCTTAAGAACTCTCAGATTTTTCCTTCACGGTGCAAAGCAAAAGTTTGTTGAAACTTTGCACGTAAAGTGTCCATGAGGTCTGGAAGCGTGTGTGTGTGTGTATGCGCACGTGTGTATCTCATACATCACTGTATTCCACCTTCCTCAAGACAAATAGCAACGTTCACAATTGCAAGCTAAACTGCAGCACAGAGCATGGAGGGTTTGGGATTTTTACATCCTACTGTACCTTAAAAGTATAGAAATGTGGATTTGTATTTAGCTGCACAATGCATCTATGTAGGTGCTGGTGTGTATATTAGTAGACAGAGCAGGTAGCCGTCCATTTTATGTTGTACAGCAAGTAAATGTGGAATTAGACCTTTAGTGAGATCTATTAGAGTCATGAGGGAGAGAACTGATGTAGAAAAATAGGCATTTTAGTGAAACAGAACATTATGAATAAAAGTTGACCTGAAAATATTAAGAAAACTTCTTCAAATTGTTTCAATAGTATTGAAACATTATCATATGTAATATAAACATTGAGGATTCAGAGAGAAACAAAATAGGAGGAAACACTATCTTTTAATGAAATTTTCAATAAACATTAGAGTAACATTGTCACATTACCACAACATATTTAGATTGCAGTGAAATAATATAGCGCACTGATAGCGTGTGTGTTAAATAGAAGGCATGGAGTTGAGAAATGTATTAATTAGCTGTGTCACTAGTGTTTTCCAGGCTTTGACAAACAGCTGCTGCAGGTCACTGCCGTTCCCCTGTGCATAGCCCTGATCAATGGTTTTCAACCTTTGTCCACAGGCCTGAGAGGTCTGCTGCTGAAAAGGTCCAAACGCGAAACGAATTCCTATATCCAGCAAACAATTTTATCAAGTTCCTAGGGGAAAATGTGTGCATGTGAGGGGGTTCCAACTCAAAGACTCAAAATACATTGGCATAATAAATAAACAAAAATAGGAAGAAGCTCAACAGCATAAATTATAATTGCGTAATGAGCTTTGCATTTGCTTTCCTGCAAAACCCTAATAAATTTGTGCAGCTGTAAATGTCTCCATAAGGAGCAGAGCCATGAGAAAGCAGATCCCAAACGATTCAAAGATCTGCCATTTTTAATGGTGCCCATTCCAAAGAAAGACGACCTCTGGACCCACAAAAAACTCTCTTGATCAACACGTAGGTTACTGCAGTACCCCTATTATCACACCTGGAGGTCAGTATGAAATCCCAGGTCCCTGGATATAGAGTTGTGAGCATTACAGATTGCTAACCTTTGTATCAAGGGCAGCCCTGTGGGACTCTGGGGAATAAACTTCCCCAGTCACTCCCAGAAGCTTTAATCCTGAGAGCCCAAACTCCATGGGGGTCCTTACCTCCTTCCCTCCGGGATGGCCACAATAACCGCAGCAGAGCTCGCAAAGGAAAAACAACGTGAACAAGAGCAAAATTTACATGATTGCACTGAAAGGGCACAATTACGGTGAAGTGTCTTTTTGTGTGGAGGGCATCATAGAGAAGTGAAACAAGAACTACCAAGGGTATGCTAAACATTCAAATCTATTCTAACTTTCCCCTAATTATAATCCATATTTTTACATATTTAAATATTTTAGCATGTACAAAGAGAATGTGTATGTATATTTACTTCTCAGGAGAAGACAATGTACCCTGCTTCACTTTAAAATTGTTGGCTGACCTGGAATTTAGGAGCCCTTTGGCAACATTGCCAGAACCTGCCTTCCTCCTCATACGTGTAGATTTTGGTGCAATAGCGTGAGAGAAGAGGCAAAAGGAGATGCATAAACAGGGAATATATGTATGCATGCCTCTCAAGCGCATGGCTAGGTAAATCTGCACAATCCTTACACACCCTTTACACTTTCTCTGTCAGTTGAAGATCCTGGACCATATTCTGTTTATCGTGTGCTCACATCAGTCCAGACCCATCCATCATGACAGAGAGGCTAAAGGGAGGCTGGTTTCAAGCAGAATCACAAAGTTGTTGATCCCGATGGGGTATTTTAGCGTGATGATCAGCTCAGCTTACAGCTCCCATACCAATGCTGGGCTCTTTGCAGAAAGTCACAAAACTACTCTAAAGTAAGCCACCAAGAAATGGGCCCCACAGTGTTACACACAGCAGTTTGAAATTTCAGATGATGAGAAACCCTTCTGTGACTGCACATTTTTCCTCTGAGTAATAGAAATGTCTAAGTTTAAATTTCAGCTGCCATTTCTATTATCAAAGCTTAGACTGGCAGCAGCCGTCTTCCTGAAAGCTACCAATTTGTGGCACTGTCATGGAGAGGGTTTTGAAGGAGCGAGACCACCTGATAGCTTCTAAATCTCCTTTGATTACTGATTTGCAAGTGAGATACTCTGCCAGCTTGGGGAGCCAGGAGACACATGCCTGTAGCCCACACATATGGTGAAAGGATCAGAAAGAAAAGCCGAACAATAAAAGTCAGCACAGGTGCAAAAAAGCTGGCAGAAGAGGAGTGAGGCTGAGAAAGGTCCACCTTGAACTTAATTAATTCATCTTTATTGTGTGATATGTGTTTTGATGCCAGTCACTGCAACATTTTTGCTAAGGGCTTTACCTAACCCCCTTCCTTGCTCTGCTCATAGTGCTGTCCTTGTCAGTCCACAAGATTTCTTCAGGATTTGATGAGAAGTTTAAACTTATAATGAGAACAAGAATAATCACAACAAAAATATCATCCATCCGGTCGTACTTCGAACATAGTGTCCAAATAACCTTCTATTACATTAAAACTATTTTCCATTTTTCCTCTGTCTTTGAGATGTATAATTTAAATATGGGTTGTCCTAGCAGGAAAACAGCTCCCAAAAGCTCAGCAGCAACCACAGCAACATGCTGGTTGCATCTTCTCAAGGTTCTTTTGGGTTCTCATTTTGGCTTCCTAAATGATTAAAATGTGGACATTATTTTCTTGAACCTCCATAGAGTGTCTTGTAATTGCTTATAAGGACCACCTTTTCATATGTGACATCAACTTTCAGTCTCCTGAAGGAGCAAGAACCAGATTATGGGGACAGTAAAGTGATGGGACAATTCAGTGTGCACAGTCCACTCCACCTGACACAGAGGATCCTACCAGAACTTACCTGTAATTTAACTACACCAAAAGTTTCACACATGAGACGGGTTCGTACCATTTGCATTAGACATATAAGTCCAAGGCTTAGATCTTCAAAATTCCTACTTTAGTATTTCTTAACCTTCAAGGTGCCCGCAGTTGTAGCCCAGAAAGGTGTGTGCCTTTTTCAGTGACATCACTTTGTGGTTCAGGGGAATCCTGCAATAGACTAAAAGGAGGTTCCAGATGAGTAATGCTGAGTGTCCTGAATCAGTCCCCAAAGTTCGGTGTCCTGCACTGATACCATTGAACTCTGTCTTGTTTCTATTACCCCAGGCCTCAAGAACGTCCAGGTCTTTCTGCATGGTATCTGAATCCTTTTCTGCATCGATGAGTTCCTACAGTCAGCAAAATTCATTAGTACAACCTCAGAAAATGGCTTTACCCTTTCCTTGTTTTTTGAGTCAGCCCCACAAGGCTGTTATCGCTTTCCCCCCCTTCTTAAATTTAATTACTTCATGTCCTGCCTTACTCAAACTACTGCCCTCGACTTGATCTGCCTATAGCATGCCACTGAGAAGAAAATCCACGCTGTGGTGGCTAGTGGCTCGTGGCCACATCTCACATTCGCCCCCTCTGCAGTGACAGAGCCAGGCACAGATGCTGTTTTCCGCAGAGATAACACCTTTGTATTTTCACATGCAGCGCAGTGCCGAGCCAGCAGCACTTGCCTGCTTGTCTTCAGAAAATGCCATTATTGATTTGTTCCAACGGAGTGGCTAATTGGGTCATATGGAAAATGCTGGCTGCCTGCTGCCGGGACGGAGTGCTTTGCAGCTTCTTACCCCTTCCTCGACACCAGGCACGCACGCCACGGGAGTGCTGCCTTTCCGTGCACAGCGGCCAGGTCCCAGCTCCCACCATGGCTGATTTGTGCCATCCTGAGACTGCAAAGCCAGTGGAGGCCTGGCCCATCCCCTTTGCCGAGGCTTACCCCTGGCTGTGGAAATCCTTAAATAGCAGAAAGTCGCTGCTGTGCCTGCTAGGGCTCACCTTCCCGCGACCTGGCAGGGAATATTGCCTGCAGGAAGGGAACAGTGTCTTTCATTACCTCTCAGAGTTTCCCAGTTTCCCACCCGCACAGCTGCACTTCTCTGTACTCTTCCTAGACCCCTCCAAGGCAGAACAGCACCTCTGCTGTGATTTTCAAGAGGTTTGGGTCTGGGTCTGCACAGAGGACCCGAGGGGAGTACATTGCCTGGATTTTGCACACAGGGCGAGTATTCATTGCTCCAGAGCACACCTTGCTTTCTTAGTCATATTCACATTTTTTTCTCAATTGACAGTTCTCCCTTCGTGTATATCCTTGCCTGGGCTCCAGCAAACACATCTGCCAGGAAAGCCAGTTTTCCAGACTTTAGATGAGTAACTGCCTCTGTATACGTCAATAACAGAACTGGCTGCCACCACAGTGTCTATTCAACAGTACAGTTTCTATATTGCCCTGAACTGGATCAAACCCCCAGGCTTTTGTTCTCTACTTCCTCATACTTATTTCAGAATTACTGACTCATTTTATTTCATTTGACAAGGTGAAACTATTTCTGATAGCATTTTTTTGCATGTTTCTACCAGTAAGAGATTCATAATTTTGAGATCACGGAGGACCATTAGGATCATCACGGTTTAGCTTTCTCATAACACTGAGTCAAAGCCTTCAACCAATAATTTCTGCACGGAGCCTGTAAGTTTATTTTAGCTATGATACATCATTTGTAAGACAGAGAAAAGAATGAAATGTCTCAGGTAACAGAGAGTTCACCATCTGCATCTGGACCCACATCTGTTTCCTTTGTATACAGTGGAAATTTTACTGTACAATTTCTGTGCATTACAGACCTGCTCCTAAACCTGAAGTGATTCCGTAAAAGTCAATAGAATTATTCCAGGTTGACACAAGTGTAGCTGAAATTATTGAAAATTGTCATAAAAATGCCAGTGCATAAAGATTTTGATATAAAATTGTTTGTGAAAATGTCTTATGCTCCTAATAATTCTAACGTCTATAAATAAGAGATACCACGTAGTCATGTGTTTATTTGACAGGGTACATTAATTTCAGCCTTTTACTGCAGGAAATATACTTTATTGTCAGGAATCGTAATGCCCTTTCAAACAGTATTTATATTCCATCTGTTTTCAGTTCCAGTCTGTGGGACACGTTCTCTTTTAGTGCAACTGGATAAAATACCTTTGAAGTCGGTTGATGACTCCCCAGTTCTTACTGGCGGGAGAGTGAGCCCACATGTATACATGCGTGCAACACGCAATAAATCTTGCCGCGTTCTTCTTGTCAGCTTTATTTGGGCAAATATTTTTCTGATCATTAAGTAAGATAGCAGGGCTTTTTCATTATTATTACATACATAGTTTGCCTGGGTTTCTCCCTTTTGTATACTTTGCTTTGCATTTCTTGAAAACTGTGTAGATTTGCTAATTATTTTTAGCAATAAAATAGAATATTTCTGTTTTTATTGTCTTTGGAAGAATAACAGCAAAGCCATTAGAAAAAAAGGACTGTAAATCACAGCAGCAGATTTAAAGCACCTATGTCTGCATCTTTGCTTTTACATATCGAAAGACATTTGTGTTTATTTTGTTTCAGTACGATGGGGCAGAAGGAGAAGACTCCGTGTCAGACCTCTGATGACATGATTAGAGCAGTCACACTGCGAACAAAGGTTTTAGGGTGCTTATTCAGTGCGCGGTGGCAGGGAAATATATTTGTCCACAGCATAATGCCTAAGGTGCAGGAAACACAGGGAGCTGATGGAGGAGAGAAAGCGGGGGGAGAAGAAAAAAAAAAAAAAGCCTGGCATTGAAAGAACCGATATCAGGCGTAGCGGATTTGACAACATGCATTTGGACAAGTGCCCAGACTGTGGACTACGCGTCAGTCACAGCCTACTGGGTGCCATTTCCCAGTATCCATGTCCCTCCCTGGAGCAAAATGCTGCCCAGAAATGAGCATTTCTCACTGTTTCTCCTTTTGGTAAAGAAAATGCCGACATTTAACGTTTTGGACAAAATGAACAGCAGCCAGTTCCCCAACAGCTCCTGTGCCAAGTGAGATAGTGCGTGCGTGCATGTGTCAGGGGGTTGGAATTACTCCCATTAATTGCAGTCCAAAATAACAAAATTTAAAATAATGGTTATTTTGTTGCTATTGCCTGTAATAATATGAGACTTCCTTAATGATCAAAATATTAACGCCTTATTTGGGTGAAAGGTTCCGGGTTATTTCAGGCACTCTCACTCACTGCACTTTGAGGCAAAATTCCAAAATTTAAACTTCCATCAGAGGAGCCCATTAGTTTGAGTTCTTCGTATTATACTGTGGAGAGATCCCAATTACCAAAAGAAACATAAAGTAGATTGTGATTAAACTTCAAAATGCAATTTAGCAGAAGGTATTCGCTTGAACTCTGAACAATGAACACTTATGAAACACTTTCACTGCCTATTTAAGCCTATTGAATTGATAACAGGCTAAATTAACTTTGTCACTCCATCTTTTTGCCAAGTTCTCCCACTTAGACTAATTTTAAGAGTCAACCCTTGGAATAATGAATCTATGTTTTATTATGGGCAGCGTGTTGCCCAGTGTGGGAAAAGACCTTAGGCCAGCAAGGCAGAAGCCATTAGAAATAACGTGCCTTGGCTCTCCGCGGACAGAGTTCAAACGCTTAAAATGTTCTGGATTAATCTGAGAAGGAGCACTGCTAAACTGTTGTTTCCCTCCTTGAGGGACACCGTTTGGCAAAGCGTCCAGCACTTGTGCAGAGACCAGCAGTTAGTGGCTGTGATGATGTTTGTCTGGCGAAGTCTAAGTTCACCTTTATTCAAAATGAAAGAAAATACCGGGGCAGGCTGGTTCCAGGGGAGTTTTTGCTGTTAACAGCCTCTGCTGAGCAGCTGTGGTTTCTGGCCAGCCTTAGCCTTAGCCATTCTGAATTTTAAGGGCCAGATTCTGGTACTTTTATCCAGCTAAGTACTCACAGGTGCATAATTTTTTTAGAACAAATACTGCAGTTTTCTTCCAAATAGCCTGTGACTTTCAGGGGGAAAAAATGTGTTTCTTAGGTCCACCGGGAGGACAAGTTCTGTGTTTAGCTACATACGTGTAACTTCAGACTGCTCTGACAGATGACAGCTCACTTGGAAGCTCCATTGGGATCTGTGGACATCCAAGTTGGGGGCATAATTTCATCTACCCAGGAGCTGGGCAACAGCCTTATGCTGTTTCTGAACTCAGAGACTATTGTGTTTAACCTGTTTTGTCAATGTTGCTCTTCTGCATGCATGTTTTAGTGATTTGGGTTTTAATAAATGGGGTCCCTATAAAGGCTGGGTCATCAAGAAAAAGAAAAAAAATCCGGATGGATTCACATGGCAAATACAAGCAGCACCTTCTAACTCTGACGTTTTACTGCTCCCTTTGCACCAGATTGTTTCTGGCTTTTACATAGATGAATGGCAAGAGAAAAGACTGGGAGGGGTAGATAAGGGCTGAAAAACTGAACAAAAATCAGTCTACTAAGCTAGCGTGATGTCTGGTTGTTTCTGCTGGAGTGGAGGGATGGACCAGGTGGCGTAGGACGAAGAGTGGGGATGATTAGTCTCAAATAATCAAGTTTAGACTTTCCCTTTCCTGTTTTCATACCCTCTCTGAGGAATCTGCAGCTCTTGAATTATGTACATGTGTTGCAAACTTAAAGTAGGACTTCACACTCTGTAGTCTGCTAATAAACTGCACTTGTAAATGAACGTAGAGTAGCATGAGTCCTCTCTGTGTCTCAGCTACAGTCCTAGTGCTGTGGTGTGGTATCACTCCAGGTTTTCCTCTGATTTCTCATTAAACTGAGTAGTAGCAACGCTGCTTTACAGAAGCAATTCTTCAAACGGGGGTAGAGAGATTCTCAAATGTGCACACTTAAAATTGGCAGCTGCACACCAGCCCTTTTTTATTCCTAGCAGAATAAGTGATATTAATCTTCCCCTTCTCGTATTAAGGAAGCAAGGGGATTTTCCTGAGGTATTTGGTGATTTTTCTTCTCATGCTAAATGTGCAGAAAGATAAACCCACTGATTTTATTGGTGCTACAAGGATGTACATTTATTTGTGAAAGAGGAGAACCAAGGTCATAAACGATCTGTTCTGGTAATAAGAACCCACAAGTTGTTTCTCCAGTTCATGGTTATTTATTTCCCTCCCATTTTAGCTCAGATTTTTCAAGGCTTTTCAGAAGGACTGAATACAGCATATCTGAGAGTTGTCAGCCCGACAGCTCTGCAGACTGTAGTCTCCTGTTTACTTTACACACGAAACAGGTGCCACCCAGGCAGCAATGCAAGCTCGCCGTATTACAGCAGCATTGCAATCTGCTTGCTTCTACACTTATGTAGAGGTAGGATATAAACAGTTCAGGTTTTGCGATCGTTTACTTCTTGGCTTCTTTGCAGAGGAAGGGTGCCAGTTACTAGATGCAAACTGTTGCTGAGAAAGGATGCCAATTGCTACCAGGCATGGTAATTTTATGAAATCCATAGCTGTCTGCAAGGAGGAACACAAACATCAACAATTACTTTACAGAGTAAACAGTCCTCTCGTAACTATGTGTGTCACACTGCCGAACTGGGTTTACTATGCATGAAAAGTTCCTCAGACTCCTATTATGGTATCTGAAAACTGGCTATAGGAAGCTTTGCAGGTTAAAATACGTTGTCATCCATTAAATTACTAATTGCTGCTCTATTGAGCTGCATTTCTCAAGGAGGCTCAATTTCATAGTGTCAGTCCTCTATGAATGCCTAAAGCAGCAATACTTCTGTTGCCAGCATCCTTGTCTGCTGCTGATGCTTCCTCTGACGGGCAGTGTCCCGTGGTAAAGTAGGGTCCCACCTGTATGGCCAAGTGTGTGCAGACTTGTATGTGGAGGGACCAGGACAAGCCTCCACCATTCTAAGTCTGCACCTGGAAATGTCCTGACCATCTAATTCCTGGAAAGTGATGGCAGAACCTGGACATCCATGAAATCCCATTAGTGTCTCAAAATCGGTCTTCAAAGAGACAGAGGGACGCATGAGCCTGGTGGGGAGCAGAGAAGATACATAGGGTTGAAGCTTCCCATTGCATCATGGACTGAGCAAAGGGCAGTTTGCATTTGCACTGTCCCACCAGAGACAGGGGATACCCTGTACACCTCATAAAATAACTTAAATCAACTTTATCCTGCCACATCCTTCATCCTTGCTTGCTGGCTCTGCAGTGACAGTTGCAAGGGGGGAGGGCTCCAGAGCCAATTCCCATTTCTTGCCTCCCCACCTGCTTGGGAGAGGAAGCTTCCTGCTATCAAAGGCTTTGCACATCTTCTTTCCCACAACAGCCATGGCCAGGGAATCAGGGAACAAATGTTACAAGCCAGGGTCTTGATCTAGGGCGTGAGTGAAGCATCAGGAGAACCCTTTTGAGCTGATCACCATCTGAAAGGCAGGTCCTGGGATCCTCTTTCTAAATTTGTTTGCACAGGATGGAAAAAATGATATTTCCGTGGGGAAGGAATAAAGTGAATCCGTGCTGATGACAGGTATTTGTCTTGTTTTGCCAACAGCAAGTCCTCTTTCCAAAGGAGCGGCATTTGCACTAATCCCCATTTGAGCCTGAAACAATTAGCCGATCTGTGCTTTTCAGAGGCATAACGCGGTGTGGAGCCTTTGTATTTATTTGTGTCAGCAAACAAGTATGTGGATCCATGCACAAACACACTTGAGATGTCACCCAGATTATGCTCTGTTTTCAATCTGGTTGCTGTTTTTCTGGCGCTACAACTGACCTGCAGCATGCAAGGGGACAACACTGGGTCCATCCTCCTCCATGTGCTAATTGCTGGTACGGTGTTGGCAGATCACCTCTTTTTAGGGTCCAGAGCAGAGCAGAGGTGAGCAAACTTTTGGTTTATGCCCTGAAGGAGCTGAGGTCTGTCCTGGGCTCCCAACCCTCCGTTTGCATGCACAAAGTTATTATATTGCTGAATGGTTTTACTTTATAAATTATGAAAACAACCGAATCAATAAATATTAACATAATGTGTATTGCCTTGGCAACATGGCACTTGATACAAAAATTAAAAACAAATTATATAAACCACCCACGGTGGGGAGCTTTACAGGAGATAAACCCGCTGCCGTTGCTGCCAGAAGAACGAATCATCTGGAATCAGAACAAAAGCAAACAGTCCGAAGTTAAACAACATAAACCAAAGGCACCTTTCCCCAGACAGGTCTGTGCTGATCTTCAGGTGCTGTGTGCTGGAAATGAGACTGTTGGATCCCATGAGAGTGGCTTACCAGGGCTGGCATCAGCTCCTTGCAAAAACTCAGTTGATTCCCTAACACTCCTTCTGGGATCAGTCTATACAACCAGATTCTTCTGAAGAGTCTATGTCTCTTAGAGATTTTCTCCCACCTTATAAA